>NC_069368.1:27960000-29210000 GCF_021730395.1 Mercenaria mercenaria
GTTCTAATGGTGGTTTGAGAATTTTAGAACATGCTCAATGATTGTTAAACTTTAGTCAATGTTAAAGTTTGTGTCTCACAACAAGAATGAATGTGATAACCCAATAGTTGTTTTATTTTGAGATGTGTTTTATTAAAAATCTTTATTGAAACTGTTTTACATAATGAAATTATGAATAAACAATGTAATCATTTTATACTGTAACTGGTGATAAAATATAATATACATTGTAAATGGCAATATTTCATAATACTATAATATGAATGCAACTTTGAATCACAAGACCTAAAGCTAGAAATTTATAATTCAGGGGCGTAGTTAGGCTAAAATGGAATTGTAGACCACTGTCCAAGGAGGGTATGGCAAGCTTCCACAGAAATGTTTCATATTATAGATGTAAAATGGTGCTTTTTGGTTTATATCTGGACTTTTAAGTTTTTCATTTTCAAAATGAAGTGTAGACCCGGGGAGCTATTGTACAATTTAGAACGTACACCAGTGTCAAAGGCGTAGCTGGGCCATAATGGAAGTATGAGTCACTGTTCTAAGGGGAATGGGGCGATGTTACCCCTGAAAAAATACCTTCTAGATAAGACATCATGTGTTTTGGTGAAGTTCATAATTCAGGGGCCTTGCTAGGCTAAAATGGAAGTGTATGCCACTGTCCTGTGAGTTCTGGGGCATGCTCCCACGTAAAAAATGCACAAATTAGATGCAAAATGGTGTATTTTTGCAAAATTCATAATTATTGGGTTTAGCTAGGCCAAAATGGAAGTGTGCCACTGTCCTAGAGGGTTCGGGAAAAATTGGACATCATAGAGGCAAAGCGGTGTATTTTTTTTTGTGTAACTGGACCTTTAAACTTTTTCATAAAGTGTAGACCCAGGGGAACTGCTGTACCTTATAGGAAGTACACCAGTGTCAAGTGCGTAGCAGGGCCAAAATGGAAGTGTCAGCCACTGTTCAAGGGTGTTTGGTTGGGGAGGGGGGCAGTCATGCTCCCCCGGAAGATTTTTACATTCTAAATGCAAAATATGGTGCTATCTGGCGAAATTCATAATTAATAGCTAGGCCAAAATGGAAGTGTAAAACACTGCCCTAGGAGGGTTTGGGAGCATGCTCCCTGTAGAATTCTTACACTATAGATACAAAGTGGTGCATTTTTTGGTGTATATCATGACGTTAACTTTTTTCCTAATGAAGAGTTGGTCGGGGGCAACTACTGTACCTCAGATAAAGTAAACCTGTGTCAGTGTAGCATGGCCAAAATGGAAATGTAAGCCATTGTTCTAGGGGTGAGGGGGCATGCTCCCATGGAAAATTTTACATTCTTAGTTAATTTCTAAATGTAAAATGGTGCGTCTTTTGTAACCTTTCCGTTGTTTAAATCATCAATGCTGGAGACGATACCCTGGAAAGAGAATGCATGGCCAGTGTATAATAGTGATATATATTTTCGCACTGCCTCTTTTCAAAATTAAATATGCTAATGTTATATTTAGTACACATATATATTTCCCCTTTTTTCTATAAAACTGCATGTACATTTAGTAAAGAAATAACATAAGTACTTTAATATTCAATTTATATTTTAACATTATGTACAATATTTAAAGGTCTTTTGAATTTACTAATACAGAATATTACTTTTTGTTGACTCTACCTGACAATAATTCATAATACCTATGCTCCGTACCTTTAGACAAGCCTGTAAGGGGTTTTCTAGGGGTAGGAACCTCTGTTATTAGAGATTAAGGATCATTTACATTTCAAATTTTGTTGAAAATGAAATAACAAATAAGACTTCATCAGTATTCACCTTAAACATGGATCTATTAATGGTTTACAGATAACAATGTTCTCCCCATCTTTCAAAACGTAAACAACCTGGAAACACCAAATAAATCACGAGGATTAGAACTGGCAGAAAAAATATAAAGATTAAACAAAATAATGTTAAATATGTTGTGAAAAAACTAATTTAATGGTAATTAACCCGTATGGTGTTTATGTTTCCCACACATTTGGTAGCCGTTACGAGATACAAGGGACGGTTTCACAAACAGTTTCTTTTACTTAATGACGGTTAATGGATTATTAAACAATCAGTTCATTGTCTTTTATTATTATCTCTTGCTAAATAACAAATAAATAGGTGCATATTATTATGCCTATTAGCTCGACTATTAGAAGAATAAGTAGACCTATCCTACTCACCTCAGCGTCGGCGTTGGCGTCAGCGTCACACCTTGGTTATGTTGTTCAAAACAGTCCCTATTTTGACAAAGTCTTTTGAGATAAAGCTTTGAAACTTTCAACACATGTTTACCATCACCATGTCCAGTTATAGGCACGAGTACCTAGCTCCATCAAGGATTTTGGCTGAATTATGGCCCCTTTTGACTTGAAATTCTTGATTAAGTTTTTCGTACCAGTTCATATTTTGTGTAACGTGTTTGACATATGGCTTTGAAACTTTTATCACCTGTTTATCATAGCAATCTCTATCTGTAGGCAAGAGTACATAACTCTGTCAACTATTTTGGCTGAATTATGGCATTTTTTGGACTTGTAAATCTTGTAATTTTTTATAATAGTCCATATTTTGCCTAAACTGTTTGTCATATGGCTTTGAAACATTGACCACTTGTTTACGATCATAGTCTACATAATTATGTAGGCAAGACTTCATAACTAGGACAAAGGACTTTAGCCCAGTTTAGCCCTTTTTTGACATTAATCTGTTATCAACGTTTATAATCAGCATGGAACAGTGTTTTAATTTGGAGTTCCTTTGTTATTTAGGTTTTGAAAGAGAAGGTAAAAAATCAGGTGAACGCTGGTATCTGTAAATCATTTAGATCCTAGTTTTAATTGAACACTGGTTAATTCTTATTTGTTATTTCATTTTCAACATAATCTATGTAAGTAACCCTGAATCTCTAAAAAAAATGGAGGTCCGTACCCCTAGAAAACCCAAACAGGATTGTCTAGAGGTATGGATCCGTACCCTTAGACACTTCCTTTTATGTGTTCTAATGTTAAATCAGTTTGTTAACTGTGCACACTTATAACAAAAATGACTTGTTTAAGTAATTACAGTTAATGTTTCCTGTTTTCGTAATTTCAGAGCTCAAAAATAATTGATTTAGTATCTGAGTTACACTTGAATCTATATAAAAAGTTTTAAGCTACAAGTACTTTTCTGTATGACTGTCTACTTCAATTTTGTTTGTTTACATGTTAAATATTATATTTTAATTCACAAGTTTTTGTTTCATTGTTTTTAATGACTATACTGATGCTTGGACAGAGTTGTTTCAAATTCATGAGCTATGATATTTTATACTGTATGGTATCACAATGTTGTGGTTTTACATGTTTTACACAATCCTTCTTATCATTTCACACATTGTCCAGATTTGACCACTGTTGTAACTTATAGCCCCACTGCTGAGTTTAAATGTCCATTTTATTGACTTGGGGGCTAACATTAATTACATGCCTCATTTTAGCAATCTAGGAGAAATTCCCTCTCTACCCTTGTCCTATAACTGTATATTCTGTTAAAAAATGTTTTGCCCGATACGATCGCAGTAATTTTTGTATTGTTCTTAATATATTATAGCTACTTTCTGACAGTACAATGTATAAAGATTAAGTCAAATGTCTGCCCAGCAGTCTACACCTTTGTAAGCTTTAAACATTTCCATTAGGTGATTCATTTATCTTGTTGGTTCATATATACACCTAAACGTATGATTTAACTTTTATATTAATACTGAAAACAATTTCAGATTGCAAAGTGAACTCAAAACGTTTGACCCATTTTAAAGCAAACTAATTTCTTCGAGTCAGAACTACTTTCTCTTACTACACCCCACTCCAAAAACGAAAAGAAATTGTAACTCATATAGTAGTTTCATCGTTATGTAAATTGTCAAGAGACCTCAATAGGAAAGACATGATATTGCAGTTCTATTTAGAAGTGAACAATTACGGGGATAACATTGGGTTGTTATGACAATAATGCTTAATATGATAAAATAT
Source organism: Mercenaria mercenaria (assembly GCF_021730395.1). Classification (NCBI taxonomy): domain Eukaryota; kingdom Metazoa; phylum Mollusca; class Bivalvia; order Venerida; family Veneridae; genus Mercenaria; species Mercenaria mercenaria. The sequence goes on from NC_069368.1 coordinate 27,964,051, forward strand.
TTTATTTTATCTAAAACCATTTATGTAAATATATGCACAACAGGAAAGTAATTCAATATCCGTTCTATAATTCTAACGGAGTTGGACCCCTTTCCTTGTAAAATGATGTTGTTATTCCGTATCAGGTGTCTTTCATGCCCAAGTACATTTTATAGAAAAGCTGGTTTGTGAAATGCAAGTATGACATTATTAGACAACTAGCTACTGTTATTCATTACTCGTAAATTGATACACAGTTTCGTGCGACCTTCAACATTTGAATACTGCCAAGCAGAAATACGAACCAAAATAAACCAAAGCAATATTTCTTTACATTATAACGACTGTTGTAAGTAGAAAAATAACTGATATAAAAAAGGGCATAGCACATAAACTAAGTCATGCAATATATTCTAACGTTTTATTTTAAACTATCTTCCTAACTTCATATTCATATATATAAGTCATATTTCATTCTTAAAGCATCCATTCATTAGAACATTTTGATATTTGGAGATACATAGAATCATTAATACTTATGTAAAGATCTGATGCGTGATCACTGCTCTTAAGTGTCCATTACCAATTACTCACAGGCAACTAAGTTTGAATACGGGAAGTGTTGATGATACATCATTTTTATTTTGTGAGAGAAATACTAGTTACAGGACAGTTTTTCTGTTTGAGAACAGTCTCCACAACACATGTTTTTCTACATATGTTAAAACATGTTATAGTGTAAGTTTAAAAAGTAAAGTACAAATCATATGTCTTTACTTAAGCATCTCTAATAAGAGCTAAGAAATAGAAAGAGCTCAAGACTATTTCGATGCTACATAGTGAAAATGAGGGTAAATTTGAGGAAAGTAGAACTATTTGTCTAATTATTAATATCTGCCCCACTCCACCCCCACTCCCACCCCTCAACACACCACAACAATGTCTACAGTTTTCTGTATTGAAAGGATGGACTCAAATAAGTCCCCCATCTCTTTTCATTCCAGAAAAAAATTATTATACACGCTTAACATTGATGGACCTTGTCATATGTGAAATGTGTGAAACAACTATTTCAGCTTTGAATCAGATCCATTTAGTAATACCAGAGTATTAGTGAAAACATTAACCAGAAAGTCTAAGTACAAAAGAGCATTAAAAGGGAATATTTCATGAAATACTTGAGGCAGAGTTAATGACCTTGTATCATATGATGTTGGTGATGATATGAGGCATAAATATAACGTCTGAATCAAATTTATGAAGTAATAACGCCAGTCTAGAATACAACTGGCATAGCTACCATAGTTATCTGGCTAATCGTATCAGGAGTCTGAAGAATATATGATAGTTGAGAAAGAGATAGATTGAGAGTACATCAAAACCTTAACATAGAATGTTAAGTAAAAATTGGACATAATTCATTATTTGCTAGTGAAAGACTTGTGGATGTCGTGTCATTTGGTGTAAATGATAATGTTGAACAATCATCTTAAGCGGTGATTAAAGGTAAATTTAGTAATAATAGAGATAGACATAAGAACATTAAAACTCGTAGGCGTAATTGTAAAAAGTAAAGGTCTTGTTTATTATAGTGTCACCCCTATTGTAAGGGCCAGCCAGTTGTATGTAAACAGGAGCATAACTCAAGAGATATTGTTGCAATAGTGATAGACCTTGTGTGATATGATGCGGATGGTGAAGTGGGTAAAAACAATTTGGAAAAACACCAAAAGATTGAAAGTGTAACAAAACTGTCAGCTGAAAAAAGACATATTATATGAACTATTGGTGCGAGAGTTATTGACCTTTGTTGCTGTAAGATACACGGACTCCTAAAATGTCGTTACTTCTGAAGCTGTCTGAAACATTGTTTTGTCCCTCGTTATCAGCCACAGCATATTTCGTTAACGTCATTTTTAGATCCTTGATGGAAAACATGACATACCTTATTCATAAACCTCGTATTTAAAAGATTTTTTCTGAAAAATATTTCAATTGTTGATAGATTCTCGTCCAGATTATCATTGTTAACTTGTCAGTTACACATTCATTCAAACAATTATGCAAACAGAAATTGTCATCAGTAAGTGTTTTACTCATGGCAGATACCAAAATACATGTTTTGCCATAAAATTAAAGATCCTACTCCTACCATTAGTACGACTCCTACTACTGCTACTGCTATTGCTGCTCCTTCTATTACCACTAATAAATGTTGAACCACTATTATTACTACTGCTATTACTTCTGCAACTGCTATTACTTTATTTACTTCTATTATTATTACATCTGGCGCTGCTACTGCTGCCACTATTGCTACTTCTACCACTACTACTATTACTACTACTGTAAACTTTAGAATGTTGAATAATTTATTGTTCTTAGACTCGAAAAAAAAAAGAAAAACAATCAATGAGCATAGAGCTAGAAAAGGTGAATCAAATTTAGGTGCCTTAAGTGAATTCTTTGGGGTCCTTTAAAAACAATAAAAAAGAGAGGAATATTCACTGACAACATTTGAAAATGTTAATGTTTACATGGTGTATGTAGAAAGAATTTCATGAAAAGTATCAACTAGCGAAACTAATAAAAAAAATTGACTACAAACAAAAACAGTTTAAATATCATCAATATAAAGAAACAACCGATATCAGGGTTCCTCCTTATACAGGCATCACCAAATATGGTATTCATGACGAAATTATTTTAGATACATTTAAGAATTGTCGGTCCTAAAGCCTCATTACAAAATAGCAATGCAATTCTAAAAGGAAAATTGACAATATCTCCCTATACAGAAATTAGGTATCATACCAAACATTCAGTGCATACTGTATGTGGCTTGTTACGATTCCGTGTAAAACCATTTTATGTTATATGCTAAAACTTTTTTTGGCTGCGTGAGGTCAATTTTTCCTTAGATGTCTTTATTTAATGAAAAGCTTGATATAATAAGCTTGGTACAATTGTTTAGTTTTTACCTTGCGTAAAATTTCTCAAAATAGCCAGGGCTCATACCGGCTGTCTTTTGCATTGAAGTTTTTGCAACGCACCATCCATATATTTTGTCATTGCCCATACTCGTTTCCATTAAATAAAAGATAATTAAAAACGGATATAGGCTTTGGTCATTGATATGATTTGAAATTCTAAACATATGCGCAATTCATAGGCCGTTAATAGTTTTTTATAACTATGTTTTTGCAGTTGGTTCATACTTTTTCCGAGTTATATGTAACAAAATTCAAAATAATAAAATTTCGACTTGAATATAAGGTCAAAGATTTAAGGTTTGTGGGGAAATAGATGTATATCGTTGGAGCATATACACTAAAATCTGTCCAAATACATTAGCCCCAAACACAAAATTGTGTCTTATTCAAGCCTTGCGAATTATGGTCACACATAACAATTTTTTTTTCGTTTTATTAAATATCATCATAAGCACAAATACTACCAGTAACCAGGTGCTTGTTTGCAAGCACGAGCTTTGTCTACACATCCATATTGAATGTTATTCTAGTCAAAATATGAATTAAATCGCGTCGGTGTTGGACTCTAAATTCAACATAATAGATAGGAAAATAGAGGACTCTTTTATGCATGCATATAATTATCAAAATGTATTTGCCATGAAATGAACCTATTGTTTAACAATCATAATCTTTTCTTTTTTGTCGTTAAAATTATGTGTATTTCCCTCAGAAAATCCAGGAGGATTCAAAGATAGACCCCTAATTTTAACCATTAAAAATCCACTTTATCGTGAAATGCAAATTTTCTTTTTGTTTTGAATTAGGTAGACATAAGTAAATACAAATGCAGAGTTTGTTTTAGTTTTATTATATGTGAAACTGGATGAAATAGCAGAAATTCCAGCTTAAGATCGACAAAAATATGAAAAAGTAACCACCGGGTCTGTAGAAGAACTATTTTTTTGTACACAATCAATTTCTTTTGATTTCTCTGAGCATGTTTTCACTATAAACATTGTTTTATGTTATAAAAATGCTTAATTAGATTTCTGATTTATGCCAGTAATTTTACTTTACTGAAATACATGGTAGGAGAATGGAAATTCTGCAAAATGCTCAAACTAGCATCATATATCTGGGGGCAAATAAAACTGAAACAGTGCAGGTGACCTAGTATTATTATTTCATTTTTCAATACACCATAACATGATCTACAGAAAATTGCATCAAAATCCGTTATTGCGAACATATTACGAAACTGCCGCGAGCGTCTTTAACGGACGTTCTTCGCGAAATAAGTTTTTCTTTAAATGAAAATCCTTGAATGTATACCCATATAACCCATAATGTCCTTGTTAGCTGGAAACATGATGTAACGAAATTGGCTTCTAAGAAGACATTTAATTTATTTGTTTTCCTCGTTTCGTAAATATCATCTTACAAATGTTTAAAGGAACTACATGAAGCAAATCTCCTCATGTGCGATAAACCTATTTGTGATCGTTTCAATCTAATTGAGCTAGCATGCAGATGTTTGATTCGAATAAATCAAGTGAAGATACAGAGCTCTCACTGGTGGATAAAAGATCAGAAAAATGAACTTTGTTGCGCACAATCAGGATAGATTAGTAACAAGAGCTGTCCGTAAAACAGCGCGCTCCACCATTCGGGGATTTTACAGTAAAATGGATATATGTCTGAATAAGAGACCTCTACTCTAAAAGGAAGATACACCAAGGGGCATAAATACATCAAAAACACAAATTTGAGTAATAAGGATTGTAGGATTTTTAAAACATATGCAGATGATAATGATAAAGATATATTTTGAGTTTCAAGTCTTTATCTTATATTTAAGTACCAAAGTTATGTCCAGAAAACGACGTTTGTTAAAAATTTAAGAATAAAAGGGGCATAATTCGGTCAAAAATACAAATCAGAGTTATGGGGATTGTTACCACACATGCAGATGATGATGATAAAGATACATTTTAAGTTTCAAGTCTTTATTTTATATTGCATTTAAGTAGTATCCAGAAAGCGAAGATTGCAAAAACATTTAAGTACAAAAGGGGCATAATTCTGTCAAAAACACAATTAGAGTTATGGGGTATGTATAGCCACCTATGCAGATGGTAATAAAAAACATACTTTTAATTTCAAGTCATTATCTTTTAAAGTACCAGAGATATGTCTATAAACAAAGCTTTCGAAAAAAAAAATTTAACATGAAAATAATTCAAAGTATAACTCCTTAGTGACCTTAGGCATAATGGGCCCAGCCCCTACACATACGTTGTTTGTATGCTGGACAATGTTTATGTGAACTTACAGTATGATATAAGCAAAAGTAACAAAGCTATGACAGAAAAACAAAGGCTGCCGAAAAACTTTAACCTCAAAAATAACCTAAGTATAACACATTTGTGACCTTGACCTTAGGTATAATGGGCCCAGTCCCTATGCATACTTTGCTTGTAAGCTTGACAATGTTTATGTAAAGTTACAGTAAGATATAAGCAATAGTAACAAAGATATGACAGAAAAACAAAGGTTGCCGAAAAACTTTAACCTTAAAAATAACCTTAGTATAACACCTTGGTGATTTTTACCTTGGATATAATGGGCTCAGCCCCTACACATATTTTGTCTGTATAATGGACAATGTTGATGTGAAGTTACAGTAAGATATAAGCAACAGTTACAACGATATGACAGAAAAACAAAGGGTGCCGAAAAACTTTAACCTTAAAAATAACCTAAGTATAACAGCTTGGTGACCTTGACATTGAATATAATGGGCTTAGCCCATACACATACATTGTTTTTATACTGGACAATGTTTATGTGAAGTTACAGTAAGATATAAGCAATAGTAACAAAGATATGACAGAAAAACAAAGGTTGCCGATAAAATATTAACCAAGGAGGGTCACGCCGACGCCGGGGCGAGTAGTATAGCCCCACTATTCTCCGAATAATGGAGCTTAAAAGTAAATAATTTCGAAGTTACACACTGTTTCATCAGATATGATTTACACTCTTTATAGGAAAGATGTTGTTCTGTTTGCCTATTTCATTTAAGGAAGTAGTAAATAAACCGTAGAATTTCAATGTGTGCATGCCAACCTGGAAGCAAAAGTGAGAATTCACGACAGCATATATGACAACCAGACGTTTTATGTTTATCAATTTATATAAACCTGTCCTCGATTTGATGCTACATGGTACTGAAATGCCGAAATGATCACGGTATTTTTCTAATAAAAATCTGGCAGTTTGATTATTACAAATCATAATCATTGATTCATTCTCATTGAGAATTTTGCATTTTTATACAAATTAACCTACTAAAGTCGTTCATATATCAGTAGAAAATAATCATATCGTTATTTAAAATTATATTGTTTATTTGCTTTTTCATTTGCCGTAATTTTAAGAATTGTTGAAAGACTAAATATTTGAATATTTCAGAGATCCATTATGAGGTAGTTATTGAAAAGTCAGAAACTGTTGGGACGGAAACATAATCTGTTACAAGTACCGCACATTCCTCCTGTCCTGTTGCTATCTTACAAAGACATCTACGAGAATCACTTATTATATCACCTTTTTCAGAATATATTTTTGTTCCGTCATTTTCAACAAAAGGATTAAGAAGTACGTAGTGATTCAGACAGGCGCTTTCTTATTCATCTGCTGTCATAGTTAAAAGCAAAATCCTCAGTTACGACTAGATTCATCCTTGTATTGACTGCATTATGTTCGGTGGGGGCTGCTAAAGTACTACGGCTCTTACAGAAGTGCTTTTGAGAGGTTGTGGCAGAGGCATGGCACGTTGAAATCTGTGTCAGCAAGAGATGGCTTTGTGAAAGACTCTTTGAAAGATCGCTCTTCTGTCCTTGTAAGCGTTTATGGTTAAATTTATATTTATCGCATGCATTTCACTTTGTTTGCTATATGTAACTCCCATTGATTAAAAGGTGCTAGTGACTATAACTTCAGGTTGGATAAATATTTTTCAAAAGTCGATTAGCTTAAATTGTTTGGTTGTTAAGAGTCGCTTACTTTATTTAAAATTAAATACGTATGACTGAAGCTCTCAAATATCTTCAAACTGATTATATCAGTATAATGTCACACTGGATGTTATTTACATCGGAAAGCTGTACTTAGTTTTATATTGTTTAACTTACATCTGCAAGCAACGAAATGTTGCGTTATGTGCTCTTCTTGCAGTGGAATGCTGGATAGATTATTTGCGAGCAGCGGAATGCTGCGTTATGTCCTCTTCTTGCAGTGTGATGCTGCGATAGATTATCTGCAAGCAACGGAATGTTGCCTTATGTGCTCTTCTTGCAGTGGGATGATGCGATAGATTATCTGCAAGCAACGGAATGTTGCGTTATGTGCTCTTCTTGCACTGGGATGCTGCGATTGATTATCTGCAAGCAACGGAATGTGGCGTTATGTGCTCTTCTTGCAGTGGGATGCTGCGATAGATTATCTGCAAGCAACGGAATGTTGCGTTATGTGCTCTTCTTGCAGTGTGATGGAATGTTGCGTTATGTGCTCTTCTTGCAGTGGGATGCTGCGATAGATTATCTGCAAGCAACGGAATGTTGCGTTATGTGCTCTTCTTGCAGTGTGATGAAATGTTGCGTTATGTGCTCTTCCTGCAGAGGGATGCTGCGATAGATTATCTGCAAGCAACGGAATGTTGCGTTATGTGCTCGTCTTGCAGTATGATGGAATGTTGCGTTATGTGCTTTTCTTGCAGTGGGATGATGCGATAGATTATCTGCAAGCAACGGAATGTTGCGTTATGTGCTCTTCTTGCACTGGGATGCTGCGATTGATTATCTGCAAGCAACGGAATGTTGCGTTATGTGCTCTTCTTGCAGTGGGATGCTGCGATAGATTATCTGCAAGCAACGGAATGTTGCGTTATGTGCTCTTCTTGCAGTGTGATGGAATGTTGCGTTATGTGCTCTTCTTGCAGTGGGATGCTGCGATAGATTATCTGCAAGCAACGGAATGTTGCGTTATGTGCTCTTCTTGCAGTGTGATGGAATGTTGCGTTATGTGCTCTTCCTGCAGAGGGATGCTGCGATAGATTATCTGCAAGCAACGGAATGTTGCGTTATGTGCTCGTCTTGCAGTATGATGGAATGTTGCGTTATGTGCTCTTCTTGCAGTGGGATGCTTCGATAGATTATCTGCAAGCAACGGAATGTTGCGTTATGTGCTCTTCTTGCGGAGGGATGCTGCGATAGGTTATCTGCAAGCGTTATGTGCTCTTCTTGCAGTGGGATGCTGCGATATATTATCTGCAAGCAACGTAATGTTGCGTTATGTGCTCTTCTTGCAGTGGGATGCTTCGATAGATTATCTGCAAGCAACGTAATGCATGTTGCGTTATGAGCTCTTCTTGCAGTGGGATGCTGCGATAAATTATCTGCAAGCAACGGAATGTTGCGTTATGTGCTCTTCCTGCAGTGGGATGCTGCGATAGATTATCTGCAAGCAACGGAATGTTGCGTTATGTGCTCGTCTTGCAGTATGATGGAATGTTGCGTTATGTGCTCTTCTTGCAGTGGGATGCTGCGATAGATTATCTGCAAGCAACGGAATGTTGCGTTATGTGCTCTTCTTGCAGTGGGATGCTGCGATAGATTATCTGCAAGCGTTATGTGCTCTTCTTTCAGTGGGATGCTGCGATATATTATCTGCAAGCAACGTAATGTTGCGTTATGTGCTCTTCTTGCAGTGGGATGCTGCGATAGATTATCTGCAAGCAACGGAATGTTGCGTTATGTGCTCTTCTTGCAGTGGGATGCTGCGATAGATTATCTGCAAGCAACGGAATGTTGCGTTATGTGCTCTTCTTGCAGTGGGATGCTGCGATAGATTATCTGCAAGCGTTATGTGCTCTTCTTGCAGTGGGATGCTGCGATATATTATCTGCAAGCAACGTAATGTTGCGTTATGTGCTCTTCTTGCAGTGGGATGCTGCGATAGATTATCTGCAAGCAACGGAATGTTGCGTTATGTGCTCTTCTTGCAGTGGGATGCTGCGATAGATTATCTGCAAGCAACGTAATGCATATTGCGTTGTGAGCTCTTCTTGCAGTGGGATGCTGCGATAAATTATCTGCAAGCAACGGAATGTTGCGTTATGCGCTCTTCTTGCAGTGGGATGCTGCGATAGATTATCTGCAAGCAACGGAATGTTGCGTGATGTGCTCTTCTTGCAGTGGGATGCTGCGATAGAATAGCTGCAAGAAGCGGAATGCTGCGTTATGTGCTCTTCTTGCAGTGGAATGCTGCGATAAATTATCTGCAAGCAGCGGAATGCTGCATTATGTGCTCTTTTTGCAGTGGAATGCTGCATTAGATTATCTGCAAGCAGCGGAATGCTGCGTTATGTGCTCTTCTCGCAGTGGAATACTGCTTTATGTTGTCTGTAACAACGGAATGTTGCGTTATGAGCTCTTCCTACAGTGGAATGCTCTTTTATGTTATTTGCAAGCAGCCCAATTTTGCGTTGTGTTCTCCTCTTGCAGTAGAATGCTGTCTTGTTGAATGTAATTGTGATTAGAGAATAATTGATTTACTCGCAGCTTTAGCGAAAGTAAATAGAATTATTCGCGTTTTGAAATGACCTTGCTTGGTTGTTTATCCCAGTACTATTTCGGTCTGCAGATTATGCTAGTATATTTGCGCGCTTTTTGTCAAGTGAATTTCGTGAATATGTCGGCGTTAATTAGCACTGTTGGGAATCACATGATCAAAATAATCTCTAAACCAAAGTTCTATTTTGAAAAATATGTATAAATTTCCTAATCTGATAAGATAAGAATTTCAACCATAGCCTAACATATGATTAATGAAAATTGTTAAATTGTTATGTAGTTGACTACATTGATAGATTTCCTGTAATTACAAACACAATGAAAATAAGATCTCGCATATATCGATGGTTGAAATATGAATGTACTTCGCGAACAATTGTACACTTCTATGCTGCCAATTGTATACACTGTTCCTACTTTAACTGTTTCTTTTTAGCTCGACTTTTCGAAGAAAAAGTAGAGCTATTGTACTCGCCCGGCGTCGACGTCGGCCTCGGCATCGGCATCGGCGTCGGCGTCGCCGTTGGTTAAATTTTTTGATAAAGTCAAATATTTCTGTTACTATCAAAGCTATTGACTGGAAACTTAAAATAGTTATTTATTATCAAAGTCTACACCAGGAGAAACAATCCCTATAACTCTGATTTGAATTTTGATAGAGTTATGCCCCTTGTTAACTTAGAATTTTTGGTTAAAGTTTTTGATTAAGTCACTTTGTTACTATGAAAGCTTTTTACTTGAAACTTAAATAGTTATTTACTATCAAAGTCTACACCAGGAGAAACAATCTCCAAAACTCTGATTTGAATTTTGACAGAATTATGCCCCTTTTTAACTTAGAATTCTTGGTTAAAGTTTTTGATAAAGTCAAATATCTCTGTTACTATCAAGCCTATTGACTTGAAACTTAAAATAATTATTTACCATCAAAGTCTACACCAGGAGAAACAATGGCAATAACTCTGTTTTGAGTTTTGACAGAATAATGCCCCTTTTTTAACTTAGAATTTTTGTTCAAATTTTTGATAAAGTCAAATATCTCTGTTAATATTAAAAGCTTTTGGCTTGAAACTCAAGATATTTATTTACTATCAAAGTCTACACCAGAAGACACAATTCCCATAAATCTGATTTGAATTTTGACAGAGTTAAGCGCCTTTTTAACTAAGATAAGAATTTTTGGTGATTTTTTTGATAAAGTCAGATATCTCTGTTACTATCAAAGCTTTTGATTTGAAACTTGAAATACTTATTTACCATCAAAGTCTACACTAGAAGAAACAATCCCCATACTGGCAAAGCTCTCATTTAGAGTTAAGCACTGAGAAAAGTCTAGCGCGCTGTCTTACGGACAGCTCTTGTTAGTCTTGTTGAAGGTAATCGAGATCAAAATAATAAAGTCTTAAATATTGAGGTTAAAATAATTTGAATATAAAACGGAAAATATTACCGTTGAATTAAGGTCGACAATGAGATAAAAATAGAGATGTTCTATAGCAAATCTATATATTAGCATACTTTAAGAACTATGAACGATACCAACCTTAAAAATAAATGATGAGAAATTAAAATACATGATGTTCAACGAATACTGTATCTCCTAGTTTTGATTTCATGAGAAACCATTCGTTATCTACTAGAAATGTTTAATTCATCCAATTTTAATAACATTCATTTGTCTTCATTTAAACAAAAACTTCAAATAAAAATGCAATACAATAAATTGGTATTTACCGTTAACAGCTGTGTATATTTCTCCTAATATCCCGGGCTCATTGCCGCCATGTTTTGCCTATGAGAATAATTGTCACAATTAAGTCTTTACAACGCATGTCAAGTATTTATTTTGTCACCGCGCATGCTCGTTTTGTTATAAAAGATGCAATTAGATACGGATAAAAACCCACATTAGGAAAAGATTTACACTGATTTAACCAGGAAGAATTAAAAAACCTTAACAGTGATTACATCTTTGATACATATCATTGTTAGCTCACCTGTAACGTAGTGACAAAGTGAGCTTTTAGTGATCGCCCTTCGTCCGTCGTCCGTCCACAATTTTTTTATGAAAACGATAGAGACCACATTGTTCAATCAATTTAATCAAACTTGCACACGACTTGTATTGGCAGAATATCTTGGTTCCTTCCAAAAACTTGCCAGATCCCATCCAGAGCTATGGCCCCTTGAAGAGTCAAATTTTGGTATTCTGTAACATCAATAAATCTTGGATTCCATGATAAATTTGTCAGATTCAATCACATGTAATGGAGTTACAGTCTCTGACTGACCCCTGAACGAGTCAAAAAAATGCCTTATGGACACGATAGAAGTAACATTTTTTATTTGATTTTGACCAAACTTACATATAGCTTATGTCACAGTAAGATCTTGGCTCCCTTCGAAAATCGGCTAGATTCCACCATGGGTTTTAAAGTTATTGCCCCTGAAAGTTGCAAAACTTTCAACTTTTGCCCTATGAGCCATATAGAGGTTTCATTCATGCTTTAATTTGAAACAAATCTGCACGGAATGTTTGTCTTGATAATTAAAAGGCTAAGTTCTAAACTGGGTCATGAGGGGTTAAAAACTAGGTCATTCGGTAAAATTAAAAGGAAAAGCTTGTTAACACACTAGAGGCTAGATTTATAACCCTATCTTCATGAATCTTGGTCAAAATATTTCTCATGATGATTTCTATGCCAAGTTTCAAACTGGATTATATAGGGTCAAAATCTAGGTTATTCGGTCAAATCAAAGGAAAACTTCTTAACTTCTTCCAACTTCTTTGGGCCAAATTAGTGACCATATCTTTATGAAACTTGGTCAGAATGTTTATCTTGATGATTCCTAGGCCACGTCCGAAACTGGGACTTGTTGATTTAAAAACTAGGTCCCCCGCTAAAATCCAAGGAAAAGCTTGTAAACATTCTTAGAGGCCATATTTATCACCCGATCGTCATAGAACTTGGAAAGAATGTTTATCTTGATGATTTCTAGGTCAAGTTCCAACATGAGTCATGTAGGATAAAAAACTAGGTCACCACTCAAATCAAAGGAAAAGCTTGTTAACATGAAACTTGGTCAGAATGTTTATCCTGATAATTCCAATGTCATGTTTTACAGATGAGAGATATAGGGTCATTATGATTCTCTTGTTTTGAGTGCATATTTGAGTACGAACGAAGTATAAAGGAATGTGCAGATGCACAGCATAGATTTAATCCAATGGAAGAATTACTTATAAAATTATTACCGTATGATAAAGTACTATTATTTATCCAAGTACGTGGCACGTGCAATTCGAGTTATAAATATAATAAAATGTAAAAATAAGTGCAAACAGGCCCAGTAAAGGAGTTATTCTGATATAACGGTATTTGCCACAACGCTTGTGGTGGCCCAGATTAACCTTCGATTCCGCAAGTCGTTTGTTTACGGACGAAATACGTTTCCAATTCAAAAGAAATGTGTACATGTGATGGGATGACAGATTTTCTGACAAATGTATGCAAGAGGCCAAGTGACATAGCGGAGGTTTTATCAAAATAATGGAAAGATGTTCCTCTACATACAAAGATTTCTGTAGTTATATTGCATGGCAACTACAAAGCTATAAGGAAACAACAGGCCGCGGTTCTGTCAAAATATTCATGGCAAACCGATAGATGCATGGTACCAATAGACAACCTAACTAGTTTATAGTACTTACGGTAAGTTTTGCTTCCCGCAGCCATATCAACAGAACAGAGTTTTGCTGTTCCTGCAAGATAGGACAAATAGTCATACCACAAGAGGCACTCACCTCTTCTCCAACATTGCAGTATTCTATGGTGGCTGATTTCTGCCATTTCGCGTTTTCGCCCCGCGACCCCGCCAAGCGAAAACACGAGAATTTACAAGTTAAAATGGCGGGGGCGCGGGGCGAAAACTCGCTATTTAGCGGGGGCGCGGAGCGAAAACACGATAATTAGCGGGGTCGCGGGGCGAGAGTTAGTAACTGGTATGTCGAGGGCGCGTGGCGAAAACACGATAATTAGCGCTGCTTAAACGCCGAGTTTTCGCACCGCACCCCCGACATTCCAGTTCCTAAATCTCGCCCCTCGACACCGCTATTTATCGTGTTTTCGCTTCGCGCCCCTACTAAATAGCGAGTTTTCGCCCCGCGACCCCGCCGAGCAAAAACACGAAAATTAACAAGATAAAATGGCGGGGGCGCCAGGCGAAAACTCGCTATTTAGCGGGGGCGCGAAGCGAAAACACGATAATTAGCGGGAGCGCGGGGCGAGATTTAGTAACTGGATGTCGGGACGCGGTGCGAAAACTCGACGTTTAAGCAGCGCTAATTATCGTGTTTTCATCTCGCGCCCCCGACATACCAGTTACTAAATCTCGCCCCGCGACCCCGCTAAACAGCGAGTTTTCGCTCCGCGCCCACGCTAAATAGCGAGTTTTCGCCCCGCGCCCCCGCCATTTTAACTTGTTAATTCTCGTGTTTTCGCTCGGCGGGGTCGCGGGGCGAAAACGCGAAATGGCAGAAATCAGCCACCATAGTATTCCTCTTTTGAATGGGCAGTTAAAATCCTTAGATTTTAATCCAACTGAGCATCTGTGGGACGACTTTGATAGACGGATGAAACAGGCCCTCGTGAACACGTGATTATAGCCCGTATTGGGAATACTCTTAACTAGTTCCTTCAGCAGAATGTGTTGACGCAAAGTTTATAGTGCTCGTTCCTGTATTAAGAATTCTCGCGTACCGAAACAAATTGTTCTTTTCTATTTTTGTCGTTGATTTCATGAAAATGTTGGACAAATCTTAGTAGGCTGATGTAAGGTATGTCTATGAACAAAATGTTAGTGGACTAAGTACCATTCAGTGCTGGGGAGAAGTTTTTTTTGTAGTTTTCGGTTATGATTTACATCAATTAATCAACTTTGAATGAATTGTGCGTAATATCTTGTAATATACATATACACAAAATGTATTGTTATATATTATACACCAACTTTAATAGTAACACCTTGCAAGATAAATTTGTCATGAACAAATTTAATAAGGTTAATTTGTAGCAAGTGAAGTGCAGACACTTTATTGTCTTCAAAATCGTTGCTAGGTCAACATATTAACTTTTTAATAGGTAGAATATCCGGCAATGATCGTCGACAATTTTAGATTTGATTATGAAAAAGCTTTGATTGACTGTACGCACATTTTGTGGTTTATGCATACTTAAAGGTAATAGACGGCTTCGCGTATATTGGTGCCCACCTATACAACGGGCATGTTAAAGAACCAGACTGTCTGTTTGCAAGGAGCTAGGCTAAGTTAGTCGGACAGGTATGTATCTTCAATGAGTTCTCTCTCTCTCTCTCTCTCTCTCTCTCTCTCTCTCTCTCTCTCCCTCTGTTCTAGGGGCTTTCTTTCGTTGTGTGCACTGGCTCTGCGTCTGTTCTTGTATTAAATAAATTGGCGCCCTAAGTGTCTGTCTTTGTATGTAAAGCGCCTCTGAACGTGTCTGTTCTTAAATATGAGAACTACAATCTTGTTTTTACCCACCATTTATAAATTCACCGTCTGTAACCAATATGTGTAGCAGTTTAAAATGAAGGCTGCCAATAATTTGTATGCATAAATTTTATCATTTCAATCTTATTCATACATTAACATCCTGGGGTTTTCACCATAGAAACATCTCCTTTTACGAATCGTATTACCTTGACATACCTGTTTTTGATATTTGTGTACCCGTTCTGGGACAAACACAAGTAAACAAGACTATCGTGTTGCATTTTATGAATAAGCTAAACGTGTGTATTTAGGTCAAGCTGTTTGTTACAAGAAAGAAAACAGTTTGTTATTACTTTAAATACTTTCAATAAAAGTTTAGTTATGCCAATTTAACTACGGATCATTTACACTAAAACATATTCTCTTTGCATTTAATACATCTTAGCTAGATATTGACATATGTATAGGTAGAAGGATTTAGCGGCGTTTATTTATAATTGTCTTAATTTCTTATTGAAATCACGGTCGAACGCACCTCAACGCGTTTATCAATACTTCAAACATATCCAGAAAATTAAAAACAAAATTGCCATATAAGTCTTAGTTATAAAACCAACAAGACCTGAAATGACCTTTGACCCCTCAGTGTGACTTTTGACCTTTGAGATAGACACCACTTTTCTAAGGCGGTACATGTTTCTTTGAGGAAATTATTTTTTGCCCTTTTAAAAAAAGAACTTATTGCTCAATGCCTATCAAAGTTATGGTCTAGACAAGATCTAATATGACTTATGAGACACAAAACTTGGATTGGGGTGCAACTCACAACCTCATTGATATAAACATTTACGTGAAATAAGATTAAGACTGATCAATGCATGATATCAAAGTTATGGCCTGGACAAGATGTAATAAGACTTGTGAGACAGAAACCACAGATTTGCGTGCGGCTCACTATCTCAATGAGATAAACATTTACGTAAAATAAAATTAAGATTGATCCATGCATATCCAAGATATCGCCTGGACAACATCTGACATGACCGTTGACTCTTGAGGTTGATCTTAACCTTTGAGATAGAATTCTGGAGTGATATTCCATCTCATTGACGTAAGCGTTTGCACCATAAACAAGACAGACCCACGCATGCCAAAAGGACTATCCGGATGAAATCGAACGGACACATTTACGCACAAATGCACATACATCAAACAGCCATTTTGACGGCTAGGTTGAGCTCTGAACAAGTTGGCTCGAGTGTAAAATAAGAAAGGAATTATTAATTATCACATAAAATTGATGGCAGTTTTGATTTCAGAGTGCCGATCAATATGGTTACGGACATAATATTAATTAGTATTAACATGAAATAAACAAAACTAAACTGTACATTGTAATATCATCTATATCTACATATAGCAAAAAGCAGAACCAATTTACTTTTTTTGATATTTATGAAAAGTAGTTTATCTTGTGTTGCCTCTAAATATAATTTTTAATTTGACCTAAAGAACTTTAATATCGAATGAATTTGATGAATTCTGTAGTGTAGTAATTTTTATCTTAAACGGACCATGGCAGTTTTGTATGACCCTTGGACTTAAACTTGTCAGTTGTGCAATCTATATGACCTACTACTAGTGAGAAAAAAATGAAACTGAACAAACATGGATATTTCTCAATAGTTATAGATGCAAATAACCTTTTGCTTTTAAGCCAAAATATCTGTTTGTCTGTTTGTAATTCAGACACTACTTAGCACGTCATTTTTCATCATATACAAGTAAGAAGCAAATTAAACCTAATTATATTTTTGATGCCAACTGTCGTATACATTTAGCAAAATTATTAAAACTTGCACTTAATGTACACTCACAAATTGTCGGATTGAATCCAAAACGTAAATGAGCTACCAAGGGCGTTATCAACCCGAAATTGATGTTCTGGCACACATATGCGTGAAATTTCGACGTATAAAAAAAACATACTATACCCCTACGCCTAATTATTAATATAACAAATGATGCTTGTAAAAAATAATGCGCAGTCCTAGGCTTTTGAGTCTTATAGATAGATTCGCGTAAGACTACCTTTTGTACACATGTATCGTTAATGCGGCGTACCGGAAGAATTTTATTAATTTTACCTTTATTTTTCAATAATCGTAATTTTAAAGGAAAACAAAAATCATATTTAGTTATTAATATTTGATACAAATGCAGCCATTTTTTTAAACGAACGAAAGCATCATACCTTACAACTTAAAGTAAAGAAACGTTAGAAATTGTTTTATTTAAAAAGATATCTGTTTAATATGAAATACAGCAGTGTGTAAATTATTACATAAACACACTACAATGCCTGCCCCCGTGTTTAGCCATTTCTTTAAATTTCAAACTACCACATGTATTTTTTCAGCAGTGATCAGATTTTAGAAAATCTTTTAGCGTTATGTATATGTGACGCTTGAAAATTAGTTTTATTTCAAATCGAAAATGCATAAGAATAAACGCCCTTGAATGTACACCGTTGGCCAAGTTACCATCAGATACCTAAAAACTTTATGTAAAAACCGCTTTACGCAGAAGTGCTTTAAACAATTTACCTCCTTCCATAACAATGAACGCCCTTGGATGTATATTTTTGGTTTATTTGTATTCTGATACATAGAAATAGAAACGCGCTTACTAGAAGTAGATTTTCCTCAATTGTCAAACGAAGAGCGCCCTTGAGTGTATCCTCTTACCAACTTAAAGCTATAAATAAACTGTTTACTTGCGCGCTCTAGTATCTACCCGTACGTTGTTCCTTATTTCTAACCGATATAACATACAAATGTGAGATAAAAAAAAATCGGTGACAATGTTCTGCTCTGATTCAGCAGGTATGTCTAGTAGGTAGGATAAAGAAAAAATTAGCCGAACACCGATTTCTTAAGCGGAACTTTATTACAAAGGTATTGAATGGACTCTGTGATCCGAAAGGATCAGAAAATATATCAACACTTATTCCAAGTAAGGGGAGACATTTTATAAAAATTGCTGTTGTGATAGTTAATAAAATCTGTTAGAAGATCCCTTGGAAACTTAGAATGCAACCATCCAGAGTAACAGCAGACTCGGTTTGATTGAGTCTATGATATAAAGTGTACTGTAAAACTGAAGTTGGTACAGCATATTAAGTATTTAAAGTTTACTTGATCTTATTGTGATATACTGTTTGATCCACCAATTACGTAACACGATTTGCTTTAATTTTGACCTAATTTTGGAAGATCCAGAAAGAAGCTATACACAGGATATTATTTCCTAATTACTCAATCAGCAAATAAAGCCAAACTCAAAGTTTCAAAACTTTCGCGTGTCCTAAATTGATCAAAGACAATAGAAAATATGCTATCATAATTTGTTTGCAGCAAGTCATGACGTTTTTACAACTAAAAGGTTCATGTTACAGACCTTAAGGTTATGAAATTATTGCTTTATGTTGTGAAAGGTACTGTCTTATATTCAAAGAGAAATCATGCAAAACTTTTCTTACGGAAAAGGTTGATCAAACTGCAAAAACAACAAAGTACAAATTAAATTAAGTTACAATGGGCACAAAATAATCTTAACATTTATCGGCCCCTTACGGTCTATGTTTTGCAATTCGGAGGACAAAATATCATCTCTCTGTACATCTGCACCTTAAAATCTGTTTAACTTGTTGAATTTGTTTGTTTGTTTTTTTTCGGATTTAACGTCGCACCGACACATGATAGGTGATATGGCGACTTTCCAGCTTTATGGTGGAGGAAAACCCCAGGTGCCCCTCCGTGCATTATTTCATCACGAGCGGGCACCTGGGTAGAACCACCGACCTTCCGTAAGCCAGCTGGATGGCTTCCTCACATGAAGAATTCAACGCCCCGAGTGAGGCTCGAACCCACATCGATGAGGGGCAAGTGCTTTGAAGTCAGCGACCTTAACCACTCGGCCACGGAGGCCCCTAACTTGTTGAAATAAAAGAGAACACAATTTCAAAAGATATCGTTGGGTAAAGTAATATTAAGTTTTGACAATCCATCATATGATCATCACAAATAAACGTCATTGACAGGCAAACAAAATATTAAACTAATCTTGATGGCATTAAATGTAGAAAGGAATGTGTTGCTTTGTTTTAAATTAAAGTTAAAATTGCTGAAGTTTGCTGCAGGTAAAAATTTATTTACCTAGTTTTGTTTGAAAATCAGATAACAAGAAAAGGAGGTTATCATTATTTTTCATCAGAAACAGTCGCCTCTTAAAGATATCTTTTCACGCAATTTCGCATCTCTCAGACAATTACATTTGTAGATGTTCGTTTGTCATCAGATTGCAAGTCTTAACAAACAGGAAAATAATAAAAAGGCTGTATCCTTTTATAACCACGACATTCTCAACTCATCGAAAACAATCCATTTTATGTCTTTCCCCGTAAAATGGTTTGCTGTCGCTCTTAAATAGGGTTTTGGGGCGCACATTGTATACTATAATGTACGTATGTATATACAAATTGCCGATTCAACTCTTTTCCATGAGTATGGAAAATAAACTTCCGCTTAAAGGAAACTCGTGTTTGAAACCAATGAGCATTAAAAAAAAACAAAGCATGTTTGCATAATATTATATAAACAGTATTGCATGTTAGTATAAAAAGATCAAAATTTATGTATAACTACCCAAAGTGTGTATACGTTCCACCGCTTTAAAACTGGAGAAATTTTGTTCTTAAAAAAATAATTCCTGTTATTACAGTTAGATTTGTTATATTTAGCCAATTGAATAGATGTGATGATGAGTTTTACTAAGTACAAGAAACGACGATAACGACATTATTTATACGTTTTACTTCATCGCATTATACGACGTTTTGTTTCGTTTTGAAGTCTTAGATAGGTGTTCGTTATAAGCTAATTTATTTGATCATTATTTTTTAATGAGAGCTTTTTCGACGTCCGCGTTGGCGTCAGCGTTACAAAACGTTTGTGTATAAACAGGTGTTTTAAAACTACTTACTCTAATGCAACATGCATGTCTTTAGCATGGAGACGTGATCTACGTAACTTTAATATTTTTATAATTATGCCTCTTTTCGTTATCGCTCCTTTCTAAGTAGGTTTCTCTGAACCTACTGGGACATGTGCTGTCAACCTACACACAGGGCAAGTAACACAATTCAAGTAATTAATTTGTTAAGATACACATATTTGACAAATGGCAGTTTAAATAACATTTGCTGACATTTTGGAAAAAAGTATGTCCCTTCTATGCTTAACATTGCTAAACTGAGCTCCCGAGCACAATTCAGTAGCGTTAATAGGAACCATATTAATTGTTGACATTTGGTTTAAAATAACGCTACTTTGATTGTATCGCCCATTATGATAATTCTTCCTCTGTCAATATACATGTAAATGATACATTCCAATTCTTCTAAACAGTCAATATATATGTTTGATGAATGATTTTTACATGGTAAATATACTTGCAATACATACATAATAACAACCAGGATGTGTCATGATCTCGATGCCAATAATAGGTGAGTTGGTCTCCGGAGTCTGGTTGTCCCTAGTTATCACTGTTCAATCAGCAGGCCAGGGCATGGCCGAGTATGTAGACACAGTACTTGGAACAGCTTGATGATCACTCGGCATCGGAACAATAGATTTAGTGCCCCTGTTTTGAATACAGCAGTCCTTTGTGACATCTTTGAGATATTCCACTGCTGTGCTTAAAGTATTGGACCCGTAATAGAGTACCTCCTTTTTGAAGAGTATTCAATTCCTACCATAAACCTACTTTGACTGCAATTTTCAGGGGGGCGTAGGTTCAAGCCCCACTTGGACCAAACTTTTTTCTCCATATTTTCCTTTTTCCTAGTAAGTTTTTACTTCTTTCGAGACTTATTATGGATGTATTGTACAAAAGTGGAAAATTTTCATTGTATAAGTGATAACTTGCTGTTTGTTCAAAGTGAATTTACCTCTGAATCAGGAGGGGTAGAGTTAGACATCTTTAAAAATACTGAGTTACATGCGGTAAAAGTTCTCTATTTTGCCTTCATTCTTTAGATAACATATTGTGGAAGAAATGCAGGCAGGTTTTACTTCTGCCCCAAGGTTATTTTTGAATGAAGTGAGTACAATTCAAAACAGACCCACAGGATTCGACCTTAATTTTTCAATGTTGGAGTTAGAATTCTGTCTCATTAAATCTGTTTACTTGAGGCACCCTAGAAAAAAATGTTATTTACAGTTTTATTTTGTGTTTTATAATCGTTTAACAATAGTTTGATGTTTCTTTTATCAAAATTAATGCTGTAATGAATTTTCTGCAAGCGTTTTAGATAGTGGCCATCACAATGAAATTTATCTCTACTTGAGCTTGAGGAAATACCATAAATTATACAAAATTTACCAAAAACGGCACGGTAAAAGTTGTTTAAAATTTGCAACACAGTGCGAAACATAGTCAGCTTTAAGAATATTCCAAGCAAATGCCATTTTTAAACATTACCATTAGGGGTCCAATACCTAGACATTTTTTGAGGGATGTCGCCAGTGTTTTTGAATATTTCTCCTTTACAAAAGGCCAATTTTGTCGACACAAATGTTTCAAGCTTTGAGATAGAAGAATTTACTTCATTGATATTTGACAAAAAAGAAATTGTTTTAAATTACTGATCTTTTCCTTTGTGTCAGAAACAGCAGATCTAACCTCATTAATTTCCGACACTCTTCCATTCTCTGTTGCAGCTTGTCGCTGTTTCATTAAAAGTATATTTGCTTGTAGGATGTAATTAAAATTGCGACATTTCAACGCTACATAAACACTTTTATGATATACCTATATAAATTCTGAAAAAAATCGGCTTGTATTTCACAATTAAATATGAACAGGCAGACAAAAATTTCGTATTGTGCCTTTTAAATTCCGTATTGTACCTTCCGTATTGTATGCTGCTGGACTATTTTCATAAATATGCATGACCCGACACATTTCTATAAATAGCGCCCATAAAAACTTCACTAAGTTCCATTTAATATCGATAAACATTGAAGATTTCGTCCAAGAACAAAACAAGAATCAAAATGGTAAAGGTATATAATAAAAGGGTCATTATAACAATAGCTAGATCTGGGACTTTGTATTCGGCTCTCGTGGATTTTGCAAGGTGGGATCACACTCGGCGCTTGCGCGCCTCGTGAGATCTGATCTGGCAAAATCCACTCGAGCCGAATACTGCATCTCAGATCAATATACTGTTATAATAACCCTATTATCTGATTCCGAACATAAGAATTTTATCGTAGATTTAAAACAGAGCTAAGCCTGTTTAACTTCTTGGAGTTGCTGATTAGATCTTTAATGCTGAGTGGACCTTTAACCTGAATAACTGCTAAAAGTGCGTGGACGTCATATGATGTTGAAAATTCATAAACCAGCACAGTTTTGTCAAAACATGTTTCGCTTTAATAAGTTTCTTCAGTTGACAGCTACGGTAGAGCCACAACGGGTAATGACACGACGCTTGAGTTTCCATGCAAATCCGACGGGAAGACTATCCAGTGATCGAACATTCTCAAACAGCAATGTACGCACCTGTTCAATTTTGGTTTCATCATTACTGCAGTCTAGCAAAAGCTGTTACAAAAGGAAGACCTTCCACAAGATCTAAAAAGCGTTGATATGCTGATAAATCTGCAACTTGTCCTTCACAAGGGGGCATATCTATATATTTTATAAAATCACCAAGATTTTCACATAACGGCTTATCATATGATGTAACTTTAGACATCAAAAATAATCGTTAAATCGAGTTAGCGACTCGTTCACATAATTTAGACGAACCATACTTTGTTTCAAATTCTACAAAATGTTGGTACTGTGAAAGTGAACAGCGGTACAAACATATTGACATAACATTTATGCCAGGCATCCTAATAGAAATATTGTGTAGTCTGGAGTAAAGCGTTGCAACGCATTTGAACAATAAAGGAAATCAATACTCGTCTTGCCTGTGAACCAATGTCTTACAGTTTCAACTTTTCAACATATTTCGCTTCAACATATTTTATTGTCATATTGCAATCTATGCCAGCTTGATGAAAATGAATATTTTGAAAAAAATCATTCCATATTTGAGCGAGAAGCTGTAAGGTTAATAGAAGAGCTTGTATTTAAAGATATCCATTATCATCCGATCAGTTAATATTATGTACTATGATAATGCATTTGATTCAACTTAAATTAGTCGGTCAACATCGTTACACAAATCATATGACACAGGGCCAATACTTCCCACACCAATATTTCATGTTTTATGACCGCTTTTTACATATAATTGTTGCACTGTCATTCTTTCTCTGTTACTACTAAATGGATTTGACACAAACTTAAAATAGTTGTTTCACACCATCTTCCAAATCACTTAATGTAAGGTTCATCACCCTTTCCCCAGTATTTTAAGAAATATAACATTACAGGTAAAAAGCAATTTCACCTTATATCTGTCAATACTAAAATTATAAGGTTCATCGTTAAAATGGTTGTCATATTAACTCACCGACATTGCATGACATATAATCCATAACTAAAGCTCAGACATTTAGTGAAGTACACCCACTTTAATTTGTATTTCAGCGTAAAGTTTTGATGCACCTACATTCTATCTCAGTTATCACTGAATGGATTTGATTCAAACTAGAATTTGTTTCTCCAAATCATCACCCACATCACAGGACATAAAGGACATTACACTGGCAGTCTATAGTCTAAGAAATGTTTCTCTTATATACTTAAACATTCCGATTAATGTGTTGATGCACATCAACTCTATTTCTGTTATCACTAAATTGGTTCGATATAAACTTGAAATACATGTTCAACGTTATCACAAATATTTAAGGGCACAGTGAGCATTACTCTGGCAGAAATACTTTATGAATTATGTTCCTTTCATACGTTGATATTTTAGTTAATAGTTTGATGCACTTTTAGTCTAATAAATAAATGATCATTTCGATTTGTTAAACCCCCAACTGCCATATAAAAGCCAGAAAATGGTGCTGGGGCAGGTTTTTATATAAATTATGCATGTTTCTCATCAGAGAGCCCTTTTTCAAAATTTTAAATAAACTACTGAATAAAAAGTTATGAAAAATTGCATAAATACACATTGAAACATTCTTTATCAATTGGTGTATTCATTTTTCAAAACAAAAAAATTGTGATGTATAGTTTCAAAAATTATTTAAACCTAACTGCCAAAAATTTGAATTTGCCGGGAGGAGCTAATGAGGTCAGGAACCCTAGAGAAACAGAGAATGTAAACAATTCGTGGTTAATTTTATCAACAAACTTGATCAGCAGAAGGCTTGATGTATCAATAGAATTAACACCTAGAGTGCATTGTAAAACTTTTCCAGAAAAGTAATTTTGAATTTTCAAACCGAATAGAATATCATAATCATTTCTGCAGTTATATTTTTATGTGTTATTTAACAAATGTTTTAAAAATATAGGGGAACTAAATAACAGACATACAGTGATAAATTATTTCAAATAGCTTATCATTTTTATTAGACCTTATCACAGCAACACTTGCTAATTTGTGTGCATTGTGCTACATCTCAGACTTAAATAGTTTATTATTTCTGCACTTATTGCTACATTATCTCTATTAATGGACCTGCCAGCAATGACAGAAAAGTTAAGAATGTTTGATTTTCACTGTTCAATTTACATTAATAAGAAGTTTAAAAATCAGGAATGCTAGTTTAGCTCAACTCAATTTTTCATAACAATGATATTGATATGGATGCACAAAATATGTATAATATTAATTTGTAATCATCAAAACATGTAAGTTCATATTTATTCTTCAACTGACCATTGTTTACATTTGCTTGTGAATCATTGAAAGTGAGCTATTTTTAGCTGACAGACAGTCTGGAGTAGCCTTGTTATTTGATAGGCTCCTCCTTACTGCCAGGGTAGTAACAGTTGGGGCTTTAAACTTTCAAGCAAATATGTTACCTGATCAACATCTGATTAACCACCTTTAAAAAGTTGACATTTTTATCAAGTAATAGTGTAAGTTACTGTGTTAACAATGTTTGAACTAAAAACTTTGATTCATTTATTATAAGAATGTATACTAGCTTAGTATTAATATACTGTGTACCTTATCTTTATATGGTTCACAAAATGGATCATTTGGTTTCATACTACTAAATGTTTGTATTATGTTGTGTAATATCATATAATTTCGTCATAAATTACTAAATAACCATTTCAATATTAGAAATGTGTTGTTATCATTTCATGAATCACACGCAGAAAATGTTCACTGAAAAAATTTATCAAAAAGCCAAACACTGCAAGGGAAACATTAAACAGATTTAAATCTATATTTATTGTAAACTAAATAGTTTCATGTATTCTTTACTTTTGCTATAATAGCGTCGGTGGGTCGAATCAACGTTCCAAAAGATCGATCATATCTAGTCCGATATAGTGTAATATTAGCTCGCTCACGCTGATTTCATACATGTTATATTGTTATCATCCGCCATTCAGAAACATTTTAATATGTTCTGTAAAATTTGTTAATGTACTCAGCTACTCCAGTTCAAATAAAACTTGGTATATATCAGCAACATAAATACTTTTAAATAACACTCTCCCGTGTTCTATAAATAGAACATACAGCAGTTATGCCATAATGCAATGCGCGAATTGCGGACAAGGGAGCGTTTTTTTCTATATATAACGAATCATCAACTATCTGGGTATTAAAAAAAAGTAACATGCCACCTGCATAAAAATGTCACACCTGTTAACAGAATAAATAAAAGAGATGAAACAATAACTAATTAAAAAAATATATTGGAACGAATGGAAAGAATATACAAAATATACAGATATATTATTTTAAGAAGACGATTCAAAGCGGGCCTTCTAAGCAATACAATACAATACAATACAATAAGTTTTATTTCAAGTCGGCAAGTCGGCAAGACACAAACATATGAAACATAATAAGCTCGAATGAGCTTTTTAACCGACCATTAACAAATATATATGAGGTCAACAAGAATATAAATAGCTGTAAAAAGAAAATATTTTATATATATATATATATATATATATATATATATATATATATATATATATATATATGATCTAAAAGCACACAAATTAAGCACATCTAAAGCTGTGGAAAAGCTGCTGATCCTGACCATAGGCCTAAAAACTTTTATAAGAATTTCATGTAAAAAACTGAATTAGCAAAACCAGCACAAAAGTGCGACAGAAAAGAAAAATGGTTTTAAGAAATCAATTATCCCCTCAAATCAGATTTGAAAGGAAGTGATCAGCAACTTTCTCACAGAGAGCAAACACATTAAATATAATATTAAGGAACATAGTAAAACAATCAGTGAACTCATATAAAACAATGCGACACATATAAAAACAGAAATGATATTATGAGGACATGCAATAAGTTACCATGCATAAAACAAAAGAATAAGAATGACAAGTGTAATTGCTGACTGCCAGGTTGCACAAACTATTACAAAAAGAAGCACAAAACAAAAATAATAAGCACAAAATGATATGCAAAACTATTACATAAGCAAACACTAAGCACAGAGAAATAAACATGCAAATATGCAAATGAAACAAGCAAAAGGAGAAGCAAACTGAAAAAATAAGGAATACTAAGGCACAGGACAACTAATATAATAAATAGTTAATATTATTTAGGTATACGCACCTGTGCTTTGATTAAATTAGAAAAGGAGAAAAATATTAATTTAGTTTGATGAGGAGTTACAGGCAATACATCTACAGTTTTGACCATTCCAACAAGACATATTAAGAGATTTAAATTGATTAAAGTTTGAACAAGTTCTGTAGCTTTCCGGTAGTGAGTTCCACAGCACAGGGGCAGCATACATAAACAAATTCTTACCAAATTTAGTTGTTTTCACTCTAGGAATTTCTAAAATGTTGGTGTATCTGAAATTATATTTGGATTTTCTTTTTTGTACTAATTCTGATAAAACAGGAGGTGCCAGGTTATTTAATATTCTGAAAGTTTCAATTGCCATGGTTTTCATTCTTCTAATGTGTAAGCTTGGTAAATTAACTTTAGCAAGTAGGTCATTATATGAGGAGGCGTAGTCGTTGTAGACAAATCTTAGTGTTCTTTCCTGAATTTTTTCCATTTTTTTTTTTGTTGTATTATTTTCAGAACAAAAATGCCAGGACATTGGACAAAAGTTAAAATTTGAAAGTATAAAAGTATGTAAGATAGTAAGCTTATTTAATTTACTTAAGTTACAGCCAATTCATTTCAGGACATTTAGTTGTCTTGCTGCCTTTTTACAGATATTGCTTATATGAAAATCAAACTTTAACTGGTAGTCTATATCTACACCAAGCAGTCTAACAACCTCATCACAGGTAATATCAGCTGGACCTTTGTTAATTTTATTTTTCGAAAGTTCTTTTTCCAACAGCTATAGCCTGAAATTTATCCGGGTTTGCTTGCATGCAATTAAAATTATACCATTCAATAAGAGTTTGACTTTCTTGTTTTAATACATTTTTAACTTCAGTAAAATCAGGTGAACTAAAAGATAGTGTATTATCATCTGCCTAATTATAAAGTGTTCCTTTCTGTATAAAATAGAAAATGTCATTTATAAAAACGTTAATGTACTGACCACATTACCAATTTTGATTCGTTGTTTACGTCCAGTAAGATATGACTGAAGAAGACTTGTTGCTGATTCGGATAAGCCATAGGCGGATAATTTACTTAAAAAAATGTTATGGGGTAGGCAGTCAAATGCTTTTGATAAGTCCATTAGGATAGCAGCTAAGTACAAATTTTGGTCTAAAGCGTGTTTCCAATCTTCTAGTGATTTTAAAAGAGTAGTTTGGCATCCATGGCCTTTCCTAAATGCATATAAAAATTATCAAAGATTTTGTCAAAATAATTTGATAACTGTACAGACATTACTTTCTCAAATATTTTGGATGGAATTGGTAAGATGCTAACTAGTCTATAATTTGATTTTGTCAATGTATCATTTTTCTTATGTAGGGGAGTAACCTGGACTTGCTTAAGTGTATCTGGAAATACCTGTGTTGAGACTGAAAGATTGACCAGGCTAGTTATTGGTTCAACAAGTGATTGCTTACCTAATTTTAATAGTTTGACTGATATTTTGTCTGCTCCTGTGGCATATTTTTACATTAAACGTGTCAATAATTTAAGAAACAGTCGCAGAGTCAGTACTCTTAATTAAAACTAAAATTAGTATCAATGTTTTGTTGTTTTATTTTGTTTAAACTTGGATGGTTATTCTTATCAAAAATATACTCCGCTCCCTATACTATCTGCTACATTTACAAAAAAGTCATTAAAAACTATTTTCGGACACTATTTTTTCATTTTCAGTTAGAATTATTTTCGACTGCGAAGTACTTGATTTGTTAAATAAGGTTTAATTGTATCCCAAAAATCATTTTCCTTACAACCACTTATACAACGTTCTTGAAAATAATTATTTATCTATTTCTTTTTAAGTTTATTTACGTAATTCCTCTGTTTTCTATATTTTTTCCAGTTTTTAGAAGTTCGATAATTCAAAAATTTATGGTAATGCATTTTTTTTGCTGTAAATAGCCTTCCTTAATTCTCTATTCATATATGGGAGTTGCTTCTTCTTCTGTACATTTCTTTTATAGGAACATGATTATTGAAAACATCTGTAACATCTGATTCAAATTTCTCATAAATCTGTCTAAACAAGATTGTTCATTTTTGTTTGGATCAAAAGGTTGTATGTTAATGTTTGAAAGATCATCATTAAGTGCTTCAATATTCAAGTTTTTAAAACTTCTGTACTCAATTTTTTGCTTTTCATACTTTGGAGTATTGTTGTTTATAACTGTACATACTAGGTTGTGACAATCACTTACACCTGTTGGAATATTTAAGGTTTTCATACATAGCATCTTGGAATTTGTAATAATTACATCTAAAAGTGGTCATTTTTTTATAAAACAAGTAGGTTTTTTTACCAAGTTTGTTAAGTCAAACATTTCCATTAGATTTACAAGTGGGTTTCCTTTGTTTTCATTCAAAAGGTCAAAGTTCAAATCACCAATTAACATATAATTGTCATATAAAAATATACACTTGTCTAGTGAGATTGAAATACTTTGTTTAAAATCATCTTCATGCATATTTGGTGGTCTATAAACACATAAAATAAGCCATTTACAACGATTAAATGTTACCTCATAAGAAATGTTTTCTAAATTGTTCGATTCTAGATCTTTTCTGCGTCTGGCTGGGATGTCACTACATATGTAGGAAACTAATCCGCCACCATAAGCATTTCGATCTCTTCTTTCAAGTCTGTACCCCTCAGCTTGGAAAAGGTTATCTCTGAAGGTAGATCAAGTTTAGTTTCTGATATAAAAAAGAGGTCAACAATTGTATCTTATAAAATATCATGAATTTCTGAAAATTTATATTTCAAACTATTTATATTTAAATGTGCAGTAATAAATTTATTAGGGTGTTTCTTTCTAAGTTCATAAAGTTCTTTAAAAGGGTTTTCTTTGTGAATCGGAGTAGAATCATTAAGGTGACTGGTATGACTCATGTCCTCGGAGATGGTAGAATGATCAAAGAAGGAGTCTGTAAAATGAAAATTTGTACAGTTTTTACAAGTCCAAAGTTCATCACTTTGACATAGATTTGAGTATTCTGATGGAGTGAGCTTTTCACATTTTATATGCTACCAGTATAGACAAGCCTCACACTGTACAGCTCGATGGTTCGAAGCCACAGGTCGATAACAGCCTACACATGGAAAGCGGATAGGTCCTGGATTAAGAGAAATATCACCACTCAGTAATATAAGTGTCATAAATTTGTGATGTTTTTCTTTAAATTCAGTGGGGATTGAGGATGGAATATTTCTACTGTGTTTGATGTGATAGAAGAGCATATTTCTAGCAGACAAGTCCAGTTCTCGTATGAAGCTTAAGTCGTGATCTTGTTTTGTATATATTTCATTTCCGGTTTGGACAGTTTTTGAATTTGGGTATGGAACGTAAATCTGATATATCATACATATTCGTGTTGGTTTATTGCCTATGTTGCTTGGCGATGGCACTAGCCACAGGAACAGTAGTAGTGTAAAAACTATTCGAAAGTTCATCATGCTGGATGTTTGTTTACTTCAACACCGGACACCGGTTAATGTTTACTTCGAAACCGGGTAGATTCGATTTCTGTCAGTTAGGTGCCTGTGATAGATAAACCAAGCGTCTTGTTATCTAGATCACAGCTAATAATTTTTCAAATAACACTATTCCTTCTTTTATGTATAAAGTAATGAATGAATAAATGTTTAAAAGTTCAATATATATCCATAAAAGTCAAAAGTTTGTTTTAAAAAGTATTAAAAATGCCAAATTTAGATTTTCTTTATGATCGTTTTTTTTCCGTTCGCGCTCCGCGCATGCGCAAATAATGAGCACTGTTTGAAAGCACGTTGCATGCACATTACCCAGTTATACTAATAAAATCTTGCATCAGAAGAACGGTCTATAGTCTTAATAACAAATTTCAATATTTTCGAATGCGATACACGGAAGAGCACTTGTGGTTAAAATTTTTAATGCTAAATCATTTTGATTAATGACGTTCAAAGAATGCATCAGCACAAATACAATCATAACTACAATACCTACATGTACTTCATTTTAAACAATTGATTCACACAAGACGCAAACTTAATGATGTTCCCCGATGTCAGCTGTGGTCGGTGTCCGTCAAACATTTTCTTATTAAAATACATATCTATGCATGATTTGGTAGAAAATAATATTATTGCTTTAGATTAGCGACATGTTTTCTCAGATAGCATCTAAATATTACTATCAAAATCAAATATCTATATGTCACACTAAGGGGTCATTTGTAATAAAACACAACATATGTATATCACAGAGGTGTTGATTGTTTCAACGAATAACTGAATGTGGCCGAAAATGTGTGTGACAGTTGACTTTAAAATATGGATGTTGTTCATTGTGTTTCGAAATTTCAATCAATTCAAATTATGCGATCATAACATTTCTTTTTACATTCACAAATAAATCTATTAAATTTATAAATACTTAGGGAAGAATTTATCCTGTGGATGGCGTAATGCAGGAGTTTTTAACTGTTAATTTAGCGGGAAATGGGCCCTTAAAAGCCATTCAACAAAGGGGATATGTGTGTTTCAAGAAAAGTTGTGAATATTTGCATTGGAATAGCCTATTAATCATTATTATCTTTATTGAAAGCATCACATTTCTATGGTCAACTGTCAAAATTGGGGTATATGACGGGACCATTTCTTATACTGGAAACCTAAGGAAAAAGCAACACCAGTGCATGGCTTAACGATACTGAATCAATAACGTTCTGCGGTGTCCCATTTGTGTCCCCGTTATTTCTCCTTGTAGTGATCAAGGAAAATGTATGTTTAAATGGTTTTAATTATTATTTACTCGTCCCGTTGTTCAATATCTAAATAACACTGAAATTTGAATATAAGAAGTTTCAACATATTTCAGTTTCTTGTCACAAAATTATATTTAACGACACATGAAGTTGTTATTTAAAGCTCTACAAGAATGACACTGCTATAAAAAATTATTTCAGTAAGAAATGTTGTCTGTGTTGTTCAGTTCGAAGTCAGTGTGCAAAATATTGTTATTTCACTTGTATTAATTAAGTTGTCATAGCTCCAGTTACATTATTTAGATATTCTGAGTATCAGAAAGTACTTTTGGATTCTGTGTTTTGTTTTGTCCGCCATCTATGTAGAAGAACTATCAGTCCTGTATATGACTTGCTTTCCTACATGATGTACATGTATATGTTTTACAACTTATTTTCATTGCTATTGTATTTCTGTTTGACAGAAAAATGTTAACATAATCAAAATAGTGGTACATAATATAGAAGTGAATTACCTCCCTTTAATTGTTTAGAGTACTTGTATTTCAGGTTTTAGCAGGTTCATTCTTGTCACACTTTTGTTGTCCTGGAAAGGCAAGGGACCTAAAAGTATGAAGTCACAACACAAATGTAAAATGGCCGTAGAGAATATGTTCTCATCTAAAAAAAACATATAAACCAACTGTTGAACCATGTCGTACTACAAGATATTTGAAGAAACATGTGCTGCTGGCACTTATGAATAAGCTTACATATGTTTAGACAGTTATTTAAAGAGTACTTTTAGGTGACAGAATATAACTGTGCAGGAGCATTATTCTTACCCCAGCGTAGGCCCAAGTTTCGCGACTTCTCTCGTTTCTTTCCTATTTGTTCAGCTTTTATGTGAGCACTGACTCTTTGCTGAAAGATCAAAACAAAATTCGCATATTCAATAGCACATTCCCGTATGTTAGGATCTGTAACGTCACCAATAAGATCTGCTATCTAAAAATAGCACAGGACTCAGTTTGCGGACAAACAATCAGTGCATTCATTGTACAACAGCATAAGTAAATCATAGATTTTGCATTTATTTCGTTTTTGTTTGTTCAGGTTTCTAGCCTGCACATCGCAAACAAATGTTTTTTCTTCACTTTAGTTTCAAAAAACTAGCCGAGAAAATCTTTATTTTATATACATGTTAGAAATAACATAGAATCTACCGCTTTTTCAGCAATATATATGTATGAATGGATGATGTAATTATATTATTCAGTTAATTTTATGACACATCAAGTTTAAAAAAATAATATTTAGACAAAATAGAATAACTCGGAAAAATGTATTAATACTAAATGGAAAGCGTTAAAACAAAAATGTATTCACAGAAAAGAAAAAAAATCCAAATTGTTCTTAGTTACCGTCATATATCAACAT
Source organism: Mercenaria mercenaria (assembly GCF_021730395.1). NCBI lineage: Eukaryota > Metazoa > Mollusca > Bivalvia > Venerida > Veneridae > Mercenaria > Mercenaria mercenaria. The sequence goes on from NC_069368.1 coordinate 27,997,150, forward strand.
TATTTTTGTAACAAAAATATTCCAAAACTCACTGAAAAATGGGTTGATTTTGAATCCTTTTATGACTGTAAATATTAAATTGTTTTCTTATCAGCTTATGTCTCAATGAACCTTACGGATTGCCCTACATATTTCTCAACTTATCCAAAGCCACCATTAAATAACAAAGATTATCTTTACCTGCTCCCACCCAGAAGAAAATCTGTAATTTACTCATCAAAGGGGATAAAATGAAAGTGACTTAAACTATTCAATAGACAATAAATAAACACTGGCTGATGTCTTGATAGAAATTACACACTATTAACACTATTATCTCAACAAACCCAACAGCCACAATTCAGTAACAAAATCTGTCCTAAAGAGGTTGTAAAATGTTAATATTCAATAGTCATGCACTAGGCTTTTCATTGTTTAAATAAACACCGAAGTAACAAATGGATTTCATTATGAGAATTTATGAATTTACTGAATAGTGAATAAACACTGGTTAACAATTTGATGTAGATTACATACAATTATCACTATCAATAGAATATTATAGAGCATAAAATGTAATCGGCCTGTCAAACAGAACTCTATTGCAAATGTTTTATCAGTTCAGTAATTAAATACAGCAAACAAATTTCAACAGATGCAACTGTACATAAAGGGAAACATACTTTTGTGAAGAAAATTGATATTGCTTTTAATAATTTATTCTCAAATAAATAGATACAAACTATTCATTGTTAGTATATTTTCACACTATTTTAAACCATGGAGGGCCTAAATACAATAGTTTAGAATATATCCTAAAATAGTCCAACCTTGCTAGTCTAGTCTAGTCCAAAGTACTTAACTGAAGTTATATAAAGCTAAACAAAAACAATCTAAACAGTTAATTGGAGGTAAATCATTTCTATATTATGAACCAACTTCTTAATTCAAATAACACCTTTGTTTGGTTTGGGCATTTCTCTGTCAAACAGACTTACAACAGAACAGAAAATAAGTTAATAACATGTACAGCATGCAGAAAAGCAAATTTAGTATGTGTGGTTTAAAAAAAAAGAGTTTTTTCTTTTTTCTTACCTTACTTTAACGCAGTTCAGTTTTAGGAAGTGCTGTTGGGCAATTTAAACCAAAATCAATGTAGTCAGGATGTTGTTATTGCTACCTTTTATTTTTGACGTAACTTAAACTTCGCACAAGCAAGATATGTTTTCCATACGTTACGTCTTATTCATAAAAAAAGACAAATATCAAACAGTGAATGCAACATACCAAAAAATGCAGCCTCCCCAAAACGAAACCCACAGTACGCAAACCAATATCCCACATATTGTCATAGATTCCTATCATGAAAGATAGTGAATAAAATACTAAATTTAAATGTTGAACACTACAATGTGATAACCAAATCACTTTTCTAAAGTCCTTACGTTTTTCTGAAACATTCAACCTATCAGCACTGGACAATTTAAAATTCATTGTTTGTATCTTTTTAAGAGGCCAATGGTTGAACATCAATTGTATTGCTTCTTACAAATAAAGTGTACCTATTTGTGTTAATGTTCACCAGTAAAGGGCATGTACTTGAAAAAGAATTTTACTTATCATGAACATATTCTAGAAAAAGTATGTTTGTTTCAATGTGTCCCCTGTGCACCTTTTCAGTAACATTACGAAGTTTATATGTATTTCATTTTACCATTTAACATCCATAAGACTGTGCCACTTCTATTATTTGTATGAAGCAATACATGTCAGCTATGTGATTAAAATGTGTTAGTTATGCTTTAAGTCACTTAGTGTTCATTGCATGCAGTTGAATATTTATGTTGCTTTTTCAACTTATAGTCATATTGTGGAATACCCTTACTGTTTATTGTACAAGATTTGTCCTATGTGCACCTGTGAAATAATCCAACATTGAGTGGACCATTTTGGCAATTACAAACACTGGACACCCGGGAATATTTTCATGCGGTTACATTTTCGTTTTTGTCGTGTTGAGCGACCTGTGAAGTTTCCTTATTTTTCTATTTTATACATATGTTGAAAGTGCAAACAGCGTATGTTTTATAATAATGTGTTACTTCTTTTGTATTATCGTTTTTAGGTAAATTAAATACTTTATTTTTATGTCACATGTGCGCAGAAAGAGTGATTTTAAACACAATGTCCACAAACATTTGATTAAATATCTATATATAAAGGTGTGACAAAAATGGCGGACGTGTATTTTATCTGTGTCTATTAATGAAGAGATTTGTTTGGGATTTTATGTATTTATTGGACTTAATTAAACAGATACGTGCTGATAAAATTGCAAATGATGGCTTATAACAGTAGCACTCCTGCTAAACAAAATGTAACATTTTCTGTGCCTGTAATGAATAGATTTGCTCCTTTGGAAGCTTGGAGTAACTGTGACCAAACACCAATCAACCATGCAGGTGGGCATAAGCGTTTTGTTGAGCTGTTCAGCTGCATCAGTTAGCCCTCAAAATTCTCAAATGATGAGCATGGATGAGAAATTATTACATATCATGTCGAAACTAGATAAATTGTATGAAAATGATAAAACAATTTTAGGAATGTCAGCAAAACTGAATGCAACAATACAACGGGTTGAACAGTTAGAACGCACACAACCAGTAAGCGATGTTTACATTAAACAATTAGCGTATCATAGTATAAATGTAGAGGCTAGGTCGAGCAGAAATAATTTGATATTTTACGGCATAGCAGATTTAAAGAATGAAGATACGTACGAACTTTTAGAAGATTTTTTTAGCAATTTTATGAAGCTTGACCTGTCTGAGTTTTTCGTTCAACGGGTGCATAGGCTCGGGTCGCTGGCATATGCCTGAAGATTTACACAAACCACTAGACGCCCTACCATTGTGGCTTTTCGAGATTATGTGGACACGGAACACATTCTTAATCAAGCTAGGATGTTACAAGGTACTAGATTTGGAATTGATCGGGATTACCCGAAGGAGATAGCGAATGCCAGGAAAAGGCTCTGGGATAGGTACAAATTCGAAAAACAAAATCCCAATAATAACGTACAGCTTCTGTATCCAGCTAAACTAATGGTGAATCGAAAATGTATCGCTGATGAGTTTCCTGACTGGCACGATATCCTTGGAATGGATCGATGCTCTCGCTTCCGAAATACTCAGCAGTTTAACCAAAGTGTGTATTCCGTAGATACGAATATTGACACATCGGATTCACAAATTGAACAGCCGGTACATATAATGGTTAATGTAGACGCGACCAGCCAGCCGGCTGACCATCCGAAACATCCGAATCAAACCGGATTGTTCCCACAGTTACCAATCTCTTACAATATATCAGCGTCACATAATAATGGCGTTGAAAGTGTACAATTAAATCAGAATTATTTACCGTGCAAGGATAACAACGGGATTAACTGTTCGTCACAGATTAGGAATGTTAGTGATGACCGCGGTACACGTCCATCACCAGCAGGAGAACATAATGAATAGGTTAACGGGGAGAGATGTGTTATTAACTGTGTACTTTTAAATACCCAAGGAACTGTAAGCAAAAATGTGAATAAACTTGAATCGTCTTATTTTAAGTCCTTGTTCGATAAAAACGACAATATATTTCTCGTCGAAACTTGGTCAAATAGTTATACGGATATGGGTGTCGATGGTTTTGAATTATTTTGTACACATAGAACAGATAAAAGGTTAAAAGAGATTCCGGGGGACTTGCATGTTACGTGAAAAGTCATCTATTGAATTTTGTATCTCTATTCAGTACGGAGAGTTACGATATTTTATGGCTTAAAATCGATAGAATACTGTTTGATATTGAGAGTGACCTATTATTGTGCTTATGTTATGTCGTACCGGAAGGTAATTCACGAGAACCCTTACTTGACAGGTATATGTACGACAGAATTTTAAACAATATGGCAGAAATAAGTAACTTGACAAACGAGTGTTGTAAATGTATTGTTCTCGGTGATTTGAACAGTAGAATAGGCCAATTAAATGATTTTGTTAATTTTGATGACATAAATCAACATACATCTTTTCTACCGAATGAATACATTTCGGACTCTGTATTATCTAGGATGTCACAAGATTTTGGTACAAATAGGTTTGGTAATTTATTATTAGATTTCTGTAAGCAATCTGGACTTAGAATTTTAAATGGCCGAGTAGGCAAAGATGCCGATATTGGTAGCTATACATTTATTAGTACAATGGGTAAAAGTGTTGTTGACTATGTATTGGCACGAGAAAATGATTTTAAACTGTTCGGCTCTTTTGAAGATATGGAACCTAATATTTTATCTGACCATTGTGCTGTATGTTTTAGCCTTATGTCACAAATCTCGTTCAATCAGAATACTAGAAATGTAGGGGTTAGAGAATCGGTCAAATATGAATTTAGATGGGACAATAATAAGCGGTATGATTACCTAAAGTGTCTAAATACTGAGTCAAAGGTGAATTAATTTTATTGATATCTAAACTTGATAACGCCAACAGCAGCAAACAAATAGATGATAACTTAAATGGTTTTGTAACTGTTTTAACTGTAAATGACGTTTGTTCTCCTTATTTTAAACATATCATTAACAAGAATATTCTAGCTCACAGTGATCGACCACTGAAAACCGAAAATATTTGGTTTGACGATGAGTGCAAACAGAAAAGAAATCATTTTTTTGAATGTTTAAATATGTACCGCAGTGACGATTGTGAAATTAACAGAGCCAGTATGTGTAAAGCTAGATCGGAATTTAAACATACTATTAGAAATAAACGTTATGAATACAGGAAAGGGTATACAGACAAACTTTTAGAAGCTAGACAGGGCAATGCTAAATTATACTGGAAACTACTTAAAGATGTTTCAAATGTAAGTTACCCAAAAAACTTGTCAGCCGTTGATTTTGCGAGATACTTTAAATCAATAAACGATCCTGAAGGTCATTTTTACCAGGCAGACGAAGACATTCTATTTTTCAATGAAAGGTTCTTAAATACAGAGACCCAAATAATGTTTAATGAGTTAGATAAAAGCATTGATCAGTGGAATTAAATAAAGCTATAGGGCAATTAAGAAATAATTCCAGTGGTGCTCCTGATTTAATGTTAAACGAATTTTTTTAAACAATGTATACTATTTTTGCAACCGTATTTATTGAAATTGTTTAACAAATGCATTGAACTTGGTTACTTTCCAGAGTCATGGAGCGAAGGATATATTATACCTTTTTTTAAAAGTGGCGATAAATCTGATCCTAATAACTACCGTGGAATAACTCTTTTAAGCTCGCTAGGTAAGATATTTTCTAGAATTTTAAACAATAGACTAAGTAAAAATTACAATGTGTACATTGAAGCGCAAGCAGGTTTTAGAGCTGGAATGGGAACAATTGACAATATATTTATTCTGAATGGCTTCATTACTCACGGTATAAATAATGGAGAAAAACTTTATTGTGCCTTTGTAGATTTTAAAAAAGCCTTTGATTTTGTTGTGAGAGATATCCTTTGGTACAAGTTAATTAAATATGGAGTTAGAGGAAAGATTTTAAGTGCAATCAAATCTATGTATAACTGTGTGAAATCAAAAGTCAAATTGATGAATACGCTTAGTGATGATTTCTCATGTCATGTAGGTGTAAGACAAGGGGAATGCTTATCTCCCTTTTTATTTAGTATGTATCAAAATGATATTTAAGAAAAATTTTTCTCAAAGGTGTGGAGGACTATGAAATTGGTACTTTAAAATTGTGCGTCTTGTTGTTTGCCGACGACATTTTTTTGTTTTCAAAGTCAGCAAAAGGTCTTCAAAGATCTCTAGATGTATTAGCAGAATATTGTAATAGATGGAAACTCACTGTAAATATGCAAAAAAACTAAGGTGCTGATTTTTAGTAGAAACGGGAGACGTCCCACTGGTCAACATTTTTATTATAATGGGTCACAGTTGGAAATAGTAAACACATTTAAATATCTAGGTGTAGTTCTTACGTCTGGTGGAGCATTTAACGAAACCGACAAGACTTTATGTGGACAAGCACTAAAGGCAATTTTCCAAATGAATAAATATCTGTATAAGTTCACAGCCATCCCTCCAAAACATATTCTTGAGCTCTTTGATAAGCTAATTGATAAGCTAATCAAGCATGGCTGAACCAAGGCGTTGGAAACCCAAATATGTTTTTATATTTATTTTAACAGCGAGTACGCGATGTATATTACCAAGACTGGAACGCTAGCTTGCAAGAATCATGTAGGGCATTATTTTATCGAAATATAGCTTCCTTTGAATTTCAATCATACCTTTCTTATGTTAATGTAGAAAAATATAGAATTGCTTTGTCTAAACTAAGAGGGTCATCACATCGATTAGAAGTAGATTGTGGCAGGTGGAAAAAAACAGTGAGCACTCCGTATAATGAAAGACAATGTCCTTGTTGTTATAAGCTAGAAGATGAATATCACTTTGTATGTGAATGTTCTTTATACAATGAATTACGTAAAGTATATATAGATAGGTACTATCGTGTCAGACCAAGTTATTACAAATTTATTGAGCTTTTATCAACTGATAACGTAAACTCCATGAGAAAACTGGCAGAATATACCTATAAAGCCTTTGAAAAGAGAAGAAATCTGTAAATCATGTCCGTTATTGTTAAAATGAATCTTTCCAATATAGTCTTTTATTGTCTAGAAGCCACAGTCTCTCCCGTTTATTTATTCACTTATTTGCTTATATAAGCGTTTAAAAAATGTGTATACTGTTCTGTTTAGTTATAGGGATATATGTTTACAATTATCTGCATGTATATGAAATATTATATGTACATTGTATGTTCATGGGCCATAAATGGCTTACAACGAAATAAAGACCATTTTCTATGTTTCAACCCATATGCTTACAACTGTTACACATGTTACTTTTGTGAAACGTTTTTCTAAGCAGGAAGCTTAAAGATATTCTTATATTCAATATTATTTAGATATTGTGCTTTTAAACATTTTCTCTCATCACATAAACAGTAGAACTAAATAAAACAAAAATGGGCACCACATGCTTACATTGTTTCAAGAAAAAGAAAAAAAAGCTTCCATTTATAACGTAGAAGGTTGAAAAAGTAAATTCAAATGTCCTGCCTTAATGTTTTTACTTCTAGTGTCATTCATCTATTAGTCTTCATCAATAACCACCACGGCTCCATCACCTATATAACTATAACATCAATATGAAAACCGTTGAGTCAAAATAAATTTAAAGGACTTTATATGTAATTATTTTAATTTTTATTAAGAATTTATTTTGCTAACGTTTTCATTTTAAATCATTTATCCCTGACGGACACGCCGTCGGGAACATTTGCTGAGCTTTGGCATGTTTAGCTTGTAAATTATTAACCGTAAAAACGTGCTTATATAATCTATTTATCTTTCGTTAATAACTGCAAATAAAAACTTAATACTTATTTTTATAAAAAAAATATCATTTCTGAAGGGTTGTAACAAAAAAAAAATCTGTCCGTTCGTCTGTCCGTAATTTAAAATAAAAGCTGTATTTCCGTACTTTCCAGTACGGAAAAATACCGTGTTTTTCATTAACTTCAAATTATTGTAGAAGGTTCCAAACACAAGATATTTTAATAACATAACTTTTATAAATTAAACCTAAACATTATATAGAAAGATATGTAATTTGTATGTATTTACCATCGAACCGTCTCAAAATTTACAATTTTTTGTGAAAATATGCATATCTTATATATTAAATCTAGGGATGGACCTTGTCGGAAGAGTCATATCTTTATAACCGTATGTCCGAGTTTAATAAATGATACCTTGTTGCAAAGGGCAATCCAGACGCTACAGGATGCAGGCCAAATCAGGTTCAAACCCGGTCAACTAGGGTCAAGGTCATAGTTTAAATACCGGTAAAATTCTCAAAATATGAACTTTTCAAAGCAGTAAAAACAGTCCAGTGACACCGTTTGAGCAATTCTCACGGCTCTCCTGTTCGGGCCAGCTTAGTCTTGGTCAGCACCCTATCGTATAAAACAAGTTTGGTCACATTCTGAGAACTGTGCTGAGGTCTGATGGCATCAAATGGATTTGTAAGTAGTTTGAATGTTAAGCTTAGACATCTACCAACATATCCATATATGGTATAGGTAGGTAACCGGGACGTAGAGACTCGAACAAAAGTCAAAATCTAACAAAGTGTCAATATCAACTGAAATTCCGTACTTCCATATATTGCCTCTCCTGACACCCATGGCTAAATCTGGTACTCGAACACTGTGTTATTTTGTAGCCAGGACCCATACCTAGTCGACGATGCAAAAAACTGGTACATGTTTTAAATTGGCAAAACGGGATTCACCTGGGTCCAAAGTCTTCCAGACACAGTAAAAAGCCGTATTTTCTTTGTTGGAGACATATCTTATAGCCATAATTATATGACATGCCCTGACCTCTAGGGCTATCCTCGGTACTAAAACATGGTCTCAATCGATAGCCAGGACTTACACCTATACAACCATGTAAGATATATGTACATTTCTTTGGCTTAAAGGCTAGAATCCGGTCGAAAATCTCTTAGTCATGGTCAAAATACGAAGCTAGAAGACAAAACGGTTTCCTTATTCGACCCTGCATACCTACACGACCATGTATGTTACATGTATATATTATGGTCACAGGGGTTCGAACCGGGTTTCAAGTCTTTCAGACATGGTCAAAATTGACATATTTCCTAAATTTGAACACTTCCCGGTGACCGTAAATGGCCTGCCTTGACCCTTATGGGTATGTCAGATACTCAAAATTGGGCTCATTCGATCGCCAGGACTCATACCTATATGACTATTTATAATGTACATGTATGTATATTTCTTTGGCATAGGGTCTCGAACTCTGTCGAAAACCTTTTAGAGATGGTCAAAAACGAAGTTAGAAGATCAGATAGTGTTCTTTTACGACTCGCCCCGACCCCTACGACTATCCAATTTACTCGACTATGATGTCAATCGATAGCCAGGATCCTTAACTTCACAATGTATGATACGGGTATACGTTTTGGTGATACAGGGCCGAACTTTATTGAAATTCTTTGCGACGTGGTCAAAATAGGTAGACTTTCTAAGTTCGAACAGTACCTTGTGACCTTGTACGACCTGCCCTGACTCGTCGGGCTATCTTTGGTACACGAACAGGGTCTCAGTCTTTAGCTAGGACCTATGGCTACAAGACCATGTAGGATACCTGTATATATCATGGTCTTAGCGGTTCGAGCCAAGGGGTGGATCCAGGATATTTACAAATTCACATGATATGAAAACAGGAATAGTGGGGATACGGATGAACAAGGATGAAAAATTCATTATTGGCCCTCACCACCAAAGACTCGCCGGCTTCTAAAATGTTATTAAAAATATAATATAAATCATGTACTGTCAATATCGATGTGGATGTTTGTCGTTTGATCTCAAACAGCTCGTGTTTCAAAAGGTAGGAATCTTTTCTAAGGGGCTTTCATGTATGTTGTAAAAGGTCTTGTAATGAATGTTTCCTGATGTACACAGTACATTATAATATGATTTTTTACTGTTTACTGTTCGTTCAACTGTGAGAGTGCAGCTTTAAAAGTGTTTTCACCAATAACTTTGCAAATTCGGGGGTGGGGCAGGGATCTGGACCCCTCTCCCGCTTGGTCCGCCCATGGAGCCTGGTCTAAACCATTTCAGACATGGTCAAAAGTGCCATATTTCGCAAGTTTGAACACTTCGCCGCTGTGTTTTTCACGAGGTGAAAATGGACGTTGCACCGGAGAGGGAGCAGTTAATTATTATACGGCGACCTCTGTCGTTATAATGAGAACTGGTACTCAGCTTCGTTTTATAACGCCAAATTACTTTGATAACAATCTTATTTTGTTGCAGTCATTATTATGAGGACGATTACAGTATATGTTTGATAATTAACATTTCATTGTGCGAATGATGTTGGTTTTTATCAGACACATAGATAACATCTTATTTATGCTTCTGTTTTTGTTTTTTTAAGTACTGTAATGTTGATGTATTTAAATATAAACAATGTTTTGAAAACAACAACAATGTAACAAAGTTGAATTTTGCAATTGTAAAACAATCAACTCAGTTTTACGAAAGACCGGTGGTGACTTCACACTTCATACTTCACAGTTCAAACTTCACACTTCATACTTCATATATATAATGCTTAATACACATACAAATAGTAGGAAAGTCTGAAGTGTGAAATTTGAAGTCTGAAGTATGAAGCTTGAAGTGTGAAGTTTGAAGTCTGAAGTATGAAGTTTGAAGTATGAAGTGTGAAGTTTGAAGTGTCAAGTCTGAAGTTTTAAGTCTGAAGTGTGAAGTTTGAAGTGTGAAGTATGAAGTCTGAAGTTTGAAGTCTGAAGTTTGAAATGTGAAGTTTGAAATGTGAAGTCTGAAGTTTGAAATGTGAAGTTTGAAGTGTGAAGTCTGAAGTGTGAAGTTTGAAGTCTGAAGTTTGAAATGTGAAGTGTGAAGTCTGAAGTGTGAAGTTTGAAGTCTGAAGTCTGAAGTTTGAAATGTGAAGTTTAAAGTGTGAAGTTTGAAGTGTGAAGTCTTTTTCGGGCGTTTTTTTCTATTTTTAGAATAACCTGGAATTACCGAGATTGGGTATAATGAAGTAGCATAATGATTATGGCTGAGTTACTTCTGACTCCAGAGGCGTAATTTGAATGAATATCGTAGAGTATAATATATTGTAAGAGAAGAAGATATTAAAAAGGTCCGTTTAAAAGTACTGTCCCTCGGATAGGATAATTTTGAATCCAGTGGCATGATTTGAATACCTTTAATACTAGAAGACCGCTAGGTAATGCCACACACCATATATCTAATTTCTATGCCTTTCTGTTTTACACATGAAGATTTTTAAACATATTTTTCCTTTCGTTTACTATGGCAACCACATTTTTACATTGAATGAAATTGTTTTAGCAATTTGTATGTGCGTCACCCATGTACTGTGTTCCGTTTGGACAATCGTGACTTTTTACTTAACCGCGATGCACGATGCTACTATGACGAAAACGCGATGGCGCGATGTCACGATGATGAAACAACGATGGTACGATGGTGAAAATGCGATGGCACGATGATGAAATCGCGATGGTGCGATGGTACGATGGTGAAATGTCGATGTAATATCGCCTTTTCATCATCGTACCATCGCGTTTTCACCATCGTATCATCGTACCATCGCGTTTTCATCATCGTGCCATCGCGTTTTTACCATCGTGTCATCGCGTTTTCATCATCGTGCCATCGCGTTATCACCATCGTACCATCTTGTTATCACCATCGTGCCATCGCATTTGCACCATCGACCACCTTGCGGTGGTCATGCGCAGTTGTACAGTATATGTGTCAGTAAAATACAGGCTTGATACAATCTCATTTTCACATTGCACTATGTACTTTATACATCCTAACAAGAATAAGCTTAGTTTGAATAATACCATGTGACTATTACACTAAATTGTAAATTTCGTCTCACAAAATGCATTGAGATACATTCATCTATTGTTGACAAAAATACAAGTGTATGGGATTACGCATTTCTAACCGGAAAGATATGGTACGATGGTGAAAACGCGATGGCACGATGGTGAAACAACGATGGTACGATGATGATAACGCGATGGCACGATGGTGAAAACACGATGGTACGATGGTGAAAACGCGATGGCACGATGGTGAAAACGCGATAGTACGATGATGAAACGCGATATTACATCGACATTTCACCATCGTACCATCGCATTATCGCGATTTTATCATCGTGCCATCATGTTTTCACCATCGTACCATCGTTGTTTCATTATCCATCGTGCAATCGCACCATCGCGTTTTCGTCATTGTGCATCGCGGTTTAGTATTAAATAAAAAGTCACGATTGTCCAAACGGAACACCGTACCCATGTATCATTCCCGTGAGATTGTTTAAAAAATTATTCCAATAGTTTTTCTCAAGAAGATTTTGAACGTACAGACGACAGACAGTGAAATTCCCTTTATTTTTCGAATATCAACAAGTGATGTAATCTAAACTCGAAAAGTCGTTTATTTTCCTAGAACATTCAAAATGTACACAATACTAAAATAAGAAATGGCATACACATCTATGCCAATACACAATAAGCAGATGACGTCAAGTCACGTGATATTTAATCTACGAAGTGCGAAGCGTGCAGTGAAGTGTGAAGTTTGAAGTGAGAAGTATGAAGTGTGAAGTGTGAAGTTTGAAGTGTGAAGTTTGAAGTGTGAAGTCTGAAGTTTGAAGTGTGAAGTTTGAAGTGTGAAGTCTGAAGTGTGAAGTATGAAGTGTGAAGTATGAAGTCTGAAGTGTGAAGTCTGAAGTTTGAAGTGTGAAGTCTGAAGTCTGAAGTTTGAAGTCTGAAGTGTGAAGTCTGAAGTTTGAAGTGTGAAGTCACTACCGGTCTTTCGTACAGTTTAAATCAAAATGTTTGCGGGTTTTTTTAATTAATTAATAACTGAAACATTTTAATATTTCATTAAAAACACTGACTAGTGTCATTATTAAAATGATATAATGTTAATATACATACAAATAGGGATAATGCACTTATAAAAACCAACATGAGAAATGAATTGGCATTATTAGTTACACTGCGTATATCCCGTATCCTGTCACCAACAAGCTCTGTAACGATTTAACCTTGCCGACTACCCTTTACTTACTTGCTATAACCAACACATTTTGTAAATTAAGAAAGCTACTTACAATGGAGACTGGAATCCTGCAATCATTTGTTTGGTCATCATGTTTCGTTTAAAGTTGATATACACCAGCCATAAAATGCGCAAAGACATGTGCTTTGATTAAATCACGAAACAAAAAGCTCATTTACACAGATTACGAACTGGTTTAGATAAGAAACACACAAAAAATCTTTCAAATATCACCAGATTTCACGATGTCACAATTCTTGAAACTTCGACTTTCATCCCGTTTCCTGTTAAATCGTTTATCTTGCACATACATTAAATGAACTAACAACAAACTGCTGAGTAATAAATATGTCAATTCCTTTGTTTTACGATGACAAGATCTCAACATCCGTGTCTTTCATGCAGAGTTATTCCGCTTTTACGGCTAACTTTTATCAAACTACACGAGCCTAAACTAAGTAGAATGAAAACGGCAAGAAAATACTAAATTTTCTCTCGGAAACGATACTACCGCTGGAGCTAATTTATAATCTGACTTGATTCAATTACGCCAGCGATGCCGCAGCCATTTTGTTTTAATCAAAATTCATATCTGAAATGTACTTGCAGGATATGGAATATATGCTGTCTCCACGTGACGTCTGTTGACCAATAGAAATGCAAGAAACTTGTAGGAGGCATGATAAATTGAAATATCAACTAATAAAATGTGTGAAATGGCGGATATCTCCTTCCATATTCATCGAGTTACTGAAATTAACATATTGTTAATTTGCAGGTAGAAAAAAAAGAATTGTCAGACTGGATTCTCAGGCTACTGACCGAGAACCTGGACGCGTTAATTGTACGACCCGCTTGTGCGCTGATGATTTTCGAGTACCGGGATGCATTAATGCACTTGCTTATTAGCTTCCGGTCAATATAAGATCTGGACTATGATCATGAAAGCGTAGTCGGGAACGTACTCTGGCTGAACTAAACTGACACGGTGTAAGTCTACATTAAGGAAGTTTTGCACGTTTAAAACAAATATTAAAATACATTTATGTCGAATTTCATTAGAACATTCTATAATAGCATTATTGTATCCGAAATTACCCAAATGCATGAATTTTCACAATTCTGCAAATATGAGCTGGAGTCTTTTTCATGTTATTATCTTCAAATCTATCAATCCAAGAAAACAGTATTGCTGACTATTTATTACTTAAAATATGGGATAAAGACTGAATCTACCCGTATAACGGCTACTAGATATTATTATATGTTTTCTGGATAAATCACCTTACGTCATCATTTCCGGAATATCAAACGTACATAACTATACCTTAAAGCATGAGAGGGATAACATAGCCAGGTGAGTAGCTTGACTCACTCAATATTCAGTACTAACAGAGAACCTGGCTTATTCTAAAAAAGACCTGTGCCGAAATAACGGGATATGTAATTCAACAGTTACTGGTGCAGCCGCGTAGATTGAACAGGGAAATAAAGTAGAATTGTATCTTTTATCTGTTGTATTTTGTATTTATTTGACGGCCGCGGTCAGCTCAGTTGAAAGTATTTTGGTCTACTAAACGAAATAAATGTGTTCCCTTGGTTTGGGAAACTTAACAATGATTTTTATAAAAGATCACATGAATTGGTTTGTGTATAAAGGAATAATTGTGGTAATTACTGGTGAAGACACCTTACTTTGTGCTGATTTATTATAAATCAAGGAACGCTAGTATGATAGAAATACCCCGTAATTACATGAGCCGCGCCATGAGAAAACCAACATAGTGGGTTTGCGACCAGCATGGATCCAGACCAGCCTGCGCATCCGCGCAGTCTGGTCAGGATCCATGCTGTTCGCTTTCAAAGCCTATTGGAATTAGAGAAACTGTTAGCGAACAACATGGATCCATGCTGGTCGCAAACCCACTATGTTGGTTTTTTCATGGCGCAGCTCACATAATTTGACCGGTGTTAAAAGCAAACTAAACAAATGAACATGAAAACAAACTAGAATGGTTTCTGTTCTCTGTAACTTTATTCAAATGATTGAAATATTATCAAATTATTTTTATAAATTATAACTATTTTATGATCATCAGTGAATAACAAGTCGTGACTAAAACACTCAAATAATCGTTCTTTGAAAACAAGAGAATCAAAAGTTATCCAGGTTATCTTCAAAATATTGTGTTTAGTATACACACTATTACATTTAGTGACCTTGGGTGACTAAATTATGTGGGAATATATTGCTTAAAGTTCTGAACAGAAACTGTTTTTGTTATTTGGATTAGATATACATGTAATCACTCAATTTATATGTATATTTTTTCAAATGAAACCTGTAATTGCAGGTTATATATCTTTAACAATTCGTCTTGCGTTTTGAAAAAATGAGACGATAACTATTGCTTCTAAATGTTTAATAAAGTCAAAGTTCATGGTACCGTAAACTATATTTATCAAGAACTAAAGAATGTTTACGCATGTGTATTACACTAGATATTTATATCTTAAATCATATTAATGGATCGCGATAATTTTATTTTAACGGTACTTGGTAAAATCCAAAAACAGGTAAAGCAGGTGTATTTTCAGATAAGTGGTGTTAATTTGTATGTTGTAGTATTCTTAAAGGTCCAATACTAAGGAAAGTGAACATTTTAATTTCTTTTAAAAAGCACAGAAACTATTTCATTTTATTTGAAAATGAAAGTTGGTATGTAGAAATTCGAAATAAATCACAGTATATGTACAATTATTTTTCTATGAAGTATGAAGAAAGTTGAAAAGACCTGGGGGATCATTCTGTCGATTCATTGAAATTTCGACATAATACACATACATTTCTTTGAGTTCCAAAGACCTTCTGTAAATTTTGACCTGCCAATCTTCATTATTTAGTGTCTTGCAGAAGTCTATGCACTGGCTATGAAAAAAAATGCCAACTCACTTTCCCTTAGTAATGGACCTTTAACTCTAAATACGATGTACTTTTCCATAACAGATTTGTAGTCTAGTGGATAGGGTGTTGGATCTCTGTTCTTTTTATGTTTGCATGGTGTTGGTTCGAGCCCCTTCTTTTTTAAAATGATTTTACTTATTCTATTTTAGCAGGTACTTTACATCGTCTTTTGTAAGAGTTTTCTTTATTAATTTTGCAATGTTAATAAATCTAATATCTATTCTAATATGAGATCCTCTGAAAAATATCAAAAAGTAATCAGTATAAGTGCACGAGAAGATCCTGATAAAAATAATTTTACCTGTATTCTTCTGCAGGTAAAAACACGTTAGAAATTTAAAAAAATGTGACTCGTCCCGTATTCGAACCAGCACCGTAAGCTTACAAATCATACGTGTTAACCACTACACCGCGCCGCTACTCACATCGGTTTTGCCATATTAAGATATTTGTCATGTAATGTGTCCAACTGATTCCCTATTTCATTGTTATGGGTTGATCCGGTATTAGTAAATAAAGGCCACAGTTATCGCGTTTTGTTAATACCGCTTATGATGTCAAAACTTATTATATACACGTTTCATTTGGAAAATGATTCTATCAATATTTTCACACATTCAATACATAGAAATATTCAAAACC
This sequence comes from Mercenaria mercenaria, assembly GCF_021730395.1. NCBI lineage: Eukaryota > Metazoa > Mollusca > Bivalvia > Venerida > Veneridae > Mercenaria > Mercenaria mercenaria. The sequence continues at coordinate 28,013,544 of NC_069368.1, forward strand.
ATATCCCCAGTATCATGTTCTGGCCAGTACATGAACTGAGAGGATAAAACACATACATGACCGAGATCTATTCTTCAACCCTTATCATGCTAAACACATTTGATTCTGCCTTTGCAAACAGTGTATATCATGATAACCCTGCACATCCGTGCAGCCTGATCATAACCTGCATTGTTCGTTATTCAGTAAGTATAATTTTGGTAAGCATTCTTTTTAAGAGTTAACGGTAGTGTCCAAATTTAAAGATGGACAAGCTCATTATAGAAATTTAGCCGGGTAAGGGTTAAAAGAACACGTCCCCAGCTTAATATCTGTTTCCTGAATCTTTATGGTGAAGACCTAGACGTCTCCTGAAGTGACTGTTATGTAAAACTTTATAATATATACTTTTCCTTTGCAAATTAATTTGTTCAACATCGCAATCATTCAGTGCATATAAATATTTCAATCATCAAAAAAACATGCATAACTTTTCAGATAAATGCGCCTCATAATCATAAAACATTGACTTCGATAAAACTGGGTTCCGATTTAAACACTCTTTAGACAATTATAACACTCCAATGTTAGTCTGGCGACAAGACGAAAAGCCACCTGAATAATATGTGTGGAGCAGTTTAGTTCTGATGGCTATGATTTAAATACCGGATAAGGTCAAGTTGACGTTCACCTCCTTAGATATTTCAAAATTGGAAACAGGCAGACGGATTGATGGACGGAAGGACGGATGGACAGACGGAGGGTCAGACTATTATATGCCTGCACGTTTTGGGTGGATGACATACACATGACGTAAATCATCTTTTAAAATTACTTGTTGTTATTTGTACTTAATATCATTTTCGGGCAGTTCAGTAGATTGTGTTCTAAAATACTACTGTGTGTGTTTCCTCTTACTAACAGAGCTAAACTAGTCCATTTATAAACGGTAGCTGATAATTACTTTTGAGAGTACCTTACTTTGCATTAAATTTCATTAATTTTCAGTCATGGAACGCTCGATTTACAAGCAAACCTTTATTCGTAACTGCAATGCTGCTGAATAACGGCGTTAAAAGGAAAGAAAACAAAGGCAAAGAATGATTTCTGTTCTCTGCACTTTTATTATAATCTTTTAAATGTTTTCAAATAACGTTCTAAATACATAATTTGGTGATCAATAGTAAACTTAACTAATAATAATAATACACTCAAATGATTTTCTTTTGAAAATGGAAGTATGATGTACCCAGGTTTTCTTTTAAATGGTGTGTCTCGTATATAAAATCATACTTGTTGTCCACGGAAGACTAAATTATATAATTGGGGATATATTGTTAAAGGTTCTGAACAGAAACAGTTTTGAATTTTGATTAAATATCATCACACCATTTATACACATTTTTATTTCAAAGGATACTTTTGTTTAACAATATGTCGTTAACTGTTGCCTATAAATCTTTAAACAAGTGCGGTTCCTAAAGTCGCATTTTGTTAGAGCTAAAGAAAGTTGCATGTACATGTATATGTATGTAATTTCGTGCATGATGTCCAAATTTATTATATACACGTTTCAGTTGAAAAATAATTCTGTTAACATTACATACATTCAGTACATATATGCAATATATATAATAATATTCACATTCATATCCTGTAAATCATGTTCTAGTCAATACATGAACTGAGAACATAAAACACACGCATAACTGGGGAAGACATGGCATTTTCTTAAGAAACATTTGCTTATCCTTTAAAGGGATACATCTTCAGCTTAATATCTGTTGCATGCATTACGTTAACTACAGATAAAGAGACTCATTTTGAAGAGGCATACACCACTTTGCATGACTGCTGATGACATTGGAATTTTCATTACAGACTAATACTAATTACACATTGCTGGGTCTATGTCAAATTTGATAGTAAGACAAGTTCATACAGTATTTGTTTTATAAAACACGCAAGTAGGAAATAGGGTCATAAAACATTGGCTTGAATAACATTGGGTTCCGATTCAAACACTCTACTGACATTTCGGAAACCTTTACAATACAAAATTGCAATGCTCTAACGTTAGTCTGGCGACAAGTCCATTTAAAAAGTGTGGTGCAGTTTAGTTCAATAGGTAAAAACTCAAAACCAGGAGGTCTTAGGTTCGAATGCGTGTGTTTGACGTAATTTGAATCATACCGGATGAGGCGTCTACTAGCTATGATTTGAAAGCCGGATGAGGCGAATAATCGCCATATTTAGGATATGGACTGAGACGTATGCTAGCCGTGATTTGTAAACTGAATGTGGAGTTTGCTCGCCGTGATCTGAATTCCGGATGAGGAGTATCCTTGTCCTAATTTGAATACCTGATATGCCTTATTGAATACCGTATGCTCGCCGTGATTTGAATAGAAATGAGGCATTTGTTTGCCGTTACTATAATACCGGATGAGGTGTATGTTCGCGCAATGATTTGAATACCAAATGAGGCGTACGATCCTTGTGGCTTGAATACCGGTTGTGGTGTATGTTCGCCGTAATTTGTATAGCTGTTGAAGCCTTTAACCAACCACCAAGCACATAATAAATTGAGCAAAAGACGGCAAAAATCACAAATCATGACACTTATTTTGTTTTTCACAAAACATAATTATAATGATAAAAGATGAATAGTTTCTAGAAAACCCTAAGTTACTGTCACACACACCTTTTCTCAGCATATTTTTGGAGGAAAACAGTTACGATACCACTGTATTAATGTTTTACTTTATTAAGAAAACTATTAGGTAAATTTCAGGACAGCACTTGCCGTTTTAAAAAAAAACACTTGTTATGTCTACATAATAGTGAGTTATGTGAAAGCAAATGTTAAAACAACTCATTAGTTTCTCTTTTCACTAAACACTAGTTATATTCAAACGCGTGTTAAAGACCACCTGTTAACAGACATCAACTAGTTTTAAACCGGATCACTCACTTATTCAATATTCAAATTCAACATTTACGGAGTATTTTCACTTGAACATCTTGTTTTAAAGACCATGCTTTTCTGAATTCAAAATTTACGGTTTATTTTCATCTGTGATCAGACACCGTCTTGTTTAAAAAAAAACAAAAACAAAAAAAAAAAAACATCTATTTTCCGAATACAAGAATTACGGTGTATTTTCATCTGTGATCAGACACAATTTTGCTTTAAAGATCATTTGTTTCATTTACGAATACAAAATGTTTTGTGTACTTTCACTTGTGAACACACACATCCTGGCTTTTAGACCACTTTATTAACATCCGAATTCAACATTTTTTCTTTATTTTTTTTTTTTCAGTTAAAAGCAGACACCACCTGGTTTCAAAGATCGCCTTTTTTTTTAATTTCAACACTGCGCTGTATTTTCTCCTGTAAATAAAGACCACCTGGTTATATATATATATATATATATATATATATATATATATATATATATATATATATATATATATATATATATATATATATATATATATATTTCATTTCAAAAGTCAACATTGTAAGTGTATTTTCACGTGTGAATAAGACTACCTGCTTTTAAATACCACCTGTTGATACAGACAACCCGAATACAATATTTAATTTAGTTTGAATTTTAACAGTTTAGTTTCAGTTTCAGTTTATTGGCAATCAGCAATACATTTGCCTTTGGCCATTTACAAATATAAAAATCTTATGGCAAAGAGTATCATACACGAGAAAGTGAACATATATACAGAAGATAAAGAACAAAACAGAATAATTGTATTCGATCAGAAGACAAGTAGATTTTCAAGAGTATTCTTTCTTACAGTTAATGCTTCTTTAATATATTTTGCAAGACTATATATACATTTTTTACTACTGGATGACATCAATGTATTAAACTTCTGCACAGTAGGCCATGAGCATCGGCCCAGGTATTTGGATCTTATGCAACTATAACGTGGACAACATAATAGGAAATGGTATTCTGACTCGATGACATTTTGATTGCATAATTTACATAATCTATTATTCTTTTCTACATTAACATTTCTTCCTAGCTCTATCTCTAAATTATGTGAGCATAATCATAAACTAGTCATTTGTTTCCTTAGGTTGTCATTTGATATGACATCTAAATACTTTTCAAAACAAAATGCAGTTTTATATTTACAACTGTTAATAAAATTCCGAATTCAACAATCACGGCGTCTTACCACACCTGAATTAGACAAACTGCAAATAAAGACCAATTAATATCAGTTTTAATCATGATCTTTATATACAGGTTTTACTGTTTATTTGGTCTGCAACTTTGGCATGCATTCATTTATTCCAACCTTATGTTCAGTTGAAGAAACTTATTTAAAAGACAGTCTAATGACTTATGTTGTGAATATCACTTCTGTGTTTAAAAATCAATTTAATATTTACTTAAATAACGCTTACTATTCCAAACCAGTTTAAAACAGATTCGATATTTCCACTGCGAAATTCCAAGTCTTGTTTCACTATTAAATTTAAATAATCACTTGAAAATACGCAATATGATGGTATATAACAAAACATAAAATTGAATTTTTATTGTCCAGTGATGATCATTTTCCTCTTAAAACGTTTCACTGTTCTATTTTAACTAATGTAATCAAAAGAAAAAACATATAATGATCTAATAGTATAAAAAGTGTAATATATCGAATTTGTAATTATTTCTTTTTATAACAGATACAGTCAAATATGTCTATAAAACCACCCTTGGGAGAGCCAAAATGTGTTTTTGATTGGAAGGTGGTCTTTATTCACAGGCTAAATATACTGTTAATGTTAAAATGGGAAATAAAACATGTGGTCTTTAGAGCCATGTGGTCTCTGTTCAGAGGTGGTCTTTAACACAGGTTTGACTGTATTTCACTAGAAACTGGTTACATATATATCTACAATTTCGTCAGACTTTCCTTATTTCAACAATCATTACAACAGAAGAAAGTAATCAGTATTGTAACAGTAATGATTTATACCGATGAATATTACTGCTTTGTTGAAAAAATAAATTATGTTACTTTCTTTCATTTCCGCACTGAATAACTTGAACATTTGTTTTTATACCGAGGATTATTTTTTCTTTGTTGAAAAAATTAATGGAGTTGCCTTTTACATTTCTCATATTGAACAATTCCCCCTGCTCTCTGACATACTGCCATGCAGCTGCTTCCTCTTCCCTTCCTTCTTCTTCTAACATCCAGTATATACCACGGTTACATTCCTCCCCATCTCGTGTAAAATACATGAATGATGCTAACACCTTTACAGGTAGCGGTATTAGAGAAAGACTATCAACAAACTGCCGCCATGTTGTCAAGCTCATTGTGACACTTAAAAGACAAATGAGCTCCAAATTCTTCATCTCAGAGGGACATTTCATTATATTGTCAGTCAATGTAAACCTATCTAAAGTAAGTTCACGGAGCTGGTGCAATAATGGTAACAAAGTGATCAACTTGTCAGTTACAGTATAATATGAAGACTCTGTGTCTGAACGAAATCTATCATACTCCAAATAAAGTTTTGTTAATTTGTTAGCTGTACTAATGTTTTCAAAAACTTTCACAAAATTTGTACTGTTCAATGATTCGCAAGTAAATATTTCTAGGTTTGAAGTGTTGACGTGAGTCACGGTGACAGACTTAGCGCACTCCAGGTATTGTAGTTGTTGATGTTTGGCTAAATCTACTTCATGCTGGTTCCTGCACTCAAAGTACGAACTATCTCTACAGAGCTCACAAAATGTACAGGAAATCGAAATCTGCTGAAGACGACTGTTACCTGACAGGAAAGTGCATAGTGAAGTAAAGTCTTCATGTGGCAGAATGAAACCTTTTATATGTAATGCGACAAGATGACTCATATCAGGTAGACTATGGTTTATTGTTTTATACATAGGTTTCAAATATTCATTTGGATAAAAATCTACATACAATGATTTCAATGTTGAAGTATTATGTTCAATTACTCCACAGATAGACTTCATATCTTCATCCTCTATCTTATCGCTGATGGGAAGAGCATCAATGTGAATTCTTTCAAGTAGACGACATTTCGTCAAATATCTAGATACTGTCTTTAAATATTCCTCTGTTTTATATGTATCGACGGTAAACGAACGGACGCTGTCAGGAGAAATGTATTGCTTATCGATACAAGTACACAAATGATCGAAAGATGGCTTTCTCACTGCGACGATGTCTCCTACATAAAAGTAAGACGGAATAGTTGTATGACATGATTGGACCTCTTCTATACAGTTTAAAATACATTCTTGGACATTTAATATAAGATCGACAGGTCTGTAAATGTTTACAGCATCTTTTATTATTCGTCTGTAGTCGAGGACACGTTTGTCCCTCGTAACAATATCATATATATACTTTGAAATGGACGTTGCGATTCGAGGCTCTAGACCGCATAGCAAAATGAAATTATTTGCATCTTCTAATATTTTTTCCAAAGTCGTGCACTTCCTGAAAACCTTTTTAATAATTGGTGCACAGTGACCAGACAAATCTGGGTTGTCCGAATCGGACGATGATCCAATATGAGCTTTGAACTCAATAGCAATATACACCGCGGCCAAATATTCATGTACTGACTTGTGAACAAAGGAAAGTAACGAACTATCAGTTGTGCTTGCATTCAAACTTGGACATCCCTCTTCAGACAAGATGCCTAGTTTTAAGCAACATGTTTTGACTTCATCCGATATTTCCAGTTTATCAAAAACAGAATTTTCAAATGTCAAGAATGCCTCCTTTTCATTTGTGAAAAGTGTTTCATAAGCCAAGCGCGATAATTCGTGAATGAGAAATTTGTACATTTCACATAACTTGTTACTCATAAGATATTTGGGAAGTTCAATATTCCGCATTTTTTTTGACATTTCCCTCATTTTTCTAAATAAACGCTCTTCTTTTTCTCCTTTTTTCTTCTTATCGTTCCACGAAAAGAACAGTTCAAGCATCGCCGAGTAAAGACCGCATCTTGATGATACTTGAAGTTTATCGTCAAACCACAGACAAATCAACTGGAGCAGCATAATTGGTACTTCTGTCATACTGGCTATCGCTTCATTGTCTAGTTTATCTTCACAGGCACTAGGACTTTTGTTTTCTGTAAACTCTTCATTCAATACCGGAACTGTTTTACCAATCATCTTTTTAACAGACGATCTATCAAACCCTTGAAGTTTTAACCTCTGTTCTATCTCCTGGTCAGTTATTCCCAGTGTTTCAATTTTCCATGGGCGTGAAGTTGTTACGACGGTATAGTCCTTAGATGTTTCACGTTCTGGAAGGCCTTCCGTCTGGAACTGATTGGATGTCACAATCTGAGAAGACCATTCATCTAAACCATCAAGCACGATAATAATACTTCTTGACTCCTTATTTAAAATCTTGTTAAGAATTTCGTCCTTATATTGCATTTCAAGCATTTCCTTGATACTGACAATATCTTTAAAGCGACGAAGAGCTATATAGAACATGAACTCAAATTTCTCCATTTCCTTGATTCCGTCGAATTCATCTTCAACGGTCGGTTCTCCACTGTGTGCCATACACCAACAATGTATCAAACTTTTACAGAAACTACTTTTACCGGAACCAGCATCTCCAAGAATGTAAATGGATTTCAGACGTTGTCCGGCTTTTGTGAAGATATCTGACATAGACTGAATTTCAGTGTCCTTTGGTCTGTTTCTTTCATGCGTCTGAATTTCAGTGTCCTTTGGTCTGTTTGTTTCATTCGTTATTCGTGGTCTAACATACACCTCGCTGAAGTTACAATGTTTACGCTCTGGCTTCAGTGGTATTGCCGACACTTGTAACAGAGACTTTCTGTAAAGGTGCACAAGTTTTACCTGAAATTCTAAACAAAAATATATAAATTATACAAGCTTTTGTAAAATATTAATAGTTATACAATGAAAACAGTGTAAATTACAAAATAAAGGACTCATAGTATATATAACAAATGTTAATACATGACTCCTTATATTAAGCGCCGTTTCATGGTTTGTGTTATTGACCGGTGTATAGTCCATCACAGGTTTGCTGAGCTCTTCAAACTTGTACGAGAACCATACGAATACTGCTCTCAAAGGTAAATTAAACATTGCATTGCAACTGAGCGAGCAATGCAAAACGTGTATAAACAGCCACCAGGATATCTTTGCAAAACCAGGATTTTGGCAAACTTCACTACCATTTCTAAGTGACTTAGAAACTTCTGTTTTAGCTTGGATGGTAGTTTAGGGGCCAAGGAGCAATAAATGATATAGTTTTGCGATATTTTTTATTTTCTTATGTACAACAAAATAATGATTAAAACAGTATGTCCACTTGGATTTTTCCAATTTCCAATCGGACATATGGGGTCCGATTGGAATTTTTAAAAATCCAATCGGACATTTTTCCAATATTTTGGCGGGCTGGATTTTTTCCGGGTGGAAAACAATAAATTTTTCATAAGAAATTTAAAGGCATAGTTGTGTTACTTTTTTGTTTTACTGTCTTTTTGTCTGGGTTTGTGATCCATTCTATGGTAAATAAATAATCCCATTTAAAAAGCTGGAAAAAAATCCGATTTAACATTTTCAGAAAAAAAATCAGATTTATTGTAAACGCTTCTAAACAGGATCTATGAAAACCCTTAAACATAAATAGTGAATACAAGATTAATTTAATTCGACTGTATCGATTGTTCATGTTGTTGGTAATTTGTTTAAGGAAGTGGATTCCAATTTAGATTTAGATAACACCTCCAAATTTTTGTCGAACAATGCGATTGAGGAGGCTTTCCATGGACCGACAATGTTTTTGAACGAAAATGCATTTTTAAAAACATTTACGACAGTGCAATTGAAAAATTACGGCGATTTGGCGACAGGAGCTTGCAGACAGCAGCTGCGAGGTTTTGGAATGCCCTCCCATCTGGCATAAGAGAGTACAAGACCTTGCAGGTTTCAAAAAAGCGCTAAAGACGCATTATTTCATAGAATTCTTTGGGAACTAATCTCACTGATTACCTGATTAATAATGTAGGTTCTTTACCGGCCAATCAATTACTTTAATTAAGAACTCTAGTGTGACAGAATAATGTTGGCGGTGTTTTTTTTTTTTTTTTTTTTTTTTTTTTTTTTTCTGTTGGATGTATCATGGACCGGACCGTTTAGGTAGGGACTGACCCAATCATCCGGGACGGTTTAGTTTAAGAATATTTTATTGCAAATGTTACACAAGATACATTCATACACATACAGACAGACATAACAACACAAGCAATAGGATATTGACGGAAGTATTGAAATACTTATCGAGTCAACCTCCGGAAAGATAATATTTACAATACTATGGATGGCTGTTAAACTAATGTGTAACACATTCTTAGTTATTCATGAAAAGGAAAAAAAAGCAAAATGAAAAACCAAAAAGAAAAAGGAAAAACAACAAAATGCTCAGAAATGGAAGGTAAAGATGAAATAAAAGTATTAGTACAGCGCTTTTTAGTATTTAGAATATTTTAGCAAAATTAGGTAACCATAATGGTTAAAGTATGAAATCGTACATAGAAGAACTATATTCTCTAGATTGAAAAGGGAAGGAAGAAAATATGTAGAGAAAATGTTCAGCTGCCCCAAACCACTCCTAGCTTTATATACTTAACAGTCCTCATTAGGATACCGCCAGGAATAATAACAATAAACCATAGTTGACTAACCATTGTCAAATGGAAATAAGTAATACATATTCCTGAAGTATCCTTTGATTACTGCAAGACTATTTCTAGAAGTGGCGGGGCAAAACTTAGCCGGGGCAAGCTGAGTTACTGAATAGGCAGTGATAAAGAAGGGGGGTAAGAAATAGAATAAGCAGGACATGAAAAGAATCAAAGACTTTTATCGTGAATGGCACACGAAACATCTGATAGTATCAAAACTAATTTCAGTTTAGTAAAGTAATTTACTGAAAAAGTGCTTTAATAACTTAGCGGACTTAGACTCTAATGGAATCATTGCATAAAACAATGTGGCATCTACGTTTACAATGATCAATCGATAACTGATTATTAATGAAGATGAACTTACAGAATTATAATCAAGTACGCTTAAGACATTTGATCGGTTACAGGCATAAGGCGCAGCGAAAAATCCTCAGCAATATAGAAATGATCAAAGTATATAATTTATTAATGTGCGTATATATACTGCAGTTATACTGCTATCCAAAAAGAGCGAACCTATCTGTACATGATACTTCGGGATACATCGTAATAACTTAGACTAAAATTTAAAACAACAAGTTCTATAGTCAATATCAGAGCGAGGTAAAAAAGATTCAGAATATTGCTTACATACAATATGTAGAAGACTATACGACAAGATGTAACAGTAGTAGCCATGTAAATAAATAATCCTAATAACATAGTCATCATGACGAGCCTTGCATAGCCATGTACATAGCGAATTTAAATATATTAAGTATGCAAGCCTTCGTACATACTTTAAGCAGAACTAATTCAGTGCAATCCTTTTAAACGTGTAGAATGACAGGTCTATTAAGAACTAAAAATAAACAACAGAAACTGATGAACATCCAATATCAGGGCGAAGTAAAAAAGATTCGAAATATCCACATTCATAGCGATAATATCCAAGCTAACATACATGCTTAGAGCAGAACAAATTAGTGCAATCCTTTGAAATATTTAGAATAGCTAGTCTATAAGTACTGAAAAAATCTGATGAAAAACTTTCTTATAATACGTACGCACGCAAGCACGCACACACACACACACACACACACACGCACGCACGCACACACACACACACACACACACAGAGGCATAAACATAGAAAAAAACGTTCACTCAGTATGCACATAGCCAAGTGTTTATAAGTCATCAGCGTTTACGCAGGTACGTTAGCTGCTAGTACGATAACAACACTGAGCCATACGTCATAACAACATATAAAAAAGCACCTGATTACATTCGTTTAAAAAAAAAAGCATCATCACCACATCATCATCGTCAACATCGTACATAAATAAACATATAAAATATAAAAGTGGTACATTTCATATACTGATTTGTCACGGCCATATTCATTTGGTCATTTCTAGAAATAAGTAAATATATGAAAGGTAATACTACAAATATTCAGTAGCGTAAAACATTGGAATTTTCAATATGAGTCTTATAAAGTATGTTCACACTGAGCCATACGACATACAATCAGATAAATATTCGAAGACGACAAGAGCATCTGTTTACATTCGTTTGCAAGAATCATCATCACACATCATCAACATCATCATTATCATCATCATCATCACCATCATCAACATCTAATTATCATCAACATTATACATTGTTCAAAATCGTTTGTTAAGATCATCATCCCCACATCCACACATCATCATCATCATTGATATCAACAGCAGCAACAACATCATATGAAGATGTGGTTAATTTAAAGAATGATTTCTCGCAGCTCTCGTTAATCATTGAATGATAATTTGGTCATTTCATATATGAAAGTAAATGATTATATGAACGGTAGCATTAGTATTAATGCAAAAATATTTCAATAATTCAGTAACGTAAAACAGTGAATTTCCAATATGTCATTTAAAAATGTGTTTTCATATAAAAACTTTAAACAAAATGATTGTTTACGATGGTATCAACAAAAAACAGGTTCAAGCCTCTTAAATTATATAAATTCAATATTAACAAAATGACATGGTTTATATAACACAAACTGCAGTTCATAATCAGCAGACCGTACAAAGGTATGTAGTGTAAACTGTTATCGTCTAAAGGTAGATATAACAAAGCCACTTATACTGCACAACAAATATTCGCAAAGGCAGGATCAATAATTGATTGTACAAGTCATATGTCGAATGGAACCAGTTCTTCACTTGCAGAAATTTTATGAACAGACTGGGTATTGTCTTTTATTAGAACTGTTCCATCATGTGACCAACAACTATCAAGCTTTTTATTCTTAACAAGCTGGTGCGCGGTATACAGGGCAAAACTACGCTGCTTCGTCAAATCTTCGTTTATGTACACTCCGCTAAGGCCGCTTGCTTTCAATTTGGTCCTAGATTTATACAGATGTTGACGGGAGCGATATGACGTGAATTTAACGAGAATTGCCCGAGGTCGCCCTTTCTGCTTTCCAACACGGTGAGACCGATCAATATCTGTTAGTGAAATATTCACGCCAATTTCTTTGCAAACGTTAAGAATTTGGTCGTCGGTATTTTCATTTGTTGTTTCTGGGATACCAGTGATTCGCAGGGAATTCCTCCTACTGTATTGCTCAGCAGCATCAGATTCAGACTGGAGTTTTGAGACCTGACGTCGTAAGGCCAGATTTGCATGATTAAGGTTAGAAATCTAAGCTTTAAGTTGCGCATTGTTATCCTCCAGCTCAACGATTCTATCATTCAGACCTTTTAGTACACCGTCGACAATGGCCTTTACTGAAGATTCAACCATTTGATTAATAATAACAGTCATATCAGCCACAAACGATGATTTCAAAACGTCAGCGATTTTTTCAAGATCTTGGCCACTTAAGGAGAGGTTAGCAGTTGGGTTACTGGCCATAGGAAGATCATCAGATGATTCGACGGCATCCATATTTGGCTCCAAATTAGAATCAAAGCAAGATTTTTTAAGTTCACTGTTGTCAAAAGGTGACGACATATATCGTTTCTTGGAGGACTTGGACGCTGGTGTCGAAACTGACATTTATATTTAAGTGCCACGTTATTATTGTTGCGTAGTATACCAAAAAGAAATTTCAGCGAGGGGTGTCCACCTGATGTCCACTGGATATATTCATGCGTAACACAGGTAGTCACTGGCGATAAAAATTCAAAATTTCAATAATTTCTCAAAAATGTCACCTTGCTTTGGAATTAACAGAGTCATCTTCTTATTCCATATAGACACATTTCCAGTTCAAAAATTCTATCCAGAATTTGGCCAGATCACAAAAACAAGTAAATTATGATCCGGAAGAAAAACAAACGTCAGCCATGATCACGTGATATCGGGACGGTTTGCATGCTGTGATGCATTTCGCAGACATCATAACGGTTAATTCTGTCTGTTCAAAATGTAAAATATCTTCTGTTCTATTCTGCTCTAGCCTGTGTCTTTGACAGGTCAGTTAATGTTTTACGATATTGTATTTTTGTTTCATGTTTTGATCTGCCTACCTTCAATTTAAAATGCTTGGTATCTTATGACCGTAAAGTTATTTCAAATTCTTCTATAATAATTCAATTACCATTTGTTATTGAACATTATATAAATGTTTTTATGTAAAGCACTTTTGAATGTATTTTATATGAAAAGAGTGCTATATAAATGTGGTATTTAATAATAATATTTAATTACATGAACTGATTTTTTGTGGTTTTAGTTATGAGTGATTTGTATTGTTGATTGTTTTAAATTACAGATTTGTTTATACTGTATAAAATTTCAATTTATTGCTTTAAACCTACACTTGCAATTCTATAATTTGGAACTTCACCTATTTCTTTTTTAACAATTGCTTTTCTTAGATTAAAAATAGATTGGATGCTTCCATGAAATGTACATTTTTAAATTTAAATATAAAAAAGATTTTAAAGTATTTCTACTTTAAGCACTACCGGACCCTTAAAGGGGCCAAGTGCCCCCATTTGAACAATCTTGGGTGGACTATATAATTATGCTACCTATCAAGTTCAATGAAGATCCATCAATCAGTTCATGATAAGAAGTTGTTTAAAATGTATTTCTACTTTTAGCTCTAGCGGCCCCTTAAAGGAGCCAAGTGCCCCCATTGGAACAAACTTGGGACAGGACTATATAATGATGCTACAGACCAAGTTTAATGAAGATCCATCAAGCATATAAAGGCATTTCTATTTCCAGCTCTAGCGGCTCCTTAAAGGGGTTTCAGACCAAGTTTGATGCAAATCCATCAAGAGGTTCATGAGAAGTCGTTTCAAGGTATTTTTATTTTTAGCCTTAACAGCCCCTCAAAGGGGCCAGGTGCCCTCATTTTAACAAATTTGAGGAAGGAACATATAATAATGCTACAAACCAAGTTTGATGAAAATCTATCAAACGGTTCATGAGAAGAAGCCGTTTAAAGGTATTTCTGTTTTAGCTCTAGTGGCCCCTAAAAGCGACCAAATGCCTACATTTGAACAGTTTTGGAGAGGAACATATAATGATGCTACAAACCAAGTTTGATGAAGATTAGTAAAGCGGTTCATAATAAGAATTTGTTTACATGTATTTCTATTTTTTGCACTAGCGGAACCTGAAAAGGGGCTAAGTACGCCCATTTGAAAAAAAGCTTGTAAAGGAGCTTATAATGATGCTGCAGACCAAGTTTGATGAAGATCCATAAAGGAGTTAATGAGAAGAAGTCGTATAAAGGTTTTTTTTTCTATTTTTAGCTCTAGCGGCTATTTGAACAAACTTTGGAGAACACTTCATAATAATGAAGATCCACCTAGCGGTGCATGAGAGTAAGTTCTTTCAAGATGTTTTTCTATTTTTAGCTCTAGCGACCCCTAAAAGGGACCAAATGACTCCATTGGAACTCCGTTTAAACAAACTTTGGATAGTACCTTATAATGATGCTACATACCAAGTTTGATGAAGATCCATTAAGTGGTTCAGGAAAAGAAGTCTTTTAAAGGTTTTTTTCTTTTTCTAGCTCTATCGTCCCGTAAAAGGGGCCAAGTGTCCCCATTTGAACAAATTTGTGAGAGGATCTTATAATGATGAAACAGAAAAGTTCGATGAAGATCCATCAAGCGGTTCATGAGAAGAAGTCGTTTAAAAGGTTTTTCTATTTTTAGCTCTACCGGCCGCTGAAAGGAGCCAAATGCCCCCATTTGAACAAACTTGAAAGAGCCCTTCACCAGGATGCTACAGGCAAACTTTGATGTTATTCTGCCTATTAGTTTCAAAGGGGAAGATGGTTAAGTAAAATGTGGACGACGGACGACGAACGACGGACGCCGGACCATCCACCCTATACTAATAGCTCACCCTGAACCTTCGGTTCAGGTGAGCTAAAAAGATATCTAAGGAAACATTTTCAACAACAACAGCAACAAATGAAGTACAAAAGGAGAGTTTATACCAAATAAGAATTGACTACTCAGTGTTAAGGGTATTTGTCACAGTTACATTTTATGTATATACTAGGCAGAAATTTTCCTGTGGACATATTAATATCTTTAAACTTTATGTACTGACTGAGAATCAAGTTTAAAACGAAAATATGTGTTAACAAGGAACGTGGAAATTCTACGAAAACCTGGTTTTCAGTTGCATAACGCCAACAGGTTCTTTTAGTAAACAGTCATTTCTATAATACATATATGTTTCATTATATCTCTGACCATATTTTATTCTATTTTTAGTTACCCAAAGTGACCTTTTTGTCACCAAAAAAAAAAAATGAAAAAAGAAATAAATGTTTGGATCTCAGTGAGATTTGAACCGACACCCTTCCATTCCACAGCACAAAAATCTATTTTTCATTTCAAATATTTTTCTTTTTTTGCAATAGACCTTGACCCTGATACAAGTGACCTCAAATACATTCCCAACCTTTTGTTTGATAGAAGTTATCTACGCACCAAGTATATTGACAATAGGTTGAAGCCATTTTTCTATCTTTAGTAACAGTCAACCCAAATATCATTCAAACCTAATTGTTTAGATAAGCTTGTTGTACACAAAGTTTGGTGGCTGTAAGTAAGTCAAAACAAATTAAAAAGCGGAAACCACCTTTTAGACGCTCACACTGAGAAAAATATATTTTTAGAGAAAAATAAATATAATTTAAGTAACTGTGACCTTGACCATGACATTTTTATCACAGAAAAGAGAAAACAAATTTGGATCTCAGTAGAATTTGAACCGACGCTCGCCCG
The DNA here is from genome assembly GCF_021730395.1 of Mercenaria mercenaria. Taxonomy (NCBI): domain Eukaryota; kingdom Metazoa; phylum Mollusca; class Bivalvia; order Venerida; family Veneridae; genus Mercenaria; species Mercenaria mercenaria. The sequence goes on from NC_069368.1 coordinate 28,029,540, forward strand.
TCCCACTGACAAAACAATATATTTTAGCCCAACGCTCTAGAACACTGCAACGCCGTTGAATTTTCTAAGTGTGAAAATAAAATAAGTTATCCTGACCTTGAACTTGACCCCAATGACCCAATATACAATCCCAACCTTGGATTTTATATAAGCTGCCTATAGTCAAAGTTTTATTTCAATACATCAATTCAAACTAAAGTTATTGTGCAGAAACCATTTTGTTTCTATTTTAAGCAACAGCGACCTTAACCTTGACCCAAATGACCCCAAATGCAATCCCAACCTTTGTCTTTTTACTATCTATCTACAGGCCAGGTTTGGTGTCTATAGCTTGTTCTAAACTGAAGTAAAGTTTAAATTTAGTATTGAGTACTCTTCAGTATTTTCTGATTTTCAAGGGCAGATAATTCAAGATCAAGCCTGGCTAATACCACAAATTGAAAATGAAATGCTCTAGGTAAGTGCCTATATAGTAAACCACTTTTGAATAATCAAAGGACAATAACTCTGTGAAAAATCATCCGACCGGAGCACCAAGACAATATGCGCATGTCCTCTTAATATTGAAGCTTCCTATTAAGTTTCAATAAGTTCCAGCCAGTGGTTGCTGTTAAATGCTCCAGACAATAAAATCGAGACGGATGAACGGGCGAAGCAGGGACAATATGCTTCCCGTTTGGGGAGCAAAACAATAGCTATCGGAATGGCAGCGTGATCGACTATCGCAAAATATTTATAAAGACATAATAATGATACAATATAAAAATTAAATTTAAGAAATAATCTTTGGGAAAAGAGTGTTTTATCACTATTTATGCAAGATGGGCCGTTATACGTCGGGCGTAACCCGAGCGAAATTATTTGTACGACGTATTATTGACCGAGTGTATAAATACATTGTAGTGTTAAACACGGTTTTGTCATAGATTGTTTCGATATTTGTATGCCCTTAATCTAAAACGGTAGAAAAACAGGTAAAATATGGTAGCGCTCATTCTTGATCGTATCAAACAAATTAAAGTCACCACACGTTAACGTGACGTCATTCTAGCCTAAGCGTGTTTAAACAGAGACAGGCATATAAGAATCAGTTAAGCACCTTCCCCATGGGTTGTAAATTCTATAACATTAAAGACAAAAATAAAGAAGAATAAGTTTCAATCAATTTGAAAATATTCAAGTGTTGTCTCGATACAACTAAATTCATGTGAAACCCGATGGAAAAGAACTATATGTCAAATAATAATCAGCGAGAAATAAGAAAATGCGATTCAGAAAAGTGCTTTCCGTGAGAGCTTTTGGACTTTAGAACGGACATTTTTTCGAGTTCGGCGATCTATCCAGAAATACGCCATTTTTTAGCAAATATCCTATCAAAAATCCGAACACAGCGGTGACAACTAGTTGTCCGTTTATCAAAGAACAGTCGCTTGGGTTTGGCTTTCAAGCTATTTGAAAATACGCTTGCTGTGGAAGCATTACGGTTTGTTCAGACAGCAAAACACGGACATATCTTATATCACGGAGGTACGCATTGATTTGCTTTACAAAAATATATCTTCAAAAAGTTTACATTGAAAAACACCGTTTTGTTTATGAATTTTGCTTGGCGTGATACCCCAGTTGAACGTCACAAGTCACGTGATTGTACACCGTGAGAGTGTGAGTTTTAGTCTGTAGCAGTAGAATGTGGGAGTGGGGCAGGCGCGGGGTCGAAGGAAATTAAAGAACAATGTAAGCAATATAAGGTGTGTGTGAAAATGAAGATATGTGTGTGAAAATGCAAAATACAGATATGTGGGATGAATAAAGGGGAGAGGTTGGGGGGGATGCGGTATCACGTTCAACACTTAAAGTCAATATGAGATATAAGCGTAAAAATGATTAGGAAGGTGGCGGAGTGTGTTGGTGTTCGATGGAGATTCTAAGAACTCATATGAGATATAAGATATAAGCCAATGTAAGTAATGTATAAAGAAAAGAACGTGGGTTTAGGGAAGCGGGAGGAGTGAAACTAAGGAGAGGGGTAGTGGTAGTAACGTTAGTGGTTAGAAGTGTGTGTATGAGATACCGGTACATCATTCTAAGAAGCATTACGAAATATAAATGAAATTGAGAAATATGCCATAAAACTGTAACAAACATAACATCTTACCTCAGTGACCTTAGCTTTGCCGTTTCAAACCCTAAACCAAGGTCTGCCCCTTTATAGGACCAAACCTTGTGTGAGAATTGATAATTATAGGGGCAGTAGTTATTACTACATACGGAAAATGAGAACAATCGGCAAATAAAACAGATCTATTAAAACATTTAATCCCAGTGACCTTGACCATTATGACACCTGTCCTTAAATTGGATGTCTGCGACATACCAAGACTAATGTTAATGTGAAGTCTGGTAACAAGATGGCCCTTGGTCGCTCACCTGAATAACATACCATAACAATGTAAACATGTTTTACCGGGTGATTTCATTGAGACAAATATTCTGACCAGTTTTCATTAAGATTGGACCATAAAACACGACCTCTTGAGTGTAAACAAGCATTGTCTTTTATTTAACCTAGTGACATAGCTTTTTTTCTCACATGATCCAGATTTGAAAATGTCAAAATTGTAATGAAAACGAACATTCTGACAAAGTTTCGTGAAGATTAGAGCAAAAAATGGCATTTAGCGTGTATACAACTTCATTTGATTTGACTTAGTGCCATATTTTTGACCCACATGACCCAGATTTAAAATCATCCAAGACTTACTTATGTGTTGCTTGTTCGTTTTTCTATGTTATTCAGTTGATCGTCGTTGTGTGTTTGTCTTTGGTACATGAGTGTCTGCGCTATTGTGGTTTACGTTGTAGTGCGACTGTTTTCTTAGAAAATGGCATTCCCTTGTATATTTGTCCTTGTTCAAAACGTGCCCCCTATTGTTTTTAATGAAACCACTATAATTATGGCTGGAAGGACCAATATAGGTAACTTTTCCTGTTTAAGGGGCAGTTACTCTAGAAACTATGACGGAATCTATAAAATGTCACTTCTATCGCGTTCACAAGATAAAATTAACAACTTTCGGCCTTTACAAATGTCAATCAGGGGCCGAAACTTCGGAACCTTTGATTGGATCTGCCAGATTCATCAACGAATCCAAGATCTATTGTTGTTAAAGTTAATTTTCAAGTTTGTATAAAATTGAACCATAAATGAAGTCTTTGTAAGAGCAATTTTTAGCTTTTTTTAAGGGGCAATAACTCTAGAACCCATGATGGGATCTAGAAAATTTTCACAAGGAACCGAGATATTTTGCCAATACAAGTTGTGTGCAAGTTAAATAAAAATCAGTCGCAAGATGTGGTCTCTATCGAGCTCCGAATCCAAAAATATCAAACGTTGGCCCTTTAAAGGGCCATAACTCTGTAACTCATGATGGGAGCTGGCCAGTTTTCGACAGGAATCGAAATATTATGCCAATACATGTTGTGTGCAAGCTGTATTAAAATTGATTGGAAAATGTGGTCTCTATCGTGTTTTCAGGAAAATTACGGCGAACGGACGACGCACAAAAGGCGATTCCAAAAGCTAGTGACAGGTGTGCAGACAAATGTGCCCCATAGGGTGTTAACCAGCTTTTCTTTTGATTCGCCCTAGTAACTTAGCATTTGACCCAACGTGACCCAGATTTAAAAGCTGTCCTCGTTTTACGAAGATAGAATAAAAATTGTGCCCCCACTAGGGTGTACACAAGCTTAGTGTTTAATTTGACCTGGTGGCCTTTTTTAGTCCCCACACGACCCAGATAAATATTTGTACGATATTTCATGCAAACAAACATTCTGAACAAGTATCATGCACATCTGATGAACAATGCAGCCCCTATTGCAAGCACAATATTTTTCTTTGCTTTTTACAGGTGACCTGGTTTTCGACCCCAGATAATCCAGATTCAAACTTCGACTGAAGATCACCAAGACCATCATTTTGACCAAGTTTCATAAAGATATGGTCATAAACGTGACCTCTGGAGTGTTATCAAGCTTTTCCTTTTATTTACCAGATGACCTTGTTTTTGACCCCATATGACCCAAGTTCAAATTTGACATAGAGATCATCAAGATCATTATTCTGACCATATTTGATAAAGATGGATCTGTGGCCTCTACAGTGTTCACAAGCTTTTCGTGTCATATGGCCTAGTGATCTTGTTTTTGAACCCACATGACCCAGTTTCAAACTTGACCTAGCGATTATCAAAACATACTTTCTAATCAAGTTTCATAAAGACTGAGTCACAACTGTGGCCTCTAGAGTGTTCTCAAGCTTTAACTTTGATTTGACCGGGTGATCTAGTTTTTAACCCTATATGACCCAGATTTATTCTTGACATTGAATCATCATGATACCAAGACAAACATTCTGACCAATTCTCAAAAATTTCAAACTTAAATTGTGGTATCTAGAGCGTTAACAAGATTTTCCTTTGATTTAGACTAGTGACCTAGATTTTGGCCCCAAATAACCCAGTTTAAAAGCTAGGAACCATCAAGAAAAACATTCTGACCAAGCCTCATAAAGCTTGAGTCAAACCTCTGGCCTCTAGAGTGTTCACAAGCTTTTCATTTGATTTTATTTTAAACCAGCATAACCCAGTTTCAAGCTTGACCCAGGGATCATCAAGGCAAGCACTCTGACCAAGTTTCATAAAGATTGAGTTACAACTGCAGTCTTTAGAGTGTTCACAAGTTTTTCCTATGATATGGCTCACTGGCCTAGTTTTTTTACCCATTACCCAGTCTCAAAATTAACATAGCGATCATCAAGACAAACATTCTGACAAAGTGCCATAAAGATTAGGTCACAACCGTGGTCTCTAGAGTGTTCACAAGACAAATGTTGACGGACGACGCAAGACGCACGACGTACGAATGGACGGTGCACGCCGACGGACACCGGGAAATGATAGGTCACAATACCTCACCTTGGGCACTTCGTGCTTAGGTGAGCTAATAATAGGGACAGTAGTGACGAAGGTTTAAGATTAAAGCAGTTATACTACAATGATGGTAAAATTGCCATCTTAAGATTCTTCCCTTGAAATGCTTATTTAACAGCTGGCAAACTTGACACTAATAAACCACTCGCAATATGCAGTATTTTATATATATATATACATATCCTATTTGGTTTTGTATGTCACGTCACGTGACTGCCCATTACAGAGAGGAGTTTTTATTTGTTTCTGATGATAGAAATGATTTATCTTTCACGAATGAACACCAGATGCAATATTTACACGAGTGGTATAGCCACAAGATTGATTAACTGATGTTATAATATTAAGAAAATAAGTCAGGTCACATTCATGGTCACTGAAAGTCAGTTTTAAGATCGGTGTGCAAAACTGTATTTGCCATCCAAGTTTCAAGACCGACTCTTACAAAAACAAAAAAGTATCCTCAGTAGGCCAAGGTCAAATCAAGTGACCCTTAGCTACTTTGGGTCATCAGGTAATTATAATAAAAGTCTAGGAAATATGATCAGATTTTTTAAAAGTATTTTTCCTGTATAACTCATATAACAAGTGATCACCGGGGCAGGGCTCTTTTTATCATAATTACATAATTTGAACATTCTTGTTAGAACCACTAAGCAATGCTACATACTAGGTATCAAAGACCTAGGTCTTGAACTTTCAGACAAGAAGATTTTTTTAAAAATCCAATGTAAGTCAATCTAAAAATGGGACCCCTGGGGCGGGGCCTTTTTTCAGCCTATGGTAATAATTTGATCAATCTTGGTAGTGGACCACTAGGCAATGCTATATACCAATTATTAAAGGCCTAGCTTTTGTGGTTTCAGACAAGAAGATTTTTTAAAGTTTTTTTTTCCTAATATATACAAATCTTTGTAAAACTTTGGATCCCCGGGGCGGGGCCTCTATTCAACCCAGCGAAGGACGATTTTCAAAGTTTTTTTTCCTGTTTAAGTCTATGTTAACCATGTGACCCCCAGGTCATATTTGACCCTAGGGAAATAATTTAATCTTGGTAGAGGACCACCAGATGATGCTACACACCAAATTTCAAAGCCCTAGAACCTGTGGTTTTGGACAAGACGATTTTCAAATTCTTTCCCTATATAAGACTATGTAAATCACGTGAACCCCCGGGCGGGGCCATTTTTGATCCTAGAGGGAAAATTTGAACAACCTTGGTAGAGGACCACAAGATAATGCTACATACCAAGTATAAAAGCCATATGAACTGTGGTTTTGGACAAGAAGACTTTTGAAGTTTTTCCTTTCGGTTGCCATGGCAACAAGAGTTCTGTATGGAATTCAATTCATTGAACACATTTTAAAGAAGACTACCCAAGAAACATCCCTGTGAAGTGTCATCAAAATTGTCTTAGTAGTTTAGGAGGAGATGTTGTTCAAAGGAAAGTAAGGACGGACGAACATCGAACGGACGCCGAAAGTTGCTCGACAACAAAAGCTCACCTCGAGCACATCGTGCTCATGTGAGCTAAAACCAAGAAAGTATGTCTGTAGGTCACATTCATGGTCACTGAATTCACTTTGAGATGAGTGTATAAAACTGTACATGTCAGCCAACTTTCAAGGCCGTGTTTTAAAAAAAACAAGAAAGATATTAAACAGTGTAGGAATTATGATCTGATAATTTTCGAATTATTTTTCCTACATAACTCATATATCAAGTGACCCTCTAGGCGGGGCCTTGTTTTGCCCCAGGGGCATAATTCGAACAATATTGAGATCAACTAGGCAATGATACAAACAAAATATGAAAGGCCTAGGCCTTGCAGTTTCCGGCAAGAAGATTTTTAAAGTTTTTTCCTATATAAGTCTATGCAAAACTTGGGACCCGGGACAGGGCCACTTTTCACCCCTGGGTAATAGTTAGAACAATCTTGGTAGAGGACCACTAGGAAATGCATCATTCCAAATATCAAAATCCTAGGCCTTGCAGTTTCTTAAAAAAGAAAAAGTGTGGATGGACGGACGTGCCAACATATGTTGTTAATGTGGCATTTTCTGGACGCCGGACGGTGAACAATCACAATAGCTCACCCTGAGTCTTTGGCACATGTGAGCTAAAAACCTGGCAAGGTAGAGTCATTATTCTTTGACACTGCACTTTTGTCAATGGTCTATATGTTTATGCGAAGTTCGATCAAATGTCATTGATATATTTCAAGCTATACTCCGGTCAAAAGTGTGACGGACGGACGGACAAAGTGGCAACTATATGCTCGCCTTCGGAAAACACAAAAAAAATTACTAGTATCCGACGTGAAAATTTCTAGAATTCGCCACTTTATTTGATAAGAATATTTACAGGTTGAAACGTAAGAATGGATTACCTAATTTGGACTTGATGAAATCATACTGATCTTTTTGAGCAGACCGTGCTGTCTTGAGCTCTTTCATCTCCTGAAAATATACGGGAATTGTGACATTTATTGACCGTCACTTGGCTTACTATTAAATGTTCAATATAAACATGGAACAGAAAACCGTCGGAGTATTATATATGTTCAATTACTTTTACTTTTCGAAATATTATTACTATATTGCGTCTGCGTGCACGTTAAACTATTTCTTACTGATCGTTGATATGAAAAAATCGAGGAAATAAAAATCTTACAGATATTTCAATAAACAAAGATCGATTCTAGTAGCTGAAGCTCAAACCAGTAAATATGTCCAATGGCCTTGGGTATCCTGGCATATGGCATTAAGGTTGGTGAAACGCTCGAAAATAACGAGGAGAATATACATTTTGAAAGTCAAGATATAAATTCAAAAGATGGTACCTGTTTTATAGTATCCACATCCTGTTCCAACGATGTGACTCTCCTTAATAAACCTTTAACATCTTCTGTGGTAGGTACGTTTTCTAATTTTTCCTGTAATTTGTTTTCAAATTCCTCTATCGTATCACTTATTGACTGCTCGGCCGCATGGACCACATCATATTCACTTTTTGTTGTAATTATAAAATTGTCCTTCTTCAACTGTAAACAGTTAAATTTAGACTCAAAATTCTATTTATAGGAGGTATGTATTCAGACCATATGTTCTGTTCATTTAGAGATCTCATGAGGCTACACAAATCTTGCATAATATGACTTTAAAATCTAACAATTAAACAGAGCTTAGAATGAATATGCTGAAATGGTAAACGTAAACAACAAGAATCTTAGAAAAATCGCCTTGTAAACCAAAATGTTTTACAGCATTTAGACGGTATTTCTTGCTTATGTCTAGGTAAGCCTCGTTCTAAACTAATGCTGGACAAGTAATCTTATTTCTGTGAAAGTCTATATCTTTTTCCAGTTATAATCTCTATGATTAAGTTTATTTTTACTTACTAGAGAATTTAAAAAGTTTCCCCAAAATTGCGAAAAAATAATTTTATAGAATCTACGCTTGCGAAAGATATCATCTAGATCTAAATCGAAATAAAGATTACTTTAAAAAAATAATGAGCTTGCATAACTGTTGCATGTATGACATTCATTTCTATTTAACCTAGGATTTAATTTACTTTATAGCTTGTTATATGTGACTTTGTCCTTGCCTTTGATCACACTGATTGTGGATACTGCTCAACTCATCTGCTTATATTTTGGTCCCTTTAAGTTGTAAAACACGTCTGACCTTATTACCTTATACAGCACCTATTGAAACAACTTATAATGACCAAATACATGTAAACCCGTATTTCGATCAGAAATAAACCTAAAATAAGATATAATCCTCTAAAAATTAACAAATGAAAACTAATGAATCTTTTACTCTTTAGAGCGTCAACATTAAATCTCCCCTACTGGATGTACGCACATAGTGTACTATATACTGACTAAAGGTTAGGGTTACTTCTAACATAGGTTTAATAGTGTACATACAATGCGTATGTACACTCAATGCGGGATATTTGATGCCGACCCTCTTTCGAGAGGGCTTATTGCAAATGGCGTTTACAGATTTAGGAGAAGTAACTTTGCAGTATAGTTAATACATGTAGTTTACTTACATGGCGATAAAAGGTAATTTGCAATCAGATCTTCCTCTTACAGTTAGAAAACGTAATGCAACACAGAGAAAATAAGTGACAGTGTAAATAATAGCGGAAACAAGAGGGCCATGATGGCCCTATATCGCTCACCTGAGCACCATTGCAAGTTTTGACATAGTTCACATAGGCAGACACACTAAATATAATCAGGACCAAAATATTCTCTTGTAACAACATTTAAAGCCAATCTCATTAGATGCTGCTAAAGTATATTCATTTACATAAAATAAAGGGCGGTAATTTGTCGTAAATTCAGTCAAAAGTTATCTACCCTGGTTGTCCGAGTCCATCTGATAACATAAATGACATTCCAAATCAGTATCTTCATTGGTTACTGTGATACACATATTTTGATTTGAAACAAAGGGAGGTTATTTGACATAAAATCAGTCCATAGTTATCTATCCTGATTGTCTCTGTCCAACTTATGACTATAAAGAAATTCAAATGAGTCCTCTATATACTTCCTGAGATAAATCCATTTTTATTAAAATCAGGGGTGTTAATTATGCATTTGTATATGCATATAGATGATACCGAGTACAAGCCTTTACAACACAACAACATATTAGAAAAGTATTCATATCGATAAACTATCAATCAAGAGTTTTCTAACATGAGTATTTCTTACCATGGAAGACATAAATAACGTTTCAACCCAAATTCAGTTTACAAACAGAGGAAGGTAATTTGTCATAAATTCAGTAAATACGTATCTTTATTGATTATTTAAGTCAATCTGATGGCATAAATGAAATTTCAGATCAGTATCTTTATTAGTTACGGAGATATACCCATTTTTGTTTGAAGTAAAGGGAGGTAATTTGAAATAAAATCAGTCCAAAGTTATCTACCCTGATTGTCTCAGTCCAACTAATGACAATAATGAAATTTTAAATGAGTCCTATAAGTACTTACTGATATAAATCAATTTTGATTAAAATCAGGGGAGGTAATCAGATATAAGATAACTCCGAAACCTATGATTAGTTCTGACACATTCATCATGGAATCAAAGATTTATTGTTGTTGAAGATATTTTACAAGTTTGTATCAAATCAACCCATAAATGAAGTCTTTATATGGCTGCAAAAGCCTTTATAGCAAATTCTGGACCTTTAAAGGGCCATAACTCTAGAACCCGTGGTGAGGTCTGGCCAGTTTTCGGAGGGAACCAAGATATTATGCAAATACAAGTTGTGTGTAAGTTTGATTAAAGTTGATTGCAAAATGCTGTATCTATCATGTTCACAAGCCAAAATATAGCGGATTATAGCCCTCTAAGGGGCCATAACTCTGGAACCCATGATGGGATCAGACCAGCTTTTGAAAAGAACCGAGATATTGTGCCAATACAAGTTATGTTCAAGTTTGAATAAAGTTGATTGCAAAATGTTGTATCTATCATGTTCACAAGCCAAAAATGTCAAATTTTTACCATTTAAGGGCCAATAAATCTGGAACACATGATGGGATCTGGCCAGTTTTCGAAAGAAACCGAAATATTATTCCATTTCAAGTTGTGTGCAAGTTTTGTTTAAGTTGATTGCAAAATGTGGTCTCCATCATGTTCACAAGCCAAAAATTGCAAATTTTGGCCTTTTAAGGGGCCATAACGCTGGAACCCATGATGCGATCTGACAAGTTTTCGAAAGGACGTGAGATACTATGCCCATACAAGTTGTGTGCGAGTTTGATTAAAATCAAATACAAAATTAGGTCTCTGTCGTGTTCACAATGAAATTGTGAACGGACGTACGACAGACGGACGGACAGACGGACGACGGACGAAGGGTGATCACAAAAGCTCAACCTGTCACTACGTGACAGGTGAGCTAAAAAACAAGGGTCGGCAAAACAGTAACAGTCTGTAGGGTTTTTTTGACATCAAATATAAAATTTAAATTATTCATAAAAACAAATATGAAATATTGATATATAAATCATGATTTTAGATATGATAAAAGATTGCACATGTAAAGATAAAAGGATTTATATGCAAAAATTAGGTATAAATCAAACTTTTTAGGCATGAAACGAAAACAGACATTTTAGCAACTATAAGACTTTCCGGCACGTAAAATGACTAGATTTGCAAGCATAGATAATGTACCAATCATAAGATATCTACATAAAACGATGACATAATTTGAATGTAAATATATGGTATCAGTCATGACATTTTGGCATGTAAAGATGACAAGGTTTATAAGCAAAGATCATGTACCAATCATGAAATTTCGGCAAAAAAAGATGGCAGGATTTGAATGCAAAGAAACGGTATCAGTCAAAATATTTCGGCATGTAAAGAAAACAAGATTTATAAGCAAAGAAAATTTACCAATCATAAGATTTCGGTAAATAGAGATGACAGGAATTTTATGCAAAGATACGGTAATAATCATGACATTTTGGCATTTAGAGATGACACTATTTGTAAGCAAAGATAATTTACCAATTATGAGATTTCGGCATGTAAAGAAACGGTAAACGTTAGCAGTAAACGTGACTTTCTAGTATGGCTAATCTTTCTGACATTTATTGTTCTATCGTTTTGCTTATGAAAATGGCACATTTGTCGAACAAACATACTCTGGAGAGTACCTTCCATAAGATAAAACAATAATACTTACTTCTTTGAGTTTCTTTACAGCGTCCTTAGAGTCCTGTCGGCTACTCAGTTCCCTACCATCTTCGAGAATAGCTATCATATCATCTATATAAGAACTTGCATCTTTCTTTTCCAACTCCATTGAACTAGAGTGAAATATCTTGTTTCTGTACTGCCTTACCTGTCAAATGAATGTCATTCATTATAAGTTATGTAATTGCATCTAACATTTGAATGCAGTGCCCGAATAATGTGAATTTCCTCGAAGAACAAATTTAGCAATTATGGATTATTAGTTTATTTCATAGTGCGTTAAGTAACTCCATTATAATTAAGGTCATATAATTACTTCTCAGCTTTTAATGGGAAATCTCCGCAACAATTTCAAATACAGGCGGATACCTGGATAAAATAACCAACCTTTTGCAAGCAAAAGGCTAGTTAAAACAAAATGGCTGACATCAGTACGTAAACAAGATACAAGGTCAGTCTTTTTTTTTTTTAAATGTTATTTCAACATTATCGCGTTTATTTAAACTCTGCATCAAGCACTGCTCTCCAACGTTGAATGTTAAAGCTTGACCTGTTACTTTTGGGGTATATTTTGATGCCTTCGTAATGCAGCTCTTGTTAAAATACAGACCAGACAGACAACTGTGACGGTACAGCCTAATTAAATTTAGACAAGCAAATGCTTCATATTTCTGATGCAAGACAGTTTGTATAATTGGTTTTGGTGACATTAAATGTTCACTCAAGACACCAAGATTTTACTTTGTTTACTCCTGCTAAATCTTTGGTTCAGTTGAGCTAAAATATTCACACGAGATACCAAAGTTTACACTGTTTACATCTGACAGTTACCTTTATAAATATACATTTTGATATTTCACACAAACAATAAATATCCTCGACATCATTTGTAATTATATAATGCAAAGACTAAGCTTCTAACGACAACAAACAAGTACGCGGGTAAAGACGTATAAAATGAGTTATTGTACATTTGTACCTACACAATAAATGTATCAAATAGTCATGTTGGAACGTGCTTATGCTAGTTCTGTCGAGCAGAAGTTGTCAAAAATGTTTACCTTCGAGAACACATCAGTTCCAGTAATATTGCATACAATGTGATTATGAAAATATTTGTTGTTTATAATCACATGTAGTAACCCTGTGCAGTCAATGTCGGCTGCTGATGTCTTTTGCTCATATCCTGGGACGTTGATGAAACATTTAGCTATACTCCACGGATCTCGAGTCCACTGCTGTGTTTTGGTGTTTTTCCAGTTAGGACCTGGTGGTGTGGATGCATGGTTAGATATAATATTGTCATAGATAACACTACATACGTTGTTTGGACAAGCATTTTTTCCGCTCGTATAGCAACAGTTACAATTCGATTGATTCAAAGGACACTGTTTGTTTTCTGTTTTCACATGGTCTGGTTTGAGAGTTCTCCAAGAACACTGACCACATGTCACAGTCGGTAGATTCTTTGTCTGTTTAATGTTATCTAAGATGTTTTTATGTTGTTCTTTGGCAACGTCGTCACAAAAAGGCGCAAGTCCTTCTTTTAAGTATCCCAAGCCAAGTCCGGCCTTCACCCATTGTCTGTACTTCTCCTTCTCTAAATGAAGTTGATGTGACATCCCAATAGTACATTGGAACCTAAAGAAAACAAGTTTTCATTACACCGCAGTAAATGTTATATTTTCCATTCAAGAGAACCAAATACTTGAGCTGTGTAGCATTGACCTCTTGGAGATATTGCATTGTAAAATTTCTAAGAATTTTTCTTATTGTGGTTCTTATGCCGAATTGTCTAACCTAAGTTTTGCAATTTTCAGAAGTGTGTTTATATTTTTTTTCAAATGTAACTCTGTAAGAACACGACCCTCTATGGTGGCCTAAATTTTGGTTGCAGCGACTCGGCTTAAACAAACGTGGAAAAGGACCATTTACCAATACTTCAAATATTTTGTATCTCTTTCTCATAGCCAAGTAAGTTTTATTGAAGAAATAATACATCTGTTCCTTTATTTGATTAGTTAATAAGCGTAATAATTAAATCACGAGTGCGTAGCCCTTTATGTCATACATTTATGACGTCATCGCTTAATCATAATTGAGCTATAGAGATCAAAACGTGTTTTACGGTCCTGCAAAGTCCGTATGAGTTCTTATCATAATTATGTTTTTTTAAATATTGTTTGTCTGGCCCTGAAATAATTTGTATGTAATGGAACAGAAGTAGAATATCTCATGTCACAATTGTAGGAAGTAAAATGTATCAGCCAACCATAATTTATCGTAGATTCATGTATAGGCGATTTCGCTATATGTTTATATAGCAATTGCTGCGGATCGTATTAGAATTGGTTTTCCTTATAAAAGTCTATGTATATAATGTATAAACGCCACTAAACGCTGTGGTGTCCTACCTCCCTGCAGCAAATTGTCCAAAGAAAACGATACAAACAATTTTAGTAGAGTGCTACTCTCCAAGCTATGACGTCTTTATGACGCGTTTATGTAGAATATTTCGTTGTGCCAACGCTTTATAATACAATGATGAACAAAGCAATATAACGAAACCAACACAGCGACAAAACGAAACTAAAACTGCAACATATCGAATCTAATACCACAGTCACACATACGGCGCAAATAGCTACGTCTAGCTACGGATAGAAACGTAGTTACCCGTATCGATCCGTATCTGAGCCGTACGGATTGGTACGAATTGATACGGATTACTACGTTAAGGTACGTCTCAGGTACGTATCAATATAGACAGATACGAATTACTACGTTTTTATCCGTGGCTAAACGTAGCTTTCCGCGCCGTATGTGTGACTGGGGTATAATAGCGGTACAGTACAATAGTTGTTGCGCGTTGGCAGGCGCACTTAAACTATATCAAATATTCAATGGTCTCATGTTGGCGCATGACGAAATGTGTTACATAGGGGATCGCATGCCAACGCGACATTACGAAACAATTAACTTTGTTTTGGCTCGCATGCCATAACATCAGTATAAATTTTTGCGTGCCAAATATAAAGTTTCGTTCCATTGCTTTCTATGTTGCGTTATGGGGCTTTGTTAGTTTAGATTCATCGCGCTCGTTTGCGCGCTAGAACGAAACACTAAACCTTCAATATTTCGTTATGGCGCGCCAGTGCGCGCACCAAGATATAGTATTTATGCACATTATACTAAGATGTAGGACTATTTGTGGTAGGTACCTTAATTATTAAATATATCTATGTAAAATACACCGGCAATCGAGGCAAAATTGTCTTCTTAACATATTATTATCTAAATCATGCCAACTTAGCATACGTTTTTGTCCTTGCTTATCATTAGCTTTTTGACAGGTCAAATATGAAATATAGATTGACGGCTGATTTTTTGTTTGGGTATATACAACGCAGCAGAAATACGAAATAAAATTATACATACATCTGTACTTATAATAGTGAAATTGTGAGGAAAGTTTGTTTATTCCCAAAATAAATTTTTCCACTCTCTACGAACGTTGAAACAATATACCCGATAAAAGAGAGCACTTCGTCTTTGGCAAAATACTTCTTACTGACTTGAATTTAGTTCAGTTCGGTGGTATGTTTAGGACATGCATTTATTTTATTTAAAGATAAAATTATCTTGTGCGCACTACATCTTATCTCGAGCGCACGACATCTTATCTTAAGCGATAGACATCTTTCTCTTTCTCAGAGGAACAAACACCATTCCACATCCTGCAGAGCTGTTTCTATCTGGAATAAGCACGCCAGAAAGTTTGCCCCACAGACATCCCATTTGAGACTAAGCTGTGAGGAGATGCCCGCGACCTGTAGAATACAGTGCAGTTCATTCATTGCCGCATCTAATCTTAAGATATAAAACAGCCATAAGAAGGTGGAATGCAGTAAGCAAGTAAGTAAATAAAGGTTAACATTAAAATGAATTAACATCAACTTATAACGACAAGATATTTTTGAACAAAGAAATAAAATATCAGTGCCGAATTTTTACTCAAAAATGAATTTTAACTTTTACATCAGGGCTGATCTAGACTCATGCCTGATGATATCTTCATAGGAATAACTATGAGACACTAATAATGACAAAATACCTTTAAACAATGAAAAGTATTGTAATCTTTCACACAAATTTGACCTTTTACCTACCAATGACTGTTTTTGAAATTAGATCTGCTTTGCTGATATTGCGTTACAAATATACATAAAACTCTCATTATAGTACACAGATCAATATTAAAGACATTACTTATTTTTTTATATCCTTGTACTTTGCCACTCTTTAGTAGTTTTAAGAGACTACTCCATAAGAAAGAATGATTTTCAATGAAACATAATGACAAGATAATTTTCAACGAAGAAGTAATTAAAAGTGCTATATTTTGAATGTTTACACGATATCTTTATCAGGGTTAACCTTGACGTTTTGCTATAAGACTTGCATTTCTGACTTTGGCTGATATATACACATTACATAAATAAAGCTTACTGACTTATGATAACAAACTAATTTTTAAGAATAAAAATAATTTTCAAATATGAAAATAAATGGTAGACGTAAATTTTACCCTACCCCCTAATACTTTTACAAGTGAGTTTAACCTCCCCTATCACAAACATATGTGAACATAATGTAGATAGGCACGGCTTTGACACTTAAGAAATGGGTTTTCATGGAGGATATGAAATATTGTTTCCAAAAACGTATAAACATCTTCTGGCCTAAATTGTTGCAATAAAACTCTCAGACCATTACTATACTTTAATGAACTTGTATATCAATACTGAAAACAATTTCAGGTTGCAACTAGGTGAACCTAAAAAATGATCCATTAAAGGATACATTTTTCTTCATATGACAAATAATTCAATTTAACTTTACTTAAAAAAAAAACATTTATGTCAAATAGTATTGTAAAATAAGATACACAATACATTATACCGGCAATAGCGGCCTTTCGTTTCATATTTATTAAGACAGTATCATTTTCTATATCAGGTGTTTTGTCTTTTGTGCCGCAGTACAGTTTGAATATAGGCTGGTTGGTCTTGTTTATGGTATGTCATATCAAATTCTGAAATTAATACAAATGGCCACTGTTATTCATAACATGCACGTTGATTCGTGACGTAGTTTCGTGCGACCGCCAACATTTCAATACAGCCAAGCAAAAATACGAACGACAATTATGCATTGTGTATTTTTCAATATTTCTTTATACAGGTATAAGGAATAATGTTTGTAGCAAATAACTGCTTTAAAAGATGACTTATCATAGTCATGTAATGTATTCTAGCGTTTTATCTAAAACTGTCTTCCTAACTTAAAATATCCGTATGTAAGTTATACTCCATTCATAAGGCATCCATTCATTTCAATGTTTTAATATTTGGAGTCTTTTAGAAAGATATATTATAAATTGTAAATGTGATGCCCAGGCATTGGTCGGTACTACATGTAATTCTAGATCTAAAGAATGGTCTCTGCCCTTGAGTGTCCATTTCACATTACACACAGGCGACTAATTTTAAATGCGTAAAGTGTCCTTTCTTATCAGGTTATTATGAATGCATGGCTACAACGGCTAGAGAGAGAAATGTTAGTTACCTGACCGATTATATGTTTAAGAATGGTCTCCGGGACTACAGGCGCTTGAAGACACATATTTTCTACATCTGTTAAAATACGCTATCGTTTTATATCATAATATCTTTAGGAAGGGCAGTGTTTACTGTATCACCTTTAATAAGAGCTTTCAGATGAGAAAGCGCTCTACATTGGAAAAGTAGGGCAAATCTGAGACAATGTGAGCTATAAGTATAATTATCAATACTCGTAATCCTCCTTCACCCACACCCTTCCACACACACACACCCAACATACACTGTTGCTTTTCATAGGAACCAAGACATTTAATGTGTTTAATTTCTGAATTGACATGATAAATTCAAATGAGTACTAAACAAATTGAAGGTTGGAAAAACAGATAGATTGGACGTACAGCATGTAAGCTTTAATTCTACGTAAAAGGGATATAATATATAAACTATTGGTGCGTGAGTTATTGACCTTTATGTTTTTAAGATACACGGACTTCCAAAATGTCTTACTTTATGAAACTGTCTAAAACATTTTTGTCCTCGTTATCAGTTACAGCGTATTTTGCTAAGTTAAACGTCGTTTTAGGTCCTTAATGATAAAATTGCTATACATTATTAATAGAACTCGAGTTTAAAATTCATTTTACGATTTTTTAATGCTTAAAATCTTGTTAAATTCTCGTGCAGTTTATAAGTGAATTTAGACGTATTTTTAGAAGTAACACATTCAGTAAAAGTTGTAAGTGCTTTTCACGTGAAAAATAGATGCTTTGCTCTTGAATTAAAAATATTTTCTAATTAAAAATACTGCTACTTTAACTATCACTACTGCGATTGCTGTTCTACTACTACAGCTACTACTAGTACCATGACCACTACTACTACTACTACTACTAGTACCAATACCACTACTACTACTACTACTACTAGTACAATGACCACTACTACTACTACTACTACTACTACTACTACTAGTACCATGACCACTACTACTACTACTACTACTACTACTACTAGTACCATGACTACTACTACTACTATTGCTGCTGCTGCTACTACTACTACTACTATTGCTGCTGCTACTACTACTATCACTAATTCAATTTTGTATTTTTATTATGACTATTATTATTACTTTTGCTAATGATTTTCTAATACTATCACTTCTACTATTATTAGTGCTGGCGCTGCTGCTACTTGTACCACTACTACTATTACTACTAATGCTGAATAATTTATTGTTCTACGACTCGAAGAAAAAAAATTGATCAACACAATAGGTGAACTTAAACTTAAATCGTTCGGGTCCTTATAAAAACAAAAACAAACAAAAAGCTAAGAGGGGGATATCTAACAATTGAAAATATATGTATTTTGAAAGAATTTAATGAAAAATATAAACTAGCGAAAGGTATGGATATTGGACCACGAAAAACGACAATTTAAATATTACCAATATATAACGAAACAGCCGCAATTTTGGGCACAGTGATAGCATTGTTTCTTCTTTATGCAGGCAATATGTATACAAAATATCTATACGGTATTAACGGCAAAATTACGACATGAAGCTGAAACTTTTGGATTACACTTTTAGATAGTAAATCAAACTAGGGTTCATATCATATTATGGACCGCACAATATAATTCTCATAGTTGTTATTCACTGATTTACCATATATGGTAACGCCCATTTAAAAAAAGAACGATCATGTCACTGTGCTCAAAACTGGTCAGCAAATAAAATTACTTTTAGGTTGGCAACATGGAATAATGGTAATAGTATTGATTAATTTCATTCACATGAATTTTATAAAATATGTTACTAATAATAATATCATACATGTACAGGAGACATAGAAAATTGAATAATAATCATTTCTGTAGGTATTATTATTTTGGAATGATAGAGACCAAAAACATTAATACCATTATTTTCAATTGATCTTTTTTCAAATCAATACACTCTCTATCATAGAGTTTTTGAACTTATCTATTTAATCCCAGAATGCTAAAATGTGTTATTAATGTTATCAAATGTAGATGTTTTCACTAATGGGAACTTTTGAATTTTTTTTCTTTAATCCGTTATATTGTAAAAACCGAAACAAATGAAAAATATTTGAATTAAATATATACTTTCCTGCTTAAAAACCGTATGTTATTCAAAGCTGACATTTTTTTTTTCCGTAGCAGGGCCATTTCTTAATCCTTGGTGTGTGGTAAAACACATGATAAAACAATCTATCTAGAACACTGCTATTGCGTATATACTGATATACATATATGTTTTTCAGTTTTCTAATGTTACATAGCACATAAAATGTAAATAAAATTTAATGTGCGTTAAGACAAAACTATTTCATAATAACAACCTGGGCCCCATGACATTAACAAATATTTGCCTAACTATCTTGTTTTTTGACAAACATAGACGCCGGGTTAACTTATACATGGCGTGTAATTTTATATATAATTATGATTATAAGCGACCTTGTGTAGTGTAGAATATTTTTGTATGTAAACATTTAAAAGGGCCTTTCAGTAATACGAGCCGCAATATTTCAATTGAATGTTTTCAAAAGATAATAGGTAAGTTAATATGTCTATCCCTGGTAACAGTTGCCAGTGGAAAACTATCACCCACCAGAGATCTTATTAATTTATATACGAACCTTCTCCGTTACAGCATTTTTAAAACAATTTTCCTTATTTTCACTACTACAATATGTTAAAACTAATTTCATTCTTAAGAAATGTCTTAAATAGATGGATATATAATGGGAATTTCCTTTGTAAATTTGGTGGTTTTTTGTTCAGAACACTTACGTCTGTATGATGCATTATGCAACAGATGAATTTATTTTGTAAATATCTTAAACAAACGTGGATAAAGTGCTAAAAATTGAGGGTTAAAATAGTTTGAATTTACTACGTCAAAACTGAGTTTAACAATGATATAAAAATAGAGATCAGATCGAAATATTAGCCGACATTCAGTTCAATAGATCTATGAACAATACCACACTAATTATTATATACTTATATATAAAAAGGAAATTGATGAAAAAGCAAATTATACATAATTATGATGTTCAATCAATACTGTATCTTCTAGTTCGATTTAATAAAAAACAAAAACATTCGTTATCTAAAGGATTTGTTTAATTCATCCAATTTTCATATTATTCCTTTTTTTCTGTATTTAAATAAAAGCTTTATATAAAAAGTAACACAACAAATTGTTATTTACCTTTAACAACTGTATATTTTTGCCCTAATATCCTGGGCTCATTGCCGCCATGTTTTGCCTTTGAGAATAATTGTCACAAATAAGTCTTTACAACGTATACATTAGTATTTATTTTGTCACTGCGCATGCTCGTTCCGTATAAGAGCAATTAGATACGGATCAAAACCGACAATATGTAAAGATTTAAAACAGTCCATACTGTTATAAACAAGAGAAGTTTAAAGACCCTAAATAGAATTTAATCGTTGAATAATAATCATTTCTGTAGGTATGTGTTGTTACTGCGTACAGTATAATACTGACAACCTTTTATAACTCTTCCTTATACTCTGAACGATTGATCGACTGATATTTTCAATTACTTTGATTTATGACATGATAGATATGTTTACACATGGTTAAACTTATTCACTGTATGAAATATGATGCTTGATAGCGTGCGACATTATTTTGGAATGATAGTGACCAAAAACATTAATACCATTATTTTCAATTGATCTTTTTTCAAATCGATACACTCTCTATCATAGAGTTTTTGAACTTATCTATTTAATCCCAGAATGCTAAAATATGTTATTAATGTTATCAAACGTAGATGTTTTCACTAATGGTAACTTTTGAAATTTGTTTCTTTAATCCGTTATATTGCAAAAGCCGAAACAAATGAAAAATATTTGAATTAAATATATACTTTCCTGCTTAAAAACCGTATGTTATTCAAAGCTGACATTTTTTGTAAACACAACTGTGATAAGAGATAAATGTTTAGAATTGTGGGATTTGAAATTGAAATACAATAACTATATAATAATTCAGTTAAATCACAGTTTCAAAAAAATTTAATAATCAAAACATTTCAACTTAACCACTGTCGGTCCTAAAGAACAATACCAAAATCACTATCCAATACCTAAAATGTATATCATATCCTTTTACGGAATTTGGGTATAAAACAATACTAGTATATTCAATGCTTCCTGTAAGTCCTTGTTGCAATTCCGCGGGAAACCTTGTTTATGTTATGTACTAAAACTTAAATTTAAATAGCTGAAGGGTCTATATTTTCTTAGTTGTCTTTATTTAATGAAAAGCGTCATATAACACTATGGTACAAGAAGCTGTGCATTTTTCCTTATACCCAAGGCTCATTGCCGCAATGTTTAGCCTTGAAGAATAATTGTCACAAATAAGTTTTTACAACGCATGCGTCAGTATTTATTTTGTCATTGCGCATGCTCGTTTCCATTAGATAAAGGACAATTAGACACGGATGAAGGCTGTCATAAAAGTGTATTGGGTTTTGAGGGTATTTGAGCACAGGTGATGGACCAGAATACTTATGAGGGTCACCATGCGAAGTTTAAGGTTACCCGCGGCATTTAATATCACAAAATTCTTTAACGTGCGATTTCAGATACATCTCTCCCTGTATGTATGCATACTGCTCACATTTTATCCCCAGCTACTGAGCTTCGTAATATGTTCGGATAATACCTATACTCTCTCTAAAAGATTGTAGCAAAATAATGTTAACAATCCAAATCTTTGGATCTCGGGCAATAGTTTTGACTATTTACCGGAACTCCAATCATTATGCGTATGCTATGGCATTTTTAATATGGACGCCACAGAAATATAGGATCAATATTGTATTACAGTGGGCACGGTTGTGCTGTTGGAAACTACAAACAAAATCGATTATATACCCCATTATCTGCACAATAGCAAGTACTGGTATTATATTTTATTTTAGAATTTTAGAATACTTATGAGGGTCACCATGCGAAGTTTAAGGTTACCCGCGGCATTTAATATCACAAAATTCTTTAACGTGCGATTTCAGATACATCTCTCCCTGTATGTATGCATACTGCTCACATTTTATCCCCAGCTACTGAGCTTCGTAATATGTTCGGATAATACCTATACTCTCTCTAAAAGATTGTAGCAAAATAATGTTAACAATCCAAATCTTTGGATCTCGGGCAATAGTTTTGACTATTTACCGGAACTCCAATCATTATGCGTATGCTATGGCATTTTTAATATGGACACCACAGAAATATAGGATCAATATTGTATTACAGTGAGCACGGTTGTGCTGTTGGAAACTACAAACAAAATCGATTATATACCCCATTATCTGCACAATAGCAAGTACTGGTATTATATTTTATTTTAGACATACGTTGCTTTTGCAGCACGGTTACATCATTAACAAGAACTACTGTTGCTGTTCAACAGAGTATCGCAATGTTCAATAACAAATAAATAGCTTAGTCATATATCAATAGCACCTTTATTAGTTTTTCCGTAGCAGGGCTATTTCTTAATCCTTGGGGTGTGGTAAAAAACATGATAAAACAATCTATCTAGAACACTGCTATTGCGTATATACTGATATACATGTATGTTTTATAGTTTTCTAATGTTACGTCGCACATAAGTAAAAGGGATGAAAATATCATATTGTTTAATCTGCGTTAAGACAAAACCTTTTCACAGTAACAACCTGGGCCCCTTGACATTAACAAATATTTGCCTAATTATCTTGTTTTGTGACAAACCTAGACGGCCGGGTTAACTTATACATGGCGTGTAATTTTATATATTATTATGATTATAAGCGACCTTGTATAGTGTAGAATATTTTTGTATGTAAACATTTAAAAGGGCCTTTCAGTAATACGAGCCGCAATATTTCAATTGAATGTTTTCAAAAGATAATAGGTAAGTTAATATGTCTATCCCTGGTAACAGTTGCCAGTGGAAAACTATCACCCACCAGAGATCTTATTAATTTATAACGAACCTTCTCCGTTACAGCATTTTTAAAACAATTTTCCTTATTTTCACTACTACAATATGTTAAAACTAATTTCATTCTTAAGAAATGTCTTAAATAGATGGATATATAATGGGAATTTCCTTTGTAAATTTGGTGATTTTTTGTTCAGAACACTTACGTCTGTATGATGCATTATGTAACAGATGAATTTATTTTGTAAATATCTTAAACAAACGTGGATAAAGTGGTAAAAATTGAGGGTTAAAATAGTTTGAATTTACTACGTCAAAACTGAGTTTAACAATGATATAAAAATAGAAATCAGATCGAAATATTAGCCGACATTCAGTTCAATAAAACTATGAACAATACCAAACTAATTATTATATACTTAAAAGGAAATTGATGAAAAAGCAAATTATACATAATTATGATGTTCAGTCAATACTGTATCTTCTAGTTCGATTTAATAAAAAAAAAAAAAACATTCGTTATCTAAAAGATTTGTTTAATTCATCCAATTTTCATATTATTCCTTTTTTCTGTATTTAAATAAAAGCTTTATATAAAAAGTAGCACAACAAATTGTTATTTACCTTTAACAACTGTATATTTTTGCCCTAATATCCTGGGCTCATTGCCGCCATGTTTTGCCTTTGAGAATAATTGTCACAAATAAGTCTTTATAACGTATACATTAGTATTTTTTTTATCACTGCGCATGCTCGTTCCGTATAAGAGCAATTAGATACGGATCAAAACCGACAATATGTAAAGATTTAAAACAGTCCATACTGTTATAAACAAGACAAGTTTAAAGACCCTAAATAGGATTTAATCGTTGATCAAAATCATTGTTTTGGGCCACACCAAATTAACTTGGTCATCGGATTTGTTTCCAAAGAAGTAGGAGTGAGCGAAATAAAAATAAAAATACCTTTTCTTAATTTCACCTATTTTTGGAGCGAACGAGGAGCGATTTGAAGGAAAAATTGCCTTGTCACAAGAATCAACAAATACTGCCAAAACATATAAAAAAGGGCTTGAGAAAACATAAAAGAACCTTAGATATGGAAGGTTCAATGACAAACTGTCCCAAAAATACATGGTAGCTACTCAACATCCGACTCCAGTGTTAAAGATGTAGTCAAGCTGAAAAGACAGCAGGCGGATACAAGAACATCTCGCAATTTAACAATATTTCTAGTGTATAGAATTGATGTGTCGGCTAACTTTGTATCCTAGGAAAAACCAATGTTCTAGCCGCATAAACAAAGGGTTCATCTTTGGATTTTATCTCACTACATAAGAAAAAGAAAGCTGTTTACTGCCATGTAGTGTATAACAGAAACCATAATACTATTAGGTGAATGTACGGATTTGGATGTCAAAGGCTTGAACCCTAAATAAACTCAAAAGTATGTATTTTACAAATATCAGACGGTACAAATGTATTACACAAACACATGTATGTAGTTCCATTGCCCTTACTATACTTGTCCTAAAAATGCACAAACAGAATAGACAGCATACTTGTTCCATTTTTATCACAGGATTTTTACCCATTTTTGACCTGAAGGTAAGGTGTACACATCATGGATTCATGGCCTGGGTACTAGGTAGGAGAACTTAATTCTTTCCATGTGTAAAAAAAATATTAAAATTGCCGAAACTGTAAGTCACTCGAAACCAATATATTTGATAGGCAATTTGATCAACCTTTTAGAAGTGACAAATCATGTGACGATATTCAGAAACTGTATTTAATACGAGTCATTTTTACGACTAAGATTTAGCGAAATTGGCAGTTTGTAAACAATATCTGCTGCCTCCTTGCTAAAGAACTAACGGGACAACGTGGAATCACAACACATTTCTGATGACAGAATCATTATTACTTTAGCTGCCTGAAACAATTACTGTCGTATCACACATACAAAATTCAATTTCCATGATGTAACGTCCAAACTGAATTATATCACCTGTTCATCATTTAACCCAATTATTGCTGATATATATGTGTATAAAGATCGCAGCAAAACTTTTGTTCTTATTAGCAATTATTATTTGATGACACTGCTTTAAATACTGAGATGTTGATGTCCATCTTGAGAAGAAACTGACTCGCAAAAACTCTTCCTAATTACTTTCCTAGATTCATTTACACAATCTGTCATATCGGTTGTCAATTTTGCATACTGGTGCAATTATTGAGACAAATACAGTGGCTGAAACATGTCCTAGTGTTATAATTGACAATTATGATTAAAAGAATCCTGAATCCCTGTCGCAATACAGTGAAAAAATGCCATATACACAGTGAAAAAGGCCCGCTCTGAAATTTTGAAATCGGTCGGCAAAAATTGAAGTGAGAAGCTGATTTTCAAAAAAAAGTTATTTTTTTATTCTGAAGAAAATGGAGCGGGTAATCAATTTGGTTTTGGCATTGAGTTTGTATGCAGCGGAAGTATACAGTATTATGCATATGCACAACGATAATTTAAATAAATGGTAGAATCACTGTTGAGAATACTTAATGTTTGATAATGCTGGTAAACATCCAAGTACGTGTAATTCGATTTTTAGATATATGTTTAATTCAGTGCAAAGAGACCAGTAAAGGAATTATTCTGACGAAACGGCATCACATTGGCAACAACGCTTGAGGTGGCACGGGGTTACGTGCAATTCGGTAAGTGGTTTGTTTACGGACGAAAGACGTTTCAGTCTCAAAAGAATTGCCGGCCGGGCAGGGCGAACTGGTGGCAAGATGACAGATTTGTTTACAAATGTGTGCAAGAAGCCGAGTGGCATGGCGGCGGTTCGTCAAAATATGGAAAAATGTTAATCTACATATCAAATCTCCAGCGGTTCTTATTCGTGGTAACTATATAGCTGTATTGTACCAACAAGCCGACCAGTACGTTAGTGCTTCTGTTATGATATAGACAGAATATTTCTCTTCATACCAAATCTCAGCGGTTGTTATTCGTGGCAACCTGATAAATTGATGGTACCAACAAGGGCAATTCTGTTATAATACGGGAAGATTTTCGTGTATGTAACAAACCTTAGGCGTTTGTTGTTCGTGACAGCGTGATATATGCATGGTAACAACAAGCCGACAGGTAAGATAACCAAGACGTTGGCAATATCGAGGGTGGTATGTCATATCGGCAGGGGCCACGTCGAATAAATTGCAGACATCGTGCAATATTATGCTTTCGCAACTGCGTTTCAGGTTTTGCACTGCAGTACAGGTTGCTCGAGAAACTGTAAGTGTCCTTGGGCAACGTGTCAGTGAGTCAATTATACGTCGCCGCTTCCATGAAACTGTGTTACATAGCTATGACGCATATCGAGGCTGTACGTTAATACCAAAACGTCAAGGAAATCGCATCATTTGGTGTCTACATTATCTCCGATGGACGCAGCGTCAATGGCAATGTGTCTTGTTCAGGGAAGAGTCACGTTTCTGCTTGGATATGCCGGATAGATGTCGTAAATTATGACGTCGACGCGACGACCGTTATGCCGACTATTGTGTTTGCCAGCCACCACGGTTGGGAGGAGGGAGTGTTATAGTATGGGGCGGGATCTCGTGCAACTATAGGACACCACTCATCTTCGTCGGCGGAAGCCTTACGGCACGGCGTTACTTCGATGATGTGTTGCAACCGCAGGTGCTACCATTTCTTCCTAATCACGCCGACGTCACTTTGTTTCAGCAAGATAACGCAAGACCATACTCTGCCAGACTGACCCCAAGAATCACTGGCAGCTAATAACGTTAACATTTTACAATGACCTGCGTGTTCAGCGGACCTCAGTCCAATAGAGCACTTGTGGGACCAACTTGGTCCCAGGGTCTACAATAACGGTAATACCATCCAAAACCGTCAGCAGCTGATTCAAGTGCAAATGAATGGAATACAATCCCACAGTATTGTATACAAAGTCTGATTCGCAGTATGCGCCGAAGATGCCAAACATGTATTGATGTTAGAGGTGGACACATGCTATTAGGTCTGTTACTTTTTGTTTTCACCGTTTGCACATTTCAACACAATTAGAGCTTTAGTATTGAATCAATTCACTTTTTGGTGCTAAACCACATTCTAAAATGTTTGGTCTATTTCCAGAATGAAATATATCTCTATTACTTGCTCTTTGTTTAATGTATACCAACATTACTAAGTGGGTACTTTCTTATGACGGCCAGTATATATGTACTTACTTTCGTTCAAATGATTTGTATATTTATTATATTTTCCAAAGACCCAAATCAAAACCGTTCTTTTGTAACGTTATTTAAGAAGTGTATGAAATGATTATCATATTGGCCCAAAGCCTGAATTAAAACAAACAAGTCCTTCAATTTTCACTTGGTTAAATAAAATAAATAAAAATGTTATTCACCCATAGACCTTAAGGTTATTTAAATTCCAGACCGTATTATGTATTTATTAGCGGAACAACTGAAGATCGTATGACAAAGACAACAATGCCACAGATTTTTCCTACTGTTTTGAAATACTTGTAAATACAAAGCTCCTATTCATAATAATTAGCGCTGTGTCATTTCTCAGTGAAATATATATACACACCCTAATTAGACTGTGCAACAAGAATAACACAATGCATAGTTGTGTTTAACCTTGTTTACTGATTATTGATAAATGTGCGTTGAGTGTTAAATGTACCCTCAATAACCTCGCTCTTAATGCCATTGGCAGAAAATACATTCGCACGGTGCTTTAACTGCACATGTCAGAAAAGTACAGTTATGCACAGACTGTTACAATGCGCATGTCACTTTTGCAAACAAATAGTTACAGTAACAGACAAAAACGTCCGGACCAAACGGCCACTTACATCTGCATCCGCCTGTTATGCCCTTGTTGTGTTCTGCGTTAAACAGCACCGTCATTTACGAAGTTTATCAGACCTTAGATAAAAATTAGCTTTATTTGGTTGCGATTTGGTTCCATTTCGTTTATATAAGTCAAGATCTATGGTTCTATATTTTCATTTGCAGACGTTGTACTGGTACAAATTTGGAGTTTATTGACAAATTTACAATGATTCGCAATCATTGTTATGCAAATATTATTGTTGTTTTCTTTCGTTAATTTCACAAAGTGCTATAACTTTGTTCTGCTAAAATACATGTCAGTTCGAAATTGTACAGGAAAAATCATTTTTTTAAGTAATAATTTCTGTTTGTAACAATCACAACGACTATTTAAACATATGGCCGTTTACATGTGGGATCACATATATCAGTACAGATACACAAATAATAGGCTTAAATGTATATTCATGTATATTTATCGTTGCAACATAGTCAATGAAGAACGACTGATTTTGATTCAAAACTATGAGGCAGTTAACTTGGTTCACTAGCAAGGCTCAAAAGTTCATTTTTAGACGTGGGTATAAGACATGCGGCGTTTCAACTGCGCATGTCAGAAAAATAGTCACGTAGTGCTTGAACTACGAAGAGCAGAATGATTTTACGATCTGGTATAGTTAGGAAAATGTGAAGTTATTCTTTCTGTAATGTATTACGAAATATTCATATCTTATATAAGCAACGTTCTCACTTTAGCTAAACTGATAAATGGAACTTCTAGTTGATCTCACTATATCATATGTACTGTAAACATAAGAGACTAACGTCTATGATAGCACTACCTACTTGTACTTTCACCTAGTTGTCTACCCGGGCCGCAGCTATACCAGCTTTAAGATGTGTGTACCCGTCCAATTAGCTAAGTAGAGAAAACGCAGATCTAAGGTTATCGGGATCGTGAGTTCGAGCCCCGCGCAAGGCGAATGTTCTTCGTGACTATTTCATAAAAGACATTGTGTCTGACACCATTCGTCCTCAACCTGTTTTTATGAGGAAGTCGGCAGTTACTTGCAAACAACAGATTTGTTCTGGTATAGAATCAAGGATCACTGGTTAGGTTAACTGTCCATCGTTACATAACTGAAATACTGTTGAAAATGGCATTAACTCCCTGAGGCCGATATCGTAACATATCTGCTGCGGCGAGATAAGAATTACCACCTTACGTCGAAGAACATTTTCTGATCTTATCACAATCTCACGCGCATGCAGTCAATTGAAATTAAACAGGGAATCATGGGTGAATATCACAATATACTTACAAAATCTTCACAGTTTGAAAAAAAAAATTCTTTTATCCCTATTTCATCGGTAAACTATATCCAAATAGAAAATATTTTCACTTTGAAATATTTACAGTTTTAACGAACCTACTGCGTTAAAATATTTAAACGTTTCTGGTTCTCTTGCTTTTTCACACGTAAAGACATTGAGTTTCAATAAATAGAAATACAATATTTACAAAGAATATTTACACAAGCATACTTAAAATTGACACCCGTTTTGTGTGAATATCGATCATGGTTAATTTTGATGCATGCATGTACACAAACGTTTTGTGACTCGTGCTGAGACAGTTAAGTTGTAATATTTACATTTACCTTTGAAAGTCTTTTTAAGATTATTAAATTTACAATCATATGTTTATTCAGTCACGTTGTTTTTTGTATTTTATAAAGTATGTTTTGTTGTGTTCATGTTTTTCGTTTCTATCGTATTCGATGTAAGTGTATGAATATTTAAGCCGTCTAAAACTTAACTTTTTCCGACCATTCATTTCCCTGATAATGGAATATCATCGTCTGAATTATCATTTGACGACTGATATGTCAGAAGCTGCATGATAATGAATATTTTCTTTATTCTTAGAAAGATATTTGGCAGACAACATTAGTTTACTCCTTTGAAATACAGTATAAACGAAACACAATGGATTTCGTTTTTACATGGCCGCATAATTACATACACTTATTTTAAAAAGGGAACTAATTAGCACTAATAATAACATCTGAGAAATAATACCCAGTATGCAAAATAATTTTGCTTTTTCCAAGATAATCAAAAATTAACAAGTACATGTCACAATCTGCATGATCTCGGTGCCGCGACTATACTCGTCAAGCGCCGTTCTGGGGAGTCCTGATAACGCGCGTATAGTCGGATATCGACGCTACGGGGGTAGAAAATATAACGCCTATAGTCGCATTTCGGCCCCAGGGAGTTAATCCCAAGGCAAACGAACAAAGCTTGTAGATGTGAATACTAGTGTAGAGATAGACCCTAAAATTTTCAATGATAGTAATACATTAAATAAAGTCTAGAAATTGATTTCCAAGTCCTTGAAATAACCAAATATGATTTCAAAAATGTGAAGTTTATGATTCTTTTGTTAATATCAATAACAGAAATTTTAATTTTTAATTTAAAGTTGTGATCCACAAAGAATGACAACTCTTGCCTTGGGCAAGTACTTATAAGCAGAGATATCTATTAGTTAATTCCCTTGCAATTACACAATTGAGTGGAAAATGAAAAGTGTTTTTGATACAGTATCATACTTTTTTGCACAAGAAAAATATTTAGGATTTATTCATTTGTGTTTGATTTACCCCTCATAACATGGTTCCTATGATTTTGTCAACTTACATATGGTAAAAAATTAACTTTTAACAAGCCAATAATAAAATGAAGTACCAGTAAGTAAATAATAGTGCAGATAAAACAGTTTTGTTTGTATCAAAATGTTACAATAGAAGCACTTTTGTAATACCGAACACCTGGTAGGATAAGTAAAGGTGCAGTTATATTGATCTCTATTATAGCTCAGGGGACTATACTGAATGTTAAAGTAATTTGTAAATTCCCCTAGTAGTCTACCCTGACCATTTTAGATGATAACACTTTTGTACATCACTGTATTTTAAAATAGTAAATTGTATGATAAAAACAACTGTTAAACTATCATCGATTTTATTCGGCATTGGCCATATAACATTATTTTGTAAGTTATAATCAATAAACATAATACGATACATACACTACAATGATTCAACACACTATATAATAAAATGCATATCAAGAAATAGACTTCAAGGGAGTAAGAATGCTTCAGAAGATCTTTCTTTCAAATGTAAAGAAGTTCTGAGCAGCTTTAGCTTATACTTGCTCAACATTATCCATATTTGACCACGTGGCCAACACAAGGTGCTCGTATCACTTCATCGTAGGCAGGATTAAGAACTTGAGAAATAAATAGGAGACTTAGCATGTATAAATGTAAGGATATAAGTTCTGCAGAAGCATCAAATCAAACAAGCAATGGAAACTATAGAAATAAAATTATTACTTACAGTATCTCATGGGGCATTTTTTCAACTAATATTGGGCACAATATTAGATAAAGCAAGCATATACATAATATTTTGTAGTAAACATTTTGAGTCAGTAGTATACTTTACTGAACCAATATGAGAAAATCAAGGCCAATATGAAACAGTAAAGGTAAATGCGGTGAAGCAGATCCAGTACGAGATTTAAGAATTTTGACTGGTTGATTTAAAAAATTGAAATGTTAAGAATAACCAACAATATGAAACTTGTTGTGCATAAATTACTAATGAAGTTCTGTCAATTCCATTAAATACAAAGCATGTAGGTGACATTTATATTTCTGGGATAAAACTTTTTTCTCGCATACGATTGTTTCCTTATTTATTTACAAGAAATTACGTGCATCAGCAAAATATAACTTCTACCTATACTTACTTTTAACTGTCATTTTGAATTAATACTTATACATTCCCAGTATAGTATTTCATTGACATCTGTCAACAAAATATTTCATATTTGATACAAATACCTCTGTAGGTCTAGTTACTAACTTTTCTCGTTTTCCTTATAACGTATTGACGTCACATATTTACAATGCGTGTTTTCCCTGCGTGAAAAAAATCTCAAGGAGTCGCCTCCATGGCGGAGTGGTTAAGGTCGCTATATTTTAAATGCAATTCACTTACTTTTCACCTCGTTGGCTGGATCCCTTCTTATGATGTACAATTATTTTACGCGTGGATGTCACACAGTTGATATACGGACGAAACTTGTATATTAATCCTGGTGCTTACTCATGTTTGACATAATACCTGAAAATCCGCCATGTTTGACCTAAATTGTGTCAAAAACCAAACAACATTGAAACTAAATAAGTAAACATTTGTCTTTATTTACCTCAAATAAATGCCCTATTCATGTCCCATTAGTTTAACTTCAAAAATATATAACATTCCCCAACTTTTTGATATATCGTACGAAAAATCGTTATTTTGGCTTACTGTGTATGTGATATGGCCAGTAATTTAATATCATATTGTAATATCATTTTTCATATTTCCCGTTGGGTGATATGATACTTTCGCATGGAGACTGCAACAATGAATATTGAAGAGGCGCTTATATATTATAGAATTATGTGCTTTTTTGTAGTGTTCATGCAAATGTAAAACCAGTCGTTTTTTCTTGTTTTAATTAGTTGCCCTTATTTGCTGTTAAAATTTCGAAAACAATTTTTATTTTGATTTAATGCAGCGAAACTTTCTTCTACATAAGTTAATGACTCTTTGTCTTTTTTAAAGCAGCTATGTAGTTCTTTACAAATAAGTCCTTAAATATCTGATATTCTAGCTACATATAATATTATTGTTACCTGAAAAAAGTTTTAGCTGGTATGCAATGTAGGCATAGGAAATAACGTACTTAACTTTTAGGTTTTTATTTGTTTTGGTTGTCATAACATACAAATCGTCATTCCTTTGCTTTATTTACTCAATAAACAAATGTTATCAATACTTCTTTAAAAAGATGTAATAAAAAAACTTGCAATCATGTTGATAGGAAAAAGGTGTTTTATAACATGACTTGAGAACTATTGAGATTGTTTCCTCAAGTGTGGGCTTTAGGCAAGCAAAATTGTGTTGAGCTATAGACCGATCAATAGCAGAAGCCATAAATGAGGCTTTATGTAAATAGAAATAATTATAATTGTATCATGGTTTACCTGTAGTGTCATTATAACAGTTAACTTCTATCTGTAATATTCTTCAACTGAGGAAGAGGTGTGGCTATAAGCCGTACTCTAACTAAGTAAGAGAACATCTCTTAGGTCCCGCCTACATATTGAATACTGTACGGAAATGTTGAACTTTCTGAAACCGTTCTCTATTTCAGTTAGGGTACGTTTGTCACGTGGTAGTACCAACGGTTAAAATGGAATGTTTTCTTGTCTATCAAAATTAGTAGCCGAATACTTTGTTCACATTGGCGGACCATGATACAAAACTGAAAGCGAATTATTCTCGTGAACCCCTACACTTTCTATTACTTATTCACTATGTTTCGAAAGTCCTGCCAACTTTCCTTTCAAGCTATGTAAGGTCTGTTGAAAATGGCATAAATGTTTCTGATATTAATGGTAACACACTACTTGTGATCACTGAACTGTTTATAACAAGATTAGAAAGGCAATAACACGATGTTATTATCAAGGTAATTATTGTTATAAAAACAGTGATAATACAAGTGGTAATTACAAAAAAGGTAAAAAATCAGATCATGTTAACTCAAACATAAAAAATAACAAAATTAAAAATGTTATAACATAGAAATTATTATATTGACAATGATAACGCATGAAACGCGATATATGATAAGCTTGAACATGGTGATGAATCTGCCATAAACTATGAATTAGAGGTACAAAGGGTTCCACGCATCACACCTACAGGTAGCAAAGTCAATGTTACGATTCACGGTTCAATGATTCCAGGCCTGAAGTTTCTTCGAAGCGTTTATGGCTTTTCAATTACTATTACGTTCAAGGGCTGTACCACTAAAATATGTCTTTAGGTAAAATTGGCTGAGCTAGAAAAATTTAATCATCCTGTAAAATGCCATGGCAAACAAAACGACAAATGCAAAGTTACTACCACTTGAAACTTCGTTTTGCACCCCTGAAATGACATAAATGAATAATTTTATAGATACAACCTTCGTTAATATTATTCTGTGTGTTCACCAAAAAAAATTTAAGAAATTTGGTGATAAATTATAGGTAACCAGTATTAATAAACAGTCGTAACAGCCAAATTTACACATTAAAAGAGAATTTAGCAGTCACTGATGATTGCGTCACAACAAAACATGCACGAAATACATTATTTACGTAACTGAGTATTGCAACAGGGCATTTTTCGAGCTCATGGAAATTAATATGATTACATCAGTCTATTTTCGAACATAAGAGCCAGGAGATCATGGAATAGTTTTAACAGCGATAGAAAAAATGTACCTTTAGAACTAGAGCAGGTGTCATGGACTGGAGCATTTCCTGCATATTCTACAAAATAGTTTATGAACTTTATGCAGAAATTATTAGACGAAATACTTTTGCAACAATAATTATTGTCAATATGAATAAACACTCAAACCTAGATATAGCGAACCCGGACGCCGCTTGCTAATCTGAATCAATGTCTGACTTTCTATCAACTAGTGTAGATAATTATTTGTTAAAACGTACTACTATTCCACTTAAATTGTTACTGCTGGACAAGAAAAAAAAAGTATTGCCTTTTAGTTTTTGCTATACTAAGCGACTTTTTTTGTAATTAGCATCAATGTAAACAGTACAAAACGAAAACAGAACTGGGTAATATCAAATGTTCGAGTTAGCTTATTCAATATTTACTTTATTATTATCATTGTCGTCACTTCTTTAAAGTGATGGGAAAAGAGCATATTTATGGTTAAGCAAAGTGTATCTAAAGCAAAATTATCTAATATATGTTTTATAACAATTTCACAAAATTTACCAGTTACTACCATAAGTAATTTGTCTAATCAACAGATATGCATATTTTCAAATTGTCTGTAACGAGCATCATATTAAAATATACTTTCTGTTATGAGCATCAAATCAAATAAGACCTTCTGTAATACGCACAACATTAAAAGTTTGCAATCACATTAAAATACACCTTCTGTAATGGGCAACACGTTTAAATACATCGTCTGTAATGAGAATTGCATCAAAGAAAATTTGAAAGACAAAGCTAACTTTTTGTTCTTTTTCAAACTTACCATATAAGACAACAGTATCAAAATCTTTTCCAAGTGAATTATTCGCGACGCAAGTATATTGCCCTAACTGATCTGTCTGAAGATTGGGTAGTCTTAAGCTTAGCCAACCTACATACTCTTCTACCTTAAAAAATATACAATATTTTGTTAAATATATAAATAGCTGACTTACTATGGGAATAGAATTATTCAAACTTAATTGAAATATAATTGATATAAAGATATGTTTTGATCTGTTGCATTATCAAATATTCTAACACGACCCGATTTATTTTCCTGTAAAGGTGGATTGACATCTTATGGTCAGAATGCAGAAGACTGACGGAAAAATATGAAATTTGGCTCTGCTATAGATCAGACTCTGTATTTTCAGAACTTTAATACTTTTGTTATTTGACACTTTTAAGTTCACGTTAAAAGGGCCACCTGGTGGTACCTGATTTTTCACGTCCATTGCCCGTTTATTTGTCATGATTTCAATTTTATTTGGGCAATTTTATTTTTTGTTCATTGCGTATTGAGTTGTTAGTTACAATTTATAATTGTTTGTTTGTTTCAGTTTAACGGCGTTTTCCAAAAGTGTTTCAGTTATGCCGTTTTCCAGTAGTTCAGTTATATAAGACGGACAGTTAACCTAACCAGTATTCCTGAATTCTGTACCAGTACAAACCTTTCTCCGCAAGCTGCTTACTTTCCTCACATGAATCAAAGGTTGAGGACGAATAACTTTGTCTTTTATCAAATCGTCACGGGGAACATCAGGATCGAACTCATGACCCCGTGATCCGTAGATCTGCGCTCTCCTATTCTACTAACGGGGCGGGCTTGTTTCAAAATCTAAATGTATGTAGCGCAATTAAAAGACCTTCATTTTTATGAAAACAAATTGACTCACGTCGAAATCGTTATAAAATCTGTGCGTGCAAATCTATGCATTTTGATCTAGAACTTGTTTCCTTGCAGCCAAAAAGTTTCGTTTGATGAAACAGTCTGCTGCAGGGTCCGCCCTTTAAAATTATCAGTGTTCTCGTTCGTTATTTGTGCTAGAAAGAATTAAAAATCATAGTTTAATACAAAATAACGCGATGTGTTAGATTGTAGAAACCGTGACTTTACCGCGCTGAATACGTTCCGTTGATACGGTGTAAAAGAGTACTGTAACTTTCCTACATTACTGTGATAGTCTTATAATCATTCTAAACGATGTGACAAAAAAAAATTCTCATATGGTTAAAGGACTTTTACTTAAATTGGCAAACCAAGAAATTTCTCATATATATGTAATAATGAACAAGAAACAGTAGCACGCGGAATGACTTGAAGAAAAGGGTTTGTAATTTGCAAGAACATTGTTTCCGAATAATGACAGTTGTTTGAGCTACTCCTATCAGGCAAAAGACCACAGATATGTTTACTGTATGTTTTATATACAGTAGACACTGGACAATATTGCAATTTCGCATGCATTCCAAACCCCTAAACATACCTGAACTCAACAGAACTATTCCGGAGAAAACAAAATCCAGCCACATTAAACATGGGCTTGACCGGCTCTTTTTTCCACCACTTTAAACCAAATAACATGCGTATGAAGAATACTCCCTAGATGGTTGCAAACAGGCAAAACTGGCCCTGTCAAAAAGTCCTATTATGCATATTCTGACATTTTCATTCTGTCAAATTGTACATGTATCATATCTCCTCTATTTAATTATGTCATTTATTGCAAGTCTTTCACTCAAAAATTCACCAATATTAACCATCAAACAGAGGAACAATTTTCCACGTAACCACTTCCTTACTGTAGTCAAACCAGGGCAAATAACTGTGATCTTGTGCCTATTCAGACCTATTTTCTCCTCAAACTGAAAAATATTTTACCAGTGCAATATATGATGTATAACAAATTAAATCTGAAACCAAGGGCAAATAACTTAACTGTGATCTTGTGCCATCAAATTATAGAAACCACCATTTTTTTTACTTAAAGGCCTAGATTCACTACTATATAAGTGTCCCCCCCCCCCCCCCAACCCCCAATCCAATATACAACTCTCATCTTATCTGTTTTCATTTCAATTGTCGGTACGTAAAAATTCAAACGATGTGTGAAATTCCAAAGCACAAACAAGTTGGAAAAATGCACCAACGTTTTATCGTGTACAAAAATGGAGAAACGTTAGACGAGCAATGGATCTCGATATCTTGGCAGACAGTCTATGGAAGAGTTGCAGATGTAGTGGGAAACTTCACTTATCAAATATAAAAAGTGAAACTTTACATTGACTGGGTGACTGACCTAAAAATAAAGATTAAAACATTTGTTATTTTATTTTAGAAATTATAAATTTATTGCTAGCTTTCTACTTGACGTTGACATAAAATACTAAGCTCATCCGAAATGCTTAGCAAGGTTCTTGGATCTCTGCTCGTATCTGAGGGTATGAAAGCGAATGCGTGCGTGCTGTAGCTTGTAGTTTGTCCGCGTATGCGCGCGCAATAGTCTGGCTACTGACTAGATAATCCTTTCTTTTTAGAAAAAATAATTCTGTAAATAATTCTGACTTCATCAGTCCTAGCTCTGATTATCTAGTATGTTTTGAGAAGACAAGGAACATAATTAAACAAAATTTGAATAGCCTCAGGAGTTATCTCCTTTGAACAAAACATACGGTCTGAACACAGACTAGCGCGCGCACATGCGTTCGTGAGTGTGACTCCATCTCGGGAATGAGTTGCTGAAACATTAACATAATATCTATGATATATCCTTTGCTGTATTCAAAACAGGTAATAGCTACTTTAAGTATTTCAGTTAAGCGCAATGTAAAATAAATTTCAAAATAATGCAGAAATATTCAATAAAAGAATGCATCTTCACAGTTCACTTGATTTACATACTGTACCGCGTGTTGAAATAATATAAACATCTATTTACGTGTAGTTTCTTGTGCATTTTATGGTTAAAAGTTAAAATACATTTAATAGAGCACTGTATACTTTGAACAGTAATTATGTTTTTGGAATAGCTTGTTACGAATAATCTTCCATAAAACAAGAGCTGTCGGAGGACAGCAACGCTCGACTATTCAACAGCCTTGTCAATTGAATGAATACTAAAGTCGAAAAAGGGGCATAAATTTGTAAAAATGGGAAAAGGGTTATGGAACCTTCACAGTGCTTATCAGCTCATAAAGTGAACAAGTGCGTGAAGTTTCAATCCTTTCCCATAAGTGGTTACTGAAATACCAGCTTACATACAAAAACTTAACCAAAAACTGCTAAGTCGAAAAAGGGGGATAATTTTGAAAAAAAAAATGCAAGTAGTATGGGACCTACACAGTGCATACCAGATCTTGACAGTGAACAAGTGTGTGAAGTTTCAATCCATTCCCATTAGTGGGTACTGAGATACCAGCTTACATACAAAACCTTAACCAAGAATTTCTAAGTCGATAAAGGAGCATAATTTTGTAAAAATGCAAAATAGAGTTATGGGTCCTGTGCAATATAGGTCAGTTTATCACAGTGAATTAATGTGTGAAGTTTCAATCCATTCCCACAAGTGGTTACTGAGATACCAGCTTATATACAAAACCTTAACCAAGAATTTCTAAGTCGAAAAAGGGGTATAATTTTGTAAAAAAGCAAAATAGTGTTATGTACCCTGTGCAATGTAGGTCATTTTATCACAGTGAATAAGTGTGTGAAGTTTCAATCAATTCCCACAGGTGGTTACTGAGATACCAGCTTACAAACAAAACCTTAACCAACAATTTCTAAGTCGAAAAGGGGGCATAATTTCGTAAAAAAGCAAAATAGAGTTATGGACCCTGTGCAATGTAGGTCAGTTTATCACAGTGAATAAGTGTGTGAAGTTTCAATCCATTCCTACAAGTGGTTACTGAGATAACAGCTTACATACAAAACCTTAAACAAGAATTTCTAAGTATTTCTAAGTCGAAAAATGGGTATAATTTTATAAACATACAAAATAGAGTTATGGAACCTGTGCAATGTAGGTCAGTTTATCACAGTGAATAAGTATGTGAAGTCTCAATCCATTCCAACAAATGGTTACTGGGATACCAGCTTACATACCAAACCTTAACCAAATTGGGACGCCGACGCCGGCGCAGACGCATGGGTGAGTCCAATAGCTCTACTATTCTTTGAATAGTCGTGCTAAAATATACAACTGTAATGTCATGCTGGTGTGTACATGACTAAAGAGAGTGTCGATAAGAAAAAAAAACATGTTATACTAGTATGCTGCATGTATATGACGCCAGGCAGAAGCCCTGTCCGTCACTTTATCTATATCCGGCCGTCAGTCCATTCATCCATCTTTTCATCTGTTCATGCATACCATTTTTCTTTTCGTCTATCAATCCATCTATTTATCTATCCATCCATATGTCAATCAGTGTGTCCCGGGTATTGTATCATTTACTGCAAGTAGGTTAATGAATGTTTTAATTTTATGTCTAAGGATTAAATGTTAAATGATTTAATGTACATGTCTACATGGCTATGTATTGTGTATTCGGGAATGTTAATGTTAATATTCGTATGCAAATTTTATAATGTATAGCCATTATTATATTAATATGTTTAATGTAGGAATTTTCATAACTGTTATGTAAATGGATTGGAATGAAATAAACAAAAAATACAGAAAGTGTAGAGCTCTATGTTTTAGATAAATACATTTTGATAAACCTTGTCGTAAATTGTTGAAAACTTCCAATGTTTTAAAAAAGTCATGCAATCCGTTTTTATGTATAATTAATGTACAATGATAATGATTTATGTCTAAACAGGAGCTTGAATGATAATAAATTGAAAAAAGAAATTGTCGCATTAGTCATTATGAAAATGGTTTCTAGTGTTTTATTAGAAATATTAGAGGAAAATGATATATTGTCTAACAAAACGGTTTTATTTTAAGCTGTAGTAACCACGTTTATTGATACTGGTTGACTGGCTGAATATCCTGTAATGACGACGTGATATACCCTCCTTGAAATCGTCGCACTTTTTTGATATAATAAAATATAATAGAAAACGAGAACAAATACTTTTTATATGATAATTTTAAATAGTAAGCCCTAAAGCAAACGCTTTCAAAAAATGACCGCACGGAAAACAAGTTATAGCAAAAAATGCATAAATTTTATAACGATTTTGGCGTGGGCTGATTTGTTTTCGTAAAAATGACGACTTTATAATGCACTAAATACATTTAGATTTAGTCACATGCATTGGAACAGACAACTCAATGTGCAATCAGAAACAAAATACAAGCAGCAAGTAATAGTACAATTACGAAAAAACGGGCAATTTACGTGAAAAAACGGGGGTCACCAGGTCGTGCTTTTAACGCGAACGCATAAGCGTCAAATCTCATAATACAAATTCGGAAAATTTAGATCTATAACTGAGTAAATTTCATAATTTTCCGTCAAAATTCTGCATTCCGGTCCTAAGGTGTGGACTGACCTTAAACAAATAGAACACTGAAATAATTTGTTATATTGTATTATAGAACGCAGTTAGTGTGTCACAGTCATGGCGACAAAAGTCATAGCAATAGCGCCAGTCGGAAAAGAAAACCATACAAAACAGGCAAATATTTGGTAGATGTCATCAAGGATGTAGATGATAATCAGTGATATCGTTTTGAACAGAAATAATGTACCTCAAACTGTGATTTTCTCTGCAATAAAATCATTGTTTTTTGTTCAGTTGCGTAATTTCAAATCACTTCGTACATCTGAATTCCAAACAATTATTTTATTCAACGACAAAAGAAATAGAATTTGACCTTTAACTTTTTTCATTTTGGCAATAAGCGTTAGTTTTTTTTATATTTAGCATTTGGCAATTAGCCCATAGTTTGTTTCATATAACATTTGTCATGTAGTATTACTTACCGGTATATGGCATTTAGCATTAAGGACTTGGCATTCAACATTAACTAATTGTATTTAGCATTTGGCAATCAGCACGACGCATCGGTTGTACATATAAATCTATGAGTTTAAACCTCAGATTTATTTTTGAAAAGTTAATGTTGAATGTATAAACAAAATACTGAGAAAGTGGAAATGTTCTTTATTTTGACACCTCGGACAGTTATTGAAATACAGCCAACGTGAAAGAATTAGCCTCTCTTCTATTTAAAAAGAAATGAAAACAGGACTTAAGATTAAGTAATGAACTTCGTTTTGTTTCTAGTATTATAATGGTTCCATTTTTTAAAATGTTTACAACGTATTAATTCTTAGATATTTTTGGATACACCAGCCATATCTATTTTTAACTATACTTATCAGGATTTTCAATCAAAAGTAGGCGTAGAAAAACCACATCCGAAACAATACCTAAATAGCTGTATTGGAAATGGAAAGGACTTTTTTCATCCCCATCCAATCCCACTTAAATGTTCAGTTCGGGTATACGAATCTTCACCTCATGGCTAAACGCTTTTATAACTAGTACAAAGAAAATTACGTTATTTCGCGTATGTAAGTCTTTATCAAGTAACTAATTTACTAACTGAGTAAAGTTTGAGTTACAACTATTTGCAAAGTTTGGAAACAAACCTGATACGTTTCCTTGTCAAAGAATTCTATTGTAGCGTTG
The DNA here is from genome assembly GCF_021730395.1 of Mercenaria mercenaria. Lineage (NCBI taxonomy): Eukaryota > Metazoa > Mollusca > Bivalvia > Venerida > Veneridae > Mercenaria > Mercenaria mercenaria. The sequence continues at coordinate 28,071,642 of NC_069368.1, forward strand.
TCTTTCAGCCAATACATGTCTGCGCGCGAATTTGCGATTATTTTGCAGTCCAAAATGGTTTCTCGTCCTCTAAACTGACCGATTCGTTTCGCCAGAACTGTTACTGCTGGTGCTACTAAAATAAATATCTCTAGTTTACAGTACAGAACAAGTGGTTTAAGTATATATTTGACAGGTATAAAACATTTTTCAGTATGCTGTTTTTATTATTGTTTCCTTCTTTAAAGAGTTGTTTCATGCTGATTTTTCAGTAATTCTTGCGTTATATTCTAATACTACTCAGGTTCTAAACCATTGTTTCAGACAAGCACACTACATTACTGTAGAACAGATATATGTTAATGTGTTAATTTCCTTTCAAATATGAGTATGGGTCTATATGCATTTATTGCATTTTGAACACAATTTTTTTTACTTTTTCATATCATAGACTAAATTCTGAAAATGTCTAGTTATAGTTTTTGTAACATGCTCATCTTTTTAACAAAACTGATTTAATCATTTGAAATTACCGCCATATTTCCCTATTTATTTTCAAATTAACTGTAAAGGTGTAAATATAATTGTTATGTGACTCTCAGTCTTTTCGTAATAGTCATTTTATTACATAACCTTTAGCCTGCTAAATTTCTATAATGGACTGGTCCATCATTCAATTTGGGCTTATTATCCACTTATTATTCAAAGGGGTGTTCACTGAAAATGTACTGCCTGAATAGCGAACAGTGCAGACCATGATCAGCCTGCTCCAATGTGCAGGCTGATCTTGGTCTGCAATGGTTGCAACGGCAGAATCACTTGCCACCAGCAGACTAAAGGTTAATAAATTGTATGCCAGTGGAAATGGATAAGCTTTTTATAAAACAGATATAAGTAACATACCAACTAAATGAATTTTCAACAATTATTATTATAAACATTACAGAAAATTTATTTATTATGGACTTTGTTCATCTTGGCGAACGTTTTGTCTGCCATCTTGGATTTACATGTATACGCCATGATATTTAATATAATCGGGCACTGTAATATTATAGTATGTACTTAGATATTGCACGCATTAAATTGTTTTAAAGATCATTTTCAAAAGCATCAATGATTATTCATTGTAAAACGTTAAATTTTGATGTTGACATTTTCATCTTGATTTGAATCTTGACACTAGCTTTAGTTGACCTGTTACTTGTTCCTATTATAAAACATGCCGACTACTATCATTATACAGTTGATTTGGAAATAGAACTACCATTAGCAAAGAATTAGTGTTAACTTACATTTCATTGGAAACAAACAAGGAAATCTAGAGGCCAGTTTGAAATTCAACTTGGCCGTCGTATGTGTTACTCACTGCAACCACAAATTTTCAGAATTTGTCTACTAGTACTGACACCTACTTATATATAAAAGTAAAAATGAGACTGTTGCAGTATTTAAAGTGTACCATATGTTCGTTAATGAGCATTATATCGTATTTATACAAAATACAGTAACGACCATTTTGAATTTACGTTCTAAATGTCAGCAAGGTCTCCAAGAACAACCTTTGATAGTGCAAAAATGTCTCAGTATATACGAAAAAATGTAAAGTATCATTGCCCACTAGTGCTAAAATGCCGTTAAGATGAAGTGTTGCTTTAAACGGACCTTAACTGAAGTTAAAAAAAAAGTAGAAATAAGACTGTTACAGTATTTAAAGCGTACCATATGTTCGTTAACGGGCATTATATTCTATTTATACGAAATACAATTGCGGCCATATTGAATTGACGTTTTAAATGTCAAGGACGCCAAGAACAACCTTTGATGGTGCAAAAAATGTCTCAGCATACATGAAAAATGTAAATAAGTATCATTGCTCACTAGTGTTAAAATGCCGGACATTAACTGAATTATACTTCAGTGACTATGAAATAACACAAAAAAATCAATGTCACCAAGATTCTGCATGTCTGTCATTTTATTGGAAATGACTATTTCTTACAATTTGAAGATTTTCGAGGAATCAGATCCAGATGCAAATAGACTATGAAACTTAAAGCAGATTGTACCTGTAGATACGTTAAAGTTATCGTTCTCTTGAATGCTCGTGTTGACCGTATCAGAATGGTCAGTCTCTACATCTGTAGTTTCCATTGTTGATGTAATAATACCTGAAAACTCTACAAAGTAGATTGAGTAAACAAACATGAAATAATTATTGATGCAATTCTACGATAAAAACATATCATTTTAAGTGACTCGTTCACGTATTTTAGGTGAATTTATTTTTTCGCTCCAAAATCAATAAACTGATAAAAACTTATTGGGGTACGATGTTTGCAGGATATCCTTATAAACAAACAAACAAAAATACTGTTATGCTTTTGAAATGATGGAGAAACTCAATATCTGTGATTCTGTGATACCAAAATGTAACATTTATTTTTTTTTTACCATTTTTCAGTGCCATATGTACACATTATGCAGACCTTGTTAGTTATGAAAGTTGAAACAATTCAACTATCCTTTTAAAATGTTATCAAATGCCGGTTTAGTGAAACCTCGACTATTTGGTTTTGTTGAAAATCAGTGCCTTCCATTTCGTAATAATTCAATGAAAAGGGATACACTTTCAAGTGAATGTGTTCTTAACTTTATATTTATATACACAATCTACACAGAAAATGATTAGTTGATTTTATCGCAAACGTGTAACCAAATTTATAGTAAACATTTCGTTTACGTACGGCAAAAGTGGGGTACAGTGCAACCTCTGTAGAGCAACACCCTTTGGGACATACAAATATTGACTGTTATGTAGGGGTTGTTGTTCTGAAGAGGTAAATTTTGATGATGTTTTTATAGAGAGGGTTTTGCTTAAGGGAGTACCGCTCTGGAGAGGTTGTACTGTACACTTCGCTCGAGTTACACTACCTTTAAAGTTCTATAAGGGTTAGTTTTATTTTAAAATAGATAAAACAGCTATCCAATTAGATGATTTGCATATTAAGTACACTGATAGAAAATCTTAACTTTCAATATTTCTTATCAGTTCATACAGTAACTGTTACAGCAATAAATGGAGGTAATCGTAACCAATGGATTCCTTAATACTCTCTACTATATTAATCAATATTCAAGTTTTTAAAACAATTGTCAAATGTAGGGTTTAACAAGAAATTATAGTACTATTTCATGTTCATAACAAAAATAAACTGTGGCACCTTTAAAAATATTTTATAATACATAGTTTATGATAAAGATGATTATTAGCATGTACAACGTCAGACTATTGTGTATAATAACAATTACTTAAAACATCTCCGACATAAATTGTGTTTGCATGATTGACATATTTGGCTTAAAAGTTTTGGATCACACAAAATGAATTTTTAAACGGCCTGAATTTTAAGAATGAATAATTACTGTTGTAAGTGTGTGACTAAATTAGTCATAGGACTGTTTTGATAAAACAGTTTTGAGACTTATTTGATATCAATTCAATATATTTAGGATGATGTCAAAAATAATACAAAATGTTAACATTTTGATATTCTGTCTATTGTTAAAAATTTAACTGCAGTGCATGAAAAAAATAAAAAAGATTATATATAATGAAACTAGAGTACCGTCTTGATAAAGCCAAATAATACCTTTTCGCAGCTGTACATAATCGAAAAATGCACGTGTATTCGACTGCTTCTAGCTTGTACATTATCAATTTGTACAAAAGGAAAATGCATCCCTGCATTGATGTCAATTCAAAGTTTAAAAAACAGACTGTTTTTCTGATGTATCTTGCACATCGTGCCGATCGGATACCATGATTATAATCAAGTGTCGGGGTTAACATTATAACTGTTGGAACATGCCTCTTATAGCATTCTCTCAAAATCAAAATGAAGATTTTTTTATTCGTGTAAACACTTACCATGTACAACAACAGTATCAAAATTTTTACAAATTGAATTCTTTGCGACGCATGTGTATTTTCCGAGCTGATCTTCTTGAAGATTCGGAAGTTTTAAGCTGAAGGTGGTTGTCGTTTCGTCTGGATAACCACTGAACGTATCAATCTAACACAAGAAATGCCATATTTTCTTTAAGTAAATGGACCCCTTATGACAATCTGCAATTTCCGTGAGATGACGTATCCCCAGTACGTGATATCGGCATCCTTCGGTCATAACAGAAAACTGTTCATTCATAATAACCGGAGAATACAAAAAATCGCATACGGAGAACGTGTAAACTACCTTCAGGTTATTACAGACATTGCGATATGAAAGCATGTACATGATACAACTACTGTAAGAAATCCCTAAAAAATTTGCAGAATTAGGTAAATCAGTCGAGCGGCCCACTTCATTTAAAACTGTTTACATTGAATGTGGCTGGGTAATATGACATAGTTCGACATGTTAGATACTTGCTGAATTAAAGTACGATGAAATTTTAATTACTGTCAAAAATTCAGTATCGCCAGCATTTCTATAAATAACAATAACTAGGAAAAAAAGATCGGACACTCATAACATTATGTTGCTTTTTTGTATTACGAATCGTTGAAACATTTTAGAGGATAAATAATGCAAATCTGCATTAAAAGTATCAAATGTCTGCGATCCAAAATAAAATAAAGACAGACACCAATTAAGTATTGAAATATTCCTAAACTGATGTAGCATGCATTACTTTACACACTAAAATGTGAACTTCGTTTTCGTACCTGTCAAAATAGATAATCAGCATTGAGCATTTAAATAAAATAATTTAGAACAAGTTTACATAAGTCCCTTTAACAAAGTTAAAAATAAATTTAGAAAATAAACCTGATACTTCTTCTTGTCGATATCCTCTAAGATAGCCTTTTCCTTTAGCCAGTACAATTCTGCAGGCGGATTAGCCACAACTTTGCATTCTAAAAAGACTTCTTTCCCAATTATCTGATGTATTCTTTTCGCCAATAGCGTTACTTCCGGTGCGACTGTAGAACGAATTATTTTTACGGTAGTGGACTCGTAATGACAATCGGCAATTCCGTTAGGTTACGTATATGTGATTTCGGCATTATTCGGTATTTATGAAGCAGCAATTTTATGTTATGACAGAAGGATGCTAGAGTAGCAAAATAATAGTATAATTATGTTATTGCGCGAATATTTCCTACTATCATTACATTTTAAATTCCTTCAGATGTTGTAATATAATTTAAAAAATCAAATACATTATTAGACAACGTAATTATTAGATGCTTGTTATTGGAAATACTGTTGCACTATGCTGCTAATTCTTGGGATTGTAAAAGAATATTAACAAGAGCATAGTATGCACTTCCGGGAGTAGAAGGTACGGACTCCGTTTAGTTATTACCTCTTACCCTTTCAGGCCTTAAAACTTGAGCCAGGCAATGTTACTTCATACAGGGTTTGTAACTTAAAAACCGATGCCTGTTAACAAGACAATTGCCTTGATATCTAGCTAGCTTACACAAATCAGTTCACGATTAACAGGTTACCTTACGGCTGAATTATGCCACCATCTTATTATGTAAGACAAAGATCATATACATGTATATGACTATGCATCTTATGTAGACTACTTACACTCGACGGACACTTTGAATTGCTTTCTTGCAGTAACTCCGTTGTTTGCAACACATTCATATGTCCCACTGTATGACCTTGTCACATTTTCAACTATCAACACCTCTCCTGAACTATTGAAATCTGAAAAAAGCGAAGGGACAAATCTCAACTCATTAAGTGATGTATAAAATCTTAATAGAGAGTCGTGTTACTTAAAGTTACATTTTATTAAATTTAGTTGAAATAAAGATTTGAACTCTACTGGTACAAATTACTTGTAGTGCTGACTGCATTGACTTGACTAAACATAATAAATTCCAGTGACGTATTAACTGTTACCACAGGGTCTGAAATTTTATCGATAAAGTATATTCTGAAGTCAATCTGAAACAATAATCCCTATATAGTTAATTGTAAGATTATATGGGCTTAGAGATAGATATCATGTCTGATTTTAAAAAAAAGTCTTATTGATTGAATTTCAGACTCAAGAGCTGTTACCTCTGGCAAAGCAAACCAATGAAATCTATAAGAGGACATGCTAACTGTATTTTCGTAATATAAAAGCTTGTTATAAAATGGTATCGTTATTTGAATTATGATTTAATAAATAAAAATGAAACATATTCTGACACAATAAATTCATGTTCGACTGAATACAAAAACGGGGTAGTGCAGGATTTCTTTCATCATGTATGATCAAGTAATAAACTGACCAAAGACAACAACAATTTCTAACAAAAGTATGTGACCAGAAAAATATACCAAATGAAGCTTTATGAGCAACCATCAACGTTCCAACACTTTACTCAAATATACCATATCGAGATGAAATACTTGCTGTCAAACAAAGCATTGAATGTAGAGCAGTAAAGTACCCTAAAACTGGAATATTACTCAGATTAATACACATGATCCTCACAAAAATTAGCTTTCGATTAATTGGAAAATTATATGAACGAAAGTCAGGAACAACAATTGGTATCAAATACGCCCGGAGCAACGAAGTACTCATTTACGTACAACTTCAAGCAAGAACTTTTAAAAACATGTCCGCTCTCTCCACCAGCATTGTAGATGTTTATCGATGATATCCTTATGATTGTGCTTCACACCCGAAAGGAATCAAAATTCCTTTCCTCCAGCCTTGAACTGTCATCAAATCTCAATCAAATTCCAAAGCAAAGTTGGCTAAAATTCAGCAAATTTCCTTCATGCTACAGTACTTAAAAGGAGGACAGCAGTTCATAAACACCCTGTATACCAAATCGCTAACGAGACCGGCCACATCTATGCACATTCCAGATGAAGAAAACATAAAGCTACCGAATGAAGAAGCCCAATCTTGAACCCGACAGGAAGAACAACCCGAATTTGAACAAAGCACAGCCAAATCAGCAAAAACAGAAACACTCTGCTAAGATGAGAACAATGACGAACCATCACAGAATTAAGAAATAAATCTCATGTATTCTATCCTAAACAAACTAAACAAGTAAACAATTAAGGTACATTCATTTCATAACAACTTTATTTCCAGGATATATACAATTGTATATAACTTTCTTCAAATGAACAGAGAACAAAATTCCATTTTTAGCTCCTGGTCACGTGACTAAAAATACCGGATTTTTGTACATAAGACATATTGTATATGATATCTGTACGTTGAAGAAGGCTCTGTAGAAGCTGAACGTCGGTCTTTAATAAAAATAGTCAACCTAACCTACTTTGGTTGTGTGATTACACTACTATTTAGTGTTAGTATAAAGTAATAAACCTGTCAAAAATTAAATAAAAGTGATTGTGTATGTACTTGAATTAACCTTGGACCACATGACGAGTGGTTTTGGAATGCCAGTTGCATTGCATATCAGTGCCAGTGTTTCTCCTTCCCTTAAAGAGGTATCATTGCTGGAGACGTCTATTCTGATTTTGGCGGGAACTGCAAATTTGAATTTTCAGAGTTTTTTAAATATCTAACAGTAGAAAACAGAATATGATTTGAAAGCGTAGAGCGCAAGCAAGCAAATGATTCCAGGCTCGGTTGGACTGAGTTTGTTCTTGAGCAGTAATGTAATGTGCAATAACTTTTTCTGGTATGAATAAAGGTTTTCTTACACTAGTATAATGCTTCTGACATTTTGTTTGAAAAGGAAGAAAGATTGTATTTCAACCATACATTATCTGGAGGAAGGAATCAAATGATAATTCTTATATATGTATAACCAGAGAATCTTGTTTCATAAAGATGACTATAATCTGGAGCTTTTCAGCTGGAAGCTGTATCATATGGCCGTCAATGTACTTTGCCAAGGACGCTATTTTTCAAAATGCCTAGCACTGCTAGAAAGAAACTGAATTGAGAAATGATACTGAATGTAAGACAATACCTACATTATACAAAGCAGCAACATTAATGATTCTAAGCTTATATTTTTTGTAAATATTGCGATTCAAATATTATCTTTCCCTTAGAAAAGCGGCTTTTCCATGACAGCACTGTTTTCCCATGGGAAATTTGGGTCAAATAATTATTTTTTATTTTTTGGTGGAAACCATCGAAGAATATCATAGATGCCTCATAAAATGCCTTGAAGATACATGCTAGTTTATTCATTTAAAATCTAGTATTATAACTATATCTTATGCGTCGGCGTCCGGGTGTCAGAAGCTTTGAAAATTACTCAGCAACTACAGGAAAAATTGCTCTCAACACTGCACAACTTTTTATCGTCACAAAACCTAGTTACATAAGTATGAGTCACACTTTTCTTTAAAAAAATTGTAATGCTTTTAAGATAAAGTAATTCAACTTTCAATAGCAAAGAGAGAAACGGTCTCTTAATCAATTACTAGTACATGTACTTGATCAAGCTATTAACTTGTGGTCTTCCCTTGCAATATCTCGATAATATAAAGAAAAAAAAACTGTTCCGTTGATGTTAGATTTTTTCCCCATCTGTTGTTCAGTTAGAAGTTTCTTAACTGAAGACGCTTAATGCATTAATTTTTACTTTAAGCGTACTGCTGATCGATATTCTGGTAAACATGATTATGTCATAACAAAGCTTGAAGATTTATTTTATCTTAATACCCTAAAGCTGTAAAACGGCTATTCTGATAAAGAAATTATGAATAAGCCAACAAAGCCTTTTAAGATAACTGGAAAATTTTACCCGTAATTGCAAGATTCACTGTTTTAGAAGTGAATGGGTAGGTGTTAATCCGACATATATACTGTCCCTGGTCGCTGTAAGTAACATTCTTGATATATAAGTTCCATTTCCTTTTGAATGGTTGCTCTAGTTCAAAACGAGGATCATCTGTTATTCGCTTTCTACTCACAGTTATCAAACGGGAACCTTGATGCAACCACGCAACCTGGATAATTATGAAGAAAATATTAAGTATTAAAACACTGTGAAAACAGCAAACATGTAAAAAAAGTCGATGTGGTCAGATCAGTTATAATAATAACGATATGGCCACGCTACCTAGTAATAGAAAATAGTTGTCAATCAAGATATTGTTTTCAATATAAATCGTCATAAATACGTGTATTTTTAACAAATAAAGGTATAACTAAAGTATAATCATGTAAATAATTCAATATCCTGAAAATAAGCATAATCAGGCACACCTAAACATAGATTGAGAAGCAAATATTTGCAAATGCAAGTATTATTGAAATTACACATACGGGCTTATTCGTTCAACTTGCGAACCAGCTAGCTAGGGCCCATAAAAGACGCCCGTATTTCGCGTGGTAAAATGGGACTAGCAAAGTAGTCGATCAGACAAAATATTTTTGTTTGCTTTGGGTTATACGCCGTTTTTTCAACAGTATTTCATTTATGTAACGGCGAGCAGATGACCTAATCAGTGTTTCTGTATTCTGTACCAATACAAACCTGTTCTCCGCAAGTAGCTGCCAACGTCCTCACATGAATAATCAGAGGTGGAGGACGAATGATTTCAGACACAATGTCTTCAACTCGTGACCCCGCGATCTGTATATCGGAGCTTTCCCTACTGAGCTAAGTGGGCTGGTAATCAGACTAAATAGGATTGGAAAATAATGATACGGAGGTCAATGACATGACCACCACCTGAGCTTTTTCTAAATGGTACAAAAATACCCGTTGTTGATGAAGCAAAAATTTCTTTGATAAAAAGCTTTCGTTTGTGCCGCATATAAAATACTTGAAAGCCAAATGTCTGAAGTCATTGAATCTTTTAAAGGTAATTTCAAATACTGATTGGGGAGCCGATCGCACGGTTTTATTAAGACTTTATAGGGCTTTAATTAGATCTAAGCTAGATTACAGTTGTATTGTTTATGGTTCCGCAAGAAAATCTTATTTACAAATGCTAGATACCATCCATAATCAAGGTCTTCGTATTAATTCGTTTTGTCCTCTTGTGTAGGCTTTGTGTGTGTGCGCGTGTATGTGTGTGTGTTCCTTTGTTTGTTCGTTTTGTCCTCGTGTGTTGGCTTTGTGTGTGTGCACGTGTATGTGTATGTGTGTGTGTTTGTGGTGTACACGGCTGCGTGCTGCAGGTTTCGTTTTGGGGAGACTGCGATTTTGGTACGTGGCATTCCCTGTTTGATATTTGTCTTTGTTTTTTTTTTTTTACAACTCAAGCTGCCATAAATAACATTATAAAATTATATTTTCTGGCCTTTTTTTCTGTCATTGCCAACAAGCAATACTGCCATTTGAAAGAGCTGAAATATATTATTTAAAAAAAAATCTTAAATAGGAAAAGTTCTTATTCTCTTTCGTACCCGTGCATAAACCCAGCAAAACTGAATTCGCTACTATTTTGTAAGTTTCCGTTTTACTTTTCCACAGGATTTTCTTGCAAATTTTATTGTTAAAGAATGTAGGTCTTGTATTTGTTTGTCCATCAAATTAACATATGTTGTGCAACAAAGCACAGACGAAACCAGTACCATTGCTTAATCATTTACCAATTGCAGATTTGAAACTATTACATGATTTTTACCTTATATCTTCCGAGGTTTTCTATATAACATGGCAGAATTGCTGTTTCACCTTCTATCGTCGTGACATTTGCAACAGGGTCATCAACAGTCGGCCTTGGGTCATGGTCCAAGTCTGTGAAAACAAAATCGAAACATGCATTCGCTTACCAATGTACTGTGCTACCATCACATGCAGAATTGAGATTAGAAAGCAATCGCTGAGAGTGGTTGTTTTGTTCTAAACTAAAACTTAGTCTGACTACCAACTAAATATGTTTCTGTATTTCCTTTTAATCATTTCCAATTCTCTTATATACTCTGACTTAACCAGTTTTGAGAGGACAAGGGGCATTTTTACATACAACTTTAAATTAAAAGAATCTATGGTTGTTTCATATTTTTTTATATTTTTGTTGATGTTCTTCTTTGTTGTTCTTGTTTTTCTTTGACTTTAGCATTCTCCAATCATTTTTTTTTTTCAAACTAAGAGGAAATCAGTAAAGTTAAGGGCTAGTTTAGTAAGAAAGTGTACACTTTGAAAAGAAGCATTGTTTATATTTATAGACAAATTGCTCACAAATCGCAACAAAAGCCCAACACGGTTTGAAATTTGTGTGTTACAGATAATTTCTATGAGCATAAACTACACTTACTTCTACTCATATGTCAGTTGTTTCCCACCGATACTTTAGAATTGAAGCAATGAAGCATTTCTTTAAGCTACATTTTTAAACTTGTAATTTATATTGCATGCTTATTGCCATACCCAATGTGCATTTCTCACTAAATAGTTCTTAAGCTCTATTTTAAAACGCAGAAAATCCCTATCAAATGCAATATATACAAATTGTGTTTATAGAGCTACATTCAAAATTAAGGAAACAAAAACAAAAGTTATACTAGTCACATATTATAAAACTTCTAATATGAAAGTTACTACACAATTCTACGCTATCTATGTTTCGATTCTGTAGAATTTGAAACTGTCCATATTCACAAAAATGTCAATTTAATGTCTTCATAGACACTATGAAGTTATTATTGATATTTTCAAATATAGATATGGTTTAACAATAAAGACAAACTAATCGTAAGTTTTACATGCATAAACATATACAATATATATAGTAGAGAGAAGTTATACGAACTAAATCACCACCACAATATACCAGACCATTTACGGCAAAGCGCCTAGCAGTACAAACGAGCACTCACATGCCACAGCAAGTCCACTAACTGAATAAGATTAATTTCGAGACTGCTTTATATACTACACATTCGTACTGGTTCAACATTTGCATATATACCCAAATCTCTGTTTTCATGTCTCACAATTCAGTAGTGATATTTTAGTCCGTTTAACTGATTGGGACCACAGAAGCTACATTTTCTCTCTCTCTCTCTCTCTCTCTCTCTCTCTCTCTCTCTCTCTCTCTCTCTCGAAAGTTAACTAGATCTCTAGGATACATTGCACAGTGAGAAAATGTTGCAGCCAGACCGGACTCGAAACGGGCCCGATACGTTCCGATGCTCTACCGACCGAGCTACCCGGCCGCCTACACATTTTCTCCCCGTTTTAATATTCAAGTCCTGTACCGTGACATACTCCCCCGCTATATGAAATTCGTCCTCGAATTTCTAATGGGATAGAGAACAAAGTAAACATGATCTCGGAGTATATTCAGTCACGGTCCCATGTTGGGCGCCAAATGTCACAGGGTGAGAAAAATGTGCAGCCAGACCGGGACTCGAACCCGGGGCCTCGGAACACCGTTCCGATGCTCTACCGACTGAGCTACCCGGCCGCCTACACACTTTCTCCCCGTTTTAATATATTTCAAGTTCTATACCGTGACACATTGAATATTACAGATAGTTTGCATTAAGGAATATCAATTGACTTTCCAATACGTGAGATCCGCTAGAATGCAAGTTCGCATTATAAATTGTTATATAGTAGAGAGAATCTATACGAATTACATCACCACCACAATATACCAGACCAATTACGGCAAAGCGCCTAGCAGTACAAACGAGCACACACATGCCACCATAAGTCCGCCAACCGAATAAGAATAGTTATTTGTGATGCTGTTTTGTATAAACACTCGAATTGTACTACAAATTCGTACTGGTTCAACATTTGCATACACACTCAAATCTCTGTTTCCATGTCTCCCAAATCAGTTTTTAAATGATTGGGATCAGAGGAGATAAATTTTCTCTCTATGAAAGTTCTATGAATCTCGGGGATACATTGAATATACAGAGATTGATGTCACGGTTCACAACCGCCTTATGCCAATTATCTAAGTATTTTCATCTTCATCAAATACAGAAAAGGCATAAACATATTCGTGAGGATGGCAAATATTCAGATGAGGTAAACGAGGTATATAAGTATTTTGAAACGTTTTTATCATGTATTCATACGCTGATAGAAAATAATCATTTGGTTTTCAAAAGAAGAAAAAAGTCACAGTTTTATTTTTTAATTGAGACAGACAAATTATCGAAATAATGTAAAGATTAATCGTTCAAATATCACTCTCTCATTAAGGAAGTGACTTTTTTGATATGAGTAATAGCTGTTTTATTCCAATGACAATTTACTGAAAATGGACCAGAAAGACAATATCGAATCGTTTTATAAGCACCATCTTCGTGTATATAAATAAAGATATAAAGCTCTCCCTCATTGTTCATTTAATTGGAGCAAAGTAATATTTCTACTTTTAATTTAAACACATTGGCGTAGATATTAAATGACATATAACATTATTAGAGCATTTATTTTATCAACTGTCTGATCGCATTTTTTACTGCAACACAATTTGTTTAAAACGTTATAGGGTAGACATTGTAGCTCTAAATCCAACTTCCATGTAATTGCTACGTATTTGAGACAGAACTCATAGTTAATTTCAAGGTGTTGACAATACATATTCACATGGTACTAAACTGAAAAGCAGTGATACCGCTTTATATCTTGGATGAAAATTCATATATCTCTAAAGATCGAAACTGAAAAATCTACAACTATAATATTATATCGGAGGCAAATACCTATATCTGCTTCTTTGAGCAAAATCGAAACATACAGACTGTTTAGGAAGCTAAGTCAGGCTAATATAACATAATATTTGGCCATCCCCATCTAGAACACCTTTCAACTGTTTAGAACCTTGTGCAACAGTCTGTAACGACAAAAATTGAAAGGCTAACACTGGACAGCGGTACGCTTTGTCTCTTAACTGACACAGTTCAGACCATTTCCAACTCAACTCAACACTTCCGTAATTATGTTCTACAATATTAATTGCAGTCTGTTAAATATAGACCAGCATCATCTTACTCCTACGTGTACCTTATGTAAAATCACATCCATGTACACAATTCTGTTCTAATGCTTTCCTTTCCAAAAATAGTTCATATCTTGAAAGTCCTCCGAAGTTATATACAAGCTAGATCCATCATTAGTCAGTTTGCATAGTGACTTATGTACCAGTTCATTAAGCTTTCAGTTATACTGCTAACAATAGCACTGTGAATGGTGTTGTTAACTACAGCGCTTCCAATCATGTCGTTAATTACAGCTCTGTCAATCGTGTTGTTTACTATAGCACTTCTAATCATGTTGCGAACAACAGTGTTGTCGAACATGTTGTTTGATATATTTCTTCCAGTCATGTTGCTAACTATAGCGCTGTCAGATCAAGGTGTCTATTACAACGCTTCCAATGATGCTTTTATCTACAGCGCTATCAATCATGTTATAACAGTCACACATTACGAAATTTCTAATTTTACTTCACATTCTGTTTAGCTTTAGCTATCTTGCAATCAAGTAGCATTTTTAATATATCACAAAGTACTGTTCATGCACACTAAAACACGTTATTTCTTTGCCTTTATAGACACCATGAAGTAATTGTTTATATTTCTAATATGATATATTTTTGATAACCGATCATTATATAATCTTACCATTAGGTATACATGCATGAACAAATATATCTATTTACCTGCCACAGAGATTGTTGAGAGGTACAGTATAACAGGTATTTGCAAATACATATCCACTTTTACTCTATACACTCCGATCCGATATTTTCACGATTCACCGCCGAGTTAAACCAAGTATCTGCATATGTCATTTTCATCAAGTAGAAAAATTGTATAAGCGTTTTCGTGAGGGTAGCAAGTATTCCGATGAGGTAAACAAGTTATTGATCGCGGCCGATGAGGCCGCGATCATATTGAATAGGTCAAGTATTTGCACGCTGGGGAAAATATTTCATGATGGACCTGTCAATTCTTTACTTGTGGGTGAAACAGGTCTCATAAGCGTAAATACGACTAGCTTCTACTGATTATAAAAACATACCGTACGATTTGTTGTGAATTAACTGTTGTTGTACTTTTAGTAGTTTAACCGCCACCCTTGTTTAAGAGCAACATTTAAAAACACGTTTTTTTCATCCTCAAGTAATAAGTAAGTAGACTCGCCCAGTTTAATCAATCTAGACGCATAATCTAACTGTTATATATAGAGCGCTTACTTCACCCGATTTACATTCGGAACATTTTCACGCGTTTCGGGCTTTATCGTATGTTTAACATGGGATTTTTGAACCGTCCAAAGATGCTGGAAATGTTTGTCTTATTGTTTATTTTTTTAAATAAAAATGTTACTGCTTTCATTGTCTACCACTTTTTTTCCACCCTTGCCTGAAAAAACAGTAATGAGTTTGTACACTGCTCAGACAATTTAACCAAACACAAGTTTACCTGCATAAACAGAAAGCATGATATGTCACCATGCGCGGATCCGGGGGGGGGGGGGGGGGGGGACCGGGGGTCCGGACCCCCTCTGGAAAATCTTTAAAAAAGGAAAGAAGACAAGAAGGAAAGAAAACGTTTTTCGAAAAAGGCAACCTTAGGACTGCATGTAAAGTATATGCGGCTGCTGCTACATACGACCCCGACATAATTCATATTATTTATCTAAAAGAAACTAAGAATTTAACCTTCAAGAAAGCTTGATTTTATCATTTTCCCAAATTTAACAGGTTAGTCCATAAAACTGTTCCAGAATGCAAAAAATGAAGTGCTAAATTTCAAAATTTCCAGGGTGTGGGGGGGGGGGGGGGGAGCAGGGGATCGGACCCCCTCTGAGAAAATTGGCTGTGTCCGTGCATGGTCACTATACCTGTCCAGTACTGGACATTATGGTAAACGCTTCTTTCCTGCACAAATGACAATTTCGCAACTTCTGTCCGGTTTATACAAATTTCTGGCCGCGATAAACCATTTGACTTGTAGAAGTACTTGGATACGTTTTTGTAATGATGCATTCATTTGCTGATAGCAGACTATTTCCGTATTTCCGTAATTGTGTCTACAATATTATTTGCAATCTGTTTAATATACTAGACCAGCGTCATCTCACTCCTACCAATAACTTAAACTGTGTATTATCATATTACATCATCTACACAATACTGTTTATATGCTTTCCATTCATAGAATAGTTCTTGAAAGTCCTCCGAAGTTATAGCTCCCAGATTCTTCGAGTCTAAAATGAGGCAAAATGCTCATAATAATCATTAACAAAACGATGAATTATCGCAAAACAAAAACAGGTGATTGTTCCCAAGTTTGTCTAACGATGAGGATGAGCTACTGCTTCAGATTTTGAACATTCAGATACTTTATCACGACTTCATATACAGATTTGTTGATCAACCGACACAGTACATGATATTCATAAAGATTCCGGTTTCACATATGATTTACACTGAAATAGAAATTTATGGAATAAGTGTGGAATGTGTAGTTAACCTAGAATAACAGAGACGCAAATAAAAAACACAACATATCAGACGTATCATATCATTATGCAATTATAGTAAGACATGCTATGTCTGCTGAAATGATATTGAGTACACGCGTGTATAGTGCCAGTCAAATCAACACAACATATCAGACGTATCATATCATTATGCAATTATAGTAAGACATGCTATGTCTGCTGAAATGATATTGAGTACACGCGTGTATAGTGCCAGTCAAATCAACACAACATATCAGACGTATCATATCATTATGCAATTATAGTAAGACCTGATCCCAGGTCTTTTCATACACACGTTGTTTCCAGAACCATATGAGAGATCTTTAGAATGTATTGAAAACAATTAAAATGATATCGTGAAAGCCTTGAAATAGGAAAGATAAGTTTGCACATGTCTTCGAGCCTGTTTCGTCAGGTCCTAAAGGTGTTTCTTTTGCTGCTATGCCTGCAGAAATGACATTGAGTACACGCGTGTATAGTGCCAATGAAATCAATGTCTATTTTGAAGAGCCGCATGAAAAGTCATTCTAGTTCTAGTATACTGATCATTAACATTTCAAAAACAGACGCGTGTCAAATTGTGGCTTTCGTATTCTTTCTTCCATTTACTCACATTCATAATAACTTAAGTTATTTTCTCCCATTTCCACATTTCCATCTTCGAAATATGCCAACAGCTGCAGGTTCCAGTGTCATAACAAGGGAGGAAATAACGTTTTGATAAAACATCTAAAGGTTATCGCTTGTCTGCTGAAAAGCCAGATATTAAACGTCATCATGCTAAACGACAATAGTGTGACGAGCGTTGTCATAGTCAAGCTGAAAACAAAATAGATGCAAAATACTAGTGGGACTTTTTAGGTGTGTGTGTGTACGGGGGGGGGGGGGTGTTAACACCGTTTTTCAACAGAATTTCAGTCATGTAACGGCGGGCAGTTAACCTAACCAATGTTCCTGGATTCTGTATCAGTACAAACCTGTTCTCCGCAAGTAACTGCCATCTTCCCCACATGAATCAGAGGTGAAGGACCAAATGATTTCAGGCACAGTTTCGTTTATCAAGTAGTCACTGAGAACATACACCCAGCCCGAGGATCGAACTCTAGACCCTGCGATCCGTAGACAGACGCTCTACTTACTAAGCTAAGCCGGCGGGTAGTGGGGCTAGTGTTGTTATTATCAATCTGAAACACTAGGAAATACATGCATAATACCTTACGTCATTAGTCTGGCTAGCGCTGTCAAAATCAAACTGAAATAACAAGAAAAAACATGCATAATGCCTTACGATATATGTGTGGCTTGAGTTGTCGAAGCCAAACAGAAAAAAAAACAGAAAAGTATGAAACGGAAACATCGCTTTATACGTAATGTCAATATATTTGTGAAGACAGTACTCTTACAGAATTAAAACCAGTGTCAGTACCGTAGATATTGTTGACACTTTTTTACTGAAAGGGGGATATACGATTGATGAGAGTTTTCAAATCAAATTCTAAAATCATTCTAAAATGAAACGGTAAAATAAAGAGCTCATAGTGTTAATAATGTGATGAGGGTTGTAATAGTAAAACATAATAAGAACAACAAAAACATGTGTATTATTACAAGTGTTGTAGTGAGGCAAGTGCTGTCATCGCCAAACTGAATGGTTAACACATGTGAATTAAAATTTGGGCCGGTAATGTGGCGAGCAATGTTTCAGTTAGACTGAAATATAATAAAATAAGAGAAACCTAGAGATATAACTGAAATGGAAAAGAATAAAAGCGCATCATACATTGCGAACGTTGTCATAATCAAACTGAATCAGAAAATTTACAAGAGTCAAACTGAAACGGAAAAGAACATACAAGCTCTTGCGTTATTCTTAAGATTATGGCAGTTTGACAGATATGATTTGTATCTCTCTGATAAGAACGGAATAACTACAGGTCTCGCAGCTATGTGTTGCAAGAATATTTCATACCAAATGTATTAATTATTATATAAGACCAATTGGTAATGTTTTCTAGAATTTGTTAAAACCCGGTTTAGTTTAAAGAATTGTCTTGAAAAGAATGAACTGATACCTAAACACTGTTCCATTGATTGCGTGTCATTGATTCCATGTTATACTTTCAAGTCGTTGTGTAATTGTTACAAGGTTCTAACTCCAGTTTTATAAATACTGAATGTGACATGCCTTTCAATTCAAAATTTCAAGTCCTATCTCCAACTGTTCACCATATACCCATACAATAACGCTGCTCAGTGATAGAGCATGTATTTCGTTCTTTGTTTTCTAAAAACGCGGTTGAATTAATTATTACATAGTCCTATCTCCATCAGCGAATCAGCAGCCCAGAGTGGAGTCATGAGACTAACTAGCCTATGTATGAGAGTATGGAGGTTGTTAAAAAACGGACAGCAAAATCGTAGGAAAACCAGAGAAAACACTTAAAATATGACATGGAGATAGATCACTGTAATAGTAAGATATATTGTGTTGCAGTGGAGATAGATCGGTATAATACTAAAAATGATGTGTTGCAGTACGTCTTCGAAACAAATCAGCTTTGATATTTCATAGACATAAATGATGTAAAATACAGGTATCTGTTCTTAAGCACTCAAAAATTCAATAAATTGATGGAAAGAAATAAATTGTATTGGTGGTGTGGAACTGATCATGTATTTTCGACAGAAAAGAGAACTTTTCAAGTGTAGTGTTTTCGGATATGACGTAATCAAAACATTGTTTAATGTTTCTAAAGTAACGAAAATATCTTATATATCAACTGTTTCAGAATATTTCATATTAACACACTAGAATTTCCTTTTCATCAAAAGTGAAATGGTATTTCTTTTTATCTTTCCAGATGGAGTCACAGTTGCCAGATCATAATATTGTAGTACATATTCTCCGATTTATATCAATAGCGAACTAACACAAGATTGTTACATTGACTTGCAAAAAAACTTCATTATCTTGTTGAAGAACTGAACATTTGTTGGCAGATTCAAAGTTTTCTCACCCTCCGGACATATATAAAAGTAACATTTAACAAATATTCCGACACGGACGTGGATTCAAGCAGTTGTTTTATTCAAGAAACAACGTAAACATGTTCCATACCAATTAAAGACTCGCAGCTGGATTAACAGCATCTCGATCGCTTTATTGGTTAGACATTCCAGACAGCTTTGTTTCGTGTGTAAGCTAGCAATTATTAAAATACTTAATCTGACATAGTGTACAAATCGAAGTGATGCGGATTTTCTGCTATTAGAAATTTGTCTGAATCTCGATAACCTTTATCACTAACATTGTGATTTCAACGGTTCTGAAATTACATAAAATCCTAAAGCTTACAGTGCTAGTTGTGTGTTGCGTCGACATGACGATTTAGGACTGTGAAGACATATTGAACAGTTAATTAACTTTCTTTTTTTCTCACTTGTCCTTGGCAGACAGCTAGGAATCTATATATTTCCATGAGTGCGTAACAAAAAGATATTTTGAATGTTCATTTCATATCCTGAGAAATTGTGTAAATATACATTGTCAAAGAAGATATAGACTTGATCAGTACCGCGGATTCCGAAAAAAAAAAATTCAGAAAGTGATCAGGTCCCTGTGCATTGTACAGAGTCTGAACTAATCGACGGAAGTCAAAGTTCCTTGCCCGCTAAATTGCAAAGCTGTGAAACAAGTTAATGATAATGGCTGTTTTCAAAACTGTGACGTAAATCTTAACGAAATTGCAGGCATTGCTGATCTGGCACCAGTTTATGGCAGTGACAATTTTTAGACTTAAGAAGTAAATCTTAACGAAAGTGCAAACACTGATGATTCTAATAATGTTCTAATTCATTAATATGAATGAAATTCGGAAGCAGACTGTGTTGACGATGGAAGGGTTGTATTTTCCGTCCACTTTGTAAATGAAGAAGCAATTTGTGAAGAAAAAACTCTGATGAAGGAAGTATCATCGGTGTAGTAATAGAAAGAGCATTGAAACTCGAGGGTAAACGATTTGTACGTGGGGGCACAGCCCCCGAGTATAAATCGTTTACCCGAGAGTTTTAATGTTCTTTCTGTTTTGTATCATAGCCATCCATATATGGTAGATGTAGGCGTTCCACATTGCCATATACAGCAGTTCAGTGAGTACTTAAAATCCTTGCTTTACAAATGTGTAAAGCCCAGGTAAAATAAACCAATGCTAGTGCAGAAAATCAATAAGATACACTTCGCTGTCTACTGTTTTAGACACGCTGGCATACTTTCCTATCTAATAGTGCGGTAACTAGCGTGCGGGTATTAAATACCTGCACAATTTTAGTTACCGCACTATGTACTCAGTGTATACGAATTATCTGCACCAAATTTGTTAAGAAAAAACACCGAGCTATGATACAATAAGTATATGAGCTCTAATGTCAGAGAAATGCTGAGAGCAGTAGATGAGAACAATAACGAAGCTTTAAACAGATCATCATTAAATACAGCAGAGATTGTACACAAGCCTGTGGAAATGACTTCTAATCAAGATGATAATGAGGAAATGTATTCAAGCATGTCATACTTCAAGGTTAAATGCAAAGTGATTTCTGGGGATATGCCTTTCCACATCATTTGCCGATGACAGTTTGACAGAAGTTTGTGTAAAAGGCCAAGCAACACTTTCAGTTGGAGTATAGGAAAAGTATCTGCCTAAAGTTAGAACTATTTCACATCAACAAGCTCTCTTAAATGACAAGGAATTGGACATTATAAGTATGCTTAAACATATGCCGAAGGAAGAACAAGATTATTTTATTGCTGCTTGTTACTTGTCACCATTAATACGGCAGACGTTAAACAGCAAATTATAATAGGTCCAATAGGGGTTACATAAATTGACCGTGTTGAACTGCTGCTTGTGACTCAGAATGTTAGTACATGTACATGTACATGTAACTTATGGTATTACAACCATCATCAACAACCCGAGTTTCCATGTAACACTGGCAAATTTTGTAAGTTCCAAAATAAATCTTAGACCAACATTTTAAATGTCACAAAGTTAGCCAATTTTACAATTTAGACCATACTTATTTCGCCGACGTTACACGGAAACTTAAGATGTTATTGCTGGATGAAATACGTTAAAGAAACGTGTGTATCTCTGATAAGTGAATGCCTTAAACAATAAATGTACACATCACATTTTATTTCGATATTCCATAACGTCATTGGTTTTAAACCTCTTTCATATATTTGTGTTAGTCTTACAAGTACAGTGAACTAGTGTTAGTACTTTTTCTTTTTCTCCTCACTATTGTTCAGTTACATAACTTAAGTGTAAGTTATCTTATTTCATTTGAGAAATCAGTAGTGTTTTATTTCTCATGAGATAACTTTCAGTAAGATTTTGTAAGTTTTCAAAAGCTCAGTCATAAATCGACCACATTTTCAGTTCCTATACTCTCAATTCTGTATTTTACAAAATATTCCTTTCATTCTATAAAATATACTAAATTTGCGCAAAATATCACCTTTTGAATTTTTGAAAGTATTTATGGTAAACACTGTATGAATAAAAAAAGGTAATGCTTACAGCAATGTAACATTGGTTGCCTGTGTTTGGATTTTCAATTTCGCTAAATTGCAATTAAATATTAACGTTTGTTATTTTTTTGGGGGCTTAGTTGTGCCACACTTCTATTTTTTTCAAAGAATAGTTTGCATTAACTTTCAATGTTTCATAGATAAAATGTATTGTTTGGCAATTATAACAGGTGTAAAAATAGCATAATCATTATGTTTGTTCCAGTTTGTAGTTTTTAAAACTTCAAAACTTTCAAACTTTGGCAAAATGTGTTGTATTTGTAATTCCTCTTTGATGTTTTACTCTAGTCCAGGATTTTTATTTTAACTGAGTTAATACTTTTAACGTAAGGCAAAGTGCTTTATATTAATTACTAATATAAAGTGTGTTTGACATTTTCCAATGGTTGAAACGTTAAGAAAAAATAACCTTGTTATTACATAAAGCTGTCTGGTCTTTGATAATATTACTTACGTTTGTATCAAATAACAAATGTGTAAGGACTATATATTATAAGATAAAAATATTACCATAACACGTACAGTTTAATAATTCAGAAACTGTTATTTTCTATTTTTATCTTTTAGCCTGCTGGCGGCAAGAGATTATGCCTTTGTGACCAGTGCAGACCAAGATCAGCCTGTACATCCGTTTAGGCTGCGCTATTCCGTATGTAAATTTAAACTGAACACCCTTCAAATAATAAAAAGTATTGCCCAAAATTGAATTATAGAACAGTCAATTTTATAAATTTAGCACACTAAGGAATATTATCTTTACAAGTTCAATTCATTAGTTAAAAAAATGCTGAGCATTGTTTTTTGAATCAAAAGAATAAGTATTTTGACCACAATCAAGGAAATTGATATTTGACAATACATTCATTTTCTCTTTTACAAAGCCCTATATCCTGTTGCATCATAATACTGAATATGCTCGGCTATCTGTTTTCCCTTATAATGCTCCATATCCAAATTCAACGTAAGTCTAAACGTCCGAAATGATAAATTCCGCAGAATGTTCTCCAACGAAAATTTTAATTTTCTAGAAAATTGCACAAGTAATTGTGAAAAAAATGCATTTGTAGTAGTTTTTAGGTTCTATACAATGTCTAGCTGATTTTTTTAAACATATCCTCTTACATTACAGAAAAACAGACAACCATTTTTTTTAACCTCAGTTTCCCGCAAACTACAAAAAAGGACTTAAACCATCGTAATGATAACACGACGAAGTGCTGTGAATGCCTCCAATGCCCGACATGTAACTATGCTTAAGATGTAATATATCAACAAAACTAGCAGATAGAACTATGGCCGTTGTTGGTCCCAAAAGAAGGAACAATTTACCTAGCTATCAGAAAGACATTCAGTCTAAAGCCAGCTTTAGATCAAAACTGAAAACACATTTGTTTAGCCAGTTTCATGAGCAATGAGTGTACTCTTATTAAGTACAAAATATCAGCAGTGGTATAAAATAGTATTTATACTTGTCAAAACTCTAAATCTAAGTTTTAGAATCCTGTTCATATTTTGAATATATATGTTTTAAATGTGTGTTATGTAATTGTAAAACGCAATAGAATATCTTACTATTTTTTATCTATATGAATGCAATGTATTTGTATTTATATTTAATGGAATAAAAACGTTTGGTGCTATGACGTAATAAGTTTGACGTCAGAAAAATGTTCCAACGCTGTGATGATAGAGGATTCGTTAATATCGCCGGCTGACTACATTTTGGTAAGTTTCTAATGAGTTTACCCATATTTTTTCACGTTTGAATGAAATCAACCAGTGAGACAGGAGCTCACATATACGGTCTTCCAGCCGCAGAAACTTGTTCTTTGCAATTCTTTGTCATTAATGTAAACACTTCTGTAGAGTTTGACGAGGGACCGCCGTTCTTGTAGAATGCCCTTCAAAAATTGAAAACTATTCTACAAACTGACCCCTGAGCAAGTTTATATCAAATCGTATGTATGACACTGTCAAGCAACAACTATTTCTTAGTATATCTAATTGGCGAATTTTCATTGCATAATCGACGAAAAATTATTCCATTTCATTAATGTTCGTTATGGACTTTTAGCTGAACTAAACAGTACTTTTCCCGGGATTTTTATTAGGGTTGGTCCTTGAAATCACTTTCACATTCGACAGCAGTAGAAACTGAATGTTAGGTTTTAATATACTATTGATTTGCACTTCCGTTCTGATGAATACATACACGAAAAGTAAGCTTAATGCTTTGAACCATAATTATGTTACTAAATATACTACCAAGAAATAACACCATGTTCTTTCGTATCAAATTCACCTCAATCATGATTGATTATATGAACGCATGAAAGATTTCTTTAACTTCATTTTCCCTAAACATATACAAAATATCAACTGACAATATCGATTATCTGATTTGTTGCTGACAACATTCGAATTACCTCATATAACATAACAACTTGACTAATGTACAATACAATTTCTAATACGTATCATACCATAACAATGTGCCATTGAGCAAGTGCGTTATATGAGTTAAGACTTTTTACAAGTAGGCTAATTCACCTCTACTTCTACAATATCCTTTTCTTTTCTGAGATTCAAATGTCAAGAAAAATAAAAAAATTTTTTGTTTCAACATTGAAAAAACCCGGAGAAACATTGTACAAACGCTAAAAAAGACAAACAGAAAGCAATGATACAACAAATAAAAAGACAATGACTTCATTCACCTAAAAAAAACTGTCACAACGCCAGTCAAACATAAGAGACCTTTATCTCCTTGTTCTAGTGCCAAGAAGACAAAAAAGAAACAACTGATTCATACGCCGTCAAAATATAAAGAAAGATTTGATAATTAGAGAACAAAGAATTGGTGACGATGTTTTGTTTCATGAAATTTCACAGAAAACATCGGCAGACGAAAGGAGTTCTTAAGAATAGAATCTGATAAACAAAATCTTAGAAAACCTTCTGAGGCGAGGATTCTTTACTTTTTCACCATTTTTCTAAACCTGGTAAAAAGGACTCTGTTTCTTTGTTTATTTTTCAATGTTGAAAACAAATCTCTAGATATATGCCGTGACATAATCAGCAATAACTGAAACGTACCGTATCTATTTTCTCTATTGAGTATTTTACCATTTAAGCTGTGACAGAAACCTTTTTAAAATGTCATTACTTTGTAGACTGCAGGCAACGAGACATAAATTGTACATACACTTGATGATCAAGATAATACAATACATTGCATGGGTGGGTGGCGGGGGTTGTGGTGGGGTGGGGGGGGGGGAGAGGGTACAAAACAATACTTGTTTTGGGGCATTTAAAACTCAGCAATCAGCAAACTTGCCTATCTCATGAATTTTTTTGTTTTCCGGATCTATTAAAAATTTGTTCGCGTATCCTGGAAAAAGCCTATTAACAGTCAGTATTATAAAGAACAAAGACTCTGTATTCTTCTAAATTGTTTTAACGTTTAGCCTGATAAATTTCTAAAATGGACTGGTCCATCATCCAATTTGGGAAATAGCATTTATTATTTAAAGGTGTGTTCACTGAAAATTTACTGACTAAAGAGCGGACAGTGCCAAACCTGATCAGCCTGCGGTTCTTTGTCAGCACTAGTCATAATGGCAGAATCACTTGCCGCTTGCAGGCTAAAGGTTAATTGCTTTTAAACGGACAGTTTAAAATAAATGCTCAGGACCTACATTGAAAATCAAGATTTGGTAATCACCTTTCTAAAGCTGTCATTTTCTGACAATATCTATTGTGAGTGCTTTAAAAGATTTAGAAATGAAAATAGCAGCATATAATGATTAATGACTATCAAACTCTTTTAAGAATGCAATATTCAGAATATTTAAATTCATTCCAGTGTATTTTTCTTCTTTCGGTACGTTCACTTTTCGCCTTTGGTGAATTTACAACAGAAGTATCCATGACAAACTCTATAAAAGTATATTACATGCATTTGATCAAGGTTTTTTTAGGTTTTAAATTAAAGTTTAAAATGCATATGGCAAGTTTTTATTGGCCGATTTCTCTTGTAACCTGTTTATTTCCTGAAAGGTACCTTTATGCTTGTAACTGAAAGAACTGTGCCAACCCCACCCACCCTCTAGATATTGGCACGTCATACAAAAGGCTATAAAATTGCACAAATAAATGTTGCGACGTTTGTCTGTCACGTGCTCGATTTGATTTTTAAGTGTGTTATGACATTCCGAAGTGGCTTTTACAAAAAATAACAAAGCGAATTCCTTCTTCTGGACAGGTGTAATTTTACTTTATCTGGTGCAAATCAAAAATTACAAAAGCATGTTCGAATTCATGTCGCGAAAACGTATGATATCTCACAAGACTGGCGCTCGGACAATACCGGCAAGCCAAACGAATGACAAGCCGATAGCCAGCAGCAAAACGGTGTACGATGCAAAATATTAATAACCTCTCCCCTATAAATGACGCTTTTTTATGTTGCTATTAAATAACATACAGTTATTTCATTCGATAAAAATTAACGAATGATAACAAAAATGTGGAGGAATAGGAAAACGAAATGTTATCGCTGAAAACCTTTTTATACTTTAATTAACTTATGACTTCGAAATTTGAACCTAAACGACTTAATTCAGTATAAGTACATTCGTGTAATGTTTGTCTGCATAAATTATTTTATTGTTAAAGTTAGTAAATTCATGCCTTAATCGTAAACGAGATGCGGAGCGTTACTTAACGTAATGAGATACCAGACTGGATGACAAAAACTATTTCACTACTGAAAACTGACGATATCAATGTCTGTAGTTACATAAAAAAAAACCTTCCAAATCTTCTCTGTTGTAATATTGACATGTTTATGACAGTTTCTAAGAGTATTTAATGTATAACACATGTTTGAATTAAATACTGAAGACAGAAAATGGAAAATGGAACTAGTATGGAGAATTCATTCATGGATTTGAACGGAAGAAATGTGTCTTTAAGTAATGACATATTTTCAGGAAAAGAGCCGTCTTCACTACAGTTGGTTTCCGATGTCGTAGTAACGATAACTCTAATTACGGTAATGACTGGGATGGGATGCACAATAGAGTTCTGGAAACTTGTCCAGCACCTTCGTCGGCCAATCGGAGCAGCTATAGGAATGCTGGCTCAGTTTATCGTGTTGCCATTGGTTACATTTGGATTAGCGCATGCGTTTCAGCTTGAACCGGTTACCGCAATCGGGATGCTGGTGATGGGCTGTTGTCCGAGTGGGTCAATGTCAAACGTATACTCGTACTGGGTCGACGGTGACGTCCCTTTGAGGTCTGTTTTTCTTCTCTTTTCATTTTTTTAAGAAATGTCATTGTCAGGCGAACTATTTTATATAAGAAAGTTAAGTCATTTGAGTGAATGTTTCATTCATCTAAAGTAGCATGAAGACGGGAGAATGATATATACCAGGATGTTGATACAGTTCAGTTTCTTGAATTATTCATAAGACAAAAAAGTCAGAAATTATTTTCAACATGACAGTGAACAGATGTTTATAAATCAATCCATTCAGTTTAATTTAACGTTCGTCTGATTTCTATTTCGTACCGAGTTCATATGATTATGCAACAACCTGTTGTCATATATTGATGGGATTTTTTCAGTAAATCGTTAATTTGCCTTTAAAGCTGTAAACATTTATGTTATACTATCATAGAATAACTTTCCATAATGACTTTTTATTCTATGCTAGCACAGGTTTAAACTGAAACCTATTATGGTAAATATAAATATTCTCCATGATCCCAAAAGGCTAGAAAATATAACAACACCGAGTCCAAATAAGTTCAAGATGCATCAACACAAACTTACACGCAAACTTCTACTAAGTCAAGAGTTATAACTCTGTTATGGCTGAGAGAAATTCCAAACAAAACCGCAGGTGCATAACTTTAATAATATTCCTTTAATGTTTCATAGTCCTAGGTCAAATACATTTTGAGCTTCATGCGACATAAACTTTTCGACTCTTTCTCTGCATACTTTTATATTGAGCCAAAGGTAAAGGTAAAGTTTCTTGTTTAACGTGGGTAGTCGACGAAAGTCCCCACCTGGAATGGATGGAACAACTTATTTCCAGCTGAGCCCACGGCAGATGTCATATTTACCTCCCTAGCATCCAGTCTAGGCCGATACTGCTGGAAACAGTACCAATTTAAGCATATCACTCAGCACTGAACAGTAGTTGGGATATCAAGGGTCATAATTCTTGTCTAGCTGTTAAAAAACAACAACAACAAAAACAGATAAAACACCTATTCCACAAGACAGTTGTTTTGGTAAAAAGAGCACCACCTGCCGGTTTTAACTCGCGACTGTAAATGTTTGATGTTAAGCAATATGCAAGAAAAGGTGTATTTTACTCGACCTTCTTATTCACCAATTGATCACGCTACGATATTCAAGAAAAGTGATCATAAACTAACAAAATTAAACAAAAAAAGAAACAATTAAATGTTTAAATGGGCCATAATTCCGTCAAAACAAAATAAAACAAAAAACGAAAAAGTACCATTTTTAAGTACATACAGGGTCATAATTCTGACAAAAACATATCAAAACTATGATTCTTGGCTTATATACTCTTCCAATGATGATATAAACGTTTGTAAGATTCCAAAACTAATTAGTTTTAGGTTGGGTAGACCTTAAGAAAAATTTTAATCAAGAAAAGGCAATTCTCTAATTTCAGAAAGGTTATAATTTTAACTATATACAATGAGTAATTACCATGAGTAATGTTGTTTGGCCAATATACTGAACTTATAATAATATACAGGTCTGCAAAGTTTCAAAGCTATTGCTCTTACAAATTTCAAGCAAAAAGGACTGGAAGAACAAATACCAAGAAATTCTAATTGAATACATAAAGGTAGTACTTCTGACAAAATGCATAACAGAGTGTCATGATTTTAGACCAACATACTCACCCAATGATTTTAAGCAACTTTACAAAGTTTCAAAGCTTCTAAATATTCAGGTAGATAGAAAACTACAAGGCGATGGTATGTATAACATAACAAGTTAGGAATCAAAATGTCTGGCTCGAAGGTGTGACAGTTAAAATACTGATTTTTAATTGTGTTACACTTGTGTAGCGCGAATAGTTATTTTTGACCTGTCGAATTCATGCTATGTTTTCATATTGCTTTTGAAGAGACTTTGTGTTTTGTTTGCATTTGTTGTTATTTATAATAAACATGTATTCCATATTCGGTCATGAAAGATGTCGACGCTCTGATATTTTGAATCTATACCAGGGCTAATTTTGACCACGAAGTTTGTATGTTACTCAATCGACCCTAGTTGTGGTGATGTGAATATTTCGGTATTTGCTTGAGTTAATTATGTATCCCACACCTTGGCCATTTTTAACCCAAGGCTATTATTTTGTAACTGTGTGCAGTCTGAATGGGAAATAAATGACCTTGGCATCTATAAAAATAGGCGCTCCTGGGACTTGACCGAGTCATGGAGGTAATTTATGCAAAGTAGCAAGAGGAGGTGCCCCATGACACAACATTTGGGGATTCTGGATGTGGTAGGAATTTAGGCATAAGATACCACCAACTACTATTGACTGGAACGTACCAGGGGAAAGGCGCTACCAAAAAGACTCTTTTGTCAAAAGCACCATGTTCTTGAAGCTTGTATAATAGTGGCTGACTAAACGAAGGCTTATTGGAAATCAAAGAAGACGTCGGTCTGTTTACCTGTTGCGTGACCTTATTTTATTAACCTTTGGTAATTTTTCAGCTTTTTCGAGAAGTTTGGAGTCGTGTTAAAATCATTGAGTATGTCAGGATTTTGGAAATATGTTTATGAAGATTAAATGTAATAATGAGCTCAAGTAATTTGCACAGAACATGTTAGTGATATTTGTCTACAATTTGCTTGGTCAGTAGTATCTCCTGTCCTAAACTGGAGGATAGGGGAACATTTGCCTTCGTCCAATTAGATGATTATTTAGTAATTCTATGACACCTATCGTTTATTTCTGCGTTTGGTATCGCGGGAATGTTTTGAATTCTTAAGAACATTACTGCCTGGCTTAAACAGCAGCATAGGGGAAACTCATGAGAAAACTGACTGGAATCGTTTATTCAGGATGATTGTTTTTATGAGATTTTCTGTGTTAATACCGTTTATCTTATCCTTTGACGGGGAATACATCCGCTGTTTTGTTTTTTAAGGATTCAGTACAGTGTTTGTGATGTTAGATTTGGTAAAATCAGTGTCATATTCTTGCTGAATGTCCAGGATGCTTTCTATGTATGCCTAAATTGAGTTCTTAATTTTGAACTGAATCACATGTTTGAGAGCTAAAATTCCTGGTGTACTCATTTGGACCATGCTTTTTGATCTTTTGGTATTGGCAGTCCCTTTTACTTATAAGCAATTCCATACGCCCGTTTTAACGATGTCCGTCCGTATCGGTATATGGCGTTGAGAAGATGTGTAGCGCACTTCTTTTTAGTTGGGTTTAACGTCGCACCGACACAATTATATGTCATATGGCGACTTTCCAGCTTTGATGGTGGAGGAAGACCCCAGAAGCCCCTTCGTGCATTATTTCATCACGAGCGGGTACCCGGGTAGAACTACCGACCTTCCGTAAGCCAGCTGGATGGCTTCCTCCCATGAAGAATTCAACGCCCCGAGTGAGGCTCGAACCAACATCGATGAGGGGCAAGTGATTTGAAGTCAGCGACCTTAACCACTCGGCCACGGAGGTCCCGTGTAGCGAACTTAATCCGGCTGTAAATCAAAGGTTAAGGTCATAAATTGAGCTAAAAGGTCAAAACTGTCCACTATAGTTTGTGTCCGGAGCATAACTAAATGACATTGCAAGGTATTGGCTTCAAACTTGGCATGTAACAAGGTGGCGATAACAAAGTATTCCGAACAATGTTCAGAACACATGAATCTGATCTGTAGGTTTAACGTCAAATTCACAAAAAAAAATTAATTGAGTTCATACGTCAATTCTGTCCGTCATATTTCGTGTCCAGAGCATACCTTAAAAATACTTAAGGTATTGTCTTGTAAACTTGAAAGATTTGGAGGTTGGGAAGGTGTGCAGACGGCAACCATTTACATATCACCCTGCCCCCATACACGCCTTCCCCATCTACCTCCCTCACCCCAAATTGTTTTTTGTTTGTTCGTTTTTTGTTTTTTTGTTTTTTTAAATTCAGTTTCTTGTCCTTTAGTATACTGTAACCACATAAACACTTCTCCGCTCCACACTCCCCTGACATCTCCAACCAAAAACAAATCTTTAATTGTTGCTTCCGTTCTCCTCTGGTATAGAATTTAGGCTGTACATTGCCCCGCTTGGCACTGGAGATGTTTTGGTTATACCGCCTAGGATCAAGTTAGTGAATACGGATATTTATTGACATCGCCTATGCACCATGAATTATGTAGACATTATACTGAAGTTTTTCTGAATAAATGGATTTTTCTGTTTATGGCTTGGTGGATGATAAAAATTGTGGTCTGAGATTTCGTCTTAGACACCAAGTTTGCTGATATGCATTACAATATCTCCAAAATAGTATCATTTCAAGCGGAGTTTATTGTTGTGCGGGACTGAGAGAATCGAAAATTTCAAGAGACTTATATGTACATGTATGTGAGGAATTACAGCGGTTTTGCAGATTTGGTAGATAGTTATTTATTTACATATTTATTTATTTGGGTTTTTTGCGGCGCACCAACACAGTATAGGTTATATGGCGCCAAACAGGACTACAAATTTTGGTTCCACATCTCATTCACATCGAAATAAAAACATAAAGTATGGAATCAAAATTTGCATACCTGCTGGAATCACAGAGTTACTGCAAAACCAAGTGTTAAGACTCTATTAGTCGCCTCTCACGATCATGCAAGGGTAAGACAGTGGTTCCAATTCTTTTCATACACAGATCGTACCAGAACCACATGGGGCAGGTAGATAGTTAAGATCTCAAAGATATTTAGGATGAAGAAGTCACCTAGAGCCATTTGGTGCTTTTCATGCGTCTGTCGTGTTCCAGTAACCTTTCTAACACAATGATACTTTGGTTTATAATAGGCAGCAACATGGTGCAGTTTTGGACATGTTCATGCCGAGTTTGACCAGTACGATTTCACAAATCGTACAGAGGTGTTTTTTCGCTGAAAAGATTCCGCTTGTGGTTTGGCTAGTAATATATAAGGACTCAGTTCCTATGACAATAAATGGCTTATGATTGTGAACTAGGACACAAAACACATGTTTCATTGACAATAAACTGGCAGTTGAGGTACATGACATAAAGGTAGTATAGGAGAGAATTATATTTAGATAATCTAGGTATTCTGGTGGGACCCGAGTGGTGACTGATCAATAAGCTGCAGGTGCTCGATAGGTCGGCATTGTTAACAGAGTTACAGCCAGGAAGATTAAAAATCTATCATAAGTGTAATTCCCTACACCTTGTCAATTTGTGTGTTGTCCCATTTTGAATTCATCGCATTCAGAGGCTTAGCCAAGATCAAGAACACCAATGCCTCAGCTTCCAGATAGATACCAGGGGCAGGGAGCTAGACCATGATTAACTTCAATATCTGATGGGAGTGACAGAGTAATAACAAGTGCACTAATGACATGGAACAGTGTCATTTCCTGGGAAAATTATACATGTATGATTGTTTTATCAGCATAACAAAGAACAAAATTGTACAACTTTATGTGTTCCAACATTATTCGATCTGGTTTAGGATCGAGACTGGGTTGAATGCACCTCTGTAGGGATTATTGATATTAAAAGAATGATTAACAGATTAGGGAAAATGCTAACAATCGATGAAAAAAAAAACAACGAATATTTATCTTCTTGGTATTAGCTATTATGGTGATGAATAGGAAATAGATTGGGGTAAACAATAATTTAAAAATGCAAAAGCTAAATGGAAAAGGAAATTGTTTAAAGGTCAATTTTCAGCGGGTAACTTTCCGGCGTATGCGCACTATCTTTCTTGTTTTAGAACAACACAATTTTTCTCACGGGGCCTCTGATATTGTAATGATATTGTTTTATCGTTTCAGTTTGATTATGTCAATTCTAGCCTTACTTCTGACACTGCATATAATGCACTTGATCTTATTGTTTCAGTTTGATCCTGTCAACGCTAGCAACACTGTTGGCACTAGGTATAACAAACTTGTTCTAGTTGTTGACAGTTAGAAACTGACAACGCTTGAATTACTGAATTACTACTGACTCTGTGTATAAAGCGCTTGTTTTTGATCTTTCAGTTTGACTCTGTCCGTTCTAGCCCCACAGCTGACACTAGGTATAATGCGCTTGTTTTTTGTTGTTTTAGGTGCCCTGTTACAACCCTATCGACACTACTTGCTCAAATATACTTAACTGTTTATTACTATTACTATTATTATTATTATTATTATTATTATTATTATTATTATTATACCACACTTATTTAGCATTCTTTTCATACAAAATATGTGCGTTCAAAAGTGCAAAAACATAAAGAATACATACATACATATACATACATGTAAATATATTGGTAAAAGATTTTTTTAAAAAGGAATAGTAATTAAAACAAGATCATTTTTTTCAGTTTCACTATAAAATGCTAGCTCGACCATTGACATTAGGTTTGTTTTGGTTTTTGTTTCAGTTTGACTATGACAACATTAGCTACACTTTTGGCGTTAGGTATGATGCCTCTAAATATATGGCTGTACAGCAGAAGCTGGACAGACGAGGACCTTTTTATACCTTACAAGAACATAATTGTCTCCCTTGCAATGACACTGGGGCCTGCAACTGTTGGAATATTTCTAAGATGGAAATGGGAAAAAATAGCTTTGGTTATTGTGAAGGTAAGATCACGACGAAAGACAGAAGAGTTTTGTTACAGTCTCGCTTTCATACAATATCACTTTCGTAATGTAAAGGGCCAAGAACATTACATCATTTTTTTCTACTCAAGTACTTGAAATAAGTGTAAAGAGTGTATTCATCGTGGGGAATCACATGAATTTAAATGACGACGTGCAAGGAAACATGTCCAACACCTTCTCTCGCTTTGTGAATAACAGGAAAATCAAGGTATTTTATATTTACAAACATACAAACCCTATCATATGCCCCTTACCTTCCGATTTCTCTGATACCCGTATTGTACGCCATGTGTTGATGTTTTATTAGAACACTCGGGAACTTTAAAAGCATCTCTCATTTTTTTGAGGAGGCTTTCATGGACTGACAAAAGTTTTGAAAGAAAATGCATTTTTAAAATTAACGGTAGTACAATAACATGAAAATTTAACTGAAAATGCAATACATTTAGAATTTTTTAATATGCATATTTATGTGTTGTGTATAAGATATTTGTATATGAAAAAATTATTGATTTATAGATATTTAAAATCTATTTAATGGCAGCATACGTGTACATCTCTATCAATGACAACTTACACATACATAAACATTTTTAGGAAGTGTTGTTAGAAAAGAGAGCATCGTTGTCCGCTTATGTAAGTTATTCAAACTGATATGATGCGTAAAACTTAAGAATTAAATATATATCGTATTGCAGTTTCTTTGTGCACTTTTAGTACTACACAACTTTTCATTTGCTATTTTTGTTATTCAACAATATGGCGTAACCGATATTTTGCTATTGTCAAACAAGCTAGTGTCTTTGGGTTCAGGTGTTTTTCACAACTATAAACTAGGCTGAAAAGGAATATTTACTGTGTCAACGAAAGCAAAGTTACTTGCAGTGTTATTGAACTGGAAAATTCGGTTGTTCAGTGTATATAAGGAAACCTCTATAGCGTTACGGCAAGACTTTAATCTTATGATTGTACCAATTTATAGGGTGAAATCATCATTTCTTTCTAATTTAAGCATTATATAAATATAATGGTCTTTATTATTTTTTTTTTCAATAAAAATCATTTTCTTATGTATTGGCTTACCTTTGGAACATACCATAACAATTACCGTTGTGACACTATTTTTTTCAATGTTATTTGTAGTTTTTTTTCAATGTGACACCGTCCTTTCCTTTGTTTGTATTTTGAAAGGGCATGAAGTGACCGTCTATGAAGACACCGTGAATTTTATCAGAAACAGAGGAGAATCGATACCTAATGCACCAAAACAATGCGTGACTCATTCGTGATTATTTATTGGGATTATTTTTACTGAATTTTATTTAATAATCTTCCTGACTTTATTTTTCTAAAATATATATACTTGTACTTTGTATTGTATTTTAGTCCACATTCTAGCATACCAGAAGGTCTATCATGGTTCGTCTCGTGATTTTGACGAACCTCTGGTGGGTGAGATTGATAAGTTAAAGGTCATAGGTATATCCATTGTGATTTATGTTATTGTATTTAAATAAAGCCATTATAAATATGACCGACTTTATTCAGACTCTTGGAACCAACTTTCCTTCTTACATAAACATAAACGCCCTTGAACATACACTGATGGCCGGGCCCATGATGTAACACAGAAGAACGCGAAATTTATTCTTCCTTTCTTAACAAAGAGCGTCCTTTAAACTTGATACCTAGTAACATGATGAGACAAGTGTCCTAGTTTTCCTCATTTGACGAAATATGAACACCCATGAAGATATCGGCTTACTAAATTTTATGGACCACGTGTGTACGACTAACCTGTTATCGAATCGAGACAGACTTAACATGCGTGATCAAATTAATTCGGTGATGATTCCGTGATTGTATCAACAGCAAATATTTACAGATGAGCACATGTCTAAAAAAAGCTTGTAAATCATCTTTTGTTTCTTACATCATCCTTTTATTGTAACCGATGATTCTCTTTCACTTATCCTTATTTAATTCACAAATGATGTCGTATACGCAGCATCCGGGGATCGAACTCGCGAACCCTCGATTCATAGTCTTTAGTTTAACCAAGAATTTATTTTGTTTATTGTATAGAGGCGATTTGATAGCTTAGAGTGGTTGAACAAATACAGGATAAATCTTTTGAGAAAAATTGGTAAAAAGTACGCGTCAGGGACGGCTCGATCCTACAACCTTGTTGTTTGTTTGTTTGTTTTGGGTTTAACGCCGTTTTTCAACAGTATTTCAGTCATGTGACGGCGGGCAGTTAACCTAATCAGTGTTCCTGGATTCTGTACCAGTACAAACCTGTTCTCCGCAAGTAACTGCCAACTTCCCCACATGAATAATCAGAGGTGGAGGACTAATGATTTAAGACACAATGTCGTTTATCAAATAGTCACGGAGAACATACGCCCCGCCCGAGGATCGAACTCGCGACCCCGCGACCCGTAGACCAACGCTCTTACCTACTGAGCTAAGCGGGCGGGCTTACAACCTTGTTTTAGTCTTTAGTATGGGGTAAATGTATTCTGAGATAACCTCCCTGGCGACTACTCCAATGATCTTATCACGATCAACTGAGTTCAGTATCAAACTTTACATTATACAATATATGAATATAACATCACTTTTACACGGGAAGGCCGATTATGTTATGAAGTGGATTTTTCAATGGTCAAATTCAAAAGATTGTGTTTATTAAACATATTAGTTAGCATGATTCAGTCTCTAAAATGAATACTTGTTCCATTGAAGTTAACTATGAAGTTTATTTATGAAACCATATAAAATACATTAATGGGTTAAGTCAAGTGAAACCACCCGTAAATGAAGACCCTTCGGGTCTCGAGCATTATTTTTCATGAATCAACAGTTATCCATTGTTTCTGCTATACATAATTATTGAAGTTCACATTGCAGTACTTAGGATTATTTACCAGTTGTCAGTTGTCATTTGGAGATTATTATACCAGAATCACGCCCTTAAGTAAGTTACGATGTTGTCCCATCTGAGGATATCTAATATTAAGTTTTTGTCTCTTCACAACTTTTCAACTAGAAGGTTACATCAAATTATGTCTTTTTCAATTTACGATTCGGCGGGTTAATAGTAGTCCAACACGTTGCGTAATTATAATCTAGTACGGAAAAGTCGGGGGAGTATCCATTGTCACATATTGGTCCTAAGTGTTTAAAGAAGTTTATATAGGACAACATTCCAATTTTACATTACAAGAAGACACGAAATTCTCTCCTGTGCGTTATTTTAGGCATGTGCAGACAGAGTTAAATTCATTTTTATATATTTTTATTTTTTATGTCATTTATACATTTATGGATATCATCAATTCATTTAATTATATCATTAAATTTTCCAATCATATTTTTATATGTTTGTGTCACTCTGTTAGTTCCTTTGTTTTGTATAGAGAATGAAAGGCTACTGTTTTTTTATATCAATCTTATCAGGTGAAGGAACCGAAACCCTTCCGCCAATAGTTGCCGAGCCTGATAACACTGATATCAAAAGACATTTGTCTATTATTCTATTTATCATGAAATAGAACACCATATGTCCTCATCTCTTATTTCGTAAAAAATGACTTCTGAAGCAAAAATTAATAACTTCATATTTTACGGATTTGAAACTTTGTCCGCATTGCACTACAGTTTTAAGACATAATGTTTGTAATTAAAAGTTAAATCGACGAACGAATTGTAAGTTACTAATACGCCTGGTTACGTAGCCCTATCAAAGTACACTTGGAAAAGAGAGAATGCCATTTTTTATAAACCAAAAACATGAACTGAAGCAATGGCATTTGTTTCGTTCACTTTTATAGTGAGAGAGGAAGGAACAAGAAATGAAACATGAAATGAATCAAGAATATGTAACAATGAATATTCACTCTCAAGAAAGGCACAGGAAATAATTGCTAAAATTACAGGACTAAAATATAAGACTTTATAGTGAATATTCGCTCTCAAGAATACAGCTGCCGTATCTGCAAAGGATTTGATACAATTAGATTCAAATTTCTTGCATATGTTGAAAGCTTCCACGCTTTGAGGTCAAGTTCTTTTCTTTCTCACAAAAATGACAAACGCATTCAAACTTCCCGAGTGTTCTCAGAACGTATCATGGACTCCGAGGATATTACGGTCGCCGGAGGAAAACGGATGATAAAGGGCAAATGATAGGCTATGTAACTAAATCTTAAATTCGTTTTTCAACATAAAATACTTTGATTTTCCTGCCGAACGGCCATTTTTCCAAGAACATCGTCATTCAAAGTCATGTGTTTCCCCACAAGGTTATTTACGATCAACATGCTAATCGTAAAACATTTTTGGACAGTAACGAGTGTTTTTGTTGTTCTTTTTGAGTGTCCAGATCATGATTCAACAGACAGTGTGCTAACTAACTGGAAGAAAATATCTAAATCCCCAATCATAGTTCATTCTCAAACACAACTATTCAGCATTCATAATTTTAACATGGCGTCTGGAATTCTAAATGAGCAATAAGAGAGCTGCAGTTTAATGTACCTGCCAGTTTCCACTTGGGTAAAACGAAGCATTCTCAAAATGAGTATATATTGCCTTATTATCACATTATTTCAGAAATCAAATTTAGTTGCGTAACCACACAGGGCCTAGAGAATACTACAAACTACAAGAATTCGAAGTTTCTATTAAATTTTAGATGGATTAAATACATACGTTTTCATTCAGTTTTGAAATTTAATGCAGGGAGTTATTGATGAAGTTCCCTAAGTGAATTTTGTATCATTCCGCTATATTTCGGACATGTGAAAATTATGAATAGTCCGAGGAGAACCTTGTGTCCACGCTTGATTTCTATAAGGCTACAATATACTAATTCAATTCCTTCTATATTTCATATTACCAATTAAATCTTGATACCTCATTTTTCAGCACTTTAGAGTATTCAATGCTATAAAACCTACATATAGCTAGTAGAGTAACATGTCTTATACCAACAATACAATAAATATTGAGATGTAACGTTCCATATAAGAAAAGTGATCTGTTTAGAAAAACAATACTCTATGAAAATGCTCCTATGAAGTTTGCTGTTAAGCATTAACGCGTATGTAGACATTTTCTCAATGAATAAAATTAAAACCTGGCATGGTCTAGATCATTTTTAATACAACGGGCATTAAAAGTAAGCCGAAATAAAACAATCACATTCTTATAAGGCCTAAAAATATTCTTTATTTCCGGTATCATGCTAAAAAAAATTAGGGTAGGTAGGTCGGAAATTATTTTCTTCGGGGTGGGGGGGGGGGCATTTTTTACTATTATTAAGTGAGAGTTTTCGGAAATTATTTTTGTGTCAAAAAATAGATTCAAATAAGGGTGTATGCCTTAAGAACATCAGTAAGTTGATTTCTAACATCACTGACCATGAAGCATAGAAAGTAAAAAATTGAAGAAAAATATTCTCCAAGGCCATAGAAACATTAGGGTCCGGCCAAAAGTTAAGGGTAGGTCGGGATACCGGAAACAAATATTTTTTACGCCTAAGCCTCATAATATCATGTTTTATCAGCAACTTGGAACTACACTTTGGACTACTTCACATGTAGCACTGAGTTGTCACTTCTTTTGGTGTAAACAGTCCTTTTAATCAAGAATTTGTTGTTTTATTAACCATATTTATTGAGATATCCTCTCATTTCAGATCGCAAGCATATTTGGAGTAATAGGGATAATTTTGACAATAACGTTTTTGAGTCTTCTCTATTCATTCATATACAAGTCGTCCTGGGAAATCTACGCCGCAGCATGCCTTTTAACTTCTGCAGGCTTCGCACTCGGATACATCGTAGCTAAGTTATTCCGAATGAATGCCACACATGCACGAACTGTCGCCTTGGAAACTGGAATTCAAAATATTCCATTATGCCTGACAATAATTGCTTTATCATTCCCAAAACAAATGATTCCGAAATTGGTGCCTTTCCCATTGTTATACGGAATATTCGCGCAGATCAATAGCTGTGTCTTTGTGTTACTGTACTACATTGGCAAAAGCGTCAAGGCGTACAAGAATAAGGAAACGAGAAACGATTTCACCAGTGTGCCTACGAGCGACAATCCTGATGGTGTTGAAATGAGCATTGTAGTAACACAAAAGGAAAAAGTAGCAGAACTTTGAGGTCTTTTGCTTCGTTTATTTTCGTTATTTGTGTACATATACAGGTGTATTTTAACCAGCAAAACATAAACCAGTATTGTTGAAACTAAACACAATTATAATATTCTCTGAAAGAATCCCTATAAATTTAATTTTTTTTATCTAGAATGACCTATTCAAGTTAATACAATCATAGTTTGGTATAAGAAAAATACAGATGCTTCTAGAAGGCTCCAGCCCCGGTCTAAAAAGGGCAGTGAAAGTCAATTAATTTTAAATAAAAATGAGATTTTTATATCAGGTCTTAACTTATTTGTACTGATCATGAACTAGTTTAATACCTGCTCCAACCCCTGTTTACTCGGTACAACAGTGTACAATAGTTATTCATTTTCAGTTGTAGTTTTGTTTTCAGTCCTATTTAAAATCATCAAGTATTCACAAACGAAAGACAAATGTACAGTGTTGCGAAAGTGTATATGTATGTAAGGCTGAATTGTTGTCTGAGACTTGAACTTTTTAGACTGATATGTGATGTGTTAATATATTCCGTCTTGTCTACTGTGTAAAGAAAATGGGCTTGGACACTAACAAATACTTCGGGATTCTGCAGATGTTGTAACTCGAGAAACACAAACGTAGAGAGATGTGTAATTAATCCTTTAAGCCCCTAGTAGCTTTTGCAGTTTTCATAACTTACTATAGTCTGGGAACCGTAAATACAAGTAAAAGCAATCATATACTATATGTCTATGTCCACAAACTATATATAAATACCCGCTTAATCCTGATTATTACTTAAGAGAGCACCGACTATAATATTAAAATTTGTGGTCCATTGCATACTTGTTGTAGCATGCAATGAATGTGTTATTATATATATACAGTTATTAACAATAATATATGGTTAAATCAATTATAAGTATAACTGTCATGCTAACAGCTGCATTCTGCATATATTAGTTATATACGTTTGTACAGAAATAATTCACAAACTGATACATGTATTACTTAAGAAACAATAAGTTCCCAAACGTGGTTTATCGTAGAATAGCCCGAGTTTTGAGTTCTTATGCGTAAGAATATATCAAGAAGGCCGTAGGCCTGAGTGATATATTGTTTCGCATAAGAACGAAAAACTCGGGTTATTCTACGATAAATCACACTTGGAAACTTATTATTTCGATTCTAACACGACATACAAGTATCAACAGTGTTAGAAGAAATGGTAACTACTGTTTACGACCGTGCTACGCCCCTGAATCGGATGACGTCATCGCACGCGAGTAGTTTATTGCAAAATAACCCGAGATAGATTTTGCTCTACATGTATGTAGGTTATTTGCTGATCGTATTAGAATTGTTGTTAATCAGTTAAAAAAGGAAACTATCCGAATATTTTATGACGTTTAGTTTTATCGATGGCATCATCTATGAACTAAAACACATTTGGTACGGACAGAGTATATATATTACATCTTTGCTGACTCCCCACCTGATGGCATGGTTTTAGTGGCGTAATTGAGATCCTATCTCCAACACTTGATAATATTCAAAGAAATTGCGATTTCTTTACAAAAACGCAAAAGCGTTCGGCAGTTACCTATAACTAATCATCCACAATTTAAAAATATCATTAAATACTAGGCTTTAAATGTTTAAATATTAGATCTATCAGCAATGAAAATAAAAATATGAGCCTTGCGAGTGGAAATGCTGTAATTAATTTATTTGGGAACATTCGTTAATCACACAACACGTTGTGTACATTCTGTTGAACTTAATTCCCTACCAATGCTAACGATTTATACCAACACGGCTATTCCTCAATCAATGGACTTTAGAATGTATTTCTAGTTTTGCTTTTGTTGGATTTAACGTCGTACGGACTCAATTATAGGTCATATGGCAGCTTTCAAGCTTTGATGGTTGAATCAGACCCAATGTGCTCCTCCGAGAGACACTTGGGTCTTCATCTACAATCAAAGCTGAAAACTCGCCATATGGTTTATAATTGGTGCGACGTTAAACCCAATAAAAAGAAATCAAAACATAAATTTATGGCTGAATGCATATTAATTTATTGCACTTTGATTGATCTGACTAAATAAGCACCCAACGGTTTTCTGTTGCCTAGCAACGAAAGAATGTCAGTAAGTCATGTCTGGTCGCGTGACAATAGGGCCTGATAAAATTTTCATAGATAAATTCTTTTCAAAGCGAGACGCCAAAGCCTTGTTCAAGTGAAAATAAAGTCACAGAAAGTTACAGAAAAAAATTCTCTTTTTGTAAGTTTATCCTAAACGTGTGCTTTGACATTGCAACACTTTTGAGGATTTTTGAAACAAAATACTACATTGCAACAACGAAAATAGAAATGCGCTTGATAATGATAAAATGCCTGTTTTTCTTTTTTGGTTTTGTTATTTTTGTTGTTGTTGTTGTTTTTAGGGGTGGTGGTTATGGTGTGTAGTTATTTTTATATATTATTGTTGATTTTTTAAACTAACAAAATGTTTTCAAACAATTATGGAAGACAACCTTTTATTAGCTTATTAGCAAGTGTTGTATCAGTTTAAAAATTATATCGATAATGCAACTTTTTATCAGTTAGAAGTGAGAATGTCACAACCGCGACCTAGAGTATGTGTTAGCTTAGAAGTCCTAACGAAATGCCTCATTTCTGTAATTTGTTCTATTTTTTTTAAATTTTGATGTATCCAATATTTAAGCATCTACATTAATTATTGAAGACTCGTAAAATCGCATAGTAGTACTAAAATTAATTTCACATTTCAAATCTTTATATATTGTCTGCATGTTGAGTTAATAACTACAATGGTGCTTGCAGTTGATACTGATGCGTGTATTTACATGAAACTAAGATAGATAAATGTAAATTATTGCACATTACTGCACATTCTGTGAATAATTTTGCTGTGTGTGTTATGTGTGAAATATTTTGCTTTGTATATATAACGTGTTGTTCGTATTGGAGGTAACAAAAGAATATATACATTTCAATATTTGTAAATTTCTGCCAGGAAATGTAGTGTGCACAATAATTGAATGTTCACAGATACGTGGTCAAATACCAAACCAATCATAAATTTGTTTCTAGGATATGACAGTAAAATAAAGTTACTTTGTCATGATGTTTCTGCTTTATAATAAAACTCACTCGTTTGTAATTACCTTTTCAAGCATTTACGGGTATTTTTGAAACTTTCAACAAATTGATATTATTATTATCTACCGTTTAAGTTGTTTTTACACGTCAAAAGGGAAGTAACGTCATTTATTCATTTTATTGTGAAATAAAACTTGGATCCGGCATAAGAAAACGTCAAAAATATCACCGACTAAATGACAGGCCTTGTGTTTATTGATAAAATTGGCATTTTGTGACGAGAGTTAAAAGTTTTTCATTAAAATAAAAGCGTTTTCCCGAAAACAAAAAATGAATAGTCAACTTACATGATGCAATCATGCTTGCTCTTACTAATAAGTACAAGCGTCCTCTGTTTCACTTCATGTTTTTTTTTATTTAAAAGTTATTAAATTTTCGCGAAATGTTTTAATTTTGATGAAATTTAACCGTTTATCGTATGCAGAAATATGCCACTAGAGTCTGTGGAAAACAATATGATCCCTATAGAGTAACGATGAATATGTTGTAAGGTACACATTTCCTCTGTCCGAATTCACTATATTCAAGTATGATTGTATTTTTTATATATTGATATCAACAAAAAAAGAGCAGAAATATTTCATTTCGCAATTCAAACATGTCATATTCTCTGTAGATATAACATTCTACTATGTTAATTAGTTCAAGAAAACGATTATCAAAAAAGTGTTTAACAATAAAATATTAATATATTTATGTTCTTCACAAAAATGTAGCAGCCACATTATAAATAAAGGTATTATGAGCCTTTCACAGTTGTGGCATATATATGTACGTCAAATTATGTCACAATATACTTATTCAGTCCCTTCTCTATTTCATATAAATAAATAAATAAATCTTGAGACCTCTTTTTCAGTACTTTAGAGCATTTCAATGATATGAAAGCCATGTATATACAGTTAAAAGGCATGTCTTCTTACCAAAAACAAAATATTGAGATGTTATCTTACATATTAGAAAAATAATCTCTTTAGAAAAACATCAACCTCTGAAAATGCTCCCGTACAATTCACCGTTTAGTAATTACGCATATGTAGACATATTCTCAATGAATAAAACTAAAACCTGAAAATTCACAATAAAAGTGGTCTAGATGTTTTTTGGGGGTTTTTTTGTTGTTTTTTTTTTCTTTTGTTTTTTAAACAATTAAACCGGGCCAAACGTAAAACTGCAACATTCTTATATTTTCATAATACCATATTTCATCAAACAACTTAAAATTAAATAGTTGACTACTTCACATGTTGCACTGAATAGTCACTTCCTTTTTTTTTGTGTAAATAGTCCTGGACGCGTAATGTGTCATGGCATTTTTGATATTGTTGTAAGTTGTTTTTTTTTTATTAAATCTGATGTTTATGTTACTATTAAATGACATAGAAAGATTTCATTTGAAATTTTTAACGAATGATATAAAAAAGAGAAAAACGAATATTTATCGCTAATACTCTTTAAGACTTAATAAACTTTGACATAGTTTACTACATTTCAAAACTTGAAACTAAACAACTTTATTCAGTAGAAGTAAT
Organism: Mercenaria mercenaria; assembly: GCF_021730395.1. NCBI lineage: Eukaryota > Metazoa > Mollusca > Bivalvia > Venerida > Veneridae > Mercenaria > Mercenaria mercenaria. The sequence continues at coordinate 28,116,469 of NC_069368.1, forward strand.
GTATGGGTAGGGTTTATCTGCATAAATCATCTTATGCTTGAAGTTTGTTAATTCATATCTTAATCGTTAGTGAAAAGTGAATCATTACTCACCGTAATAACATACCAGACTGTGAGACAAAAACAATTTTCTCTTCGCTGCAAACTGGCGATATGTATGCTGATAATTATGTAAACACCTTCCCAATCTACTAATGACATAATGTGGAGCGGTTTATGAGATTATGTAATGCAGAATATATGTTTACATGTTTAAATTACATACCGGAGTATGAACATGGAAAATGGAACAAACATGGTGAATTTATTCATATATTTAAACGGAACAAATACGTCTTTAAGTGATGTCACATTTTCAGGAAAAGGGCCGTCTTCACTAAAGTTGGTTTCCGATGTTGTAATACCGACAACTCTCATTATAATCATGTTTGGTATGGGATGCACAATAGAGTTCTGGAAACTTATCCAGCATCTTCGCAGACCAATCGGAGCAGCTATAGGAATGCTGGCTCAGTTTATCGTACTGCCTTTGGTTACCTTCGGATGTGCGCATGCGCTTCAGCTAGAACCGATAGCCGCTATAGGGATGCTGGTGATGGGTTGCTGTCCGAGTGGGTCAATGTCTAACATATACTCGTATTGGGCAGACGGCGACGTTCCATTAAGGTCAGTTTCTCTTTCGATTTTATTCTTTGTAATAAATGTCATTGTCACACGTACTATTTTATAGATGATGTATGACAGTGTCAAACGATTGATAGCAATTTCAACTGAGCCATTCATCTAAAGTAGTCTGATGACGGGAGAATGGTGTATACCAGGAGGTGGAGACAGTTCCATTTCTTGAATTTTATCTATAAGAAAAGTTCAGAAATAATTTTCATCATGATAGTGAATAGATAGGTGTCTTTACGTCAATCCATTCATTTCAATACAACTTTTATCTTATTTCTATTTCTTAAACAACCAGTTGTCTAAAGTTTTTAAAAATACATTGAAGGATATTATTCAGTAGATCGCCAATTCGCCTTTAAACCTTTAAATATTCTTGTTATCCACACATGTTATGTCTGGTTAAATTTTCAAATGGTTTTATTCCATGTTGGAAACAGATAAAACAGCTGCCCAAATAGAGAGAATGCGTAAGAATAGCACTATTTTCAATATTGCGCATGAACTTATACGATTAAACCTTAAAGGGAGGTAAAAAATAGTAAATTGAATAATACTTTCTACTATTTTAATCAATATTCAAACCTTCGATTAATGTAGGACAAAACAATTACATGTATCAAACATATGATTTACCTTGAGAGATTAATATATTCTATGTTAAAAAAGTCAAGTAGCAGTCAAATTATTTATAAACAAAGATTGGAGCCACCGTGGCCGAGTAGTAAAGGTCGCTGACCTAGGATCATTTGCCTCTCACCCATATGGGTTCGAGCCTCAATAGGGGCGTGAATTCTTCATGTGAGGAAGTCATCGAAATGGCTTACGAAAGAACGGTGGTTCTACCCAGGTGCCCGCCCTTGATGAAATAATGCACGGATTGCACCTGGGGTCTTCCTTCACAATCAAAGCCGGAAAGTTGTTATATGATCTATAATTGTGTCGGTGTGACACAACAAAAACAAAACAAGCACGTATAAATAAAGGTATTATGGCCTTTTAGAGTGAACCGTAAAAACTTCTTTTTTGTAAGTGTTTTTGAAAATTTCATAGTATAATGCATGGCATGCCACATTCTGTTCTAGATAATGAGTAAGTACACTTAGGTTTTTGTTCAATCACAAGAAGTGACTATTGTATGCAGCGCTTCGCTCATACATCGTAGAATGTGCCATGGAAATACAACTTGAAATTAGTTGTGTGCGCATTATGCACTTGTTACATTTTTTTCTTTTGGTTCCGGTTAAATATGACACTCAGGCAGCACTAGAACTAGGTATTATAATGCAGTTGATTTTGATGTTTCAGTTTTGTTATGACACTGCTCACCACTCTATTGTAAAACGTTTAACTGTCTCACCATACTACGCGAGACCGCTAGCTACACTCCTGGCGATAGGTATAATGAACTTGTTTTTTATGTCTAAACGCTAGCTATACTACTAATAGCCATTAATCACGGGTTTTTCTTTTATGTATCCGTCTGACTTTGGCAAAGCTCGGCACACTACTGGCATATGTTTTTTTCACTCGCCACACTTCTATCACTGTCTAATTCTTATTTCTGTCTCACGCCTCTCGCGGGTATTATCGTTAGGGTGCACGTCGACTGTTACAGAGAATAAAAGTATGAAAACTGAAAAACAGTTATTTCAGCAATAGTAGGGACCTTAAAAAGACAGAATCGTTTAAATGTTAAAGATATTGGAAGAAAGTGCAAAACCGAATAAAACTAGATGTTTCACTGGAATCCCGCTTGCTGTCACTGTACATTGTTTCATGACTCAAGGTCAAGTATTTAACACATATACACAAACTTGTAAGTACTTTATGTGTATGTCAAGGAACATAACTTTGGTCTTGCTGAGTCAAATTTCAAACTAAATTTAAATAACATATAACAATCTCTAATGTTTTATGACTATAAGTCACAAACTTTAAGATAAATGCGATACACATTTGTATGCCATTTATGCTATTTTTTTACTAAATCAAGGGCCATGACTTCACATTCTAAATAATATTCCTATTTTGTTTAAAGACCCTAGGTCAAATAAGTGTAAAAATAGATGAGACAGAAAGTGTTATGCGAATTTTAACTAAGTCAAGAGCCATATTTCTAGCCTGACTGAGAGATATCATCTCAAATAAAACCCTAGGTGCAATATGCAAGAAAAGATTTTAATTGGTCTTTTTGTTCACTTATTAATGATGTTTCAAAGCTACAGTATTTAAGAAAAGTGAACCTGAACAAATGAAATTAATCAAAAACAATCCAATGTTTAAATGGACCATAATTCTGACAAAATGCATGAAAAAGTGAACGTTTTGATCTAATGATAAAAAAAACAAATGTACAGACGTTAAAAGCTATAGTTTTTACAGTAATCACGAAAGTGGACCATAACAAAAATATTTTACCAAGTATTTCCAATATTTTAAGTGCATGAAGAGTCATACGTCTGACAAAAAGCATATCATTATCAAACTATAATTCTTGGCCTATATACTCATCCAATGACGATATAAACGTTTGTAAGGTTCCAAAATATTGTTCATATAGTTAGTTTTAAGTAAGGTGAACCTTCACAAAAATTTGAAGCAAGAAATTGTAATTGTTGAAGTACAAAATGGACTTAAAGGTTTAGGAGTATATCACCAAAACACAGAAATATTTTATAAACGAATAACATCGTTACCAATATTTCACTTAACCATTACATGTTCTGCCGTACTGTCCCGTACTGAAAATATTCTGAAGAAGTTGTCCCCCTTTGAAAATGAATGCCATTTGTAAAGAAATAAAAATAAACAATTGTTGAAAACTGTGTTCCACTTAATTATGTGAATTTTCAACACTCGCATGCGATTGCAAATGAATCAAAACTAACATGTGTAACAGTTCTTTGAAAATGGCGAATTTTTGAAGGCGTTTGACTGCCCGGAAGTGGGTCCCATTTAGACAGTCTTTTTTTCGGAATTCAATGTTTATATTAGTATACTGACACTTGTTTTGTTGTTTTTGTAATGATAGCATGTATATTACTTATATTACTCTACAAAACAAGTGTCAGTATACTGATATAAGCATTGAATTCCGAAAAAAGAACTGTTTAAACAGGCCCCACTTCCAGACAGTCAAGCGCTTTTAAAAACATAGTATTATGACCTCCAGATCATAGTACTATGACTCCCCCACGTGAAGTAAACTGAACCTCACGAAGAATATTGACTCCCATAAAAAAACGACCCCGGTCATTTGGTCAAATTTAGTGATAACTCGTGTATCTAAGGCCTAATTGCTGCATTTTATGCCCCCTTTCGGGGGAGGGGGGCATATAGATTTGCCCTTGTCCGTCCGTCCGTCCGTCCGTCCTTCCGTTTGACCATTAGCCCCAGATACCATCACTTGACACAGAAATCAGAGCATTCCGCAACGGGGAAAGGGATTCTATTTCTAGACGCTGTATCTTGGTGTATACATTTTTTTCAGGAAAATAACAATTCACAATACGTTCACAAAACACACCAGTGTCAATAATCCCTGCAAACTTCGGTATGAAGTAATTCTTCAGAAGAAAATTGCACAAGAAACTGCTAGCATAGAACTTAGTATTAATAGAAGTTGCAATACTTAGCAGTGGCAGTAACAATAGGAAGTAGTATAGTGGAGCAGCTTAGTGAGAAAATCTAAGGAAATACTTCACTTGATGATACAAGTATGAAATTTACACTAAATGTTCATATGGCCCAGATTCAAAAATGATCGAGGGCCATCTAAAAATCATTCATTTTCAAGATGGCCTCCAAATTTCAAAATGGCTGCCAGAATTGAGGCATTTTTCATATAATCAGGATCTGTAAGTTTCTAAAATATCATATTTGTTGGGATGTAACATGTTTTTCCCTATCAGTTCGTTCCCATAGGCTGATAGTTTTATTTTTAACATTGCCTTTTCCAAATATCGACCCATTTAAGAAAGTCGCCATCTTTAAAATGACCGCCAGACTTACGTTCTTATCACGGCCAAGTTTGGGTCTTCTATTTTCAGTGCTATAACCATCGACTATTGATTCTAACACGATCCGATTCATTTTCCTTTTAAACAAAGAAGGCCAGAAAACAGTGACAATTAAAGCTGGCGCCTCGTGGATATAATGTCCTTCGCATCTGACTCCAAACAATGATTTTATCTCAAACATTGAAACAATATCCAACTGGATGAGATATATTATTTCTTAATTAGATCCTGGTCCCAGATAAATCTGAAAGCATATTATTATGATATCGGCCTGAAATAAGCTAATATGGTTTATATGGACATCTCTTCTTTTCAATCTCTTCTCTGTTCTATCCTTCATTTCTTGCTTTATTTCACTGAGAAACAGTCTCAAAATCATGGCAATACTGAACCATTGCTTATCAGCTGAAACAAAATCTTTAACTAAATGATATGTGTAATGATTCTATAGAATGAACTACAAACACTACAAGGGCACACTGATATAGTTCATAATGTCATGTTACTCAGCATGGGGTTCAGTGACATCTTCAATACGTATATGTATCAAAAAGACCAAAACAAATCGTATCCCATACAGCAAAATGTTAAAATATATATTGAAGGCGGTAAAAGGATAGTCCCTTGGCCTTCAAATTATAATAGTACATACTTTGTATTAACAGATACCAAATTTGAATATATCATTGTAAGTTTGCGTATCTGTGCTTTTGTTTATGTTCTATTTCAAACTCTTGATAATGTCGAAAAGAAGACCTCCTAAACTATGGAATAGCTTTCTTAGATGCGTTGAAAATAAAACTAAACTATTTAGTTTTCGTGCGGATAAAACAAGACGCATCACTAATGGTGATGAATACCCCCATACATCAGCTTATTGTCAGAGGAACAGGGTTATTGAAAATATGATACATTGCTTTGTATATTATACAGGGGGAGAAACCTTAAAAAGAAAAAAGTAGGTCAAGATCAAGGTCACTGAAAATCAGTTTTGAAATGTTTGTTCAAAACTGTACAAGTGGTTTGAATTTTATGGCAATATCTTTAAAAAAAAGAAATTAAGTCAGTAGGTCAAGGTCATGGATAAGGGACCATGTAATCTGCTTTTTAATCTTGTCTTTTGGCAATTTCTGTGATATCAGGCTCCATAACCACAAATCAAATCAAGCCTGCAGCAGTTTCGTTTATGTCGTGTTTGGAGACCTGTGGGTTTCCACTTTTTATTTTATTATATCACCAAGGGTCATCAACTTTTTATTTTATTATATCACCAAGGGTCATCAACTTTTTATTTTATTATATCACCAAGGGTCATCAACTAGTTATACTTAACATATAAAGTATGGTAAAAAATCCAATGTAACTCTGTTTGTATTTGAAACAAATAAAGGGCAACAACTTAGTCAAAATCATTTAAATGGAACGTGTTTTGCACATGCATAACTACACTTGGTACAATTGATAATAGTAATAACAAGGTGTGATAAAAGTCGGGCATACAATGACTTATACGTAGCGCGGACATTTTTTTCTATATACATATAATTATAGAAAAAATAATAAAGGGCTATAACTATGTAAAAAATAATTCAAATGGAACATGCTTTGCACATGTACAACTTGACTTGGTACGAACGATAATTGCAAGGTTTGATAAGCGCGGACAGCAGTTTTCCATATACATATAAAAGAAGAAAAATAAAGGACCATAACTAAGTGAAAAAATCATCCAAATGGTACCCGCTTCGCACATGTACTGATAATAATTACAAGGTTTTATTGAAAACTGGCAAATAATTGCTGAGAAATAGCACAGACAAATTCCGTATACAGAAGGACGAACCGGAATCCAGAATAGTCCCTAGATATATCGGGGTATAATGATAACTGTGCAAACCAATAAAATGATCATAGCAACAAAAGGTGCCGATATTGTTTGCAATTTATATAGAAACAGAAATGCGCTTGCTCCATGTAACCACGAAGAAGCCGATAATTGTGTATTTGTTCATGCAAAGCATGCCTCATTGACAGGAAACCGAACAATTACAATTGTTAGTTAGTTCTTGCTATGGCAGTGTATTGATGTTTTGTGGCTTGCTTACTTGGTCCTCACTCAGAGGCATTGCCATTGTTTCTTGCTTTTACCCGTTACGACACTGTTTCTGCATTTGTCGACTAGGGCAAGAAATCTGCATGGCAGGAATAGAATGTTTGTGAAACAGCTATAGTTCAAAGTATTTCATAGTCTCAGTGTTGCCAAATACACAATAACTGAGTAGGAAATGGATACATTGGAAAATATTTTAGTTATATTGTATGCTCGATCAAGCACGACATGCAAGATGGATGAAGTTCGACTTTATATATTTGCCCGGAAACAAAGAGCGTATAATGCGATTCCACCAACAAAAGGTGCTCTGAAACAATTCACCAAGCGAGCAATTTTTCAGGCAGGCCATGTCTGGGGTAAAGCAGCTGTTACCATGCAGCAACTGCCGCCTCCATCAAACTTGGGATGGCTGAAGCAGAACAATGTGTGGATCCCTTATCGGATGGAATTGTCGGTTATAACTGAATGCTTCCAGGTCCTTCAAAGGTGTGGCTGCAAAAGGATTTCCTGTACTGGAAATTGCAAGTGCCACCGCTTAAATAATTTTATGTTGCAACTGTTAAGAAAATGACTAAATGCAGTATATGCATTTTATTTTGTTTCGGTTAGAACACGATTTCCGATGTGTATAGTTTCATGGGTATAGTAAATCAACAGAAATAGTTTCTTAAGGTTTGCCTTATAAGAAAACGTTGCTCTTGACTAAGCAAGTGCTCACGCTGTCCTATTTCTTTATCCCCTCGTGGTTTTTATAACACGCATTTTCTAACGATGTTAATTTATTGCATTGAATGTTTTTACCATTGTTCGAAAACAAAACTGCTTATAAAAACTTAAGTGTTGAGATGTCTAAAGCCATGAGCTTAGTCATACAAAATTGATTACAAATTAAAAGAATATGAATACTACAGACAGATATTTTGTTCTAAACTGAAACGAAAGTGTATAAATAAAACCAAGGAGCTGCGTTCAATAAACGCTTAATGCCCCCAGTGGCATCTTTGTCGGTAGATTTTGCACCTAAGTCCAAAACGAGGTCAAGGTCAAACTGAGGTCAGGTGATGTTTGAAGATGAGGAATGGTCACAGGTTACATCTTTATTAGTATCAAATCATTCTAGTAAGGGGTATTGATGCAAGACGAAACGGTCCCATCTGGTTAACCTCGTGTGGACGAACGGACGGACGAACGAATGGACAGATGGACGGACAGGACAATCACTATATGCCTCCGGCATCAGTAGATGCTGGGGACATAAAAATGCTATAGTTTTAATGTATTACATGCTTGCCTTAAATAAAGTACTGAAAAGTAAATACAAACTGGCGGCCATTTTGTTTTTGCGGCGGCCATTTTGAAAACGACATTATTTCAAGTGGCCCTTGATCTTATGTTAAAGTGCATGCCAGGTAGTTACTGTCCTGTAAATTTGATGCTTGTATCATCAACTGAAGTATTTTTGCAATATCCTGCTCCACTAGTAGTAGTAGGAGTAGTAGTAGTAGTAGTGGCAGTGGTAGTGGCAGTTGCAGTAGCAGCAGCAGCAGCAGCAGCAGCAGCAGAAGAGGAAAAAGTGACAGCAACAACAGCAGCAGGAGAAGAAGAGGTAGAGGTAGAAGACGTATTAGTGGAAGCAGGTATAGTAGTATCAGTAGTAGAAGTAGTAGTAGTAGTAATAGAAGAAGAAGAAGAACTACATGTAGTAATAGCAATAGAAGTAGCGGCACCAGTAGTAGTAGTACAATCAAAATGTTAACTATTGGCAATGGAGGGTATTAGAGTTGTAGATCTAGTAAAATTGTCCGTTAAGTTTGGTGGGGATCACTTTTTAATAGATATTATCGTCGAAAGTCTTTTTAGGACCCGGTGTTTTACACGGAAAGAGTAACTTTTGTAAATAGAATAATGTCCGGGAATCGATATTGTATGAGAGTTCGAATGTAGTAATTTCGGCAGTGAGTATTTTACATGGAAAGAGTCACTTTTTCTATAGAATAATAACCGGGGTCGTTATTCTATGAGATTCGAAGGGAGTCATCTTTAGGGAGTCAGTATTTTACTTGGAGGGGTCAGTTTTTCTATAGAATAATGATCGGGGGTCGTTATTCTATAGAGTTTTCAAAGGGAGTCAGTTTTTTATAAGGGGAGTCAATATTTTACAGGAAAGGAGTCACATTTTCTATAGAATAATGACCGGGGGGGTCGTTATTCTATGGGGGTCGAAATACTTCAATACACCGACTCTATCTCCATGAAGAGGGATACGACTCCCCCGAAAATGGAGCCACCCGTTTGCCGTGGGTGGCGGCCCGTAGGCCGGAGAGGAGTGTCCTGGATGTTGAGGTGCCCCACAGCACCCCTGCTTGTTTACATGTGTGCATCCCCTTGTGCGTACCATACACATCTTTGGCCTCTAATTCGGTCTACATGTTTTTGGTGGTCGTATTGGACCGATATGTTCAATCAGCTAGTCATGCCAAACCCTAAGAAATTTCACTTTAATTACACTTACATCTTATTTTTAATATTAAATTGCATCTATGTTTTCAGTTTTACCTTGCACAATTTTCTCTGCTGTTTTGGCAAATTAACGTCACACAAAATCATATGTACTTTCCTTCTATCATCATATTTTACCGCGTTCAGCAAACTTCATTGTACGGTCACACAAAATTATTGATCAATATATTGCAATATGTATTTTAATTTTCTATTTCCTAGAAGGTGGTGGCTTATGGTCAATTTGTTGGGTAAAGTAGAAATCCCATGAATACTCTTACTGCATACTGCACTACAGCCGGTGATATAAACAAGATTACAAAATACTTGGCCGAGTGTAACACTACAGCATCCCTAACATGTATGAGCTGGATATCCGCTCAGTTTACATGTTCCCTTGGACTCCGCGGCGGCTGGGGCTGCGAGTGACGAATTTGTAAACCATTCATTATGGAAACTATAGATAAAAATAAACGACCGCATACCGAAACAGACTCTGGCGGCACGGAAGGTGAGCATTTTTCTCACCGATCATTCACCTCGAACATTCCTTTCCCTAAATTTCTGCTGAATCAGTCCACCGACGAAACATTCAAAATGAGAAGTATCTCTCCTTTCGTGATTGGGGAAACACTAGAGATTGTCGCTGGTGCTCCAAAATCAGTCAGGAAATTGCGTACAGCGGATCTGCAGGAGGAAGTCGAAGGAGCAGCTCATGCACAAATTCTACTAGGCATGACATCATTTTTAATCACTCGTGTAAGTGTATTGCACACCGTACTTTTAATTCCTCAATGGGGGTCATTCGTTGTCCTGATCTTGCAGGGGTATCGGAAATTGTGCAAGAACTCACTGCACAATTTTTCTCTGCTGCAGGACACATCAAAATCAAACAACTGGAAAAGGAAAAAATACCAACACATCATCCTAACATTTGGCATTCCGTTTCTTCCTTCTTTTGTAAATGTTTGCTGTATTCGTACAAAAGTCAGCACTTATATTCCAAAACCACTTCAATGCTACAATTGTTTTAAGTTTGGCCACAACGAAAAGAACTGTAAAAGTGACTGCATCTGCACAAAGAGCGGCCAAAATAGCTATTCTCATGAGCATGACACCTGCAGTCGTCCATTGCATTGTGTGAATTGCGGCAAGCCACATTCCGCCAAGTCATATGACTGCAAGACATGGAAGATCGAAAAAGAGGTAGTCCATGTCAACTTCACACAGGGTATTGGATTTCCGGAAGCAAGACAAATTCCTAGCACTAAATTCATATCTCCATCACGCAAATCATCATATTCTTCAGTTACGTAATCTAACATAAATAAAACAATAAAGTGTATTGATACGTCTACGGAAACTGATTCTGTGCCTGTCCCAGACGTTCTAAAACAAAAGCCGAATTTTGATTTAAAACCTACACATAAACTTGTAGCTGAAATTGCAGCTGCTAAACTAGCGCTACCACCAGCTGCTGTTCAAAATGTACCAAGGTATTCAAACATGCATTCGTTAAAGCAAAATGTATCAAATGCTAGTCAACGTAGGGAGAGTCAAACACCAAAACAAAAATTTATTTAAACACCATTTTAAACAAATCTTAAATGTCAAGTAAAATTATCCAGTGAAATTGTCGTGGACTTAAAGCTGATTTAAATGAAATTCTTCTCATCTTATCAAAATGAGAAATGCCATGATACTGCAGCTGGTCCTGACCAAATCCACTATCAACTTTTAAGGCACCACTACATTTTCACAAGGAATGTATAATGCCATATATTCTTGGGTCTTTTTTTCCAGCACAGACTGAACCGAAAGATAGTGTCTGTAGTGCTGGCTAAGGATGCATGACACCTTATTTTGCTTTATTTTTGTTTCCTATTCAATTAATACTTTAAAAATATATGAAACTCACTGCCTTAGGACTGCTACTTTAAATATTAATTTCAATACTTTAAATATATGCAGATCGCTGTAGGTAAACCCCCACCTTTATAATTTTATAAATTTTGAATATTATATTGAATACTGAATTGATAGAACTGTTAGTTCTGAATTAATTACATATTGTAACATTATCGGATTGTGGTGGTATTTGATGCTTTAGAATGGTTGTGTTTAATTATTGTATTAAACTATTTCAGTATCTAGTCGGAATTAACCAAAATGTTCTTATACAGTTGGACACGGCTAGTTGTGTTTGCATTTTCATGTGGAATATTTGAATGGCACTTTTCTGCGTGCTAGTTCATTCATTTCATTATTACAACTTGATGTTGCAGGACTCATAGGTATAGTGGTGAAGAGCACATACTTTATGTGTCAAGCCGCCCTATACATAAACATATAAAATTCTTCTCATCTTATCAAAATGAGAAATGCCATGATACTGCAGCTGGTCCTGACCAAATCCACTATCAACTTTTAAAACACTTACCACAAGAATCATTGGTACTCCTCCTTGAAATTTACAACATTACGAAAACTGTCATTTTTCCAGATTCGTGGAGAGAAGTTATAATTATTCCCATACCAACACCTGGGAAAGATAACACCAACCCCAGTAATTAAAGACCGATCGCTTGAACTAGTTGCTTATGTAAAACACTAGAGGTTATGATTAATTCTAGATTAGTTTGGTATTTAGAATCTCAAGGCTTAATAACAAACTTTCAAAGTGATTTTCGCAAACAGTGTAGCACAACCGATCATCCTCTCTGACTGAAAAAATTTATTCGTGATGGATGTCAAAGAAGAACATCGTGTATCTCTCGTTTTCGATTAAGAAAAAACTTATGATACCACATGAAAATATGGTATTATGAATGACCTTGACGACTTAGGTTTGAAAGGTCGTCTTTCAATATTTATATCTGAGTTTTTATCAGATCCCACTTTTGAAGTTCGTTTCTGAGGCCTGCCTGCTTAGCTCAATAGGGGGAGCGTTGGTCTACGGATCGCAGGGTCATGAGTTCGATTCCCGGACGTTGCGTATGCTCTCCGTGACGATCTGATGAAAGACATTGTGACTGAAATCATTCGTCCTCTACCTCTGATTCATGTAGGGAGGTTGACAGTTACTTTCAGAGAACAGGTTTGTACTGATTCAGGATCAAGGAACACTGGTTAGGTTAACTGCCCGCCGTTACATAACTGAAATACTGTTGAAAAAACGGCGTTAAACCCAAAACAAACAAACAAACCCTTTCTGACCCTTTTGAGCAGAAATAGGGCGTTCCCCAAGGTTCTATTTTATCTGTTACACTTTGTAGCATTAAAAATACTTTTGCCAAATGGTTTGTTACCAGGGACAGGTTGTTCATTATATGTTGATGATTTTTTAATATGTTATATGCGTTCAATATAACGCCAATTACAGCAGTGTTTGAATAAACACCAAACTTGGGCTATGAAAAGTGGTTTTAGATTTCCCAAGTCGAAAACTCGACACTCAGTGAGTCTACTTTTGTCAAATAAGGAAACAACACTGTGACCCGGCGCTTTTCCTAAATGGTACCAAAATACCCGTTGTTGACGAAGCAAAATTTCTTCGTGTTATCTTTTATTATTAAGGCCAACGTCTGATGAGACTCACAGAGGGGTCGCAATAGTTGTTTTCTTTTGTATTGGCTGACACTCAGAAGTGAAAATCAACATTCATTGGGCAAATGTCGGATAGTTATCCTTGAAAACTGTTATAAAATTGACTGAAAATCTTGATGGAAAATGCTTTCAAGATGCAAGGAAAACGCACTTACGGCCATCCCAAATCTTAAAATTTTCTCGGGGGAGACCCCCAAAACCCACTTACGAGAGGGGAAAAACCACCTCTCTCTCTTTCTCTCTCTCCCTCTCTCTCTCTCTCTCTCTCTCTCTCTCTCCCCCTCTCTCTCTCTCTCCCTCTCCCTCTCTCTCTTTCTCTCTCTCTTGCCTTCGGCACTCGCGGGACGCCTTCGACGTCCCGTGGCCGGACCACTTTTTTCGAAGCCGGCGACGGCCCTGCTTTGATAAAATACTTTCTTTTTATACCACATATCAAATATTTGAAAGCCAAATGTTTGAAGTCATTGGATCGTTTGACGGTAATTTCAAATAATGTTTGGGGGCCGATCGCCAGAATTTATTAAGACTTTATAGAACTTTGATTAGATCCAAGTTAGATTACGTTTGTGTGGTTTATGGTTCAGCAAGAAAATCTTATTTACAATGTTCTTGGTGCATTTAAAACATCGACTGTTAAAAGCGTGTATGTTGAGGCAAAAGAACCCTATCTTTACACACGCCGAGGAAAACTTTCATTGCTAAATGCTTTGAGGATGACTGCAAACATATCTAATCCTGCTCATGAAATCATTTTCAAATCCAAGTATTTCGATTCGTATGAGAAAAAAACCAAAACAAATCAAACCGTTTGGATTTCGCATAAAATTTCTATACGAAACTGACTTTGAATTTGAAGATATTTAAGAAAATTCCTTTCCGAATCAGCCGCCATGGACCCTTGCTTCCCCTACAGTTCTTAATTTGAAAATCGCCTTTAGAAAGTCAGAAACAAATCCTCAACAAATAGTCACTTTAAAAGTATTCTTTTCCAATTTACACAGACGGTTCGAAAGATTATTCAAATGTTGGCTGTGCAGCCGTCAGACATCTTCATCAGTCAAATCACGTTTGCCAAATAAGGCGACAGTATTTTTAGCCGAGGCAAAAGCTATTAATTTAGCACTAAATTTTATATTAAAATACACTAGGGAAATAACTTTATTTGTTTATAATCATAATATAATAATAATTGTTTTAGGGATGCTTTACAACATACATTTTCCAAACGTTTGTTTTCCACGATATATGACCTTTTTGTATGCATCTGCCGTACAATCTAACTCACTCAATCCCTGATCTATATGATTTTTAACAGAATTTTTCGCATCTTGTGACGATAACTGATAAATTGTCATATGTTTCAATTCATTTTGTATTATCTATGTAAAACTCATGTTTTATTAACGATGAACTGGCAGTTTAGGTGCATGAACTTAATGGTAGTATAGGGGAGAATTATTAGTCCCCTACTGGTTGAAAACCAGTTTCGGGGCTATAGGAATGCGCTTTTCCGTCCGTCATTCCGTCCTTCCGTCATTTCGTCCGTCCACAAAATCGTGTCCGTTCCATAACTCTGTCATCCATGAAGGTATTTTAAAATTACTTGGCACAAATGTTCCCCATGATGAGACAATGTGTCATGTGCAAACCCCGGACCTTTAGCTTAAAGGTCAAGGTCACAATTGGAGGTCAAATGTCAACAGGGCTTTTTCCTGTCCGGTCCGTAACTCTGCCATCCATGAAGGGATTTTAATATTATTTGGCACAAATGTACCTCATAATAAGACGATGTGTCATGTATGGCTTTCAGACCCCTAGCTCAAAGGTCAAGGTCACACTTGGCTGTCAGATGTTAACATGGCATGAACAGGGTCTGTTTTGTGTCCGGTCCATTACCCTGTCATTCATTAAGGGATTTTAATATCACTTGGCACAAATGTTCCCCATGATGAGACGACGTTTCATGCGGAAATCCCGGACCCCTGTCTTAAAGGTCAATGTCACAATTGGAGGTCAAATGTCAACAGGGCTTTTTTTCCTCTCCGGACAATAACTCTTCCATCCACGAAGGGAATTTAATATTACTTGGCACAAATGTTCCCCATGATGAGACGACGTGTCGTTCACAAAACCCGGACCCTTAGCTCGAAGATCTAGGTCACAATTGGAGGTCAAATGTCAATGTTTTTTTTTCCTGTCCGGTCCAGAACTCTGTCATTCATCAAGGGATTTGAATATTACTTGGCAAAAATGTTTCCCATGATGAGAGGACGTGTCATGCACAGCATCCAGAACCCTAGCTTAAAGGCCAGGGTCACATTTGGAGATCAAAGGTCAATTGGACATTTTTCCTGTCCGGTGTATAACTTTGTCATGCAAAACAGGATTTGAATATTACTTGGCACAAATTTGTACCGCTATGAGGCAGAGTGTCGTGCGTAAAAACCTGGTCCCTAGGTCGAAGGTCAAGGTCACATGTAGAGGCCAAATGTCAGATACAAGAATGATTTTGTCCGAACCTTTTTTTCTTAATTCATAGAGGGATTTTGATATAACTTAGCATAAATGTTCACTACCATAAAACGGATAGTTTTGTGCAAGAACCAGGTCCCTAGGTCTAAGGTCAAGGTCACACTTAGAGGTCAAATGTCAAATTTAAGAATGACTTTTTCCGGAGCATTTCTTCTTCATGCATAGAGGGATTTTGATGTAACTTGGCACAATTGTACACCATCTTGAGACGAAGTGTCATGCGCAGGTCCCTTCTTAAGAATTACTTTTCTTTATTGTTACTATAAATAGTCCATATTGTAACTTTTTCATTAATAGTCATAGGGGAGAATCGATACCACTTTTTGTGGTACAATATGCATGTTACATCCAATTGTGAGGTGTATTTTACCTATCTCTACTTCAGGTAAGGATTTTTGTGTGGACTTTTTTATTTTTTTAAGATTAACTTCCCTTAGTTGTTACTATAAATAACTTATATTGTAACTTTTTTATAACTGACCATAGGGAAAAACCAAGACCACTTTTCTGTGGTACACAGAGATGTTACTTTCAAATGTTAGGTGTATTTTAAGGTATCTTTGCCTGGTAAGGACATTTTTGTGGATTCAGAAAAAAAAAGGAATTACAATAATTACTACACAACCACAGAATTAAAATTTCATTTGAAAATACAGGTGTTAGTGTAAAGAAAGTTGCTATAACGGGCGTATATTGTGACATTCTGGCACACTTGTTTTTGGGTTGTTGTTTTTTAACTACAAATAACTTATATGACACCTTTTTGATAATTGGCCAAAAATGCTATATGGAAACAACTATAGGTTTTTATACATACAAATTTTAGTCCAAGTGTTTTGTTATAACATATTTTATATATAGTACAATATTGTGTATACATTATTGACAGATATCAATTCATTATGTTATACTGCAGTACAGAAAATTAGTTGCCATCCAGTAAGGGACTTTGTTTTGCATGGCAATACTTCATTTACTTGTTTTCAAATATGTTAAATGGTTAAATTTCGATGCCTGGTGACCCCATGTTTTGTTGGTGGAGGTGGTGGTGGTGTGTTTTTTTTTGTATCATTTCAAGGAGTTGTGTCTGCTAAATAAAAATTAGTAAATATGATGACCATAAATTATATGCAAGAGTCATTACAGTCATGTTTTTGATTGCGAAATGGTCAATCATACACTGTAATAACTGGATTTCTGTTTAAACATCATCGAAAATTATTAAGTAACAAAATAAAAATTCTATAACATATTTTGTCATGTAATTTACTGTATATTTCTTTTTTAGTTGACACTATACTTTCAAATGATACCAAAATTATATGAGCTTACCAGGCATCAATATTTTATATATTTATTATAGCTCTGTTATATAGAACTTGCTTATTTGTGGATCGGATACCTTTATTAAGGCAATCATATGGCTGAAACAGTATTGTGGTGACTGACCAATGAACTGCAAGTGCTCGATAGGTCTGCAATGTTTACAGAGTTACAGTCTGTGCATAACCAGGAAGAATAGTCGTCTAGAGTTACAAAATAGAAAAAGTGGAAACTCCACAGGTCGCCCAACACGATAAATACGAAAATGTTGCAGGCTCGGTTTGATTGAGCTTGTTCGTGGACGTTAGTTAAAATGCATGCTACTGTCCACGCCCTCTAGCCCTGGGTTTGAGCAGAACTCAACATTTACACATGCTACAAGTACAAAAATATTAGAGACATCCGTAGATGTATTCATACGGCGGTGCACATGCCTATCGTACGTTTAATTCCCTATACCTTGTCAAGCAGTGTGGTGCCTTTGGTATTTATCGCATTCAAAGGCTTAATCAAGGTCAAGAATATCAATGCCACAGCTTCCAAATGGATTGAAGCGGAGTGGAGCTAGACCATGAGTAACTTCAATATCTGAAATGAGTGAAAATCAGAGTAATAACAAGTGCACTAATGACATGGAACAGTGTCATTTTCCTGGGAAATTTATACATGTATAATTGCTGTATCATCATAAAAAGGAACATAATTGTACAAATTTCTGTGATCCAATATGGTTCGAACAGTTGCAGGGTCGGGGATGGGTTGAAAACACCTGTAATTGATATCTTAATACGATTAACAAATTACAGAAAATACGACAATCGATGGAATAACGTATATTTATCTTCTTTATTCTAACTATTCAGGTGACGGATGAGAAATAAATTGGGGTTACCTGTGGTATACAATAAACCGCAAAATAAACGGTAAAAGAAATTGCTTTAAGGTCATTTTTCAGCTTAAAAATTGAAGCAGTTAACTTTCCGACGTGTGTTCAACATCCTTCAGGTATAAGGACAACATACTCTTTCTTTAACTGTTTCAGTTTTACTGACCATGCTCACGACGCCGGTTATATTATAGTGAACTTGTTGTATTGTTTCAGTTTGATTCTGCCAAATGCTAGCCTCACTTCTGACACTGCGTATAATGCACTTGTTTTAGATGTTTCAGTTTCACACTGTCAACGCTCGCATCACTGCTGACTCTAGGTATAATGCGCTTGTTTTTGTTCTTTCAGTTTGACTCTGTCAAATGCTAGCCACACTGCTGACACTATGTATAATGCACTAGATTTTATTCTAAAAGACTTTAAGTTTGACTCTGTCAATGCTAGTCACGCAGCTGCTCTAGTTATAATGCGCTTGTCTTTGTTGTTTTAGTTGTATGATTACAACCCTAGCATTACATGCTCTATGTTTACTGTTTTCTCGTTTCGGTTTAACTGTTAGTGTACAAATACTAGCTCCACCATTGACATTAACATTGTTTTCGTTGTTGTTGATTCAGTGTGACTATGACAACGTTAGCTACACTTTTGGCGTTAGGTATGATGCCTCTAAATATCTGGCTGTACAGCAGAAGCTGGATAAACGAGGGCCTTTTAATACCTTACAACAACATGATTGTCTCCCTTGCAATGACACTGGGGCCTGCAGCTGTTGGAATATTTCTAAGATGGAAATGGGAAAAGATAGCTTTAGTTATTGTGAAGGTAAGTTGTCACCTAAACATACAAAAGCATACTATAATGCAGAATGACTGTTGATTTTTGGCAAGTCTCACATTCATACGAAGTCAATTTTGTAATGTAAAATGCCAAGAACATTAAATTTGATTCTACTCAAGTACTTGAATGAAGTGTTTGGAGTTTATTCAGCGTGCGGAATCACGTGACTTAAAATGACGACGTGCACGAAAAAAATGGCCGACACTTTCTTTCGCTTCAACAGGAAATCAAGGTATTTTATATAAACATAGTGTTAGATACTGTTACTCGTACATATACTTTCGTTTGTCCCTTACCTTCAGATTTCTCTAGATACCCGTATTGTACGCCATGTGTTGATCTTTTATAAGAACACTCGGGAAAGCATTTGTCATTTTTAGGAGGCTTTCCATGGACCGACAATGTTTTTGAACGAAAATGCATTTTCAAAAACATTTACAACAGTTCAAATGAAAATTTGACTGAGCAAGCTGTACAGTTAGAACATTTGTTAAGGTTAAGCAGTATATCACAGAACAACAGAAATTATTAGTAAACGAACAACATCTTTACAACAACTTATCTGTCCAATACATGTTTTACTGTTCTGTTCCATAGAACTGGACACTTAAAATATTCTAAAGGTGTTGTCCCCCTTTAAAAAAGAATGCCATTTGTAAAGAAATAAATGAAAACAATTGTCAAAAAAGGTGTTTTACTTAGTCATGTTGAGTTTAAACACTTGTACATTGTTGCAAATGCATCAAAGCGAAAACATGTAACAGCTTTTTAAAAATGGTATATTTTTAAAGGCGCTGAACTGTACAGAAGTGTGGCCCCTTCATGTAGTCCCTTTCCGGAATTATATATATATGAGTAAATTGACAATGGTTTTAAAGAATAATATACATGTTTTATATGCTGTTTAATTTTCATGTAAAACAATGTTTTCTTTCTATGATTTGGTGATGTTCAAACTTTTTTCTCCGAAACTTGGACCTAACTCTTACTGTGCATAAAATATGCCGTTTATTAGATATTAGTATATGAATATATTATTTATTTATAGATATACATGTTAATATTAAATTTTATTTAAAGACAGCATACATGTACATCTCATTCAACTTAGACGTAAATAAACATTTATGGGAAAGTTTTGTAAGAAAGGAGAGCAACGTTGTCCGCTGATGTAACTACTCCTCGTTTAAATGGGTCAGCAGTGTTGTTGTACTTATAAAATAGACTGGCCCGGTTTATAGTTGGTTGGCCAAGGCTACGGATATACGATATTTATTGTATTTTGTCATTATTTTTTTTGTACGGATCCCCTTCAGTTTGGAACCGTCCGTGTTTACAAACACGTTTGTTTATTTTATGAGGAGTAACCTGGTTGTAGTCTTTAGTGTGAGGTAAATGTATTATGAGATAACATCCCTAGCGAATACTCTAATGACCCTATCACGATCGACTGAGTTAAATTCTACTCTTCATAAAAATAAACAAACGTGTTTGTAAACATGGACGGTTCCAAACTGAAGGAGATTCATACTCAAAAATAATGACAAAATATAACACATATCGTATATCCGTAGCCCTTACCAACCTATAAACCGGACCAGCCTATTTTATAAATGCAACAACACTGTTAACCCATTTAAACGAGGAGTACTATGTCCAACGATAACTTGATAAAAAACATAATTAAATATGAGATTTAAATAATACATTTTTAATTAATTTATTAATTTTGATCACTTTGTGGTTCATTTCTAAGTACTTCGCCAATGAAATTGATGTAATCATGTATCTTTTATGTTTGTTATACCACCAGAGTAACATTACTGATGATCCGATTATGCCAGATTAATTGCATCAGTTATTTATCCGATTGTGGCGATGGGCTGGAACATTTAACCAAATTGCCCAGCACTGCTTTTAAGAACTATTGATTTTGTTATCTTAGAAAGGCAATTTGATAGTGTCGTCTTTATAAGCTCTGAGTAGTCACTTCCTATTTGGTGTTAACAGTCCTTTCAGTGAGAATTCGTTGTTTCATTAACCATTTATTGAGATTTTCTCACATTTCAGATCGGAAGCATATGTGGACTAATAGGGATAATTTTGTCAATAACGTTTCTGAGCCTTCTCTATCCTTTCATGTACAGCTCGTCCTGGAAAATCTACGCCGGAGCCTGCCTTCTAAATTCTGTAGGCTTCGCACTCGGATACATCGTAGCTAAATTATTCCGAATGAATGCCACGCATGCAAGAACTGTCGCCTTGGAAACTGGAATTCAAAATGTTCCATTATGCCTGGCAGTAATCACTTTATCATTCCCAAAACAAATGATTCCGAAATTGGTGCTTTTTCCATTGTTATACGGAATATTCTCGCAGATTAATAGCTGTGTCTTTGTGGCGTTATTCTACATTTGCAAACGCGTCAAGGCGTACAAGAATAAAAGAGCGGGAAACGATTTCACCAGTGTGCCTACGAGTGAAAATCCTGATGGTGTTGAAATGAGCATTGTAGTAACAAAAAGGGAAAAACCAGTAGACAGCAAAATATAAAACAGTACGTGTATAAACTAAGGACGGTTATCAAATTCTCTGAAAGAATCCCTCTAATTTTGAACTTTTATCTAGAATGGCTTACTCAAGTTAATACAATCCATAGCTTGGTATAAGAAATGCTTCAAGAAGCCCCCTCCCCCACCCGGTGAATGTTAATCAAATTATAAACCAAAATGAAATTTTGATTCCTGGTCTTGCAAATATTTTCAAACTTCTGTGTTTGATTTATTTATATATCTGTAGAACTGTTGTGTGGTCTGCGACTTGAACCTTTTAGACAGATATGTGATGTGTTAATATATTCCGCCTTGTGCAATTGTGTAACGATAACTTGCTTAGGCACAAACCAGTACTTCGGGATTCTGCATATATTATAAAACGAGAAACACAGTTGTAACGTAATGTTTAATGAAGCTTCTAAGCCTCTAGTAACTTTTGCAGTTTACTTAAAAATATTTCAAAATTACCTATAGTCTAAACAACGTAAATATAAGTTAAAAACAATCATATTTTATATATCTATGTTCACAAACTATGTAATAAATACCTGCTTTAGTCCTGATTATTACTTAGGGGAGGATCAACCATAATGTTCAAACTTGTGATCCACCCATATGTATGTTGTATGCTTGTTGTAGCATTAATTAATGTGTTATAATGTATAAAGTTATAAACAATAATATATTATTAAATCATTTATACGTAAAACTGTCATATTAATAGCTGTGTCACGGCCTGCTTCCAGCCGGTAGAGCTATTAACTGCCCATTTACACCCTCATTGGTGGCAATGGCCTCAGCCTTATAACGTGGCAACAAATTTGTTATTGTTGGTAGGTGGACGTGGGTCCTTTTGGACTGGCGGGACACTACAACAGTAAGACAATATAAGATAATAATAAGATATAATTTATTTATTTACTATAATATATGTATCAGATGTAAATAACGTAGCGAATACTACAGTATAACGAAAGTGAATGCAATGAAGCGTTGCATTCATCATAAACGCTACGGGTCACAGGTTAGTAAGATATTAGTATACTATAAAGGGACATATAGATTATATTGGATACAGGTACAAATAGAATATCGGAGGGTTGTGGGCGGTTACGGGGAGGACTGCATTTAATTATTTCCCCTGGACCAGTTATGTATTTCAATAAAACGGATAGTAATGGAATTAAAAACAACATGTCTGATTAATTAATTATGTTTTACCGTATACTTTATTCAAAATCACAAGTTAATATACAAATTAGCGTGAGATAATTTGCACTACGACAGCTGCTTATATTAGATGTAAACGTTTGTACAGATATAATTCAAAAACTGATATTATTAGTTAATTAGTTAAAAAGAAAATTATCCAAATATTTGGGCGTTTATTTTTATCAATAACTTCATCAATGAACAAAAAAAACAGTGGGCACTGGGGAATACAAGGTAGATATTACACCTATGCTGGCTCCCAGTCTTTGCTGTTGACATGTTTTCGCAACCGAGATCCAGATCAAAGAAATGTCAATTTCTGTACAATGCCGTAAAATACTCAGCTGTAATCTATAACGAAGCATTCTCAAGTCAAAGAAGTCATTGGTATTAGATGTTGCAGAAATTATAACAGCACAAAGTTTTAAGGTATAATCAGCGATGAAAATTTAAACATAAACCTTGTGATTTGGAATGTTAAGAAAATTCTTTAGTCACACAAAAACGTGGCGTACATCATATCGAACTGAATTCTCTATCATTGCTAACGATTTGCACCAACATGGCTATTCTTCAATCAATGTACTGATGTAAAATTTGGATTATGATATTTTTTGTTTGTTTTTGTTGAGTTTAACGTCGCAAAGATAGGAAATATGGCGATTTTTCCAGCTTTGATGGTGGAGGAAGACCCCAGGTGTCCCTCCGTGCATTATTTCACCACGAGCGGCTACTTGAGTAGAACCATCGACCTTCCGTAAGCTAGCTGGATGGCTTCCTCACATGAAGAATTCAACGCACACGTAACGTGATGGGTAATTAATTCTCTAAGCCTTTAGTAACTTTTTGCAGTTTTCATAGAAAATATTTCATAACTAACTATAATCTAGGCACCGTAAATATAAGGCTCGAATATAAGGCTCGACCCAATAACGGTGAAGGGCAAGTGATTTGAATGTTCTAAATAAAAACGACCCACAAAGCTCTTGAAAAGAGCCATCGTCTTTGTATAAAGTATATGCAAAAGCTGCCTGTTTTTACTTCTAAAGAAATTTGAACTTTGCTTTGTTCTGCTGAATCTATAATTGATATCAGAAAAAAATCTTGTTTTGACATGTCTCCTTCCAGCTAAATATACTTCAAGGACAGTTTTCTTTCGTCGGCTAACAAGGTATATATAGATACTGATGGTCAAACACAATGACCTGTTTAAAATATATATAGGTTAATAGGGAACAGAGATCTTCTGGCTAGACTATTTACATATTTGTCCAGCAAATGAGATCTTTCCATCAAAGTAATCTTGGAAATTAAAAGTAATATCAACCGTTCAAATTTCCACTACACTGAAATTAGTAATGACGTGTCCTCTTTGGTAACTGTGAAAAACAAACGACCAGAACTTGAACATCTTTGTACGTTTATCTCGCTTATCTAGTGGATATAAGTTTACACCAAACGACAAATATGCTACACAAGGTATATTTCTGTCTATCTAATGAGCCAGTTTAAAACTGTTATAAATCTTCGGGGTAAAGTTTTGTTTAATAAGTCGATAAGTTCATTAGATAAGGAGGGAGCATCCGCGTCAAAATGGCTAAGGTGGACGACTTGCCTCTCATCGATGAGGTGTTGAAACCACTTGAAGCGTAGAATTCTTCATGTGAGAAAGCCGTTCAGCTGGCTTACGGAAGGTCGGTAGTTCTACCCGGGTGGCCGCTCGTAATAAAATAATGCACGGGGGAGAGAGGCACCTAGGTCTTCATCCACCATCAAAGCTGGAAATTCGCCATATGGTTTATAATTGCGTCGGTGCCACGTTAAACCAAACAAAAATAAATCAAAACATAAATGTACGGTTGAGTACATACATGTATCAATTCATTGCACTGTGATTGATCTGACTGAATAAGCACTCAACGGTTTTCTGTTGCCTTACAACGAAAAATGTCAGTAAGTCATGCCTGGTCGCGTGACATTAGTTGGTATCCACATTAGGGCACAATAAAATTTGGATAGATAATTTCTTTTTAAATTAAGACGCCAAAGTTTTGTTCAAGTGAAAATAAAGTCACTTACAGAAAATATATCTTTTTTATAAGTTTGTCCTAAACGTGTGCTTTGACATGGCAACACCTTAGAAGATTTTTGAGAAAAAAAAAATATATTTTTAAACAAGACTACATTGCAACAACGAAAATAGAAATGCGCACTTCATAATGATAAAATGCATTTTTATCAAACTTATACAATGTTTTCAAACAATTATGGAATTCCACTTTTTTATTAGCAAGTGTTGTATCAAACTTTCATCGGTTCAAATTTCTTGTTAGATGTGAGAATACCGCAACCGCGACCTAGAGTATATGTTTGTCAAAATCGAAATACTGTAATTTGTTCATACATTGTCCATGCCGTTCAACAAACAATGTGATGTATTAAATTTTGATGCTTTCAATATTTAAGCATCTACATTTATTATTGAACGACTCGTAGAATCGCCTATTAGTACTAAAATAAATTTCACATTTCAACTCCGTATTTATTGTCTGCATGTTGAGTTAATAACTACAATTGTGCTTGCAGTTGATATTGATGTTTGTATATTCATAAATATAAGATAATGTATATTACTGCATTTGCTGTGAATAATTTTGCTGTATGTGTTATATGTGAAATAGTTTCCTTTGTATAAGTGTAGCGTTGTTCGTATTGGAGGTAATAAAAGAATATATACATTTCAATATTGGAAATTTCTGCTAGGCATTGTAGTGTGCACAATAAATGAATGTTCTCTGGAACGTGGTCAAATACCAAATCTAACATAAATTTGTTTCTAAGATATGACAGTAAAAATGCTACTTTGTCATGACTTTGCTGCTTTATAATGAAACTCACTAATGTAACTATCTTTCCAGGCATTTACGGGCATTTCTGAATCTTTCAACAAATTGAAATGAAGTAACGTCATTTATCCATGACTTATTATGAAATAAAACTTGGATCCGGCATATGAAAACGTGCAAAAAATCAACGACTGAATGACAGGCCTTGTGTTTATTGATAAAATTGGCATTTTGTTCGATCACGACAGTTAAAGGTTTTTCTTTTCCTATTCTTACAACTACGTTTTTTAGATATGGCCAAAACTACAATATTTGTACATGTAAAAGATAGTACAAAATGTTTGTTGTATAGTGGAATTTAATGTAATTTATCTCAAGTTTGACGTCGCGAGAGTGTAATAAAGCCGTTACATAAAATTGATAAAACACACTTTAGTGTAATAATGCTTTGACGTCGACGTCGTGTATAGTATAGAAGACGTTGGTCAAATTGACTTGTTTATATAGTAAAATAAAGTACATTTTTTATGTTTCGACAGGAAAAGCTAAAATGTCACAAAAAGAATATTACATTTGTGACTTTCCATATTGACTTTATTAAACTTTTTTAATAAACTTGATAAACTGCTCGGAATAGCCTCGCATTTTATTACTAGTATTTTATTTTACTAGTTTAATAAATTCAATATAAAATACACTCATGTAATATCCTCTATTTAAAATATTGTGATAAAAAATGGACCTTAAACTTCTGTTACTTATTATAATATTGGATAACGCTCTTTTGCATGATACCTATACATAACAATTTTGCTAAATTCTTGTAGGATACGCAAGGACAGATCTCTGTCAATACTTAAGAAATATGGTTTCTCACTGTCATATATTATAACTAACATTAAAGTTTATTCAAAGCGTTTGGATATTGTCTAATATTGTATGTATCGAAATTCAAAATTTTTCTCGAAACATTTTAATTTCCGTACTGAAAACTAAAACTAAACAAACATTTCACAAACACAATTTCATAAAAGGAGCCATATTTTCCATGAAAAGAAAGGTTTTGCAAAGGAAAATAACTTGTTATTATATGTTTAAGTTCGCACTTACTTGCATTTCCCACATGATGGTATTACTAACACTACACCTTAAGTGAATAAAAAAGAAATCTTTTCGACCTTTTCACGAAAAGTTATTACATTTTCGCGAAATGTTTTAACTTTGATGAAATTTAACCGTTTATCGTATGCAGAAATATGCCATCAGAGTCTATGGAAAACAATATGATCCCTATATAGTAACAATGAGCATGTAGTAAGGTAAACATTCCCTCTGTCCGAATTCACTATATTCAAGTATATTTGTATTCCTTTTATATTGATATCAGCGAAAAAGAGCAGAAATGTTTCATTTACCAATTCAAACATGTCATGGTATCTGTATATCTCTCACTGGACGTTTCAGTTTATGATAGCTGTTCTAAGTATATATGTTCATTGATGTCTATTACTTTTACATCGTATTAGCGTTTTATAATGATGGTTTAGAAGTCCAATCATAAGATCCATATAGATGATCATGCAAATTTCATCAAACTTGTCTGAATTGGAAACGATCTTTTTGTTAAAACTTTTTTCAAACATAAACATTCCATGTTCATATTACTTTAATAGTTTGGGATGACTGCTACGACTGTTCAGCATAGATTTACTGTACTAATTCGTCAATCTTTCATGACTTTTTTGTGAACTCATAGTTTATTTAAAGTAAATGTCTTTCCTATGAAAATGACTTTCAATGGATGCAGGCAAACACCAACAACGTATTACGTCCCCTACTGGCCTTCACGTATAAAATGGGCTGAAATTCATTCGTGATATATATTTTTTATTTCTGAATTCGCTGTGCAAAGTTTATATCGCAATAGTTTAATTTTATATATTTTCCTTTAATACGAGTTACGAACTAAAATATGATAATTATTATGCCTTTATACTAATTTTACTTTTTTCTTCGCGTTTCAAATATTATAAATGAAATGATTTTTATTTTGAGTACAGTCAAAAATTTTTTAAAAGTTTTAAACAGATGAAGCAGCTGTTAAAATATATGTTACACATAACTACATGATCAGGAAAAAAAACTACTTTCATAATTGCTCCTGGACTTATAAAGTTACAGCCATCAAGGGGTGTTATAAAAATAGATTCAAAAACATTCTTCCATCTTAATTAGTTACAAGTATTGGAGAAATCGATTATCGAAAATAGTATTTAACGATAAAATTATTATATTTTTGTTCAGCACAAAAATGTAGCAGCCACATTATAAATAAAGGCATTAGGAGCCTTTCACAGTTGTGGCATATACATGTATGTCAAATTATGACAAACAAGCCTTTTACTTACAACACATTATCAAGCATGTCGCCATTGTATGATCTCATGGTTTGAACATTGTCACGTGCGGGGCTGGGGTGCAAGTTTACACTTTAACAATTCAGTTCCTTCTTTATCTTATATAAACAGTGAGCTCTTGAGACCTCATTTTCAGTTCATTTAAGCATTTCAATAGTATAACTACAATATATGGTCATTTAGTATAACATGTCTTCTTATCATAAATAAAAATATTGACATTTTATGATACATATAAGGAAAATAACCTGTTCTGAAAAAAAAAACATCACCATCTGAAAATGCTCCCATGAATATAGCCGTTTAGCAATTAAGCGTTTGTAGACATTTTCTCAAAAAAATAAAACTAATGCCTTGAAATTTACAAACAAAACAGTATAGATCTTTACACGAAACAATAAGCAATGACACTAAGCCAAAAATATAATTGCCACATCCTCAAATGACTCATTATATCATATTTCAGCAACAGCATCGAACAAGATTTTGGACTTCATCACATTTGACACTTAGTAGTCACTACCTGTTTGGTGTGATCAATCCTGCCATATACTACTTCAGTCCCTTTTTTATTTCATATAGATAAATAAGGCCCGAGACCTCCTTTTCAGTACTATAGAGCATTTCAATGGTATGGAAACTATATATATATATCCTGTTAATATAGCATGTCTTCTTAGGAAAAATGAAATATTGAGATATTATCTCGCATAGTAGAAAAAAAAATGCCATTAGAAAATAATCCCACTCTGAAGATGCTCCAGTGATATTTGCTGTTTAGCAATTACGCAGATTTAGACATTTTCTCAATGAATAAAACTAAAACCTGGAAATTCAAAATAAAAGTGATTTAGATGTTTTCTTAATACAATGAAACTAGGCCAAAGATAAAACTGCAACATTCTTATATTTCCATAATACCATATTTCATCAAACAATTTAAAACGAAATAGTTGACTACTTCACATGTTGCACTGAATAGTCACTTCCTATTTGGTGTAAATAGTACTGGACGCGTAATGAGACGTGGCATTTTGATATCGTGTAAGTTATTATTTTTTATTAAATCCGTCGTTTAATCATGTTTCTATTGAATGACATAGAAATATTTCATTTGAAATTTTTAACGAATGATAATAAAAAAAAAGGGAAAAACGAATATTTATCGCTAAACCTCTTTAAGACTTAATAAACTTTTAACATCGTTAACTATATTTCGAAACTTGAAACTAAACAACTTAATTCAGTAAAAGTGCATGTATTGGTAGGGTTTGTCTGCATAAATTATCTTATGGTTGAAGTTTGTTAATTCATATCATAATCGTTAGTGGGAAGTGGAGCGTTACTCACATCGTTAATAAGATACCAGCCTTTGCGACAAAAATAATTTCCCTACGCTGCAAACGGATTATATCTACGCTAATAATTATGTAAAAGAAACTTTCTAATCCAATAAATCGTAATGTTAACATTTGAGGAAAGGTTTATAAGATTATTTAATGCAGAACACATGTTTACAAGTTTAAATTACATACTGGAGTAAGAACATGGAAAATGAAACAAACATTGTGAATTCATTCACAGATATAAACGGAACAAATGCATCTTTAAGTAATGTCACATTTTCAGGAAAAGGGCCATCTACACTTAAGTTGGTTTCCGATGTTGTAATATCGACAACTCTCATAATGATCATGTTTGGTATGGGATGCACAATAGAGTTCTGGAAACTTATCCAGCACTTTCGCCGGCCAATCGGAGCAGCTATAGGAATGCTGGCTCAGTTTATCGTGCTGCCTTTGGTTACCTTCGGATGTGCGCATGCGCTTCAGCTAGAACCGATGGCCGCTATAGGAATGCTGGTGATGGGTTGTTGTCCGAGTGGGTCAATGTCTAACATGTACTCGTATTGGGCAGACGGCGACGTTCCATTAAGGTCTGTTTATCTTTCGATTTTATTCTTTGCAGTAAATGTCATTGTCACACGAACTACTTTATAGATGACGTATGACAGTGTCAAACGATTGATAGTTATTTCAAATGAGTGAATGTTCCATTCATCTAAAGTAGTTTGATGGCAGGAGAATGATGTATACCAGGAGGTGGAGACAGTTCTATTTCTGGAATTTTATTTATAGAAAAAGTGTTCTGTTTTGTAAACGAGTTCATATGATTATGTTACAACCAGTTGTCTGATGTTTTTAAAAATACATTGAAGGATATTATTCAGTAGAGCGCCAATTCGCCTTTAAAGCTGTAAATATTCCTGTCATCCACATATTGTATGTCTGGTTAAATTTCCAAATGTTTTTATTCCATGTTAGAAACAGATAAAGCAGCTGCCCAAATAGAGAGTATGCGTAAGAATAGCAATATTGTCCATATTGCGCATGAACTTACAAGTAAAACCTACTTTCTACTATGTTAATCAATATTCAAACCTTTGATTAATGTAGGACAAAACATTATCAAACATATGATTTAACTTGAGATATTAATATCTTCTATGTTAGAAAATAAAACAAAAGAAGCAGTCATATTATTTATAAACAAAGTTGGGAGCCTCGTTGGCCGAGTGGTTAGTGTCGCTGACTTAAGATAATTTGCCTCTCACCGATATGGGTTCGAGCCTCAACAGGGGCGTGAATTCTTCATGTAAGGAAGCCATTGAAATGGCTTACGGAAGAACGGTGGTACTGCCCAGGTGCCCGCCCTTGATGAAATAATGCACGAAGGGCACCTGGGGTCTTTCTTCACAATCAAAGCCGGAAAGTCGCTATGACCTATAATTGTGTCGGTGCGACCCAACAATAACAAAGCAAACACGTATAAATAAAGGTATTATGGCCTTTTAATGTGAGCATTTAGAACTTTTTTGAAAATTTTATAGTATAATGCATGGCATGCCACATTCGGTTCTTTATAATGAGTAAGTACGCTTTGGTATCAAATGATATCGAAACGTATCTTTTAAAACAAATAAAATATTAAATTAAAAGTTGTAATTGACACTGAAATTGTGTTCAATCACTAGAAGTGACTATTGTTTCCAGCGGTTCGTTCATATATCGTACAATGTGCCATGGAAAATACAACTTGAAGTTAGTTGTGTACGCATTATGCACTTGTTATATTTTTGTTGCTTGAGAAATCATCTCAAGCAAAACCATAGATGCACAACTTCACACGTTGAATAATATCCCTATACTATTTTATAATCCTAGGTCACATTCTTTTTAAGCTACAGGCAACATAATTTTAAGATTTTTTATGCATATTCTTTCTTCACTAAATAAAGGGAAAAAAGTTCTTGACATGCTGTGTAACACAACTTCTCATGTTGCATGACTATCCTGCGAGGTTTGATGCCCTTGGATGAAATGCACGACACAAGTTCCGACAAACGGACGTACGGACAAAGGCAACTCTCGTCTATAAATGCTTGACGTAAGGCAATATTCAAGAAAAGAGATCTTTTAATTGGCCTTTTTATTCAACTATCAATGATTCAAAGCTACAGTATTCACGAAAAGTAAACCTGAACAAATAAGATTTAACAAAACAAAAACTACCGGGTATCAAATGTTAAAATGGGCCATTATTCTGACATATTGCAAGAGAAAGTGAACATTTTGACCTTATGATATTTAACAAATGTACAAACGTTCAAAGCTATATTTCTGATATTATTCACGAAAGTGGACCATAAAAAAACTTTTACCAAGTATTTCCAATATTTTAAGTACATAAAGGGTCATAATTCTGACAAAAAGCATATAAAAACTTTGATTCTTGGCCTATATACTCGACCAATGACGATATAAACGTTTGTAAGGTTTCAAAACTATTGTTCATATAGTTAGTTTTAAGGATCTTCAAAAAAATCTAATGCAAGAAATTGCATTTATTGAAGTACAAAAAGAGCTTTAATTCTAACAAAAAAGAAGCCCATGAATGATGATTTTTGGCCACAATTTTTAAGAAATACAATGGAAGTCTAATTTATTGAGTACATAAAGGGTCATTATTCTAACAAAAAGGCGTAAAATAGTTAAGATGTAAGACCAGCTTACTCACTTATGATATTTAACAACTTAGTTTCAAAACTGGCTACAAGGCGATGGTCGTGTGCTTGTCCATGTGCTTGGTTAAAGTTTGGGGACGCTGCGTTTTTAGAATCTGGTTTTTCTTGTTGGATTTTCATCCTTGTTTTTAGAGCTTCACAAACCTGACCACAACTCCATAGGGTGTAGTTCTTAAATTTACAGTTAGAAAAAATGCCCTAGTTTCATTATGGTTTTCTCAGTAAAAGCTACCAGTTTTAATTTTATGAGATTATGTGATAAATAAGTATAAAGTCTAGAAAAATCATAAATACTTATAGTCGAACATTTGTAGTGTTTGTTTATTACATTTTTGATAACATCTCCAGAATTATTGATGGACCAAAACAGATTTACCCCCGAGTTCTCATACACCTTTGAGCAATACTTCTGCACGTGGTCTTTTATTGTAGTTAGACAAGAAGTCAAAAGTAGATGAAGAGTGCATAATGAATCGAGCTTTAAATGGGACTTTGAGTAGTTAAGGGATCCAATAAAGAATAGGGAGCTTCATCTGATTGTTCTCAAGTCCGACATTAAAATCTATACATTCATCTACATTGATCTACATTGCCCCTTGCTCGCAGGGGGATAGGAAACGCCGGCTGTATGTCCACGCAGAGGGGTACGACTTCCCCGAAAATGGACCTGCCCGTTTACCGTTTGTAGCGGTCCAAAGACCGGAGAGGACGGTCCTGGATATTGAGGTGCCCCATAGCATCCCGGGGAGGTGATGCATGCTTGTTTGCAAGTGCGCATCCCCTTTTCGGGATGTGGGTGCCAATACACATCTTTGACCTCTAATTATGTCTAGATGTTTTGGTGGTCGTATTAGCCGGATACGATAAATCGGCTAGTCGTGCCAAGCCCTAGGTAATTTCACTTTAATTAAGCTTACTTCTTATTTCTCATATTAAATTGCATCTATGTTTTCAGTTTTACCTTGCACAATTATCTGTCTTGTTTTGGCAAATTAACGTCACACAAAATCAAATGTACATTCCATATATCATCATAGTTTACTGCGTTCAGCAAACGTCATAGTTCGTTCACACAAGATTATTGATTACTTCATTGCAATATGTATTTCGGTTTCTCTTTCCTAGAAGGCGGTGGCTTATGGTCAGTTTGTTGGGTAAAGTAGCAGTCCATTGAACCCCTTATTGCATATTTGCAATACCGCTGGTAATAAAAACAATATTGCAAAATACCTGGCCGAGTATATCACTGCAGCATCCCTAACATGTATGAGATGGATATCCTCACTGTTTACATTTTCCCTTGTTGGACTCCGCGGCTGCAGGGGGATGCGAGTGACGAATTAATAAACCCTTCAATATGGAAACTATAAAAAAGTAAACGACCGCATACCGAAACAGACTCAGACGGCACGGAAGATTTCTGCTGATTCAGTCAACCGACGAAACATTCAAAATGACAAGTATCTCTTCTTTTGTGATTGAGAAAAAAATAGAGATTGAGAATGTCGCTGGTCTTCCAGAATCAGTCAAGAAATTGCGTACATGGGACCTGATGGTGGAGGTCGAAACAGCAGCTCTTGCACAGAATCTACTATCCATGACATCATTTTAATCACCCTTGTAAGTGTATTGCACACTGTACTATGAATTCCTCAATGGGGGCTTTTCGTTGTCAAGATCTTGCAGGGGTATCAGAGATGGAAACTGTGCAAGAACTTACTGCACAACATGTCACTGCTGCAAGACGCATCAAAATAATATGGCAATCCATTTCTTCCTTCTTTGTAAATGTTGGCTATTTTCGTAAAAAAGTCAGTACTTACATTCCAAATCCTCTTCAGTGATACAATTGTTTTAAGTTTGGCCACAACGAAAAGAACTGTAAAGGTGACTGCATCTGCCTAAAGTGCGGCCAAAATAGCTATTCTCATGAGCATGAGCATGACACGTGCATTGCGTGAATTGCAGTGAGCCACAGTTAGCCAAGTCTCGTGACTAAAAGACACGTAAGATCGAAAAAGATGTATTCCATCACTCACATCAACCTATTCTTCAGTTACGAAATCTAACACAAACGAAAGAATAAGTGTATTGATGCGTATATGATTATGTGCCTGTCCAAGACGTACTAATAGAAAAGCCGAGCATACACATGTAGCTCAAAATGCAGCTGCTACACCAGCGCTGCCACCAGCTGTTCAAAATGTACTAAGGTATTTAAATTCAAACACACCGTCGTCAAAGCAAAAAGTATCATTGCTAGTCAACGTGGGGTGAGTCCAAAAAAAGACCCAAACAAAATAATCGTTTTTGAATTATTAGAGTGATTTGTGTTTTAATAAGGGGAACGGTGGTCTAGTGGATAAGGTGTCGGCCGCTCAGTCCGGGGGCGTGGGTTCGAGCCCCACTGGGGTCACGACCATGACTTTTCATAAGACACCAGTACTGGTTTTTGCCAGGAAGCGGACTTGAGAGTGGTTCCAATAAGCTTGACGCTTTTATTGCAATCGAGCTAAAACAAATTAGTACAAACTAACTACCTAGGTGGCCGCCCGTAATGAAATAATGCACAGAGGGGCACCTGGGGTCTTCCTCCCTATCAAAGCTAGAAAGTTCCCATATAACCTAAATTTGTCTCTGTGCGTCATTATACCCAGCAAATATATTGTCATTACAAGTTTCTAAGGCAACGACCGAGCACACGTTTTTACAAACATACCAACATAATATTATGTATGCACTGTAAACCTCGAAGTATTGGGTACATAGGAAAATTTGTTAGCACAGAAACAGGACACCCGTCTTAACCTGCTGTTCAAATTTCAAATGGCAAGTGTTTTATTGGTAAACCAAGATAGCAGCAGCAGAACAAAAAAATATCAGCCGATGTTGAGAAAGAAAGAATTAACGCTAAATATAACACTCTTGGCATGATACTGAAGATTTGTTCATGGTTGCAAATAAATCTATAAATCTATATCCAAACCTAGATACAGAAATACCATTTAGCAATTTACGAAGTTTGAATTTGCGTTTGCAAATATTAGATGTTGTTTACAGTAACTAGAAAAAGGTTACATTTCGCATGAGAAAACTTGAAATATTTGCAATGTGTGGGTAGATACATTAATCAAAAACCTGTCAAAATACGGATGCAGAAGGCGTGCATTAAATTACACATTGACGAAGATTTCAAAAACGATATCAATAAACAAACTTGTACATCCTTAATGTGTGTGTTAACGTTCCATTGAATACCTAGTAAGTATGCAATGTTTACATTGTAGAGGATATTAAATAATAAATAATGATAGTAACAGCTTTGTGCACGGTTCGAAAATGCGATTCGTTCACATGTGTAGCAGGTGGGATTAAGTTAGAGTTTATATGCAGTTACCTTAACAGAAAGATTGTTAGGTCCATTTGGCGATACACAATATGACTGCGTGGATCTTGGCGGTTACACAATTAAATATATCATAGAACGACACAGTACAATTTTGAAACATAACTATATATCTACTGTTACTGTTGATTTAAAGTTGTTTTGTCCTGGAGTGTATTGTATAGAGCAATTCAAAGAACTCTGACTTTTCTACATATTTGGTCTGGCATAATTCATTTTGTTATTTATCGTTGTATTGAAGTAATTCAAAGAAAAATCTCTGAAATAGATATTAAGCATTTTAAAATCTTAGCTACAATTATTAATGATTTTGTTTGTTTGTTTTGAGTTTAACACCGTTTTTCATTAGTATTTCAGTCATGTAACGGCGGGCAGTTAACCTAACCAGTGTTCCTGGATTCTGTACCAGTACAAACCTGTTCTCCGCAAGTAACTGCCAACTTCCCCACATGAATTATCAGAGGTGGAGGACGAATGATTCCAGACACAGTGTCGTTAATCAAATCGTCACGGAGAACATACGCCCCGCCAGAGGACTGAACTCGCGACCCCGCGATCCGTAGATCAAAGTTCTCCCTACTGAGCTAAGCGGGCGGGCACAATTCTTAATGAATACAAGTACGTGCCAAGTATCGGGTCAGAGCGATCGAGCGTTATAGACTGTCACGATCCCTGCCAGCATGCATGTGTGGTGTAATATGTAGTACAAATGTGACAAACAAAATATTAACGCCGCTGGAATAAAGCATGGTTCGTAGCTATGCTGCTGATATCTGGCGTACAGTTCAAATTCATCCAGGTACGCCCTGCTGTACCAATACTTGCTCCACAATTAACCTTAGCTTTGTTTATGTTGTTGTTGTTTCAGTTTGACTATGACAACGTTAGCTACACTTTTGGCGTTAGGTATGATGCCTCTAAATATCTGGCTGTACAGCAGAAGCTGGATAAACGAGGGCCTTTCTATACCTTACAAGAACATAATTGTTTCCCTTGCAATGACACTGGGGCCTGCAACTGTTGGAATATTTCTAAGATGGAAATGGGAGAAGATAGCTTTAGTTATTGTGAAGGTAAGATCACGTCGAAAGACAGAATGACTGTTGATTTTTGCTAAGTCTCACTTTCATACAAAGTCAATTCTTAAATGTAAAGGGCTAAGAACATTAAATCTGCTTCTACTCAAGTACTTTAATGTAGTGTTCGGAGTTTATTAGTCCCCTACTGGTTGAAAACCAGTTTCGGGGACTATAGGAATGCGTTTTTCCGTCATTCCGTCCGTCCGCAATTTCGTGTCCGGTCCATAACTCTTTCATCCGTGAAGGGATTTTAATATTACTTGGCACAAATGTTCCCCATGATGAGTCGACGTGTCATGCACAAAACCCGGACCGCTAGCTCAGAGGTCAAGGTCACAATTGGAGGTCAAATGTCAACAGGCCTTTTTCCTGTCCGGTCCATAACTCTCCCATCCATGAAGGAATTTTAAAATCACTTGGCACAGTTGTACCTCATAATAAGACGATGTGTCATGCATAACTTTCAGACCCCTAGCTCAAAGGTCAAGGTCACACTTAGCAGTCAAATGTTAACATGGCATGAACAGTGTTTGTTTCGTGTCCGGTCCATAACTCTGTCATTCATTAAGGGATTTCAATATCACTTGGCACAGATGTTCCCCATGATGAGATGACGTGTCATGAGCAAATCCCGGATCCCTTGCTCAAAGGTCAAGGTCACAGTTGAGGGTCAAAGGTCAACAAGGCTTTTTTCCTGTCCGGTCCATAACTCTGCCATCCATGAAGGGATTTTGATATTACTTAGCACAAATGTTTCCCATAATAAGACAATGTGTCACGCGCAAAACCTAGACCCCTAGCTCAAAGGTCAAGGTCACAATTGGAGGCCAAAGTTCAATAGGTTTTTTTCCTGTCCGGTCCAGACCTCTGTCATCCATCAAGGGATTACAATATTACTTGGCATAAATGTTCCCCATGATGAGACGACGTGTCGTGCGCAGCATCAGAACCCTAGCTTAAAGGTCAAGGTCACACTTTGAGATCAAAGGTCAATAGGATTTTTTTTCTGTCCAGTCTATAACTTTGTCATGCAAAACAGGATTTTAATATCAGTCGGCACAAACATTCCCCTGGATAAGACAACATGTTGTGCGCAAAGCCCAGGCCCTAGGTTTAAGGTCAATGTCATACTTAAAGGTCAAACGTCAAATTAAAGAATGAATTTGTCCGGAGCATTTCGTCTTTATGCATAGAGGGATTTTAATGTAACTTGGCACAAATGTTCACCACCATGAGACGAATTGTCGTGCGCAAGAACCAGGTCCTTAGATCTAAGGTCAAGGTCATACTTAAAGGTCAAAGATCAAATTCAAGAATGACTTTGTCCGGAGCATTTCTTCTGTATGCATGGAGAAATTTTGATGTAACTTGGCACAAATGTTCACCACCATGAGGCACCCTTTTTTGAATTATGTCCCTTTGTTGTTACTATAAATATATTATATTGTAACTTTTTTATTACTGGCCATAGGGAAAAATCGAGACCACTTTTCTGTGGTACAACATGCATGTTACATCAAATTTTTAGGTGTATTTTGATCTATCTCTACCAGGTAAAGAGTTTCTTGTGGACTTGTGTAGATTTTTTTTTTTTTTTTTTTTTTTGTAGGATTAATTTCACTTTGTTCTTACTATATATAACTTTTATGCTAACTTCTTTATAATCGGCCATAAAAATTCCAAATAAAAACAACTGTAGGTGTTTACATATGCCAATTTTAATCCAAGTGCTTTGTTATATTATATTGTATACATAGTACAATATTGTTTATACATCATTGACAGTAATATCAGTTCATTATGTTATTCTGCAGTAGAGAAAATTAGGTGCCTTCCAGTAGGGGACTTTGTATTGCATGGCAATACTTCATTCACTTGTTCAATATGGTAATCACGTGACTAAAAATGACGAGGTTCACGGGAAAAAAATTATCTCGCTACAACAGGAATATCAAGGTATTTTATATAAGGTATTTTATATAAACATAGTGTTAGATACTATTACATACACTTTTATATGTTACATACCTTCAGATTTCTCTAGAAACCCGTATTGTACGCCATGTGTTGGTCTTTTATTAGAACACTCGGGGAGTTTAAAAGCTTTTGTCATTTTTGTTGAGGAAGAGTTCCATGGACCGACAATATTTTTGAAAGAAAATGAATTTTTAAAAGCATTTACGAAAGTGCAATTGAAAATTTGACTGAGCATGTAATACCATCAGAACATTTGTTAATGTGCATAAAATTTGTCGTTTATTAGATATTAGTATATAGATATATGATTAATTTATAGATATACATGTAAATATTAAAATTTATTTAATGACAGCATACATGTACATATCATTCAATGACAGCTTACTCGTATATAAACATTTATGGGACGTTTTGTAAAAAAGGGGAGCAACGTTGTCTGCTAATGTAACTTCTTCTCGTTTAAATGGGTCAGCAGTGTTTTGTACTTATAAAATAAACTGACCCGGTTTATAGGTTGGTCAAGGCTACGGATATGCGATACGTATTGTATTTTGTCATTATTTTTTAGCATGGATCTCTTTAGTTTGGAACCGTCCATGTTTACAAACGCGTGTATTTATTTTATGAGGAGTAACCTGGTTGAAGTCTTTATTATGAGGTAAATTTTTTATGTACGCAAGCCCGGTGGTGGCTTCCGACTTCCGAGTTCAGATTTCCGAGTTCCAACTTTTGACTTCAGACTTCGCACTTCAGATTTTTCATACTATAAGCATACGGAAGTCAGAAGTTGGAAGTCGGAACTCGGAAGTCAGAAGTCAGAAGTCAAAAGTCGGAAGTCAGCACCGGTCTTTCGTACTTATAAGATAATATCTCTAGCTACTGCTCCAATGACCCGATCACGATCAACTGAGTTAAATACTACTCCTCATTTTCCAGAGGTCAAATTCCATAGATTATGTTAATCAAATGAATTAGCTTGTATGTTTCAGTCTCTGAAATGAGTGTTCTCTGTTGTTTTATTAAAGTTCTTTCATTTATCAAAACAAAAACATATAAAATAAAATGGTTAAGTAAAGCGAAAGAATAGCTGAGGAATCGAGAAATATAATGCGCTCGACTCTTCGGGTCTCGAGCATTATTTTTCAAGAAATACTTCAAAAGTTCGTTGATCAGACCACTCATCAAAAAGTCAGATCTAGATGCAAATGTTCTGAAGAACTACAGACCTGTATCTAATTTACCGTACGTGTCTAAAATACTTGAAAAGGTAGTCGATGCTCGTTCAGAAAGCCACTTGTCTTTGAACAGTCTCCACGAAGAACACCAGTCTGCATACAGAAAATTTCACTCCACTGTGACTGCATTACTGAAGGTTCAAAATGACATTCTCAACTCCCTTGACCAAACTGATGTAACAATGTTAGTGATGCTGGACCTTTCGGCTGCTTTCGATACTATCGACCACAAAACGCTATTGCACCGCATCCACGACCACTTTGGTATCGCAGGGAAACCACTTGAATGGATAACTTCATATCTGACCGCTACCAAACAGTGACCATAGATAGTGAATTGTCAAAACCAGTGCAAATGACATACAGTGTCCCACAGGGGTCCGTTCTCGGACCAAAATTTTTCACAATGTACACTAAACCAGTTGGTACAATATGCAAGAAACATGGACTAAATCATCATTTTTACGCCGACGATGGGCAGCTTTATTTATCTTTTAAACCAACAAATCCGGTCTCTCAAAAGGGTGCTTTACGCTGTGTTGAAAACTGTCTCGTAGAAATCGTATCTTGGATGAACAGCAACATGTTGAAAATCAATGCCGATAAAACTGAAGTCATTGTATTTACCTCTCAAAAAAAAACGAAAAACATATTGAATCGGTTACTGTGAAAATTGGAGAAGGGAACATTAAACCATCTAAATGTGTAAGGAATCTTGGTGCCTTTCTAGACTCCAAAATGAGCATGGAAAAACATATTAACTCAGTTTGTAGATCAGGGTACGGACAGCTACGTCAAATAGGCCACATCAGGAAATATCTAAATACAGATGCTACAATCTCTGGTAAATTCACTCGTTACTTCACGCCTTCATTATTGCAATGCGCTCTTGTATGGTGTTCCAATGGTCTTGCTGAATAGACTTCAAAGTCTTCAGAACACTGCAGCTCGAATTATAACGAGAATATCGCGTTATGATCACATTACGTCGGTATTAAAAGAACTGCATTGGATACCATTTACTCATAGAGTTGACTTTAAGATTCTAGTGCACACATACAAAGCATTGCATGACCAATCACCGATCTATGTTAAAGACTTGCTGAACTGTATCAGCCAGCAAGAAATTTGAGATCCAAGAACAACTCAAAACAACTAGTTGTTCCAAAAAGCAAAACTGTGAGGTACGGTGATCGTAGTTTTTCATCAGCTGCACCGAAGTTATGGAATGCTCTTCCGGCTACCATTAGAGACGCTAAAAGCTTGGATGCTTTCAAACGATCATTGAAAACACACTTTTTCTTCAAGGTCTATTGAAACTCACTTTGCACTGGAAAACAAGCTTTTGCAGTTGAAATTATTTCCTAATGTTAAATGTTCTTTACAATATCTAGTACAATTAAAATGTAGAGTAAAACCTGATTCAGGCTAAATACCTTTTATTGTTGATATATTTTTTGTGTTGTATTGTATGTCCATATCATTCTGTGATATGTAGTTTGTACAGCGCTTTTGAACGTTTATTTTATAGATGAAAAGAGCGCTATAAAAATCTGGTAAATAATATATAATAATAATAATCCATAGTTACGCATTGTTTTTCTTTACATAATCATTGAAGTTCACATTATAGTTTTATATGAATTATACATAGGATGTTTACGAGTTGTGTGTTATCGTTTGATGATTCTTATACCAGAATCACGCCCTTTAGTAAATTGCGATGTTGTCCTATCTGAGGATATCTAATATTTAGCATTTGTCTCTTTACAAATTTTCGACTAGAAGGTTTCATCAAATTATGTCTGTTTCATTTTACGATTAGGCGAGTTTAAAGCCCTGCTCCGCGGCTATACAAATTCTATTGCGTGTATGCAACCCATCATTACAATAGGTAACAGTTAACGGCCACGCGCCACACTTTAGCACGCAAAACCGTAGGTAATTCATATAGAATGTTATATAAAATAGACTCTATTTTGACATGGCGTCACTGTTCATAGTCAGGATTTCCATGCTTTTTCAGTGACAATTTAGGTTAAAAGGTAGGACTGGAGCAGGTCTTTAAAAGCAATTCAACACGTGGCGTAATTATAATCCTATGCGGAAAAGTCGGGGAATTACACACAATCGCGAGTTAAACCAAGAACATGTACTAAAACGTGACCTTAAGAGAGGAGAGACAAATGGCGTTCGCTCACTTTTATTGTGAGAGAGGAACGAACATGAAATGAATCAAGAGCATGTAAGATGAAAATTTGCTCTCAAGAAAAGAACATGAAACAAATTATGAACATTGCTAAAGAGAATACGAACGAAAACATAAGACTTTATAGAGAATGTAGCTACCCTATTAGCACAGGATATAGTTAGATTTGTATTGCTTGCATACAGGTATGTTGAAAGTTTCAATACTTTGGACCCCTCCAAAATCAAAAAATGTGAATGATCGGAATTCATTTCTTCTACAGTACTGCATGGACTTGTATCCGTTATGGCAAATTGTAAAGAGACACTTTCAAACGGGTATTAATTTTTTGAAAGAAATATTTCAATAAAATGATCATCAAATATTGATTTGGGCATTAAACGAAAAATCTGCATCACTTCTGTCCGGTGTATATGTGCAATGGCCTTAAAATAATTTTATTACTTACAGCATTAAAATGTTAAGCTCGATATGTTTATGTACATGTAAGCTGCTATTGAATATGCAATGTACATGTCGTCTCACCTTTTTATGAATTTCAGTGATTTCATGATTTTCCTGCTGTAGCGAGAAAAATGGCGACCATTTTTCCGTCCAGACGGTCATCCAAAGTCACGTGATTCCTCACACTGCTATTTACGACAAACACACTTCTAATAAAATATTAATTTGAACATTTTGGACAGTTACGAGTGCTTTTTGATTGTCCAGATCATGACTCAGTGTGTTACATTTATTTGCATAGTGAATGTGTGAATTATTATAATTAGTAAAAGGCCACAGTCGGGTCAATGTCTGCGTGATATTCACGATCGCGATCGCTGACTTCATCTGTCACAAACTGATTAAGGCTTAGCATTACGTTCTGAGAAACAAAAATCAAACAACACCAAATTATCAAATCATAGAAAGAAAGAGTTGTTAAACATGAAAATTGAACAGCATGTAAAACATATATATTACGTTACGAAACAAGTGTCAGTATACTGATATAAATATTGAAATCTGTAAAGGGCTGCCTAAAGGGGCCCCACTTCCGGACAGTCAAAGCCATTGCTCTCCACTTTCAAAGAACTGTTACTTATGTTCGTTTTGATGCATTTGCAATAGCGTGCGGGTGGTGAAAGTTTACATAACAAGATGGAACACACTTTTCAGCAATTGTTTATCTTTATTTTTTTTCAAATGACATTCATTTTCAAAGGGAAATAAATTTTTCCTCATATTTTAAGTATCCGTCTAGAAAAAATTGTGTTGTTTGTTGTTTGTTTCTCAAAACGTAATGCTAAGCCTTAATTACTTAGCACAACAAGCGGAAAACTTTTAATCTGACCATCGTCTTTCTGGTATTAAAGTTTCTTGGTGGCTACTATACCAGTGAAATATTCTCAGAAATCTCTTCTGCATCCGACAAGTCTGCCTTTTCAAGACTACTAAACCCTAATGCCGCCACGAAAAAGTAGTGATAAGGAAGTGAACTGTCGGCATTTCCTTGGTGCAACTATCACCGGTTTAAAACTGTCTTATATATTCATGATATTATTTGATTCGAAAATCACAAAATATAGCGCAATGTAAGAACTCTTTTGATAAACGCTGTGGCGTTTTTGTTTACCCATTACTGTTTTGTTTGCGGCTATGAATTAACAACATCATTTCGTTTTAGATCTGAAGAAAATGAGCATATTTTCTTTCTCATTGGACCCATGAATTTCCAATTAAAGAAAATAAAACAGAAAACATTTTACAGTACATAGCAAATCATCTAATATGAACAGTGCCCACTTAACACCATTTCCTATAGTCATTTGTTTTCTCTCACCTACAGAACGTCCTCTGCATCGAATCACTTTATTGCATCGACAAATAAACTATGAAGTGATAGTATTTTGGGTTTGTTTTTTTTTTTTTTTTTTTGTTTTTTTTTGTTGTTTTTTTTTTTGTTTTTTTTTTTTTTTTTTTTTTTTTTTTTTTTTTTTTTTGTTTTTTTTTCTTTTCCTTTTCAAATATTTCCGCGTGTTTGGGTGTGATCAAGTTAAGCTCCCCATTGTATTATCAAATATATGAAGAACGTCATGTAATACTTCGGACATGATATCCTCCTCAAATTTCTCTTTGTTTAAAATAAAGGAATCAGTTGGCTCATCTGCTTCATTAATGGCGCACTAAATGAATGCAATAAGATGATTTACTTCCCCATGTTCGTAACATGTCCATGTTCAAGTATTTCTTCAAATTTATTGTCATCATTAGTATTGTCTTATTTTAAAG
This sequence comes from Mercenaria mercenaria, assembly GCF_021730395.1. Classification (NCBI taxonomy): domain Eukaryota; kingdom Metazoa; phylum Mollusca; class Bivalvia; order Venerida; family Veneridae; genus Mercenaria; species Mercenaria mercenaria. The sequence goes on from NC_069368.1 coordinate 28,160,255, forward strand.
TGTTTCTTTTTAGTTCTTTTTTTTATGTCGATGAATAAATTCAACGCATATTTTGTACTCTGATTTGTTGTTGTAGAACTTCCCTTCCTTGCAAAAGTTTTATGTGATTCACTAATTGCTTGCACACATGCTTTTCTTAATTCTTAAACAACTTTAAGATACGAGAATAAAAAGGTAAATGACAATTACTGGATGAATACCATATTTCTCACGAATAAAACTACTTTCTTTTAGTCAGAAATTAACACTAACTATACGTCGTCAAAACGTTACAACTACTGTATAGAGGGATTAACACTTGGCATAGACCTTAGCAACCGAAGTAAACTTTCGCGCATGCGCACTCTACGAAGATCAAAAAGACACTACCGCACAGTATGATTTACGTTAATGTTATATCACATTTCTATCTATTCGATCAATATGAGTATGTATTATAATAAATTACCACTGTAGGACAAAGGATAATCAAAATGAGATACTTTAACTAAGTAATAGAAAGAGCATTGAAACTCGAGGGTAAACGATTTGTACGAGGGGGCATAGCCCCCGAGTATAAATTGTTTACCCGAGAGTTTTAATGTTCTTTCTGTTTTGTATCATAGCCATCCATATATGGTAGTTGTAGGCGTTCCACATTGCCATATACAGCAGTTCAGTGAGTACTTAAAATCCTTGCTTTACAAATGTGTAAAGCCCAGGTAAAATAAACCAATGCGAGAGCAGAAAATCAATAAAATACACTTTGCTGTCTACTATTCCAGACACGCTGGCATACTTTCCTATCCAACAGTGCGGTAACTAGCGTGCGGGTATTAAATACCTGCACACTTTTAGTTACCGCACCATGTACTCGGTGTATGCGATTTACCTGAACCAAATTTGTTAAGAAAAAACACCGAGCTATGATACAATATGCATTATAATTGATGATTAGGGATTCATAATGAACAGGCAATAAACTATTTTTCAGCAACATTGGTCTTTCATCTCGACAAATGTCGATTAAAGGTCGTGCTTATAAATGAAATGTGGAATGAAGGGTAGTTGAAACAGACATTTCATTTTTGCTTAAGAATTTTGATAATTCAAAAACTTAATGTTTTCGAAAGGGTAACAGATTAATTACTAATATCATAGGGGTTGGAGTGATGGTTGTGACCTCAGCGATCAAATTAAACGGGGAACGGGGGTCCGGGGAGGAGGACGTTCTATTCTCATATTTTCTGTTGTTTTACCACTATCTTTTTTTTTGTGAAATTCAAGTTAAGTTTAATTATTCTATTAACTGAAGGTTGTTGATTTCTTCGCGCAGTATGTTTCGGTAATATTTAGAGAACAAAAATGGTCCAGAATATAAAAATGAGATGAGGTGCTGATATAACTATTGATAACAAAGCAATTTAGAGATATTATTATTAGTATACCAGATTTGTTGAACGCCCTTTTCATATGAAATATACGTTCAAGGGCGCTTTGCCCCATGTGGTTCTGGGACGATCTATGTATGAAAAGAATTGAAACCACTGCCTTACTCTTGCATGATCGTAAGAGGCGGCTGATAGGGTCTTAACACTTGGTTTTGCTGTAACTCTGTGATCCCAGCAGGTATGCAAATTTTGATTCCATACCTCATGTTTTTATTTCGATGCAAATGAAATGTGAAACCAAAATTTGTAGTCCTGTTTGGCGCCATATAACCTATACTGTGTTGGTGCGCCGTAAAACCCAAATAAATAAATCAAGGCGCTTTACAATTAAACATGTGACATATCGCAGATATGTAGGAAAATCACAAAACATGACATATGCAATCATAAAACTGAAACTGAATAATTTGATTGAACACCTACTTTTATCAATGATATATTCAATGGCGTTGTACATAATAATAACAATAATTATCATAACAATATCAAAAATGACAATGATCATAATTACAGCCTTGTTGTAATAAACAGTCATGACTGCACCCGTCCCCTTGAGGTCATTTTACCCCTATTGCCAATATCAGTGCTTAAAGCATCTGGTACGCCCAGACGAGCTGCATATAGAGGTTCAACCCCCCCCCCCCCCCCCGGATTAATGGTGCCATCATATACTGTATTATAAAGAAATACACCACACACCACCCTACCCACATAGCCGTACCAACAAGTGCGTTTATTAAACAGACCTTGGACCTTGGAAATATAAATGTTGAAATGTAAAACATTTTACAAAAAAAATGTATAGTAAAGAGATCTTCGTCAGCGACGAATGACTTGCCGTAGTTCTGTATCACAAAAATAACAATAGCATATTTATAATGGGTAGAAACAGCCACAGTTGGCATCTATGTGTTGTAGCATTTTTTGAAAAGGTGTGTCTTGGGAGCTCTTTTGAATGAATTAAGTGATGAATCTTTTCTGAGATTGTCAGGAAGAGAATTCCATAGTTTTGCGGCGGCAACTCTAGTGTATTCGCTTAGAGCCATATTTTAGGTCCCGTGCGATTGGAAAAAAAGATTAATGACGACACATACCAATCTGTTCCGTAATGTCTGAAGTTCATTCTAAGCCATGTCACCAGTGTGAATTCTGCGACTGGACCGAGTTATGACGTCATCAAAATGGCGTCTATTTTTTAAAAATTAAATATATCATCATCTTCAAATGATTGATAGAGTTGTTTGTTTTTGTTGCTGAAAGTGAAGTTTGTTGAAGATCACATCGTCCACATATATAACTATTAGCATTATGTTTTTTTTAATAAAAGGAACGTCATTTTTAAAGTATCAAAGATATATTATGCCCAAATTTCATATTTGAATATATGAACAATTATCGCATATCATTTATGGAATTATAAAATAACCATGTTTGTGAGTATGACAGGTGGTGTATAAGGTTTAAATACTACATACTAATTAATGTGTAAATATATTACGCTACTAAAACTCTGGAAGTTTGTTTGAAACAAATGTTGTTATTTTACAGACATTTAATTGTGATTGCAGTTTACACAGTTAGTTTATATATTTAGCCAAGGTAAAGATGTTTAATGGGGATTTTCTAGATTTAGATCAATATGCAGTGATGAAATACTTATGTAAAATGTGAGCATAGTACATCTTTAAATGGACGTGAAATAAAGGAAAGACTTTGTTGAAGTAATTTCTTTGCTGCATCGTAATTAAATGTAAATCAAAAATAGAAACCTGTTCATAATAGTCTAATAATAATAATCTTACATAGTTGAAAACAGTAATAATAGATTAGACAAACGTATAACCAAAAGCACAATCATCTCACAGGGTTATTCACGACCCTTCAAAATTGTATAGTAATATACTGTAATATAACTCTACATGTATCTTTCTGAATGAGTGCACTATTTTCTTTCTAATGACCTCTTTTCTTGCTATTTAACACAGCTGGACATAACTATAGAATAAAAGAGTATAACTATATCTAATTTATCTTTCACATTTATAAGTTACTTTCTACTTTTCATTGTTGTTGGTGTGACATTTATGTCTACGCTATTGACCCATTCAAATTGTTGTGTCGTCGCCAAACCCTTTAACCATAAAATATCACTCTTCCTTAAAGTATACACAGCATTCAGTGAAAACTGACATGATGTCTGTGGAGCATTTACAATCATTTCAGAAATGTTTAAGCCGCTGTATAAAACACATCAATAAATTTGCTTCTAACATTTTCTTGACAATGTTTTAACATATGTTCGTTAATATCTTCTCTATTGTTTTATACCTGTAAATATGTATTAAATTGTCTGATCACAACAACACTAAGCTCTAATAGTACAACTTTGCACGATATGGAAACTATGAACGGGTATGATATATTAAACATACGGAAGTAAAAAGTGCCCTAGCGCTTATGCAACAGTCTTTTCTACCATTCGAGAAGGCATTTAATATGATGATCGCGATTTCTCTGACCAAGAGTGACTTTGCATCTTGGTAAAGAGATTGTGATAGAGCCGCGTCAGTAGGGACACTCTGGATCGCGCTAAAATCAGATACGAAACGATTATTGTTGCAAAAGCAATAGAGTCAAATATGACCGAAAATAAACAAAACGTCCCTAGTACTAGCTAAAAGTGTTATAATGTTTCTTTAAAGAAACAAGAGCACCGCAATGCGGAGCAATATACGCCCGATTGTATTACATGTGACCCATAAGTGTGACCTAGACCTTGGAGCCAGCCATCAGAAATATGCACGCTGCATGTCGTCTCGATGTGGTGAACATTTGTGCCAAGTGTCTTTAAAATCCCTCAAGCAGTTCAAGAGTTACAGAGCGGACAAGAAACAAGAGTCATATTTGTGAACATCTGTGTCAATTTCTTCGAAATCATCCAAGGGGTTCAAGAGTTACAGAGTGGACACGGAATTGCTTACGGACAGATGGACAGCAGCGTCATGATATAATACACTCCATTCGGGCGAAAAAAAAAGATTGTTTGTTTTCTGTCAAGACAGGCAATAGCAAATATTAGTTGTTGAAAGAGGCCAATGCTCTGTGGGTGAAAATTACAAACGGCGATCAAAAAGTTTTATAAAATTTTCGAATACGTCTAAATCCGGCAATAAACACAAAATATGCCAAACTATTGTCGATGAAACGAATACATACTCAGGATTAGCAAATCAGTTTTTGGACGGAAAGGTTAACAAGATCTTTCCTTTACAGCTAAATTCTTTAGTGAAAATGATACTCATCCTCAGGCTGGTACGCAGTTACTGCTGATAATCAAGATCTTATTTGGAAGTCCATACCTACTACATTGCATGTTATCTACGTTGATTGATTCTTGGTCCTTTCGCGGAAAGCAAGAATGTCAATTTGAACATGTCAAGGACAGTCACGTTCCCTACTCGTCACAGAATCTTATGTGCTCGACTCTTACATGTACGCATACATCCACAAACCTACTGCAACTTTTCGTGGTTATAACTAATAACATTTACAGGTTGCAGCCGGTGTATTATACATTAAACATCAAGAAGTATAGAACTAAAATACTTCTTACACGGGTTATATATTTATGTAGACTACTCTTAGCCCATTAGAATCAGTTAGCTAATAATAACCGTTCTCTAATTAGGTTGTCTATATTCCAAGACACTTTGTGTATGGTCGCCATATGTTCTTTGCTGTTGACAATTGTAACTTCAAGAAAGACACTTTTGATAGTAAAATGTCTGTCGTAGAACCGTTATGAAAATTCTCCAAAATGTTATAAAATGTTGTGCCAGCCCTTGACAATTGACAAAATTATCACAAAACTTTCAGGGGTTCTCAGAATGCCAGACGATGGCAAATGTTTCATCACACAATCTTGATGGTTAGAGACCACCAATTGTTTTCCCATAGACTTACATTGTAACATTATGGCGTGTACGGCCTTCCATACATCGAAACATGTATATCTAATTACAAGTTTTTCAAGAACTATCTTAGTTCTACCAAAATATCGGACGAAAAACATATGAATAGTGATACTTTATTTAAGTAATTTTCGTGTGAATGAGATGACCCCCTGTTTACATCATTGACATGGCGGGAGAAATTAGTTTGATAAAACTTTTTTTCAATACACATAAAATGTAGCAAATTTTGTCAAAATGTATAATAAAATACTGTAAATGCAGTGAAAAAAATATCAATTTTGTAAAAATAATCACTTCCTGGGTTTGTTTACATGACTGACCAATCAGAACGCACAGACGTTACCTTATTCCCAGGTATACACTTACCTCATTCCCAGTAAGTTCCCTGTACTTTTTGAATTGGTGGTCTCTGACCTATAGATGAATGTTTCGTATCACATTTTCCAATTTTACAGTGATATTGTGAAACATGATCCAATACCAAATGTCTTACAAAGTTTCATCAAGAAATGTTCAGTTTTAAGAAAGATATGGATAGTTTACTGAGGTCACCCCCTGTCGATTTATATGCCCAGACTCAGTCCCTGTCGTCGTCAGATTGCAATTTTTCGTGAAAATCTCAGTTGTCTGCTTTTGATTTGACTTGGAAGCTGAAATACGATTCATTCCGTAAAAAATGGAAATAAGGTCTATTAATTTTTATCATTCTCTAACATTACAGAGATAAAAATGATCCTTTTTGGCCAAAAAGCTCAGATAAAAATGGGCACACCTGTTAAAAAAAGAGGCCAAATTTTTTTCAAAAAATCAAATTTCACGCTTATTTTGGCACGAAAACGTCTTTCTACATCATTTACAACAGATTTGTGGTCATTTACATTACCTGTGATGATTTCCTACGAAAGTCATGTTTTAGCTCTATTATAGGTTAGAGACCACCAATTGTTTTCCCATAGACTTACATTGTAACATTATGGCGTGTACGGCCTTCCATACATCGAAACATGTATATCTAATTACAAGTTTTTCAAGAACTATCTTAGTTCTACCAAAATATCGGACGAAAAACATATGAATAGTGATACTTTATTTAAGTAATTTTCGTGTGAATGAGATGACCCCCTGTTTACATCATTGACATGGCGGGAGAAATTAGTTTGATAAAACTTTTTTTCAATACAAATAAAATGTAGCAAATTTTGTCAAAATGTATAATAAAATACTGTAAATGCAGTGAAAAAATATCAATTTTGTAAAAATAATCACTTCCTGGGTTTGTTTACATGACTGACCAATCAGAACGCACAGACGTTACCTTATTCCCAGGTATACACTTACCTCATTCCCAGTAAGTTCCCTGTACTTTTTTGAATTGGTGGTCTCTGACCTGATACCAATCATGAAAAGTTTCCTTCTCACAAACTGGGCTAAAATGGCCGGCATATTCTAAAATGAAGGTAACATTCCAAACTATGGATTATGGAAAGCTTATTGTTCAAAGACTCCATTTTTGTTCAATAAAGTTTAGAGATCCTATGGAAACTATTAATCCTAACTTTTGAAACGCTTCTATCAAAATAAAACATATCTATTGGGGAAGAAACGTTAGAAGAAAGGTAGGAATTCTAATCATTGCATTTGATTAAGTACCAATGTTTAAGTTCATTGTGGAGTTCAACGCGATACGAATGGTGGGTCAGCAAATTGTAACAGTGTTCATGTGTAGCAGAGACATAAAGCACACATAAACAGCTACAGCACTATTGGAATGTGATGATATTCGTATATTTTGATGGTATAACACATATCAAACAAATATATTTATCAAGAAAATAATCTGTTGAAATAAAGTGGGTGGGGTAAGATATATTTTTATTATTTCACATTATTTAATTGTTTAAATACTTCAATATTGTTATTACATTGACAACACATATTCTAGGATGGAAAACCAAGGAGAATAAGATGAAGTTTTGCTGTGTAACATCAATAAATAATAAATTACGCAAAGTTTTCAAACTTAACCGCCATTTTGATGACGTCATAGATCGGTCCAGTCGCGGAACTCGGACTGGCGACATGTCTTTTTATGACATTCAGATATGGTCTTACAGTTTGGTATATGTCGCCATTAATCTTTTTTTTTCGATCGCACGGGATTCCCGTTCTGAATACACTACTTTGAAACTTCTATCACCATAGGACTTTTTGTGGCACAAGGGTTGTTGCTGCACTTGCTGATCTAAGATTTCTAGTTGGCACGTGAACATCCAGTAAGTCTCTCATATACACCGGCGACTGTCCATGCAAGACCTTGAATGTTTGAATGAGAATTTTATATTTGATTCTATCTTATTTGTATTTGAAGACAATGCAGCTGTGTTTTGAACATTTTGCAGTTTGCTTATTGTTGATTTTGGCACGCCATACAAAAGAGCATTGCAGTAATCTAAATGTGAGGTCACAAGCGAGTTTATAAGACTTTTGGTGCCATAGCATGTTCGAGTCACAGAATTAACATGATGGTTCATGTGCATGTTCGAATCAAGCGTAGCACCAAGGTTTCGAACAGTTTTTGATGGTCTTATGCTCGAATCGCCAACTTACAGTTCTAGATTTGCAATATGTTTGGAATGTTTTTGACTTGAAAAAAGAATTAATTCAGTTTTGTCTGCATTCAATTTTAACATAATTGAATTCATCCATGAGATGATTTCTTTTGGGCATTGTTCAGCTCGCGTGATTGTGACTGCCTTTGATGCTTGGTCAACTGGTTTAAACGTTAGATAGAGTTGGGAGTCATCTGCGTAAAATGGTGGTTTAGACCGTGATTTCTACAGATGAACCAGACTGGCTTTGTGTACATCGTATAAAATTTTGGAGATTCAAGATTCGTGTATTAAAACCATTCACACATCATCCAAGAAAAAACTCCAACATTACGTGTAAAAATACCTCCTGTCTACAGTAAACTTTGTGCTTCTCTAATAAATGTCATTAAAGACAGTATCAACTATATCTATGTAATACTCATTTGAAATGCAACGAAACTTTTTGTGAAACAGTATATTATTATAAGCGCCATTGAACGTATATTTCATATGAAAAGGGCGCTCAACAAATCTGGTATAATAATGACATTAATTTCTGAATCAGCAAATTAAAAGTACGCATGTATTCATTTCTGCCCAGTCCCATTGTTTTTGTTGGTTGAAAAATAATTTCACAACTTTCATTGATTCTTTAAGGACGTTTGCGGCAGTTTTGGGTAAAAAACACAATAATAGAATTTGTTCAAACTTTATATATGAACACAGTGTCATGTTAGAAACAGAATTATGAAAAAGGTCACCATGCTTGTTCAGGAGTTATCTGCCCTTGAATATGCAAATTTGAAGAAAAATCCAGTTTTAAGGGCTGATAACTTCTTAATAAGCACGGTGACCTATGGTTTGATTTTTTGCATTTATCCGTTTCTAACATAAGGATTTTGTCCCATCTCTCATACAAGAAACTGCAGCGAGCATCTTTAAGTAGATAAAAAGTTGGTTTAGACAGCTACGCCGAAAAATCTCTGAACTCAAGGGTATATATGGCAATCCGAGTGCAAAACAGAATCAAGATTTTGGCTGTGTTTGGATTTTATGTAACGAAGCAAGGAACATCGTCAAAAACTTACGATATGATATTTTATGTGATTGTGAAATTATATTGGTCAGTAGTTCTAATTAATCTTAAATGTTGATTTCCATGTATAATTTTCATATTCCGAAATTTTCCACAAATCAACGGTCGTAGAAAATATAATTAGATAAGAAATTAAAATTATACAGTTTTTAAGTGTTTTATCAAATTTGCTCGCTTGCAATTCATTTTTAGCCAATAAAGATAATGGAATCATGTATTTTGTATGTCTGTTTTACCACCAGAGTAACCTCTGATTACGCCTAATTAATTAGATCAGTTGTTTACCTGTTTGTGTCGCTCGTCTGGTAGATTTAACCAATTAGCCCATCACTGCCTGCTTTTAAAATCTTTACAAAATTTAAATATTGATTTCGTATTCTTGCAAAGATATTTTGATAATGTCACCTAATAAGAAGTAAAACCAACGGGACAACAATCCAAATCTGTAATTGTTGATCGCGGCCGCGATCATATTGAATAGGACAAGTATATGCGCGCTGGGGAAAATATTTCATGATGGACCTGCGAATTCTTTACTTGTGGGTGAAACAGGTCTCATAGTCTCATAAGCGTAAATACGACTAGCTTCTACTGATTATAAAACATACCGTACAATTTGTTGTGAATTAACTGTTGTTGTACTTTTAGTAGTTCAACCGCCACCCTTGTTTAAGAGCAACATTTAAAAAACACGTTTTTTGTTCATCCTCAAGTAATAAGTAAGTAGACTCGCCCAGTTTAATCAATCTAGACGCATAATCTAACTCTATACATAGAGCGCTTACTGCACACGATTTACATTCGGAACATTTTCACGCGTTTCGGGCTTTATCGTATGTTTAACATGGGATTTTTGAACCGTCCAAAGATGTTGGAAATGTTTGTCTCATTGTTTATTTTTTTTTTTTAATAAAATTGTTACTGCTTTCATCGTCTACAACTTTTTTTCCACCCTTGCCTGAAAAACAAATAATGAGTTTGTACACTGTTCAGACAATTGTGCTCTGTTGAAATTTAAGCAAACACAAGTTTACCTACATAAACAGAAAGCATGATATGTCACCATGCACGGATCCAGAGGGGGGGGACCGGGGGTCCGGACCCCCTCTGGAAAATCTTTTAAAAAGGAAAGAAGACAAGAAGGAAAGAAAATGTTTTTCGAAAAAGGCAACATTAGGACTGCATGTAAAGTATATGCGGCTGCTGCTACATACGACCCCGACATAATTCATATTATTTATCTAAAAGAAACTAAGAATTTTACCTTCAAGAAAGCTTGATTTTATCATTTTCCCAAATTTAACAGGTTAGTCCATAAAACTGTCCCAGAAAAATGCAAAAAATGAAGTGCTAAATTTCAAAATTTTCAGGGTGGGTGGGGGGCAGGGGATCGGACCCCCTCTGAGAAAATTGGCTGTGTCCGTGCATGATCACTATACCTGTCCAGTACTGGACATTATGGTAAACGCTTCTTTCCTGCACAAATGACAATTTCGCAACTTCTGTCCGGTTTAACAAATTTCTGGCCGCGATAAACATTTGACTTGTAGTTCATTCTTAAACACAACTATTCAGTATTCATAATTTTATCATGGCGTCAGGAATTCTATCTGACGAATCAAAGAGCTGCACTTTTAAGTATCTGCTAGTTTCCACTTGAGTAAAACGAAGCATTTTCACAATGAGCACATACTGACTTATTATCATTTATTTATTTCAGAAATCAAATTCAGTTACTTATCCACACATGCCCTGGGGAATACTACAAACTATAAAACTTCAAAGTTTCTGTTAAATATTATATGAATTATGTACTTATGTTTTAATTCAATTTTGAAATTTCATGCAGGGAGTTATTGATAAAGTCCGAATAAAATGTAACCATTACCTAGGTGAATTTTGCATCTTTCCGCTATATTTCGGACATGTGAAAAATTATGAAACTTTGTGTCCACGGTTGATCTCTATAAGGTTACAATATACTAATTCAGTTCCTTCTTTATTTAATATTACCAAACAAATCATGACATGCGCGGATCCAGGGGGCGTCCGGGGGTCCTAAATGCTCCTAAAATGCCCTAGAATGCAGGAAATGAAGCTCTGAATTTCGAAATTTTCCAGGGGTGGGGGGGGGTGGGGGTGTGGGGGGCATGACCCCGGAACCCACTAGCTGGGCCGCGAATTTTCAAGCTCAGCCTGTTCAACAAAGACTTATTGACAATCCTGCCCTTTTATACGGCTGACATCCGCACACACACACAAAGCACATCATCAAATTATTTAGTGTATAAAACACATTTTGTCATAGCTGGAATGATTGGTACGTATAAGACCTTCCTGGTCTTAGTGAGGGGGCCAGTCGGACCCCCTCTGAGAAAATTGGCTGGACCCGCGCATGCAGGAGACCTTATTTTCAGCACTTTAGACCATTTTAATGCTATAATAAAATCCATATGTAGCCAGTAGAATAACACGTCTTCTTACCAAATATAAAATAAATATTGAGATATGTTACATATAAGAAAGTAATTTGTTTAGAAAATCAACTCCCTATGAAAATATTCCCACGAGTTTTGCTGTTAGCAATTACGAGTATATAGACATTTTCTCAATGGATAAAACTAAAACTTGGAAATTCGCCGTGAAAGTGGTCTAGATCCTTTCTCAAAAAAGTAAGCCAGAATAAAACTTTCACATCATTATATGCTTCATAATTCGATATTTTATCAACAACTTGGAAGTACATTTTGGACTACTTCACATGTAGCACTGAGTAGTAACTTCCTATTGGTGTAAACAGTCTTTTTAAGCGAGAATTCGTTGTATATTAACCATTTTATTGAGATTTTCCCAAATTTCAGATCGCAAGCATATGTGGAGTAATAGGGATCATTTTGTCAATAACGTTTTTGAGCCTTCTCTATCCATTCATGTACAAGTCGTCCTGGAAAATCTACGCCGGAGCATGCCTTTTAACTTCTGTAGGCTTCGCACTCGGATACATTGTAGCTAAGTTATTCCGAATGAATGCCACGCATGCACGAACTGTCGCCTTGGAAACTGGAATTCAAAATGTTCCATTATGCCTGACATTAATCACTTTATCATTCCCAAAACAAATGATTCCGAAATTGGTGATTTTTCCATTGTTATACGGAATATTCTCGCAGATTAATAGCTGTCTCTTTGTGTTGTTGTTCTACATTGGCAAAAGCGTCAAGGCGTACAAGAATAAAAGAGCAGGAAACGATTTCACCAGTGTGCCTACAAGCGACAATCCTGATGGTGTTGAAATGAGCATTGTAGTAATATAAAAGTAAAAAACAGTAGAACTTTGAAGTGTTTTGCTTCTTTAGCTTTATTATTTGTGTACATGTACATGTGAATTTAACAAGCAAAATATAAACCAGTATGTGTATAAACTTATGACGGTTATCAAATTCTCTGAAAAAATCACTCAAACTTTGAACTTCTTTATCTAGAATGGCTTACTCAAGTTAATACAATCAGTAGCCTGGTATAAAAAATATAAAGATGCTTCAGGAAGGTCCCCGGTGTGTAGTGAAGGAGATTTTGATTTCTGGCCATGTTGCAAATATTTCTAATTTTTTGCTTTTGGTTTTTTATATGTCTGTAGAGCTGCTGTGTTTTCTGCGACTTGAGACTTTTAGAAAGATGTGTGATGTGTTAATATATTCCGCCTTGTGCAATTGTGTAAAGAAAACTTGCTAGGGCACTAACCAATCTTTCGGCATTCTGTAGCTGTTATGACACGAGAAACACGCATATTACGTGATGTGTAATTAAGCCTCTAAGCCTCTAGTAACTTCTGCAGTTTACCTAAATAAATTTTTTATTTTACTATTGTCTAGGTACCGTAAGTATAAGTAAAAACAATCATATACTATATATCTATGTTCACAAACTACGTAATAAATACCCGTTTTAATCCTGATTATTACTTAGGGCAGGTAACCATAATGTTCAAACTTGTGGCCCACCCATATGTATATTGTATGCTTGTTGTAGCATTCATGAATGTGTTATTGTGTATGCAGTTATAAACAATTATATATGGTTAAATCAATTATAAATAAAACTGTCATGCTAACAGCTACTTGTGTTTTTTTATACGTTTGTACTGAAATAATTCACAAACTGATACATGTATTATTTTTTATTAATCAGTTAAAAAAGAAAGCTATCCAAATCCTTTTTTGGACGTTTAATTTTCTTCTATGAACTTAAACACATTGGGTACGGACAGAGTATATATAACATTTATGCTGACTCCCCGCCTTCGCTGGTGAAATGGTTTTAGCTTTATAATTGAGATCAAAAAGATGACAATATTCAAAGATATGGACATTTCTATACAAAAACGCAAAAATGTTCAGCAATTACCTATAACGAAGCATCCACAATTCAAATATATCATTAAATACTAGGCTTTAAACGTTTAAGAATTATATCTATCAGGGATGAAAACTTAAACGTGAGCCTTGCAATTGGAAATGCTGTAATAAAGTCATGGGAAACATTCGTTAGTCACAAAAATGCGGTGTACAACCTATCGAACGCAAAAGGGAGAGCGCAGATCTACGGATCTCGGGGTCGCGAGTTCCGTCCCCAGGCGGAGCGTATGTTCTCCGTGACGATTTGATAAAAGACATTGTGTCTGACATTATTCGTCCTCCACATCTGATTCATGTGGGGAAGTTGGCACTTGCTTGCGGAGAACAGGTTAGTACTGGTACAGAATCCAGGAACTCCGGTTAGGTGAACTGCCCGCCGTTACATCACTGAAATACTGGTGTAAAACGGCGCTAAACCCCAAACAAACTAAACAAACAAACTGTCCTATCGAACTGAATTCTCTATCAGTGATAACGATTTAAACCAACATGTCAGTCCATGAACTTTCGAATGTCCCTCCGTGCATTGTACTTCATCATGAGCGGGCACCTGAATAGCTGGATGGCTTCCTCACATGAAGAATTCAACGCCCCGCGTGAGGCTCGAACCCATATCGGTGAGGAGCAAGTGAATTAAATGTAATAAGCAAGACGACACGCACTGCAATTTAAAAGAGCCATTGTCTATGTATAAAGTGCCTGTTTTACTTCTATAGAAATTTGAATTTGTCTTTTGTCCTACTGATTCTACAAATTGATATTAGAAAACTTTTGCTATTCTACCAGCAAATTCGGTTGCAAGAACATTTTTTATTCGTCGGCTAACACAATATATATTGATACTGATGGTCAAACGTATGGATCTGTTTAAGATATTAAAAGTTTTATCATTAATATAGGTTATTAAGGAACAGACATATTTACATTTTTGTCCCCTAAAAGAGGCATTTCCATTAAAGTAATCTTGGAAATTAAAATTAACATAAACCGTTCAAATTTCCACTACACTGAAATTAGAGATGTTCTGACCTTGGAGAGTTCAGCCCTGTTTTCAGTTCAAATGAGTCGTGCACTCTTTGGTAACTGTGCAAAAACGGCCAAAACTTAAACGTTTTAATTTGTAAATATATGTCAATTATTTTGCAAGTGGATATCAGTTTGCACCAAAAGACAAATATGCTACATTGGGTATACTTCTGTTTAAATAAAGAGCCAGTTTGAATCTGTTGTAAATTGTCAGGGTAATGTTTTGCTTTATAAATTGATAAGTTCATTAGATAAGGTGGAAGTATCCGCGCCAAAAAATAACAGACTAAGGTCGACGACATGCCTGTCATCGTTTGGTGTTGAAAATACTTGAGGCGTAGAATTCTTCATGCGAGAAAGCCGTTCAGCTGGCTTACGGAAGGTCGGTACTTCTACACAGGTTGCCGCCCGTGATAAAATAATGCACGTGGGAGAGAGGCACCTGTGTCTTCATCCACCATAAAGGCTGGAAACTCGACATATGGTTTATAATAGCGTCGGTGCTACGCTAAACCCAACAAAAACAAATCAAAACATAAATGTATGGCTGAGCGTATCAATTTATTGCACTCTGATTGATCTGACTGAATAAGCACTCAACGGTTTTCTGTTGCCTAGCAACGAAAGAATGTCAGTAAATCATGTCTGGTCGCGTGACATTAGGTGTTATCCACATTAGGGCCCAATAAAATTTTGATAGGTACTTTCTTTTTAAATTGAGACGTCAAAGCTTTGTTCAAGAAGACTTTTTGACTTTTTCACGAAAAGTTACTAAATTTTCGCTAAATATTTTAATTTTGGTGAAATTTAACCGTTTATCGTATGCAGAAATATGCCACCACAGTCTGTGTAAAACTATATGATCCCTACATAGTAACAATGAACATGTAGTAAGGCACACATTTCCTCCGACGGAATTCACTATATTCAAGTATGATTGTATTCTTTATATCTTGATATCAACAAAAAGGAGCAGAAATGTTTCATTTAGCAATTCAAACATGTCATGTTCTCTGTAGATCTCTCACTGGACGTTTCAATTGATGATAGCTGTTCTAAGTCTATATGTTCATTTTTTTCTATTACTTTTCATTGTATTTACTTCTAGCACTGATGGTTTAAAAATCCATTGATACGATCCAGTTAGATGATGTGGATAATGGATGCCCGTTCAAATTTCAAAGCGTTGTCTAAATAGGGAACGACTTTTTTGTTAAAACTGGTTTCAAATATAAACACGTCATGTTCCGATCACTTTATTAGTGACGGATGAGTAACTGCCTTTTTTTTTGTTTTGATGCCTATATTTAGTCAAGTCAGTTGGATTGTTAAGCTACGACTGATCAGCATAGATTTACTGTTAGAACTAATACTTCAATTTTTCATGATTTTGTTGTGAACTGACAGTTTATTTTAAGTAAATGTCTTAAGAGTGAGGTTAGGCGCACCATAAACCGGTTTAAGCTCCCCAGTGGTGGTTTCGCCACTGATCGTTCCAACGCGGTGCCTCATTGTTTGTTTTGTCCTTGTGTGTTTACAGGGTGTGTGTGTGTTTTTGTATATTGGTCGTGTGGGTTAACGCTGGGTTAACGTTTGGAGAGGCTGCGAATTTTAGGACGTGGCTTTCCTTGTCGGATATTCAGCCTTGTTTTCATATAAAATTTCTTTCCAGGGATGAAAGTAAACTCCAACATAGTGTTACGTCCCCTTACTGGCCTTCAAATTTTAATTTGGCTGAATTTCAGTCGTGATATAGGCTTTCTTTTCTGAATATATTATGCTGTACAAAGTTTATACCTCAACAGTTTAATCTGATATATTTTCCTTTAATACGAGTAAAGAGCTCAAAAAATAATGAGTTTTTATACTAACTTTACTTTACGTTTTAAAATGTAATCAATGAAATGATATGTCTTTTGAGTGCAGTCAAAAGATTTGACGAATAGCTTACAACAAAACAAAAACAGCGTGAATACTTTACTAGCATTTAGGAGTGACCTGTCGCTTTTATAAATAGATCTGAAAGGTTACTGGAATAAATCATTTCAGTAAAGGGGTACCCTACCTTTTTTAACTTATTTTAATAAAAATATTTAAATGACTGCCTCCCCGACAATTAGACACCGTGGTGCAGTGGTAAGCGTGACGGTTTTGAAATCTAACTTTTGTTAGTTCGAATTCCAACGGAGATCAATATATTTATTTTTCATTTTATATTTTGTGTTTTCTTGTTTTTTTTTTTGTTTTATTTTTGTCTTTTGTTTTTTTGTTTTTTTTTTTGTTTTTTTTTTTTCATTTTATATTTTGGTAACATATATTTAAAATGATAATAATGATAAAGATGTATTTGAATTGCATTACTTGTATCATTTTGCTATTTTCGCATATAACATAGGTTTTTCAAATATCTTTTTGATTGTGAATTATTCAACATGGCTGACTTAGTTCTTGACAATTTGGTCATTCAACTAGCTGATCGCACTTATTCGAAGGAAACCGACGCCGCCAGCGAGTGTGAGAATGCTCCTTTGGGCGCGTGTGTTTGAAATGTATTGAATGTATTGAAATTGTATGAATGAAATTGAAATGATGAAATAAAATGAAAAAAAAATAAAAAAAAACAACATGAAAATATAAATAAAACAAATTGCCCTGTATGGGATTCGAACCTACAGCCTCCTAATCGCAAAAGTTAAATCACCAGCAAGATTCCTCAGTTCTACGAACTGAGCTATCAATGCCATTTCAGACTGTTCAGTATTTTAAATATATTTATAGTTTTAAATAAGTCAAATATCTTTCAAACCCTTATTTAACAAATGGAACAGTCTGGAAAATCCAAATCTAAAAATAAAAGCGACAGGTCACTCCTAATTGCTAATAACAATGTCTCTAAAATTCCGTAAAGGCTTTGCATTTCCACTGCCGTCTATGAACAGGCTCAATCAAATCGAGCCTGCAACACTTTCATTTTTGTCGTGTTGAGCAACCTGTGGAGTTTCCATTTTTTTCTTTTTAATTATCGCAGCAGCGTTTGTTGAGTTGTGTGGCGGCCGTAAAATGTTTCCCCGTACATTCAATCAGGGCTGTTATATTTCGATCTTCTTAGATCGTTCAGCAAGACTTTTAGTTCATGTTACTTCGTTGGTACTGTTTAGTTTTTCAGCTTAAACATTTTGGCCTGGGTGGTTCCAAAAAAAGTCAAGTAAAATTTATTTAAAGTCGGATATCACAACACTATAACATAAGCTCTGTAGAGCTTTTAAACCGACTAGTAAATAACATGCATGACATGATAACAAAAGCAAAGCCTAGCAAAGCATAGCACATTAAGCATATTAAGATAAGCAATCTTAAGACTATGAAATACATATTAAATATCACGATGACAACAGACTTAAGACTACAAGCATAAGATATAAAATGGTAATTATAAGTATTAAAGACTAGCAGTAGTAAGACCTTCACAGCTAAACAGTTTGACATAGGTAAAACATACCACGTGTCTTAATCGCCTTTAAGCAATAAACAGAATTCTAAAATGGCATTACACCAGTACATAATTTTGTTGCTAATGGCAAAAAACATGCTAAATAATTATGATATATGCTGCTAATATGCAAAACACAAATACAAATGACAAAAAAACATTGGAAATTCACAACCCAGTTCATTCACAACATCACAGGAGTTAAGAAATACAAATGGTAAGCCAAACTATGCAACAAGGCATGCAGGACACGAACAATACTCACCACCCCACTGAGAAATCATTGATTTAAACTGGGAAAATGAAGTTATTTCTCTACAATGATTTGGAAGGGAGTTCCATAGTTTAGCAACAGAGTACCTGAATGAATTTAATCCATACCTGGTTGTTCTAACCTTTGGCAGTTCAACTGTATTTGTATACCTAAAATTGTAATGGGAGTCTTTTATATTAACTAGATCATGTACATTCTTCGGACCATTCTTGTTTAAAATTTAAAAAAACCTCTAAAGATGTCATTCTCATTCTTCTAGTTTCTAACATAGGAAGACCAGATTTATCAAGCAGAGTTTCATATGAACTAACATAGTCGTTGTATATAAGTCTAAGAGCCCTATACTGTATTTTCTCTATTTAAGATGCATTTGTTTTGCCACTAAAGTGCCAGGTCAAAGCGCAATAATTAAAGTTTGACAATATAAACGAGTGATACATAGTCAGCCTAACAAGCTTCGTCAAGTTACAACCAATTCTTTTCATAATATTTAATTGCTTAAATGTTGTTTTACATATTTTGTCAACATGGGACTTGAAGTTCAACAAAAAATCAAAAGCAACACCGAGCAGGACTACTTCGTCTTCACACTTGATGCTTGTATAAGTTAAATTAAGAGTAAGATTAAGGTCATGTGTCCTAGCCCCCAGGGATATGGCCTGGAATTCCTCAGGGTTAGCTTGCATTAAATTGTCTGCAAACCATTCGATAAGTTTCAGACTCTCTGAGTCAAGAACACTAACTAAGTTACTCCCGCTTTCATAGCTTTGAGTATTGTAAAAAGTTTCCCCGCACATTCAATCAGCGCTGCTATATTTCGATCTTCTCAGATCGTTCAGCAAGACTTTTAGTTCGTGTTATTGATACTGTTTAGTTTTTCAGCTTTAACACTTTGGCCTGGGTGGTTTCAATACTCCCGCTTTCATAGCTTTGAGTATTGTATAATCACCACTTGGATATGGCGCCTGCTTTTAATTTTGTCTGTTGGCAGTTCCTGTGATATGCAGGCTCAATAACATAAAATCCCCCTTCTAAATTCCAGTTAGTTTAGTTTGGCCCATTGTGTTTTCTCGTTTAGGACAAACACAATTTTTTAACTTGGGATCTTACGCCGCTTTTCGTGGAATTACACGCTAGTGTATCAATGAAGATTCCATATGCACTGCCATATGAACACATCTGTGGATGTCTCTAATTTGTTTTCGTACTTGTAGCATGTGTAAATGTTGAGTTCTGCTCAACCCGGGGCTAAAGGGCGTGGACGGTAGCATGAATTTCCACTACCGTCCATGAACAGGCTCGATCAAACCGAGCCTGAAACATTTTCGTTTCTGTCGTGTTGAGCAACCTGTGGACTTTCCATTTTTTCTATTTTACAATTTTACATTCTAAGCTAAAAACAGATGAAGCAGCTGTTCAAATACATATAAATACATGGTTAAAAAAACACTAGTTTCATTATTACGCATGAACTTATACAGTTGCAGCCATAAATAAGAGGTTATCAAAACACGGATTCAATAAAATGTTCTACTATGTTAATCAGTATTCAGAGCTATTACAAGTAAATCTGAAATAGTATTAACCATATTTTATGTTTATAACATAACACGCAGCAGCTACATTATATATAAAAGGATTATGAGCCTTTCACAATGTGGCATATACATGTATGTCAATCAGACTTGTAGTAATACTAATGCTAATGCATTAGTAATGCATTATTTCTTTTTCAAATAATGCCAAGTAATGATTAATGCCACAATTTTCGCATTAAAAATAATGCTAATTTAATGCCAAAGTTAGTAATGCTAATGCTAATGCTTAGCATTACTTAGGTATTATTCTCTGTATCACTGGAAAAAAACGTAATACATAAGTATGCTGTTATTTACACAGGTTATAGCAGTACTCTAATAGATTGTTGTATGATTTTATTAAACTGTCTAACTGTATAATTCCTTTTTTTAATGTACACCTGACAGATTTTTTCTTAATAAACATTACTCAGCGTGCACTGGATAAATCATTGAAGCAATATGCCATCTAGTAAATTTTTATACATACAATTTAACTTAAAACACTAGCACAAGTTGTCTGTAACCAGTGAAAAATTCAATAACATTCACAGTGTATCCAATGCAAATTAATGCATTGAACTATACATTTAAAAGTAGGGACACCTCCAACGTACAAATTTATAATAGCCATTAACGCGTGACATTTTTAATCTGTTAACCAAAATATCAAACAGAATCTATCGTTATCTTTTGACACCTTTTTTTATCAATTAACAGTATGCCACAGATAGTGATGTTAAAGACCTTAAGACAGCTAGCTATTACATGTCATGTCAAATTAGGCTGTTAGGGAGCCATTGAACAGGTACAGGTATTCCTGCGCGGAGGTTGGGGTGTAACTGGAATGCCCGTGGATTGGAGGTCACAATGTGTCATGTGGAATTCCAATATTGTTGTCAGTTCTTTTATAAAGTCCATTTCAGACTTTGAAGACAGACAATCTTATTTACATCAACATCTATTAAATCTAAAAGACACTATAACTAAACAAAACATTTCAAACAAAAACAACATATTTTAAGGGGACGCATATTGCTACATTCACAGTTCATACAGAAATGCGGAAGGGGTGCATTTTCAAGAAATCGATGGTGGGAAAATAAAAAACATATTCCTAAACTGATATAATACTGATGGACACCTGTAATATTCAGTATTTTGTGGATAAGGATGTGGTACTATGAATGTAATAGGAAAACAGAGGTCTTTGTGAAAGTACATTCAACACAAAATATTAAGCTTTTGTATAAGGAAAATACAGGTTTTTTACAATAACAGTGTTCCAAATAATGTTGAAGGGATGAGATTTTCTTTCTAACACACCAGGTTTGCTTAAACATGTAAAAATTTAACGCCACGTCTGTTCATCTCGGGATGGACGCCATATTTCTCATTGATAAAAAATGTAAACAAAAAAATCAGAGTGGGATTAGCATTGCAAGGGCATAACATGACATTCTACACAATGAATACCTTAGAACAGATATCTAAGAAGCTACACAGGTCAGGCGGGTTAAATGCATAATGTCGATCACTTGAAATTCATCTTGAAAAGGTGGTTAATTTTAGTTTGTTTACATGGTTTTTAATTTTCCCACGACTTCTCGGCGATTCACTGCAAATGTATTAATGCGCCGGACGAAAGGTAACTCTAATAAACAACGGGAGACAACTTAGGTGTCAGCACGTGTACGATTTTTAAAAAATCATGTCGATGATTATAATTTCTTATCAAATAATGAATCCTATTCAGATATTCGTCTTTAATATTAGAAAATTATTAATTTCTGTGGACATTTGTCAAATAATATTACTTACAGTGGACTACTTTGCGCATCAAACTGGTTTCCGCTTCAGTTGTGAGGCACTTCCGTTATACTTTTTGACAACAATAACAAAACACAAAATGAATCAATAAAGTCACTTATAAACCGACTGCTACTTAAATCAGTGTAAGTAAAGTTGTTGTTACAACATTATACATGTTCGTTACGTTATGAGATAAAGTTTATCTTGAACTGCATAATCCATTAATTACGTTTAGATGATATTGCATTTACAACTTATTTGACCCCATTTTTACGTGAATGACAGCATTCTCGTGCAACTCGTGCAAACAGAGTTATGAAAAGTATGGTGGAGAATTCAAGGACAAATTATAAATGACATTAAAGTGAGGATAACTGTATATTCGTCCAGTTTTGATCATTGACATGCCTGCTGTGTATTAGTAACTTTTGTGAACAAGATTAGAATGTTACTTTTGCACATATACACATTGATTGGACCTCTCAACCAAATTTCATACCTTATTTTAGGGATTTTTAAGACAATACATTTTCAAAAGTTTGTTGAATATGCTTTGATATTTAAGTGCATTGTAGTTCATGAATACCAAGTTAAAAATTAATAATGGCAACATGTCTAGGCCCTTATTGTAAGCCACTAGACTTCTGTAACGATAAATGTTTAATGTATTAAGGGGAATATACTCTTTTAGTTTTGGAATGTGGCATTCCTTGACCACCGTATCTTTTCTTATGCACTACTTTGTAAACAAACTAAATAATGTGTTTTAGCTTACATATGCGAAATGAAAAGCAAGACAGTGACCATATTTCACATTCTTTCTTTAAATAAGAATCTGTAGGACATTGATAAATGTTTGGACAAGGTAAAGCACTATTATTTTCGCACCAAAAAGTCTTAATTGTTGACTTTGAATGTACACAATAAGTCTTATGTAATTCAACAATAACTTTCTTGTTTCAGTTTTCTCATTTTTATTTTAGTGAGCAATCCTTTGTGTACTTATAACAGTTGAAACAGTATCCATTTCATGTACCAAAACCTTGTACTTTTTTGCAGGTAAATTTTATCATACCCCACCCACTTCTTTCTAATTTCAAAGTATGCGTCCCCTTAAGAATTCTAGTATGTAAATCTTTCTCTAAAAGCAAGAAAATGTGTCTTTAGAATATCATCATGAAGTATACTTATTTGAATTATTATATAAGCTTAATGTATGTGTAAATCAAACTTACTTACTTACTTACTTACATGCTTACTGTAAGAGTGTTTTGGCATTTAATGATATACGTAAACGAATGTCTTTCCGGGTCCACCAAGTATAATGTCGCGGTCAAGAATAATAGACATGTGAGCATCACCTTGTTGTCCAACCAAAAGGCTAGAATGAGATTTTATTGCTGTCTTTATTTAACGCACGGTCTATGCACTACAGTGTAGGTAATTATCAAATTACTTTGATGTGCAAATATGAAAGTGAACAGATGGCATTTAGCGATTAGATATAGAATAAAATAGACAAATATGCTAACTGTCATGAAATAACATCAGCAACATAATATTATGTAAATTACTGTTTTAGAGCACTCGTGTTAAATGAGTTATGTTACAGGAATGTACCAGTCATTCCTGTTTTAAAGAGGTAAAGATGGGGTTAACGCGCTATAATGCAACCTCCTATCTAATGGTCTCCCTTTTCAGTCTTTTCACGATTAAACTTATTGAAAATGTTTTAAGTGGTTTTCAGAGATATAAGGCTAATATAAGAGATAAAATTAAAAAGGAATAATAAGAAAAATATTTTTTGAATTGTTTTTCGACGGTCACATGTGATATCTGCGGCCACGTGGTATTTGGTGGTCAGAGATTAATGCAGCTCCAGGGGAGATAACTACTGCAGTCCACCACTCCTACCCCGGGAGTTCGGGTATAATGATGTCAAACAGTTTAGGAAGCTAAATTGTTCATTAATCTGGTGGACTGGGGGTAGTTGGGTGGCTTGGGAGGGGGAGTCAGTATGATGGGTGTAGAGGTCCTCACTACGTTAAATTATGTAATATTCAATGTCACAAAATGCATAAAAGTGTGTCTGTTAATAATTATAATAAATGTATTTTTAATTGTCAGAATTAAATTGTCTTTTAATGCTTAGTAAAATTAATTTTAATATGAAAATTATTGTCATGGCAACATTAGTTCTCTTACAAACCTTTATTTGGGAAAGGCATGGGTATGCTTAAATGAAACTATTCAGAATAATACATCACATCACGCTTTTAAGAAAAGCAAATGTATAAAAATCTAAGTAAAAGATTGAGTAAAAGATTAAGTAAAACTTTAACATATAATTAAAGGTATAGTTTCTAATGGAAGACTGTCAACATGTGTGCCATGTCGCTGTTTAATAAATGGCGTTTTTGATGTCACATGCGTTGAGCTGAATCACGGGTAAGGTGTAGCCTCTTTAAAATCTGTATATCTCTAAATACTAAAGACTTCAAATTTCAATAAAATATCCTTCGAATTTCATTTTATCCCTGCCTAATTTAAATTTGATACCGTTGCATCCGCACTGAACGCTTCGTAATTCTTGCTGCCCTGACACATACGCCTAAGTAATAAATAGGCAAACTCATCAGCACGCGTATTTTGACATTATTCATATAAGTGTATGTTAATGCATGATATTTTAAGAGACTGACATTTAGTAAGTTGAAGCAATGCTAAAGTAACAAAGTGTTTAGATAGACGTTTGGATTGTTGGATTGTTTGGAGTTTGCATGAACACAGATGGATATATCGTTACATATACCAGTACTATTCTGCTTCTTGAAGATTTCTATAGCTGGTAAGTATACACAAAATTATTAAACGACTGATAATTATATATATTTAATATATATTTACATTCATCGTTCATTTTGTATGGAAAGAATAAAAAAGTGTTTACTTTCGTTTATCACATGTTCGACGTCGCGGAAGTGAAATAAAGCCATTACATAAATTTGATAATACACTAGTGTAATAAAACTTTGACGTCGACGTCGTTTAAAGTATATCGGAGAGGTTGGTTAAATTGACTGGTTTATGATAGTTAAAGAAAGTAGAATTTTTTTATGTTTCGGTAGGAAAAGCCAACATGTGATAAAAGGAATATTCCATTTGTGACTTTCCACATTGAATTTATTAAACTCGTTGAATAAAATTGATAAAATGCTCGGCAGAGCCTCGCGTTTTATTATTTTATTCAACTTGTTTAATAAATTCAACATGAAAAGATACTCATGTAATATCCGCTAGATACAGAGAGTAAAAGACGGCTTTTTCCGCGAGATTGCACGCGCAACTTGACGTCATTAAAAAGAAAGCAGAGAATTTCGTTCAAAATTCGACGACAAAATTTTAAAAGAACAGTAAACAATAGCTTATGAATACTGCTTTTTCTAAGGGTAAAGATCAAAACTGAATCGACACGACTGTATGACTTTTCACAGGATATAGCGATAAAAATAAAAACAAGGAGCTGCATTTTCATCGGACGGCAAATTAGAATTTAACGTTGGCGAGTTTGTTGTTTTTTTGTTGTTTTTTTTCGTTGTTGTTGTTTTTGTTTTTTGGCTGTTCTATTTAGATATTGAAAAGATTGATCTCCTGACATCTATTTTTGATTTCTGATAGTCATGGAAAATAGACCATTTATTCCTGTGGCAAGGTACCATAAAATGTAAATAGTTATAAGAATTGAATGCTATTTTTGGGACTTCTTGTAAATCATCTCAGAGTCGTTAGCGCGATTACTTGACTTTAGTTAGTGTTATATTTCCTGTCTATATCCAACATTTGATTGAATGAGTGGAAGCAAAAATAACTTAAAAACTTATTTCTAATGTCATGAAATAAATCATTTACTAAATGGTTTCATTCGGTAAATTAATTTACACTTTATCTCTTGATTTTAAAAAGTCACCGAAATGGCCGCCATCGATTAATGGCAAATCAATAGAATTATCATGAATTAATTTGACGAAATACGAGAGAAAATGAAATGAATTTATGAACAAGAAAGAAACACGCACATTTCAAGCTATGATGAGTTAGTGTTACGGAATTCGAATAAGCGATTCGGCTTTGTGTCCATGGTGCGTTTTCATATTCATTCTGATGCTGTCTTTTCATTTAGTCTTTAAGATATATTCTGTTGTTGAACGTTTCAGCAACATAAAGCACGATTTCAAGTATTTCGTCTAATACAGTGTGCAAGTCGCCGAAAACCGC
The DNA here is from genome assembly GCF_021730395.1 of Mercenaria mercenaria. Lineage (NCBI taxonomy): Eukaryota > Metazoa > Mollusca > Bivalvia > Venerida > Veneridae > Mercenaria > Mercenaria mercenaria. The sequence goes on from NC_069368.1 coordinate 28,186,215, forward strand.
ATTTCATTTGCTCTGTTCAATGTTTTATGGACTTCGAATTATATTCCTTACGCATAATACAATGTTTTTGTTGTTGTCCATCTAATTGCGTGTTTCATTATTTTGATTTTCTTCCGGTTTAGTCAGAGAAAAAAGAAAGACAAATATCTATGATCATCATGATAATAAGTAAGTTTTTATATAGTTTGATAACCCGACAGTTGTGCTTGTTTTAGCAAGGAGGAAATGGAAGGACGCCACATTATATATTTACACTGAAGTTGAAAATTAAAAAAGTGAAACTAGTTTTATTTTATACGATACACTAAATAAGATACATTTAATGTCCTTCGCAAGTAATGATATGTAATCAGCCGAATTTAATTGGTTTGGTATTTTATTTGACAGCAGAGGGTCCTAATCCGGCTATAGACGCTCTAGATGCAAATGTAACGGTAATAGAAGGCGATACAGCCATCTTACCATGTTCTGTGGAAAACCTGGGTGAATATAAGGTAAATTTACAACACCACAATGCAAATACCATGGGGACAAAATGTGAAACAGCCATATAAGTTTCCGTACAAGATTTTCCTGTTGTAAAAGCAAGTCGTCGGCCCGTTAATTATTTAAGAGCAGTGGGTTTTGGTTATGATCTCAGGACAAAGAAAATGTTATACATCAAAGCATTTAGTCAGCCATAAAGTAAACACTTCTGCAAATAACAACTATTACAATTTATAACTTGATTTTTGACTTCGTGTTACATGACTTTATTTCCTTGTGTTTTCAGCAGTTTTCCTGTAAGTTCCTTTGCTCTATGTTGAATTACTTCAAACGGTCGATGTAAATACACTAACCATAAAATACTCAGAAAGAAAGAAAAGTATTTCTTAGAAAATCTAGCTAGATTTAGATTTGACTTTTTAACTTTTTGTGACTTGTAATGATAATTAATATCAAAACCCAAAATACATATAACGTTATATATGTACCATCGGTCCATTCCGCAAATAGTCACACTTTTCATTCGAAATAGTCTTTGTGTTAACTTCCATAGATATGCTGGTTCTTGAGCTTTCAAATAGCTTGCACAGAAAGCATCGTAAACAATCATACCAACTGCATTTTTAAAGCTTTGGTCTTAAACAAAAGTCCTTGACATAATACCGAACCACCGCGGCAAACCGGGACATGTCTTTGAAGTTTGGTCCATTGTATTAGATAGAAGTGAACTGCGTCGAAAGTGTATTTTTTATGAAAGCATAACGCCAGAGGATAAACTGCTCTTGATTTCATCTGAACTTAAGAGTTAGGTACATGTTTCAGAGAAAAAAAGTTTGAAAATCTCCAGATCATAGAAAGAAAGCATTGTTTTACGTGAAATTTAAACAACACATAAAACATGTTTATTATCATACAAAACCGTTGTCTATTTACTCATATATGTTTTGAATTCCGGAAAGGAACTGCATGAAAGCGTAACACTTCTAGACAGTTCAGCGCCCTTAAAGACTCACCATTTTCTTTTGAAAAAAAATATGCTGTTACATGTCTTCGCTTTGATGCATTTGCAACAATGTACAGATAACTCTAAGTAAACATCGTTTTTGACAATTATTTAAGAAATAATAGATCTATATCTCATTTAGTGATTTGTCGCTGAATAAATTATTGTTTGGAGTTCAGATGCGAAGGAATGATATCACGAAGGCTCAGCCCGAGTGATATAATAATACGCATCTGTACGACAAACAATGATTTTATTCAAGAGCAAATCACTAAATGAGATAGATATATTATTTCGATTCTATCACGTTACCAGCGACTTTAAAGTACATCCTTGACGGCATTCATTAAATATTTGCCCGTTTTCAATCGGTTTCTTTTCCAGTGCGACGCTATGCAATTTGACGCCATGACGTAATGATTGTGACGTCAGAACAGTGAATTGTTATATAATAATTCACTATTTTCAGTCTTCTTTGTTTAGTAGGAAAATGAATCGGATCGTGTTAGAATTACATTTATTATTTTTACAAATGGCATTCTTTGTTAAATAGGGAAAACTCATTTAGATTTTTTTAAGTATTCAATTATATGGGACAGAACAGTAAAACATGTATTGGACAGATAAGTTGTTTGTCAAAATATTGTTCATTTACTAATAAATTCTGCTGTTTTGTGATATACTGCTAAAATTTAAAGTTCGTGAAATATCTTGATTGTATTTTCATTGATGACTCTATTAATTTCCAGGTGGCGTGGTTAACTCATCTTTCACGTCTGATATCTGTAAATGGAAATCTGATCACGGATGATCCACGTTTCAGTCTGGAGCAACCGAACACTGGGGACTGGAACTTACACATCGAGAATACAACATATACCGATCTTGGGCAATATTTTTGTCGGGTTAATACCGACCCTATCACTTCGAAAACTGTGAACCTAGCAGTTCTAGGTAATTTTGATATATGTTAAGAATCCTTTTTCATCTTTTATTCATGTATGGGAACATAGCGTAGACGTCCGTATACTATGTTTACAGAGACGTATAGATCTATATTTTGTTTAACTGATTTCGCAAGTCATATTGCAACATCAAGTTATGACAATAATAATCTTCGACGAAAGTAAAGTACTCCATGTTCTCATGAACGCCACACTTTTTCAATTTGATTTAAAGCTACTAACAAAGCAACAATTAGGATTGGAAAATTTAACGTTTCGATGGGAAATGCCATTTTTCCAAGAATACGGTTTTTTTCATGGGAAAGTAGATTTCCCATTGGAAAGAAATGTTGTAAATTTTCCGTGGAAAAGTGAATTTCCTAACGGAAATAGATCTACATATTTCTTAAAATGATAAATTATTATTTTTTATACTTACTCTACACCGGTACATCATAACATGTGTTTGAGAAAGGTCAGCTTTTTTAAAGATTTACCCATGGGAATCCCTTCCCATATTTTGACAATGGGAAGAATTTCTTAGAGTAATCATACCCCATGTGAAATATTTCCACCGGGAAGATTTTTAAATTATTCCCATGGGAAGTATTTCATATTGGAGTCATTGCCCATGGGAAATATTTCCGCTGGGAAAGAATTCCGATTGGAATATTTCGTATAGAAATAAGTCATGTATATTATTTCCCGAAGGAAAATATTCTATAAGAAACTGAATATACTTTACTAATTGTGATTTTACTTGTTTTTTACAAGGCGAAAACACATTTTTGAGCACGAAATAGACATTATTAAAGGCATTTTTAAAAAATCAGGAAGACCGGAGACCTATCTAATATTGATCATTTGGTTTGTTAGTTACCCTTCACTCATTTGCATGGATAGTCACTGACACCCTATAATTGAATTGTTTAATCGACAACTTTTTTTTTTGCCTAGAACGACATGAAAATTTACTGACCCTCCACAGAAATATAGAAGGTCACCACGTGACCAACTTTCATCCAATGAAAATGTAGGAATCTTATGGGAGATTAAACAAAGGTGTATCAAAAAAATCCATTTACAAATTAGGTAGATCAAACCTGACTAGCTACAAAGTATGCACATTTGCATATTTTCCAGGGATATAAGCGTCAAAGTTATATTAAGTCCAGATTCATATTTGAAAATATGACCAATTGCTGTCTATGTAAGCCTAAAATGTTTATTGGTTGTGTTCTTTAGGTTTGAAATAGTGCACATTTAATACACCATACGTGTCTCTACACAGTACAAATACATTGTGTATCTACTACCACTAACGGCCTTGAAGTTGTTTTTAAAATGACTGTTATAAATCCGAGGGCTGATTCAGGAAAAAATGTTGCACCATTCAAAGCGCAGTAACTCATCGATTTATTATTACAGAAATTATATCCAAGATGTAAGCCAATTCAGTTATGATTACTTGTGTAAATATCATTTTTTGGGTTGTGCCGTTTTAAATATATAGAACGTAAAGTTCACCCCTGGCGACATTTCACCACACGTAAAAATTGCGTTTCCTTCGTGAAAATAATACACAAACAAAGACAGTCACCAGCTGACATCAAAACATTTGTTATGATGAATAGTTACATCTTTAAGCAGTTTGACTTGAAAACTGTAGGCGCACACAGATTAAAGTTCTTCGAGTAGTGCTTAGGCTTGTTGTTTCTTAATGAAAAACATATCAATTTATATTTACGTATGTGTTAACAAAACGAACTTAGTTTATAAAAATCCTGCATGATAACTCGAATGATAACATGTTTGATACATGTAATTATGATTTTTCTTCATTAAAATGTTTCAATACAGGAAATATTTTTGTATAACATTACAGTATGCCCTTACCTTCTATCATTGACAACTTTTTTCAGTTGAACGATACATGGGAGCCATAACAAGTAGTATGCGGAAGTAGTACAAGTATATTTTGTGATGTTGTATTCATTTGATGACGATAATCAGTATCTAAATCAGTATCTAAAAAACTACTTTAGTGAAACGTGGACAAACACGAAGGGTATCTTTAAAAACTGTAATTTTATATCTTTTTCTGTTGTAGTACCAGCAGCGATAAAACACGAATTATCAAGCAGAAATACATTTTTAAGGGAAGGAGAAACTCTTGTTCTAATCTGCAATGTCACGGGCGTTCCTAAACCAATAGTCACGTGGTACAAGCTCAATTCAGGGGACAAACAAAGTGCGTATAGGTCCCATTATTCATTGTGTTGTTAAGTTTTGCTTGTGTTTGGTCCCAATCATAAGTTTGTTTTACATTAATTCAGGAAGACTTATTGTACATACATGTGTATATTCAGGGAGATTTTTATTGAAAAAAAGACGAATGCAATTCAGTACCAAGAAAGCAGTTCGGGTTAGCGGAATGTCCGATTTTAAGGGCTTTTTATTATTATTTATCATTTGGAAAAAATAATTCATGTACTAGCCCTGAGTTATTGACAAATAGTTTTATCTCAATGATCTATTTTTAGGCTACAGACACGCAATATCATACCCTGATTGGACAGTTTATGATCTATTTTTTAAACTTCTAGAAATGGTTATAATGCATCGCTTTTAATGATAATTGATTGAGAGCTTACCAAAGAAGCATGGCGAGTGTAACATTTGTTTTTTGGGGGAAAAAATGTTTGTAGAGCAGCTATCAAGTTGACGAGTATGCGTTTGGGCTGTGACTAAAAACAGAGCTGGTGCGCCCGTGATATATTACAGACTCCAGTATATACCGAATTAACTTAATTCGAACGAAAATTATCTAAAATGTATATATTTTATAACCATGGTTATACTAACCCTTACGTTTAGTCAGTATATTATGCATATTATACACTAAATGCGTGCGGACATGCAAAAAAATGCGTATTGATAACCATTCCGGACATGCGCAGAACGGCTGCATCAGCTCTGTAATGAGAAACGTCGATGCGTTTGCCAGCAAATTGAGCATGCGCGTTTGTGTATTACAGAACTGAATCGTTCAGGAGAAGTGCTGATCATTCCCAATGTGACAAGGTTAGATGGTGGAACATACGAATGTGCAGCATTCAATGGTGTTTCAGTAAGAAAGCAAATCAGTGTATCTATCGAATGTAAGTAGACAGACTGTTCTTTGTGTATTTTCTAAAAATTCTTCCTATGTATCTTACACCAGTTTGAAAGTTTTATTGCAGTTTTATCCTTAGATTGTGTGTCTTAATCGTTAATGGTATGAGGTAACGTCCTATTTGAAATAACATATGACAACCAGTTGAAAATGCAGAATGGTTGCCATTGAAGACGACAGATAAAATTGCAGAGAAATAAGTCGCCCTGTATTGAAACACCGTTCATAACAGACTCACTTTAATAAAACAGATGAAATAGATATTTTTACACTCATATGTGTAGTAGCAACGGTTGATTTTGCTTGGAATCTATGCTGATAAAGTAACCACTTGTTGTTTACAGTTGCCCCGAAGGTTACACTTCTATCAAAAAGAATTGGTCAGTTTGTCGGTAGGGAAACCATTCTAGATTGCCAGATCATTGCCAACCCACAGCCGGACATGTACTGGCTTAAGGGTAACAGTAACTTAGAATCGCTTGACAAGGACAAGTATCAGGTGATTCATGAAATTTTATTTTTCGGCGATAGTTATTTAATTTTCCACTGATAGTTTAGCAGTGTAACAGAGTAGTTCAGAAATAAACATGTAGAATACCATAACAAGTATAACAGGTCACCGTTCTCAAACTCATATATATGTAGACTGTTACATTTTACTCGTAATAAGTCCTCAGTGTAACAGACAACTTATAAAACTCATTTTCAGATTATTACATTTTTACTGGTAATGGATCACCAATGTAATGGCGACATTCATTTGCAAAATATTAAATTTTTACAGGTAATAGATCACCAATGTAACAATGATGTTCTCAAAGTCATTTGCAGGATCTGACATTTTTGCAACGATGTTCTCAACTTCATTCTAAGAATATTACAGTATAAAACAAAACAGATCACCAATGTAACAGCATTGTTTTCAAACTCTTTGCAGAATATTACATTTTATACATAATTGGCTATCAATGTAACAGCAAGTTTCATAAAATCATTTGGCGATTTTTCATGTTTAAAATATGAAACATGCCCGAGTAATTTTCAATCCCTGGCGACTAAAATATCTTACTTTTTAGGTCGAACTGTACAGTAGCAATATCGACACCTCTGTTAAAACACTCAGTTTGAGACTAACCGATCTGCAGCAAGATGACTTCGGGGAGTATACATGCTACGCCAAAAATTCGATTGGTAAAGGTTTCGATTCCGTGGTTGTATATGGTAGGTATTCATGCTACACCTAGAATGAATTTGCAAATATGTAATTTCATCATACTGGGATAATATTTAAATTATGCACTTACATGCAAGACCATTGATTCCTCTGCCTAGTCAAAGGCAGAGTATAATTACGTGGATATCAAAAATAAGAAAAAAAGAAAAGCAGTATTTCATACTATAGTAACTGCACAAGCTTTTAACCACCGGTATTTTGTAGATTATGCAATTCATTTCACCACAACAATATCTCCAAGAGCAACGAAGACAACGACGAATCTGTCTGAAGCCTCGAGTGTACAAGTCAGCAACAAGAATTCTGCAGGTACATTTTTTACTAGAAAATGTTCATAAGCGCTCGTTTGAATGCATATAGTGCGTATTTATTCCACCATCAATGTTGTTTTTCTCATATGATGGGACAGTGGAAAATTTTTCAGACTGGGTGTCCCAATTGAGATTTTAAATTTAGAGTCCGGTATTTGATGTTTTTCATACTCTATATCTGTGATGAGCAAGTCTTTATATCAAGTATGTTCATAACACAAATCTTCGGCGGGCATTCTAACTTGCTCTTTCTTTACCTAAGCGTACTTTTGCTGGACTTGTGATTCATTGTTTTGTATCTTTACCACATAACGTAACAGTAACAAAAAAAAAAAACAGTAAGAAAAATTTGAAAGCTCATTTCTCATGGCATGATATTGCTCGTTTTCTCTGTCATTCCTTTCTCTATTTCTGGAGTTTTAATTAGTAGTTGACTAAATACTGCTTAAACTAAGTCCTATTGCGCAATACATCAACACACATCTATGAAAGCATTTTTATATGAGTAAATGCCATGTTTAGTCTGTATTACTGTCTTTTCAGGAATGTTTGTCGAAGTTTCAAGCGGGAATAATTATGGAATGACCGTCTTATGTGCCTTAACCTTTTCCTGGATTGTTTCTAATGTAGTCTAGCAGTATACTTCAGAACAAAGAATTTTCATCGCAATGCTAAGAGTGGCAATATTACAAGTTGAAGTTTAAAGTTAAAAAAACGAAAATGAATGTTTTCTATACTGCCTGAACTAAAAAAAAAATGTTTTCAATTCCCATCAGGATTTTTTGGAATCTGCTGTTATTGTTATTTACAACATGTTATAAAAAACCATCTGTGAACATGTATCTCTGATTATAAAGACCACTGTTGTGGCTTCCTATTTGAACCTTTGCAGCTTATAAATACACCTTTGTCTCTCCTAAGGCGATCATTATAAACAGGATCAACTGTACATTGTACAAGTGTTTATTTCTCATAATGTTGCTGATATCATTGTCATATATCGGTAACATAATTTGAGATGTTATACCATTAGCTGCCATTTAGAATTGACGAGTGCAGTCAAATCAGTTTTAAAGACCACCTCCGAATAAAAGCCAATACATCCAAACCTGGCCATAAGGAACACAGTTTTCTCTTCCCGTTTGACTGTAAATAGTGTACATTACCTGTCTTTAGAGACCACGTGTCGAAAACAACATTTTTTTTAAATTCTTTATAGAGGTTTTTGGAGGTTTGACTATATGTAAATAATTACTGTAGATCAGGTTTCGCTTCAGACAAACTCGCTCCAGACAAACTCGCTTAAAATTCAGTACTTTTGGAGATAATAGTGCTTATTACTCAGAGCATATACCACCCTGTCTGAGAAAATAAATTGATGGCCAATATTATCCAGTTTATAACATAATTTAAATTAACCCCCGCCAAAAACGTGAAGGGTATAAGTGTAGTGGTGGTCTCCATCTGTCCGTTCTTAGCACCTCTATCTAGAGCATCACTCTTAAACTATTAACAGGATTTTATTACAACAGAGGCCATTGTAAAATGCAGTGTACAGTTACAATAACTCTACCTTGTTCCCATTTTGACTGATCTCCCTTTATTCAGATAAATTGTCAAGGATATAACTATTCAATTGATGGAATTTATTCAAACTGCCTACAAAGATGAAAGACATTGCGGGAAAGTGCAGTGTACAATAACTACAAGGCTACCTTGCTTACTTTTTGATTATCTCCCTTTATTTAATATTTCACAAATATAGTCCGAAGCATAACTCCATAAGTGTTAAGAGTATCTGTTAAAAGTTAGTCAAGTTGCAGATGATAGACGAATTGTAGTGTACAAGAACCATAACTCTACTTTGCTTACTTTTTTAATTACCTGCGTTAACTATATTTACAGGTATTTACACGAGCGTGATGAAAATTAGTTAAAGGCATTGCTAGTGAAATAACTATGCTAGTGTATGAACTACATCTCTTGCATGCATAATGAGTACATTAGTACCTGATAACACCCCTAAAAGCAATCTGTATAAATTTCACAATCTCCTTTCGGCCACATTTTAAATGAAATATTTGCTTTTGCGGGGCAATAGCTAGTGCTCAACTTGGCTCTAAGTCTTGTTCAGAACTATCATTTTATTTATCATCATGACTTTTGTAATCACCCGCGTCTTTACTTGTGTAATCACAACCATCATCACTTGTGTATCACTTGTGTAATCACAACCATCATCACATGTGTATCACTTGTGTAATCACAACCATCATCACTTGTGTATCACATGTTAATCACAACCTTCATCACTTGTGTAATCACAACCACCATCACTTCTGTAATCACAACCATCATCACTTGTTTATCACTTGTTAATCACAACGAACATCATTTGTGTAATCACAGCCATCCTCACTTGTGTATCACATGTGTAATCACCATCACTCGTGTAATCACAACCATCATCACGTGTGTAATCACAACCATCATCACTTGTGTAATCACAACCATCATCACTTGTGTAAACACAACCATCATCACGTGTGTAATCACAAACATCATCACTCGTGTAATCACTTGCGTCATCTGTTGTTGTTTTTTATCATTTTGCTATTCAATGACTTTTGAATAATACTAGTATTGAGATAATTGACAATGAGAGAAAACAATGTGTGCAACAAAAATAGATGAGTCATGTATATTTATCTCTTCGGTTTTTTAATTGATCATGTTGATTTTATTCATAATTCTGTGTGCAGATATAATACAGTATGCATGGAACTGGAAATTGAATAAAACTTCATATACTGAAAGATTTGTAATACATTTATTGTAATATATCTACAATAATTACCGAATGACATCCCTCCTCCGGATATTCATTCGTATCGTGTATAATATTATGCAAATAAACGGCATACTTCCTATGACCAGTATATAATATATGTGCGATATACATAATTTTACTTTTCAGGTTAAATACGTATATTACACGTGACATGCTAAAGAACAAGGGAAGCTGATATTGGAACGTGTCTGTATCTTTCGCAAATTGCCATATTTTGCTGGAGTCATACACATAGGATATCCGTTAGTCGCTTGAAATAACTTAGATGAACTCACGTTTAAACTCTTTTGTATCATCATGACTCTCATTGTTTTTTTTTTACTCTCCTTTGTACTCTAACATTGCACGGTTGCTAATTTTGTTCTGGAAAGTGTTGTTAGACATCTTTTTGTTCAGCGTCAAGATATGGATATTTGGTCCTCGGGCAATATTAGGCTGGTCATTTTAACTTTTGGGGTTGAACTAATTCCAACATAAACTTTCTGGTGTGGAATAAGTAGTAGTAAGGAAATGTCTGTGTGTGTGTTTAGGTATAACGTCTTTCTAACAGGTATCTACTTTTAGTAATGAGCACAATGTCCAACTTTATAGTGCTGCCTCACTGGAATATCACGCCGTAGACACGTGACATGATAGCCCACCCAGTCACATTATACTGACAGCGGGCTGACCAGTCCTAGCACTATCTCTTAAGACTGAAGCTACTAGTACTATTTTTACGTCTTTTGTATGACGCGGCCAGGGATCGAACCCATGACCTCCCGTACTCGAAGCGGGCGCTCTGCCACTAGGCTACCAACTTGAAGGCGGTATGTAAGGAAATGAAACACAGACAAAAAGTCGCCAAAAGTATCATGGCACATTTTTTAGACATTGCATCTGGAATTTTGAAGTAACGTCTTTTTCATATTGTGACCGTTACTGTATACCATTTATGTATGTTGTATTGCCCACTATACTAAGGCATAAATGTCTGCTTTGAATATCAGAAAAGAAAAAAAAAACAGAAATAACAAATATTTTAAAATTTCTGGCTACGTTTAGTATTTATCATCTTTGTCAAAAAGCGCTGGATGTCAAAACTCAGAACATACTTAGGTGTCGAAATTCAGAACATAGAATTTCTAACACATGTATTATATTTCTAGAACAAAGTCATCGGCATTAAATAGTTAAAGGGGATTGAACACCAAAGATGTTTATTTCAAAGTCAGAAACAAGAAAAAAATCATAGGGGATTCGTAAAACAAAAATTAATTCATCATGTTACTGCAGATGGGTGGGGTACTTGATAACATCAATATTTGCTCAAAATTCGTAAATAGTTCCTACATCATTTATTTATAAAATGCTTCAAGGACTGCTTTATGATGTAATGCATGCATATGAATAAAGAAATATACTTTTATTTTGTTTAATTAAACTCACTTTAGATAAATTTGCAAGACTTTGTTTAGTTAAAATCTAAAGGAAGCTGTCCTTTAATATCACCTGACTTTCAGAGTTTGGCTTAGATTTCTTTTTAGTATTTTTTCTGTATTGCATAAGGAACTAAACATTATGAATCATTGTTCTGTCATTATTTTCAGTAATATAACCGGCCGAAATATATACGTCTTTATATCGTAGGCAATGAAATGGGTCCTGCCTTTAAGGTGACTATGGTATAGACCAACCGACTATGTTGAATGTCCTTTGTCAAAACTGCAATGCTGGTGAATACTTAGTAATAGGATTGTTTCTTTAAGGTTTAACAACTTTTTTTCAACAGCATTTCAGTTATATAACTACAGGCAGATAACCTAACCAGTGTTCCTGGATTCTGTTCCAGTGCAAACCAGTTCTCCATAAGTAACTGCTAGTCTCCGAACACGAATCAGACTGATGTCGAGGACACAATTTCTTTTATCAAATCGTCAAGGAGAACCTACGCCTAACCCGAGGACCAAACTCATGACCCCGCGATCCATAGATCTGCACTCCCAATTGAGCTAATTGGGCGGGTGAACCATATGTATTAATAGTTCGGTACCAATTATATTCAAATGGCTAAACAATCAGACAAATCACTCAATGTTACTCACCAATCTATTAGAACAGAACTAATAATGTTCTATTTTGACCAGGTGACGCAACAAGACGAGAGAAAAAAGCAACATTTGAAGGCAGGATTTTAAGTTTTCTGGAGAGGAGGGCTGAAGAGACAAAGAGGCTTAAGAGTAAACTTGAAATTACATCTCGACATTAATTTCTGACACTTTTTCATAGATCTAAAGCTACATATACTAGGCTTATCTCCAGGCTTGAATCTAGAAGTGTTGCATATGTAATGGTAAATGTTCCGAGTTCCTTCCGAAAAAAAGCCTTTTAAATTATTTCAGACAAAAGAATCTGTGCATTAAAAGTTGAAAAGTACACACTTTGTATCTGGATATTTGGAGTACAGGTATAGGAAAGGGGGGTTGGAATCCTCTAAGAAATTTTGAAATTCTTTAATATAAGTGGTGCAATTCAAAGGCATTCTAGAAACATCTGAGCAAATCAGGTCAAAGTACAGTCTGCTCCTCACCCCCCCCCCCCCCCCCCCCACCCACCCGCACACAATATCATGAAGTTCTGTAAGATAAGTAGAGAAATTTTAAGTTATTTAAGCTCGTCGTGACGACAGTCACAAGAGTTATCATACAAGCGCTATTGCGATACTCCTGGCGTCGGCATCGGCGTCGTGTGAGGACATCTCTGAAGGCATGTTGCCATTCAATGAAACTTATGGAACCATAGAAAGGAGGCATATTTATATTTTGAATGTCTTTCAAAATCTCACAATTTATTTAAAGCTGCTCGCCCGCACAAAAGTTTACGGATTCACCGCACTATATGGTTATGTAGAAAAAAAGTAAAGCGTTGCAAACGGTTTATTATTTTTCAATATAGCTATATAGTGCTGTGAATCCGTAAATTTGTTTTCATCAGCCATTTTCTCAAAACACTACGTAGATTTTCGCTTATTTTGTTGATTATACCTTTTCATTTTATATTCTTGTTACACAAAAATGTTGCTTTTGAGAAATTTAATTTTTTCGACCAAACTGAGGGCGAGCAGCTTTAAACCGCATTTCACGACACTTGCCTATAATGGAATAAAAATTTCGACAGCTTGAAATCGGAGAAAGTATGCGTGCAATAAGCATAGATCTTTGTCAGCTTAAATATGTTTAATATATCGTTATTTTGAAAAGATGACTGCATGCATGAATCCTCCCTATAAAAAAGCTTACATGCAGAGATAAGGCAGAGATCAATTTTCCGTGTCCTTGAGACACTCTTTGTGTTTCGTTAGAATTTCTTTACATTACTAGCCATCACCGCCTTTCCCTCTCACACACACACACACACACACACACACACACACCTATAACCTCCGCCTTAGCCAAGATTCTGTTTTTACTGCGAACTTGTGTTGTTTTTTTTCCATTCTCTACAAGAGATGATACGCGTACGTAAGCTTAGCTATATGGTGTACCATTTGGCGTGCGTGTTTGTGCGTGTATTTCAAAATACACGTGCACGTATAAAATATGCGAGGGGATTTGTGAACCGAACGAGTGTAGCGAGCGAAGTTGTCAAGTCACCTCACATGTCTAAAAACACCATGTTCCGAGAATGATAACTGACTTAAATACATGCTCCATTGTTGTTTTAAAATGGTCGGGCACTAAAAATGCCCGAATTCCTACGCACCTGTAAATATCAGACATGTGTACTGCATGAAAACCCGTGCATTTTTCACAAACATTGTGATGATTATAGGTTAGCAATGTTTGTCCAAACACATCCTTTCATAATACGGATTCTTCATAGCATTTTATCACAGTTTTTGAACATATTTGAAGTAACTGTAACTTTATTTATTTATTACATTGTCGTATACATGTATATGTACCTGCATTTATATAGATAAATCATTATATTATAACAAGCTCGTCTGGATCACGTGGTGCATAAATCGCTGTATCATATCATATATATAGCAATAATTAATATTAATAATAAATAATAATAAAAATGATATAATAGCAAAATAATCTGATAATAATTACATCTCCCACGATCGGAGTATATATCGGCGTAATTTAAGAACAACGGTTTTGATAACTTTTTTTACTAACTTTGACATCTTTGTAAGATACTAGTATTAAGAATAAACAATTGAGTGAGATTATTCCGAAATTGGTTGTTAAAATTCAGATTTTTAAATAAAAACATAATAGATAAAATTGTTCAAGGATGATAAATGAATATATCAAAAATATTAACTATATATTAAAGGCAATAGCCTCCAGATCGTTCGACAACAACAACAAAAAATAATAACAACAACACTTTTTTTAGATATTTGGAAATAAATGTTATATTTCTTAAGAAGGCTTAAAAACTTTATTACTGACAAACTATATCGGTTACGGAAATGCTGTTTTTACTACTTTTTACGACGAAAATCGAAAAGCGTTTGTAACGCTCCAGGTAAACTGTCTCGATTATAAATCTATTTCTGCTATAGCGCTATTGGTTAGGACGGCGGGAAAATGTCTTTATTAATGAACTTTCTTGAACAAGCTATAATTACATATAAATTATTACAACAGAAGAGAGAAAATTGAATTTAATGATTCGGAATAGTCCCTCTTAACTTGGACATAATTCTCTTATTTTCAGCGTTATTAAAAGCTTTTGTCATGAAATATAATTATCATAGCTGATATTTTTGTACAAATTTTCAAAGTGTCTGAGTGGGATGAGCTGAATTTGCACAATATTTCATTCGTACTTTCACATTTCAGGTGCAATTTTGACCTCTTACCTGTAATATAATAGTGTAACTCTGCCTGCCTAAAAAGGTGCCATGTCAATTATTTGTACTGTTGTCGTCTCCTAATTTTTATTCAGTGTTATTTTTCAAAACCTAATCAGCAAAATAATCACCCTGATATTACATGAAGACTTGAATTACCGCGAATTCTGACAGCAACAGTGTTTGTGTTCTTTGACATCCCTCCAAAATTCATAACGGAACCTCCATAAAATGAGCAGTACCATGGGAAAACTAGCAGAGTGCATTTGCGAACAGCGTGGATCCAGACCAGCCTGCGCATCTGTGCAGTCTGGTCAAGATCCATACTGTTCGCTTTCAAACCCTATTGTGATTACAGAAACCGTTAGCGAATAGTATGGATCCTGGCCAGACTGCGCAGGCTGCTCTTGATCCATGCTGGTCGCAAATGCACTATATTGGTTTTCTCATGGTTCGGCACAAAACGGTTTCATTCTGAGTACACAGATATCTTGAATGTTCATTTCTCATTCGGTAAATTCGTACAAGATCATGTTTATTGTATAAATTAAAGCGTGATTCGTCAGTAAATAGTACTGCCGTCCAGTCCGCTCTGGTCATCCGCAAGTGACGGCGAATTCAGTAAAAACGGGTTCGTTTGTGCTGATCAGTTAAGATTATCCTTTGAAATGTCAACCTTTTGCGCACAGTCTGAGCGCTGATATGGCTGACTGACCGTGCGTTCCATCTGTTACCCTTTGTATCAGTAGCTCGACGGCGCCTGTCTTGAAGGTGCATATTCAGAAATGCGTCACCTGACTTGAAGGTGTAATTTCAAAATGTTTCTGTCCTGTTTTATGGTAGTAACGCGTCTTCTGGTTTGGCGTGGTAGGTCACAGACAGTCTGTAGTTCTGTATTTACGCAGACGTATTACTGAGGTCCGGTGCACGTTCAGCATTTTTGCAACCTGAAAGAGTACAAGGTGTACAAATTTCTGAAAACGGCCTGATCAAACACGAAATAACCCTACCGGCGAAAAGTAAGTAAATGAGCAAATAAAACTCGCACCACCTTCTATTAGACCAATCGCTCTTGCTCTTTCCTGGATTGACATGTTTGCCATTTTATAATATCAAGGAGCCTCCTTATAATTGCTTCAAATGTCCACGAATTTAAACGTTTATATTTTTAATGTATTACTTACTAGTCAGCACAAGTTTCACGTGACCGTGCCTCATCTAAAAGCGATTTCTCGGATATTTATCGATTTTTGGAAGCAGGCATATAAACTCACATTAAAATATATTAAAGACAGGGATTATAAATAAAAATCCGAAATTCAATTTCTTATAAATTAGCAAGAATATACGACTACGATTTAGGTAAACATGTACTGTATACTAAGGTCTAATGAAAACCGTTAACTTTCGCGTTAGTTACTACAGCACAATTATCGGCCAAATTTGCGACTTTGAAACGTCGGATAAGTAATCAAATCTGTTATTTTTATACTTTTTGTATCAATCGATGTTAAATATTGTTCTAAATGTTCTAAATTTCCTGAAAAATTTATTCAGTTTTAAAGTTATTGCGAAGGCTACAGGTAGCGTTAGAAAAATCGCTAAGTGTCAAGACTGTTGGGCGACACGAAATTAGGCAGTTTTAACACTTTTGCGGATATTAGACCTACAGTGCTTTAGTGTATAGATAGATCTAGTTAACGAACTTTTTATGCATTCACATGCCATGAATATCCTACCACTTTAGATTTCATACAGTTTGCCGGGTTTTAGTGATGAATATAGCCAGTCTATCCCTCTGATCCATGACATTCCGTGCAAAGCATGGTTGCAAATGCATTCCGTGCAAAGCATTGTTGTAAATTATCTAAATACATGACTGTACACTGCTGACTTGCGTACAAATTAAACCAACTATCAGTCAAATCGAGTCTGCAATATTTACTATTTGTTTTGTCCTCATTGCTTCTGAGGGATCTATTTTTCAGATTTTGTTAGGGCCTAATATATTATGTTGTTATTAAGTGATTAAGTATATATCAATATCTATTTCAAGAAAAAAAAAACAACAAAAAACAAGAAAAAAACAAAAACATAAAACATTAGATAATTTTAGGATTTTATTTAATGATAACATCCTTACATCATTTAAAGATGTTTCAGCAAATAACCTTTTTATTTACACTACAGTATGTTCTTTGATTTTAATGCCGATCGTAACTTTGTCATCCATGAAGGAATTTTGAAATAGTTTGGCATAAATATATTAACCTTAATGAGACGACGTTTCATGTGTAACACTCAGACCCCTTTCTACAATGTCAAGGTCACACTTAGAAGTCAAACAGTCTGTTTTGTGTCCGGATCGTAACTTTGCCATTCATCAAGAGGTTTTAAAAGTACTTAGCATAAATGTTTATCAAAATGAGAACCCTACTCCAAGGTCAAGGTGTTAACAGGGTTATTTTTGTGTCCGATCCATATTTCTGCTATTCATGGAGAGATTTTGAAATATCTTGGCATAAATGGTAACTATAATCAGACAATGTGTCACGCGCAAGACCCAGATCCCTTGCTCCAAGGTCAGTGTCAAATTTAGAAGTCATATCATAATAGATCTTTACGTGTCCGATATATAACTCTGTTATCCATGAGGGGGTTTTGAAACAACTTGGCATAAATGTTTACCATAAGGAGGCAATGTGTTACGCGAAAGACCCAGACCCCTAGCTCCAAGATCAAGGTTACACTTAGAAGTCAAGTGAAAGGTTAAAAGGGTCTGTTTCATATCCGATTCGTAACTCTGTCATTAATCATGTTACAATCTAAATATTTTAAGATTTTGTACCAATTGCAAATTAGCTCAGTGGTAAAGCATACAGTCCATGTTAAACAGATCTTTTACCGTGTGGGTTCGAAACTCACCATCGACATTTTTTTTTATCGTAAACATTAAGATTCCTTCATGAATTATGTGACAACACAACAGAGAAGTATCATAAGCCGATATGGCAGATCAGAAAAGTTTACCATTATATCAAAGATGATATTGACTAAATGCATGCATTTAAGCCATGCAAATAATAAACATACTGTTGTTTTATATAAAGGCATACATACAAATACAAACCATCAAAGAAAGAAACAAAAATATGGGAATGAAAATGAAAACATTAAAAATATTCCCCGATAACGAGAAAACGTGTCGTGCATAACAACCAGACCACTAGCTCCACGATCGCTGTCACATTTAGAGGTTAACGGTTTACATGGTGTGTTTCTTGTCAGTTCCATACCTATTCCGTCGGTGAAGACATTTTAAAATTACATAGCATAAACGTTCCCTATATTAAAATGACGTGTCAGACGCAAGTCCAAAATCTCTAGTTTCAAAGTCAAAGTCAAACTTAGATTAAAAAGCTAACATTTATGTTTCTTGTCCAATCAATAACTCTGCCATCATCAAACATTACTTGTCACAATTTTCCCTGTGACGAGTTAGTGTGTCATGTTCAAGACCCAGACCCTAGCTCTAAGGTCAAGGTTACCTTCGGAGAAATTTTTTCTCTTGTCGAAAAATTAGTCATATTTTGCGCATCGAACTGTAGCATTCTTGGACAAACCTCGGGGGCGTTTGTCACTAATAGTGCCATTTCTTGTTTGAGCTTCAATTCTAACTTTGAGAGTTATATATATTTGTACTTATCCCTTTAAAATGTCAAGGTCAGTAGTGGCTATTGTCAAGTTACCTAAAAGACACACCACTAACTAACTGTAACCTTTTGTATTTCCATAATGCTGTCTGACTAAAGTACATCTCCTATTACGCTATACTTAGGATCTGAAGACGTGCTATTGATAGCCTCGTTCTGACGACCATTCCGTTAGCCAGGCAGAAGGCTTACTTACAATATTTTGTAAGAATAAAAAATCTGTAAGCGACTGGTCCCGAATTCGAGTCCCTGACATCCTACACATTTTTACTTACTTACAACATTTTGTAAGAATAAAAAAATCTATATTTAGACTGGGTTTTTGATGGTTACATTTTTATGACGTAAAGTGTCAGCCGGTTAGCTCTGTCGGTAAAGCGTTAGCTCTGTCGGTAGAGCACTTGCTCTGTAAGCGACTGGTCCCGAATTCGAGTCCCTAACAGCCTACACATTTTTCTTAATCTTTGACATTCGAACAAGTCGTCTGATTGGTTAAAATAAAAAAGGAAATAGAATTGCGAAAATAAAAATAGCAATTCTGGAAATCAAAAATATACAGAACACGATTAAGAATGGGTCCTTCTCGGATATTCGTTTAGAAGATCAAGTACTTCAGTCAGATTGTTCCATAATTGTAATTATACATTTTTGTATGGAGAAATGAGAAAAACAAGTGTCTAATTACAGTTTGACAGTAACAGATATAAGGCTAAGACAATGTATTACTAAATATATTATTCAAATAATGTAGTAGTATGCACGGTACTTCATGTATTAAGGTGAGTTTAGATCACACTTTGTTTCTATATACAGTGTAAGATAGTAATTATTCTATTTTTTATAAAACTATACTGAGAAGAGAATGACTGAGTAAGTTTGCAGACGAAGTTATGAAAACCGGACTGAGCTTGTCCACCTATCATCTTTTAGAATAATTGTATGATACCAGTATTACCAGAATTATTTGCACAAAGTTCATGTGGGAGGAAAAGTAGACCACTAGGTATTCGTGGGTCTTTAACTCTTCTAACTTGTTAAATACCGATGGATAAAAATAAATGCTAGAGCCTACAATTAACGGTCAATGCAATACGTTAATGTTACACACCGATAGCCACACGAAAACTACATGCAGGTATAGACTTGCCACAGTTCTCTACTGCGAAAATCTAAAGTGGTAATTTTGACTGGGAATTCACGGCATGAAATTCCAAGAGGGTTTTCCCTGTATATCAGAAGAAATGAAATTTCTATTCTTTTTAAAACATTCGACTCTTAGTAAAAATGAATATCACGGTTTCTTTCTATTTGCCACTGTACGTGTACATGCTGATTTAGTGTGTACAGGACAGCTTTGGTAAAAAAAAATTTGTTGTATGT
This sequence comes from Mercenaria mercenaria, assembly GCF_021730395.1. Lineage (NCBI taxonomy): Eukaryota > Metazoa > Mollusca > Bivalvia > Venerida > Veneridae > Mercenaria > Mercenaria mercenaria. Next base: position 28,206,164 of record NC_069368.1, read on the forward strand.
GATAGGACGTAAATAAATTATTTGTTTCCGGTATCCCGACCTACCCTAATTTTTTGGCCCAACCCGAAATGTTTTTATGGCCTTGGAGAAATTTTTTTCAACTTTTTAACAAAAAGTTACAAAACTGCACTTTTTACACTTTAAACATGCTCAGTGATGTTAGAAATCAATTAACCCCCTTGTTTGTATTCATTTTTTTTTTTATACAAAAATAATTTCTGGAAAGTCTCCCTTCATAAAAAACAATAAAAAAAAACGACCTACCTAGCATGTTACTGGAAACAAAGAATTTCTTTTAGGCCTAAAACCACATCCAAATAAAACTTCCCCGGATTTTTGTTTAGCCTACTACAAATCAGAATAGTAATTAATGTGCACTCGTTTAATACAGTACTTTCATTCATTGACGATTTTTACATACACGCTGATTAAGCCAGTACAGCTCTGATTTTCATCTGACGACAAAATTTTAATAACACATCAAGCAAACATTAAGAATCAGCAAATGCCGCTTTTTCGCTACAAATTTAAAGCACAGTGTACCGTACTATACTAGGTTGATATTGAACATGTCTTTGAATGATTTAGACGAAAAGCAGGTGAAAATTCATGTTTACTACACCCTAATAGAATATTCTAATGTTGGCCTGAACAAAAAAATAATATATAGATCTAGTAAGTTAATTAGTTAGTAATCGGTAATGCACCATCCCGTGTACCAATTCATTCATCAAACACTGGTTCTTAGTTTCATGTAATTTCGTATACGTAGAGCCAGCACCCAGCATCAGTGAGGGATTGGCGGGAAATTATGTCGACCAATGAAAACTCCGATTTTCATTGACCTCGATTTCATTCAGGAAAAAATGGCCGATAATAACAAGGCCAGGTCTGCACCTGGCGGAAATTCGGAGGAAATTGGAGCGTTTGAAGGCGCTGATGAGGATGACCAGGGTTCTGAGCATGCTGAATGTGTTGAAGAAATGGTGTTTCAACAGTTAGTTGCCCCACCAGAAAATCAGTAAGCGTTAAAATACAGTGTAAAAAGTAGGCTTCCAACTTCCAGGTTTTGCCAATCCCAATTTCAGTCTCACATCATCTCATGTTGCAGGGAAGATACCAATAGATGTCGTTGAATATTTGTTAATCTTGTCAGAAAAGAATTTAAGAAGATGACATTAAACTGTGTCAATTCGAACTTTACAGTGCAATATCGACATTAGTCCAACGAAATTGGAATAATATTCGTACTCAAAATATTTCGTACTAGGATATAGGTTCTGGTGCAGCTGAAAAATTTGGAATGTCGTACTTTTGTTAGATTTTTTTTAACATTTATAGACTTAGAACTTCTTATTTAGTATTTTTCAAGTGCACCGGTTATTTTTATGACTAAATGTAGTCAGCCAGTTTTTTAGTATAAATTTAGGTTGATGACCCATAGTGCCATACCACAGGAGTCTGAAAATCTATCAATAAGACGATAGAAGTCTATCTTTACAAAAAATACCCCCTATATATATAAAATAAACACCAGGAATGAAACGTCAAAAACCCAGGGTCCCCAGAAAATACGCACGGAACACAGGGTGATCGCAATTTAGCGAGCGTAGTTAAGAAATAACACTAAAATACACCTACCACACTCGACAGCATTCAAATCTGATACACTTTACAAGAGTAATCAGACATTTTCTGAGGTTTTCTGAGATTTTCAGCTGTCGCCGAAGCCATTCCAGGGTTTTTTCTTGCTTTTTTGGGAACATGGCCTATACCCCCAAAATTGGGAATTTTGACGCGTAAATGTTCCAGATTGGGAAATATTTTGTCCCATAGGATAAAGTAAGGAGGTGTTTAAGCACTTTCTCATACACTTGTTTCACATTGTACAACCTCTTTTACATACTGCCATTACAAAATTGCCCATAATCAGGGTTCCCGCTGTCGGTCGCCAATGGCGCCAAATGCGACAAAATATAAATTCTGGCGCTAAAAATCTTCAACTGGCGAATTTCATTGACGCCTACAAGATAATCGTCGATCTGATCTTCTGATCTTTCTCAGTGACGCAATAACGGATTATCCGATATTTAACACTACACGAAGACAATACACAACGTGTCAATATCGATTAACACCTCGGGGCATAATTTAAAACTTCGCCGAGTCACTAGAGCGTTCCTCCACGCAAGAACGATTATCAGTCAATCTGATTCGCCAAATTTAGCCCCGCCTACTTACACGAAAGCAAATGAAACGAAATATTAGCTGCGTGCTTCGTCTAATGCACCACCTTTTTATGATGCAAAAAACGCGAGATAAATTTACAGGTTATTTTAATGACAATCCGATTCGCGGAAGTAATTGAGACACGATCAAAAGATACACATATTCTCCGATTGTAAATATATCGATTTTGCACAAGCGTTGTTAAATAAATCCACCCCGTTCATAAATTTCAGTCGCGGTCGTATAATTTCAATCGGAGAATTTCAGTCGCGGTCGTATAATTTCAATCGGAGAATTTCAGTCGCGGCGGTCGTATAATTTCAATCGGAGAATTTTTGAGATACAAATGAACTAAAGCAGTTCTTTTGGTTCTTTTACGTGCCCAACGTAAAGCATTGATACACAGGGGATAATTTTAAAAAGCTCAACCCCAGAGCTTCAAAACAAAGTGCTATTAATACCTGTAGGTGGTATTTTCGCTATACATTAGTATGTATGAAAGGAAATAGAAATTTAGTTATATATATAATGAAACTTAAGCATTTTAAAAAGCTTTTCAAAAGTTATAAAATAATATAAAACAACACTGTTTTTGATAAATGACCTAAATTAATTTTGAAATAAAAAGTTAAAAGAATAAAGAGATAAATATTCATGTTTTAAAAACATCTATTTAGTGAAAATGACCATTAAAGGGAGATAATTAAAAATGGCAAACTATATAAAGGGATAATTTTATAGATTGAGCAATTACTTTTGTTTAGAAAATGTTCCTGAAAATGGTTGAGAAGATTAAAAACTATTTTTTGATTCAATTATGATATTAGGATAAATATTCATGTTTTAAAAACATCTATTTAGTGAAAATGACCCTTAAAGGGAGATAATTAAAAAATGGCAAACTATATAAAAGGGATAATTTTATATTAGATTGAGCAATTACTTTTGTTTAGAAAATGTTCTTGAAAATGGTTGAGAAGATTAAAAACTATTTTTGATTTAATGTGATATTAGGATAGACTGGTTCAAGAGCAAATTGCATGGTTACTGTAAAGAATCAAATGAAAAAGAGATTGAAAAAGAAAATGGTATGTCGCCCATCACAGACTATTGGCTCCAACTTGAGAGCCACTGGCGCAAACTTTTCCTGATTGGCGAATTTGTTGGCGCAAAGTGAAATTGACCCAGAGGAAACCCTGCATAATTTGGTCAATGTTTGTGCAATTTTGATGATTTTTTTTTTCAGAATGTAGATTGGGAATTTTTGCACTCATTTTGGGAAAAAAACATACTTTTTGGCATTGGGAATATAGCCCAATAACGGCTATAAAAATGGCCAAAAAAAATCCCTGCATTCGCTGACGTCACAACAATAACAACAATTACAGCGCCGGGATAAAATTAGAAAGTAGCAATTCCCGTACTGTCTTACCTTCAAATTACATTACAGACATTTTCATATTGCTCTATTCATATAAAAAAGTCATTGTACACCAAGTATCAAATTTTACTACTGAAAATTAGATATTCCGCTGCATCGTAAAATGGATTATCCCAAGAGTAACCTCCCTTTACGGGTTTTCCCAATCAAATTTTGTAAATTATCTTTTTATTGCAAAAGGAATCTAGGGGATATTATAGACTGATGTAAACATATAAATATTCTAATACTTATTTACTCTATGTACAAATTTTAAAGAATAAAATAAGTATTTTATCTTTATCTCGGCGCTGTAATTGTTGTTGTTATTGTGACGTCAGCGAATGGCTTCGGCGACAGCTGAAAATCTCAGAAAACCTCAGAAAATGTCTGATTACTCTTGTAAAGTGTATCAGATTTTAATGCTGTCGAGTGTGGTAGGTGCATTTTAGTGTTATTTCTTAACTACGCTCGCTAAATTGCGATCACCCTGTGTTCCGTGCGTATTTTCAGGGGACCCTGAGTTTTTGACGTTTCATTCCTGGTGTTTATTTTATATATACAGTATAGGGGGTATTTTTTTTGTAAAGATAGACTTCTATCGTCTTATTGATAGAATTTCAGACTCCTGTGGCCATACTCTTGCAGGTTTGATTTTTTTTTTTGCTAAGAAGGTCACACTGATAGTCAGCGTCTTCCCCTCGGAAATTCTCCCCAAAAAATGAATTTTTCCCAATCTATCTCCAATTCTTGTGTTACAGGGATCAAATTTAGCAGTCACTTACACACGAAATTTGAGTGAGAATAAAAAAAATCTGAGTACAGTGCTTTAGGGTATAGCGGATGGCTAACTAATTTTTCCTGCATTCCAATTCAAGGAAATGAAAATAGTATTTTTTTTTAAAGTATATCAGACAGAAAACATCTGTTCTTCTTAAAACATTCAGCTTTTAATAGAAGTTCATGTGTTTTTTTTCTACAAGCCATCGTTTACATATGCGCTGATTTAGGGTGTACAGGATAGCTTTGGTCATTTTTTCCATTATTAGTTTAAAATCCACATCTGAACAAACTTTCCAAGATTTCTTTACTATAAATCAGAATAATAATGTATTCTCTTTTCAAAAACATTCAGCTTTTTAAATTTCTATCAAATACTTTTCATTCACTGACGTTTTTTACATATACACTGATTTAGTCTATAGGGGATAGATTTATTTTACATTTGATGACATATGAAAAATAACACAACAAACAAATATTTAAAATGTATGTCAGAATGTCTGTTTGCATGCCAGTAAAAGAATGATATGAAAATTTATACAATAATTCAAGTCTAAATATAAAATTTATCAATCTATCCTCTATACCCTAAAATCCGCTATACCCTAAAGCACTGTAGGGAATGGCACTTAAATATTTTTGCGATCATGTTTGATAATAGACAATTTCGCTCGAACTGTCCTTTACTCTTTGAAAGCGCCTTTGGGGTAGTTATTTTACTAATAAACACGTGACCGCTTGTAAGATGCTTGTCGCTATTATAAATTTATGAAATTATCGGATATCTAAGTAAGCGTCTAGACGTGATATACTTCTGTTTTGGTCATAATTTGAAAAGGGGAAAATGGAGAGGGCAATCACAAGTTTCTTAAGGCGAAAAAGGACAAGTGATACTAAAATTCTAGCGATGCCATGGGCAGTGACCTGAAAGAACTTAAAACTTCTGCGTCCAGCTGAAAGTCCAAAGAATCATCGAGTACTTTGGTTTGTCAGTCAGGCTGTAACTGTTTAAAGTTATCACAGTTTATAACCCATTTGCAGGGTTGGCAAAAACCCAGGTTTTTAGCATATTGCCCAGTCCAGTGGGTAATACTGGGAAAACTTGGGATTTACTGGGCAATATAATATTTCAGTTCATACTTCAATACATATATGTATTATACATATATTTCAACACTTTAGGTGACACCTGCATGCCTAATGCTATAATATCTATAAAAATCTATTGAATAGACATTATTATGATGATGATTGAGCAATTTTTTTATTGAACAAGATTAGGGGATTAAAGTTAGAAGTGTGAACAACTTAAATCTGCCCATTTTACTCATAAAAATCAACTTTCCAATTTAGATCACATTGTCATTTCTATCCTATTACCATGAAAACTACGGACCCTGCGTGGAATTGTTTTAATGTTACTGAGAATGATTAAAAAAGATTGCAAAATGTAAAGACTGTGGCACTGTGGTTAGTGCCAAAATTGAGACTGAAAGCTCATAGTTTTTTTGCAGTGTGTAGTTTTAGATCAGCCTTAGACCACTCTGTAGGGTACTGTAGCCAAAAACCTTCAATCTAGATACGCTGGCAATCTGTGTCAGCAGAAAGGGTGTTTTCAAATTTTGGTATTATTCAGACAAACTCAGAAACAGAGTTGGGATTGAAAAGACTACAAAACGTGTGTTCAGTTACAGAATGTTTTGTGATAAAGAAGAACTAGACTGTAAGACTATCATATGTTAAGCAAAATCTAGTTGTGACCTAGAGAGATTGTTCAATATGTGACGGGTGGCAGTGTGTAGATTATAATACAAAGTAATACTGTGTTACTTATAAATTCATATATCTGTAACTATAAATGTTGAAGGTTGTTTACTTTCTCATGAAAAATATTTTGTTGGGTAAATAAATGATAATTTTGTTATTGAAACTGTTGTCGTTTACCTACCACTTCACCAATGGTTTCAAAGTAAGTAAAACTTAATGTAAGAATTAGCTCACATTTTATAACATAGAAACTCAACTTTTGGTAAAAAAAAATAGAAAAACTTCTTATTGCCCACTTCATTCATTTTTAGGAGTATTGCCCAACCCGGGTTTTCCCAGCAGGTAGTTGCCAACCCTGCCCATTTGAGTTATTGCTTCATTAATTTTTTGGAGTATAATGCCCAACCCGGGTTTTCCCGGGCGGGTTACCCACCATGGGTAGGTAGTCGCCAACCTTGCCCATTTGAGTTATTGCTTATACTTTCATAACTTGTTTTAGTTATCATAAAATATTACAAAGCTCTCCTGTGCCAATTCCACATTTTGAATGTGACTAATGCAATTATTTCCTGAATCCTTGAACTTTTATCTTTCCAGCTATGCAGTAAACTTTTTTACACAACAAGGCTGATAAAGTTTTATGCAAAAGGTTTGATCAGACTAAAAGAGAATTTGATTAACCACAGATTGCTACTAATTTCACTTTAAAGGTCACTTTGTGAGTACAGCAAAAATACTTTTTTTGAATAACTTACCTAGCTGAGAACTCTGTTTTATAACTAATACAGGTTATAAAATGCTTGAAAAAGTAACTGAAATGGGTTACATAACTTAAAACAGTTACAGCCGCCCTGACTGTTTGTTTTTCCAAAACTAGAAAGTCCCGGCCTGTCCAAATCTGAATTGCTGTAAAAAATCTAATGACTTATATATATATATATATATATATGGATATAATATTGTGAATTTTCCCCAAATTGGCCTCTTTCGCATGATTTTTCCCCATTTGACCAGCACCCAGCATCTTCCCCAACTAAAAAACCCGTCTTGGCATTTTCGTCAAAATTAGGAAAAACTTTCAATCGTCCATCTTATAGTAATATCAGCCTCATAATAGCTTGTAACAAACATCTGTTTCTTTACAAACACTGCATGGAATATAATGCATGATTTTTGCAGACTAAATATCTTCCACAAAATGTGTGTTTTGGCCTTTGGTGAATGCTGTTTTTCAACAGTATTTCAGTTATGTGGGCAGTTAACCTTATCAGCATTCCTGGATTTTGTACCAGTACGGACCTGTCCTTCGCAAGTAACGGTCAACTTCCCCACATGAATTGAAGTGGAAGATGAATGATTTCGGACATAATGTCTTTAATCAAATTACAATGGACAACATACGCCTCGCCCAGGGATCCAACTCATGACCCCGCGAGCTGTAGATCTGCGCTCTCCCTACTGAGCTAAGCGGACCCTTGGCATTATACATTGGAAAAAATGCATGGTTAAACATCCATATTGGGGGGTCACACATTAAACCGGAATCCACCTAAATACTGGAAAACACTTTCCATAACCGAAATACACTTGTATTTTTTAATCATAGGTATTTTTGAAGGGTTTTTGACAGAATTCAATCGTTCGTGCAAAACGATTTTATACGAGACTGAAATTCGGTGAGCGCACGGGACATTTCCATAACCGAAATGCACCCATATTTTTTTAATAAGTGGTATTTTTGTAGTGTTTATTGCAGAATTCATTTGTATATAACATAAATAATTAATTTACAAAAGGAAAATAAAATAGGTTTGTGCGAAACGGTTTTATAGGAGATTGAAATTCGGCAAGCGCATGAGAAATTTCCATAACCAAAATAGTGTATTCCGGTTTTTAGGTGGAATCGGGTTTAATGTGCGACCGATACTGGGCATAGTGAAAAACTGGTAACCTTGTCATAATTTTGTATTTAAGAAGAAATTGGTATTAAGCACATTACCTTATAACTTTCATATGCTTAAATACTTTGAGACACAGTCTTGACTGATAGATAGAAGGTAGGGCTGAAAATGTGTTGCTTTGTTTCCAGTTAATGCTGTACTTTCTGCATAGAAAGATCAATTTTTGCATGCATAATTTTATCTAGAACAATTGAGAATAGGGTTTAAACTCTTGGAAAAAAATGTATTTGTTTTATTAGGTAAATGCCCCATCAGCTTAGCTACATTGTATAAATTAGCTGGAAAAAAAACCCTGTTCTTGGTTAAAATCTAATGTTCGCCATACCTGTAGTTGGTATCTTTTTGGTAAATTTAACAGGGTAAGGGTTAATAAACATCTAGACACTTGATATTTTGAAAGCTGATTTCGTTTGGAAAAAAAGGTCCAACTTATTAGCATTGGATAATATACCTCAGTTCAGATGAAGTCTCTGTCCTTCTGAGGAAGGTTAAACATCACTGCCCTGTGTACATGCTAATTCATGCTTATCTGAATAATCTCTTGGTTTATGTAAGAATTTGATATATTTGTTGCTTTGTAGATGGTATCATGGAAGACTAGATAGAAGGATAGCAGAGAAGAGGCTGAATGACAGGCAGCAGCTTGGTGACTACTTGATCAGAGAAAGCGAGAGCAAACCAGGTTCTTACGTCCTGTCTTATTTTGGAAAAACAGGCATAAACCATTTCAGGTACCCATTTTAAACAGTTATTATTTCAAAGCTATGTTAATAATGATTCACTGTTTAGGCTGCATTGTTTGGAGGAGCTTTGTGGTTGGAGGGTTATCATTGCCATATTCCAGTCACTTGCTTTAATCTCTTTTGGTTCAGACTCTTGCAGGTCGTGAGTTTGCTTCCGAAGAAGAGCATAAATTGTACTAGTACTTACATGTAGCTTTCTCGCTTGATGCTCAGCATCAAGAGGATAATGTTAGGAATAAGCCTTGTCAGCCCGGTGTCTGTATTTGACTGGGTAGGGTGTCATGTCGCTAGTCTATGGCGTGATATTTTATTGAGGCAGCACTGAAATATTAGGCTGTCTGCTACAAGTAGACAACATCCTTAATTTGATTCAAACAGAGGCTAAACCCGGACACCCTCACTCGATTTTCTTATATGGGCCATCATGTAAGGAAGTTATCCAGCTGGAGTGTTCCTTTGTTAAAAAAATTTCTTGCTGTTCTTGTGACAAGCTCGTGTGAGTTTAGGTGAAATGAACTGGCTTGATTGACTGATTTCTAGAAATTCATAATACTAGAACAATAGGCTTGCACACAGAATGAATTACTGAAATTTTAAAAAGTTAGAAGTATCTATGCTGATTCTCAGATAAATCTGTCTTAAGTTAATTTACTGTCAAATTTATTAATCAGAAGAATTAAGTTGAAATTGGATTATTGTTTAAGTTGTTCATGTTTGTAACAAACAAAATTACAATTGAGCCGTGCCATGAGAAAACCAACATAGTGGCTTTCTGTTCACTAAAGGTTTCTCTAATTGCAGTAGGCTATAAAAGCGAACAGCATGAATCCTGACCAGACTGCGCGGATACGCAGGCTTGTCTGGATCCATGCTGGTCACAAAGCCACTATGTTGGTTTTCCCATGGCGCTGCACAATTATACTGTACTTAATTGGTATCATTATCCAAAGAATTGAATTATTTTTGTGTTGTTTTTTTTTTTGTTTCAAGAATTACGGCCATGTCTGGAGATTTTTATATCGGTGGCCGTCAGTTTGACACCCTGTCGGATCTGATAGGTTACTACACTAAGATATCGTACCTGCTTAAAGGTGAACAGTTGGTGACACCTGTACCACCCCCGGAGGTTAGTATAATCCTGTATACTGAAATAAACAGCTCTGCCACGGGAGATTGAATTTTGCAAAGGGGAACAAATTTTTTTTTAAAAAAGAAAAGTTATTTAATGTTAGTTTCATAAGTGCAGGGCTCTCGCGAGTGGGCGACTTGAGCGAAATAGGCGTTCTAAAACTTCAAACTTCGCTCAAATCTAACCTCAAAGCGAAATGCAAGTCGCCCGATTTTCTTTGATTTCTGCACTCGCTAATTACTGCTACCCGGACTGTTGACAATTTGCACGGTGTCATAATGAGTGTCGAATACACAAACACACGCCGGCAGCATAATTTAAGCTCCGCCTACCTCAGGTACTTGCGAGATTTTTCCGAGAAGTGTGAAAGCGAATCAGATTATCCGATACACCAGAGTACATTGTTTTAAGCCAATCAGAGCCGCGTTTACGTCTTTGACACCTTGCGTAAATTGTCAACATGTTTGAGTGCAAAAAAACAATGTTTTATTAAAGAAACTGCTGATTAACCATGCGATTAGTTGGAATATGGTACACAATTATTTGTTATCTATGATAAAAGAACGACATGTAATGTATTAACTACGTACAATTGACTTCAATCGATGAATTTATTTGAATATGTATTTCTAGTTTACACATTTTACTTTCAGTTTTATATTTCGAGTGAGATACTGACATTCCTCGGGTAATGGTTGGTGCAAAGAGCTATAAAAATAAATACACTTCTACTTCTTTGCTTGGTGTTAATAATAAACACTTCATACAAGATATAACCAAAATCGGCAGGTTACATTTATAGCATCGGCTTGAATTTTGAAAACGACTTTTTTCAGAATTTTGTAACAAAACGATAACCACTGTATGGGAAATGATGTAACTAAGAAAATGAATGGTCACATCAATGTTTTTTATCAAGAAACAAGAAAATTACAGCCACCTTTCGAATCACTCAACATCATTGCGGTAGAAAAAGTCTTCCGACTTCTCCCTAAAGTCTAACCACTTCTCCCTAAATCACCTTGAGGGAGAAGTGACTTCTCCCAAAAATTTGGACCTAGCTAGACCCCTGAAGTGTATATAGCAATTCATTATACTTCTGTTGAAATGCAGAGGATAATAGGGTGTGGGGTTCTAGTGTACAGAGGTTATGAACTGTTAGTGTACAGATATGAGTGTATAACAGTTGTCACCTCCTGGCCATATAGATAATAGTGGCTACCCATTACCTGCTTATTTCAGTAATGACCTGTTTCAGATGTAGCGATGTGGCAGGCATTTTTAATAAGGCGAAATCTATGCTGGACTTTAATCATGGATGGTATTCATGTTGGACTATTTGTATTTAAACCATTGGTTAACTGGCTAGTTTTCTGTTGTTTTACACTCAGTATAATTTATAGAATGATGTGCGTTAGGGCGCTTATCCACCAAAGTCAATTAATACTGTTACACTGCTGAAAATCATGAAAGTTTTTCTTATGTGCAGTCAGGCGCACTTTTCAGTTGTAGATAAAACAGGTGACAAATATTTTTTGGCCCTCATTGAGATAAATATTCTGCCACTAATGTGTAATATACACCTGTAGTTTAAGTATTTAAGTATTGTTAAAATACATCGACAAGTAATAACAGGGGCCTCCATGGCTGAGTGGTTAAGGTCGCTGACTTCAAATCACTTGCCCCTCATTGATGTGGTTCGAGTCATACTCCAGGCATTGAATTCTTCATGTGAGGAAGCCATTGAGCTGGAAGGTCGGTGGTTCTACCCAGGTACCTGCTTGTAATGAAATAATACACGGAGGGGCACCTTGAGTCTTCACCATCAAAGCTAGAAAGTCACCATATGGCCTATAATTATGTTGGTGCGATGTTAAACCCAACAAAATAAATGAATAAATACAAGTAATAACCATGTTTTGCATTCTGTATTGTAGCCAGTGGATGACAGACGGAAGGTGATTGCAATTTTCCCCTACTGCAAAATGCATGACACAGATGAACTTAGGTACTTGTTTTGTTTTATTGCCTATTTATTGAGTAGTGTCTGATTTTGGGTTTAAATTGGACCCGATTCCCCTCCTGAAAAAGTACATATTTAGTCCTATTATTTGGTAAAATCCAGGGTTTTTTCTAGCTATTTTGGGAACATAGCCTATACCCCCAAAATTGGGAATTTTGATGCGTAAATGTTCAAATTGGGAAAGATGTAGTCCCATAGGATATAGTAAGGATGTGTTTAAGCACTTTCTCATACACTTGTTTCACATTGTCGACCTCTTTAACATACTTCCATTACAAAATTGTCCATAATTTGGTCAATGTGCAATTTTGATGAAATTTTTTTCAGGATGTAGATTGGGAATTTTTGCACTCATTTTGGAAAAAAAAAACATACTTTTTGGCATTGGGAATATAGCCGAATAACGGCTATAAAAACGGCCGAGAAAAAACCCCTGAAATCTGGTGTTTATTAATATTATTTTGTTTATTAATATAAGTATAAAAGTTATTAGATTTGTATCGAGAAATATGCATGACTTTTGGAGCACAATATCATTCCTCAAAAAAAAAAAACGAGTGCATATTTCTTGATACAAGTCTGCTAACCTATATGCATATTATATAAATGAAAGGAAGAAGTTAAAATAGTTTTTGGGGAAGATTTTATATAATTGGTTGAAGAGTTTAAAATGTCTGATTTTCAGTTTTGAGAAAGGAGATATATTTGTTGTGAATAATGAAATGGGTGACGGTTGGTTATGGGTGTGGTCTCAGCGCACGGGAGAAGAGGGGCAGGTCTATGAAGAATTGGTAGAAGATCTGGTAAGTTGATTTAATCATATATATATATATATATATATATATACGGGTGAATGAAGTGAAAGGTGGGCGTAAAAGTTTGATTTGTATGAATATACACAAATATTTGACATGGGATCATGAAACATCGCAGGATTATTATTCTGCATGTGAAGTTGTGTTAAAGGGACCAGCACTACGGCTGTTGACTTTGTTAAAAAATATGCATAAAAGTTTGTGTTAGATGTATCTTAAAATGTTTTTGACATAGGGTCATGAATTGTAATAGGAATATTATTATTCAGTATGTGATGCATCTTGGTATTGGTTTTTAATTTCTATCGAACAGACATGAGCTATTTGTCCTTGATTAAGTCAGAAATATGCATAAAAGATATGTATACATGTTTGTGTCGCATGTATCTCAAAAATTAATTGACCTATTAAAAAATTAAGGGTTTCTTTTATATTTTATATTTATAGTTATATTTAACTCAGAGAACTCACTAGGTAGCTACTTGAGAAAGCCCATTTAAGGACAAAAATATAACTGAGTGAGGGAACTCAGTTTCTACCTATTGGTCTCAAAAGTGGGTGAGATTATTTGAGGTACTCCATCGTCCTCCATGGCTGATTGACGTTGAGAAATTGGCAGCTGCTTGTGTTGTATAAAAATGTTAGTGCTGTTAGAGAATCCAGCAGCACTAATTAGGATAAGATCCGATAACAGTCTGTCATGATGCCATTACATAATGGCAAAACTGTTGATAAAATGGCATTAAAACTGAAACAGATTAACATGATATAGTGTGTTTTTCAGAATGGAAACCTAGATCCTGTTGAAAGTTTGCCATATTTCCATCCAAAGATTACCAAAGATGAAGCTGTGTCAAAGCTCAGACAAGGTAATTATTCTACAAAATGGTACAGTTGTTGTCATATTTTTAGCTCACCAGAGCACAAAGTGCTCAGGGTGAGCTATTGTGATCGCTCACCATCCGGCGTCCGTCCGTCCACACTTTCCTTTAAACAACATCTCCTCCTAAACCAACAGGCCAATTTTGATGAAACTTCACAGGGATGTTCCTTGGATGGTCTTCTCTAAAAATTGTTCAAAGAATTGAATTCCATGCAGAACTCTGGTTGCCATGGCAACCGAAAGGAAAAACTTTAAAAATCTTCTTCTCAAAAACCAGAAGCCCTAGAGCTTAGATATTTGGTGTGAAGCATTGCCTAGTGGACCTCTACCAAATTTGTTCAAATCATGACCCCGGGGTCACTTGATTTTACATAGGAAATTCTTCAAAAAATTTCTAAAAATAAAGCAGAAGGCCTAGGTCTTAGATATTTCACATGTAGCATTGCCTAGTGGACCTCTACAAAAATCAAATCAGACCCCCGGGGTCAAAATTGACCCCGTCCCAGGGGTCACTTGATTTTACATAGGAAAACCTTAAAAAATCTTCTTCTCAAAAAGCAGAAGCCCTAGAGCTTAGATATTTGACATGTAGCATTGCCTAGTGGACCTCTACTAAAGTTGTTTAAATCATGACCCCCAGGGTCAAAATTGACCCCGCCCTAGGGGTCACTTGATTTTACATATGAAAATCTTCAAAAATTTTCTTAAAATAAACCAGAAGGCCTAGAGCTTAGATATTTCACATGTAGCATTGCCTAGTGGACCTTTACAACATTGATTCAAATCATGACCCCAGGGTCAAAATTGACCCCGCCCCAGGGGTCACTTGATTTTACATAGGAAAATCTTCAAAAAATTTCTAAAAATAAACCAGAAGTCCTAGGTCTTAGATATTTGACGTGTAGCATTGCCTAGTAGACCTCTGCAAAATTTCTTCAAATCATGACCCACCGGGGTCAAATTGGCCCCGCCCCATGGGGTGACTTGATTGTACATAGAAAAATCTTCAACATTTTCTAAAAATAAACCAGAAGGCCTAGAGCTTAGATATTCGACATGTAGCATTGCCTAGTGGACCTCTACAAAATTTGTTCAAACTTGACCCCCTCAGGGTCAAATTGACCCAGCCCCAGGGGTTACTTTATTGTACATAGGGAAATCTTCATAAATTTGCTTAAAATAAACCAGAAGGCCTAGATCTTAGATATTCGATATGTAACATTGCCTAGTTGACTTCTACAAACTTTGTTCAAATCATGACCCCCGGGGTAAAATTGGCCCCGCCCCAGGGGTTACTTGATTGTACATCGGAAAATTTTCCAAAAAAATTCTAAAAATCATCAGTTTGACATTTGAAACATATTACCGTACTCTGGTGAGCGATCCAGGGTCATCATAACCCTCTTGTTATTCTTATGAAAAGTGTTGAAAACCTGGTTTCGTGGCATTGCCGCGTTTCTTGTTTGATATTATGCAACTATTAATTTCAGTGCTCAGCTATTTCATATTCAAAGATGCATTGATAAGTTAACTTGGTCAAGACATAATCCTTTACAATGCTCTTAACCATATGATAATGTCTTTGCTGTTAAATGATTTCTACCTGTCCAATGGTGCCACATGTGCTTCTGTGGCCAAGTGCTTTATGCTTATGACTTTCAATCAGTTTCCACTCACCATTTTGGGTTCAGAAAACTTGCTTGGTGTGTAGAAATCTTTCAAGTGAGAAAGAGGTTCAGTTGACTTGCAGGTCTGTGGTTCTACAGATATGCCCCCCTGTGGCAGGAATGATTATTGGATGGGCACATTGGGGTCTTCCACCACCATGTTAAGTTGCGATTTGGCCTATTGAAGTGTTGGTGTGATGTTAAGTCCAACATTACACCCATTATGAATAAAGTGTAAAAACCATGTGTCACACTAATGACAGTTCTCCAAGAATCATAAATTGTCTTAACCAGACAGATTTTTGTTTATGTGTCATGAATTTTTAATTACACTTTATGAGCATTAGTTCCCTGAAAAAAAAAAGACAGGTCTTACAACATGCTCTGTGTAAGCATATGATAAAATCTGTAAAAAGATCCCTTGGAAGCATAGAATGCAAACAGTAAAGAATGATAGCAGACTCGGTTTGATTGAGTCTGTTCATGAAAGTAATGAAATGTGCAACACCGCTCATGCCCCCTAGCACTGACATAAGTGGAACTCTATTACACATGTATTGAATTGACTCCATGATCCAAAAGGACCAGAAAAATATACCAACTCTGAATCTAAATATGGGGAGACTTTTTACAGCCGCCACATAGCACCTAAAGATTGCTGTTGTGTTGATTAAGTCTGTAAAAGAACTTCCTTTGAATCATAGAATGCAACTAAAAAAGTCTGTTCATGAGAAGATATGACAATAAGACAGTTTCAGACAAAGGGTTTGGACCTCTTAATTCTTCACTTCTTTCCATAGAAAATTATTGCATGTCTCGTTTATCTTTGCACACTAGTTAAATAACTATAACTGTTCCTGTTCAGTATTGCATGTTGTTTAGAGGAAATAGCATGTTATTCAGTAAAGGTAATGATAGACAATTAAAATGTGTAAGACACAGAGGGGTTGATCAAGAAGTACTGGTAATATCAATATGGCCAGGAGAAGTTTTATTCATCCTTGTTATTCCCTACCAAACATTGTTTGTTGGGGCTGTATAGGACTCATTTTGTCATGTCTGTCCCTGTCCTTGTTTGGCACACCCCATCTAGGAAACCAGTACAGATACATACTATATACATTGTATTTGTAAAATCATAAGACAAGTTCTCATACCAGGTCCCACAACTCTTGACTTCTGTTTTGAGAAAATAATCTGCCCCTTTCACTTGGAAATTTTCCAAAATTGACTTGCAATATTTTCACAAACATATGAGATCATAATGTAAGTTTACAGTTTTTAAGGTTAATAACTCTGCCTATTATTTTTATACAAAATTATTCCCCTTTTTCGCAAAGAAAACTTGACAGCAATGCAGTTTTCTTTGATGATATCTTAAACAAATATAAGTATCGCACTGGAACTTGAAAACAACTTGAAAAAAAAAATGAAACTCATTCACATACCAGATCCTGTACTGTGAAATCATCAATATTCGTGGGGGACTAAATTTCGTGGATTTTGTGGTTGAGTAAATCCATGAAATATAATCACAACGATCATGTAAAATTCCCATTTATTTTATGTTCAGAAGTTGAAATCCACGAATTCATATCCCCACAAAATTGTCGTTTTGACCAAAACCACGAAATTTCATGCCCACGAAATTAAATGATTTTACAGTAACTCTTTGACTTCTTAAGAACTGTTTGATGTATCTTGATCAAACTTCATCTGTAGCATAATCTTCAGTTCTTATCCAAATTACTTATGAACGGCACACTTTGCCCCTTTGCTTTGTATTTTGGATAAACATGCCTACTTAAATAAATCTGACTTGTCTTTAAAATAAGATCCTTGAATATTCTTTGAAAAGAGCAAAAGACCTTGAATTTCTTGTAGAAGTTTGGCAGGAATCATAGTACTTATAATTTGTAATGAAGAGAGTTTAAGGTTATTGCCAAAGTCATGAACGTTTTAAAAATTATTTTCAGCTGGTCCCAACAGCTTCCTTGTGCGTTCAAGTGACAACTCACCGGGCAACTATACTTTATTTTTCTTGTGTAAACAAACTGTACAGAGGTTCAAGATTGAGAAGGTTGGGCGCCAGCTCATCATGGGTGGAAGATATTTTGATGAGTAAGATATTACTTTGTTCATGTTGGTCATTGAGAGCTTCAGTGAAACTTAATTTTTACGAGGGACAGTCCATTATGTTCGAAGGCTTTTGTAATACAAACCATAGTGACTATCATTTGAAATTTGTTTTCTTTTTTGGCAGTATATTGTAACTAGTTGTAGAGCATCAAAGAACAATTTCATAATTTTTTTGCCTTCTTTATTTATGCAAAGGCATCAAGTTATTTCTGGTAATGACTATTAAACACTGTCTTACAGTATACTTTGTTGTATGAATGTGTAGTAAGCAATGAACATAGGTAGCCAGAGCAAAATTCAATTAAAAACTCACCGACTCAGTAAGGCAAAGAGCTGCACACAGGAAAGCACAGAACAGCATACAGGAAAGTATAGAACAGCTTTAGGAAAGCACAGAACAGCATACAAGAAAGAAAAGAACAGCTTGCAGGAAAGCACAGAACAGCATACAAGAAAGTATAGCGCAGCTTTTAGGAAAGCAAAGAACAGCATACAAGAAAGTATAGAGCAGCTTTCAGGAAAGCAAAGAACTGCATACATGAAAGCACAGAACAGCTTGCAGGAAAGCACAGAACAACATACAGAAGTATGTGAAGAGCTCATGAGAATGCACAGAACAGCACATTGGAAAGCACAGAACAGCATTCATGAAAGCACAGAACTGCACGTGGGAAAGCAAAGTGCAGCACACAGAAAAGAACAGAACAGTATACAGAAAAGCACAAAACAGCATACAGGAAAACACAGAAGAGCACACAGGAAAGAACAGAGCAGCATACAGAAAAGCACAGAACAGCATACAGAAAGTATGTAAACAGCACATGAGAATGCACAGAACAGCACATGGAAAAGCACAGAACAGCATATATGAAAGCATGGAACAGCATACAGAAAGTACAGAACAGTACATGGGAAAGCACAGAGCAGCACACAGAAAAGAACAGATCAGTATACAGAAAAGCACAGAACAGCATACAGGAAAACACAGAAGAGCACACAGGAAAGCACCGAATAGCACACAGGAAAGAACAGAGCAGCATACAGAAAGTACAGAACAGTACATGGGAAAGGACAGAGCAGCACACAGAAAAGAACAGATCAGTATACAGAAAAGCACAGAACAGCATACAGGAAAACACAGAAGAGCACACAGGAAAGCACCGAATAGCACACAGGAAAGAACAGAGCAGCATAGAAAAGCACATAACAGCATACAGGAAAGCACAGAACGGCATGCAGGAAAGCACAGAACAGCATATAGGAAAGTGCAGAACAGAACACCAGAAAGCAAAGAGCAAAATGCAGGAAAGTACAGAGCAGCATGCAGGAAAGTACAGAGCAGCATGCAGGAAGTACAGAGCAGCAGGCAGGAAGTACAGAATAGCAAGCAGAAAAGAAAGAACAGGACACAGTTAAGTACGTAGTAGTTGCACATAGGAATGTACAAAGCAGCATGCAAAGAAGTTCAGAACAGCACGCAGGAAAGTGCAGAGCAACATGTGGGAAAGCACAGAGTTTTGCTAAGTTAAGTACAGAACAGCATGAAAGCTCAAAGGAAAGCACAGAGAGGTGCTTACTGAAAAACACAGAGCAATGCACAGAAATGCGTGAGGGAAAGCACAGAGCAGAGCATATGAAAGCACAGACACATTTGAAATACTGTGCATGTGTCTTACTGTACTTGTTAGAATCATCTTTCTTTATATTTACTTACCATCTTGTCATCAAAAAGCATATTGATAATAGTTTTCATCAGAATGTTTTAAAACATAACATATTTATTTGCCTAGTCTGAGAACTTATTGACTGCCCCTCATAGATGGCATTTTCTGTTGATTTATTCTCTATATGAAATCATTCCTTTAAAACCAGAGTTTGGAGAGTGTAGTTTATAATCTTTCTTGGTAAAGTGTTATAATCTTTCGTGGTAAAGGTGTTTGTTAAGATCTTAAGTTACAGGTAACAAATACGGAACTTTTGAAAATGTATTATTAAGATATATATTCCATTGTGCTTAAAGTATTCTGCATTGTTAAATGTATTTGCATTTAAAGTTACTTGAACAGTAATTTGGTGTATTTTTTTTTTTTTTTTTTTTTTTTTTTTTTTTTTTTTTTGAAATAAAAAAAAAGAAATCTTGTGCAGAATTATGAAATCATGTCATTTCCTTGGTATAAAATTTCATGGTTTGCCCCAAACTGGGATATGAATTTACCATTTTATGCTGATCAAGGTAAAAGATTAAATTCTGCTTGTTTGTTGCAAATTTATTTTGTGGACTCGCTCAACCATGAAATCCACAAAAATTAGTCACCAATTAATATTAATGATTTCATGGTACCTGATTTTGATAAATTACTGAAGGAAAAGAAACTTAATCAGGGCTTTTTCACCCTATCTCACGGGGCCGATATTCGGCCCCATTCCCAATGCCAAATATGCTCTATTTTTCCCAATTTGGAGCCGAAAATTCCCAATCCAATGAAAAATTTCCCAACGGAAATCAGTTACTTTCTGTTCTTCAATAATAATTCTTGCACAATTAGTTTTGTTTGCCAAGTAAATCAAACAAAATGTTGGAAAAACCAACTTGTTTCTATTTTTAGTAACATGACCGTCTGCAACCTCGGCAAAAAATAATTACAAGATTTTGCTGAAGAAATGTATGATTTGTATGCAAAAACCTCTCAAAATGCATCAAAACAGAAATATTAATTGAATAAAGTACCCAAAGCATGTTGACAGGTAGTTCTTACACCATTAAAATCAACTGTCACATATTTTCGTGACCCAGTTTTTACACTCGAAAATACACGCACTTTGCCATTCTACTTTTTGGATAATTTCAGTTATAACTTTGGTGAAAACAAACTGTAAACAAAACATTTAGCATGACAAATAAAGAGTTACTGTATTTTTAGGCAATATTGGAACACAATCCTGAAAAAAAATTCTCAAAATTTCACAATGGATACTGTCTACCAGTAAAATTTGAAACTGAATATTTAAACTAATATATATCAATTAAAAACTCACTTAATTTGTCAGTATATTTTCCCAAACTTGACAATTTACCGCGTTAAAAATTCCCAATATGACCAGGGGCCTTTTTCCCAAAACCCCCTGAAAAAGCCCTGTTTATATTCATAGAGAAATCTTTATATTGTTTATAAGCCTTTGTTTAACAGCTCAAAAGCTTTTTTTTACACTTCACTCCTTTTAAGATGTTGTGCTTTGAAATTTGTGTTATTCCTTTTTAAAGAAATTACGTCAGTGTGTTTATTCCTAATGTCATTTTCACAGAATTTTGAAAATGGCTTTGTCGTTGCAAAAGAAGTTCTGAAAAGTGGCTTTAAATGATTATATTCTATAGACTGGGAGATTTTCACATATTTTATTTATGAATTTCATGGTTAGCAACCTCATATGTAGAACTAAGAATTCGAGAAAGGAGAGTGTTAATGTTTTAGCACATGATGAGGATAAAATGTTCATCAACATGTTGTATTCACAAGCATCCTTAGTCATGAATATTAGCAAAAATAAAACAGTTGTGAATTTTACCAGAACTGCTCTATTTTAATCACTGTGAGTTGACAAACAAAATACAGTGGATACTTATTATCTCAGATTCTATGGAATCGGTGGTTTTTACTTTGAGATGTCCGAAATTGATTTAAGATGATATTTCATGCACATGTTATAAGGACTTGAAAATGACATCGAGATAACCATATTTTGAGATAAGCAAGTTTGAGATGTAAGAGTTTTAATTGTACTGTATTCAAGACTGCAGGTCATAAAATTCCAGCATCTGATTTGTGTTGGGTTTTTTTTATGCCCCGAAGGGAGGCATATAGTTTTTGAACCGTCTGTCGGTCTGTCCGGTCCATATCTTTGTCATCCATGGATGGATTTTCAAATAACTTGGCATGAATGTGTACCACAGTAAGACGACATGTCGCGCGCAAGACCCAGGTCCGTAGCTCAAAGGTCAAGGTCACACTTAGACGTTAAAGGTCATTTTTTATGATAGTGCATTGATGGGCGTGTCCGGTCCATGTCTTTGTCATCAATGGATGGATTTTCAAGTAACTACGCATAAATGTGTGGCACAGTAAGACGACGTGTCGCGCCCAAGACCCAGGTCTGTAGCTCAAAGGTCAAGGTCACAGACGTTAAAGGTCATATTTCATGATAGTGCATTGATGGGCGTGTCCGGTCCATATCTTTGTCATTCATGCATGGATTTTAAAATTAATGGGCATGAATGTGTACCACAGTAAGACAACGTGTTGCGCGCAAGACCCAGATCCGTAGCTCAAAAGTCAAGGTCACACTAAGACGTTAAAGGTCATATTTCATGATAGTGCAATGATGGGCATGTCCGGTCCATATCTTTGTCATTCATGCATGGATTTTAAAATAACTACGCATGAATGTGTGGCACAGTAAGACAACATGTCGAGCGCAAGACCCAGGTTCGTAGGTCAAAGGTCCTAAACTCCAACATCGGTCATAACTATTCATTCAAAGTGCCATCGGGGGCATGTGTCATCCTATGGAGACAGCTCTTGTTTGGAACGTTTCTGAAACTGATCTCAAAATTTGATTGTTTAACCATAGACATAAATAAAACTAATGTTTCATTGAAATTGCTTTTAATTCTAGTATGGGAAGTATAATAAGCCGATACAAGAAGGAGGAAATTGTTGAAGGCCATACTTTGAATACGCCAGTTACTCGGGTAAGAGTTCAGTAAAATAACTTAATTTTGAACTTTCGTACCTTAAATCTGTATTTCTGGAAAGAACCCCATTTATGTATAAATTGAACTAAGGCTTTTTTTGTTTTATATTATAATCCACATTAGATAAGATATTTTAAAGAAAAATAAATGAATTATTTCGCTTTTAATTTTTGTAATTTTGCAATATTTTGGAGCCAATTTTGTGAAGTATTTTAGTGTTAACGTTTTTGTGTTCTTAGGTCCTGTTTGTCACCATCATCAGCATCATATATGGCAACGTTCAAACATCAGGCATCAGTGTTTCAGGAATTAAACCACTTGTTAACTTATTTCAGGGTAATTTTCATGTGCTTAAACTCTTTAAGATTATTTATTGTTTACTGATAGTTTATTGCAGGACAATATATGAAGTCTTACTTTAATTTTTATGACTGATTTATGATATTTTTTGTTGATTTGCTGCAAATCTAATACGCATGCTCACTGCATGATTTTATTGTACAGCCCAAGACTGACATGCCGGAAAAATTTCCTCTGTTGGCTAAACTTGAGCACCAGAGTTCCGCCGAGGATATTTACGCATCTATACGTCTCAGTACGGGGCCCAATCGTCTGATGGGTAGGAAGGATAGGATAGAATGTATTGGCTACCTCCAAAAGAGAAGTAAGTGTTCGTAGTTATTTCATCTGTTTAAAGTAAGCCATGAGATAATTCAGGCTTCAGCCCTCTAGAAATAGATGAAAAGTGTATTATTTCAAATTGTA
Source organism: Mercenaria mercenaria (assembly GCF_021730395.1). NCBI lineage: Eukaryota > Metazoa > Mollusca > Bivalvia > Venerida > Veneridae > Mercenaria > Mercenaria mercenaria. The sequence continues at coordinate 28,229,238 of NC_069368.1, forward strand.
GGAGTTTAAAAGAAAATCTGATACGTTTTGAATTCAAACAAGGAAAATTTTTGCTTGAAAACGATTTGTCCAAAATAAAAGTCTGTGAGCAAGAAATACTCTAAAATGAATACTTTAAAAAGCGTTTAATTTTGTGGGACTGAAATTTCATGATTTTGGTCAAAACAGCAATTTCATGTGGATATGAATTTGTTGATTTCAACTTTTGAACATAAAATTAATGGGAATTTTACTTGTTCGTTGGGATTAAATTTTGTGGATTGACTCATCCACAAAAATTAGTCCCCCATGAATATTAATGATTTTGCAGTACTCTGCTTTCCTTGCGGGCTACATATCTCCCAACTGTAAAAGGGATTTGGCTTCATTAAGAGAGAATGCCAAATAATATGTTTAAAAACTAAAATCATATTAAATTACTTACAATTAGATAAATATATCCTTAAGCTCTAAGTTTCAGTTCTAGGGTTCCACAGTACATTCTCACCAAGTGACTTTAAGATAATTATGTTGTGCCCAAATTTCATATTTGATTAACCCTTACCCTGCTAAATTTCTAAAATGGACTGGTCCATCATTCAGTTTGGGCAATACCATTTATTATTCAAAGGGGAGTTTACTGAAAATGTACTGACTGAATAGCGAACAGTGCAGACCATGATCAGACTGCACGGATGTGCAGGCTGATCTTGGTCTGCACTGGTCGCAAAGGCAGAATCACTTGCCGCCAGCAGGCTAAGGGTTAAACTAATGAATAATACAGTGACTATGTAAATATGAAAACAATTATGTGCATATAACAGTACTGTGTACAAGGTTCAGAATCCTACACACTAACAAATGTGTAAGTATGCAGAGTGTTAATATGTAATGCCTGTAAAAAAAATGGGAAATGTTTTCAATAAATGACTGATATTTTTTAACATTTAATGAATTTAGTTATAAAATTTCAGTAATTTCTTGAGTTCAAAATGTAAAGCATGATTATATGAGCAGCGCCATGGGAAAACCAACATAGTGGGTATGCGACCAGCATGGATCCAGACCAGCCTGCGCATCCGCGCAGTCTGGTCAGGATCCATGCTGTTCGCTAACAGTTTCTCCAATTCCAATAGGCTTTAAGGTATTAGGTTACTAATAGTAATGTTTACAAAATGGCCTTTGCTTGGTATATTCTGAAAGGTAACCGTGTTCTGCACTATTTTGCAAATTTTAAACAGCTTTTACCGTGCCGTTTTTTATAAATTTTGAGTAACTTATGGTATCTCCTCAAGCTCAAGTAGAGACAAATTTCAAAGTGATAGCCACTATCCAAAACGTTTGCAGAGAACTCATTTTACCATTAATTTCAATAGAAGAAACATCAAACTATTGGTAAACAATTATAAAACACAAAATAAAAATGTCAATATCATTTTTTCTATGGTGCCTCAAGTAAACGGATTTAATGAGACAGAATTCATACTTCAGCATTGAAAAAATAAGGTCGAATGATGTGTTTCTGTTTTGGATTTTGCTTACTCCATTTAAAAATAAGCTTAGGGAAGATGTAAAACCTACCTAAATTTCTTCCACTATATATAATCTAAAAGTGAAAGCAAAATAGAGAACTTTCACCGCGTGTAACTTAATATTTTTAAAGATGTGTAACTCTACCCCTTCTTTTTAAGTAGTAAATTCGCTTTGAACACCAAGAAATCACTTATAAGATTCATCTTTTTCCATTTTTGTACAAATAATCAATAATAAGTCTTGAAAGAAGTAAAAATTTACTAGTAAAAAAGGAAAATAAGGAAAAAAAAAATTTGGTCCCAGTAGGGCTTGAACCTACGCACCCCTAAGAACTGCAGTAAAAGTAGGTTTATGGTAGGAATTGAATACTCTTCAAAAAGGAGGTTCTCTATTAGTGATCTAATACCTTAAAAGCGAACAGCATGGAGCCTGACCAGACTGCGCGGATGCGCAGGCTGGTCTGGATCCATGCTGGTCGCATACCCACTATGTTGGTTTTCTCATGGCACGGCTCATATCTTTTATTCTGGTTTTAGAAAATACAGAATTCTTTTTCAGCATTCAGGAAGTGCCATTAAACAAAATAAGTTCTTCTGTGTTATGTTGCCATGAAAACAACATGGCTGCATTTTATGATAAAATATTGAAACGTTCATAGCTTTTTAAATTTAAGATTGATTTTGAAAATTCTTGCACCATTTTAAATGATTTAAGAAGACCTAATTATAGACAGAATGAATGTAAGAATTTAGTTAGAGTATACGGATGTCTTCAGATTACTGTTATAAATAATTCTTCTTTCTTTCAGGCAATAAAAGTAAGAAATGGAAAAGTTTTTATTTCATATTGAACGGATGTCTTCAGATTACTGTTATAAAGAATTCTTCTTTCTTTCAGGCAATAAAAGTAAGAAATGGAAAAGTTTTTATTTCATACTGAACGGAAGTAACAGGGAACTTTGCTTCTTTGAAAATGAAAAAGTGAGTATCGTAGTTAGTCTTGGTAACATTAAATTATGATAATTTGCAAGTAGTGTGAATTCATTTAATTTTCCTGTGCAGGAAATTATGTGGTTTCGGCCAAAATGCCTGCTTTGTGGGAATGTCATTCATTTGCGGATTTTGAATGGAAATTTTATTAACCCTTATCATGCTAGACGCTAATGATTCTGCCTTTGCGATCTGTGCAGTCTGATCATGATCTGCAAGCACTCCTTTTGACAGTTAATGTTACTGTCCAGATTGAAAGATGGACAAGTTCATTATATAATTAAGTAAATAATTATATAAATTTAGCAGGTTAATTTTGAGCATTTGAATTTAATTTCATGGATTGATGCCATATTGAAGTCTATGAAAATTAGTCCTACTTGCCCCATGAATATTAATTATTTCAAAGTATTTTTTTTCTTTTGTTTTTGAAAGTAAGTGACAGTAACTAGGACTTGAGGAGAACAATAATGTGTCCTAGAATGGTTTTCTGTTATGTTAGGTTATTTCAAACATTTGAAATGAAAAAAAGAAGACTGATTTGTAAATAAAAAAAAAAATAAAAATATCCACTTTTGATATAAGATACACTTTTTAAAGTGTAAAGTAAATTCAGTTGTATCTAGAGGCCTGCATATTCCTTGTGAATTTTATGTTGAAACAAAACAAAATCCATAGTGTTTTAGTCCTGAAATAGTTTTAAATAAATTTTATAATTTTTTAGTATGTGTTATATTTTATTTATGCTATCCGTCTTCATTTCAGCGCTCAAAATCAAAAGGTTTAATAGATTTAAACTACAGTGAACTTTATCCAGTTGATGACAGCTTCTTTGGCAGGTAATATCAGTAATCAGCGTCTTTATGAATACATAAGAGATACATCGGTGAAAGTTTTCTGTGATTATGTTTTGTATTTGCTGTCTTGGATCTTGTCGTTTTTCCAAGTCACATAAATTTGATGTAATTTGGGATTGAAAACTGCAGCAGACATTTCGGTTCAGTTCTTGATGTCTCTAGCCAACTGTTAATTACTCATTGTTTATTAAAAATGCTGATTTTAGTTTGATTATTGACTGCGAGAATTTCAGTTTTTCTTAAACTTTTAGTGGAGGAATAATATCTGTACATACTTCGTTCCAATTACATTTTAATTTAATATTACTTACAGAATAAGTTTCATTTCAGGCCCAACTGTTTTCAGCTGGTCACAAATGCCTTACAAGATTATCAAATATATTACCTATGTGCCGAAAATGCAGACCTCGCCACAGTAAGTATCATATAAAAGAGTTGTTTATTATTACGCTGTGAGTTGTAATGTGGCAAATTAAGTTACCGTGATATCATTGAAATTCATGGGCTTAAAATTTAGTATATTTTTGGTCAAAATGGCCATTTCATGGGGATATGAATTCTTGAATGTAAAGTTTGAAACATGACTAGGAAATGTACCTGTTCTTTGGGATTAAATTTCATGGATTCGAAATCAACATTTTGAAATTGGCAAAAATGAGTCTCTTGCAAATATCAATGATTTCATTGCAGTTGGCGATTTTTCAGCTTTTAATAGTAAAAGAAGAGACCAGATGCCTCTAAAGGCCTTATTTCAGTCATGTGCAGGCACCTGGGTAGAACAACCGGTCATCCTCAAGTAAGCTTGATAATCCCTTACAGTATATCTAGAGCAAGAGTTGACCCATGGAGGTGGGAGACATGCAATTTGAAGTCTGACTTCAAGTCAGAAACTTTGGTCACTAGACCTGTGAGGGCCCTCCATCATAGACAAAGTTAATTATGTCTCCCCCAGGAGACATATTGTTTTTGCCCTGTCCGTCCGTCCGTACGTACGTCACACTTCATTTCCGAGCAATAACTGGAGAACCATTTGACCTAGAACCTTCAAACTTCATAGGGTTGTAGGGCTGCTGGAGTAGATGACCCCTATTGTTTTTGGGGTCACTCCGTCAAAGGTCAAGGTCACAGGGGCCTGAATATTGAAAACCATTTCCGATCAATAACTAGAGAACCACTTGACCCAGAATGTTGAAACTTCATAGGATGATTGGCCATGAAGAGTAGATGACCCCTATTGATTTTGGGGTCACTCCGTCAAAGGTCAAGGTCACAGGGGCCTGAACATTGAAAACCATTTCCGATCAATAACTAGAGAACCACTTGACCCAGAATGTTGAAACTTCATAGGATGATTGGTCATGAAGAGTAGATGACCCCTATTGATTTTGGGGTCACTCCATCAAAGGTCAAGGTCACAGGGGCCTGAACATTGAAAACCATTTCCAGTCAGTAACTTGAGAACCACTTGACCCAGAATGATGAAACTTCATAGGATGATTGGTCATGCAGAGTAGATGACCCCTAACGATTTTAGGGTCACTCTGTTAAAGGTCAAGGCCACAGGGGCCTGAACATGGAAAACCATTTACAATCAATAACTTGAGAACCTCTCGACCCAGAATGTTGAAACTTCATAGGATGATTGTTCATGCAGAGTAAATGACCCCTATTGTTTTTGGGGTCACTCCGTCAAAGGTCAAGGTCACAGAGGCCTGAACATTGATAACCAGTTCCGATCAATAACTTGAGAACCACTTGACCCAGAATGTTGAAACTTCATAGGATGATTGAACATGCAGAGTAGATGACCTCTATTGATTTTGGGGTCAGTCTATTAAAGGTCAAGGTCACAGTGGCCTGTTCATGTAAAATCATTTTTTGGAAATAACTTGAGAACCACTTGACCTACAATGTTGAAACTTAATAGGATGATTGGACATGCAGAGTAGATGACCCCTATTTATTTTGAGGTAACTTGATCAAAGGTCAAGGTCACAGGAGCCTGAACAGTGACTTGAGAACCACTAGGCCGAGAGTGTTGAAATTTAGCGGGATGACTGGACATGCCAAGTAGATGATCCCTATTGCAGCCAACCATCAGTGTCTCTTTGACTTTCGCTCCTGACCCCTATTGACTTCTTGCCTATAGGACTTTGCATTGGGGGAGACATGCGCTTTTTTACAAAAGCATTTTCTAGTTTTATACCAGTGTTTTGAAGAAGCAAGTCTATGACCTTGACTACTTGGCCATAAATGAATTTTCTCTAGAAAATACAGATGTAAATTATAGTACATGTTTGTATTAAAAACATGTTTTTCTTGCAGAGTTGGATAAACGTACTGAAGGAGCACTGTGTGAACACACAGATGACGCGGATACAGAAGAGGTCAACTGTTCTCAAAGAGCTACGTAGTCTTTCAGTGGAGGTGATAGAATGTCGAAATATCCCTACGAAATACCTGTCTCATCCATTCTGTGTTATAACCCTGAACAGCGTGAAAGTTTGCCGCACTCGCGATGTGGATACCACAAATCTTTTCTGGCAAGAGGATTTCACACTTGAGTAAGTTCCCTTTTTTAGCTTGACTATACAAAGTATGGAGAGCTATCCTACTAGACCCGGTGTCCACATCCGCACTTTGGTTAAAGTTTTGATGCACTTTCTCAAGTAACAACATATTTAACTCAAAAGAACTTTATTCCTACCAGAAGTGTAAACGAGGAATTCATCCTTACTGTAAAAGTGTAAATGAGAACTTCATCCTTACCGTAAAAGTGTAAGTGAGAACTTCATCCTTACCATAATAAAATGTTGTCCTTACCATATAAAAATGTCATCATCTTTGTACAAGAATCCCATCCTCACTGTATTATAAGAACTTCATCCTTACGTAAAAGGATTCATCCATTCAGTAAAAGTGCACTAAATAAATGTCTTTAAGTGATGTTTTTTTGTTGCAGTGATATACCCGGTGATGTTAGATATATATCAGTGAAGATATTCAATCACAGCAAACGGTCTAAAGATACAGAAGTTGCCCATATAACGATACCACTCGTAGAGTTTGATAACGGAGAGCTCATTGACAAGTGGTATACACTACAACCGCATGCTGCTGTACGATGTGATATGGGGTCCATTCGACTACGCACACGCTACATTCACCAGGTCATTATGCCGGAAGAACAGTATACTAGTCTCAAAGATGTAAGTTTCATGTTGTACAGAGATATTTTTGGACAATTTTCTTAGTGGCATCATTTTGGTTTATTCCAGTATCTGGCACCATAAAATTAATACATTGCCAGTTAAATTCTAAATTGCATTAGCTCCATTGATAAATAGAGCACTAAACTGTAAATTAAGAGGAAGTGAGTTGAATCGGCGAGGATCATGAAGGATTATACTGTGAATTAATAAATATCTTGTGGGACTTATTTTCATGGTTTTCACGGATATGTCAGTGCATGAAATTAAATCCCATCAGATAAGAAAATGTTTATTCTTTTTTTGAAATTTAAAATAGATGAATTTGTGTCCCGAAAAATTGTTGTTTTTGCCAATACAATAAATTTTTACATACTCGTTTCTATTCCCCGTTAAGTTACACTGGTACCAGAATCGTCAATATTTTCCCATACACTGACGCCTGAATTTCATATCGGGTGCGTGACTTAATTCAGTGTGTGTTGTTGCACTATTTTTAGCTCACCTGTCACATAGGGACAAGGTGAGCTTTTGTGATCACGCAGCGTCCGTCGTCCGTCCGTGCGTGCGTAAACTTTTGCTTGTGACCACTCTAGAGGTCACATTTTTCACGGGATCTTTATGAAAGTTGGTCAGAATGTTCACTTTGATGATATCTAGGTCAAGTTCGAAACTGGGTCACGTGCGGTCAAAAACTAGGTCAGTAGGTCTAAAAATAGAAAAACCTTGTGACCTCTCTAGAGGCCATATATTTTAAAGATCTTCATGAAAATTGGTCAGAATGTTCACCTTGATGATATCTAGGTCAAGTTCGAAACTGGGTCACATGCCATCAAAAACTAGGTCAGTAGGTCTAAAAATAGAAAAACCTTGTGACCTCTCTAGAGGCCATATATTTCACAAGATCTTCATGAAAATTGGTCAGAACGTTCACCTTGATGATATCTAGGTCTAATTCGAAACTGGGTCACATGCCATCAAAAACTAGGTCAGTAGGTCAAATAATAGAAAAACCTTGTGACCTCTCTAAAGGCCATATTTTTCATGGGATCTGTATGAAAGTTGGTCTGAATGTTCATCTTGATGATATCTAGGTCAAGTTTGAAACTGGGTCACGTGCGGTCAAAAACTAGGTCAGTAGGTCTAAAAATAGAAAAACCTTGTGACCTCTCTAGAGGCCATACCCTTGAATGGATCTCCATAAAAATTGGTCAGAATGTTCACCTTGATGATATCTAGGTCAAATTTGAAACAGGGTCACGTGCCTTAAAAAACTAGGTCAGTAGGTCAAATAATAAAAAAACCTTGTGACCTCTCTAGAGGCCATACTTTTCATGGGATCTGTATGAAAGTTGGTCTGAATGTTCATCTTGATGATATCTAGGTCAAGTTTGAAACTGGGTCAACTGCGGTCAAAAACTAGGTCAGTAGGTCTAAAATTACTAAAATCTTTTGACCTCTCAAGAGACCATATTTTTCAATGGATCTTCATGAAAATTGATCTGAATGTTCACCTTGATGATATCTAGGTCAGTTTCGAAACTGGGTCACATGCGGTCAAAAACTAGGCCAGTAGGTATAAAAATAGAAAAACCTTGTGACCTCTCTAGAGGCCATATTTTTCATGAGATCTTCATGAAAATTAGTGAGAATGTTCACCTTGATGATATCTAGGTAAAGCTCAAAACAGGGCCACGTACCTTTGAAAACTAGGTCAATAGATCAAATAATAGAAAAACCTTGTGACCTCTCTAGAGACCATATTTTTCAAGGATCTTCATGAAAATTGGTCAGAATTTTTATCTTGATAATATCTAGGTCAAATTCAAAACTGGGTCTCATGAGCTCAAAAACTAGGTCACTATGTCAAATAATAGAAAAAACGACGTCATACTCAAAACTGGGTCATGTGGGAAGAGGTGAGCGATTCAGGACCATCATGGTCCTCTTGTTTTCTATTTAGTTCAGTATTGTCAATCCTATTCAGACTATTGAACATATTTATGATATTTACATCATATTTATAAGTGTAGATGCATATGTAATAAAAAGGTTATTATCTTTGCATCGGGAAATATGCACTCGTTCTTCAGCGGAAGAATATTTCTGCTGAAGAACTTGTGCATATTTCCCGATACAAAGCTGATAACCTATAAATATTATGCCCACAAAATGAAATGTTTTCCCAGGTGATGTTCAGTATGATTGATTTAATAGAAAACAATAATGTCAGAAGTCATTTTAGAAAAAGTCAGTGCTGGTACAGAATCAAGGATCATGGGTTAGGTTAACTGGCCGTGCTGGTACAGAATCAACGATCACGGGTTAGGTTAACTGTCCGTGCTGGTACAGAATCAAGGATCATGAGTTAGGTTAACTGGCCGTGCTGGTACAGAATCAAGGATCATGGGTTAGGTTAACTGGCCGTGCTGGTACAGAATCAAGGATCATGGGTTAGGTTAACTGGCCGTGCTGGTACAGAATCAAGGATCATGGGTTAGGTTAACTGGCCGTGCTGGTACAGAATCAAAGATCATGGGTTAGGTTAACTGGCGTGCTGGTACAGAATCAAGGATCATGGGTTAGGTTAACTGGCCGTGCTGGTACAGAATCAAGGATCATGGGTTAGGTTAACTGGCCGTGCTGGTACAGAATCAAGGATCATGGGTTAGGTTAACTGGCCGTGCTGGTACAGAATCAAAGATCATGGGTTAGGTTAACTGGCTGTGCTGGTACAGAACCAAGGATCATGGGTTAGGTTCACTGGCCGCCATACTCATTACTGATACACCAGAATTCTGCATGTCTAAAATTTTGCAAAATTAAAGAAAAAAGTCTAATGACACAAGGTTTAGATTTAGCATAATCCATAAATTTCCATTATAAGAATCCAGGAACTCTTGTTATGTTTATTTCCTGTTGCTACTTACATATACTTACATATTAGGCTATAAGCATAATGTGTTATGTTTTATGCTGAATAAACTTTTGTATTGTTTATATACATCACTGAAATATTGTTGAAAAACAACATTAAATCCAAAACAAACAAACATAATATGAGCCGTGCCATAAGAAAACCAACACAGTGGGTTTGCGACCAGCATGGATCCAGACAAGCTTGCGGATCCTCGCAGTCTGGCCAGGATCCATGCTGTTCGCTTTAAAACCACTATGTTGGTTTTCCCATGGCACGGCTCATATGGTCATCCAACCATTCTGCTTATGTTTTTTATGTTCGTTTATGTTCTAATCTCTGAAAGCCCTGGATAACTCAGCCATTTTACTCATTTCATTGTGACTTCAAGCAGTCAGGTGTTATAACCTTTACCCTGATAAATTTCTAAAATTGATTGGTCTATCATTCAATTTGGACAGTTCCACTTGTTTATCAAAGAAGTGTTCACTGAAAATTTACTGACTGATTAGTGAACAGTGCAGACCATGATCAGCCTGCATGGATGTGTAGGCTGATCTTGGTCGGAAAGGCAGAATCAGTTGCCGCCAGTAGGCTAAAAGTTAATATATCAAACAAACGTTGATTTTACATTTCAGTTAATACTGAATGACTTTGGAAACATTCTCACGCTAGCTGAAGTGTGTGGGAATCACCGAGTGTCACTGGCTAAAGCTTTGCTGAATTTGTTCAGACACGAGAGACAGGTACAGGTGCTGTTGAAAAACATCAATGATTACTATATAGCCAAAGAAGGTGAGCTTAGCTTTCGAATTGCTATATGTTATGTACATTGAATGGTTTGTAGGTCAACAGTCACTATTTCACAGTAACTAGAATCCCCTCTTTCTTAATGCTCACAGGACTACAGCAGAAATTTTGAAGGGATCAAAAAGAGTTTCCAGTTTTCAGTCTCCAAGTTTTCTAGACTGGAAAATCTTAAGGATTCTTGTATTCATTTGAAGCTCAAAAGAATTATTTCTCTGTCATTTAAGAAATGATTTTTTTTTTTTTTAATTGAGTTCATGCATAATGAACTAAAGAATCGAATCGGCAAATCCATGAAACTGAAACAAAAATATTTCTTTTCTTATTTACATTATATTTCCTTTCCATTTGTAAACAAGGTTATATTATAAAATTCACACATTTTGTTACATTTAACATTAAAATCAGTTTCCCGGTCATTTTGATCACCAGACTGAACAACCATGACATCATCTAAGGAACATTCTCCCTGATTATACCTGGCCAATGCCAAAACAGCGGTCTGTTATCATTAAGCAGTCTTCTTATACCTTTAGCACCTTTCATTTTGCTGTTCATACAAAATGAACGTCATAATTCTCAATGAAAAGAATAGGGCAAATGTAAATATTAAAAGCTGGAAAGTTTCCAAAATAAACTAAATTTTGTTGTTGTGTGGTTTAAGAACTTTACTAGTAAATGTTAGAATGTTTCGCCTCCCTTATTCAATTCTACCATTTTCGTTACCCTACCGACAAATTCCATACAACTAGATCTGTCACATCGAACATGAAAGGTATAGTGAGTAGTAATTTAAAGGATACATTGAGTTGTTCTTACACCAATATAAAGTTATAAAGTTTTCAAACAGTGCTCGTAGTGGAGGGGGTATGGATCTCCTTTAATGATAGTTTTGGTATTTACAGATGAAGTATCAACATTATTTCGAGGATCTACATTGGCAACAACATTAATGGACCAGTACATGAAAATGATTGGTACTGAGTTTGTTCATGCAGCCATCAAAGGACCTGTTTGTAAAATATGTGAAAGCAAGCAGAGCTGTGAGGTAAACTATTCACGAACATTATGTAATTTTATCACCTTTCCCAACCATGTTGGAGCCTCCACTGCCAGGTAGTTGAGGTCGGCAATTTTCAGTCATTTTCCCCTCACTGTTGTGGGTTCAGGTTCTTGTTTGAAGTGAAGAATTCTTTCATATGAGGGAGCCATCCAAGTCGGTGGTTCTTACCCTGATGTCTACACATGTCAGAAATAATTCCCAGGAGATGGGGGTGACCTAGGGTCTTCCTCCGCCATTGAAACTGAGAAGTTGTTGAATGACCTACACTGTTTTGGTATGACTTGAAAAGCCGGCAAAATAAATGCATAACTTCGCTACCTATTTTTAAGGTTTGGTCTCTGGCAAACTCATTTTACTTCGTCATTAAAAATTTCAATAGGAAGGATCCTTGGGGTATAGTTTTCATGTTATATATAGACCATTCTGCAGAAATATTTGCTTAATATGTTCTAAAAGCCTATGACAGAATGTTTCTGAAAACTTGGGTTGAACATTTATCATTGAGATGGTATGCTGCATGCAGCACTCTTGTTCTAACTGACTCAGCCCAAAAGGTTCAAAGCACAAACATTGAAAATGTCTTTGAATATGATGCAAGTCCATGAAAACTCCTTGAAAATGACTAAAATTTAGTAAAAAAGTAGAATGAAAAAAAAGCAAATCTGCTCAAAAGTCACCTTGTTCTAGGAAGAACATTCTGTCTGCCATAATAATTATGTGGGATGTTGGATGGAGATGTTACTTTATAGCAAACCATTACAATAATTAGATATGTCAGACGGAATTTGCCAGCCCATTTATGTAGTTGTTTCCACATTAGTCTGGAAACACTGGCTGTAAATAATAATTAAATTTTGTTCAAATTCCCTTCTGACATGCAGATTTGTTAATTTGAAGAGGTGCGACATTGTTGATACATTTGTTCATCTGTACTCTGTGAATTATTAGAAACACAAAGTTATGTGATTAGTGAACAAGGTTGTTCTTAACTGTAGTATTTTCAGCTAACTATTACATTTTTTAGCTCAACTACACAAAGTATGGAGGGCTATCCTACTCGACCTGGCATCTGGATCGGCGTCTGTCCACATCCTCACCTTGGTTGAAGTTTTGATGCAATATCTCTTGATGCATTTGTTTCAAACTTAAAGTAGTTATCACTCATGATCCCCCACATGATATGACACAAGGGCCATAACTCTCATCCCAATATTTATGAATTATCCCTCTTTTTACTTAGAATTTCAGGTTTAAGTTTTGATGCACTTTTGCTTAGTTCCATCTCAGTTATTATGCCCCCCTTTGAAAAAGGAGGGGTATATTGTTTTGCAGATGTCGGTCGGTAGGTCGGTCGGTCGGTCGGTCGGTCGGAATGTAGACCTATCTGTTTCCGGATGATAACTCAAGAACGCTTGGGCCTAGGATCATGAAAGTTGATATGGAGGTTGGTCATCACTAGTAGATGACCCCTATTGAGTTTGAGGTCTGTATGTCAAAGGTCAAGGTCACAGTGACCCTGAATAGTAAAACGGTTTCCAGATGATAACTCAAGAACACTTGGGCCTAGGATCATGAAAGTTGATAGGGAGGTTGGTAATGACCAGCAGATGACCCCTATTGATTTTGAGGTCTGTATGTTAAAGGTCAAGGTCACAGTGACCCGGAACAGTAAAACGGTTTCCGGATGATAACTCAAGAACACTTGGGCCTAGGATCATGAAAGTTGATAGGGAGGTTGGTAATGACCAGCAGATGACCCCTATTGATTTTGAGGTCAGTATGTTAAAGGTCAAGGTCACAGTGACCCTGAACAGTAAAACAGTTTCCGGATGATAACTCAAGAACGCTTTGGCCTAGGGTCACGAAAGTTGATAGGGAGGTTGGTAATGACCAGCAGGTGACCCCTATTGATTTTGAGGTCAGTATGTCAAAGGTCAAGGTCACAGTGACCAGGAACAGTAAAATGGTTTCCAGGCAATAACTCGAGAACGCTTGAGCAGTGTCAGGAAAATTGATAGTTAGGTTGGCCATGACCAGCAGATGACCCCTATTGATTTTGAGGTCATTAGGTCAAAGGTCAAGGTCACATTGGCCAGGAACAGTTAAATGGTTTCTGATCTTCTTGTCCAAAACCATAGGGCCTAGGGCTTTGATATTTGGTATGTAGCAAAATCTAGTGGTCCTCTACCAAGATTGTTCAGATTTTTTCCCTGGGGTCAAATATGGCCCCACCCCTAGGGTCACATGGTTTATATAGACTTATATAGGAAAAAACTTTGAACAACCTCTTGTCCAAAATCACAGGGCCTAGGGCTTTGATATTTTGTATATGACATCATCTAGTGATCCTCTACTAAAATTGTTCAAATTATTCCCCTAGGGTCAAATATGGCTCCGCCCTGGGGGTCACATGGTTTACATATACTTATATAGGGAAAAACTTTGAAAATCTTCTTGTCCAAACCGCAAAGTCTATGGCTTTGGTATTTTGTAATGTAGCATCATTTAGTGGTTCTCTACCAAGTTTGTTCAAGTTATCCCTCTCGGGTCAAATATGGCCCTGCCTCAGAGGTCAAATGGTTCATATAGACTTATATAGGGAAAAACTTAGAATCTTCATGTCCATAACTTACATCATTCAAATTTGGACCACATGTATAGTTTTGAGTGGCAAGATGAACCTTGACATGAGTTGACCTTGATCTTGACCTAGTGACCTACTTTCACATTTCTGTACCTACAGCCTTCAGATTTGGACCACATGCATAGGTTTGTGTACTGAAAAAACTTTGACCTTGTTATTGACCTAGTGACCTACTTTCACATTTTTGAAGATACAGGTTTCAAATTTGGACCATGCATAATTTTTATGTTCCAAAATAAAATTTGACCTTGATTTTGACCTAGTGACCTAGTTTCACATTTCTCAAGCTACAGCCTTCAAATTAGAACCACAAGCGTACTTTTGTGTACTGAAATGAACTTTGATCTTGAGATTGACCTAGTGACCTACTTTCACATTTCTCAAGCTACAGCCTTCAAATTTGAACCACATGCATAGTTTTGTGTACCGAAATGAACTTTGATCTTAAGATTGACCTAGTGACCTACTTTCACATTTTTGAAGGTACAGGCTTCAAATTTGAACTGCTTGCATATTTTTGTGTTCTGAATTGAAATTTTACATTGATTTTTATCTATTACCTACTTTCACATTTCTCAAGCTACAGCCTCCAAATTTGAAGCACATGCATAGTTCTGTTTACCGAAATGAACTTTACCTTGAAATTGATCTAGTGACCTGCTTTCACATTTCTCAAGCCACCGCTTTCAAATTTGGACCACATACACATTGTTTTGTACCGAAATGAAATTTGACCTTGATTTTGACATTGAGCTAGTCTTGAAATTTGGAACATTCAAAAATGGCTCAGTGGATGGCGCCAAGATCAATCTGTAATCTCTTGTTAGGTTAATAGGTTAAAGGTCAAGGTCAGATTAAACCAGAATGGTAGAACTTTTGTTTACAGTGAGCATATAATTTCTGTTCCTTGTACAATTACTAAATGCATCAAGGGGGGCATTTCGTGTTCGACGAGCTCTTGTTACTAAATGGATTTGATTCAAACTTGAAATAGTTGTTTCACATCATCACCCACACCATATGTCACAAGTTCTGTAACTTTTGCACCAATTATTCATGAATTATGCCACCTTTTTACTTAGAATTTACAGTTAATTTTGATGCATTATCACTATATTTCTTTTATTATCCTCTGCCGACTGGGATATAGTTTTAGGGTTGGGCCCGTAAAGTTTCAGTCAGATTGCCAAGTAACACCAGAGTTAGGCCCTTAAAAATTTCTAGTGTAAACTATATAGGGAACTATAAATACGGCAATTTCTGCCATTTTCTCTTGTGACATATTTGACCTAGAACTATGAAACTTCAATTGAATTTAGATCACCATAATGTGGTAGTTCACACACAATTTCGTCAGGATCTCATTAGTAACTTGAGAGTTATTGCCCTTTTATTATTTAAAAATCACATATTTGTACTTAACAAATTGGTAAAATTTCATTAAACTTAAGATTTCATTTTTTTCCAAGAACATTTATTATCAACATGCAAAGTTGTACTCACCCCTCTCCTTGCTTCTCCACCCATTCATCAGTTATCCCCACCAACCTGATCATGCTTCCCTTCCCCCAACAATAAAAAAAATATTTCTATTTTTTTCAAACCTTCCATGAATATTTATCAACATGTGAAGTTGTAACCCCTCTTCCCCCCCCCCCCCCCCCCCCACCCCCTCATACACACACCGCCACCACCCACATTCCAGATCTTTTACTTTTAAGTTCAGATAAAATTGTTAAACAGTGACACTTGGTGCCAAACTATTCTAATACAATATTTCGTTCTAGTTACACTTCAAGCTCACATTTCAAATAACTCCATATACTGTAAAACCATTCATATTTGTGGGTGACTAATTTCAATGGATTTCGTGTTTTAGTCAATCCATGAAATTTAATCAATGAACTAGTAAAATTCTCATTAATTTCATGTTCAAAAGTTGAAATCCACGAATTCATATTCCAAAGAAATTGCCATTTTGACAAAATACCACGAAATTTCATGCCCACGAAATTAAATCATTTTACAGAAATACTAAAACCTAAGCTTATTATAGTAAATATATTCCATTTAAAATAATTTCATTACTCAGGATCAATGTAACATATATTTATTATGTACACTTAAAATATTTGTTTTGTGTTAAATTGATTTTGTCTAATAAAATTGCTTCTGAGTAACATCCTGAACTTTTTGCTGGATATATTTTTTGCCATTCCTCACCACAAACCCTTTCAGCGGCGATACCAATTCATTAAATTTGCTTGTTACATAGCTGATTCCAATCAAACTTAAAATTGTTGTTCTACATTATCTCTCACATCATATGACACAAGGGCCATTACTCTTGCACCAATATTTCAAAATGCCCACTTTTTACTTAGAATTTCCAGTTAAAGTATTGGTGCACTCTATTTCATTTATATATTACTAAATGGATCTGATTTTAAAGTAAAATAAATGTTCCACATCATCACCCACATCATTGACACAAGGGTCATAACTCTGGCACCAATATTTTATTGATTATCCCCCCTTTTCACTTTAAATTTAAGGTTTTAAAGTTTTGGTGCACTTTCACTCCAGCTATATTATTACCAAAAGGATTTGATTCAACCTTAAGATAATTGATCAACATTATCAAACACATCATATGAAATAAAGGCCATAACTCTTGCACAATATTTTATGAATTATACCCCCTTTACCTGCTTAGAATTTCAGTTTAATAATGAGTCTTTTTCACCATACCTTTGTTCTTACTAGATGGAATTGATTTAATCTTAAAAGGGTTGTTCCACATCTTCACCCACACCATATGACACAATTTCCATAATCCTAGCACCAATACTATGAGTTATGCCCTCTTTTTACTTAGAATTTCAGGTTCAAGTTGTGAAATACTTTTGTTCTATCTCAAGTTGTTACTATATAGATTTGATTCAAATTCAAAATAGTTATTCCATATTATTAGTCACATGATATGATACATGGTGCATTACTGTTGCAGAAAGTTTCCATGAATTATGCCCCATTTATACTTATCTAATGTTTTGATGCACTTTATCTTTATGCCTGTTATTATCCCCCGACAAAAGTCGGAGGGATATAGTTTTGGCTCTGTCCGTCCGTCCGTCCGGAGCCATATCTAGGAAATGGTGGGGAATATTTATTTAAAACTTCATATACATGTTCACCACAATGAGTTCTTGCAGCCCGTCAAGTTTCAGTCAGGTTGCCCAAGTAACACCAGAGTTATGGCCCTTAGAAGTTTCTAGTGTTAACTATATAGGGTACTATAAATATGGCAATTTCTGCATCATAACTTTTGATATATTTGACCTAGAACTATGAAATTTAAACAGAATTTAGATCACCATAATGTGGTTGTGTACACACAATTTCATTTGGATTTATTTGTAAATTAAGAGTTATTGCCCTTTAATTGTATAAAAATCCACATATTTGTACATAACAAACTTACCATTTGGTAGAATTTCATTAAATTTCTTTCATTCTTTTCCATGAACATTTATTGTAAACATGTGAAGTTGTGTACCCACACCTGGTCACCCCCTTACCTTGATCACACACCTCCCCCCTATCCCCCGACCCCCCCCCCCCCCCCCCCCCAAAAAAAAAAAAAAAAAAAAAAAAAAAATCATTCCTTATTTTAGATTTTATTCAAACAAACTTCATATACATGTTCACCACTATGAGGTTATGGAGCCCATCAAGTTTCAGACAGATTGCCCAAGTAACACCAGAGTTATGGCCCTTAGAAGTTTCTAGTGTTAACTATATAGGGTACTATAGATCTATAGATATGCCAATTTCTGCATCGTAACTTTTGATATATTTGACCTAGAACTATGAAACTTTAACAGAATTTACAGCACTATAATGTGGTTGTGCACAGACAATTTTGTATGGATTTCTTTTTGTAACTTCAGAGTTATTGCCCTTTAATTGTCTAAAAATCCACATATTTGTACATAACAAACTTACCATTTGGCAGAATTTCATTAAATTTCTTTCATTCTTTTCTGTGAACATTTATTATAAACATGTGAAGTTGTGCACCCACACCTGGTCACCCACTTGCCTTGGTCACACCCCCTCCCCCTCCCCCCCCCCCCCCCCCCCCCCCAAAAAAAAAATTATTTTTTTTATTTTCATTTCTTATTTTAGATTTTTTTCAAACCTTCCAAGTTGTACCATTCCCCCACCTCACTTCTCCACCCAGTCATGCCCACCACTGACCATGCATCCTCTGCGCCCCCCCCCCCCCCCCCTCCATCTTCACCCTTTTACCTTTTTTTTTTTTTTTTTTCATTTTTAATTTTCAATCAATATATATATAATCAACATGTGAAATTTTGTTTCCTCTCCTGTTCCCCTGCACCCCCTCCCCCTAAAAAAATAAATATATACATATATCTATAGATATATATATTTCCATTCCCTTTTTTTTTTTTTTTTTTTAAATGTTCAAACCTTCAACATGTTAAGTTGTGACTGCACAAACCTTGCCCTCAGCCATGTTCAAGATATCTTACCTGTGTTCTCTTAAGGACATCTGATCTTTTAAGTTCAAACGTAAAACAGCAACACCTGGTGCCAAACCACTCAAAGACAATATTTCATTCCAGTTAAACTTCAAGCTCACATTTCAATTAACTGCATTTAATTTTAAAAGCTAAGCTTATTACAGTAAGCATATCCCATTCAAAATAAATTCTTTAGTCAGGATCAAAGTATCATACATTTATTATGTACTCTTTAATTAAACATTTGTTTTCTGTTAAATTGATTTTGACTAATGAAATTATTTGCTTCTTATTAACATCCTTAACTTTTTGCCGGATATATCTTTTTGCCATTCCTCACCACAAACCCTTTCGGCGGGGGATACCAATTCATCAAATTTGCTTGTTATTTAATACTTTTGACACAGACTTTAGCTATTTTCAATTTCTTCATCCGCATTGAATTCATTAAACACTCCAGTTATAGCTCCAACTTCCTCAGATGTGCCCAGTTTCCCTACCCAGTATCCAAAAAGTCGAGCACGCTGTCTCCTGTGAACTTCTTTTCTTGCGAAAAATTCCCAAGTATGTGCTTTAAGTCCAAATTTTCAGGGGAGAAAGTCCTGAGATTCATCATGTAAGTTTTTGCTGTCTTAGATTTAAGCTTTGTAACATTTTAGAACATGTATCGTGAAAACAGGAAAGGATCTGATTATAGTAGGGAAGGGCCCCAGAGGTCGAGCATTTAAGGTCATGTGCCTGTCACCCCTGTAGGTTCTGGCCTTGCTTGGGTCTTCATGCTAGGAAGTGGGCCCACAAAAGGTCAGTGGCTATACCCATATACCAGCCCATGTTGGAAATAATGGAAGGGGCCTCTGAGGTCTTTCTTCACCATTAAAAGCTGGAAAGTGGTGAGACCTTGGAAAGTCCTTACATTTGAAGCTAGTCCTTGAAGTTGATACTAGTCTTTGAGAAAGTCCTTGAATTTTGAAAAAAAAGGCTTGAATTTCACCTAAAACATTATGAAAAATGTTCTGTAAACAACTTGTTTTGTAGAAAGAATAAATTTGAAAAAAAAAATGAAAATGATGAACATGATTTGAAAGAAAATTATTCTATTTGGTGACATATCAAATTATGCTTCATAGACAGCAATGATCACAGTTTAAATGGGGTGCAATATTTACCACAACACCACTTTAAAGTAATTCATGGAAGTTGTTGGAACTAAGATTTTTAAACAAATTTTTAGCCCACCATCTGATGATGGTGGGCTTTTCAAATCACTCTGCGTCCGTGGTCCATCCGTCCGGATCGCATCTCCTCAGAAACTACTTGGGGGATTTTGACCAAAATTAGTCAGAATGATGTACAGGGTTCTAGCCAGGATTTTCTGAAGGCATGTTGCAGAAGGATTTTTTTTGACGATGAAAGGGGTGGGTGCGGGAGGGATGTCCCCTCCCATATGGGGGGTATGGGGATCACCCCAGAAAATTTTGTGTTACTACAACTCATTTTGGTGCATTCTGGTGCATTTCAGAGTGAAAAACATAGTGGTATTTTCAGTGATTAATAAGCATCATTTACATGTACAAGAAAAGATATTGGGTCATAAAAATCCTATGGAGTTTATTTGGTGAATGACAATTAAAAGTTCATCAATTTTAAGTTGCTAAAAATGTTCATTTACTATTTATTGTACATAAAACAACACCATTTTAGCACTGTCATCCAGGGAAACGCTGGTTTCCATTTTGGATCAATGCCCGATTATCTTTGGCCATTTGGCGTGGCTGTGGGGGGGGGGGGGGAATTCTGAAATTGTGACCGTGGCCGAGTGGCTAAGGTCGCTGGCTCCAAATCACTTGCCCCTCATCGATGTGGGTTCGAGCCTCACTCGGGGCGTTGTATTCTTCATGTGAGGAAGCCATCCAGCTGGCTTACGGAAGGTCGGTGGTTCTACCAAAGTGTCTGTTCGTGATGAAATAATGCACGGAGGGTATTTCAAACTTTTCTCTACAAGTTCTATTTTGAAAGTGACGACAGAAAACATTAATTCTTGCATTGTCTTTTCGATATTCCGCCCGAGAAAACACATTTCATACATGTGAAAAACATTAATATTACGGCGATAATTGTTCAAAAGTATTTTACCGTGTTGCACGATTTTTGACTTAATTCCTTACATTGTCTTTCCTTGATTGCGAAAAATATTCGGACGATAATTGTTGAATCATCTGTCATTATATCTAATGACATGTATAATCTTAAAACTTGCGAAGTCACTTTCATGTACACATCACAAGATACCGCCTGTCAAAGGATTTAAAGGCGGAGCTACGATGAAATTTACGTTACACGTTCCACACATAGGAAGCTGTCATTGGTTTATCGGTTATGTTAACTGGCATCGCTTTACCTAAACTATCGGGTAAGCATGTGGAAGCTTTTCGAATACACTATCGGATTAATCAGGGTGTTATGACATGCCGCTTCGGCAATTAAGGGATGACGGTGGAAATAAGGGATGTCGAATATACAACTCAAAGTCTGAAGGCATGTCGCACGCGACAGGCGATAATAGCCTGGCGAGAACCCTGATGTATTGGTACCCTAGTTGTGTCCCCATCGAAAATCAGACTGGTTCAACAATTTTTGAGTAAGTTATGGCCCTTTGTTTATTTTTATAATTTAGTACATAGATTTATATAGGGAAAAACTTTGAAAATTTTCTTGTCCAAAAAAACAGGGCCTAGGGCTTTGATTTTTGGTATGTGACATCATCTTGTGGTCCTGTACCAAGATTGATCAAATTATTGCCCTGGGGTCAAATATGGCCCGGCCCCAGGGGTCACATGGTTTATATAGATTTATATAGGGAAAAACTTTGAAAAACCTCTTGTCCAAAACCACAAGGCCTAGGGCTTTGATATTTTGTACGTGACATCATCTAGTGGTCTTCTACTAAGATGATTCAAATTATTCCCCAAGGGTCAAATATGGCTCCACCCTGGGGGTCACATGGTTTACATGGATTTATATAGGGAAAAACTTTGAAAATCTTCTTGTCCAAACCACAAAGCCTAGGGCTCTGATATTTGTGTTATAGCATCATCTGGTGGTTCTCTACCAAGATTGTTAAAATTATCCCCCTTAAGGTCAAATATGGCCCCGCCCCGGGGGTCACATGGTTCATATAGACTTATATAGGGAAAAATTTTGAAAAACCACAGGGCCTAGGGCCTGCTTTGATATTTTATATGTGACATCATCTAGTGGTCCTCACCTAAGATTGTTCAAATTATTCCCCTAGGGTCAAATATGACCCCGCCCTGGGGGTCACATGGTTTACATAGACTTATATAGGGGAAAACTTTGAAAATTTTCTTATCAAAACCACAAAGCCTAGGGCTTTGATATTTGTAATGTAGCATCATCTAGTGGTTTTCTACCAAGTTTGTTCAAATTATCCCCCTAGGGTCAAATATGGCCCCGCCCCGGGGGTCAAATTGTTCATATAGACATACATAGGGGAAAACATTTTAGAATTTTCATGTCCAAAACCTACAACATTCAAATTTGGACCACATGATTGTATAGTTTTAAGTGGCAAGATGAACCTTGACATGAGTTGACCTTGATCTTGACCTAGTGACCTACTTTTATATTTCTGTAGCTACAGCCTTCAAATTTGGACCACATGCATAGGTTTGTGTTCCGAAATAAACTTTGACCTTGACATTGACCTAGTGAGCTACTTTCATTTTTGAAGGTAAAAGCTTCAAATTTGGACCACATGCATAGTTTTGTGTTCCCGATTGAAATTTGACCTTGATTTTGACCTAGTGACCTACTTTCACATTTCTCAAGCTACAGCCTTCAAATTTGGATCACATGCATAGTTTTGTGTTCCAAAATGATATTTGACCTTGATTTCGACCTAGTGACCTACTTTCACATTTCTCAAGCTACAGCCTTCAAATTCGGACCACATGCAAGGTTCTGTGTACCAAAATGAACTTTGATCTTGAGATTGACCTAGTGACCTACTTTCACATTTCTGAAGCTACGGGCTTCAAATTTGGATCACATGCATATTTTTATACCCCCACCAAACATGTTTGAGGGGGGTATATAGGAGTCAGTTTTGTCGCGTCCCGTCCCGTCCCGAAATCTATTATCTCAGTTATTACCAAATGAATTTGATTCAAACTTAAAATACATGTTCCACCTTATCACCCACATCATGTGACACAAGGTGCATAACTCTGACACCAAGTTTTCATGAATTATGTCCCCTTTTACTTAGAATTTAAGGTTAATTTTGTTGTATTTTCACTATATCTCAGTTATTACTAAATGGATTTGATTCAAACTTAAAATAGGTGTTCCACCTCATCACCCACATCATGTGACACAAGGTGCATAACTCTGACACCAATTTTTTATGAATTATGCCCCTTTTTACTTAGAATTTAAGGTTGATTTTGTTGTATTTTCACTATATCTCAGTTACTACTGAATGGATTTGATTCAAACTTAAAATAGATGTTCCACCTCATCACCCACATCATGTGCCCACATCATGTGACACAAGGTGCATAACTCTGACACCAGGTTTTCATGAATTATGTCCCCTTTTACTTTAAATTTAAGGTTGATTTTGATGTATTTTCACTATATCTCAGTTATTACAAAATGGATTTGATTCAAACTTAAAATAGATGTTCCACCTCATCACCCACATCATGTGAACCAAGGTGCATAACTCTGACACCATTTTTTTATGAATTATGCCCCTTTTTACTTAGAATTTAAGGTTAATTTTGTTGTATTTTCACTATATCTCAGTTATTACTAAATGGATTTGATTCAAACTTAATATAGTTGTTCCACCTCATCACCCAGATCATGTGACATAAGGTGCTTAACTCTGACATAAATTTTTTATGAATTATGTCCCCTTTTACTTTAAATTTAAGGTTGATTTTGATGTATTTTCACTATATCACAGTTATTACAAAATGGATTTGATTCAAACTTAAAATAGATGTTCCACCTCATCACCCACATCATGTGACACAAGGTGCATAACTCTGACACCAATTTTTCATGAATTATGCCCCTTTTTACTTAGAATTTAAGCCCGCCCGCTTAGCTCAGTAGGTAAGAGCGTTGGTCTACGGATCTCTGGGTCGCGAGTTCGATCCTCAGGCGGAGCGTATGTTCTCCATGACTATTTGATAAACGACATTGTGTCTGAAATCATTAGTCCTCGACCTCTGATTCATGTGGGGAAGTTGGCAGTTACTTGCGGAGAACAGGTTTGTACTGGTACAGAATCCAGGAATACTGGTTAGGTTAACTGCCCGCCGTTACATGACTGAAATACTGTTGAAAAACGGTGTTAAGGAGGAACCACACTATAACTTTTTTTCAGAGCCCACGTTATTGACTGGTACCAACAAAAACTGGAAGATATTTCTGATTTAGATCTGTGTATATTTTTACGTTTAATGCATCAGTGACGTTTCCATGACGTCGCAAACATGACCACTTCGCGTACATTTGACGTCAGATATACGAGGACAAAATCTCCCTTGAAATTATTGTACCGGCAATATTTTTTAACGTAAACCCATAAATTATACATGAAACGAAAGCTGACATGAAACTCCAGATGATGATTTAATCGGAATTGCTCTACGTTTTCGCATAATAAAATGAGAGCCAAAAGAGTTTTCTTTTTACTTAAATTTTCCACAAAAAATAGCTTCGCTCAGCATTAAAATAAAATCCATCCGTAATTTTTTTACCAAAATTGAATATGTTTTACACTAATACGTCCTGTAAATATGTAGTAAAAAACAGAAAGTTTTACCGTGCCGTTTTGTGGCTATAAGAACTTTTAAAGCATCACTACAGTAACATTTTTCGACGCTGAAAAAAATGACGTGAATGTAAAGATATGGCTTTTAAGGTTAGGCAAAAAATGTTTGTTTCTGGTAACATGCTAAATAAATAGGGTAGGTAGCTAAAGTGCCGCCAGTTTTTTTCTTACACACTTACAATTAACTATAATAGATTTTTATTTAATGATGATTTAATCGGAATTGCTCTAAGTTTTCGCTTAATAAAATGAAAGCCAAAAACGAGTTTTCTTTTTACTTAAAATTTCCACACAAAAAATAGCTTCGCTCAGCATTAAAAAAATATCCATTCGTAATTTTTTTATTAAAACTGAATATGTTTTACATTAGAATGTTTTCTGAATAACAGTCAAAATTTAGAAAGTTCTGCGGTGTCGTTTTTAGGTAATTAGCTGTTATACGTTGATACTAGGTCAACAAATTTACGTTTTCTCGACGTCACCGTTTTAAATTGTTTTTGAAGAATTGACAAGTTACGCAGCGTTCAGATAAACGTGAAATTACATTAGTTATCCCATTATTTAGTAATTGTGGTAGCTTTTATGGAAAGTGTAATCACACAGACGGTAACGCTATCATTAGTTAACATACTACCAGATCCGAATATCTACCGTTCAGAAATATTATGTTTCTGCGAGGATAAGTACTAATTAAAGAATAGGCTGAGACTATGGCATTCGTTTATAGTGATAAGAATAATTATCACATCAGTGGAATCACTAGTGTAAATTTCCTTTCAGTGACCTCATTATCTGCGTGGTCATATTCGAAGTTATGCAAGATAATAAACATGTATTTTTTGAAACTCTTCTAACATATACAAAATTATTGCTAATACATTTTCCGCAAAAGAGAGTTATAGACCTGAGCCTATTTAACAACGCAAATAGTTAACATATTTTATATACTTTGTATAAAGTGTACCGTATTTATGTAGTAATTTTACAGAAATTACCGAATTTGTCTATAATAGCATAAAACCTTACACATTTGTTCAGAGCAAATTGGCCGATCGCGATCACGTGCTTGGTGTGGTCAAAAAGACATGTAGACTCAGATAATAGCGCGTAGTTCTGCACGGATTTCTCGACGCATATTTTACGATTTTTATCGCTTCTTTATTACTAGGTATACGATATATTACTCTAGATATCTTAATGAAAGTTACATTCTTCTGTAGAACTTTTCAAGAACTATTTCATAAAGGTATAGCGCAAGGCTCAAACCCGACCCCAAGGGTCGTCCGGGCTCGAACATGGGTGCCATTATGTCAAAAAGCAAAAACATTACGAAAATACACTTTATTTTTCTGAAAAAATATTTTACATCAACTAAGGCTCTTAAGTAACACGTTTTGGCGAATATCAATTATTTTTATGGAAATAAATAGTTTTAGGTAAGTTTTGTCCGTCTGTACGATCTGTAGACTTGCTATAGGGACTGTATAACGCTAATCTTGGTCGCATTTTTTCGAAAAATTCATCAATTTCTTTTTATTATAAAAAGCGTTACGAGTAAGATATTAAACTGAAATTTCTTTTAAAAAGTAGTTGAAAATATTGTCTAATCGAATATGAAAAACAATTGTCTTCCCCGATGAGCACGCTGTCGGGAACATTTGCTGAACTTTGCCATTTTTGGCTTAAAATATTTGCCGTAAAATAAGGAAAACGTGCTTATAAAATATTTACTTTTGCGAAATAACTGCAAATTAAAACTTGTTTTGACAGAAAATGACAAAATTTGAAAGTTTGTGACAAAAAAGACAACATCTTTTCGTCCGTCTGTACGTAATTTAGGATAAAAGCTGTATTTCCGTACTTTTCCGTACGGTAAAAGGCAGTGTTTTTCATTAACTTCACATAATTGTAGAATGTTCCAAACACAAGATATTTTAATGAAATAACTTTAATAAATTATATCTAAACATTGGCTAAGCAGGTATGTAATTTGTATATTTTTATCGCCGACGGTTTTGTCGGAGGACTGTCTCAAAATGTATCATTTTTCGTGAAAATATGCGTACTTCTTCATATATTAAATAGAGGGGCTGGCCTTGTCAGAAGAGACATATCTTCATAAACTGATGTCCGATTTTAATAAATGATACCTTTTTGCAAAGGGCAAGCAAGTACCTAGAGAAAACAGGCCACGTCAGGTTCGAACCCGGTCGACTAGGGGTCAAGGTCATAGGTCAAATTCCGGTAATATTCTCAAAATATGAACTTTTCAGAGCAGTCAAGGCAGTCCTGAAAACACAAGCACTACCTTCAATGAGTCCAATGACACCATTGGAGCAATTCTCACGGCTCCCCGGGGCGGACCAGCTTAGTCTTGGCCAGCACCCTCCTGCAAATAACAAGTTTGGTCATTTTCTGATACCTGTCCTGAGCTCTGATGGCATCATATGGACTTGTAAATAGCATAAATGTAAAGCTTAGACACCTACAAACATATTCATATATGGTATAGGTAGGTACCTGGGGTGTAGAGATTCGAACAAGGGTCAAAATCTAACATAGTGTCATTATCAGCTGAAATTCAGTATGAATTTGATACAGTACCGTTCCTCCATATATTACCTCCCCTGACACATATGGCTCACCCAGGTTTTCGAACATGGTCTTAATCCGTAGCCAGGACCCATACCTAGTCGACCATGTATTAAAAGGGTACAAGTTTATGTCAAAAGGGACCCAACTGGGCCGACGAAAACCTTCCAGACATGGTCAAAAAGCCATTTCGAACCTACTTCGTAGCCGTAACATGGCCTTATACCTAATAATAAATGTATTACAGTTAATTGTAACTGTGTAAATAAAAACTGGCAGCATCTTGGCTTCCTACCCTATTTTTTTTAGCATGTTACCAGAAACAAACTGTTTTTGCCTAACCTTAAGGGCCATATCTTCACGTCATTTTTTTTTCAGCGTCGAAAAATGTTACTGTAGTGATGCTTAAAAAGTTCTTACAGCCACAAAACGGCACGGTAAAACTTTCTGTTTTTTACTACATATTTACAGGACGTATTAGTGTAAATCATATTCTATTTTGGTAAAAAAAATTACGGATGGATATTTTTTAACGCAGAGCAAAGCTATTTTTGTAAAAATTTAAGTAAAAAGGAAACTCATTTTTTGGCTTTCATTTTATTAAACGAAAACGTAGAGCAATTCCGATTAAATCGTCATTAAATACAATCTATTATAGTTGATTGTAAATGTGTAAATTAAAACTGTCGGCACTTTAGCTACCTACCCTATTTGTTTAGCATGTTACCAGAAACAAACTTTTTTTGCCTAACCTTAAGGGCCATATCTTCTTTTCAGCGTCGAAAAATGTTACTGTAGTGATGCTTTAAAAGTTCTTATAGCCACAAAACGGCACGGTAAAACTTTCTGTTTTTTACTACATATTTACAGGACGTATAAGTGTAAAACATATTCAATTTTGGTAAAAAAATTACGGATGGATTTTTTTTTAATGCTGAGCGAAGCTATTTTTTGTGGAAAATTTAAGTAAAAAGAAAACTCGTTTTTTGGCTCTCATTTTATTATGCGAAAACGTAGAGCAATTCCGATTAGATCATCGTCTGGAGTTTCATGTCAGCTTTCATTTCATGTATAATTTATGGGTTTACGTTAAAAAATATTGCCGGTACAATAATTTCAAGACAGAGTTTGTCCTCGTATATCTGACGTCCAAAGTGCGCGAAGTGGTCATGTTTGCGACGTCATGGAAACGTCGCTGATGCATTAAACGTAAAAATATACACAGATCTAAATCAGAAATATCTTCCAGTTTTTGTTGGTACCAGTCAATAACGTGGGCTCTGAAAAAAGTTATAGTGTGGTTCCTCCTTAAACCCAAAAACAAACAAACAAAGGTTAATTTTGATGTATTTTCACTATATCTCAGTTACTACTGATTGGATTTGATTCAGACTTAAAATAGATGTTCCACCTCATCACCCACATCATGTGACACAAGGTGCATAACTCTGACGCTAATTTTTCTTGAATTGTGTCCCCTTTTACCTAGAATTTAAGGTTAATTTTTGATGTATTTTAACTATATCTCATTCTGATTGGCTTAGAGCCAAAGGGAAGTAACCTTTTTTTAACTTTTGTGCTGTCAAAGTTTCTTCCCCTTAAATTCCAGGAATTAGTCTATTTTTAGAAATCCTATTTTTAGATTTTCAATATTTTAGGTATTTTTCTAACTTTTTTCTTATAAGTCCTATGTAAAAAGTCAATACATTTTTCTGTGGTAACATGGGTCGGTAAGACACTTTTTTGTATTCACTTTTAGTGTATCTCTAATAGAGATTTTTTATATTTACTAGTATTACTATATCCTCTAGTATTATACTAGTATTACTTATATGTAGAATCCCAGGATGAAGTACTCCAAAGACTAAGTATTTTTAAGATTTCTTATGGTTGCCGTTCTTCTGTGACAAGACCGTATGGTGGGGGTATGAGTCACTCCTGTGACAGTTCTAGTTGTGTTCAGAATTGAAATTTGACATTGTATTTTACTTAGTACTTACTTTCACATTTCTCAAGTTGCAGCCTCCAAATTTGAAGCACATGCATAGTTCTGTGAACCGAAATGAACTTTGACCTTGAAATTGATGTAGTGACCTACTTCCACATTTCTCAAGCTACAGCTTTCAAATTTAGACCACATGCACAGTGTTGTATACTGAAATGAAATTTAACCTTGATTTTGACCTTGAACTAGTCCTGAAATTTGGAGCATTCAAAAATGGCTCAGTGGTGGCCGCCAAGATCACTCTGTGATCTCTTGTTCAGTTAAAAAGGCTTTGAAAAAGTAAAAAATGACTTAAAATACCTGAATTTTTTCTTTGATGTTCTGTATGAACTGTGAGTTAGATATAGTTTGGTAAGCAGTATGCCTTTTAAGTTTGTTCTCAAACGTGATAGTTTTGTCCTGTGTACACAAATTTATGGATTTTAAATTTCTATTTCAGTTAAACAAACAGTTTCTGGATAATCCATCAGAATTGCCAAGCAATACAGATCATTTTGTGGACTTTCTCACTGAAATGGTCGAGTCCATTTTTAAATCCACAGAAAGTTGTCCCAAGTAAGTATTTCTGCATAAATTATAACTAATTATGCTCCCCCTTTGAAGGAGGGGTATATTGTTTTACAGATGTCTGTCAGTCGGTATGTAGACCAATCTGTTTCCGGATGATAACTCAAGAACGCTTGGGCCTAGGATCATGGAAGTTGATAGGGAGGTTGTTCATCACCAGCAGATGACCCCTATTGATTTTGAGATCAGTATGTCAAAGGTCAAGGTCACAGTGACCTGGAGCAGTTGAATGGTTTCTGGATGATAACTCGAGAACGCTTGGGCCTAGGATCATGAAAGTTGATAGGGAGGCTGGTCGTGACCAGCAGATGACCCCTACCAAGCAGATGACCCCAACCGGGGGCCTCCGTGGCCGAGTGGTTAAGGTCGCTAACAAAAAACAACCGGTTTTGAGGTCAGAGATGAAGGTCACATTGACCCTGAACAGAGAAACGGTTTCTGGATGATAGCTCAAGAATGCTTGGGCCTAGGATCGTGAAAGTTGATAGGGAGATTGGTCATCACCAGCAGATGACCCCTATTGATTTTCAGCAGATGACCCCTATTGACAGGGGCCCTCTCTACATTTTGGGGGATTGGGGCCGGGGCCCTTGGAGGGGGGAATTTCGTCCTGTTTAAGGCTTGTCCTTAATGGTGTTTTCACTGAGTTCAAATATTTCTTAGCAAAAATTATTCAAAGTTTAATATAAAATTATTCACACTAACATCATCGTCATTATCGGTAGCACTAGCAGTATCCATGGACATTGTCTCAGCAGCAGCCGGAGCAGGGCTTCCCTTCATCGTATCTGCCTGATTGTGCATGTCTGGCCCTGGTGAAACAGCGGTGTCCGTGACAGTATTTTGTTTTTTGAGGGCATGCTGCTTAAAAAGCAAATCTATCTTTGCGCATTTCGCCCCTGTTGCATCCGTGATCTTTTTACAGTATGATTTTGCATTATGCGACATTTTTTTTCAAAGGGAAGTAACTTTGCATACACGCATCCGGGGAACTGAAAAACGCGCGTATTATACGGATCAGTAAAACTTTATCAGGCCCATTAAGTTACGAGACGCTCCAAAGACTATCGGGTATCGATTTTTTTCTTGAATTTTTTTTTCTTTCGAGGGGGAATTTTTCTATACTTGGGGGGAAAAAACATACTATTTCGAGGGGGGAACGGGGCCGAATTTCATCCCAAAAAATGGGCAAACGAGGGCCCTGATTAATTTTGAGATCAGTAGGTCAAAGGTCAAGGTCACAGTGACCAGGAACAGTAAAATGGTTTCCGGACGATATTTCAAGAACGCTTGGGCCTAGGATCAGGAAAGTTGATAGGGAGGTTGGTCATTACCAGCAGATGACCCCTACTGAGCAGATGACCCCAACTGATTTTGATGTCAGTAGGCAAAAGATGAAGGTCACAGTGACCTGGAGGTTGGTCATGACCAGCAGATGACCCATATTGATTTTGAGGTCATTAGGTGAGAGTTCAAGGTCACATGGGCCAGGAACAGTTAAACGGTTTCTGGACAATAACTCAAGAACGCTTGGGCCAAGGATCATGAAAGTTGATAGAGAGGTTAATCATGACCAGCAGATGACCCCTATTGATTTTGAGGTCAGTAGGTCAAAGGTCAAGGTTATAGTGACCCGGAACCGTTTAACTGTTTCCTTACTAGAGAACGCTTGGCCTAGGATGACGAAACCTGATAGGGAGATTGATCATGACCATTAGATGAACCCTACAGATTTTGAGGTCAGTAGGCCAAAGTTCAAGGCCACATTGACCCGGAACAGTTAAACCCTTTATCGGACGATAACTTGAGAACGATTGGGCCTAGGATCACGAAACTTAATAGGGAGGTTGATCATGACCAGCAGATGACCCCTGTTGATTTTGAGGTCAATAGGACAAAGACCAAGGTCACATTGAACTAGAACAGTAGAACTTCCGTTTCGTTTACAGTGAGCAAATAATTTCTGTTTCTTGTGCAATTACTGAATGCATCAAGGGGGGTGTGGGGGCATTTCGTGTTCTACGAACTCTTGTTCACAGAAAGTTGTCCCAAGTAATTATTTCTGCATGAATTATAACTAATTCACAGAAAGTTGTCCCAAGTAAGTAGTTCTGCATAAATTATGAACCATTCACAGAAAGATGTCCCCAGTAAATATTTCTGCAAAAATTATAATTAATTCACAGAAGGTTGTCCCAAGTAAGTATTTCTGCATAAATTATAACTAATTCACAGAAAGTTGACCCAAGTAAGTAGTGCTGCATGAATTATGAACCATTCACAGAAAGATGTCCCCAGTAAATATTTCTGCAAAAGTTATAATTAATTCACAGAAAGTTGTCCGAAGTAAGTATTTCTGCATAAATTGTAATTAATTCACAGAAAGTTGTCCCAAGTAAGTAGTGCTGCATGAATTATGAACCATTCACAGAAAGATGTCCCCAGTAAATATTTCTGCAAAAGTTATAATTAATTCACAGAAAGTTGTCCCAAGTAAGTATTTCTGCATAAATTGTAATTAATTCACAGAAAGTTGTCCCAAGTAAGTATTCCTGCATAAATATGAATCATTCACAGTAAGATGTCTCAAGTAAGTATTTCTGCAAAAATTATAATTAATTCACAGAAAGTTGTCTCAAGTAAGTATTTCTGCATAAATTATACATGTAACTAATTCACAGAAAGTTGTCCCAAGTTAGTAGTTCTGCATAAATTATAAGTCCATTTTCATAGAAAAATCATTGTACTTCCACACAAATTATAATTCATTCACAGAAAGTTGTCTAAGTACTTAAGGTAAATGTGTCAACTTTAGATGCAGAAATGCGTGAGAATGTTGTCGCATTTAAGTGTGTCTCTGTAAATTGTAGTTCATTGATAGAAAGTTTACCAGATATGCGTGTCCACATAAATTGTATTTTATTCTCGGGAACCTGGCCCAAACTGAAGTAAGCCTTACATATTGTGACTTAATCCTGAAACTGTTGTTGAAAGGTATCGTGTCCACCTAAAATGTGCTGCCATTTCATCGACATAATTTATAAGGGCACTCATAAAGGACTCTTTCATATTTCAGAGTTTTGTGTCATAACTTCCACATAAAGTTTTCTACAGTAGTATGCCATCCACATTAACCACAAAAGAAGACTTGACAAATGATTTCTTTCATTTTCAGAGTTTTACGTTATATATGTGGCAGATTACAAAAAACAGTTTCAGCCAAGTGGCCTGAAGACGAAAGTGTTAGAACAAGAGTAGTCAGGTACTGTATATTTTAAAAGCAGAAATTTTCGCGAAAATTAATTCTTGCATATTAGTATAATTCAAATTTAAGTAGGATCCCTACCATTTTTTACAATTTTGCGAATACTAAACATTGCGAACATACACAAAATTTCAAATTCGCGGAATTTTTTACCCAATGAAAATAATATGCTTTTACAGTACTGTAAAATTATTCTAATTTTGTAGGCATGAAATCTTTTGGTGTTGCAAGTCTGGGTATTTTGTTAGGATATGAATTTTTGGAATCCAACTTTTGAAGACAAAATGATTTGTTAATCCTATTTGCTGGGATTTGATGTTGTGGATAAACGTATCCATAAAATCCACGTAATTTAGTCCTCCCCCAAATAATTTTGATTTTGCAGATTGCACATAACACAGAAACTAGACATGTTGTGTTTCAGAATTGTATTGCTAATATTTTTTAAAATGTGATAATTTTCTTGCTTTCAGCATATCTAGAGTTTTTTTATGTGTCAAGTATAAATGAGCCGCACCGTGAGAATACCAACATAGTGCATTTGTGCCCAGCATGAATCCAGACCAGCCTGCACATCTGCGCTGTCTGGTCAGGATCTATGCTGTTCGCTTTTAAAGCCTATTGTAATAAGAGAAACCATTTTGGAACAGCATGTATCTGCAGGCTGATCTGGATCCATGCTGGTCGCAAATGCACTATGTTGATTTTCTCATGGTGCAGCTCAGATTGTTCTAAAAACATATTAAAGCAATATTGAAATTTTATGTTTCAGCGGTTTTGTGTTCCTACGCCTTCTCTGTCCTGCCATCTTACACCCAAAGTCTTTTAATCTGATCACTGGTAAGTTAGTTCTCGTGCTTAATAAAGATGATATTTTTTTGTAATTAAATGATTGAAAAAGTCTATTTTTAGCTTGGTTGTTTCAAAGAATGAGAGCAATTGCACTCGCCTTGGCATCTGTGTCCTCAAGTTTTTTTTTCTAATGTCCAATATCTTCTTCATTAAGATATTTTATTCAGGCTTGCTGTACTTGATTGCTGTGACAAGTTGTTAAACTCTACCTGCAAAATGTCTAGAGTTATGCCCCTTTTAATCTAGAATTTTCAGTTAAAGATTTATGAAGTCCAGTATCTTCTTCATTGCTTCTTCAATTGAAGCTTAATGGCTGTACTTGCTAATAGTGACAATTCTTCAAGAGACAAGATGTGTAACTCTGCCTGCAGTATTTCCAGAGTTATGCCACTTTTTCACTTAGTAATTTTGATTATTAAGTTTTTCAAATAGTACAAATAATAAATATTGTTTTTAACCAGTACGGATATTATATTAAAACTATACACTCATCTTCCAGCCAGTAAAACGACATTCTAGCATCAAGTCCCATATCTTACACTTAACCCTTCTTGCCCGTCTCTTACACTAAACCCTTCTTGGACTTCGAAAATCAAGATTGAAATATTTCTCTTCAAAGTCAATGCAGATATTAAATTGAAACATTATCCAAATTATTTATATAAAAAAAAAAAAACATGGTGAAAGATACATGTCCAGTAACTCTGCATTGAATTTGGCAAAGTTATGCCCCTTTCTTGGACTTGGAAATTTCAGGTTTAAAGTTTTATTTGGAAATGATTAATGATTATTTCCAAAACTAATGAAGATACCATGGTTGAAACTTCACACAAATGTTAGGTGCAATTGAACAAAATCACAGCATCAAGTCCTGTAATTTACATGACATTGGACAAAATATGTAATCCATTTTACTGATAAGCCTTTGAATGGATGAGCAAACTGCCATGAGACAGCTGTTGTTGATGATATTCCAGCGCTGCTTAACTGGTTGGACTACCAGTTTTGATTCTGAAGCTGGCATCTTTCTCAGGCGGATAAATTGTGCCCATACAAGTATTAGCATTCAATATAGAATTTTAACACTTCTGTTTTGCCAGGTGTACTAGAACCAAATGATTTTTCTTTTCTGAGAGGAGTACTCTTCAGAATTGAGGAAAGACAACCAACGTAGTGGCTTTGCAACCAGCATGGATCCAGACTAGCCTGCGCATCCGTGCTGTCTGGTCAGGATCCATGCTATTCACTAACAGTATCTCTAATTCCAATAGACTTTGAAAGCGACCAGCATGGATCCAGACCAGCCTGCGCAATATGTTGGTTTTCTCATGGCGTGGCTCAATTATGATAGAGGATAAAGAAGATTATCTTTATAAGAATGCAGCAGTGTCTGTAATTTAAAAGATGGAAATTGTTTTTCTCTTCAGAAACTCCGTCAGAAACAGCTGTAAGAACATTAAAGCTGATTGCGAAAGCTTTACAGAATCTGGCAAACCTTGTCGAGTTTGGTGTAAAAGAACAGTTTATGACTTGCGTAAATCCGTTCATTAAGAACAACAAGGCAAGAATGGTGGAGTTTCTAGATAAACTATCTGTAAGTTGTCTGCTTTATTGCAGTTTGGTTTTGATTTTGATGTTCATTTGAAGAGATGACGCCTTTTAATATTATAAGATTGTTCTACACATTTGTTAACAAGAAGTCCCAACTTCATATCATTTATCCAGGTAACCTACTGGTTGTTCCACCTTATTTGTAACATGTTTTAAGTAAATTGCCTCTTCAAGGATGGCTGTAGTATTTTTATGCCCCCGAAGGGAGGCATATAGTTTTTGAACAGTCTGTCGGTCTGTCTGTCCGCAATTTTCGTGTCCGGTCCATATCTTTGTCATCGATGGATGGATTTTCAAATAACTTGGCATGAATGTGTACCACAGTAAGACGACGTGTCGCTCGCAAGACCCAGGTCCGTAGCTCAAAGGTCAAGGTAACACTTAGACGTTAAAGGTCATTTTTCATGATAGTGCATTCGTGTCCAGTCCATATCTTTGTCATCCATGGATGGATTTTCAAATAACTTGGCATGAATGTGTACCACAGTAAGACGACGTGTCACGCGCAAGACCCAGGTCTGTAGGTCAAGGTCACACTTAGACGTTAAAGGTCATATTTCATGATAGTGCATTGATGGGCGTGTCCGGTCCATATCTTTGTCATTCATGCATGGATTTTAAAATTATTGGGCATGAATGTGTACCACAGTAAGACGACATGTCGCGCGCAAGACCCAGGTCCGTAGGTCAAAGGTCCTAAACTCTAACATTGGCCATAACTATTCATTCAAAGTGCCATCGGGGGCATGTGTCATCCTATGGAGACAGCTCTTGTTTTTTTTGAAGTTTGAAGAAAAATACAGTTTTAAGGGCAGATAACTCCTAAACAAGCATGGTGACCTATGATTGTTTTTGCATTTTTCTGTTTCTAACATTAAACTGCATTTATATACAAAGTTTGAACACATTCTATAATTGGGAAATTTTTGCCCCATCTCTCATACAAGAAACTGAAGCAAGTGTCTTTAAATGCTGAACAGAGCACTTAGCAGATGTAAAAACATTGTATTTAAACCATGCTGCTCTAATCTCACTCTTTGACCTTAGGGTAGGAGTTACAGATATGTTGCGTTTTCATTTCGTAGGTGAGTATGGAAGCAAGAAAACATACCGACTTCTAAAATTGCATTTCACACGTTTACAAAATGTAATAAAAGGCTTTACTTCAATACATATTGTAAGCATTTTTCTGGTTGACAGTTACACATATTCTGCTTTCCTTAATAAATACTAGTACGATTTCAAGTAAATGCTGTCATGCAGCAAAATGTAATTATTACGCCAGACACGTTAGTAACTCTTACGAAAAGCTATTTTCACGCAAGTTGGAAAAAAGGGAATACGCTTATATTTCTGCACGCCAAATGTCTGGAATTACAAATTTGCTAACTCTTCGACCCGCGGAAATAACCACTTATACAGTGACTCTTACTTGAATTTTGACAATATACCTGTTCTTAGGTAGAAAATCCATTTAACTTTGTGAGACAGCTCTTGTTCTACATCAGAATATGTTGGAGTGTGTAGAAATCCATGATACTGATAATTGATTTAGCCTAGTGTAATTGACATATTACATACTGTTTATTTTCAGAAATGTGTCTGAGTGTGTAGAAATCCATGATGATGATACCTGATTTAGCCTAGTGTAATTGACATATTACATACTGTTTATTTTCAGAACCGTGTCTTGGTGTGAAGAAATCCATGAGGATGATACCTGATTTAGCCTAGTGTAATTGACCTATTACATACTGTTTATTTTCAGAATGTGTCGGAGTGTGTAGAAATCCAAGATACTGATAACTGATTTAGCCTAGTGTAATTGACATATTACATACTGTTTATTTTCAGAATGTGTCGGAGTGTGTAGAAATCCAAGATACTGATAATTGATTTAGCCTAGTGTAATTGACATATAACATACTTTTTATTTTCAGAATGTGTCGGAGTGTGTAGAAATCCATGATAATGCTATAGGTGATCTGTCTCGTGATTTAGCCACTATACATCAGATTTGTGCCACACATGTTGAAGATCTCAGGAAACGCTCAGATTCACAGGTTTGCCACTAAATGCCTTTATCATGAGCAGTTAGATTAAAGGAAATGAGGAGTGATAAATTTTGGGTTCTGCAAATGTTGTGTGATATTCTCGAAAGAGGAATTGAAAGGCATGCATAAATTTAAGCACAAACAACAGTGTTTTATAGAGCTGAAACTTTGATCTTTTGAAATAATTTCACACAAATGTTCTTTCGGCAGTAGCCAAAACAAACAGGTTTTAAACTTCCACTGACAGGATATCAAGAATATTCAAACTAACATTTATTTTACGAAAGAAAGCATGGCAAATTAACATAACTCGGCTAGCTTCCTCTTCTAATGTGGTTGAACAAGGCCATGCAAATGTTGTGTGATGTTTTAGAAAGAGGAATTGAAAGGCATTCATAAATTTAAGCACAAACAACAGTGTATTTATACAGCTGAAACTTTGATCTTTTGAAAAAATTTCACAAAATGTTCTTTCGGCAGTAGCCTAAACAAACAGGTTTTAAACTTCCACCTACAGGATATCAAAAATATTCAAACTAACATTTATTTTACGAAAGAAAGCATGGTAAACTAACATAACTTGGCTGGCTTCCTCTTCTAATGTGGTTGAACAAGGCTAACACAAGAAACTACAGGCCTAGAAAACATGAATTTATAACAAATTTTTGAAAGGAAATGAAGTCATTGTTATCAGACAATGTAAACACTCCCACGCATTACATGAACATTCATTGACACTGCAACAAATTATTTTAATATCTTTTTTTATCCCCCCGCCAAAGGCGAAGGGGATATTAGAAATGCTCTCCGTCCGTCCGTCTGTGTGTGCGCAACGATCTTTGTTCGGAGCATAACTCCAAAAGTACTGGAGGGATTTTCTTCAAACTTCATACACTGATAGAACACATTGGGAGGAAGTGCAGTGTGCAAAAACGATAACTCTACCTTGCCTATTTTTTTTAATTTATTCCCCTTTATCATATTTTCTTTAAAAAAATTGTCCAGAGCATAACTCCAAAAATACTGGAGGGATTTTCTTCAAACTTCATACTATGATAGAACACATTGGGAGGAAGTGCAGTGTGCAAGAACAATAACTCTACCTTGCCTATTTTTTGAGTTATTCCCCTTTATCTTATTTTCTTAAAAAAATTTGTCCGGAGCGTAACTCCAAAAGTACTGGAGGGATTTTCTTCAAACTTCATACATTGATAGAACACATTGGGAGAAAGTGCTGTGTGCAAGAACAATAACTCTACCTTGCCTATTTTTTGAGTGATTCTCCTTTATCATATTTTCTTTAAAAAAATTGTCCAGAGCATATCTTCTTCATGCATGGAGGGATTTTGATATATCTTGGCACAAATGTTCACCACCACGAGATGGAGTGTCGTGCGCAAGAACCGGGTCCCTAGTTCTAAGGTCAAGGTCACACTTAGAGGTCAAAGGATACAAGAATGAAAACCTTGTCCGGAGCATTTCTTCTTCATGCATAGAGGGATTTTGATATAACTTGGCACAAATGTTCACCACCACGAGACAGAGTGTCATGCGCAGGATCCAGGTCCCTAGGTCTAAGGTCAAGGTCACACTTAGAGGCCAAAGGTCAGATACAAGAATGACTTTGTCCGAAGCATTTCTTCTTCATGCATGGAGGGATTTTGATGTAACTTGGCACAATTATACACCATCATGAGACGAAGTGTCATGCGCAGTTCCCTTCTTTAGAATTACTTCCCTTTGTTGTTACTTTAAATAGCTTTTATTGTAAATTTTTCATTACTAGTCGTAGGGAAAAATCGAGACCACTTTTCTGTAGTACAACATGCATGCTACATCCAATTTTGAGGTGTATTTTGACCAATCTCTACCTGGTTAAGATTTTTGTGTGGACTTACAATTTTTGTACCCCTCGACAACAAAGTTGTAAGGGGGGTATACTGGTTTCAGGTTGTCTGTCTGTCTGTCCGTCTGGCCGTCTGTCCGTAGACGCAATCTTGTGCGCACCATCTCTCCTTATCCCCTTGACAGAATTTAATGAAACTTCACACAAGTGATCAGTACCAACAGTAGTTGTGCATGGGGCATGTTAGGTTCTTTTAGAAAAAAAATTTGCAGAGTTATGGGACTTTGTTTTTTTGTTACTATACTATATACATAGACACAATCTTGTGCGCACCATCTCTCCTCATCCCCTTGACACAATTTAATGAAACTTCACACAAGTGATCAGTACCAACAGTAGTTGTGCATGGGGCATGTTAGGTTCTTTTAGAAAAAAAATTTGCAGAGTTATGGGACTTTGTTTTTTTGTTACTATACTATATACATAGACACAATCTTGTGTGCACCATCACTCCTCATCCCCTTGACACAATTTAATGAAACTTCACACAAGTGATCAGTAACAACAGTAGTTGTGCATGGGGCATGTTAGGTTCTTTCAGAAAAAAAATTTGCAGAGTTATGGGACTTTGTTTTTTTGTTACTATACTGTATGCATAGACACAATCTTGTGCGCACCATCTCTCCTCATCCCCTTGACACAATTTAATGAAACTTCACACAAGTGATCAGTAACAACAGTAGTTGTGCATGGGGCATGTTAGGTTCTTTCAGAAAAAAAATTTGCAGAGTTATGGGACTTTGTTTTTTTGTTACTATACAATATGCATAGACACAATCTTGTGCGCACCATCTCTCCTCTTCCCCTTGACACAATTTAATGAAACTTCGCACAAGTGATCAGTAACAACAGTAGTTGTGCATGGGGCATGTTAGGTTCTTTCAGCGACAAAAATTGCAGAGTTATGGGACTTTGTTTCTTGTTAACATACTATGTACATACAGTCTGCATATGCAATCTTGTGCGTGCCTAATCTACCAAACCCTTACACACAATTTAATGAAACTTCACACAAGTGATCAGTACCACCCTAGTTGTGCATGGTGCATGTTACATTCTTTTAGATAAATATTCTGCATAGTTATGGGATTTGTTTTTTGTTACTATACTGTATGCATACAGTCTATATACATACAGTCCACATAATTATGCAATCTTGTGTGCGTCAAATTGCAATGTACTGTGTCAGTGCATGCTGGGGGTACGTTCATCACCTTTAGTGATAGCTCTAGTTTTATTTTTTTTAAGATTAACTTCCCTTAGTTGTTACTATAAATAACTTATATTGTAACATTTTTATAACTGACCATAGGGAAAAAACAAGACCATTTTTCTGTGGTACAACATGGATGTTACTTTCCAATTTTAGGTGTATTTTAAGATATCTCTACCTGGTATGGAGTTTTTTTGTGGACTTAGAAAAACAAAAGACTTACAATGATTACTAAACAACCA
This sequence comes from Mercenaria mercenaria, assembly GCF_021730395.1. Classification (NCBI taxonomy): domain Eukaryota; kingdom Metazoa; phylum Mollusca; class Bivalvia; order Venerida; family Veneridae; genus Mercenaria; species Mercenaria mercenaria. The sequence goes on from NC_069368.1 coordinate 28,269,962, forward strand.
CAAAATTGAAATTCCATTTGCAAATACAGCTGCTAGAGTAAAGAAATTTGCTGTGACGGGCGTATATTGTGACATTCTGGCACGCTTGTTCCCTGTTAGCTTTCCATTCCTTCTTTTTACAGTAGCCATATAGAAAAACATCATAGCTATACTGTTCATGAAAATTAATAAAATTTAGCAGTAAACCACCTCACCACTGAATAATTCTTTCTTCCACATCTTTAAAACCCCTGATGTGGACCACAACTAAACGGTTCTTCAAAGCTTTTCCCAAAATTAATACTTTCAGACACTAACTTGCCAGGAACTTTAGCCTTCAATTATAATATGCCCGGCAGGGGGATTGGCCATGTCTAACATGGCTCTTGTTCACCTTTACAATAGAGTGGAACATATGCAATGAAAATGTTAAAAAACAGGGCTGGTTCGTATTAGGGCAAGGTAAATTGGTATTTGCCCTCCCCTCCATGACCGAGGGGTTTAAGGTCCTGACTTCAAATCATTTCCCCCTCATCGATTTTTGGTTTTAAACCCTCACTCGGGGCGTTGAATTCTTCATGTGGGGAAACCATCCGCTGGCTTACGGAAGGTCGGTGGTTCTCCCCAGGTCCCCCGCTCCTGTTGAAATAAGCCAGGAGGCCGGGGGGTCTTCCTCCCCTTAAAGCGGGAAAATCCCATATGCCCTTTCAGGTTTTGGTGAAATTTTAAAATAAAAAAAAAAAAACAAAGACTCTCCAGGTATGTCTGTATCGCCTTAACCTTTAGCCTGCTGTTGACAAATGATCTTGCCTTTGCGACAAGTTTAGACCAGGGATGTTCAGGCTTCTCGTGATCTGCACTGTTCGTTTTTTCTCTGTAAATTTTCTGAAAACCCTTAGAATGTAAGGGGTATCCCCAAAACCCCCTTAAAATGAAAAATGGTACTCCCCAAATTGATGAAAAACCCCAGTCGTTTGGGAAAAAAATTAAATCGGGGTAAGGGTTAAGACCACCCCCCCTGCATGAAAACCTCTAAATGAATATCGCATAATAGTGTATTTTCAAATTCGAAATTTGGGTTTAGTAAGAATTTCACAATTTATATCCCATATATTTTTTAAACAATTTGTTCTAAAACTAAAAATTTTTGGAAAAAAAAGGGGGGGGGGGGGGGGGGGGGGGGGGGGGGGATGACATAGCGACAAATCACAAGAAGCAATACATGGGCGACACTTGATATTTGTCTGTCCGTTTTTTGTGTAAACTTTGACCTCACTATGCCAGTCTGTGTTCAAGCTGACAGGGTACCTAGTCCCGCGCCTTCTCCTACAGTTATCCTTATACACTACCTCAAATGTTGTCTCGTACATGGGGATACATCGTTCATAGAGGCGTTTGTTTTCCGGCGTTAAAGATTTTTAAAACAGTGTTCGTATGTTACGTGTTCCGATGTTGCAGGAATGTTTAAAAAAGGGGCGAACAATGCATAAAATGGAAGGAGTGTTTTTTAAGGTCTACGTCGATGTTTTGTAACATGGTATTTCCGATAGTGCGTATGTAAAAAGGGTTTTGGGCTTCTAATACGTAAAACTACTTACAGTATGGTACAGGAGTGCTTTTTAAAGAGTAGGGCCAGTCTCAGTATGGAAATTAGTGTTTTAATGTTGAAAGTCTAAAATATGGTACAAGTCCTTTTTAAGAGTGAAAAATTTTCGTAGGGTCGGGGTTTCTTGTAAGGTATTTCAGTCGTCAGAATGGTAATAAGTGTTTTTTAAATAACAGTCTAAAAATAGGTAAGGAGTGTTTTCAAAAATTTAAAAGCGTCTACAGTATAGTACAGGAGTGTTTTTAAAAATTCCCTGTGTAATTATATGGAAAAAGTTTTTGTTGAAATAGATTGATGCAGACTTGCGCAGGATTTTTAAATGATTGCCTGAAGGATTTCAGGTTCATTCTAGAATGATTTAATTGTCTTCAGTGCTGAGTATTTATTTGTAATTTTAAGGCATATATAGTGCTAAGACAGTGGTACCCTTATTGTTAAGAGTTATAGGGAAGATGTTTAAATGAGGCTATAAGTTCTTTTTATTTAAAATTTCACCGTCTTTTGAGGTAGAATATTTCCAGTATATGGTCATCTTGAGAAACATATATGTCAGTTCATAAAAATGATTCAAATTTCATGAATATGCATTTTTTTTTTTTTTTTTTTTTTGCAAATACAGACATTTATAAGCTAATATAGAGGAAAAATAATTCCTTGCAAAAATTTCCAATTTTTTATTAAACCATTACCATAACGGAAGGGGAACAATTTTTATTTAACAGGCAAATCCCCATCAGCATTGTTTTAAAAGGTTTCTCAGTATGGGCATCAGTGAAAAAAAATTATGAGTTTCTTTGATTCATTCTAAAAATGTAGCCAATATGTGTGGAGGGGTACCCTGTGTTTATAAATGAATCTTAGTAATTACTCAGACAAAAAAGTATCAACCTTTTGGGGCATACATTACTGACAAAAAGGTTAGGGTTGATTTAACATGGGTTTAAATAGTGGCCCGGGTTTTATAATGCCCCGGACGGGGTACGTGGGTTTTGGTTGACACAAGAAAAATCCTGTATTTTTGTGGGTCATTTTTCAGGTAGTGGGGGATTTTTTGTTATTTGTTTTTAAATTTGTTCATTTTAGAATATTTTCGATTTTGGGTTTGGGGTTCTGGGGTTTTGTATTTACAATACTCATATCGGTTTTAACCAAAACACGGGTTTGTGGTGGGTAACTCCAATTTAATAAAACTGATAAAAGGTATATATTCAAGTTTCTAGAATACAGATTTGGAAAGAAATACTCGATGAAAACAATTATGTAGACTGTTTTTTTGGGGGTTCGTGCTTTTTTGTGCTTTGTCAAGCCCGTTATTTTTAAATAAGATTTCGGGATACTGTATTGGGTAATTTTGAACATAATTATTGTCAAAGTCCCACCTATCGAAATAGGATGGGGTTAGTTATTTTTTATGGTATTTCCGTCAAAAAAAAAAATGGCAATTTACACGGGAAAAACCATACTTTTTTGGGTTAGTTGTTGATAATTGGACGGGGTTTAAATATTTATTGGGTGCATACTTTGAAAAAAAATTACCCAGGTCTTTTTGCCGGCGAGATTTCGGTTTCCGATAACAAAATTTTCCAATGAAATTTACGATTTTTTTAAAAATTTGTTTTTTTTTCAGGTTTTTTTTGTGAGTTGCCATTTCATTTTTCTTTGGGTTTCCCAGGCCATAGAACCTTTTTGTACCAAATAGAGTAGCCCTTTTATTAAAATTTCCACCAACTTTCACTGATACCCCCCCCCCATAATGAGATCGATGTACATTTTGAAAAAATTTTTTTAAGTGGCTTAAAAATGCAAGATCTGAATTCTTTTGATTTGTTGACAAAGAAAAAAAAAACTTTTTAAGGCAGACAATTGTTTAAAGAGATAGTGGGCTGTTAGATTTTTAATAAAGCAAAGACAATCAATTCGCAAAGGGCTGTTATATATTCTTTGTTTTTTTATTGTTTGGTTGGACGTATATTCATGATGTCAACTTATTTGCTTCTAAAAAAAAAAGATTACTTTTACAATAAATGGAACACACGTTGCTGATAAGGACCGTACAAAAAGGACGAGTGACAAACTGTAATTAGACATAAGACATGAATTGACTGTAAAGTACGTTTTTTCGTCAAAATTTTGGTCGCAAAATCCCCCTCAGCTAGAAACATTGATTTTGACTTTTCGACCAGTGCAGATCACATCAGCCTGAACATCCTGTAGTTGATCATAATCTGCATTTTTTCCCCACAATCGTTTTTTTTTGGAAAGCCCCCCTTTTAAAGTTTATGGTAGTCCAAAAGAAAGGACAAGTTCATTATGAAATTTAGCAGTGGTAGGGTTAAACTTTGGGTAAAAGACCGTAATGACGTTGGATTTTCAGTTGTTTCCTTTTCCCTGGTTGGGATTTTGGCATTCTGGGGTTATGAAAAAAAAAATTTTCCCCAGTTAAGAAAAAGTACGGAAGTAATGCAGTAGCATAAAAAAATGCTAATCGGGGGAAATTTTATATGTCACACAGTTCATGTTTAAAAAATTCATACAATTACAGTTAAAACTATGTATCTAAAATTTGAAAGGGGTTAGCAATTCGAAAACTAAATTCACTTGAATGTATTTTGTGCAGAATTTTTGGGAGGACTTAAAAATATTTAGCAAATTTCCTAACTCTTTTGGGAAAGAAGTTTATATTTTTTTATTTAATTTAAGGATATTTCTATGGATTCTTTGGGGGTTTGCGTTTGTTCTGTATTGGTTGTCAAATTTTGTTACTTTTTCGGGGAGAAGCTGTTTAAGTTTGAGATTTGGCGTTAAATTGTAGATTTCTGCAGTTTGGGCATTTTTTTGACAGATCGGAATATGATTTTAAAAAGAAGCTTTTTAATTTGAAAGTTTCTGTTATACAAAGCTTATTTGTTTAATAACCGAGTTAAAAGTTGTCCTCTCAGCAGTAGAATTTCTGTCTCTTTTTGACTAACCTTAGCAAATCTTAAAATGAGCTGTCCTTATCACCCTGTCGTCTGTACGTAAACTTTTCTTCAAACAACTACTTTTTAGTATCACATTGGCAGATTTTCACCGAATTGGATTTGAAGCCATTTTGAGTGAAGATCTCAAGTTTGTTCATAGTCCATTTGCAGTCAGTCTTTAAGTGCTGAGGGGCATATGCGTCTCGTTTTGTAAATACAAATACCTTGTTTTCGGACTGTTACTTTTGCCTTTCAGTACCACTGTGCCTTATGCATCTTAAATAAAATATCTTTTCAATTTTTAGTTGTATTTCCCTTTTTAAACATCGTGATTGTTTTTCTCAGTTGTATTTCCCTTATTAAATCGTGATTGTTTTTCTCGCTTATTCCCTTTTAACATCGTGTTGTAGTTCTCAGTTGTATTCCTTATTAACATCGTGATTGGTATGTTCTCAGTTGTAGTTCCTTATTAACATCGTGATTGATATGTTCTCAGCTGTAGTTCCTTATTAACATCGTGATTGATAAGTTCTCAGTTGCATTTTAAATGTTCATCTTAAGGTAAAACTTTGTGATTGCTCCCATGATTAAGTGTTATGTAGATGGCTAGCTTTATCAGTGTTTGTGAAGCCATCCAAAGTGTAATTGTTCACATATATAAATTAATTGGTGTGGAAAGTAGTTACATAGACTACCAAGAGCCAAGTTCTATGGTAGATAAGACATTAAATTAATTATTGAAGAGTGTGTGGTTTCAGGTTTTGTTGTGGTTGAGATTGTACTGAAATTTAGTCATGAATAGATATGTTTATGCTTCCTTTGTGACTGCACAGTGTGTCTGAGTCAGTCGGGGGCCATTGAAAAGTGGATTACGTCACTGTTAACAAAACTTTCATCGTGTGAGTTTGAGCTTTGCTGGGTTGTTAGTGAGGAACCCTTTAGGGGGCATGAGGAAATTTGGTCTTTGTAAGTGTACCCAGGGGGGATACTTTTGGTTTCTATCATTAAAGAAGGTAAAGTTCCCATATGACATATTAGTCGTTTGACTAAAAAGCAACAAGACTGACCCAGTACATTGGTAGTAATTCTTGTGATGTGTTGTTTGTGATCATATGTTGTGCGCTTTCTCGTGTGTTTTTTGTTTAGTGGTTCTGTCGGGTATTTGATGCATTTTAAATCTGTGTTGTTTGACCCAGTAATACCTTTGTATTGCGTTGGTTGTGTTATTATGGGTCTGTGTTGGTATTGGTGATTTCGTTTTGTGATTGCTGGTGTTGTGAGTGATGATTTTTGTGTATTGATTGGTTTTTGTGATTGTTACAGGATACATTGTGTTTTTTTTTTTATGAAAAGCAAAAAGGTCACTTCGTTTGACAACGGGTTTTGGAATTAGTCTTTGAGTAGGTAGACGGGTTTTGAATAAGTCGACTGGTTTTGAAAAGTCGAGATTCCAGATTTTTGGATAATCATTGGTATGATACAGCTTCCCGGGAAAAGTCATGGTTATGCGACAGTTTGGGGAATTTTAACGTATGCCCCCGGGTTTGGAAAATAGGCAGTAAAATCTGTAGACAGAGGTTTGGAAATGGGTCTGGAATAACAGGCAGTTTGGGGAAAGAGCGTAATTGACGATTTTTTTAGAATAAATTTTTTTAGAAAACGTTGGTTTGGAGTAAGTCTGTATGTTTGACAGTTTGGAAAAATTTCAGTAAAATCCCCCTTTTTTGGGGAATAAGCATGAGTTTGACAGTTGCGCGGTTTTTTGAATAAAAAAAATGGTGTGTATGAAGACGGTTTGGAAAAATATAGGAGTTGACGACTGGTTGTAAAGAACCCAGTAAATATGACGGACTGGTTCGAATAAATAAGGAAAAAGGGAAAAATTGTTTAAAATAATTTTATTATTATATAATTGGTATATAACAGAGTTATGAAATAAATCTGTGAGTGTGACGACTGGTTACAAAAAATCGATGGTTTGCAAAAAAGCTTGATATGCAGATGGTTTGAAAAAAAAACCAGGAAAGACAACGGTTTTTATAATCAGTGGAATGATGGACTGTTAGATGTTGTGTTGGTGAGAGAAAAGATTTCCTGTAAGTGTAAAGGAAATTACCCCAAAAAAAAAAAGTATTAGAATTTTCAGAAAAAATATCGATTTTCGTTAAAATGAATTATTGAAGAAAAATCTTTTAAAAAGTCTTGAGTCTTAAATTTTGTTTTCTATGGAAAGATTCAAATTTATTGGAGTGAGACATTGCTCTTGGTAATTGAAAACTTTGTTTTTATCAGGGAACTGTGAAAATATGTTTTGGTTTTGTTTTGCACCAAGTTCGGAGACCATTTTTTATTGTGTCATGACTGTATCTCCCATTTGTGGGGTGTTAGCAATCAGTGTAAAAAATGATATGAATGAGTTTTTGATATTTAAAGATTTTGAAAGGATTGATTTTTTTATGTTTGTGAGTTTGTCATGTCTTTTTGATTTTTGGGTGTTTAAAACATTGTAGTGATTTTTTGAGCATTTTTAATGGTTTATTTGCTTGGGATAGTTAGGATCTTTGTGGGATTTTTGAACATGTTAAAGATCAGGGTGGTGATTGTGAGATGTTAAGCATGTGGTGATTTGTGTTATGTTTGGATCATTTGGTGATTTGTGTTATGTTTGTATATTGTGAAAATTTGGATTAGTTTGTGATCTTCGGATGTTGAAAATTCTATAAGTTCAGCTTTAGAAAAAAAGTTTAGCAAAGATGTGATTTTAAACAATTTTCCATAGCTTTGCATGAGATGTGTAACTTTTTCGGTAAAAGATGTTAAATAACTTGTTTAAGATTTTTTTTAAACATTTCATTGAGTTTGTTTAAACATTATTATTTCTGGTATATTAACATCCTTGCTCATTTTTCCCGTTGAAATATTCACATATTGATCCCGTTTGTATCCCTTTAAATTTATTGTTTGATGTTATTTTATTGAGAATTAGTATAAATTTTAAATTCTGGTAAGAGTAAAGTTTACTTAAATTTTTCTATATGAGAAATTTTTTAATTTATTTTGATGTGAGAGTAATGTTTAAATTTATTATTGTATGTGAGGTGATGTTAAATTTATTATTCACCCGAATTGATTCCCTTGGGGTGTTTCCCAGTTTCCCTTTAAAGAAATGTGCAATAGGAAATAAAACTAGGGCTGATGCCCAAAATGGTAAAGGAATGTACATTTTTGTTATCCTGAATTTAAATGATTTGGTCTTATAGCAATTTCCTTCCAATTTGAAATTTTTATTTTAAATTTTGGGCACTCGGAGGGACGGTATTCCTTTTGTTGGATAAACACTAAAGACCGAAGAAAGCCATCCCAATATGAGAATATAAAAAATTTCAAGGGAAGTATAATGGCTAATACCCTTTAAAAATCCATATAGGTTTTATATTACAGCGATACACTGAAGGATTTGAAAGGGGGCATTTCGCAAGGGTGCAATTAGTTTGGAACTTCCCAAAGCTTTGCAATCTGTGTGCCCCTGTATTAAGATTGCTTGTACACTGTGAAAAATATAAATTTAAAGATTTAAAGGGGCAATACCAACAGATTTTAAAAAACTTTTTAAATGTATGTCTGTTCTTTTGATAAAGGGAGTTCTTTTGGGAGCACAGATAAACTCACTTAAAGTGTATCCTTTTATTTTGGGGATAAAAAAATATTAAATAGTTTTAGTTAAAAATGGCAACATTTCCTAATTTGGGGGTTTAAAGATATTTTTGGGGAGTAGACTCGATTTGTTTATTAAAAAAATTCCCTTTTTTTTGTCATGGGGAATTATAAAATTTCATTGTTTTTTTTTTGTTTTGAAATGTACACAATGGTTAAAATTTTTTTTTAATTTATCCCTTCGTCCGTGATTAAACCTTGTGTTAAGGTAAATATTTTTTTTCAAATTTTTTATATTACAAATTTTAGAGAAACTGGAATACCAGGGCCCATATGAATAGTTGGGACCATTTTGGGGGAAAGTTCTTTAAAAAAAAAAGGTATTGCTTTGAAGGGTTTCTGGTTAAGAACAGTTGTTTTCATGGAATGAATTTAAATTTTAGACATGCAACTTCAATTAGGTTTTTTTTTTTGTTTTTGTCTTTCAATGGTTTCCCCCAGGTTTTTTTGGTTGAGGGATAGCCCGGGGTTTTCCCCTTTTGAGGTTTTCTGGTTTAAAGGGGTTTACCAGGTTTTTTAGTTTAAAGGGGTTTCCATGGGTTTCCGTTTTGAGGGGTTCCACCAGGTTTTTTGTTTTGTTGGGGTTTCCCCCAGGTTTTCTGGTTTGCGGGGTTCCACTAGGTTTTTTGGTTCAGGGGTTTCCCCAGGGTTTTTGGTTTGCGGACCCCCCCGGGTTTTTAGGGGCTTGGGGTTTCCCCCAAGTTTTCTGGTCTTGTGGGGTTTCCCCCGTTTTCCGGTTTGGGGACTCAACCAGGGGGTTTTGGGGTTCCCAGCTTTTTTGGGCTGTGGGATTCCACCAGGGTTTTCCCGTCTTGCGGGGTTCCCCCAGGTTTTCCGGGCTTGAAGGTTTAAACCCGTTTTAGGCTGCATTTCCCTTTTTTTTTTCCCTTTTTATCTTTTTCCCCCTTTTTTTTTAAAAATTTACATTTTTTTTTTAAAACCCTTTTTAAACCGTAAACCCTCCCCAAAAATATTAAAACCCAAAAAAAATACCCCATTTCCCTCCAACACACATACCAAAAAGACAAAAACACTTCACTTTTTATTAAACAAACAATTTAACATTTAAATTAACTTTTTTTTTTCCACTTTAAAATTAATTAAATACTTCAACCCAAAAAATATATAATGGCTTTAAAAAAAGGCAATAAAACCCCAAATTTCCAAAAATAGAAAAAAAACCACATTGTTAAAAAAACAATATTTTAAAAAAACGTACATTAGAAAAATAAACAATTTTTTGAAATTTTTCCCCAAAACAACCAAAAATATATTATTTCCCAAATTTTGATAAAAAATTTTTACAAATTAGGGTTTTTTAAAAATAAAAAAATTTTTTTTTTCATAAAAATTTAAAATTTTTTCCCCCACAAAAAGGAAAAAAATTTTTTTAAAGGGTTTTTTTACAAAAAAGTTAAAGGCTAAAGCCCTTTTTTTTTTATTTTCCAAATTTTTTAAAATTCTAAATTTTTGAAAACCGTTTTTCAAATGATTTTGAAAAATTTTTTTTTTTTCCAAACAAATTACCAAAAATTTTGTGATGTCGAAAACCAAAAATTTGAAATGACAGGCGATTTGCAACGGTCTACCTGCCCCCTTTTATAACACTGGAACCCTTCTGAAGAATGTTTTAGTCATGAGAAAAATAAGCGTAAAAAAAAAATTTGGGGGTAATATAAACCCCCCACTTTATAAAAATGTGCTAGTGTTCTGGGCTTTTTTCCAAAACAAATCTGGCAAATATTTTTTGTAAAAATCTGCAAAAATAAAGGGGACGCCCCTTAAAGCCATTTTTTTTTCTGAATTCTAAAATTGTTTGGAATTGTGATAAAAGATACAGTGCTAACTTAGGCCAAAAAATATATTATGTATATCTGTGTAAAAGCATTTTGTAGTAAAAAAAAAATTAAAATGGGAAGGGGTTTAAATACACTTTACATCACTTTAAAATGGTTTATTCAAGAATTTTTTTTGAAGATTTTTGTCTCTCTGAAAAAAAATTTGGTGTACATTGAATTTGGGTCCTTTAAAAAAACATTTTTGCTTTAAAGAAAAATTTTACTTAATTTAAAACTTTCACTGAACCTCAAGAGTCGTAAATCTCATAGTCCTCGAAAAAGATGAAAAACTGACGAAAAAAAAAAAGTAAAAGGTAAAATAAAAAAAAAGCCATTTGAAAGCCATTTTATAATGAAAAAGCAGTATTTTGCGTACGGATGTCTCCTTCTTTCCCTTTCATGGGATTTCCTAAATGGAAGCAGTGTTTTAAAACTAGGGAATATATTTTTTAGTTATACTATAGTATATTAGAACCTTATTTATTGTAAAAAGTATAACCTTAAATTTATGTTCCATGTTTGATTGTTTTTTAAAAAATTTTGCCACGTTCATTATATTTGGTAATCCCCCATATGGAAAGAACAATAACAAACTGTTCCAGAATGGCTGGTTTTATTAAAATGGACAGGTTTTATTAAATGCCTATTTTTTTTTGGTTTTTAGGCAGAGTTTTTTTATCTTTTTTGCCCGTTTGTACGTTTTAAAAAGCTCTTTTTAAATGACGCTTGTCAAATGTAGCATATTCCCCTTTGAAAATTTTGTTTTAGGGTTGTCACCAGTCATTGTGATCTAAAAAATAGTTTTATTTTTAGTAAATGCACGTTCTGATTTGTGAAAACATCATTTTGGGGTATCATATTTCATGGTTTTGACCAAACTTTTTTGGACGTTTGACCATTTTTTTAAGGGGTTTTTTTGTTGGGGCTAAAAAAATAAGAAAAAATCTGAATTATGTTTTGAAAAAAAATTTTAAATTTTTTGTTTTCGTAAAAATTTTGAAAATTTAACAAATGATGTTCCGTTTATTGTAATATCGATTATGTACGGAAGGATACTTGAAAATAATAGGGGAAAATTTCTTTTTTGGTCCTCGATTTCTTTTCAAATAAACATCCCTTTCCGAAGTAATGGGATTGCCCAATTGATGATGGCCAGTCCCCTTTTAGAAATTTAGCAAGCTAAAAAAGCAAAAAAAGATGAAATTATGACATAATTCTTCTTACTAATAGGGGTTTATGATTGTAAATAAGAAAAGAAAACCCCCGAAAATGGAAAATTTTTGGGAGATGTAAAGATATTCCTTAAATAATAATTCAAACAGGGTTTTCCCGTTCAATTCAGTATTTTTAAAATTTTTAAATCTTTGCATTTGAACTTGTCTCCTGTTTAAATTTTGTGTTATTTTCGTTCTTGAAATTGCAATTTTTTTAAAACTTTTTTTGTTAATTCCCAAAAAAAAGCCTTTTTAAAAAAATTTTTTGTATGTACATGGTAGTAATTTGGTATAAATTTATATCTTTTATTTTCAGTGAGGTTTAACCTTTTCATGCTGGTTTAATTGATTCAGTTGACAGTGTAAATATGATCAGAGTCTTTTAATACCTTTTTAGTTGTAAAAATTGGGAAAGGGATACAGACAAAAGTGTTCAAACCTTTTTGGGGGCTTTTTGTTGTAAATAAAAAGTAAAAGTTTTAATAAATTAAAAACAAAGTTTCTAAAATCTAGAGGTAGATCCTTTAACAGTCGTAACTTATACAAAATCTTTTTAAAAAATTTGAAACAGACGGGGAAATTTTGGGTGGTAAGTATTGACAGAATTCCTTTTACAGTGTATATCGCATTGGAAAAGGGTATTTTGGCTTTCTGCACTAGATTTTAACTTTTCCTGCTAAAAATTTTTAAAAGGATGGTCCAAAATTCAGTTTGGGCAGCACCCCCTTTTTATTCAAAGGTGGTTTTCTGAAAATTTTTTGACTGAATAGGAACAGTGAGAAAATTTGACTGCACGGTCGCTAGGCAGAATCGCTTGCGCCCGGGTAAAGGTAACTGAAATTAAATTTTTTGTTTACTTGTGGATACGTGTATTAAAATTTTTAAAAAATTTTACGTTTTAAACAATTCAAAGGGGGGATTGTATGATTTTTAAAGCATTATGGAAAAAAATAAAACTTGCTTCTTTTAACCTTTAAGGAAAATTTTATCAGTACAAATGTTCTGATAATTGTCAGTATGTTTAAAAAACCCCATAGTTTATGTTTTAAATAAAATTGACGTTATTATTTGGGTTATGTAAAAAAAAAGAGAATCATATACATTTTGTTTTCTTTTTTTTACTTCCCCTTTTTTAGCATCAGTTGGGAAGAAGGGGTGTAAGCAAAAACAGTTGGCAGTTGTTGCATTTTGTTACTGACCCGCTGAAAAAGTTGTTTCAATGGTATATGAAAGTTGAAATGAGGCACCCTAAAAAAAAACAAAATATGCATTTGTGACCGCATGGATCCGACCCGCTGCGCATTTGCCGGGTTGTCAGCATCAAAACTGTTCGTTTTGGGGTTTTCTAATTTCAATAGGGTTTTAAAACAAACAGCATGGATCATGACCAGACTGCACGGATGCTGTTCGCATACGCACTATGTTGGTTTTCTCATATCGTGGCTCAAATCTTGAATTTGGTATACTGATAATTCTTCATCAAACTTCATGTGTTGCATCATTATAGGGTCCTCACCCAAACTTGTCCAAATAGGGGAGCTTTGGCCCTTTAAGGGGCCACTAGAGCTAAAATAGAAATACTTTTGAATTACTTATTCACAATGAACTGCATAATGGATCGTCATCAAACTTGGTCTGTATCATTTAATAAGGTCCTCTCGCTTTTTTTATGCCCCCGGCATCTACTGATGCGGGAGGCATATAGTGATTGTCCTGTCCGTCCGTCCGTTTGTTCGTTCGTCCGTCCATACGAGGTTAACCAAATTGGACCGTTTCGTCTAGCATCAATACCCCTTACTAGAATGACTTGAGACTATCGCAGATGTAACCTGTGGCCACCATTCAGACATCACCTGACCTCAGTTTGACCTTGAACTTTACCTCGTTTTGGACTTAGGTTGCTTTGTATCGACAAGGATGCCACCGGGAGAATCAAGCGTTTATTGAACGCAGCTTCTTGTTTCAAAAGGGTCTTTTAAGGGTCACATAAGCTAGAAATAGAAATTACTTCTAATTTGGGTCGTAGTTGTAAGGTCTGCTCTTAAACTTGTTCAATTGGGCGAGGGTGGCCTCTATTAGGGGCCGCTTGAGCTCAAAATAGAAATGCCTTAATGTGTGGCTTGATGGATCTTCATCAAACTTGGTCTGTATCATAAGTGTAAGGTTGTCTGCCGGGGGCATCTGGACCAGTGTAGAGGCCTCTAGAGCTAAATAACGGAATAATTTTAGCAACTTATTGTCAAGAGCAGCTGGATGCAGATCACAATAACAAAACACTCTCAGCCTGCTCAAGTTGTGTCGGTATTTTTTCTTTCAATTATAAAGACCTAGTAAGAAGCATATAGTGTTTGAACTCTAATGGCATCAGTTATAGTAACTAACGTGCCTGGAACTTTCTACATCTGAAGCATAATTATGGTCCTCTTCCAAAGTTGCACACCCACTAGCCTGTTTAAGCTCTGAGACTCAGGTGAGCGATCTAGGGCTATGATTGCCTTTTTGTTCATTTTTAGCTCTGGCAGCCCCTACAAGAGTTCAAGCAAAACATTTCTGAAAGGTCTATGCTATAGACCATGTTTGACAAAGGTCCATAAAACACTTAATGAGAAAAAGTCGTTAAACTTCCTTTTTCAGCCCTGGCAGCGCTTAAAAGGAGTATACTAAACTGTGAACAAAATAAAAGTGTGTTCCATGCAAGGATGCAACAGGCAAAGCTTCAAAGATCCTACGAAGTAGTTTGAGAAGTTGTTTAAAGGTTGTTTTCTATTTTTAGCCCTGGCAGCATCCAAGAAGATTTTTAAAGTTTCCACTATGTGCATATAGGGAAAAGTGACCACGCCCTCTGGTGGCCATGTTTTTTTGACAAATCAAAATAATTTTAACAGTTTTGGTAGAGGGTCACACAAGGTCCATTTGTGTAAAATTATTTTAAAATCGGGCCAGCAGTTTCACACAAGAAGATTTTAAAGTTTACACTATACACATACAGAGGAAAGTGACCACGCCCTCTGGTGGCCATGTTTTTTGACAAATCAAAATAATTTTAACAGTCTTGGTAGAGGGTCACACAAGAACCATTTGTTAACAGTTATTCTAAAATCGGGCCAGCAGTTTCACACAAGAAGACTTTTTAAAGTTTCCACTATATACATGTAGGGAAAAGTGACCACGCCCTCTTGCGGCCATGTTCTTTGACGATTCGCGGCATAATTTGAACAATCTTGGTAGAGGGTGACATAAGGACCATTTATGTGAAATTATTTTAAAATCGGACCATCAGTTTAGGAGGAGACGTCGTTTGAAGCTTTTTTTCTGTTTTTAGCTCTGACAGCCCCTGTGTGCAACCAAGCAAAACCGTTTGAACAATTTTGGTAGAGAACCACCCAAGGAACATCATGGCCAAGTTTCATCAAAATACATTCATTGGTTTTGGAGGAGATGTCGTTTAAACACAAATGTTGACGACTTGACCGACGGACGCACGCACGACGGACGACTGACACAGCATGATCACAATAGCTCACCATGAGCACATTTTGCTCAGGTGAGCTAAAAAGGCAACCATTTATGTGATTTTTGTTGGAGTAAATAAAAATTCCTTGAGACAGTCGGACGAAAAACTACATAAAGTTTGAAGAAAAAAAACAACAAAAAATGTACATTTATTATGTATATAAATTTTATTGATTTATATTGGCAATACAGTTCAGTAGTACCAATGATGCTGGAAAGTTAAGCAACAATAAACTATTTAATTCAATAAAATCACTTTTACATATATAAACATCCAAACATTTAAATAATACTGGTTTTAAACACCAGCAGAAAATGATTAACAGAATAAATCAATAAAATTTACAATTTCAAGTGCAAAAGGACCTAGAGTTAAACAAAATGTTATATACATGTACATGTATTTTATTTCAGCTAGTAACAGAAAGTAAACAGAACTGAAACTTTAAGCATAAAACGTCTAAATTTGGAAGACTGTTTCATCTACAGCATGATAAAGTACAGTTCAAACAAATATCCCAAACATGCTTATCTCAAAATTCAGGCTATCTCGAAGGTATTTTCAAGTCTTTTCCCAAAAAGAACATTCACACAATATCATTTTAAGTCGAATTTCAAATATCCGAGTATAATGCTTGATCCCATGGAATTTCAGATACAGAGTTTCAACCATATTGGTCATTAAAATGTTATACATCTTAACAATAAATGTTAGCATACACAATGTGATAACTTTTGCATGCAGTACTTAAACAAAAGTAATTTGATGGTATCTGATGTTAAAATCAATAATGTATGAAGTAATATATTTTTGAGGTCCCTTTTCACTTACTAATCTTTTCATTAGGACAAACATTGTAACAGTAGTAGTAGAACAAATTCCTTGAAGACAAATTTCTGAGAAATACCAAATAATAGCCAGTGTCCCTCATTCTCATATTTTCGAGCTTTATCGCTGAACAGAGACCTTGGAAAAGACTTAAGATATCCCCAACCCACACTCACACACCTTAACTCTCTGCTCAATTTATCCAAGGCAAACAAATTCCCCATTTTGATTTTGGTAAATAAACTCTAAAACTAAAAATAAATATTACCATAAATTAAACAAGAGGGCCAAATTGGCCCTATATTGCTAACCTGACTCCAATGAGAACATGTACATTGTACAATATTTCTTGTTAGTGGATCTCTACACAAATGATGTATGCCAAATACCTAAGCCTTAGGCTTGAGCTTTTTAGACAAGAATCGTTCGATGTATCTTGATCAAACTTCATCTTTAGCATCATCTTAAGTTCTTATCCAAATTACTTTCAGATGGGCACGCTGAACAAATGTTTTTGCTAAAGCTTAAAAAACAAGAAAGTAGGTCAGCAGGTCAAGGTCACAGTCGGGTGACACCTTATCACTTGGGCTCATCCGGTAAATATAATTAAACAGTCTAGGAAATATGATCTGATAATTTTTGAAATATTTTTCCTATATAACTCATATATCAAGTGACCCCTGGGGCGGGACCTCTTTTCACCCCAGGGGCATACATCGAGCAATCTTGTTAGAGATCAACCAGGCAATGATACAAACAAAATATCAAAGGCATAGGCCTTGAAATTTCAGACAAGAAGATTTTCAAAGTTTTTCCTATATAAGTCTATGTAAAATTTGGGACCCCCAGGGCAGGGCAGGGCTTCTTTCACCCCAGGGGCATAATTTGAACAATTTTGGTAGTAGACCACTAGTCAATGCAACATACCAATATCAAAAGCATAGGCCTTGCAGTTTCAGGTAAAAGATTTTTAAAGTTTTTCCTATGTAAGTCTATGTAAAACTTGGGACCCCTGGGTGGGGCCTCTTTTCAACTCGTGGTTGGGGGGGGGGGGGGGGGGGGGCATAATTTGAGTAATCTTGGTAGAGGACCACTAGGCAATGCAACATACCAAATATCAAAAGCCTATGCCTTGCAGTTTCAGACAAGAAGATTTTTAAAGTTTTTTCCTATATATGTCTATGTAAAACTAGAGACCCCCGTGGCAGGGCCTGTTTTCACCCAAGGTAATAATTTGAACAATATTGGTAGAAAACCACAAGGCAATGCTACATACCAAATATCAAACGCCTAGGTCTTGTGGTTTCAGACAAGAAGATTTTTAAAGTTTTTTTCTGTACAAGTCTATATAAACCATGTAACCCTCCTGGGCGGGGCCATATTTCATCCTAGGGGGTTCATTTGAACAATCTTGGTAGAGGTCCACTATATGATGCTACATACCAAATATCAAAGCCCTAGGCTCTTTTGTTTTTGACAAGAAGATTTTCAAAGTTTTTCCCCATATAAGTCTATAGAAACAATGTGACCCCTAGAGCGGGGCCAAATTATATCCTAGGGGGATAATTTGAACAATCTTAGTAGAGGCCCACTACATGATGCTACATACTAAATATCAATGTCCTAGGCATTATGGTTTTGGACAAGAAGATTCTCAAAGTTTTTCCCTATATAAGTCTATATAAACCATGTGACCCCTGGGGTGGGGCCATATTTGACCCTAGGGGGATAATTTGAACAATCTTGGTAGAGGCCCACTAGATGATGCTACATACTAAATATCAAAGTCCTAGGCATTATGGTTTTGGACAAGAAGATTCTCAAAGTTTTTCCCTATATAAGTCTATATAAACCATGTGACCCCAGGGGTGGGGCCACATTTGACCATAGGGGGATAATTTGAACAATCTTGGTAGAGGCCCACTAGATGATGCTACATACCAAATATCAAAGCCCTAGGCCTTGTGGTTTTGGACAAGAAGATTTTTGAAGTCTTTCCTTTCGGTTGTCATGCCAAACAGAATTCTGTATGGAATTCAATTCCTTGAACAATTTTTAAAGAAAACCATCCAAGGATCATCCCTGTGAAGTTTCATCAAAATTAGCTTGGTGGTCCAGGAGAAGCTGTTGTTTAAAGGAAAGTGTAGACGGACGGACGTACGCCGGACGGTGAGCGATCACAATAGCTCACCCTGAGCCTTTGGCAGCAGAGAACAGCAAACAGGAAAATATAAAGCAGCTTGCAGGAAAGCACAAAACAGCACACAGAAAAACACAGAACAGCAAACAGGGAAGCACATAACAGCACACAGGAAAGCACATAACAGCACACAGGAAAACACAGAACAGCACACATGAAAGCACTGAACAGCACACAGAAAGCACAGAACAGCATACATAAAGCACAGAACTGCAAACAGGAAAGCACATAACAGCATACAGGAAAACACAGAACAGCATACAGGAAAGCATAGAACAGCAAGCAGGAAAGTGCAGAATGGAAAACTGGAAAGCACAGAGCAAAATACAGGAAAACAGAGCAGCACGCGGGAAAGAACAGAGCAGGCTGCAGCACACAGGAAAGCACCGAGTTGTGCACAGTAAAGTACAAAACAACATGACGTAAAGTACAGAGCAGCAAGCTGGAAAGTACAGAGCAGAACACAGGAAAATAAAGAGCAGCAGGCAGGAAGTACAGAATAGCACGCAGGAAAGTACAGAGCAGCATGCAGGAAAGTATAGAACAACACATGAGAAAGCACAGAAAAGCATACAGAAAGAACAGTACAGCACATGAGAAAGCACAGAACAGCGCACAGGAAAGCACAGATCAGCATAAATGAAAGCACAGAACATCATACAGAAAGTACAGAACAGCAAACGGAAAAGTACAGAACGGCACACAGAAAAGCACATAACAATATACAGAAAAGCACAGAACAGCAAACAGGAAAGTACAGAGCAGCTTGCAGGAAAGCACAAAACAGCACACAGGAAAACACAGAACAGCACACAGGAAAGCACTGAACAGCACACAGAAATCACTGAACAGCACACAGAAAGCACTGAACAGCACACAGAAAGCACAGAACTACAAACAGGGAAGCACATAACAGCACACAGGAAAGCACAAAACAGCATACAGGAAAAGCACAGAACAGCATGCAGGAAAGTGCAGAATGGAAAACTGGAAAGCACAGAGAAGCACGCAGGAAGTAGAGAATAGCATGCAAGAAAGCAATGAACAGCAAGCAGGAAAGAAAGAACAGGACGCAGGTAAGTAAGTAGCAGCTCGTAGGAAAGTTCAGAACAGCACACAGGAAAGTGCAGAGCAACATGCGGGAAAGCACCGAGTTGTGCACAGTTAAGTAGAACAGCATGAAGCTTACTGGTAAACACAGAGAGGTGCTTACTGGAAAACACAGAGCAATGCACAGAAAAGCATAAGGGAAAGCCCAGACCAAAGCACAGGAAAGCACAGAGACATTTGAAATACTGTGCATGTGTTTTACTGTACATGTTACGTGTTCTTTATATTGACTTTCTTAATTTGTCATCAAAAACATGTTGATAATACAGTTTTCATCAAAATGTTTTGAACATAACAGATTTATTTGCATAGTCTGAGAACTTATTGACTGTCCCTCGTTGATGACATTTTCTATGGATTTATTCTTTGCTTCGTGAAATTCATTCCTTTAAAACCAGAGTCTGGAGAATATTGTAGTTTATAACATTCCGTGTTAAAGGTGTTATAATCGTTCGTGGTAAAGGTGTTTGTTAAGGTCATAAGTTACAGGTAATGAATATGGAACTCTTGAAAATGTATTATTTATTTCATTGTGCTCGAAGTATTGTGCATTGTTGAATGTATTTGCATTTAAAGTTACTTGAACAGTTGGTGCGATTTTTAAGTAAACATAAAATCTGGTGTATGCAGGATTAAGTATATACTATGAAATCATGTCATTTCGTGTATGAAGTTACCGTTTTCTGCTGATCAAGGTAAAAGAAGATTAAATTCTGCTTGTTTGTTGGAAATTTATCTTCTGGACTCGCTCAACCATGAAATCCACAAAAATTAGTCACCAATGAATTCTAATGATTTCATGGTATCTGACTTTTAGAAGTTACGGAAGGAATAGCAAGCGGTACTGAATATTCGTGGAGACCTCTTTATGGTGTTTATAAGTCTTTGTTTAACAGTTCAGAAGCCTTTGTTCACACTTCACTTCTTGAAAGACGTTGTGTTTTGAAATTTACATTATTATTACTTTGTAAAGAACATATGCTAGTGTGTTTATAAATTCCAAATGTCATTTTCAGAAAATTGCAAGTTATTACAAATATCGAAATTGACTTTGTCTTTGCAAAAAATGTGCTAAAAATGGCTTTAAATGATTATATACTGCAACCTCTTATATGCTGCTAAGAATTCGTGAAACGCGAGTGTTAGTGTTTTATGACATGATGAGGATAAATATTCATCAACGTTTTGAATTTACGAGTGTCCTTAGTCGTGAGTATTAGCAAAAATATAACCATTTAGAATTTTACCTGAGCTGCACCATTCTAATCACTGTGAAATGACAAACAAAAATACAGTGGAAACTCGGTATCTCAAATTCCAAGGGAGCAGTTGTTTACTTCGAGATATTCGAAATTGACTTAAAATGATATTTCTTGCACATATTTTTAGAAACTGGACTTAAAAATGTCTTCGAGACATATTTTGAGATATAAGAGTTTTAACTGTACTGTATTCAAGACCGCAGGTAATTAAATTTCAGCATCCGATTTTATTTTATTTTTTTTTTTTGCGGGTGGGGGTTGGGGGGCGTATTTTAAACTGATCTCAAAATTTGATTGTTTAACCGTAGACATCAATAAAACTAATGTTTCATTACTTTTTAACAATTGATTTTAATTCTAGTATGGGAAGTATAATAAGCCGATACAAGAGGGAGGGAATTGTTGAAGGCCGTACTTTGAATACGCCAGTTTGTCGGGTAAGAGTTCAGTAAGATAACTTAATTTTGAACTTTTGTACCTTAAATCTGTATTTCTGGAAAGAACCCCATTTATGAATAAATTGAACTAAGGCTTTTATGTTTCATATGATAATCCGTATTTGATTAGATATTTTAAAGAAAAAAAAAAGATTTTATTTCGCTTTTACTTTATGAAATTTTGAAATACTTCGGGGCCATTTTTATGAAGTATTTTAGTTTTAACGTTTTTGTGTTCTTAGGTCTTGTTTGTCACCATCATCAGCATTATATATGACAACGTTCATCAATCAGGAATTAATGTTTTAGGAATTATACCACTTTTTTTTTTACTTATTTCTGGGTAATTTTCATGCGCTTAAACTCTAAAGATTATTTCAGAAGAATGTTTATTGATGGTTAATTGCAGGACAATATTCATGAAGTCTAACTTGAACCTTTATGACCAATATATGACATTTTTTGTTAATTTGCCGTCAAATCTAGCACGCTCGCTCACTGCATGATTATATTGTACAGCCCAAGACTGATATGCCGGAAAAATTTCCTCAGTTGGCAAAACTTGAGCACCAGAGTTCCGCCGAGGATATACAAGAATCTGTAAGTCTCAGTACAGGGTTCAAGTGCCTGATGGGTAGGAAGGATAGCACAGAATTTACTGGTTACCTCCAAGAGAGAAGTGAGTATTCAAGTTATTTCATTTGATTCTTCTTCAAAATTTAAAGTAAGCCATGAGATAATACAGGCTTCAGTCCTCTAGAAATTGATGAAAAGTGTATTATTTCAAATTGCAGGAGTTTTAAAGAAAATCTGATATGTTTTGAATTCAAACAAGGAAAATGTTTGCTTGAAAAAGAATTTGTCCCAAATAAATGTCTATGAGCAAGAAATACTCTAAAATGAATACTATTAAATCATTTATTTTCTGTGCCTAAAATTTTGTGATTTTGGTCAAATCAGCAATTTCGTGGGGATATGAATTCGTGCATTTCAACGCTTGAACATAAAAGTAATGGGAATTTTACTTGTTCGTTGAGATTGAATTTCGTTAACTAAAAATTAGTCCCCCACGAATATTAATGATTTCACAGTACTCTCCTTTTCTTGTGGGCTGCATATTTCCAAACTATATAGGGTATTTGGCTTTATTTAGAGAGAATTCCAAATAAAACGTTTAAAAACTAAAGTCATACTAAATTACTTACAATTTAATACTTAAATAAATCCTAAAGCTCTAGGTTTCAGTTCTAGTGTTCCAGAGTACATATTTCACAGTGACTTTAAGATATCTTATGCCTGATTTTCATAGTTGATAAAATTAATGAATAATACCGTGACTAACATTAAATGAATTGTTTTAAAATTTCAGTAATTTCTTGAATTCAAAATGTAAAGCGTGATTATATCTTTTATTCTGGTTTTAAAAAATACAGAATTCTTTTTCAGAATTCAAGAAGTGCCATTAAACCGAATATATTCATTTGTTTTATGTTGCCATGAAAACAACAGGGCTGCCATTATGATAAAGTATTGAAATGTTCATAACTTTTTTCAATTTTAGATTGATTTTGAAAATTATTGCACCATTTTAAATGATTTAAGAAGACCTAATAGACAGAATGAATATCAGAATTTAGTTAGAGTATACAGATGTCTTCAGATTACTGTCATAAAGAATTCTTTTGTCTTTCAGACAATAAAAGTAAAAAATGGAAAAGTTTTTATTTCATACTGAACGGAAGAAACAGGAAACTTTGCTTCTTTGAAAATGAAAAAGTGAGTATCGTAGTTAGTCTTGGTAACATTAAATTGGGATAATTTAGCAATTACTGTGAGTTCATTGAGCAGGAAATTTTGTGGTTTCAACCAAAATGCCTACTTTGTGGGGATTTCATTAATTTGTGCATTATGAATAGAAATTTTATTAACCCGTATCATGCTAGACATGATTGATGAAGATGCCTTTTCGATCAGTGTAGATCTTTATCAGACTTCACACCCATGCAGTCTGATCAAGCTCTGCTCTGTTCGCCATTCAGTCAGTATCTTTTTGGTAAGCACCCCTTTAAACAGTTAGTGGTACTGTCCAAATTGAAAGATGGACAAGTTCATTACATAAACTTAGCAGGGTAAGCGTAAAGTTTGAGCATTTGGATTTAATTTCATCGATTGATACGGGTATAACGATATATCGCAATTCATTGTATTGCGATACATTAGTCTGGCGAAACGCCTATTGTATCATAGGCCTGTTTCGTGATACAGAAATGATACAGTGAAAGGTAGAAACATTGAATGAAAACTTTCATAAAAGCAGTTTTAAAGATTTCAAAAAATTTCAAGTATTTTTCTAGTGTAGGAACATTGATATTTTAGCTCAAAGTGCTCAGGGTGAGCCATTGTGATCACTCGCCGTCCGGCGTCCGTCCGTCCACACTTTCCATTAAACAACATCGCCTTTGAAACCATTTGGTGGAAGTTGATAAAACTTGGCCTGGATGTTCCTTGGGTGGTTCCCTTCAACAGTTGCTCAAAGAATTAAATTCCACTCAGAATTCTGGTTGCCATGGAAACCGAAAGGAAAAACTTACAGAATCTTCTTGTCCAAAATTGCAAGGCATAGAACCTTGATATTTGGCATGTGACATCATTTGATCCTCTATGAAAATTGTTCAAATTATGCCCCTTGGTTGAAAAGAGGCCCGCCCCTAGGGTCCCAAGTCTTACATAGACTTATAGGGAAAAACTTTAAAGATCTTCTTGGCTGAAACTATGACCTAGGCCTTTGATATTTGGTTTGTAGCATTGCCTATTGGTCCTCTCTCCTAAACTTATTCAAATTATTTCCCTGGGGTGAAAAGAGGCCCTGTCCTGGGGTCCCTAGTTTTACATAGACATATAGGAAAAAAATAAAAATCTTCTTGCCTGAAACTGCAAGGCCTAGGCTTGTTGCATTGCCTAGTGGTCCTCTACCAAACTTATTCAAATTGTATCCCTGGGGTGAAAAGAGGCCCTGCCCTGGGGGTCCCTAGTTTTACATATAAGGAAAAAAAACTAGCCTAAGCCTTTAATATTTGGTACGTAGCATTGCCTAGAGGTTCTCTAACAAGAATGTTCAAATTATGCACAGGGGTGAAAAAATGCCCTGCCCCGGGGGTCACTTGTGTATGAGTTATATAGGAAAAAAAACTTCAAAACTTATCTGATTACATTTCCTAGACTGTTTAATCATAATTAACAGATGATCACAAATAATTAGGGTTCACTTGACTACGGTCTTGACCTACTGACCTACTTTCTTGTTTTTAGCTCGACTTAGCTATTCTACTCACCCTGGCGCCGGTGTAATGAAGTATTTCGACCCCCATAGAATAACGACCCCCGGTCATTATTCTATAGAAAATGTGACTCCTTTCCTGTAAAATATTGACTCCCCTTATAAAAAACCGACTCCCTTTGAAAACTCTATAGAATAACGACCCCGGTCATTATTCTATAAAAAACTGACCCCTCCAAGTAAAATACTGACTCCCTAAAGATGACTCCCTTCGAATCTCATAGAATAACGACCCCGTTTATTATTCTATAGAAAAAGTGACTCCTTCCATGTAAAATACTCACTGCCGAAATTACTACATTCGAACGCTCATACAATATCGATTCCCGGACATTATTCTATTTAAAAAGGTTCATTACCAACTTTTAGTAACATCGATCTACCGGAAAATCGATAAATTTGCCTATATAAACAAAGAAGGAAAAAAATACTTAAACTTAAATAGAAAAAGTTCTATTCGGAAATCAAAAATTCGATACCCCACAAATTAAAGTTTAATTTATTCCGGATATTATGAATATTTTTTTAAAAAAAAATATTTTAATATTTGGTTGGTCCTTTTTGATTTTAAATAGACCCACCTCAGTTCATATAGACTCTGTAGGAAACGGGTAAAAGAAAACTGACTTTTTCAAATATAACAGATAAAATGAGATATATTCCGCAAATAATCAAAAATTCGATACCCCTAAAAATGTAGAAAAATTATTCGATTTTCGTTATGTGTAATTTGTTTTAATTTTTTAATGGTTTGTTTGGTCCTTTTTGCATTTTAGTGTGTACAGTGAACATTTCTTAAAAAATTCCGGCTTTTTCCGCCGTTATCCGTAAGTACTCGGAAGCTTTACGGAAAATATTGTCGTCTGCTAGTCGGTACAAATTGTTATAGCTCAAAGCCTATGAATTGTAGGCAACTTCACACTGACAAAAAAAAAACCTGACATTGTAATTAGACAAATTAAAACAAATTAATTGTTGAACTCAGAAACGCCGAAACCTAGATCCGCTGTCGTTTAAAATAACGCTATGGAGGATTTTGTGTTCAATCCGCATTAAAAATACAAATGCTTTTAATTTTCATCGCAAAAAAATACTTAAAGAAACTAATTCTCATGTGTTTTCGTAAAATATAGTCTGTCAGTAATTGAGTTTCAAAGCATTCTTAAGAAATATAGCGATGATTAATTTCCAGATACCTATATTATTTTTTGCCGAACGATTTGGAGACTTTTTATTGCCGCGGCGGTGCGGGTCCGATCTCCGACGCGGTCATCTTTTTTTTCTTCATATGGGATTTTTTAATAATTTTGAAACAAAAAAAAATCATTTTCTATTATTCATAATAATATTATGACCAAACTTTAATTTGAAAGATAGCCTTGATGAACTGATAATTCTGCTTCTTTCCGAACCTACTTTGTATATATTATTCTGTATTCTTAAATTAATGCATGTTTTTGGTACATTCTTTAATCATTCGTTTTAAAAAATTGCGATATCTATTATTTGTTTTAGTCTCAAGATTGCACACAATCACATTAAGCATAAAATGATTTAATTGTAACAAATATCTTAAAATTACCTTTTGACTTTTATTGTGTATTACAATATTGCTTAGGGGTAAACAATATCCGGTCAGTGTTGTTTCAAGGCGGGTCATAAAAGATACAAAAGATATGTTACCCCACTTACTGTAAGTGATAGGTATTTTTATGGTTTTATGGTTTTTGCGTTGTAATATATGTCTTTTCCCTTTCTTTCAGGAATTTTGTTTTTTTAAGATTTTACCCTTATTTCATGAATCGTATGACAGTAGGAAAAATCAGTACAAATTTAGAATTCACATCCTTAATGGAGTTGTTCCGTAAATATTTACTGAGTAAAGATCCTGGCCCAAATTTCACGAAAAATCTTAAGTTATTACTTAGTTAAGTCTGCTATTCTTAAATTGAGACATTGATGAAGTTATTGTTATTCAATGTTGTTTTTTTTTCCTGTAACAATATATTTATAGTTAAAGTATACTATGGTAGTAGTATTTGTCAGCAGTACTTATTCAAGTCACGCAAATATGATATTTCTATTTAGGCACGATATAAGAAACTTAATCCTTACCATGCTATGTAGGACCACATTCGTAACAGATCGCATTTGTAACAGGTGTTACAAATGAGATCGCATATGTAACAGAAATCAAGCTACAATGCTAAATTACAATAACTTTATGTTATGGAAATACATGAGAATTTGCTGTTTTTACTACCTTTTACGATGAAAATCGAAAAACGTTAGTGATTCAGAATTTAGAAACAAAAGCTCATATTCTAATGTTCATAATATGTGAAAGAAAGCGCGTATAGAGTAAGTATATACGCTTTCTAAATATTTTAGATAACATATTCATATTCTTGAATATTTATTTTATTTACAGACAGTCTCTTGTCCGTTAATATTTCTTTTCTGTACATAGATATACGTTAGCATGATGCTTCATTATTAAAAAGAAAGTAAATCTGTGTTCGATATATAAAATGTAACGATTTCTAAATATTTTAGATAACATATTCATATTCTTAAATATTACTTTTATTTGACAAGTAATAAAGTATTAAATAACTTTTCGACTTGTTCCGATTTTCACTTTAATATTATTAAAACTTCATTCAATTCAAGTATATCGTTTAGCAAACCGCCCGCCTGTAAATGCATCAGATAAACCAAAGCTGTTAATTATCGATTTCCCCCCGTGTTACTACAACAACAACAATTAGTACGGAAATCAACGAATCCGTCCGGTAGCGATGATACTGGATTATTGGTTTTATTGATTTTTATGATAGGTAGATCTGTCCCGCTTTATCGGTTTCGAGATGTTACTAAAAGTTGGTAATGACTCTTTCCGTGTAAAACACCGGCTCCTAAAAAGACTTTCGACGATAATATCTATTAAAAAGTGATCCCCACCAAACCCAACGGACAATTTTACTAGATCTACAACTCTAATACCCTCCATTGCCAATAGTAAACATTTTGATTGTACTACTACTACTGGTGCCGCTACTTCTATTGCTATTACTACATGTACTTCTTCTTCTTCTACTACTACTACTACTACTTCTACTACTACTACTACAACTGCTACTACTGATACTACTATACCTGCTTCCACTAATACGTCTTGTACATCTACCTCTTCTTCTCCTGCTGCTGCTGCTGCTACTGCAACTGCAACTACCACTGTCACTACTACTACTACTACTACTACTACTACTTTCTATTGTTGCGGCTACCGTACTTTACTGCCACTGCTAAGTATTGCAACTTCTATTAATACTTAGTTCTATGCTAGCAGTTTCTTGTGCTGTTTTCTTCTGAAGAATTACTTCATACCGAAGTTTGCAGGGATTATTGACACTGGTGTGTTTTGTGAACGTATTGTGAATTGTTATTTTCCTGAAAAAAATGTATACACCAAGATACAGCGTCTAGAAATAGAATTTTTCCCGTTGCGGAATGCTCTGATTTCTGTGTCAGTGATGGTATCTGGGGCTAATGGTCAAACGGAAGGACAGACGGACGGACCGTTGGAGGGCAAATCTATATGTCCCCCTCCCCCGAGTGGGGGCATAAAATGCAGCAATTAGGCCTTAGATACATGAGTTATCACTAAATTTGACCAAATGACCGGGGGTCGTTTTTTTTATGGGAGTCAATATTCTTCGTGAGGTTCAGTTTACTTCACGTGGGGGAGTCATAGTACTATGATCTGGAGGTCATAATACTATGACCGGGGGATCACTTTTTCTATAGAATAATGACCGGGGGATCATTATTCTATGGGGGTCGAAATACTTCATTACACCGGCGTATAGTAGTCGCAACTTGACCGCGATGGTTGACCTTATGCTGATTATTCATATCGATTATATCATTGTAGAAATGAGGGGTGCAGTAAATCTATATCACGATAAATGTACGTCAGTTTTAAATTTATGTATGCAAAGAGATGAAGCGTTTACGTACGTTCCTTTTCAATAATAGGTTGTGCCTCATTATATATTATAATACAAAAGTCAACCATCGGGGTCAAGTTACGTCCACTATAACACCTTGGTTAAAGTTTTGCATGCAAGTACATAATTATGGCTATCATTTAAAGGCATATAGCTTTGAAACTTATTTTTTCTTTTTCTAGGTCAAGTCCCATACCTCTGACATGTATTTTGAGCAAATTATGCCCCCTTTGGACTTAGAAAGTCCTGCATCCCCAGCTTTTATTATATTTGACTGGCATATCTTAGTAGGTTGTTCGCCTTGAAAATTATCCGATAATCAATACTGGTTTACCTAGTGATGTCACTTTGAGCAATAGATTATATAGATCTAGGAAATTTATTTTCAATGATTTATTTCAAATATAAATTTAAGTTTTTGAATATTTTAACACATATGGCAGTATACATCAATTTCTCCTCTTCAATTTCATGTGAAAAAATTTATTCTAACTGAACATCTTCTTGCTTCCAATTTTGTTTTAAAAGTATCACCATCGCTTATATTGAACATACAGTGAAAATCACTAGTCTTTTCAATTTCTTTTACTTTAGAGGCAAATAAACTATATTTTCCAAAACATGACAACTTATTAACACATATTTTGGTGTTCTTTACTTTATAAACAATACAATGGTATATTTATAATTGTAATAGGGTAAAAGCTTCTTGCTTCCATTTAACGTCAAATTGTCTCAAGAAATTAAAAACTGTTGAATTTCTTAAGTTCTGATGTTACTTAAACGGTGATAATTTACGAAACTCATACACTAGTAAATGACCTACGATTCAATATAGCTTTTGCAAATAATAACGTTTATATTTGTCTCATTAGACAAAAATAGAAAAAAATGAACAGAACAGAATAGAACAGAGATTTGATTTTTCACCCAACTGTTTGAATTATTGCAACTGTGTGGTATGAGAACAATACGAATCAACATAAATTACATTATTTCCGACAGAAGGCTAAATATTTTGAATATTGAAATTTTCGACGACAGGAGAAAAACTACGTCAAAAATAATTTTCTTATGAAATAGTTTAATTTGCAAATTAGGCGCTCATTGAAAGCTGGTGAGAGGACATTTATCTAAACAAAAGACAGCATGGTTTCCACGCTGTGCAAAGAAAGGGTGAAATTAACAGGTGCGCAATATCGTGTCCAATTTAGAAATGAAATCCAAGCTTGAAAACAAAACAAAACAAAAAACAACAAAACGACAACAACAACAACAACAAAAAACAACAACAACAAAACATTTATGATAGCTTGCTTTCCATGAGTTTGCACGGTAGGATAACTGTATCGCTGTAGTACGACCTACATTTTTGTAACGGTTTTGTTCGTGGAAAGCATGCAAAATAGCCACATTCACAGCTTAAGACTTTGGTTTACAGATGAATTTGATTTCATGACTGAATTGTATAATATGTACAAACACATATCTGGATGGCATA
Organism: Mercenaria mercenaria; assembly: GCF_021730395.1. Taxonomy (NCBI): domain Eukaryota; kingdom Metazoa; phylum Mollusca; class Bivalvia; order Venerida; family Veneridae; genus Mercenaria; species Mercenaria mercenaria. Next base: position 28,299,475 of record NC_069368.1, read on the forward strand.
TTTGATTTATGTATATCATTGATTTTACAAGTAACTTAGGCACTATAAATAAGTAGACAGGGTGAATCAAAAAAAAAAAGTGAGTTCGGATCTCAATGATACATATACACCAATGCTGATACGTAAATTCAGAAACTTAATTTATAATAAAATAGATTCTTTCTTTTCTTGATTTCTAGGGAATACCTAGGATCAAGGCCAGTTAATAAAACATGTGTGTGCGTGTTTTAGTAACATGTATGTTTTTTAAATTTGTTAAATTGCTCGGGTCTTTTTTTTTTTTTTTTTTTTTTTTGGCCAATGACTGTCAAATACAGTGATTGCATAGTAAACTTCTAGACATGAAAGTTAAACAAAAGTACCGTTATATGGACAAGAGCAATCATACCAAATGGGAATACATGTATCTTAACACAAGTTTCGTTTTTTCTCGAGGAAAACAATTATACATGCTTTTGTGGGAAAGCTCGTTTATGAAATAATTCTCGGATTTCAATATATAGCGGGATTCAAAGTTTCAAAAGAAAAGAAATTTATCTAAATGTTTCATTTTCTGTTACACGACAACACGAATTTCGCTACATAAGCTAACATAATGTTTTTTTTTGCAGAAATGTTTTATATCTTTACAAGAATAATATTTCTATATGAATCTATAAAACATGATTTATATTAAAAACTGGCAACATGTTACGTTGCTTTCTATGCCCGGAGCAACATGCGAGCTTAATTGCGGTGTATTACCTGAAGCAAAATTTTAGATCAATGCAAAATCCATGACAAAGAATTATTGACTTCAGACTTCGGTCATGACTGACACGACCTTAGCTAATGTAAGGGAGACAATCCAGTTAGAATGGAATTGCTTTAACGCAGTCAATAATTAAGGGAGCGGATTCTTGCAAATTCTCGTTAAAAGCTAATTACATCAAGTCCCATAACTCTGACATGCATTTTGGTCCAATTATTTTCCCTTTGCAACAACTTAATACTTCTGGTTAAAGTTTTGCATGCAAATTACTATCTCCAAAACTAATGCAGATACTGGAATGAAACTCGAAAAAAATTGGCTGTCTTACAGGCAGCTCTTGTTTAAGAAACAGCCTTGAAATTAGGATGACATATAAAGTTTTGCACACCGATCTTAACAGCATAGAAATTTGGACAACGTTTTTAACTTTCAATACAGATTTCAATTTTTATCTTTAATGTTCTTACCCCTGACCTACTGACCTTCTTTCTTGTTTTTGAAGCTACGGCAAAGAGATCTGGACCACTTGTATAATGTTTGAGAGATACAGCAGAGTTTTAGACCACCTGTATAATTTTTAACAGATTTCAGTAGTTATTTCGGATAATCTTTACCATGACCTTCTCACCATTTGTTTGTTTATTTGTTTTTTAGCTTTAGCAAAGACATTTATTCAAGTAAGCAAATAAATTCAGGTGAGTGATATAGGGGCATCATGACTCTCTTGTGATAGATAAAATTTTCTGATACCGAACAATTTTCTTCGTTTTTGTTGTCATACAATCTGTAGGTCAGTGCCTTTAATATAGATCAATGCGGTACGCTGACATGCCAGAACAACAAACTATTGCTAAATGTGACAAATACTTGCAAAAACGACAATTTAACGTGCCGATACTGGGGCATTTGGAGCCGAGTAGTTAAGGCCGCTGACTTCAAATCACTTGCCCTTCACCGATGTGGGTTCAAACCTCTTGGGGCTTGGAAGCCATCTAGTTGGCTTACGGAAGGTCGGTTGATCTACCCAGGTATCTGCTCGTGATGAAATAATGCATGGAGGGGCACCTGGGGTCTCCCTCCACCATCAAAGCTGGAAAGTCATCATATGACATATAATTGTGTCTGTGTGACATTAAACACAGCAAAATAAATAAATAACATGCTGATACAACAGATACTACCTTTGTCGTATTGGCGCACTAGTTTGTCATGTTAGTGTCTCTTCATGAGCAGTAAAAAAAAATTTGCAACACCCCTCACTCCCCTAGTAGCAGAATTCTGTTACACATGTTCATTAAGGAAACTGGGAAACACGCCAAGATGATCAATAACTGGTGAATAATCAATTAATTTAACATCATTCTCACACAGAATAATCAGATAAACATTACTCTCACACACAAGAATCAATTAGAAATTACTCTCATATAGAATAATTAAGCAACATTATTGTCACACAGAATTATCAATTAAACATAATTCTCACATTAAACAAGAGGGCCAAGAAGACCCTGTATCGCTCACCTGACCTATTGACCTCAAGATTAACATTCTGACCAAGTTTCATGAAGATACAGTCATAAATGTGGCCTCTAGAATGTTAACAAGCTTTTCCTTTGATTTGGTCTAGTGATCAAGTTTTTGATTTAATCTGACCCAGATTTGAACTTGATCTACAGATTATCAAGATTAACATTCTGACCAAGTTTCATTAAAATAAAATATGGTTATAAATGTGGCCTCTACAGTGATGACAAGCTTTTCCTTTAATTTGACCTGGTGACCTAGGTTTTTATTCTACATGACCCAGATTCAATTCGGACATCGTGATTATCAAGATTAACATTCTGACCAAGTTTCATGAAGATACAATCATAAATGTGGCCTCTAGAGTGTTAACAAGCTTTTTCTTTGATTTGACCTCGTGACATAGTTTTTGACCCCAGATAACGCAATATCGAACTCGTCCAACCTTATTGAGGGTAACATTCTGAACAAGTTTCATTAAGATTGGGTCAAGATTGTGACCTCTAGCGTGTTAACAAGCTTTTCCTTTGATTTGACCATGTGATCTAGTTTTTGACTCCAGATGACCCAATATCCATTTTTTTCAAAATTTCATTGAGGGTAACATTCTGACCAAGTTTCATTAAGATTGGGTCAAAATTGTAAACTCTGGAGTGTTAACAAGCTTTTCCTTTGACTTGACCTGGTGACCTTGTTTTTGACCTCAGATGACTCAATATCAAACTCTTCCAAGATTTTATTGAGGGTAACATTCTGACCAAGTTTCATTAAGATTAGGCCAAAATTGTGACCTCTAGAGTGTTAACAGTCAAATTGTTGACGTCGGACGGACGACGGACGGACGACGACGGACACAGGGCGATCACAAAAGGTCACATTGAGCACTTTGTGCTCAGATGAGCTAAAATATCAATCAAATACATGTAGACTAATCAATAAATGTTAATGTATACAAACTGGATCAATATGTGAGTATTTCAACATGGTAAATGAGCAAGTGATGATTATATATACCAGAATAATAATCAATGCTTAACAAACAATCAATGATCATGTTAATACGAATCATTAACTAACAAACTAATTTAACAATAAATTACCAGGATAATGTATACACATCTCATGCATAAGCTAGGAGTAATTGATAAATCATCATCTACTGCTCAAAATTTCCTTCTAAAGCTGAACTTACTGAATGTTCAAGCATCTGAATGATCATTAACATGCTCACAAACCAACAAAATGGTCACTAACATGCTAACAAATCACCACAATGATCATTAAAATGTTCACAAATCACCACAATGGTCACTAATATGCTCACAAATCACCACAATGATCACTAACATGCTAATGTATCAGCAAAATAATCACTAACATATCCACAAATCATCACAATAATCATCGAAATGTTCACAGATCACCACAACGATTACTAACACACAAATCTTAACCATGATCACTGATATACTCACAAATCAATAAAACAATCAATCACATTCTCAAAATCATTAAATGATCAAAAACTCATTCATAAATCCTTTACATTACACTGATTGCTAACACCCTCACAAATGAGAGATAAAGGCATGACACAATAAAAAATATGTCATCCAGAGACGAATCAATTACACTTGGTGCAAAATGAAACAAACATATTTTCGCAATTACCTAATAAAAACGAAGTATTGTACAATATACCAGAGAGCAATGTATCACTCCACAATCAAGTTTGAACCTTTTCCTTGGTAAAACAAAATTTAAGACTTCAGAGACGATTTAAGATTATTCTTCAATAATTCATTTTAACTAGTCTGATACATTTTTTCTTCTGAAAATCTCATAATACTTTTCAAGGAAAGTCTTCTCTCTCACCAGACACAACATCCAGCTCAGTCCATCAATCTCACTGATTTATAATATACCAGTCTGTCTTACTCACTGATTTATTGCAAACCAGTCTGTCATATTCACAGATTTATTGCAAACTAGTCTGATTTATAATAAACCAGTCTGTCATACTCACTGATTTATTACAAACTAGTCAGTCATACTCTCCTGTTATTTTACAAACTAGTCTGTCATACACACCAACTTTTCTATTCCAAACCAGTCTGTTATACTCATGACTAAATTCCAAACAGGTCTGTTATACTGACTTGTTCTACATCAGTCTGTCAAACATACTGACTTACTCCAAACCAGCCTGTTCTACTAAAAGATTACTCCAAACAAATCTGTCATACTTAGTGACTCTTTCCAAATCTGCCTGTCATATTCACGGACTTATTCCAAACCAGTATGTCATACTCACAGATTTATACTGCCTTTTTCCAACTAGTCTGTCATACTGACTTAATTTCAAACCTGTCTGTCATAACCTTGACTTATTTTATATAAGTCCGTAACACTGACTTACTCTAAATCAGTCAGTCATACTCAATGATTATTCCAAACAAGTCTGGAATACTCTGACTTAAAACCAGTCTACCATACTCATTGACTAATTCCAAACCTCCTTATCATATGAACAGACTTATTGCTTATCTATACAAATAATACACAATGTATCACTGAAACAATCACTAAACCATTATCAATACTCTTATCACAAAACAACTCACCATTTTTACTAAATCGGACACCAAACAACCACAATAAAGTCTCTAAAACACCAGATTACCAACACTCTGATCGCAGACACCAAACAATCACAACTTATTCACAAACAGAAATTCACCAATACCAACACAGACAACATATATACTACACAATCACAAAACTGAAATCACCAATACCAACCCGCAGACACCATGCAATCACAACTAAATCAAAAACACAAAATCATCAATACTAACACACAGAGACCATGCAATCACAACAAAATTACAAAACTGAAATCACCAATACCAACACAGACAACATATATACTACACAATCACAACTGCAACACAAAGGTATAACTGGATCAGAATAAACACAGATTCACAAATGCATCAAATACATGACTGAACCTCTAACACAACACAACTACACGAGAAAGCGCACAATCATGACTGGATTACAAACATCACAATCACAATGGAATTATTTATTTGATTTGACCTAATGACCTAGTTTTTGACCCCAGATAACCCATATTCAAATTTGACCTAAACTTCATCAATGCAATCATTCTGACCAAATTTCATGAAGATCAATTGAAAAATACAGCCTCTCTCACATACACAAGGTTTTTCTTTGATTTGACCTAGTGACCTAGTTTTTGACCCCAGATGACCCATTTTTAAACTCAAGGTAACCTAATGTTTGACCCCAGATGACCCATATTCGAACTTGACCTAGATCTAGGCAATCCTTCTAACCAAAATTCATGAAGATTAATTGAAAAATACAGCCTCTATCGTATATACAAGGTTTTTCTTTGATCTGACCTAGTGACCTAGTTTTTGACTCCAGATGACCCTTTTTCAAACCCGGCCTAGATTTCATCAAGGTAATCATTCTGACCAAAATTCATGAAGACTTATTGTAAAATACAGCCTCTATCGCATACACGAGGTTTTTCTTTGATTTGACCTAGTGACCTAGTTTTTGACCCCAGATGACCCATTTTTAAACTCAAGGTAATCATTCTCACAAAATTTGATGAAGATCAGTTAAAAAATACAGCCTCTATCGCTAAATGTTGACAGACAGACAGACAGACGACAGACGACGGACGCCGGACATCGAGCAATCACAAAAACTCACCTGAGCATTGCTCAGGTGAGCTAAAAACGGACAGGCAAATATCAAGTGTCGCCCATGTATTGCTTCTTGTGATTTGTCGCTATGTCAGTCACAGCAATAAGCCTCTTCAAAGCCTGAAAATAGAAAATATTTACCATGAAAACATTTAATTGTGCAACAAATTTTGCATTTAGTCTGCCAATATCTTGGGAAAATGTGACTTCTGATGGCATTTTTTGTTAATGCTCGGATATTAGTATAAAAGTAATCCTTAGGATCGAACATGAAATTTAAAAGGGGCTGTCGCCTTCTATGGTCCCTCATTTAAGTACAATGGGGTCAAAAGTCAAATAAGTGCATTTACAAATATACTATGCCGCTGTGCACTCGTTTCAATTTCATATACCATCTAAATTGGTTTAAATATTGTGTCTCAACGCCCTTTAGTATTTTATAAATAAAACTGATGATATATATATATATATATATATATATATATATATATATATATATATATAATATATACGAGTATAATATCATATAGAATAATATATAAATCTGGGGAAAATGGCATACGATGGCAAAGTGTGTTTTACTTGACATGTTTGCTAATCTTTATATGTGGATGAACTAGAGAGATATTTTGAAACTGTCGTATCCAAGGGTTATTTCAATGTAATTTTAAAGTCACAGACATGTCAAGGTCAAAACTGAACTTTTAAAAATGACTCTATGTTACTAAAGGTAGCAAAATGGTGCGTATATTAATAACATACACAACAAATTTTTTAACTCCACAACTGTTTTTTCCCTATATCGCCAAATTTTGACAGATTTGAATGAATGTTTTACATAATGTTAAATGATTATTTTATTATAATATAACATATAAACGATCATAGCCTGATGTAAATTCATTTAACTCTAAGGGTAACAATAAGGTAATCCTTTAATCAAAAGTCACATAAAAAGCAGATTCCAAATCACAGTAGTACACTTTGATCCTATTGATTCAATGAAATTCAAATAATTATTGTTCCTTCTCAAGGGTAGGAACACTTATGGTGAACATGTCACACTTGACTGAGCATGTAATGGATACAAGGGTATCGTCAAAGGATACCGATTTCCCGTAGGGCGCCGCCATCTTGGACTCATGCATATTCATTACAAATAGCCTCTAGCCCAGTATGTGTTTACGCATCTTTATTTCAGTCTTTAGTGCAATACAACTACGTAAAATAACAGAACAACAAGACACAATAATAAAGTTTAAATCATGTAACTCCTCAATTGAATATATCATAGGAAAGAATCGAGATCAATGAAATGAATATGCATCATCTAAAAATAGACTCCCGCCAAAAAAAAATTACGTAATGAAATTGTCCCTGGTCACGTGATTTTTTTTAGCTTCTAAGGTTATAACACACTAAATAGTTTTTGTTCTTTATTCTATATAAAATCAAAGAACTTATAGCTCTTTGATAAAATTGACCTATTTCCAATGGCCGCAGCACACACCAGGACCCATTATAAATGTCTGTAACCTACATTTTCTTGAAGAAAATTGTTAGTGCTAAAGAAAAATCAAAAGAAAAGTAGGGGTCATGTTTGATGCAAGAAAAATAATTTCAGTCAAGCACACAAACTACAAAATCAGCTAAAAAATGAGACCCCAAATTATACTAGTGGTGTATGATCTAAGTTTCCATGAAAAATTTTGTCATGTTGTTATTTCATTATGAAAATGCTACCTACAAGTCAGTCATAGATCTGTCATGTGATTTTAGCAAAAACATTGCAAAGAAAATAATGAAAATAGCTCTACAGAGCAAAGAAACTGAGGACTATTTGTGTCCGCCATTATGCGACTACCATTTTTTTTCGCGCCATTTGTCTATTTAGTGTCTGTATGCCTCTAACGTTTCAGATTTGCAAGTGCTTTCTCGTACTTTTTTACTCTTCCTGATTTGTTTTTCGACTCGTAAATGCATTATGAAATTTCTTTGTGTTAAGTGTGCAGGTACTCGCTGGTGTAGTCGCGTGATGAAAACATCCGGAATTGAAATACGGACTGCAAGACAAATGCTTCCAAATAGCATAATATGTACTGCACTTGCTTATATCTAAAAGGAAACAACTTTGGATTATGATAAAACTGTTTATACTCAGATTAGTTTTTAAATAGTTAAGTTTGCACCAAAATTGACAGAACATATTTTTCTCATTGCATTATTAAACATTTGTAACATTATGCTAAAACAATATCCATTAAAAAGAATATTTTATATGCGCTAGAAGGAACCTTTTGGTTAGCTAAATCTTGTATTTTGAATGTTCAACTCCGTTTATTTGAAATGGAACATTCGTCAATATTTTCAATATGAACATGTTAATTTTTTTCACAGGTTTGTGACGTCATTAATAACACCACATTAATGACAAAATTGATAAGCCCGCAGATGGCAGTACTTACGCATACATAGACCAGCACCAAGTTGCATTCATTTTGTTTATTCTTTATTTTTTTGGGGCGGGGGGGGGGGGGGGAGAGGGGACGGGGTACCTTATTTGATTTTTATTATATGGCACAACGAATGTGCGTACAATTGATATCTCTATTTAATTGAACTGGTCGGTCATTAAACAATGTGTCCAATTTTTATTCAAATCTGTCAAAATTTGGCAGAGATAAAAACAAATGTCTGGTGATGAGTTAGAAAAATTGTTGAGTAAATGATTATAAAATGACACTGCAAATGCATTTTTTTTTTTTGCATTTCAGGCAGCAATAAAATTTGAATTTAAGCTTTGAACTGACTATAAGAAGAATATTTACATATTGTACACCTTTTGAGAAATTTGTGCGATATTGAAAATATGATAGGTTTTGAGGAAGAAGACTACAGCGGAAATGAATTATATATAAATGTATACATGTACAATTCTCAGGTAAATAGTCAAAATCATTTTACTGTCATGTATACAAACAAGTATTTTTAGCTCAATCGGTAGAGCGCAGATCTAAGGGTCGCGGGGTCGTGAGTTAGATCCCGGGAGAGGTGAATGTTCTCCATGACGATTTGATAATAGAAATTGTCAAGTGTAATTTCGTCCTCCACTTCTGAATCATATGGAGAAGTTGGCAGTTACTTGCGGGGAAAAGGCTACTACTTGTAGCGACTCCAGAACACTGATTAGGTTAATTGACCGCCGTTAAAGACACTGATTCTGGTATGCAAGGTATGTGGCCTATGGTCTGCGTATTGGCAGTAAGAGCCAATATACAAGACTGGACGATTGATAGACTTGCTTCTGTTTATCATATTAAGCTACTGTATAGTTACTGTGCAGAACATAGATTGCATGTGATATTTTTCACTTTTATAGCAAACCAGTTCTCACTTTTATAACGTGTTTAGAAAGCCTGATTATATTGGGACTAAACAAAAAAAAAGTGATTCAATACAACAGCATATTTTTTTCCAGTTAATCAAGCTTTATAAACAATTATATCTCATTATTGCTTGATATTTTTAAAAAAATAAGAAAATGCATTCAGGCACATTTTTAAAAATAATGAATAATTCATCTATAAATAAATTATGTGTATTTTGAACAATGGTATCTGTTTATTGCTGGATTTTATCACTGGCGCCAGATCAGAAAGAAAATGCCTCTGTACATGTTATAGCCTACCCCTAAGTATTCTATAAGAACCATGGTCGTGAACGGGAAAATATACTAACCCATTTCAATCGCATATTTCATACCTAAAACACGCAGTTCAGTAAATGTGTACTATTTATATTAAACAAGTGGTAATTTATCTTCCATTGTGTACCGGTCACATTTCTTCAATACTTCTTATCTTAGAAAAACAACGTGTAGTTTACTGTTTTTCAACGTTACACAAAAAAAACTTGCTTGAACTTCCCTGGTGAAGTCCCGTTCTAGATTACAAAACCATTCTGATTGGCTGATGTGAAAATGTATATCAGTCGTCATTTTACTACACGTGTACGCTAAAATGTTTATATGCAGTATAAATGTGCAAAAAGAATTAAATAAACAGAATAGATGTATACTAATGTATGATTTCAAATTCAAAATCATATACAAGATGAATTTCATTCATCATCTCGAGTCTTATCGTAAAACTGTGAATATATTGCATTCTGTTCTTGTTTGTTTACATTTCGCTTAACATGTGCACACTGCCGCGACCTCTAGACCGGATGTTCATTAGGGGAGTTCACGCTGGTTTTTTCTGTAACGTTGACTAAAGCATAAAATATATGGAGCATCTCTGCAATATGGAATATTGAGACAATGTGACTGGTGCACGATGGAAGATAAATTATCGCTTGTTTAATATCAGTAGTACACATTTAATGAACTGCGTGTTTTAGGTATGAAATACGCCATTGAAATGGGTTAGTATATTTTTCCCGTTCACGACCATGGTTCTTATAGAATACCTAGGGGTAGGGTATAACATGTATAGAGGCATTTTCTTTCTGATCTGGCGCCAGTGGATTTTATCATGAAGGTTCATTTTTTTCATTTATTAATAATGCAACTGAGCGCTTGTTTCATTTCTAATAAAATCCAGCAATATTAAATTTTTCTGTTTTTATTTTGTTATTTAGATGAAAAGATCATAATAAGTTAATAATTGAAAATTTTTTTTTGTCATTTCTCTTATTGAGTTTTAAATAATTATTTCATTTTTCATTAAATAAAGGTGAGAGTTTTCTAAAATGGTGAGAATTGTCCTGATGTAAGTTTTATAATTTAATTTGCCAGGACATTACTCAACAAGAATGAGCAATTACAATTAGTATATTATCAATTAAAATAATTTTGTGTATAATCTTAAAAAAAGCTGCATTTCAATCAGTGAAATGAATAGCACTGAAAATAACCAACTATCTTTACATATCAATAAAATTTATGATCTTCTGACATGGACTGCATGTCAAGTCTACAGGGGTTTTATGGACCTTTACCAGACTGGACCAGACAGGATCCTGTTTATTGGGGATTGAAGTGTCTGGCTTTTATGGTGGAGGTGGGGGGGGGGGGGGTCACTTATATAGGAGATTTTCTTTGCCTTTAAATGACTGAAATACTGTTGAAAGTAACATATATAATATTATATGGAATCCTTCGCAAGCCCCTAAAGAAATGCTTTCAAATCTGATGATGATTCATTATATGATATATATTAATGTTAATTTGTCCACGCGGTGATGGTTAAATAGGACCTTTTTAGAAGAATAACTGAAATACTGGACACAACCTAGGTGTACACAGTACATGTACGGTAATAAACTAAACAGAACAGATTTGTAGGATTTCAACTAGTTAATCTATACACTATTCCCTTGATTTGCTGTATTATAGTTCTTTCTTTTTTACTGTCCGTCAGCCATTTATCGTCATATTTTATGTATGTGCAATTAAGTAGCAAATTTCAAGAACTAGATTTTCTATCACCGAAGCTCTTAATGCGATATTTGCATCATTTTATTCTGAAAGTTCAGTACGCTATTTCTGTTTCGATTCTTTTTGTCTTTGGCTTTGCTTCTGCACTCTCACTTCCTGTTCAAAACAAAAGATCATAACAATTTGTACATCTGACACTTGGTTTCAGACAGGATGTCCTTCAAAAACAAAGCTTGTGTCTTGACACTGAAACAGTAGTCCAGTAGTCATTCAGATCTTCTACAAATAAGAATGTAAAAATAAAGGTATAAAAACATCAGAAGGTTGATATAATTTTTTTCATAATAGTAACATTGAGGCTCATTCAGTGAAATATTGAAGTTATACCCTCCGATATTTTCATGATTACTGACAGATGATGGTTCAGCTAATCAAAATGATGAAATATGGTGGTTCGATAGTTACCAAGAGATATACAATGCGCAAAAATAACTTCCTGCAGGATGAGAAGAGCTTGAAGAAGAGATTTGAAATTCAAAACGATGGATTTATAATAAACAAATAATGCCGATTGAATATGTCAGGCTAAAACGTCTATAGCTTGAGAAGTGATATGGGGTTTATTCATTTTTTATAATAATTATAAGGGTAAGAAGTTATATCTATATAAGGGTAGTTCATTCTAGCATTCCGCACTGAATTTAATTGACAATATATTTATTTTTACACGTTTAAGGCTACAAAAGCGTAAGCTCACATTTGTTTATTTTATAACATCAGTAGATTCCTTCTTGATACATTGGTAAATTTGCTCTACTCGGTTCTATAACCAAGGAAAACAAAAATGCTTTGCCCCTATATTCACAGTCATAAAGATCATTCTAAAAACATTCGATATACTATCAAATTCACTAACAGTTATCAAGCCTTTTTGAAGTATAGACCAACATAAACAAATAGTTACAAAGTTGTAGATATTGAAAACACTTGAAGAGCGGTTACCAGTTCTTATTAGCTGATTCCAAAATATGAAAAGTACCATTCTCATGCTAATGGAATGAAAAGAAAAAAATATAAAAAAATAAACACACAAAAACATAACATTTGCGGTTATCTAATATTTCTATTTACATTTTGATATCGCTTGATTTTTATGCATAGGTAGTATTTCTAAACGCTCATACATTCATGAAATTGCTACAGCACAAGCGTAAACACCTGAAAAAGAGTTTTGATTGACAACATAGATCATTTTAGATAATGCTTGCGAGTAATTGCACAGTTCATACTATCTCACAAACAGACTTGATCAAACCGAGCTTGCTATTTTACGTCCTTGAGTTCTGTGCTTCCGAAGAATTCTTTAGATCTGTCAACAGTTAAAACAGTCAAACTATGTTCGCTGGAGCTCGACGAGACAAGTAAAATGTGTTCGAGATATAAGTAGTACAAGCCAACGTGAAGTATACATTATATAGACCTGACGCTGTTCGAGCCAAAAGTAGTAATTGGATAATCCGAATTCGGGCAAACGAAGTTAGACTGTACTAGTCTTTATAAAATACGCGCCTTAGATTATTTTTTACCTCTACTGTTTATACAGACAATCATACAGGTAACCAACCAGTCTTTATAGAAATTGTTAGCCTGAAAACTTTAGAAACATGAGAAAGATAACTTCCATAAATGAACAAAATATCAGAGCGTACGAAAAGTTAAGCTTATTCTATAGAAATAACTTTAGTCGTTTTGAAGTTTGCCAGTCTCAAATGCAATAAATCTATTTGAAGTAATTTAGTTTACTTCTCAGATTCATAATTATCACCGAAAAATTGAATGTTTGTAATTAGAATGTAGCAAATATGGCGAAAATCTGAAGTTTCGAACAAAACACATGCACTTATCGACCTTTGACCTTGTGCTGTGACCTTACTATGACCCATAGAAGGCGACAGCTCCCCTGAAAAGTTTCCAAGTTTTATAAAGTTAACAATGAATGTATCTGTCGGGCATTAACAAAAAATGCCATCAAAGGCAATTTCTTTTTTTTATATATAGGCAAACTAATTCTAACACACAATGTAAAATATATGGGGATATGAAGTTGTGATTTCGTATTTAAAACTGGAGATGCTTTTGAGAAAAGCGCATGTCTCCAACAACTGCCCCTATGAAAAATGTCGTTTTCCTGGACGGTCTAGATGAATGGATTCAAATAGATGGTCTGGACGAGTGGATCCAATCCGTAATTCTAGGGCCATAATTTAAAAGTGCATTGGCCGATTTGGCTAGTTGTCGACCTTGGCCGAGGTCTTATGGTCAAACACATTTTGTTCAAGTTTGGTGAAGATCGAAAGAGAAATATTCGACTTAGAGTGCGGGCAAGCTTTGTGACAGACACACAGACTGGAGTAAATCAATACGTCTTCCACACCACTGTGTGGTGGGAGACATAAATATGCACTATTACTGCAGATAGTTCATTTAGAGGTTACTATGTAGGACTGGTGTGTCTTAACCTTTATCCTGCTAAATTTCTAAAATGGACTGGTTTATCATTCAATTTGGGCAGTACCACTTATTATTCTAAGGGGTTTTGGGCAGTACCACTTCTTATTCTAAAGGGTGTTCACTGAAAATTTACTGGATGAAAAGCGAACAGTTCAGCAGCAGACCATGATCAGACTGAACATCCGTGGTCTACACTTGTCGCAAAGGCAGTATCCCTTGACAACAGCAGGCTAAAGGTTAACATTTTCATTGGGTATGTTCCACTCTATTGTTAAGGTAAAAAAGAAATTAAAATAATTCAACGTGGCAGTGTCATTGAATGTTCATGTAATGCGTGGGAGTGTTTACGCTGTCTGAAAACAATGACTTCATTCATGCTTTCTAGGAGCCGTACTTTCTTGTGTTAGCCTTGTTCAACCACATTAGAAGAGGAAGCTAGCAGAGTTATGTTAATTTACTATGCTTTCTTTTATAAAATAAATATTAGTTTGCATGACACCATGACAGTGGAAGTTTAAAATCTGGTTGTTTTGGTCACTTCCGAAAGAACATTTGTGTGAAATTATTTCAAATTATTTAGAGCAAAGTTTCAGCTCTATAAATACACTGTAGTTTCAAGGTAGTGTTCTGCTTAAATTTATGCATGCCTTTCAATTCCTCTTCCTAAACAATCACACAACATTTGCACGACCCAAAATTTATCACTCCATATTCCTTTAATCTAATTGCTCGAGATAAAGGCATTTAGCAGCAAACCTGTGAATCTGAGCGTTTCCTGAGCTCTTCAACATGTGTGGCACAAATCTGATGTATAGTGGCTAAATCACGAGACAGATCACTTATAGCATTATCATGGATTTCTATACACTCCGAAACATTCTGAAAAAGAAATAGTATTTGATATTATATTGATCATTATCTTGGATTTCTACACACTCAGACACATTCTGAAAATAAACAGTATGTAATATGTCAATTACCCTAGGCTAAATCAATTATCAGTATCTTGGATTTCTACACAGACAGACACATTCTGAAAATAAACAGTATGTAATATGTCAATTACACTGGGCTAAATCAATCATCAGTATCATGGATTTCTACACACTCCAACAAATTCTGAAGTAGAACAAGAGCTGTCTCACAAAGTTAAATGGATTTTCTAAGAACAGGTAGATCTATATTGTCCAAATTCTAGTAAGAGTTATTGGACTTGATGCTGAAATGATCTTGTTCAACTGCACCCAACAATTATGTGGAGTTACAACCAAGTACCTGCATTATTTTTGGAGATAAAGACAGATGAACAGACTGCAAGACAGCACTAAATCAATGTTGGAGACATGATTATGTAACTTTTTATTTACACTAGGCTTCATTTTAAGCCAGTTTACCTACAGCATAACCATGCATTTCCTAATTTTCTGAAACAGAAACATGTGGGAAGTTATTTACTATAATCATAAGAGAATTACAATGGATTTCTACACACTTCAGAAAATAAATGAAAACACAGCATATCTGTAACTCCTACACTAAGGTCAAGGGTGAGATTAGAGCAGCATATATAAAATACAATGTTTTTACATCTGCTAAGTGCTCTGTTCAGCATTTAAAGACACTTGCTGCAGTTTCTTATATGAGAGATGGGGCAAAAATTTCCCAAATAATAGTATTTGTTCAAACTTTGCATATGAACACAGTTTCATGTTGGAAATAGAGAAATGCAAAAAAACCTAAGAAAAACAATATCAATTATAGGTCACCTTGCTTGTTTAGGAGTTATCTGCCCTTAAAACTGAATTTTTCTTCAAACTTTCTTTAAAAAATCCTTCAATCATTCTTGAAGATGCAATTCAAGAAAAACAGGTTACAAATAAGGTGGAACAACCACTAGTTTATCTATTTACCTGGACAAACGATACGAAGTTGGGGTTTCTGGTTAACATATGGGCAGAACCACCTTATAAAAGGAGTCATCTCTTCAAATGAACATCAAAATACAAACCCAAATTGCAAAAAAAAGCAGACAACTTACAGACAGTTTATCTAGAAACTCCACCATTCTTGCCTTGTTGTTCTTAATGAACGGATTTACGCAAGTCATAAACTGTTCTTTCACACCAAACTCTACAAGGTTTGCCAGATTCTGTAAAGCTTTCGCAATCAACTTTAATGTTCGTACAGCTGTTTCTGACGGAGTTTCTGAAGAGAAAAACAATTTCCATCTTTTAAATTACAGACACTGCTGCATTCTTATAAATATAATCTTCTTTATCCTCTATCATAATTGAGCCACGTCATGAGAAAAACAACAAACTGGGGATGCGACCAACATGGATCCAGACCAGCCTGCCATATCTATAGTACCCTATATAGTTAACACTAGAAACTTCTAAGGGCCATAAGTCTGGTGTTACTTGAGCGATCTGACTGAAACTTGATAGGCCTCATAACCTCATAATGGTGAACAAGTATATGAAGTTTGTTTGAAAAAAAAATTAAAATAAGGAATGATTTATTTTTTTGTGGGGGGGGGGGGGGGGGGGGGGTGTGATCAAGGTAAGGGGGTGACATGCTTACAATAAATGTTCATGCAAAAGAATGAAAGAAATTTAATAAAATTCTACCAGATGGTAAATTCTTAAGTACAAATATGTGGATTTTTATACAATTAAAGGGCAATAACGCTTAATTTACAGAATAAATCAGAACGAAATTGTGTGTACACAACCACATTATGGAGATCTAAATTCTGTTTAAGTTTCATACTTGTATGTCAAATATATCAAAAATTGTGATGCAGAAATTGCCATATTTATAGTACCCTATACAGTTAATACTAGAAACCTCTAAGGACCATAACTCTTGTGTTACTAGGGCAATCTAACTGAAACTTGGCGGGCCGCAAAAACACATAGTGGTGAACATATATATGAAGTTTTATTTAAAAAGTTCTAACCATTTCCTAGCTGGCTCCGGACGGACGAGAAGACGGAAGGACAACGCCAAAACTATATCCCTCCGACTATCGTCGGGGGGTATAAAGGGGCATAACTTTGCCAAATTCAATGCAGAGTTACTGGACATGTATCTTTCACCATGTTTTTTTCAATATAAATAATTTGGATAATGTTTCAATTTAATATCTGCATTGACTTTGAAGAGAAATATTTCAATCTTGATTTTCGAAGTCCAAGAAGGGTTAAGTGTAAGAGACGGAGAAGAAGGGTTAATGTAAGATATGGGACTTGATGCTAGAATGTCGTGTTACTGGTTGGAAGACAAGTGTATAGTTTTAATATAATATCCGTACTGGTTAAAAACACAATATTTATTATTTGTATTATTTGAAAAACTTTATAATCAAAATTACTAAGTGAAAAAGTGGCATAACTCTGTAAATACTGCAGGCAGAGTTACACATCTTGTCTCACTAATGAAGAATTGTCACTATTAGCAAGTACAGCCATTAAGCTTCAATTGAAGAAGCAATGAAGAAGATACTGGACTCTATAAATCTTTAACTAAAATTCTAGATTAAAGGGGCATAACTCTGGACATTTTGCAGGTAGAGTTTAACAACCTGTCACAACAATCAAGTACAGCAAGCCTGAATAAAATATTTTAATGAAGAAGATATTGGACATCAGACAAAAAAAGAACTTGAGGACACAGATGCCAAGGCAAGTGCAATTGCTCTCATTCTTTGAAACAACCGAGCTAAAAATAGACTTTTTCAATCATTAAATTACAAAACAATACCATCTTTATTAAGCACGAGAACTAACTTACCAGTGATCAGATTAAAAGACTTTGGGTGTAAAATGGCAGGACAGAGAAGGCGTAGGAACACAAAACCGCTGAAACATAAAATTTCAATATTGCTTTAATATGTTTTTAAAACAATCTGAGCTGCACCATGAGAAAACCAACATAGTGCATTTGCGACCAGCATGGATCAAGACCAGCCTGCAGATCCATGCTGTTCCAAAATGGTTCCTCTTATTACAATAGGCTTTGAAGCCGAACAACATAGATCCTGACAAGACGGCGCAGATGCGCAGGCTGGTCTGGATTCATGTTGGTCGCAAACGTACTATGTTTGTATTCTCATGGTGCGGCTCATTTATACTTGACATAAAAAAACTCTAAATATGCTGACAGCAAGAAGATTATCACATTTTTAAAAATATTAGCACACAATTCTGGAACGTAACATGTCTAGTTTCTGTGTTATGTGCAATCTACAAAAATACTGTAAAATCAAAATTATTTGGGTGAGGACTAAATTACGTGGATTTCATGGATACGTTTATCCACAACATCAAATCCCAGCAAATACTACTGTTTGCAGATCAAATTGCCCCTTCAACTTTTATCAAATCGATAGAGTTGCATGTTTACGTCACAAAACTGTGAAGCTGAAGCTATTTTTGGAGTAATCCTGACAGGTTAACCCCACCTATTCATTCACCTTGTCGTGAAAGTTTTTTTTCTTTAATGATCTTGACGTCACACAAAGCGCGCGCTCTGTCTCTATCTTTGAAGTATTGCCATACTTGCATCAGGAATGTCTAATACGTATCAGTTGTTCCACCTTGCATACATTGTAAAGTGCAATGAGGTGATAATGGATATGTTATAAAAGTAGAATATAGAATTTTCAATTACTTTCAAATGAAAACAGCGTTTTTTGTTTGTTATAACAATTATTATCGACGAAATTTCCAACTACGCAAGGTAGGCCTATATATAGGCCTACAAGGTTTTACAGAAAGGTATCGATCATTGAACCTTCAAGCTACGTAACACTTGTAGATCTAATTGTCATATCCAAAAAAAAAAACTGATTTATTTGATATTCGAACTTTTGCAGAGTCTTCCGTAGCTTAACTACCGCAAATCTAACTCCATTATAGATCCAGTTTTTTTTAAAAATTTTATCTTTTAAGTGGGTTTACATACATACATGTGAATTTATCTACTATTTATTTGAATTTGTTTAAACACTATTTCAGTTATTCTCATACAGGCAGTTGATAAGCCTTGTCTTCGTTCATGGAAAGAACCATTTATAGACTCACATAAGTCAAAATAATTCGACGTTTAGTTTGTTTTAATATATTTGTGACGGTCACTCTAAAAGGACCAAAATAACTGAGGTTAAATAACAGCACACCGTCATGTAAAGTTATTGGTTTTATCACTTACACTTTATGTGTATCCGTTCGTTAATCCTGTCAAGGGAAATTATGATAACTTTTACATAAATTAATGAGGAATTGAATCCCGCTTTTGATTAGTCTAATATAAATAAGACCTCGGGTAGACCGATTTTACATTTTTGCATTTTGAAATTTTGCGTTGTCTCCCTAAAGGGGATATCGACCAGTCAAGAAATACTAGTATAGCGATATTTAACTCTTGAGTACAACTATTTGGAGTACCTTTTGATACATGAAAGTTTTATTTGAATTTATCTGTTTCCTAGGATCGCGCCAAATTAGTTAGACTAAGACTCACATATTCCGCAAGAAATTGCCGACTTTTTCCAACTAAAGAGGCATGGTCGGTTCCGGGAATCAAACTTATGCTCTTCAATCATTGATGAGCGAATTCAACAACTCGGGTCAGTCACGTTTTATAATTATTGTGAAAACTAAACACGAGATACATTATTTAAAAGAAAAGTCTGCAGCAAAAGGTACTGAAATTAAGGCAGAAATGGCCTATAATGTAGCGTCTTTTTTCACATCCACGCTACCTAAATGTAAAGTGTGCACTGTGGCAAGATTCATTTAAATTTAAAATTTTAAATGAAGATTAGATCTAGTACTTCTGTTACATTCCGGTTAAACACCGTTCGAACAGTATTTAAATCATCATTTCTCGGTCATACAGCCAATGTAAACAAGTTCATTCAGTATTTTTTTACTCGTATCGGAAAGGCGGAGTGACCTGTATAGTCAAGATCCAAAAATAGCTTCAGCATCGCTGCTTTTGTGACGTAAAGGTACAAGTCTATCGATTTAAGAAAAGGCGAAAGGGCAATTTGATCTGCAAACAATAGTAAGATTAACAAATCATTTTGTCTTCAAAAGTTGGATTCCAAAAATTCATATCCTAACAAAATACCCAGACTTGCAAACACCAAAAGATTTCATGCACACGAAATTAGAATAATTTTACAGTACTGTAAAAGCATATTATATTTTCATTGGGTAAAAAAATCGTGAATTTGAAATTTTGTGTATGTTTGCAATGTTTAATATTTACAAAATTGTAAAAAATGGTAGGTATCCTACTTAAATTTGAATTATACTAATATGCGAGGATTAATTTTCACGACATGTAGGGCCTCAAAAAATTAGCGAAATTTAAACCCCCGCGAAAATTTCTGATTTTAAAATATACAGTACCTGACTACTCTTGTTCTAACACTTTCATCTTCAGGCCACTTGGCAGAAACTGATTTTTGTAATCTGCCACATATATAACGTAAAACTCTGAAAATGAAAGAAATCATTTGTCAAGTCTTCTTTTGTGGTTTATGTGGATGGCATACTACTGTAGAAAACTTTATGTGGAAGTTATGACACAAAACTCTGAAATATGAAAGAGTCCTTTATGAGTGCCCTTATAAATTATGTCGATGAAATGTCAGCACATTTTATGTGGACATGATACCTTTCTACAACAGTTTCAGGATTAGTCACAACATGTAAGGCTTACTTCAGTTTGGGCCAGGTTCCCGAGAATAAAATACAATTTATGTGGACACGCATATCTGGTAAACTTTCTATCAATGAACTACAATTTACAGAGACACACTTAAATGCGACAATATTCTCATGCATAACTGCATCTAAAGTTGACACATTTACCTTAAGTACTTACTTAGATAACTTTCTGTGAATGAATTTTAATTTGTGTGGAAGTACAATGATTTTTCTATGAAAATGGACTTATAATTTATGCAGAACTACTAGCTTGGGACAACTTTCTGTGAATTAGTTACATGTATAATTTATGCAGAAATACTTACTTGAGACAACTTTCTGTAAATTAGTTACAATTTATGCAGAAATATTTACTCGGGACAACTTTCTGTGAATTAATTATAACTTTTGCAGAAATATTTACTGGGGACATCTTTCTGTGAATGGTCCATAATTCATGCAGCACTACTTACTTGGAGCAACTTTCTGTGAATTAGTTATAATTTATGCAGAAATACTTACTTGGGACAACCTTCTGTGAATTAATTATAATATATTTACTGGGGACATCTTTCTGTAAATGGTTCATAATTTATGCAGAACTACTTACTTGGGAAAACTTTCTGTGAATTAGTTATAATTCATGCAGAAATAATTACTTGGGACAACTTTTTGTGAATAAGTTATAATTCATGCAGAAATACTTGGAGCAACTTTCTGTGAACAACAGCTCGTAGAACACGAAATATCCCCACACCCCCTTGATGCATTGCATTCAGTAATTGCACAAGAAACAGAAATTATTTGCTCACTGTAAACGAAAGTTCTACTGTTCTGGTTCAATGTGACCTTGATCTTTGTCCTATTGGCCTCAAAATCAGCAGGGGTCATCTGCTAGTCATGAGCAACCTCCCTATTAAGTTTTGTGATCCTAGGCCCAATCGTTCTCAAGTTATTCGGGGTCACTGTGACCTTCATCTCTGACCTCAAAACCGATTGTTTTTTTGAGTCGGCTAAAGGCTGAAAGCCTTTTGACGAGTCCTTGCTATCCAAGAATTCTCTAAATGGACCAAATAACACAGTGAAGGGATGTAGTTCCATTAGATTTCTCAAACTTCAAACAGTTCACTGCATGAATGAAGTAAAAAATGTGTCAATTCCCTTTGCTATGACCAATATACGATGTAATCTGTCATATTTATGACTTTTAATTGTGCAATTTTCGAATGTAACTCATTAAGCATAAATGTGCATTTTAAGAATTGCGCAGGCTTACAAAGCTTGGGTAACATGCAGCGAAAGACAAAAAATAGTTCCACAGGGCTCCAGATAAGATGCGTATTAGCGTAAATTACGTATAGAAATAATGCTAATACGCATGTCTAATAATTTCTAAGAGTATAAAAACGTATATAAAATTACAGAAACGCACACAATGCTTTTTTAAAAACAAAATCTGAATCGTCTGGATGCGTTAGGTAACATAGCCGATCAGCCTTAATTCTCCCACATTGAATGTAAACACGCATCGTATGATTTCTTTAAACTTTGCGTGGGTTGAATTTTGCAGTCAGTAAACGGATAAATTATCGGAAGAAGAAGCTCTTACTGGTTTGTTTAGTTACTACTGATATTAAAAATGATTTTAATTCTTATTTTTCGAGAAATAAACAAATCGGCGAAACATTAAATTGTATTTTCTTGTAGTTTTTGAAATCGAAAGTAGATCGTCTATCGTCTAAACGAAATAACTTTTTTATGAAAAGATTTAAATAAGAGGTAATTTAACCGTAAACTTCAATGTCAGATACTGCCAATTGCTGCTAAATGTCTTCGTATCATCACAATTTGTAAAATATATTGTTCAAACTGGAGAAAAGTGTAATCGTATCCGGATATAATATTTTGGGTAAATATCGAGCTGTGTTATGAAATTTTAAGAAAAAAACTAAAAACAAACTGAAACTGGTAGACTATACTGTCAGTACATCAATCATTAGCCGACTCAGGCCATTCAGGCCTTTGATTTTTATTTAACGTCGCACCGACACATGATAGGTCATATGGCTACTTTCCAGCTTTAATGGTGGCGGAATACCCCAGGTGCCCCTCCGTGCATTACTTCATCACGAGCGGGCACCTGGGTAGAACCACCGATCTTTCGTAAGCCAGCTGGATGGCTTCCTCACATGAAGAATTCAACGCCCCGAGTGAGGCTCGAACCCACATTGAAAGTGATTTGAAGTCAGCGACCTTAACCACTCGGCCACAGAGACCCCCAGTTGGGGTCATCTGCTTGGTAGGGGTCATCTTCTGGTCATGAACAGCCTCCCTATCAACTTTCATGATCCTAGGCCCAAGCGTTCTCGAGTTATCACCCGGAAACCATTCAACTGCTCAAGGTCACTGTGACCTTGACCTTTAACAAACTGACTTCAAAATCAATAGGGGTCATCTACTGGTGATGAACAACCTCCCTATCAACTTCCATGATCCTAGGCCCAAGCAGTCTTGAGTTATCATCCGGAAACAAATTGGTCTACATACCGACTGACAGACATCTGCAAAACAATATACCCCTCCTTCTTCAAAGGGGGGCATAATTAGTTATAATTTATGCAGAAATACTTACTTGGGACAACTTTCTGTGGATTTAAAAATGGACTCGACCATTTCAGTGAGAAAGTCCACAAAATGATCTGTATTACTTGGCAATTCTGATGGATTATCCAGAAACTGTGAGTTTAACTGAAATAGAAATTTAAAATCCATAAATTTGTGTACACAGGACAAAACTATCACGTTTGAGAACAAACTTAAAAGGCATACTGCTTACCAAACTATATCTAACTCATAGTGCATGATGGCGGGCTAAAAATTTGTTTAGAAATCTTAGTTCCAACAACTTCCATGAATTACTTTAAAGCGGTGTTGTGGTAAATATTGCACCCCATTTAAACTGTGGTCAATGCTGTCTATGAAGCATAATTTGATATGTCACCAAATAGAATAATTTTCTTTCAAATTATGTTCATTATCTTTTCTTTCAAATTTGTTCTTTCTGCAAAACAAGTTGTTTACAGAACATTTTTCATTACGTTTTAGGTGAAATTCAAGTATTTTTTTTCCAAAATTTAAGGACTTTCTCAAAGACTAATATCAACTTAAAGGACTAGCTTCAAATGTAAGGACTTTTCAAGGTCCTACCACTTTCCAGCTTTTAATGGTGAAGAAAGACCTCAGAGGCTCCATCCATTATTTCCGACATGGGCGGGTATATGGGTATAGCCAGTGACCTTTTGTGGGCCCACTTCCTAACATGAAGACCCAAGCAAGAGTGGAATCTACAGGGGTGACAGGCACATTACCTTAAATGCTTGACCTCTGGGGCCCTTCCCTACTATAATCAGATCCCTCTGTGTGTTCACGATACATGTTCTAAAATGTTACAGAGCTTATATCTAAGACAGCAAAAACTTACATGATAAATCTCAGGACTTTCTCCCAAGAAAATTTGAAAATTTAAGCACATACTTGGGCATTTTTCGCAAAAAAAGAAGTGTCACAGAAGACAGCATGCTTGACTATTTTCATACAGGATAGTAAAACTGGGCACATCTGAGGAAGCTGGAGCTATTACTGGAGTGTGTAATGACTTCAATACAGATGAAGATATCGTAAAATAGCTTAAGTCTGTGTCAAAAGTATTATATAATAACAGGGATAAAGATAAAGATAAAGTGCAACAAAACATTAGATACATTTTGTAAGTATAAATGGGACATAATTTATGAAAACTTTCTCTGCAACATTAATGCACCATGTATCATATCATGTGACTAATAATATGGAATAACTATCTTGAATTGGAATCAAATCTAGACAGTAATACCTTGAGATAGAGCAAAAGTGTTTCACAACTTGAACCTGAAATTCTAAGTAAAAAGAGGGCCTAGCTCATAATATTGGTGCTAGCATTATGGAAATTGTGTCATATCATGTGGTTGATGATGTGGAACAACCCTTTGAAGTTTAAATCAATTCCATCTAGTAAGAACAAAGGTATGGTGAAAAAACATCAATATTAAACTAAAATTCTAGGCAGAAATGGAGTATAATTCATAAAATATTGTGCAAGAGTTACGGCCCTTGTTTTATATGATGTCTGTGACGATGTTGAACAATTATCTTAAGTCTGAACCAAATACATTTGGTAATAATATAGCTGGACTGAAAGTGCACCAAAACTTTAAACCTTAAATTTAAAGTGAAAAGGGGGGAAAATCAATAAAATATTGGTGCCAGAGTTTTGACCCTTGTCTCAATGATGTGGGTGATAATGTGGAACATTATTTTACTTTCAAATCAGATCCATTTAGTAATTTATAAATGAAATAAAGAATAACTGGTGCCAGAGTTACAGAACTTGTGACATATGGTGTGCGTGATGATGTGAAACAACTATTTCAAGTTTGAATCAAATCCATTTTAGTAATAACTGAGATTGAACTAAGCAAAAATGCATCAAAACTTAAACCTGAAATTCTACGTAAAAAGGAGGATAATTCATAAATAATGGGATGAGAGTTATGGCCCTTGTGTCATATCATGTGGTGATGATGAACTATTTTAAGATTAAGAGAAATTGCATCAAAACTCCAACCAAGGTGAGGACGTGGGCAGACGCCGACGCCGATGCCAGGTCAAGAAGGATAGCTCTCCATGCTTTGCATAGTTGAGCTAAACTAGAATGTGTCTGTAGGACACAGGGTGTGCCCCCACTGGTACATTTGTCACAAATAAGGGGAAATAATTCAAATGTTTGCAGCCTTAATGGGGTATAGCCTCAAGAAACATTTTATGAAAAGAATTCATTATTCTAGGCTATATACTTTTGAGCTATGAGCATCACAAACAAAAAGTCCACTATTTTGGCTATTTCAAGGGCCATAACTTTGTAATAAATGCTCAGATTCTCAGGAAGAATGCCAAGTGTGCAAGGACACATCATGATAAAGACCCAAAAATACTTTTTCAGCTAGGCACATAATTAGGTGAAATTGTGCAGTTTTGTTTACCATTTCAGGGGACATAACTTTAAAAATAGGGGGTGGAGCCAGCCAAAAAATAAGAGGTGTGCAGTTTATATCATGATAAAGACTTAATAAATGCAAGTTTTCAATCATTTATATTAAATACTTTTTGAACTAGGTGCATCACAAGGTGAAAATGTGCATTTCTGACTATTTCAGGTGCCATAACACTGAAAATAGGGGGCGGACAGAAATGAAAAATAGGAGGTGCTCAAGTTCATATCATGATTAAGACTCATGCGAGGTTTCATGAATCTATATCAAACACTTTTTGAGCTAGACATGTCACAATGTGAAAATGTGCATTTTTGACTATTTCAGGGGCCATAACTCTGAAAATAGGGGGCGGAGCCAGACTCATGCAAGGTTTCATCAATTTATATCAAATACATTTTGAGCTAAGCGCGTCACAAGGTGAAAATGTGCTTTTTTTACTAATTCAGGGGCCATAACTCTGAAAATAGGGGGCGGAGACAGAAAATAGGAGGTGCGCAAGTTCATATCATGATAAAGACTCATGCAAGGTTTCATCAATTTATATCAAATACTTTTTGAGATAGGCGCGTCACGAACTTCGGACGGACGGACAGACGCCCATACGATTTAGGTATTAGGTGGTCATTCCATTGTTTGAAAACAATAGAATGACCGCATAAGGAACAAAAGAATTTAGTGGTTACGGAATGAATATAAAGGATTGTCCTAGGCCACACCTCCTACCGCCTAAGGTACCAATCGTGTGCTCGAACAGATGCACGGACAAGACCAAATCTATATGCCCCCACCACTCATGGTAATAGTTTGATGAAAATACTACAGTTAAGAACAAACTTGTTCACTAATGACATTACTTTGTGTTCCCAATAATTCACCCAGTACAGATGAACAAATGTATCAACAATGCCACACCTCTTCAAATTAACAAATCTGCATGTCAGACGGTAATTTTAAGAAACTTTAATTATTATTTACAGCCAGTGTTTCGAGACTAATGTGGACACAACTACGTAAATGGGCTGGAATAGTCAGTCAGACATATCTAATTATTGTAATGGTTTGCTATAAAGTAACATCCCTATCCCACATATCTAATTATTATGGCAGACAGAATTTTCTTTCAAGAACGAGGTGACATTCGAGCAGATTTTCTTTTTTTATTCTACTTATCAGTTTTTTTTTTACCAAATTTCAGTCATTTTCACAGCAGTGAGGGGTAAGTGACTGAAAATTGGCATCCTCAACTATTTGGCAGTGGAGGCTCCAACATGGTTGGGAAAGGTGATAAAATCACATACTGTTCGTGAATAGTTTACCTCACAGCTCTGCTTGCTTTCACATATTTTGCAAACAGGTCCTTTGATGGCTGCATGAACAAACTCAGTACCAATCATTTTCATGTACTGGTCCATTAATGTTGTTGCCAATGTAGATCCTCGAAATAATGTTGATACTTCATCTGTAAATACCAAAATTATCATTAAAGGAGATCCATACCTCCTCCACTACGAGCACTGTTTGATTACTTTATAACTTTATAATGGTGTAAAAACAACTTATTGTATCCTTTAAATTACTACTCACTATACCTTTCATGTTCGATGTGACAGATCTAGTAGTATGGAATTAGTCCAGTAGGGTAACAAAAATGGTAGAATTGAATAAGGGAAGCGAAACATTCTA
Source organism: Mercenaria mercenaria (assembly GCF_021730395.1). Classification (NCBI taxonomy): domain Eukaryota; kingdom Metazoa; phylum Mollusca; class Bivalvia; order Venerida; family Veneridae; genus Mercenaria; species Mercenaria mercenaria. Next base: position 28,326,945 of record NC_069368.1, read on the forward strand.
ACATTTACTAGTAAAGTTCTTAAACCACAGCAACAAAATTCAGTTCATTTTGGAAACTTTCCAGCTTTTAATATTTACATTTGCCCTATTCTTTTCATTTAGAATTATGACGTTCATTTTGTATGAACAGCAAAAGGAAAGGTGCCAAAGATATAAGAAGACTGCTTAGTGATAACAGACCTCTGTTTTTGCATCGTCTAGGTATAGTCAGGGAGAACGTTTCTTAGATGATGTTACAAATGTTCAGTCAGGAGACCAAAATGGCCAGGCAACTGATTTTAATGTTAAATGCAACAAAATGTGTTAAATTTATAATTATTTAACCTTGTTTACAAATGGAAAGGAAATGTAATGTAAATAAAAGAAGAGCTGTCCGTAAGACAGCCAAGCTCGACTATTCGAAATATTGTCCCAGACGCAGGAATATATTACCCAAAATGTTAAATATCAAAAGGGTTTAAAGTTCAAAAGGGGACATAATTTGACCAAAATGCATATCAGAGTTATGGGACTTGCTAGTTTTATAACCCCGAAGGCACATGTGAAGTTTCAATTCAATATCTGCATTAGTTTTGGAGATAGTAACTTGCATGTTAAACTTTAACCAGAATTTTCTAAGTCCAAAAGGGGGCATAATTTGCCAAAAATACATGTCAGAGTTATGGTACTTGACCAAGTGAGGATGGTAATTGATCTAGAAAAAGAAGCTCTAAATCTGTATGCCTTTATGTTATAGCTGCATGTACTTGCACGCAAAATTTATAAGGATTTTCTAAGTCCAAAGGGGGCATAATTTGGCCAAAATGCAAGTCAGAGTTATGGGACTTGATGCTATTAACTAGTTCTATAACCCCGAAGACACGTGAAGTTTCATATCAATATCTGCATTAGTAAAGGAGATAGTAACTAGCATGTAAAACTTTAACCAGCATTTTCTAAGTCCTAAAGGGGGCATAATTTGCCCAAAATACATGTCAGAGATATGGGACTTGGCCCTGTGAGGTTGGTAATTGATCTAGAAAATGAAAAAATAAGTTTCAAATCTATATGCCTTTAAATGATAGATGTAAGTACTTGCACGCAAACCTTTAACCAGTATTTTCTAAGTCCAAATGGGGCATAATTTGGCTAAAGTGCAGGTCAAAGTTATGGGACTTGATGTTATCAACTAGTTTTATAACCCCGAAGACACATGTTAAGTTTCAATTCGATATCTGCATTAGTTTTGGAGATAGTTACTTGCATGTAAAACTTTAACCAGAATGTTCTAAGTCCTAATGGGGGCATAGTTTGCTCAAAAGACATGTCAGAGTTATGGAACTTGACCCAGTGAAGTTGGTAATTGAGCTAGAAAAAGAAAAAAAAAGTTTTAAAGCTATTCGCCTTTAAATGATAGCTGTATGTACTTGCATGCAAAACCTTAACCAAGGTGTGACGCCGACGCCGACACCAGTAGAATAGCTTCGAATAGTCGAGACATTTTCTTTGAATAGTCGAGCTAAAAAGGAATTAATTTCTTTAAGAGTTTCATGGGTTTGCCGATCCGATTCTTTAGTTCATTTTTTATGAACTCAGAAAAAAAAATCATTTCTTAAATGGTAAAGCAATGATTTTTTTGAGCTTCGAATGAATAAAAGAATCCTTAAGGATTTTCAGTCTAAAAAACTTGGAGACTGAAAAACTCGTTTTAATTCCTTCAAAATGTCTGCTGTAGTCCTGTGAGCAGTAAGAAAGAGGGGATTCTTGTGTACTGTGAAATAGTGACTGTTAACCTACAAATGTACATAACATGTAGCAATTCAAAAGCTAAGCTCACCTTCTTTGGCTATATAGTAATCATTGATGTTCTTCAACAGCACCTGTACCTGTCTCTCGTGTCTGAACAAATTCAGCAAAGCTTTAGCCAGTGACACTCGGTGATTCCCACACACTTCAGCTAGCGTGATAATGTTTCCAAAGTCATTCAGTATTAACTGAAATTTAAACTCAAAGTTTGTTTGATATATTAACCTTTAGCTTACTGGCGGCAAGTGATTCTGCCTTTCCGGCCAGTAGAGACCAAGATCAGCCTACACATCCATACAGGCTGATCATGGTCTGCACTGTTTGCTAATCAGTCAGTAAGTTTTCAGTGAACACTTCTTTGATAAAACAAGCGGAGTTCCAAATTGAATGATAGACCAATCCATTTTAGAAATTTAGCACGGTAAAGGTTAAAACACCTGACTGCTTTAAGTCACAAGGAAATAAGCAAAATGGCTGATTTATACAGGGCTTTCAGAGATCTGAACATAAACGAACGTAAAAACGTCAGCAGAATGGTTGGATGTCCATACGTTTGTTTGTTTTGGGTTGGGTTTAATGTTGTTCAATATTTCATTTATGTACCAACAATCAATGAACGTAACCAGAGTTCCAGGATTCTTACAATGGATATTAATGGATTATGCTGAAACAAGAGTGCCAGAATGTTTGTTTTTCTAAATCCACATAAAAACTCCTTACCAGGTAGAGATACATTAAAATACACCTAAAATTTGAAAGTAACATCTATGTTGTACCACAGAAAAGTTGTCTTGGAAAAAAAATGTAAGTCCACACAAATATCCTTACCAGGTAGAGATTGGTCAAAATACACCTCAAAATTGGATGTAACATGCATGTTGTACTACAGAAAAGCGGTCTCGACTTTTCCCTACGACTAGTAATGAAAAAGTTACAATATAAGCTATTTATAATACCAAAAAAGGGAAGTAATTCTAAAGAAGGGACCTGCGCATGACACTTCGTCTCATGATAGATGACCTTAGACCTAGGGACCTGGTTTTTGCGCATGACACTCCGTCTCATAATGGTAAACAATTGTTTCATCAAAATCCCTCCATGCATGAAGAAGATATGCTCCGGACAAAGTCATTCTTGAGTTTGACCTTTGACCTCTTAGTGTGACCTTGACCTTAGACCTAGGGACCTGGTTCATGCGCAGGACACTCCGTCTCATGATGATAAACAACTGTGCAAAGTTTCAATAAAATCCCTTCATGCATGAAGAAGATATGCTCCGGACAAAGTCTGTGGACGCCGCCCACCCGGGTGTATAATTAAACCTTGCGTCATTAGACTTTCTTCTTTTATTTTGCAAAATTTTAGTCATACAGTATTCTGGCATACCAGTAATGAGTATGGTGGCCAGTTTACCTAACGCAAGATCCTTGATTCTGTACCATCACGGACAGTTAACCTAACCCATGATCCTTGATTCTGTACCATCACGGACAGTTAACCTAACCTATGATCCTTGATTCTGTACCAACACGGCTAGCAAACCTAACCCATGATCCTTGATTCTGTACCAGCACGGCCAGTTAACCTGACCCATGATCGTTGATTCTGTACCAGCACGGACAGTTAACCTAACCCGTGATCGTTGATTCTGTACCAGCACGGACAGTTAACCTAACCCGTGATCGTTGATTCTGTACCAGCACGGCCAGTTAACCTAACCCATGATCGTTGATTCTGTACCAGCACGGACAGTTAACCTAACCCCTGATCGTTGATTCTGTACCAACACGGCCTGTAAACCTAACCCATGATCCTTGATTCTGTACTAGCACAAACAGTTAACATAACCCATGATCGTTGATTCTGTACCAGCACGACCAGTTAACCTGGCCCATATTCCTTGATTCTGTACCAGCACAGACTGTTAACCTAACCCATGATCCTTGATTCTGTACCAGCACGGACAGTTAACCTAACTCATGATCCTTGATTCTGTACCAGCACGGACTGTTAATCTGACGCATGTTCCTTGTTTCTCGCTAATGCAGTTTAGAATTTAACTGGCAATGGAGCCTGATACTGGAATAAATCAAAATGATGTCACTTTGAAAATTTTCCAAATATATCACTGTACAACATGACACTTACATCTTTGAGACTATTATACTGTTCTTCCGGCATAATGACCTGGTGAATGTAGCGTGTGCGTAGTCGAATGGACCCCATATCACATCGTACAACAGCATGCGGTTGTAGTGTATACCACTTGTCAATGAGCTCTGCGTTATCAAACTCTACGAGTGGTATCGTCACATGGGCGACTTCTGTATCTTTGGACCGTTTGCTGTGATTGAATATCTTCACTGATATATATCTAACATTACCGGGTATATCACTGCAAAAGACAGACATCACTTAAAGACATTTATTTAGTACACTTTTACTGTACGGATGAATTCTTTTATGTAAGGATGAAGTTCTTATAATACAGTGAGAATGGGATTCTTTCATAGAGAGGATGACATTTTTATATGATAAGGACAACATTTTATTACGGTAAGGATGAAGTTCTCATTTGCACTTTTATGATAAGGATGAATTTCTCGTTTACACTTCTGGTAAGAATAAAATTATTTTGAGTTAAATATGTTGTTACTTGAGAAAGTGCATCAAAACTTTATCCAAAGTGCGGACGCAGGGTCTAGTAGCACAGCTCTCCATACTTCGTATAGTCGAGCTAAAAAGGGAACTTACTCAAGTGTGAAAACCTCTTGCCAGAATAGATTTGTGGTATCCACATCGCGAGTGCGGCAAACTTTCACGCTGTTCAGGGTTATAACACAGAATGGATGAGACAGGTATTTCATAGGGATATTTCGACATTCTATCACCTCCACTGAAAGACTACGTAGCTCTATGAGAACAGTTGACCTCTTCTGTATCCGCGTCACCTGTGTGTTCACACAGTGCTCCTTCAGTACGTTTATCCAACTCTGCAAGTTAACAAATTTATTTTTCAACTACATTTGTATTAATATAGTTTAACCGCGTATTCTTAGCCGTGAAGGAATGATACACTTTTTCATTTGGTTTATATCGGTATTCGGTCCATACTTAGCTGAAAAATCTCTATAGAGTAAGCTGATATGTATGTTTTGTTTACCATGCACATGATTATATCGCAGGCGCAATTGGTAGAGCGTTAGAACTCAAAACGCCGAGGTGCAAGTACAAGCCAAGATGACGGCCATATTTTTTTTCTCGTATTCATTTCTTTATTATTTTAATAAAGAATCTTTGAACATCCTTTTAAAAAAAGCAATTTATATATTTCAATGATAATGTTTGACTTATCTTTGTTTCATTCTTTCTATATTTTCAATATATTTTGCTAGTTTTATTTCAATGTAATTCATGTCACATAATTTCATCTTCTCTCGCTGTGTCTGTTGACGACCCTTCAGCTGTGTCAGTCTCTGAGTCAGATGATGTATCGGAATCCGAGTTAAGCTCGATGATCACAGGTGCTGGAAGATCGTCTATAGCAATGTCTTACTACCAGTATTTCTGTTCAACTGACAGTACATGGTCAATACACCTATTAGCATTTAGGAGTGACCTGTCGCTTTTATTTTTAGATTTGGATTTTCCAGACTGGTCTATTTATTAGATAAGGGTTTGAATGATATTTGACTTATTTAAAACTATAAATATATTTTCAATAATGCACAGAACGAAATTGCCACGGTAGCTCAGTTGGTAGAATTGAGTATCTTGCTAGTGATTTAACTTTTGCGATTAGGAGGCTGAGGGTTCGAGTCCCACACAGGGCGATTTGTTTTATGATTGAAATTGTTTTATTTATATTTTTCATGTTTATATTTATTTCATTTTATTTCATCATTTAAGTTTCATTTTTGATTTCATTCATACAATTTCAATACATTCAATACATTTCGAAAACACACGTCCAATAGAGCATCCTCACAATCAAAAAGATATTTGAACAACCTATGTTATACGCGAAAATAGCAAAATGATACAAGTAATGCAATTCAAATACATATTTAACATTATCATCATTTTAAAATGTATGTTAGCAAAATATAAAATGAATTTTTTTTTATCTCCGTTGGAATTCGAACTCACAAAAGTAAGATTCTAGAGCCGTCGCGCTTACCACTGCACCACGGCGTCTAATTGTCGGAGGAGGCAGTCATTTAAATATTTATTATAAAAATAAGTTATAAAAAAGGTAGGGTACCCATTTACTGAAGTGGTTTATTCCAGTAACCTTTCAAATCTATTAATAAAAGCGACAGGTCACTCCTAAATGCTAGTAGACCAATTTGAAGATGAAACTGTTTATAGACCCTCCATGATAAGGTGACATGACATGACATGCGCCATCTTAAACGTCATTAACCAATCGAATCAATGAACTGCACAATTTTCTCGTTCAACGTATATTGAAACAAACGATAAAAAAAAACAACTAAAACTGTGAACTTACCAAGGCTCGAACCTCGAATAGCAAGTTTCTTACGCCAACGCCATATCCTTTGAGCCATGCATTCGCTTAGAATAAACGTAAACTTATACTGCTTTACTATGTAATACACGTATGGTGGCATATTTCTGCCAACCACATATCCACTTATTTATCTCGAAAATGTTTGTAAAAATGTCACTTATTCAGTTATTATCTGGTTAGTGACAAAAACTACTTGTTATCCACTTAAATATCTCAACAAAACAAAACTGCCTGTTAGTGCCCACTACTGCCATCCACATATTCACTAACTAGGTATCTTGATTTTTGTCATTAGTCAGTTATGATTGGCAATATCCCGTAATCGTTCCCTATCATTACCACAAACTATAAACGACTGTACCCCCCCCCCCCCTCTTCCTCTTGCGAGTGATCAAAACAATCAACTAACAGCTTAAAGTTGAAAAACATCATTTTAAAGTGACTGATTTGCTTTGAAGGTACGTATATTTATATTTTATTTGAAGCTGAACATGATTTGTTTCTTTACATAATGTGTCAGTCTGATTACAGATAGAATTGTAGCAAAAAACTCGGTTGATCACTGATTTTGTCCATAAATTGTACATTGTCTGCGTCAAAAGTACACATTTTCTTGCTTAAAGAATGACCAGCATGTCAATTCCACTGTTTCATGGATAAAGAAAAAATACTAGTTTGGTAAAATAAAATAAAATCATTGCTAAAATCTCCAATTTGTTTATAACCGTCAATGAAAGAAGATTCGGTGTGATTACCTGACTGTATGCATGCTTGCTTTAGTACCGTGCAAGTGCTTGCGACTTTCGGAAAAAGACTGTATGCCTGTTTGCGACTGACTTACGTATAAAATATCGATGTTTCCTAAGCTCCTGTAGTCTTTCTTCATAATTATAACCGGCAAACAAAGTTTGAAGGAAGGTGGTATATAGGATAATAGGTAAGGGTAGATTTCTCGGAAGCACAGAACACCTAATACACAGCCTCAGAGCCACGCATTAGCAAAGTAGGCCCACAACAAAAAGAAGCCGAATGGAAAAATATTACAGACGGGTTGCTTTTCAAACATCTAACAAGTACATATTACTTTATGTGAAATATAGATAGAGGGGGAGGAAGTGGTAAAATGGTGGGGTGGGACGGGGTGGGGGGGGGGGGGGGAATTTGAAGGGGAAAGAAAAACAAGGATGAAAATACAAAGGGAATGCTACGTTCCTTAATAACAGTCACACCACAACGTAAACGACAAAAGCGCGGGCACTCATTTATCAAAATCAAACACACAACTATACCAAACTAAGTAACATAGTAAACAGCAGGGCACCATCTTAGACTCACAATCACACAAACCCACCCATATAAGCAGGAAAATAACGATTGTGTACCCCCTTAGGATTCCGTCAGCCTGAAAAAAGTTGAGCCACGAAAACTAATTCAAAGTAAAGAGGAGGGATGCAAGAAGTAGCGCCAATGCAAGGGGAAAAGAGGGGGCAATAGGGGGAGTAAGGAGGAGGAATAAACGCATACAACAAACAAGAAAACATACGCAATAGACAATACAAGACAGACAGAAAAATCAGTTGAAAATAGGGGCATCGTCTTGGAACGGTCAGTAACCTATATAAAGGAAACTGGGGTGTTTAAATGCGTTTAGGGCATGCCAACCTCGCACTTACCCTATTTTCAACAAGATAGAGAACACAATGTAAATAAAATACCCGCTGAGAAAGGCTCTAACATTACCGCAAAAATAACAGATTAATAAAGTAAAACATAAAATTAAGGTAAATCTAAGGTATAATTAGGCCAATGTACTCAACAACTTGTCTGAAGTCAGAGCACCAAGAGCCTAACTTTTACAGGCAGGACTAAGAAAACTGCTAAAGTGAAAATCAACTCTCACCGTCCATTGTATGCAGGGTTCAGGAGAAAAGCATCATGGAGTCATTGCACCATCAAATATGAAAGCGTAGCGATTAACTGTAGAGGGGCCAATCACTAAACATACACTGTGCTTCACGATTTCCGCATCGTATCCTCTTTTGGTCAACTTCTTAACCAATTTTACAAATATTTGATTAAAATAAGCACTATTTTTAATTTTCCAAATGTTATATAAAGTACATCTCCATAATATTCCGGGTGTGTAAGTCCAAGTTTTAGAAGTGTTTTTAGGTTCGTATTGTATTTTTCTAACAATTGCGACGACCTGTAGTAAAATTTACCTAAAGCTTTCCGTAGCTTATGATAACGGTAACCCTGTTGTAACAATTCCTTGGTGATATGAAGAATCCTGTCATTAAAATCATCTATCTTTGAGCAAGCTCTTGCAAAACGAATAAGGAGTCACCATGCGGTCTGTCTGTTCGGTCTGTTTGTATATGTGTCCTCATAAATCTGGTCGTGCAATTACTTCAATATTTTTACACCTACCTCTCTCAAGGTTTACACACAAATATCGGCAATATCTACTTAATGTCCGTCTTATTCATTTCCTTTTCTTTTTAAAGTGACACTTAAAGGTGAAACAGGGTGTGTTTTGCGTGTCCGTGCCATAACTTCGTTATGCATCAGAAGATTCTGAAATAACTTGGCACAAATGTTCACCATCATGAGACCATGAGACGAGGTGTCGCACACAAGACCATATTTTTTAGAATTTCAACCCATTGAATTAATAAGCTTTGAAAATATGAACAGTAAATGGGATGATTTGTAGTGAAACAGCGCCAGATTTAATCAACTAACCCTTTGTGGATCGCTTTCTTGACAGAGTCGCACAGTAAACAACTCTATTTTAGTTTTGTCATTGTATTTGCCATAAACACACGAAATTTAACATGAAACTATTAGTCCCCTTCTGTCTCATCTCATCGATATTTTGAAATCGTCAGGTAACATTTCTTTGCGTGATTTCCATAGGGAATCGACGGATAATTTCTTGCATGACATAGTAGGGACCCTGTGTATACTTTCAGTTTCTAATTCTGTACTTTATGATGGTATATGTGTGTAAAACCAACACGGAATACTTGCATGTAAACGATGCTGAAGCATTCAATTCATTACATAATTAAGTAGGATAGCGAGTCACAGACCCTCCACCCCCACCTCCAATGGATTAATACAAGCATAGCACGAGGGGTTCGACATTAAATGACAATATATACATGACGACTGATCAATAGAGACAATTTTGTATGCATTTTTATTTCATTTACGCCTTTAAAGGACATAAATCGCCTACTGTAGTCGCAAAATGGAATACAGTATCACTCGCAAATACGGATAAAAAAATTGGCAAGTCGGCATACAGTGAATGTTTTTTGACCGACTAGATAAAAATTATTTTCATTCAAAATCGCAACAGATATGAAACATCTTATTTACATAATTATATTTATCAAGTATGCATGCTTATATCAGAAAACATCATGGATTATTGGATTACAAATCAATTTGACGTGTTATTCATCAGTTTCGTGACTTGGTCGAGTGAATTTTCATGCAATGAGTGTGATCAGTCAACATTTTGGCAGCATTTTGTAAACATTACCTGTCAGTTTCATCTAATATATCACCATATACACATGTTTATGTTAGACTTATCGTTAAACTTAAATACACATACAATGTAAAGCAAAATAATTAATCTCAAGACAATTTCTTACCGTCCGCGCGTCTGTTTATTGTTTTGATCACTCGCAAGAGGAAGAGGGGGAATACAGTCGTTTATAGGGTGTGATTACGGAACAAATGAAAATACATAAAGGGGCATAACAATTATGCAAATTTATAATTCCAAATCCTATCTATAGGCATAAATCATTAGGAGTGGTGGTAGGGGATAAGGTGGTTATACACTCATTCATTCTGTCTAAGGGTGAGAAAAATGTAAAGGCAGACCGAGACTCGAACCCGGGGCCTCGGAATACCGTTCCGGTAATCTACCGACTAAACTACCCGACCGCCTACACGTTTTCTCCCTGTTTCAATATTCAAGTTCTATACCGTGACATATTTCCCCACCATTATGAAATTCGTCCTCGAATTTCAGCAGGTACTGTGTAAATCAAGCTATCACAGGCGTCGGAAACTAACAAGTGTAATGCCGTCACGATCCCATGTTGGGCGTCAAATGTCACAGGATAAGGAAAATGTGCAGCCAGACCGGGACTCGAACCAGAGGCCCCGGAATACCTTTCCAAAGCTCTACCGACTGAGCTACCGGGCCGCCTATATATTTTCTGCCCGTTTCAATATTCTATACCGTGACAATTCCGTGTAGGGGACGAAAAGTCTAACCGTTAATCGCCAATTTGGATACGAATATTAATTGGATATCATAAAAACTTTCACAATAACCACTTAGTTATGTGAACATGTTGATGGCAGAAGTGGGCACTAACAGGCAGTTTTGTCCTGTTAACTTAATTATCTGGATAACACACAATTTTGCCACTTGCCAGATAATAACTGGATATGTGACATTTTTAGAGAAAACTGTCTGCATAAATAAGTGGATATGTGGTTTGCAGAAATATGCCACCATATACACGTATACGTTCCTACCCTTTTGGTGAATCAACATGTAAATAAACAATCGGTACTTAGCAATCTCTTTTAAAACAAAAGATAGTGGAAATAAGATCAATAGTTGGCTTGATGGCGCAGTAGGTTCAGTGGGCGAACGAGTAATTATTTTGTAGTGATACATCCGTCGTTTCTTATTTTTATTTATTGATTTATTTATTTTGAATTTAATGTATATACTTTGTGTAAGTTTGTTTTTCTCTTGTTTCTAATTCATTCTCGAAAGCCTTAAAACATGAGATCATAATTTAGATGAAGCGAATCTAAACACGATTATACGTGTGACAGTAAAACAGTGGCATTTAAGTTAGTGAACAAGTCAGTATTAGATTAAAAACTTGTGTTGTTTTCTATGATTCGTATGAATGAAAAAAAATAAATTAAATACACTTTTCAAAATACTATTTTACGGGTCCGGGATTCGAACTCCCGACGAAAAACGGATACCGTTACCGCTCAGCCAACAAGGAATTACTATTTATGGCGTAAACGGTGTGTTTTGACTTAAATTTATGCTATTTATTTTGTTTGTTCACATTTCAAAGCGCCTTATTACTGTGCGATACCTATAGTCTTCTGACATGTATACTATAATTTACATCTGTATTTTCTTATAATTCATGTTCACTTTGCTATTGACTGGAGTTTTAATCTACTCTCTTGAGAAAGGCTTTGAATGGAATTAATGATATATTGTTTAATATTAACCATTCAAGTCTCAGAAATGTATCTTTCAGCTGCTCTGCAGGAAAATGTCACAACTTGGAAGTATTCCTATAATTATTCTGGCAATTTGTCTGAACACGTATTCCTTGTATTCTATTTTGCCATGTTTTAGCTATATCAGTCGCAGGCTTTTTTCAGAACAACTAGATAATGCTAAAATCACAAATGGAGTTTATGTAATGACACGGAAAATGCTGTCTATCATTATAGGTGACGGTCGTGAAGGGTAGACGTGTTTATCTTTGCTCACGTTATTTATGGACATAATGTAGTTGTTTCAATAAGTAAAAGTTTGGGGAACTTACTAACACTGGAAACTTAAAGATGGTGTTAACAAATTTATAATGGATTTCCCCTAAATGTGATTTAAGGACTATGCTATTTTGAAATTATGAATTAGGTGGGTGGGGTACAAGATATGATTTCTGAGGAATTTCGAAGTAACTGTAAAACAAACTTTTTTCCAATGTGACAATACATTAAAACCATGAAGTGCTGAACTGTTACTTTAATTAAAAGACTAAAGTGGGAAAAGTTATCAGTATATTCGTGTCACAATTTTCGGTGACATATTCTATGTCATCATGCATAACTACGAACATCTATAACATAGTCCGAACTATAGGTATGGTGTGCGAAAAGGGCCTGAGCGCTTACGTAGTGCGCATTTACAGGGGTTACAGATATAAGTCCGCAAAGTGCAACAAAAGAAATATCAGTATTAATTATGTAATGATATTATATATTTACAAGGTATGTCTGACAAATGACATCGAGAATTCTTCCTGACCTTTTAGAAAGCTGCATTTTCATTTACCTGATATTTTCCACTTTGGTTAAAAAAACATTTTTACAATAAATAACTGACTATAGAAGGTAATAAAAAACCTTGATCTAGAGAATGCTACAACCTACTTAACTTCAAAGTTTAAGTAAAAAAAATCACTGAACACGTTTGCTTTAATTTAAGGTGAAAATTAAACTAGAACTCTATGATAATCAAAGCGCTGAAAGCACAGAAAGGTTGAAACCGTTAACAAACTATAATCTGAAGAAATACATGTTATTCTGCGAAGAAGTGTGTATGTAGCCTTCACTTTCAAAGGAACCTGTATTAAACGAATGAAGGTAGTTATTCGCCGGATATGCCACCGTGGTCTACTCAATTGTAGTCCATATTAATATACAGTGCAATTTTCCCGTCTAGTAAAGGCTATTTGCATGACAGATATCAGCTGTATTGATGCTCGATTGTAAAGAATTCTGCTGCTGTTTTTAAGCTACGCTATATGCTTCAAAAAGTTGAAGCTGTTTGGTAAAATGAAAGTAAAAGTATGTATTTCCTGATGTCTACCTATACAATATTAGTGTTTCCATCACGTGTATCAGTCACGTGATCATGACTTGACTCCCATAGGTAGTTATGTGCATCTCCTCAGATCTTTTTCTACACAAAAGAGCTAGGTTTAACATGTAATAAAGTAGTAAAATATATCTCCGATCTAGAATCTGAGCAGACGATGTAATGAGAAAAATGGAGGGTAACCTGGGTACGTCAATGTCTGTGCACCATGAACAATGAGAACAATGGAGAGTAGGTCAACGCAGCCTAACCAAAGGCACTGGTGACGGACTCTCTTAGGTATGACTTAATCAGTAGCAGACGATGTTTTCTAAATCCATGTTTATTCAACAGTAACTACAAAATCACTGTGTACGTAAATGCGCTCCCGGTGTTCCCAAACTGCGCATATGTATTTTATACTTCTTTGATACAATGTATTGATGTCACGACTTAATCATGACACCAATACATTAAAAGTGTTGCAGCCCTACTTCTTTAATTCATTGACTGTAGCCTTTAAACTCCGCTACCTTGTTAAAAGAAGTTTCTACAAACGACCGACCCTGCTAAAACAACAGTAGAAGTCAGTGGGACCCACCAAACGGGAAACTATAAACCTACCTACCCCAAAATCCTGCTGTTCTTACTTCAGATAAATAAGGAACTGTACACATGAAACTCGTGTTATGAATGTTTCGACAATTAAGGAATACGGACCTTTTTCTCTTTTTTTCAGAAGATATATCTTGAACTTATATAGCTGCAAGTCACTAAGCGAAGCGCTGGCGGGACACATGAATGGAATTCCCAAATCAAATTGCATTAAAATATTTACAGAAAACATTCCTTCCTTTATGGTAATCTACACCTCAAGCTTGTTCATCTGTAAAATTTGAAGCAAATCAGGCTAATTGTCTAGGAGGAGTTGGGCACACATTTTTTTCTCTAGATTCTATATAGCAAAAACTATCAAGGTAAAAATAATCACAGAACAATTCCTTCCTTTACGGTGAACTACACATCAAGCTTGTTGATTTGTGAAATTATGAAGCAAATCAGGCTAAATAGTGTGGGAGGAGTTGGACACAAGATTTCGGACGGACGTACGTACGGACAGCAGCAACGCTACATGCCCCTCACATAAATGTGTGGGGGCATACAAAAATGAGATTGAAAACGAAAACGGTCTTGGTCAAATGGAAAGAAACACTCCAAAAGAGTGTCATGCTGATAAAATGTTGGTCGGTTTTCCGAAACTAGATCCATATACTAGTTTATTTCTAATTTGTGCGACAAGTAATATTATATGATTTATTGTATTTTGATGATAAAGAAACATTTTACAAATTCGACTTTTTCCCGGTTTTATCCCGGTGGATACACTTGTAGCGATCGATTTAGATCACGATGTGTCATTTAATACTGTACTGTGCCAAATACATTTCCTGTATTTATAGCTGTTTTTTATGTGATATACTTTTTTGATCAGTTGAAAATTATTAACATAGCTCAGCGAAACAATAAATCTTATCAAAGTGGAATTTAGTGTTACTTGTTTGCATGAATCTATTTCATTTGTTCATTATTATTATGATGATAGTGACATGCACATATTGATTAAAGCTAATTGCATTTTTAGCTAAGACCTCCGTCTTTTTTGCCATTGCTATCAAATCCTCAACCCGTACAAAGGTATCGAAAATACAGGAAGAACCCAAACGAAAATCGTTTGTTTTAACTATCTTAGTGTCAAATGTATGTACGCATTGCATGATGTAACCGTTAGTTTGAATTAAAACAAATTAAGTGACTATAAATTTTTGTATTTGTATTTTAGCAAATTAATAGATCTATGATACTATTGTTCAATGTATCAATATCTACATTTTTACCGTCTCCTGGTTTTTTTATTACAGCTGCATTTGAAAAGCTTTGCCTGGTTTGCGTAAAAATTCTGATAATCAGTAGAAACTGAAATTGTTAGAAATATGTATAACTCAACGGGTGTCTTTATGACGTAATCGTTTTGGGACCGTTTCTGGTTTCTCTTTGGAAGTAGCATACAGTTGTTCAATGTTTCCTCTACCTTTTCAAAACAACTACTCTGTTGCTACATCTGGAAAAGAACAAAAATTAAGATCATGCTGTTATTTAAGTAGCAACTTATACTGTTTTGTTTCGGAGGTTGAGGTTATAAACTTCTTTTATTATAAGTATCTGGAAGTATTTGAAGATTTAACATTTAATACGAGTAATTTATACTATTATTAGACGATACAATAAACTCCCTATATTATAAATACAAAATCTGTACTGAAATTCAAGATTTTATAACCGGAACGTTAACTTAAGACATTATATTTTATTGGAGAGGTTTTCATTTCATACATGAACTGGTATAATTACATGCTGAATTTCATTCTTTACTTCAATAAGGACCTCGAGCGAAACATAAAAGCTAGTCGTTCAAAATGTCATTGAAGATCCTAAATCTGAAATTATACACGCGAATATTCCAGTGTAACAAACAGTTTGATAAACGTTTCGGACAATTTTATCAGACACTTATCTACACGGTCACGTCTCCCACTAATATCTCTTAAAATATTTGATGCAAAAGCATTTAAAACATATAACACGTAATTGAGAAGTTCCTTTATTTTATTTGGAAGGAATTGTTTTTGAAACATTTATATTTCAAACAACTATACTAAATCCCAAGGCAAAGGTCTACTAAGAACAAGAGAGTATGTTAAACAAATATCCACATTTTAGTGACTACATACCAAATAACTTGTTTTCGCATTTCTTTAAAAAAACATTATTCCGAGTATTTATATTTTCCCTTAACAGCTTACACCGGATAATCGGCTATCCTAACGCCCGAAAGACAAATAACCTCGCTGTAAATGAGTAGGTAGTATTTTCCATTTATTTCTATTGTTACGAAGTCTATCCCTGCAATTCAACTGGACATTTTGTTAAGGAGTGAACACGGCTTACATTACAACTTCTGGTCTGAAAACGATCGTTATATGTTCAAAGATTCCCTACAATTTCACACTGGTTAACCGGGTATCCTGACGTATAGTGGAAAAATATACACCGCTGGAAAAAGAACTCCACTGTAAATGGGTAGGTAGAATATTTATTGATTAATGTCCGGGATTTTGAACTCACAAGTAATCATCATAACAACTTTCTTGTGTGCAGATCTGAGTGTTGAAATCTCTTCGTAGGTGCTGGACAAGTATTCATCGTCCACATGATCAGGTGGCCTGTAATTTGCACCAATGACCATCTGCTTTTCTAAGAAGCTGGAGGGTTCCGGAGATAAATTCAAAATTACTGCTTGAGGTAACATTAGAGAATTCAAAATTGTTCTTCACCGCCATTAGTACACCACCATGTGCGTCCAATTTACGGCCCTTCTATAAACATTGTAACCCAACGTGGGGCTTGTGTTTACGCCATGTCTAAGTGAGTGACTTGGTGTGGAGCATGTCTTCTCAGTGTCAGTGTTTTGTATTACAAAAGCGTAGTTAAAACTATGCCACTGAAGTCTTGGCTAGATGATCGAAATCTTTGGTGGTCAACCAAAAACTTAACTTGTGGGTCCACTGGTAACATGCATTGCAGGTAATGGCACGTTGACCGAAGTCCTCAACCTTACAGTCACAAATTTCACCTGGAGGCAGTCCAGAGTTTGAGTCTAATCCAGCAATAAGGAGGAGGGCAAGTCGATGTGTTGCACATGTAACTCGAGTGATGTAATATGGCAAATCATACAGAACCATACAGACTTGTAGAAATAACAATTTGCATGAAGACTGTGGAGGGGGAGTGTCGACTGTATAGTTGCTATTACAGGGATTGTCTGTTAAACCATCCTTGACCTCTGAAGGCAGGCAATAATTAAGAGACAACAGCAGATGATGGTAAACATCATTGTTAACATCCAGTAGTAGTAGTAGTTGTTGTTGTTGTAGGTCACTCAGGTACAGACAAGTGTTTTCAAGATTTTTGTATGGTGTACATAAATGAAAATAACACAGCTGCATCTAAGCGCCAGGTGGCCAGCTATATTGCCTTAATTACAAATACTTAAAGCTATTTTTATCCCACTGTTACTAAACAGAATATTTCGTGTTTGAAACTTGACCAACCTTATTTTTGAAACATGGTGAAGGTTTTGTTTGAAAAGATGCCATTGGAGAGGCAAGAAACGCTTCGGTTTAGCTGGTGATTATTTTTACATCGAAGTAGACATAAAGAAGAATGTCTGCTGTGCACAAATGTCGATGGATATTAGATTTGAAAGTAAAAATCTCGAAATGTAGAAATGTAGACCGATATCACTCTCAACGCCGATTCTTACATGATGGGATAATGGACCACGTGTAATACCGATCCAAGCGAATTGGTACCTGAAAATTGTTCTTATTCCATTTAAAGATACAAGTTTTAAAGGGTACAGGCTCGTTTAGATGTGTACATGCGGTATAAGTAAATGTTGTACTGCAACAGCTGCTTGGATAGGTGTATGCGGTACCAGTAAATGTTGTACTGCAACAGCTGCTTAGATGTGTGTATGTGGTATCAGTAAATGTTGTACTTCAACAGCTGTTAGATGTATGTATGTGGTATCAGTAAATGTTGTACTGCAACAGCTGCTTAGATGTGTGTATGCGGTACCAGTAAATGTTGTACTGCAACAGCTGCTTAGATGTGTATGTGGTACCAGTAAATGTTGTACTGAAATAGCTGCTTAGATATGTGTATGTGGTACCAGTAAATGCTGTACTGCAACAGCTGCTTAGATGTATGTATATGGTATCAGTAAATGTTGTACTTCAACAGCTGCTTAAATGTGTGTATGTGGTACCAGTAAATGTTGTTCTTCAACAGCTGCTTTGATGTGTGTATGTGGTATCAGTAAATGTAGTACTGCAACAGCTGCTTAGATGTGTATATATGGTATCAGTAAATGCTGTACTTCAATGTACTTCAACAGCTGCTTAGATGTGTGTATGTGGTATCAGTAAATGCTGTACTTCAATGTACTGCAACAGCTGCTTGGATGTGTATATTTGGTATCAGTAAATGTTGTACTTCAACAGCTGCTTGGATGTGTGTATGTGGTATCAGTAAATGTTGTTCTTCAACAGCTGCTTTGATGTGTGTATGTGGTATCAGTAAATGTAGTACTGCAACAGCTGCTTAGATGTGTATATATGGTATCAGTAAATGCTGTACTTCAATGTACTGCAACAGCTGCTTGGATGTGTATATTTGGTATCAGTAAATGTTGTACTTCAACAGCTGCTTGGATGTGTGTATGTGGTATCAGTAAATGTTGTACTGCAACAGCTGCTTGGATGTGTGTATGCGGTATCAGTAAATGTTGTACTTCAACAGCTGCTTAGATGTGTGTATGCGGTATCAGTAAATGTTATACTGCAACAGCTGCTTAGATGTGAGTATATGGTACCAGTTTATGTTGTACTGCAATAGTTGCTGAGCTGCGCTTATAAGGTATCAGTAGATGCTGTATTTCAACAGCTTCTGATCTTAATTTTAAATCTTGAATTTATATTGCAGAAGATGTTGTGGAAGATGAAGAATTTGAATATCCTTCACCTCCCCCGATATTTCTCAGCTATCAGTGGGGAGTTCAAAATGAGGTGAAACTCTTGAAGCAACACCTAAACATGGCGTGGTATGAATGTTGGATGGATATTGGTCAGATGAGAGGCGGTGACAAACTATTCAACAAAATTGACAGTGGTATCAGAGCTGCTAAAGTTATCATTTGTTGCACGACGGAGAAAAATGCACAGTCACCAAACTGCAACAGGGAGGTAGAACTTTCACTTGATACCATTCGAGAATACTTTTGACATTTGGCCTTTGCCTCCATTTTCAGACATTGTTTGTTAACCTAGTAGACCCACAATCAGCAAATTATGTATTTCCGTTTGTGATTTCGGCATTCTCCGGTTTTTACCGGAAACAATATGTACGTCCAAAGAATGTCCCATTGACTGAAATGAAAACGTTATCATGTTATTACGGGTCCTCTACATTAACTATAAAGAAGGAACAAATTAGTATCTATCATTAGAAAACTACAATACTGTTACAAACTGACAATTATCCAAATACCAACAGACTTGATAAATCCTTATAATAATACAAACTTAACTACAAAAGAGAAATTTTTCAACTATTAGGGGTATTAATTGCTTAAGTGAAAAAAACGCAGTAGGATTGTCAAGGTAGTAAAGTGTTTAATGTATATACAGGTAAACCTATCAGTAAACCTAGGAAAGCCAATTATACCATTACTGATGGAAAAGATGGCTTGGCCACCAAAAGGATCTATGGGACCAATCTTCAGCGAATATTTATTTATCCGGTTCTTTCAGTAACAAGCGTCACTTTTCATTAGAATGTTAGACATGTCTAATTGCTATTTTTGTTATTACAATAGAGGTTTTTGATGAAATAAACACATCAGACATAGGTAACTTTATCAACAGGCAACATTGCTGTATAGATGTTACTTTAAATCTAAACGTGGGAACAGTTTAGGTTAGATAGTCATTTTCATTGGGTTTGTAAAACAGCAGTGTTAAGTTTCTTTTTAAGTCTAAATTTTAGGTGGTTCTTGTTCAAATATATATAAAAACATGTCGGTCGAACATGATACTAGTATATTTGCTGTTAATACATAGTTTAATTTTTTCCCAAACATATGACATTTGTGGCATACGGTTGCTTCTCATACAGGAATGGTTAGGAAACAGATGACCAGAGGTACTGGCCGTTGCTAAATTCCAGGAACTGTTGATGCAAATGAACTTTTATGCAGTTCCTGATCCGAAACTGATCAAACCAGGTCTGAATTTGTTGAAAGCAAATTTTATTAACATTAAATATGTCATGTTAACAACGTTAAAATACGATTCATTGAATAAATGGTGGTGTTGTTGTTACATATATTACAAATTCAGCTCTTTCTTTACAAGAGAAATGTGAGTTTTTAGGGTTGCATGCACTTATTAGTTTGTTGCGTTTACAACTTTAAAAATGATATTTCATACTTACAAACAATTCGAACGTTTAAGGCTTTAATCACTGAATGTTAAACAATTTTGAGTACCTTGTCTGTCATATCGTGTTTTTTTTTTTATTTTAAATTAAACGATACTTATTTATTTCAAATTTTAACTGTATTATTATTATTCTTCATCCAATTGTGGAATGCAGCTTTCTTTCAACACTATTGTATCAACGGAATTTAATTACTCCAGTCATATTCATAGGTAATTTAAGACATAGGTCAATTTAAACAGATTTTCCATGGTCTTAATACTAAATAATAACCAAGGAACCTGTTAAATTACTTCCTAAGACATGGTTAAAGACATTTAGTTATTCACGTTTGACTATTTGGAACGCCCTTCAAAAGTACATACAAAATGCTGTGTCCGTAAAAACCCTACCTTACACCTACAATGGCGCACATTTTCTGGTAGCCAGCAGCTCTTGAGATAAATTCTTTTCTTAGGGATAAATTGTTTAATTTTGTAATATATTTTGTGTTAATGTATGCAATTTTTAGCACCTCGTAGAAGACTTGCTTCTTCAAATGTGTTCCCTCGTTAAATAATGTTTATCATTATTACGTTTATTATCATTTCTTCTAAGTCTCTATGGTGATAGGGTTTTATTCATTTCAGTTTATTCGAATTGGTGGAATCCAATTGTAGAAGATATCAAAATTGACAAAAACAAAAATGCCAGCGGTACTAAGAACACAACGAGCAACAACACAGCCGCGTTAATAAACGTTATCGATGTAAATTACGAAGTCCGTTTGCAGTCAAGTTTCCTGATAATTCTAACATGGCTCGATTTGATTTCAAGTGAAACAAATAATTAAAGCAAGCTCTGTATATTCTGTGATAAACAACGGTTGACGCGCGGACCGGTAAGAGAGCATAATGACGTCAATTATGAGGTCGTATTGCCGCTTGACGTCCGGTACATTACTTCTCGGGTAAATGAAGTCCAGCATAATATTTTTTAAAATATGTCAATGAGCATGTCAGAATGAAAACAATCAAGACCTTCTTGTGATTTATTGTTTGATTTACCACGATTCATCGTTCAGATGATTCAGTATTTAATCACTCGGGCTAACGCCCTCCTGGTTCAATTCCTACGTATTTGAACTCTGAACCGTGGTAAACTAGACGATAAACCACTCGAGGGCCTTGATTATTTGTTAAGTATTGTTAAGCATAAACAAGAGGAAATTTAAAACACTGGATCATTAAACATAGGCGTAGAGAATGGAAGGTCAGGGTGGGGCTCATTTTGAGTGTGGGGTGCAACCATATGCTTCTTATTTTCTTAGCAACAGTAGTAGATAAAGAAAAACAAGTCAATTTTAGAGTGCATGTAGAGCTGATAGGGATTTGATATAATTTCTGAAGAACGTCTTTTGTTGTTCAGAAATGTTCTAAGTAGGTTTAGCTGGCCGCTCCGCCGTAACCGCCCCCTCCCAACACTTTGAGATCGCTCATTTGCTAATGTTAAAGTACAGCCATCAAAATATTAAATATACGTTACATAGATAAGGAAACTTAACATTTGAAGAATTTCCACTATATGCAAAGAAAATGATAATGGCGATAGATTCATTGATATAATATTTTCTTTATTTTCATCAGAATGAGCCAAGCACTGATGTTTCGCCACTGATTTTCCTGTCCTACCAGTGGGGGAGACAACCACAGGTTAAAGTATTGTATGAGCGCTTGGTTTCCCTTGGTCACACCGTCTGGATGGACATCTTTCAGATGGGTGGGGGAGATTCTCTGTACGATAAAATAGATCGTGGAATGAGAGGATGTAAAGTAGTTGTGTCGTGTGTTACACCGAAGTACGCCCTGTCAGCAAATTGTAGACGAGAAGTGAGCCTGGCTGATGCGTTGAAGAGGCCGATTATACCTCTGTTACTAGAACAAATGACGTGGCCCCCAGACGGTCCAATGAGCATAATTTTCACGGAACTGCTTTACATCAATGTCTACCGCGACGCAGACATTCAAACGAAGTGGACTGGACCAAAGGTCGAAGAATTGATTGGAAAATTGAAGATATATATACCAGATAAAATGGACGAAGGGTCTAAACAATCCAAAGAGAACGGTACAGGTAAAAGCAATGTATCTGGAAAACCAGGAACTGGCAAACCTAAAGCATTATCCGCGACTGCAAAAGCAAAAGAAAATGAAACAAGTAAACCAAAATCTGAAGCGAATTCAACCAGCAATCAGAGCACTGAAAAAGCAAAAGAACAGGAGACAGCTAAACCGGAAGCTGAAAAATCTGCCACGCAGTCTGAAAATGTCAAAAATACTAAAACTGATAACGAACAAAAGACAGAACCTAAGGAAATGGAAACCAAGAAAACGTCAAAATCATGCGTTTTACTGTAGGATAACTATAGTAAATATTGCTTTATCCGTGATTAAAGCATAAGTTAGATCATTGATTGACCAGAAATGATAACCTTTTCTTCTTTGTTTGTTATAGAAAAACGTTACAAAGTAGGGAGATGTACTGTTAGGTGATTTCTAACTTAAATAGACTTCAATTGTATATCATTTCAGTGAGTTCATGTTCAACTTGGTCTTTGTATTTATAGTCTTACGATTTTTATCTGTAATAAATCAAGGAGCATAGTATTTTATGACGATAAAACAACCTGCTGCAGTGAAATTCGAACCCAGGTCGCTCGGGGGCTAGTCCAGTGCTCTAACCTTTGAGCCAAAAAGTAGATCCCTGACGCTGTTGTCAGAGATTGGCTTTAAATCTGCAGGATAGCGTAAGCGACAGTAACAGTAGAATAATAAAAAATTGATCCACAGCTCTCTGTCATTTTAAAAATTAGAATATTTAACATGCACTATTGTGCATAAATGACTTATTTTGGAGAGAAAAGCAGAGCAAATATGAAGGATTTTTGAAATTATATAAAACATAAAATAATGTTTTTACTAATAAGTTGACATGTTTTACTCACACCTTTTAATTTATATTTCATTATTATCATTCTGGAAAAGGATTATTATAGCTTATTGTTGAAACAATTTTTGATTGTAACTACTAGTTCCAGTGGTTAGCAGTTCTAAGTAGAAATACTTTTAAACTTCTTTCCATAAATGTTAACATGTTTTCTTTACAATTTCGCTGAGATTTTATACATGTACTTAGTAGAAAATATAGTTACAGCTGAAAAGTTTGCTTCGTAGCTTTAAGTGATATTCCTGGTATATGATTTAATCATTTGTTGATTTTTTGCTATATTAGATTATCAGCCTAATGTCTTGAACTGCGTTTGGATAGTGCTAAATAGCTACTGAAAGAAGTATTCAATACTTAAAAATAAATTAGACACGGATACACCAACATACTGTGCAATCTTCTATATAGCAAACTGTGTCAAAGGGTCATAACTGCAGTAAAACTATTCAGAGAAAAATTTCCTTTCTTTATGGTTATCTGCACATCAATCTTGTGCACCTGTGAAAGTGTGAAGCAAATCAGTCTAATAGTCTGGGAGGAGTTGGTCACACATTTTTTTTCTCTTTATTGCATATTATCAAAAACTATCAAGGTAAAATAGTCACTGAAAAATTCCATCCTTTTTGGTAAACTAAACCTCAAGCTTGTTCATCTGTGAAAGTTTAAAGCAAATCAGGCTAATACTATGGTAGGAGTTTGACACGAAAGATTTTTCTCTATATTCTATATAGCAAAAACTCTCAAAGGGCCATAACTGTGGTAAAATAGTCACAGAAAAAATCTATCTTTATGATCTGTGAAATTCTGAAGCAAATCAGGCTGATATTGTTGGTGGATTTGAACACACATAATTTCGGACGGACGTACGTACGTACGGACAGCAGCAACGCTATATGTCCCCATAGATGTGTGTGGAGCATAAAAATGAGATTGAAAACGAAAACTGTCTTTTGTGAAGAAGTGGGGAAAACACCTAAAGTAGAGACTTACCCTAAGCCATCTTTACACAAGGGACACACTCTGTTTAAATAGTGAAATTGTTTAGCGAACACCGTTTGTTAATCCTAATCCTGTTCATGTTATAGAAATAGTAGAGATTGTTCTCTTTCCAGCAGTAGCCTTTTCAACAAATTTTACCTTGTGAAATTCAATGAGTTTTGACTTTTTCAAAAAAATCGTCTGTTTGTTGACAAATATCACCGCAGAAAATATCACTCTTTCCCCAGGACATTAACTTTTTTGATCTTTACACAGTTTTCTATTCAGATTGCTAATATGTGTGGCAATTATGCATGCCTTTTACCTGCACAGAGGAAAAGTGTGTAGTTTGCATGGGGTACTAGGCCAATAGCCACCAAAGCCTACATTTACATCTAAGTCATAGCGGAGTTGTCTCCATTTTTTTCAAATATTTTACCCGGGATCATTTTTTTTTTTCAGCTCAAATAACATTTTTTCTAAAAATGATATTTAAAATTTTTTTAGTCTACATACTTTGATGCAGTTAGGTACACATATATCTAAGATAGATACTTCATACTAGAAGTTTGTATTTTTTGTTACACTGCCTGCCTAAAGAGTGTCAAACTGATCACGTGTTGGTCAGTTTTCCGAAACTAGATCCATATACTAGTTCATTTCTAAATAGATTTTCGATTTTATTCAATAAGAGATAGTATATGATTTATTGTATATTGATGAAAAAAACTCTACAAATTCGACTTCCTCCCGGTTTTATCCCGGTGGATACACTTGTAGCGATCGATTTAGCTGCTTATGAAATGTCACGATATGTCATTTAATAATGTACCGTGCCAAATGCATTTCCTGTATTTCTAGTTATTTTTTATGTTTTTGTGTGATACACTGTTTTCATCAATTTCAAATTATTAACATAGCTCAGTGAAACATAAAATTTTATCAAAGTTGAATTTATTGTTTCTTGTTTGTATGAATTTCTTTCATTTTTTTCAGCCCATTATAATGATGATAGTGACAGACACGTATTGATTAAAGCGTAAATTGCGTATTTAGCCAAGACCTTCGTCATTTTTGCCATGATTGCTATCAAATTCTCATCCCGTATAAAGGTATCAAAATAAAGGAAGAACCCCAAAAGAACATTGTTTGTTTTAACTAGTTTTAACTTAGTGTCAAATATTCGTTTTGAATGATGTTACGGTTAGTTTGAATTACAACAAATTCAGTAAATTTTTGTATTTGTATTTTAGCAAATTAATAATTCCATGTTACTTTTGATTCAATGAATCAATATCTGCAATTTTATACCTATGACGTCTCTCAGTTTCTAGTTTCCCTTTGAAAGTAGCGTCCAGTCGTTCAATTTTGCTCTCTACCTTTTCAAAACAACTACTTTTTTGCTTCATTTGGAAAAGAACAACAATTAAGATCATGCTGTTATTTAAGCAGCAACTTATACTGTTTTGTTTCGGAGGTTGAGCTTATAAACTTCTTTGATTATAAGTATCTGGAAGTATTTGAAGATTTAGCATTTAATACGAGTAATTTATACTATAAATAGCCGATAAAATAAACTCTCTATATTATAAATACAAAGTCTGTACTGAAATTCAAGATTTTAAAACCGGAACGTTATCTTAAGACATTATATTTTATTGGAGAGGTTTTCATTTCATACATGAACTGGTATAGTTACATGTTCAATTTAAATATTTACTTCAATAAGGAAACACAAAAGTTAGTCGTTCAAAATGTCATTGAAGATCCTAAATCTGAAATTCTACACGCGAATATTCAAGTGTAACAAACAGTTTGATAAACGTTTCGGACAATTTTATCAGACACTTATCTACACGGCACGTCTCCCACTAATAGCTCTTAAAATATTTGATGCAAAAGCATTTAAAATATATAACACGTAATGGAGAAGTTCCCTTATTTTATTTGGAAGGAATTGTTTTTGAAACATTTATATTTCAAACAACTATACTAAATCCCAAGGCAAAGGGCTGCTAGAACAAGAGAGTATGTTAAACAAATATCCACATTTTAGTGACTACATACCAAATAAGTTGTTTTCGCATTTCTTTAAAAAAAAAAAAACAACATTATTTCGAGTATTTATATTTTAACTTTACAGCTTACACCTGATAATCGGCTATCCTGACGCTCGAAAGACAAATAACCACACTGTAAATGGGTTGGTAGTATTTTTCATTTATTTCTATTGTTATGAAGCCTATCCCTGCAATTCAATTGGACATTCTGTTAAGGAATGAACACGGCTTACATTACAACTTCTGGTCTGAAAACGATCGTTATATGTTCAAAGATTCCCTACAATATCACACTGGATAACCGGTTATCCTGACGCATAGTGGAAAAATAACACCGCTGGAAAAAGAACTCCACTGTAAATGGCTAGGTAGAATTTTTATTTTTGATTAATGTCCGGGAACTCACCAGTAATCATCATAACAGCTTTCTTGTGTGCAGATCTGAGTGTTGAAATCTCTTCATAGGTGCTGGACAAGTATTCATCATCCACATGATCAGGTGGCTGTAATTTGCACCAATGACCATCTGCTTTTCTTAGAAGCTGGAGGGTTCCGGAGATAAATTCAAAATTACTGCTTGAGATATTATTAGAGAATTCCGAATTGTTTTTCACCCCTGCTAGTACACCACCATGTGCGTCCAATTTACGGCCGTTCCTATAATCATTGTAACCCAACGTGGGGCTGAAGAATTTCGATGAGCTGATGCCGCAGGTCAGCTATGTTTCAGTACCAAAAATCAGGGGACACAGACTCTATTTAAACATAAATATTTTACCTTGCTTGTGGATGCTCTGAAAATTCAATTACAATACGGAATTATATTTCATCTTTACGCTTATTTGCTATTGTTTGTTTTGGAGACGAGGCAGCTGCCGGACAGCCAGTAGAAGGAAATGTGGAGTAAAAATGCATGTCGCTTATGTTTACGCCATGTCTAGGTGAGTGACTTGGTGTGGAGCATGTCTTTTTAGTGTCAGTGTTTTGTATTACAAAAGCGTAGTTAAAACTATGCCACTGAAGTCATGGCTAGATGATCGAAATCGTTGGTGGTCAACCATTAACTTAACTTGTGGGTCCACTGGTAACATGCATTGCAGGTAATGACACGTTGGCCGAAATCCTCAACCTTTACAGTCACAAATTTCACATGGATGCAGTCCAGAGTTTGAGTCTTATCCAACAATAAGGAGGAGGGCAAGTCGATGTGTTGCACATGTAACTCGAGTGATGTAATATGGCAAATCATACAGAATCATACAGACTTGTAGAAACAACAATTTGCATGAAGACTGTGGAGGGAGAGTGTCGACTGTATATTTGCTATTACAGGGACTGTCTGTTAAGTCATCCTTGACCTCTGAAGGCAGGCAATAATTAAGAGACAACAGCAGATGATGGTAAACATCATTGTTAACATCCAGTAGTAGTAGTTGTTGTTGTTGTAGGTCACTCAGGTACAGACAAGCGTTTTCAAGATTTTTGTATGGTGTACATAAATGAAAATAACACAGCTGCATCTAAGCGCCAGGTGGCCAGCTATATTGCCTTAATTACAAATACTTATAGCTATTTTTATCCCACTGTTACTAAACAGAATAGGTTTTGTTTGAAAAGATGCCATATGAGAGGCAAGAAACGCTTCGGTTTAGCTGGTGATTATTTTTACATCAAAGCAGACATAAAGAAGAATGTCTGCTGTGCACAAATGTCGATGGATATTAGATTTGAAAGTAAAAATCTCGAAATGTAGAAATGTAGACCGATATCACTCTCAACGCCGATTCTTACATGATGGGATAATGAACCACGTGTAATACCGATCCAAGCGAATTGGTACCTGAAAATTGTTCTTATTCCATTTAAAGATACACGTTTTAAAGGGTACAGGCTCGGTTAGATGTGTACATGCGGTATCAGTAAATGTTGTACTGCAACAGCTGCTTGGATAGGTGTATGCGGTATCAGTAAATGTTGTACTGCAACAGCTGCTTAGATGTGTGTATGTGGTAACAGCAAATGTTGTACTTCAACAGCTGTTAGATGTATGTATGTGGTATCAGTAAATGTTGTACTGCAAAGCTGCTTAGATGTGTGTATGCGGTACCAGTAAATGTTGTACTGCAACAGCTGCTTAGATGTGTATGTGGTACCAGTAAATGTTGTACTGCAATAGCTGCTTAGATATGTGTATGTGGTACCAGTAAACGCTGTACTGCAACAACTGCTTAGATGTGTGTATGTGGTACCAATAAATGCTGTACTGCAACAGCTGCTTAGATGTATGTATATGGTATCAGTAAATGTTGTACTTCAACAGCTGCTTAAATGTGTGTATGTGGTACCAGTAAATGTTGTTCTTCAACAGCTGCTTTGATGTGTGTATGTGGTATCAGTAAATGTTGTACTGCAACAGCTGCTTAGATGTGTATATATGGTATCAGTAAATGCTGTACTTCAATGTACTTCAACAGCTGCTTAGATGTGTATATATGGTATCAGTAAATGTTGTACTTCAACAACTGCTTAGATGTGTGTATGTGGTATCAGTAAATGTTGTACTGCAACAGCTGCTAAGATGTGTATATATGGTATCAGTAAATGCTGTACTTCAATGTACTTCAACAGCTGTTTAGATGTGTATATATGGTATCAGTAAATGTTGTGCTTCAACAGCTGCTTAGATGTGTGTATGTGGTATCAGTAAATGTTGTACTTCAACAGCTGCTTAGGTGTGTATGTGGTATCAGTAAATGTTGTACTTCAACAGCTGCTTAGATGTGTGTATGCGGTATCAGTAAATGTTGTACTGCAACAGCTGCTTAGATGTGAGTATATGGTACCAGTTTATGTTGTACTGCAATAGTTGCTGAGCTGCACTTATAAGGTATCAGTAGATGCTGTATTTCAACAGCTTCTGATCTTAATTTTAAATCTTGAATTTATATTGCAGAAGATGTTATGGAAGATGAAGAATTTGAATATCTTTCACCTCCCCCGATATTTCTCAGCTATCAGTGGGGAGTTCAAAATGAGGTGAAACTCTTGAAGCAACACCTAAACATGGCGGGGTATGAATGTTGGATGGATATTGGTCAGATGAGAGGCGGTGACAAACTATTCAACAAAATTGACAGTGGTATCAGAGCTGCTAAAGTTATCTTTTGTTGCACGACGGAGAAATATGCACAGTCACCAAACTGCAACAGGGAGGTAGAACTTTCACGTGATACCATTCGAGAATACTTTTGACATTTGGCCTTTGCCTCCATTTTCAGACATTGTTTGTTAACCTAGTAGACCCGCAATCAGCAAATTATGTATTTTCCGTTTGTGATTTCGGCATTCTCCGGTTTTTACCGAAAACAATATGTACGTCCAAAGAATGTCCCATTGACTGAAATGAAAACGTTTTTATGTTATTACGGGTCCTCTACATTAACTATAAAGAAGGAACAAATTAGTATCTATCATTAGAAAGCTACAATACTGTTACAAACTGACAATTATCCAAATACCAACAGACTGGATAAATCCTTATAATAATACAAACTAAACTACAAAAGAGAAATTTTTCAACTATTGGGGGTATTAATTGCTTAAGTGAAAAAAACGCAGTAGGATTGTCAAGGTAGTAAAGTGTTTAATGTATATACAGGTAAACCTATCAGTAAACCTAGGAAAGCCAATTATACCATTACTGATGGAAAAGATGGCTTGGCCACCAAAAGGATCTATGAGACCAATCTTCAGCGAATATTTATTTATCCGGTTCTTTCAGAGGTAAACAAGCGTCACTTTTCATTAGAATGTTAGACATGTCTAATTGCTATTTTTGCTATTACAATAGAGGTTTTTGATGAAAGAAGCACATCAAACATAGGTAACTTTATCAACAGGCAATATTGCTGTATAGATGTTACTTTAAATCTAAACGTGGGAACAGTTTAGGTTAGATAGTCATTTTCACTGGGTTTGTAAAACAGCAGTGTTAAGTTTCTTTTTAAGTCTAAAATTTAGGTGGTTCTTGTTCAAATATATATAAAAACATGTCGGTCGAACATGATAAATTTGCTGTTAATACATAGTTTTTTTCCCAAACATATGACATTTGTGGCATACGGTTGCTTCCCTTACAGGAATGGTGAGGAAACAGACGACCAGAGGTACTGGCCGATTGCTAAATTCCAGGAACTGTTGATGCAAATGAACTTTTATGCACTTCCTGATCCGAAACTGATCAAACCAGGTCTGAATTTGTTGAAAGCTCATTTTATTAACATTAAATATGATATATTAACAACGTTAAAATACGATTCATTGAATAAATGGTGCTGTTGTTGTTGTATTTAGTTAATGCAACTAAAATAATATATTACAAATTCAATTCTGTCTTTACAAAAGAAATGTATGTTTTTGAGGTTGCAAGCACTTATTAGTTTGTTGCCTTTACAACTTTAAAAATTGTATTTCATACTTACAAACAAATCGAACATTTAAGTCTTTAATCACTAAATGTTAAACATTTTTGTGTACTTAATCTGTAATAGGATGTTTTGTTCATATAAAATTGAACTATTTGTTGTTGATTTCAAATTGAAATATGAATATCTTAATAAAATATAACTTTATTATTATTATTATTATTTATCAAATGCAGCTTTCTTTCAACACTATTATATCAACTGAATTTAATTACTTTAACCATATTCATAAGTAATTCAAGTAATAGGTCAATTTAAACAGCTTGTTCCATGGTTTAAATAATAAATAATAAACACGAAACCTGTGATATTACTTCCTAAGATTTGGTTAAAAACATTTAGTTAAATTACTCAGGTTTGATTATTTGGAATGCCCTTCAAAAGTAAACACACAAAATGCAGTTTCCGTAAAACCTTACCTTACACCTACAATGGCGCACATTTTCTGGTAGCTAGCAGCTCTTGAGATAAATTCTTTTCTTAGTGATAAATTGTTTATTTTCGTAATATATTTTGTGTGAATGTATGCAATTGTTTAGCACCTCACGGAAGACTGGTTTCTTCAAATGTGTTCCCTCGTTAAATAGTGTTTATTATTATTACTTTTATTATCATTTCTTCTAAGTCTCTATCGTGATAGGTTGTTTATTCATTTCAGTTTATTCGAATTGGTGGAATCCAGTTGTAAAAGATATCAAAATTGCCAGCGGTACTAAGAACACAACGGGCAACAAAGGAGACACGGTAATAAACGTTACCGATGTAAATTGTTATTTTAACGGAAGTCCTTTTGCAGTCAAGTTTACTGATAAGTATGATTAATGAATAAACAAGAGGCGTAGAGAATGGAGGGCCAGAGTGGGGGGTTAGGGTTGGGTTTGCGGGTAGGGTGCAACCATATGCTTGTTATTTTTCTTAGAAACAGCAGTAGATAAAGAAAAAAAGCCAGTTTTAGAGAGCATGTAGAAGAACTGATAGGGATTTGATATGATTCTGAAGAACGTCTTTTGTTGTTCAGAAATGTTCTAGGTAGGTTTAGCTGGCCGCTCCGCCGTAACCGCCCCCAACTTTGAGATCGCTCATTCGCTAATGTTAAAGCACAGCCATCAAAATATTCAAAATACTTTACATAAATTAGGAAACTTAACATTTGGAGAATTTACACTATAGACAAAGAAAATGATAATGGCGATAGATTCATTGATATAATAGTTTCTTTATTTTCATCAGAATGAGCCAAGCACTGATGTTTCGCCACTGATCTTCCTGTCCTACCAGTGGGAGAGACAACCACAGGTTAAAGCATTGTATGAAAGATTGGTTTCCCTTGGTTACACAGTTTGGATGGACATCTTTCAGATGGGTGGGGGAGACTCTCTGTACGATAAAATAGATCGTGGAATGAGAGGATGTAAAGTTGTTGTGTCGTGTGTTACACCGAAGTACGCCCTGTCAGCAAATTGTAGACGAGAAGTGAGCCTGGCTGATGTGTTGAAGAGACCGATTATACCTCTGTTACTAGAACAAATGACGTGGCCCCCAGACGGTCCAATGAGCATGATTTTCACGGAACTGCTTTACATCAATGTCTACCGCGACGCAGATATTCAGACAAAATGGAATGGACCAAAAGTCGAAGAATTGATCGGAAAATTGAAGATATATATACCAGATAAAATGGACGAAGGTCCTAAACAGCCAAAAGAGAACGGTACAGGTAAAAGCAATAAATCTGGAAAACCAGGATCTGACAAACCTAAAGCATTATCCGCGACTGCGAAAGCAAAAGAAAATGAAACAAGTAAACCAAAATCTGAAGCGAATTCAACTAGCAATCAGAGCAACAAAATAGCAGAAGACGTTAAAGGTCATCAGAGCAAAGAAAAAGAAGAAAGTAAGCAATCAGAAAAATCAGGATCAGGTAAACCTGAAGCATTGACCGGCACTGAAAAAGCAAAGGAACAGGAGACAGCTAAACCGAAGTCTGAAAATGTCGAAAGTACTAAAACTGATAATAAACAAAAGGTGGAACCTAAGGAAATGGAAACCAAGAAAACGTCAAAATCATGCGTTTTACTGTAGGATAACTCTAGCAAAACCTGCTTTATCCATGATTTAAAGCTTAAGTCAAGCCATTGATTGATCAGAATCAATAACCTTTTCTTGTTTGTTTGTTATAGAAAAACGTTACAAAGTAGGGAGATGTACTGTTAGGTGATTTCTAACTGAAATAGGCTTCAATTGTATATTATTTCGGTGCGTTCATGTTCAACCTGGACTATGTATTTAAAATTCTTAGCCGTAATAAATCAAAGAGCATTGCATTTTATGACGATAAAACCATGCCTGCGGTGAGATTCGAACCTGGGTCGCTCGGGAGCTAGTGCAATGCTCTAGCCTCTGAGCCAAAGAGTGGACTCCCTGACGCTGTTGTCAGAGATTGGCTTTAAATATGCAGGCTAGCGTAAGCGACAGTGACAGTAGAATAATAAAAATTTGATCCACAGCTCTCTGTCATTTTACGGATTAGGATATTTAACATACACTATTGTGCATGAATGAATTATTAATGGAAAGAAAGGCAGTGAAATAATACGAAGGTTTTTTGAAATTATATGAAACATAAAATAATGTTTGCACTAATAAAGTGATATGTTTTACTAAAGTTTTTAATTTATATTCTAATTTTTATTGATAACATTTCGGAAAGGGATTATAGCTTATTATTGAAACAATGTTTTGATTGTAACAAATAGTTTCTGTGGTGAGTAGTTCTAAGTAGAAATACATTTTTCCATAAAGGTTAACATGTTTTCTTTACAATTTCGCTGAGATATTATGCATTTATTTAATAGAAAATATAGTTACAGCTGAAAAGTTTGCTTCTTAGCTTTAAGTGATATTCCTAGTATATGATTGAATCATTTGTTAATTTTGTGCTTGTGTTTAACTTTGTCTTATCATAAATATTCGATCATCAGCCTAACGTCTTGAATTGCTTTTGGATAGTGCTAAATAGCTATTGAAGGAAGTATTCAATTTTTAAAAATAAACTAGAAATTGTGTCTGTAGGAAACTGATACCACAACATACTGTGCAATCCTCTATATAGAAAAATATTAATGACCTTAAT
Source organism: Mercenaria mercenaria (assembly GCF_021730395.1). Lineage (NCBI taxonomy): Eukaryota > Metazoa > Mollusca > Bivalvia > Venerida > Veneridae > Mercenaria > Mercenaria mercenaria. The sequence goes on from NC_069368.1 coordinate 28,360,681, forward strand.
TTATACATGGGCTGTAAAAAACAATATAAAGCATTATGTAAGGAAAAGAAAAAATGTATACAAAACAGTGTCTATATGAACTTCCTGTCAAAAATTCTAAATTGTTTTCGAATAAGCTCAGGAGTAATGTAGGTAGTGGGAGTCATACTCCAAATATTACTTCTAGTCAGTGGTTTGAACATTTCAAACAAGCGTTTAGCTGTGATCAAGAAAAAATGATGTTAATGCAGAGATATTTTCGGAAATATAATTATGGATGAAGTAGAAGCTATACTGTTTAATAACGATATAACTGATGATGAAATTATTGAAGCAGTTAAATCTCTTAACCCAAATAAAGCTTCTGCAGGCAATCTTATAGCGGAACATTTTATTTATGGAATAGAAATCTTATTACCATATATAAGGAAACTTTATAAAATATATAGATCTGGTCACTTCCCATCAACTTGGACTAAGTCTATAATAATTCCTTTGCATAAAAAGGTAACATTGATAATCCTGATAATTATAGAGGAATTGCTCTTGTTGATATTTTAAAATGTATATAAGTATATTGACTACACGAGTAACTTTTTACTGTAATGCATTTAAAATGATCACCGAAGCACAAGCTGGTTTTCGCTCTGGTTACTCTGCTATTGATAATGGTTTTGTTTTATATTCTTTAATTAGTAAATACCTAAGTATGAGGCGTAAAAAGTTGTGTGTGGCCTTTGTTGACTTTAAAAGGGCATTTCACTCTGTTCATAGATCAAAATTATATACAGCATTGATTCAAAATGGTATAAAGGGTAATCTATTTAAATCAATTGAAAGTATTTATCATTCTGTAAAAGCATGTGTAAGAAGTAATGCACCATGTACTGCAACATTCGATTGCCCTCCTGGTTTAAGACAAGGTTGTAAACTTAGTCCAATTTTATTTTGTCTATTTATAAATGATTTAGATAATGTAATCAGAAGTTGTGGAATTCATGGCATACAACTTTTACCAAATGATGTTGACATTTTCTTGTTGCTGTTTGCTGATGATGTGGCCTTAGTATCTGATACTGTTAATGGATTACAGAGGCAACTTAATGTCTTACTTCAGTACTGTTTAGAGTAGAAACTGAAGGTTATTGTTGAAAAAGCTAAAATTGTTGTATTCAAAAATGGTGGTACTATATCAAAAAAAAAAGAAAAGAAAACTGGATGTATGATGGCCAGGCCATAGAAACTATAAATGCTTTAAGTAATGCTGGTTTAAATTTTACCTGCAGATTGTCATTGTATAAAATGTCTGAACATGTGGCACACAGAGCAAAAAAAGTGCTCGTATCCCTTTTAAAGAGTATGTATAATTTGTTACCAATGTCTTATGAAACTTTCTTTAAGATTTTTGATGCTAAGATATCTGCGGTTTTAATACGGTTCAGAACTTTGGGGCTTAGAAGTCAGGGATTGTATAGAACGTGTTCATGTATATGCTTGTAAAAGGTATATGAATGCACCATTGTATGCTTGCAATGCTCCTGTTTTAGGTGATTGTGCTAGATTTTCTATGTATATTTGGGCTTCAAAGAGATGTGTAAAATTTTGGATTCGTATTGTTAATATGCCTGATGATAGATATGTAAAGAAATGTTACAATATGCTTAAACACTGGGACCATCTTGGTTATAAAAGCTGGGTTACTACATTGAGAAAAAGATTGTATAGTAATGGCTTTGGATATATATGGGAGAAACAAGCAATAGACAATCCAAATATATTCTTAAAACAATATACAACAAAATTTAAAGATCAGTATCTACAAATTTGGAACGTTGAAATGGTTAAAAATAAGAAACTGGTATTATATAAAGGGTTTAAGCAAAGATTTGTTTTTGAAGATTACCTTGAACACATAGATATTTTTAAATTCCTACGTAGTATTGTATCTTTTAGAACGTCATCTCATCAATTCATGATTGAAAAAAGTAGATATATGAGTTAATCAAAAGAAACCCGTTTTTGCATTCATTGTGATCACGTTGTTGAGAACGAGTTTCATTTCCTGCTGGAATGTCCACTTTATGAGATAATTCGCATAAGATACATAACTGATAAGTTTTTGCGCCATCCAACTATACACAAATTTTAATTTAAAAGTTTTTAATGTTTTAATGTCTAGTAAGAATTGCTTGTTACTGCGTAATCTTTCACAGATTAGATTACAGATTATATATTATGCCATGAAATTATGCTCTTAAATAATATCGTAACTTTATAATTATTAGGTATGCAATGTAACCTAGCACAGTGTATATTTATAATGTCATGTAATTTTGTTCAGATGTAACATCTTGTCGTCACTTACGTTTTGTTTAATCATTTAGTTATGTATTACCGTATACTTTTACCTGAACATTTTGTCATGACAACATACACATATTTTATTATCTATGCTTGTGTTACTAGTATACTATTGTTGTATGGGCCGGTGGCCTTAAATGCAAAAAAAATAAAGTCTAAAAGTCAAAACTATCAAAGGGTCAAAATTGCAATAAAATATTCACAAAAGAATCCCTCCTTTATGGTCATCTGCACATCCAGCTTGTTTATCCATGAATGTCCGGGAGGAGTTGGACACGCATTTCTTTCTCTGGATTCCATAATTATTATACATGTAGCAAAAACTAACAAGGTAAAATTAGTAACAGAAGAAAATCCTTCCTTTATGGTAAACTACACATCAAGCTTGTTCATCTGTAAAAGTTTGAAGTAAATCAGGCAAATAGTGTTGGAGGAGTTGGACACACAAGATTTTTCTCTTTATCCCATAAAGCAAAATCTATCAAAGGGCCATAACTACAGTACAAACAGTCACAGAAAAAACCTTTCTTTATAGTCATCTACATATCAATCTTGTAGATCTGTGAATGTTTGATACAAAGGAGGCTAATAGTAAGGGCCATACCTGTGGTAAAAATATTCACAAAAAGAACAACAACAACATTCCTGTATGGTCAACTACATATCAAGCCTGTTGATATGTAAATTCGGAAGCAGAGCAGGCTAATAGTGTAGGAGGAGTTGGACAACAAAAGTTCGGACGAACGCACAACAGCAACGTTGTATGCTCCCCGTCCCCCATAAATGTGTGGGAACTAAAAATGAGATTGAAAACAAAAACGGTCTTTTGTGAAACGCCTTGGTCAAGTATAAAGAAACACTCCAAAAGAGTGTAAAACTGATCGGTTTTCCGAAACTAGATCCATATACTAATTTATTTCTAATTATATTTTCAATTTTATGCGATAAGTTATATTAGATGATTTATTTTATTTGATGAAAAAAAAACAACAACACACACACACACACACACACACACACACACACTACAAATTCGACTTTCTCCCGGTTTTATCCCGGTAGATACACTTGTAGAGTTCGAATTAGCTGCTATTCTTATGTCATGATGTTTCATTTAATACTGTAATGTGCCAAATACATTTCCTGTATTTATAGCTGGTATTTTTATGTGATACATTTTTTCAATAATTTAAATTCATTAACATAGCCATACGAAACATTAAATCTATTCAAAGTGAATTGTTTTGTTACTTGCTTTTTATGAATCTATTTAATTTTTGTTTTCAGTCCATTATTAATATGATCATGGTGTCTCGCGCATATTTATTAAAGCGTATTTAGCTAAGACATCCGCCAATGTTGCAATTGCTGACAATTCTTCAACTCGTACAAAGGCATCGAAAATAAAGGAAGAACCCCGAAAGAACATCCGATTCGTTTGTTTTAACTATATTAGTGTCATATGTACGCCATACATGATTTAGACTGTAGACGTGTCCATGATACTATTAAATTCAACTGATAGATATTTGCAATTTTATACATATTTTTTACTGTATCCCATTGACTTATTACATCAGAAAAGATACGCTTGTTTTTGCTTCATAATCCTAGAAACTGAATTATTAGAAATATTTATAAATCAAATGATTTATGACGTATACGCGCGAAGGGTTTAAGTTTCGGTTTCTTTTTTGAAGTAGCAACCAGTCGTAAAATATTCCTCTTGACCTTTTCAAAACAACTACTTTCAGATGTCGGTGTCCTGCCACCCATTTATATTAATTTATCTGGAACAAAACAAGCAGTTAAGCTTCTGTTTTTATTTTAACAGCATTTTATATTGTTTGGTTTACGAGGTTGTAAACTTTAGGAATTAAAACAAACCCTAACCCTAATCCTAACCTTAACCTTTGATACGAGTACTTTAAACAACATTAAGATCTTATCTATAAATACAAAGTCTATACTGAAATATTCTGTTAAGATATTATATGTTATAAGAGAAAACAGCCTGGCATGTACAGTTACACATTATTGCAATAATGGTCTCCAGCGTCAACACAAAGAGCACAAAATTAAGTCATTGAGGATCATTAATCTGAACGTCTACATGTGAATATTCAAGTATAAAAAACAGTTTAAAAATGTTTCGGACAATTCTATCAGCCACGTCTTTATAATCTATATGGAACGAATACAAATCGTTTTGAATCATTCATATTTCAAACGCCTGTAATATATTATTTAAAAAACAAATGACTACTAAAACTATAGTATCCCGGCACAACCATGTTTCGACCGCTTAACAAGTTTTCTGTCCAGTTTTGTACAAATGCAAGTCCAGATCTTTGGTTTATTGTCTCACACTTTCTATCAGCGTAAGTGCTATAAAAGCATACCTTTTTAGTTTCAAGTTCTTACTGATCGAATCCCTGGCATGATGATTTTGAAAGCCGTCAGTAGGAAGTCATGCTGAAAATTTACAACCTAAATCCGACCACAGGTGGTATTTTCCTTCCAGCAAAAAGAAACAGCACTACACAAGAAACAATCACAACTGATAAGTTTGGCTTGTAAAGATTTTTATCATACAAAGTCCTAGGCGGTCGAAAATAGGTTGTGGTCGAAAATAGGTTGTGTGGGGATATACTTCAAAAACTCAGCAAAACAAGATACCCACAATTTTAGTTACTACATATCTAATTGTTATAATTTGTTTCAGCATTTTTAATAAATATATTTTGCCTGTTTATTTTAATTTTAAAGCTTCTTAAATAAGTACATAGTAGGGACCTGTAATTTACATCAAACTACAAGTTGTAGAAAGACAAAACGTATCGAAGTGTAGCATCCAATCAAACGCTAAAATAATATAATATTCATTAGTATAACACCTGCAGTTGTTTATTTTTCGCTGTTAGTAAATTTACGCGAAATGCGCAATTATGCCATATACGTTTCTTGAAATTACAAGCCTAGGTAGGATAACATAAGGTTCGATCAAAAAATGAAATAAAAGGAAAGACCGCATCTTTATAAAATCAAAACTTGCATGAGCATCCTAACATTACTGTCAATTAAAAAAGAGGAAGAAAAACATCCTCATAATAACACAGCTGAACAATTCAAAAATGCATTTCTAGCATAAGGTTACTGTTATTGGCGTTTCAAAGGAGAGTAAATATGCGTTAACAAGGAAATTATCTGCTGTTAAAGCATCGGTTTACATAATATTATGCGCATTGCATGCAGAAATTAAAACGTTTAAAGGCCCCATAACGCATGATTAAAACAACTATAAAAGGAAAGGAACGATTATCGGCAAGTTTTAGATTTATTTTAGTTTATACATATTATGTATTTGAATAGCGGTAAATCTTGTTTGTTTTTGTCACGGGGGAGGAAGTGTTACACGAAGGACGGAGTTATTCTGATAACCTGTCATGTTTTCTTCTGAAAACTGTTACGGAGTTCCTGGAAAACGTTACAGAGTTCTTCTGATATCTGTATGACAAAACAAGGAATCGGTCGACAAAATAGTAAATATTTATCTTTAAAAAGAGAGAATTGGGTGTAAAAGTTTGATGATCAAGGTTGCCTAATATTTTGTGCTATGCGTCAGAAAAATCTTTTCAGTCTAATAATCGGCGCCACTTCTTTGAAATCAAGACATTTTGAGTAAAATATCGAAATCGTTTGCTTATTCATACATTTTAATCTACTCATTCACGTTCTTCATCCTCATCACACGCAATAGCCTAATTTTAGTGCAAAGTTGCAAACGTAAACCACTATCTAACAATTTTATGCCCGATTTTTCAAATGTTACGGAGTTCAGGTGATAACTCTGAAGATGTCACAGAGTTCTTATGATAACTTTTGTTACTGTCAGGATGTTTTTTGAACTATGTTAAGATACTTTTTAGCTAATTTTATAAATTAGGAAGGGTGTTAATCGTGTTCTAATGTAAAATATTTATCCAAGGCACAGTATTATGTATGGTATGAGTGTTTTTGAGTTCCAATGATAACTTTTTAGTGTTATATTACTTATTCTAAAGATGTTACTTTTAAAGGGTCTGTGTACGCTCATAATGATGATCTAGCTAACTATGTTGAATGTTTAATATACAAATTGTACATAAATGATGTACAGTGTCAAACAGTTAGAGAAATATATTCTTATTTTCATTTAATTGGCTTGGAAATTACATTGTGTATTCTATTGAAAGAAAGTGCAGAATCCTCTTACATTACAATATTTCCAACTGAACTCAAAATGCCCTTCTATTCACCTTATAGCATTTTGGCAAATACAAAGGTCGTTCTGGTGAAGGATGATATAAACAGCACTTTAAAATTCACATTTTTCACGCATTATGATATTCTTTAAGACAAATTGTACATAAATGATGTACAGTGTCAAACAGTTAGAGAAATATATTCTTATTTTCATTTTAATTGGCTTGGAAATTACATTGTGTATTCTATTGAAAGAAAGTGCAGAATCCTCTTACATTACAATATTTCCAACTGAACTCAAAATGCCCTTCTATTCACCTTATAGCATTTTGGCAAATACAAAGGTCGTTCTGGTGAAGGATGATATAAACAGCACTTTAAAATTCACATTTTTCACGCATTATGATATTCTTTAAGACAAATAGTATATGCATGCATGAGGATGACAACCCTCTTTTTGGTACGCAGTATTCAGCGCATTGTAAGTTATATGCATTCTGTAAGATGTTATGACAATACCAATTAAGTTTTATCGCAGTATTTACGCCAGTCGCATTTAAATTCACCAAATACGAACATGTTGGTCATCTACCTTGAGTCTGTGGTAAATACGCTACAGCATCATATGACTCATGAATGTCAATAGATGACACATGAATTGTAGCGACTTTCCTTTCAGGATGAATATTTACAACATGAGCAACTGCTTCAGGCGGTGTCAGGAATCTTTTGTGACAGTATTTACATCTGACTGTCGCATCCTGATAAAAGGACAATTATCTAAAGATTTACCTAGCATATTGGCCATTTCAACCTACCACGTATTAACTCAACGTAAAGGTCATAATATGAATATGCATAACTAGACAAGTAATTGAATCGCATGAGATGACAACAGCAGTCATAAATAGTAATGCAAATAAACCACTTCAGAAAAAAAACAGCTTCTGCAAATTCAGCATTTAGATGTACCCTAAATTAAAGATAAAGGATTTGATTTTAATTCAATGCTCAATCCAAACGGAATCCACTAAACCGTTGTTCACGAACATTGGCACATCCATTGATAGAACGAACAATACAATTTATTGCATTTGTTAACTATTCATACTTTACTCTCTCTCTCTCTCTCTCTCTCTCTCTCTCTCTCTCTCTCTCTCTCTCTCTATATATATATATATATATATATATATATATATATATCATACATTATATAGCCATAATACTGTGCCGTGGATAAACATCTTACATTAGAACATGATTAACACCATTTCTAAATAATAAAATTAGCTAAAAAGTATTTTAATATAGCTCAAGAAACACCCTGGCAGTAACAAAAGTTATCATAAGAACCCTGTGACATCTTCAGAGTTATCATCTGAACTCCGTAACATTTGAAAAATCGGGCATAAAATTGTTAGAGAGTGGTTTATGTAAGAAACTTTGCACTAAAATTAGGCTATTGCGTGTGGTGAGGATGAAGAACGTGAATGAGTAGATTAATATGTATGAATTAGCAAACGATTTCGACATTTTACTCAAAATGTCTTGATTTCAAAGAAGTGGCGCTGATTATTAGACTAAACAGCTTTTTCTGCTGCACAGCACAAAACATTAGGCAACCTTGATAATCAAACTTTAGTTTTACACCCCATTCTCTCTTTCTAAAGATAAATAATTACCATTTTGTCGACCGATTCCTTGTTTTGTCATACAGATATCAGAAGAACTCTGTAACGTTTTCCAGGAACTCCGTAACAGTTTTCAGAAGAAAACATGACAGGTTATCAGAAGAACTCCGTCCTTCGTGTAACACTTCCTCCCCCGTGTTTGTGGCGTCTGCATAATTCCTCAGACTCGGGCACAAAAAAGATCCTGTAGATGTTATAACACGAAAAACCATGTGTTACCCCTACAAACAAGTAACTGGATTTTGGAAAAACCTGGATCTGAAGACAAGAGATAGAGGGTCACGTTCTTATTACCTTCCCGCCCGCCAATCAACATCTTGAAAGTGAAAGTAGAATAAATAGAAAATCTATATTCAACCTGGGATTACAGTTTTCCGTATGCTACGATATATGTTACTTTATAATTAATATGGCTTCACCCTGGTGTATTTCTTTAAGAAATAAATAAAATAGTAATGAAAAAAGATTATAAATTATGTTAGTTAAACACATGAGAATTAGTTGTTTTTCGTATTTTTTCCATTCAAAAATTTAAAAGCGTTTTTTTTTTACGGGATATCGGAGGTAAACTTCCTAACGTATGATGATACTCATTTAATCAGTACATATTCCTCCGTGGTGTATTGGTCAGGATCGCCTGACAGTTTTTATTGCCGCGGCGGCTCGGGTTCGATTCCCATCTTGGGCATGATTTTTCTTGATTTCGCAGTCTGCGAGTCCTCTTGTAAGTGTTTCAAACAGTTCTGAAGGGTTTGTAAGGGTACAGGTATTGTTTTCTCCCTTGGTTCCGATTCCTGAAAGTCTACGAGTCCTCCTTAAAGTGTCGCAGACTACCTCTAATAATTAGAAAAGAAACAGGGACTATCGGAACGACGTTTTCTCCATAGGCACCGTTCCTGAAAGTCTACGAGTCCTCCTGAGAGTGTCACAGAACGTTCTTAGTAGGTTGGAGTGATACAGAGGCTACTCGGACGGTGTCATCTCCCTTGATACCGTTTTCCTGAAAGTGTCGCAGACGGTTTTTAATTATTTAAAAAGAACCAGTAACTACTTGGTTAGTGTTATCTCTCTTGGCATCGATTCCTGAAAACCTACGGGCCCTCCTGAAAGGGTCGCAGACCGTTTCAAATGGAAAAAAAGAAACAAGGGCTATAAGGACCATGCTTTCTCCCTTGACACCGGTTTCTGAAAGTCTACGAGTCCTTCTGAAAGTGTCACAGACCGTTCTTAATGGGTTGGTATGTTACTGAGGCTACTGGGACGGTGTAATTATGATCCAAAATTAATAGGAATAGGGGCTGTCTGCTCTGCATTTCTAATCATCCTATGAATAAAATCTGTAAAAGATCTCTTGGAAGCATGGAATGCAACCAAGCTGAATAATAGCAGATTCGGTTTCATTGAGTCTGTTCATGAGAGGTAATGGAAAGTGCAACACTTCTCACGCCCCGTAGCATTAAGCGGAAGGTTATTACAATCTGGGTCAAGTGGTTCTGAAATTATTCATAAAAATGGTTTAAATTTTTAGGCTCCTGTCACCTTGCCCTTCAATGGAGTTATCCGAAATACAATAGAGTTAGCTGTTAAAACATTTGTCAAAACTCTCTAGTAACAACTTGTTGAAGGGATTGTTCATTTATATAGAAAACATCTCAACAGGTGGTCACAATAAATAGACGCAGGGATTAATACTTGCGGAATTATGTGCATATTTAAGCAAGAATCAAATATTCAACCTCAGCTTGTTGACATTTACGTTATCATAAATCTATATCAATGATCTATGATAATTGTAGTCCCCCTTTGCATATTTTAAGATACTTCAACACAGATATCTAAAGCTTTGTTATAGGAAATGGGGTTCCTGTTTTTATTTCGACATACTTCTTTTAATTTGAATACCCAATTAACAGCTAGCTTGGCATTCAAGCATGGCTGTGTATTCGGTGTCGAGAATACCCAGGTTAGAGCCAGCTGGGGATTCACCTCTGGCTAGATATTCGTCTTAGATAATTTAAATACCAAACTCAGAGCTAGCTTGATATTTACCTCTGGCTGGATAATCGTCTTTATTTTTGAATACCCAACTCAGAGGTAGCTGGGTATTCAGTCCTGACTGTGTATTCGGTTTTCTAATTTGTCGTTAACAATCAACTAAGGGCTAGCTATGTATTCACCTCTGGCTGGATATTCGACATAGGTTATTTGAAACCCAACTCAGAGCTAGCAGGGTATTCACCTCTGGGTTGATATTAATCTTAGGTAATTTGAATACACAATAAAGAGCAGGCTTGATACTTACCTCTGGCTAGATATTCTTCTAATTATTTGAAAACCCAACCCAAAGCTAGCTAGGTATTCATTCCTGGCTGGCTGTGTATTCAGTTTTCTTATATGTCGTAAATATCCAACTCAGAGATAGCTGTGTATTCACTTCTGGCTGCATATTCGTCTTAGGTAATAAGAATACCCAACTCAGAGCTAGCAGGGTATTTACCTCCGGTTTGGTATTCGTCTTAGGTAATTTGAATACCCGACTCAGAACTAGCTTGATATTCACCTCTGGCTTGATATTCGTCTTTTTATTTGAATAGTCAACTCAGAGCTAGCTGTATATTCAATCCTGACTGTGTATTGAGTTTTCTAATTTGTCGTGAATATTCAACTCAGAGATAGCTGTGTATTCACCTCTGGCTTGATATTCATCATATGTAATTTGAGTACTAAACTCGGAGCTAGCTGGGTATCAAAACCTAGCTGTATATTCAGTTTCTTTATGTGTCATGAATATCCAGCTCAGAGCTATTCATTTTTTTTGCTGAATATTTGTATTTTATATTTGAATACCCAACTGAGAGCTAGCTTGGTATTCAATGCTAGCTGTATATTCAGTTTCCTTATGTGTCGTGAATATCCAACTCAGAGCTCTAGCTGTGTATTCACCTCAGGCTGGATATTCGTCTTTTATATTTGAATACCCAACTCATTTGTAGCTTGATCTGCACCTCAGAGCTAGCTAAGTGGATATCTGTCTTAGGTAATTTGAATATTCATTTGAATATACAATTCAGAGCTAGCTGGGCATTCAAGCCTGGCTGTGTAAGTTTTCTTGTATGTGAATAGCCAACTCAGACCTAGCAGGGTATTCACCTTTGGGTTGATATTCGTCATAGGTTATTGGAGTGAGTGAGTTAGATTTTACGGCGAATCGACACAAAATGGTCATATATCGCCGAGAAGAAGTCATATTGCAAACTCCAACTGTAAAGCATAAACATTGATGTAAAAATGTAAAGCATACCTAAAAACATCCATGTAAAAATGTAAAGAACACTATGAATAATGTAAAACATATCTATGAAACATCCATGTAAAAATGTAAAGCATATCTAAAATCAGTTATGTAAAAATGTATATAAGTGTGTGTTAAAATATCAGCTGCAAACATAATATTATTGCTAGATGTAAATAAAAATATGAAATGTTAGATTTTTTTATATATATCTATCTGCTTTAAAAACGATAAAATATTACCGACTAAAATGTTTTCAAATAACTCAAAGTTTGAACGTCATAATATGTATTGCGTTGTGTAGCAATTTGAATATCCAACTCAGAGCTAGCTTGGTATTCATTTCTGGCTGGATATTTGTGTTTTTGTTTGAATATCCAACTCAGAGCTAGCTTTCTTTGAATACCCAACTCAGAGCTAGCTGGGTATTCAATCCTGGCTGTGTAATCTTAACGGTTTTCTTATGTATCGTAAATGTCCAGCTCAAAGCTAGGTTTGTATTCACCTTTGGCCGGATATTCGTCTATTCGTCTTAGGTTATTTGAAAATCCAACTTAGGATAGCTGGGGTACTATTCTCTTGCTGGATATTCGTCTTTTATATATTAGCTTCTAGCTGTGTTTTCACTTCAGGGTTGATATTCGTCTCATGTTATTTGAATACACAACTCAGATCTAGTTTGATATTTACCTCTGGCTTGATATTTGTCTTTTTAATTGAATACCTTATTCAGATCTATTTTGGTATTCAATGCTGGTTGCGTATTCAGCTTTCTTATGTGTCGCGAATTTTCAACTCAGATCTAGCTGTGTATTCATATCTGGCTAGACATTCGTCTTTTACATTTGAATTCTCAACTCAGAGCTACCTGGATATTCCCCTCCAGCTGGATATTCATCTTATGTTTTTGTGTATTCACCTCTGGCTTGATATTCGTCTTAGGTAATTTGAATACCAAACTCAGACCTAGGTGGGTATTCGCCTCTGGCCGGATATTCGTCTTTTTAATTTGAATACCCAATTCAGATCTAGCTGGGCATTTAAGCCTGTGTATTCAGTTTCCTTATGTGTCGTGAATATCCAACTCAGAGCGAGCTGGGTATTCACCTCTGTGTGGGTATTCGTTTACCCATCTCAAACTAGCTGTGTACTCACTTCTGGCTGGAGAGTCGTCTTTTTTATTTTAATAACGAACGTAGAGCTAGTTAGGCATTCAATCCTGCCTGTGTATTCAGCTTTCTTATGTATCGTGAATATCCACCTAAGAGCTAGCTGTATATTCACCTCTGGCTGGATATTCGTCTTAGGCAATTTGGATACCAACTCCGAGCTAGCTGGATATTTACCTCTGGCTGGATATTCGACTTTATATTTGAATACTCAACTCAGTGCTAGCTGGATATTTACTTCTGACTAGATATTCATCTCAGGTAATTTGGATACCCAAATCAGAGCTAGCTTGATATTTACCTCTGGCTGGATAATCGTCCTAGGTAATTTGGATACCCAACTCAGAGCTAGCTGAATATTTACCTCTGGCTAGATATTTGTCTTTTATATTTGAATATCCAACTCAGTGCTAGGGTGATATTCAGCTCTGGAAGGATATTCGTCTTTTATATTTGAATACCCAACTCAGAGCTAGCTAGGTATTCCCCTCATTTTTAAACAATGTTAAAAAGTGATATTATATTTTCCGCACCTAATATCGACTAAGTCAAGACTGAAGGTTCTAGTCGTACTTGTGCCAGTGGATATTATTTATTGGCGGACATTATGTACAGTTATAAATAATGTACAAATATAATTAAGAAATAGTAAGTATCAAAGTTAGATTTATCGAAGAATAACCCGAGTTTCGGGATCTTAATTTTAGACCTTTTCGGTGTCTAGAAAAAAGAGGCATATACGCTTGATGTTGATGATTTATACCAAGTTTATTTGATTTGAATAAGATCTATATAAGGATCCGAAAACGACAGTTATTCACGGTGCGACATAGAATAAAATTTACAATTGCGAGAGGCAATTTGTGCACCTTTGTCTACCGTTATTTAACTTCCTCTGCTAGCAGTATCATTTACAAATAAACATGTATTATAAATGAACGGAAGGCATGTGTGAAACCACAGATTATGCATGATAAGAATTTATGACGGTGTAGACGATTAGGTAAAATTTTTAAATTTTGTTTTAATGGACAACTTATTACTGCACGAGAAACAATACATTATGTGGATATCCTTGCTGGAATATTTATAAATACTGTCTTTCATCCTGAAGCTGTAGCATATGGAACAGAATAGAATACTTGTAGTTTTAACGAACGAAGCGAGCGTATTTTTGTTGAATATTCTTGGATATCCTTTAGTAACATTTTTATTTCAATAACTGGGAGACAGTATGATATGTTAACAGTGCAATATTTATTGAGAGCAACGCGAGCAAAATGTCTTATGAGAATTTAGATTTTTTGTTAACGTCGCATCGACACAATAATAGGTCATATGGCGACCTTCCAGCTTTGATGGTGGAGGAAGATCCCAGGTACCCCTCCTTACGTGATTTCACCACAAGCGGGCACCTGGGTAGAACCGCCCAAATTCCATAGGCCTATGCCAGCTGGATTGCTTCCTCACATGAAGAATTCAACATCCCGAGTGTAACTCGAACCAACATCGTTGAGGGGCAAGTAATTTGAAGTCAGCGACCTTAACCACTAGGCTATTGAGGCCTCGATTTTAGAATATATTTCCTGAAAACTATTTTCTTCAATACTGGGACAAGACTACAAATATATATTAAGTTTAATGGTTGAGTATTTATTTACTGACAGCCCCACTCCTGATTTTCTGATGATCATCGCTTTAATATAGATATAAATAATTTGATGGGTCCAAGTTTCCTATGGAATATGGTTGTGATCCAAATTGTGTAAACATTTCATACTTGGCGACTTACTACGAAGGATGAGCGTAAGACGAGGTAAACATATTCGATTATTGCGGAATATTTAATTTGTTTAGAATCTTTCAGTGTTCCAAATGATGGTATACAAGACCATTTCCTGGGTTGGTCAGCTGTGCGTGGTATTAATAGACATTTTATGTATGCGACTACATGAGTCTTACGCACGTCCCGGCCTTGAGGGTTTCCTAGGTGATGTCTCATTACTAATGCTCGTTAGAGGTCTCCTCACAAGAAGGGAGCTTCAACTGTTCCTTCTGTCACTCCTGAAATAATGGGTCAGCAGGATCAACTCCATCAATTATGTCAAAAACATACACGGATTCATCCCGAAGAGGGATGTCCTTTGGCATGGGCACCTTCTGTCCAGAGGCAGGTTTTGGAGTACTGGCAGTAGAATGCTCTCCCTGTTTCAGTACTGGTTCTGGCAGGCTGGTGAAGAATTGGATATCCAGCTTGCTACCAAAAGTTAGCACTGGCGCGCTTAACCCAGCAGTGGAAGCAGCAACAGGAGTAACTGCTGGCATGGATATTACCGGTTGCGTTAAAGACGAACCCAGCGGGGTTCCAGCTACTGTTTGGGACTGATTTTGGTAGGTCAGGGTCGTCACGGTGGCAGTTGCCCTAGGCGTAACACGTGTGGGGATAGGAGGAATGCTCATCCTGGTAACTGGTGTTGATGGAAGAAAGGTTGTAGAAGTGCTTGGGAAGATCCCGTAGACTGTTGCATCCAGGTTTGATGTAGACGCTGATATTGGGTTCCTTGACTCTGGTGCACTGGAGACAGGTAGCTGCAATTTCTGCATATTAGTTCTCGGAGATGTGTCGAAGTCTGCTAACCAATCAGGCAGGGTCAAAAATACTAGAATCTGTTTCAAGCAGCTCCTGCAGATCCTGGGGTAACTCGGGTTAGTTTCCCGTATGTAAATAAGTGAGTTTGCATCGACCGGATTCTCAGACCGGTTCAAGATGGTTGCTAGGTTTGTCGGCTTGCTCTTTGCTGCCTCATCCGTATGCCTCTTATAAAAGTTGAAGTGATGCACTAGAGTAGCCTTGTCCGTGCAGCGGAAATTACAAAGACTGCAGCTATACGGTATTCGGTCCATTGGAACATGGTATTTAAGTACATGCCCTAGTAACCTCCCTTTGCAATCTTCTTTCCCGTAAACTTTGCATATATAACGTAAATGGATCTTTGATGGCTTCTTTGTAAGCATGATCTGTAACATAAGAAAATAGGCATCATAAGCATGATTTACTTCAATCTATGAAGCTATGGTACCATTGTCGCTGAGTCCACGAAAGTATCTGTCAACCCCCAATAGATAATTACGGTTAGATTTGTGGATGATAAAGCTGAGTACGTGATAATCGGGATATACAATACTGTGTGGTTGTATTTTTTTTCACGTGCATTATTCTACTGTCTTGTTTTACATTGCGTTTCGGTTCGGTTAAGCTACCTCAATATATCCATAAGACACCAATGACCTCATACCTTGTACCTCTTCAACTGGTACGGAATTTTTAAATTAGTGTATTTACACATTTACTTAGTAGGCGTACTATTTTTACTTATTTATTTATTCATTTATTCATTTATACACTTTGTTGTGTTTGACACCTTTTGCGCAAGACATTTTATCGCTTACTATTTATTCTTGTTAATATTTTAAGGCACTGCTTTGTTTATAGAACACACGCCTTGTGAATAAGACTCATCTAATTCAGGTTTTGGTTCTGGGGCTGTTGTTCATTTCTAGTGCCTCGCTTCGAACTTAACATTTGCTTATAGTTTGCACTTGAAGTTCCGTATATATTTAACACAGTGATCACGGCTAATGCAATTGTGATTAAAACGTTTGCATTGTATTTCTGCGATATAATGGTTAATGCTACATAACAATTAACGAACATCTGCATTATGTAAATAAGTATGCACACAAACTATCAATATGTTACAAAATGACAACTGTTTAAGCTCAGTTTAGCTAACTGACACAGAAGTTATACAAAAATAGATTAAGAACACGAGTCACCATTTGTATTCCAACTGACCAGAATATAACAACAACAAATTAACAACAAATAATAATGCACTTGTATAATTCAGGTTCTAAATAACTTCTCGAACAATTAATGTCTTCTTGCGTGTTTCGAGACAGAGCTGGCCCCCTTTTGGTGGTGTTTCTCCTTCATACCTTTTCAATTTATTATGGTGGATGACTTTGGTGAATCCTTCTCTGTCCATTTGAATTTCGAAATTAAGCTCCGAGATCTTCTGCTTGATGACAAGTGGTCCGTCGTATCTTTTCTCAAGCTTCGGACACACTGCCACCTTTTTAGTCTCATGAAGACACCAAACTAAGTCTCCTTTTAAATAGTTGTGCTGTACCACCCTTGCATTATACAATACTTTGCTTCGTTTGGCGCTAAGATGCAAATATCTACGGGCTACCTCATGAGCTTGTAACATTCGATATCGTAGTCCCTCTACCCAATCGCAGAAAGGTGGCACATCTGTGGGACTAGTGTTCGGTTGGTGACCATAGACCAAATCAGCTGGTAGACGTATCTCCCTGCCTAAACTTTGTAGGTTTTGACTCATCTTAGTTGATTCGTTGGCAGTTGCACGATATGCCCGGCTAAAATACAGGTCCCATTCCTCTTGTTCAGTAGTCAAGTAGGCACGTATCATCTCCAATAATGATCTGTCATACCTTTCAGCTTGGCCGTTGCAGCGGGCATTTCGCGGACTTGGACGAGTCTTTTTCACAAAGAGGAGACGGCAAAGCTCTTGGAAAACCCTACTCTCGAACGTTGATTCCTGATCGCTATGTATCCGAAGAGGTGTTCTTCATCCTGCTATGAAGTCATTCACTGTACGCGAAGCACAGTCTTCTGCTTTCTGGTTAGGAACCGACATGACTTCGACATATTTGGTAAAAGCATCTGTCATCACTAAGATGTACCTGTTTCCACGTGGAGTGAGTGGAAAAGGTCAAATATAATCCAGAGTAAGGTGCGCCACTTTTGATGTGGCCCATGGGAGCCTTAGGTGTATGAGCTGGAGGCTTGTCTGAGGCACAGACATCACATCTCGTAATGAACCACCTTAAGCCTTGCTTTAGATTATACCAGTAGTATCTCTGGGAAACCTTTTCCTCCAAGGTGTCCAGAAAGAATACTACTAGGCATTTGACTAAGTATGTCGAGTCTTAGCTCTCTTGGGACAATCAGTTGGGAATAGGTTCTGGTGCCATTCTGTTTACTGAAGGCCTTGCACAGGACACCTTCAGTTACCAGGAGGATATCCCATAGTATCCAGTAATGTCTGCTATCAGGGCTTTTGGACTCTATTTCGTCACGGCTAGGCTTACAACCGTCTATCTTGGCTGAAAGAATGGGTTCTATATCAGGATCAAGGAGTAGTTTTGCGGCAATGTCCTATGGAGACTCAGTCCAACACCAACCCTTGTTAGTCTCTCTGCTAATAGGTTGTGAAATACCCTGCACAGGTTTGTCCGAAGGGAGTTCTGTAATAGCTCTAACCGGGAGAGTTTCATCAACTACCAGCATATGGGTCTCCTTCAGCTGGCTGGATTGTTTCTTCGCCAGATGTTCGTAGTTGTAGGGCCATGGTTTGAGCTCGCCTTGTGCATTTTGCGCATGGTCCACATTTAAGTGGCTCACTCATGTCCACCTCACAGCATGTGCAATCCTTAGGTGTTGGGCACCTCGATAAAGCATCACCGTGAGCCATCTTGTTGCCTGGACGGTATTCTATCTCAAAGTCAAATGGGGCGAGTATCTCAATCCATCTTGCTATTTTGCCATTGGGCTCCTTCAGTCAGAAAAGCCACACCAGAGCCTGATGGTCACTGCGAACCACAAAGTGACGACCGAGAAGGTACTGGCGGAAGTACTGAATAAAATAAACCACTGCAAGGAGCTCTTTCTCGGTAATGCAGTAGTTTTCCTTAGCTTTATCCATGTCCCGACTCGCTTACGCAACAACTCGCTCTCTACCAGACTGTACTTGTGAAAGTACCGCGCCTATACCGGTACCGGACGCGTCAGTGTCAACATAGAAACTTCCGGCCTCATTCAGTGGATAACCCATTGTCTCAGGACCCATAAGAGCTTTCTTTATGAGGTTAAATGCCTCTTCACACGCTTCCGTCCAGTGAAAGGTAGTTTCTTTCTTTGTGAGGTCAATCAAGGGACGGGCTCTTTTAGCATAATTTCTAACAAAACTGCGATAATATGACCCGGTTGCGACAAATTGCTTTACTTGCTTCGGGTTTTGTGGGCGTGGCCATTCTGCAATTTTCAGGACATTAGCAGGACCTGTTAGGACACCTTCTTTTGAAACAACATGACCGAATGTCTCCAACAGGTGACATTTGTCCGGCCTAAGTTTCAATCCAGCCGTCTTGATACGATCTAAAGCCTGTTCTATACGTTGCATGTGCTGCTCAAAGCTGGAGCCATAGACGATTATATTTTCGATATACACCAAATAGGTCTCCCATTGCAAACCCAGAAGTGCTATTTCCATAGTACGCTGAAACCTACTAGCTGCATTATTTAGACCAAACGGCATACGCGTCATTTCAAATTGACCAAACTTGCAGTAGAACGCACTTTTTGGTATGTCGTCCTACTTTAACGGGATTTGAAAGTAACCGCTAGTTAGATCAAAACTGCTAAACAATGAGGCACCAGCAACAGCGTCTAAGAAATCTTGGACACGTGGCAGAGGAAACCCGTCTGGTTTAACAAGTGCGTTGACTCGGCGGTAATCGACACAAGGCCTAATTGCTTCAGACTTCTTTTTCACAAGCACAATTGAAGATGCCCAAGGTAAAGTGCTTTTGCAAATGCCGCCTTTATGTAGAAGGTCTTCAATTGCCTTCTTTTCCTCTTCTGCTTAAGCTAAAGATGCCCTCATTTGACGTTGTTTTATTGGTTGGGCATCACCAGTGTTGATTGGGTGCTCTGTCAAATCAGTTAGGCCAATGTCTCATTCTGCTTTTGAAAACGTATCTCGATACATCGCAAGCAATTCAGCAATGACCTGTTTTTCGCGGCTGGATCTACCTTCAGTGGAACTGTGGAAGAGATTTTTGAAATGCTCAGGCACGTCATCTTCTGAGGCCATTTTGCTTTGCAACTCTGCAAAGTTTTCATCTTCAGCCTTGACTGCCTGTACTCTCCGCGCACTCTCGAAATTATCTGTCTCTTCCACATGCTCAGTTTCTGTTTTCGTGCTCACAATTCTGTCTATCATTTCAGCTGTTCCGATTTCCGCATCCTGTCTTAGTGCCACTTCATAAGGGAAAGGGGTTTTATATACGAATCTTACATGTCGGACCCTGATTTAATTTTACCAGTGTACATGCAATGGATAGCTTTCCTTAAATTTTTCGGTCGGCTCAACAATGTAATCTGCATTGTAATAGTCGTCTCCTTCTACACGCTCTATAAAGACGTACACAACAGCTTCAGCTTTTCCTTATAAACTTACGTCGTCCGCCACAACAACACGTCTAGCTTGTTTCTCTTTTCCAATTTGGAACAATGGAATCTCTATTCCATCAAAGATGATCTTATTACGTGATAGTAATATGTCAGCCGACTTGCCGTCAATGCCTCTAAGAATGTCATACCCTAGCAGAGCATCATCCTCGATCTCTGCAACTAACACATTCTGCCGTAACTCAAGTGGGCCGAGAGTAAGCTCAAATTCAGCTTTACAAAGGCCTTTAATAGACGTACCCCCTGCACCCATAACCCGAGTATAGTGATCTAGTTTTGGACGTATTGCTTCAGGAATTCTCTTATACATTCTTGCGGAGATAATAGCACAGGAAGCTCAAGTATCCGCCGTGTATACCACTGGTTCTCCATTAACAGTGCCCCGCAAATAAACCCCATCTGTAAGACTATTTCTTTCAGGGTTAACTTCGTTTGTTTGTTGTGGCTGCTCTGTGGACATGACGTTTGCTATCACAGGTGACTGGCCGATCTCGCTTACTGGGACCTCCCTTTGGCCGCAAGGGCAAGCCCTGTCAAGTTTAAAGCTTGTGTCCCATTACTGGCTTCTACCTTATTGGCAACACAGCTGTTCCCTTCTCACCTACTTTTCTGTGAACAATCTCTCGCAAAATGTCCAAGAAGGTGACAGTTGTAGCATTCAACTTCCTTCTTGCTGTTGGTGCTCTTGTTGCCTTGATGTCTACTTTCCAACTTCTCCAGTCTCGTGATAATTTCTTGCAGAAGTTTGTTTTGGATCATTCTTTGGGTTGCCGCTGTCTGTCTCTGTAAGTCAGGTCATCTCTATTAACTTCTGGCTAGATTCTATGATATGTGCTAGACTCTACTGTTTTACGTGTTTGGAATCTCCCTCAGCGTTCTACTCTACTTTGCCATGTGTCATCTTCAGTACCCTGTCTCATACTCCTAAGGTTTCGTCTATCCCCACTATAGCCGTTCTTAATTTGAATGTAATTTACTGTATAAAACAACGCTTCGTCAATAGTCTCAAGTTCTTTTTGGAACTCGATTCCAAACTTTGCTTCTTCATCCCTCAACCCGTCGAGAAACCTTCTAATAAGATCTTCCTCTCTGGTCTCCCTGTCTCTATAACTATGGGCCTTATCGTATAACATCTTTAGATCGTCCGCATACCCTTCAACCGTTTCATCAGCCCTTTGACTTCTTCTATTGAACTTTACGGCAAATGAACGGCCTGTCTCTATGATTCTAGTCCCGCTATTCATTTCGGGCGGTAATTGGCCAAAGACGAACTGGGCTGCCTGTCCTTTGATACGCGGAAGTAAGTGGTCAAGCATTTCCTCTTCAGACCAGGCAAACCGCTTTGCTAAGGCTTCAAAGCGAGCCATCCACACTTGCCACTCCCCCTCTGCCTGTAAATACTAGAATCTTAATATGATCGGCTGGTTGGACACGCCACGGACTAGTCACGTGTTGGTAGGGCCTTATATCTGCGATATCCGAGAGCTTAATATCAGGTCGACTAGCATTTTTGTGCATATCTGGGTCTTGGCGATCTGAAGTATTGACGCCTTTTACGGATCTGAATGAAGAGAGCATCAACATCTTGCTCATGTTGGAGCCTTTCTACCGTTGCATTAACTAGAAGGGAGTCTCTTTTATTTTCCTGTTTGGGAAGTCTCTGATCTTTAGCAGAATCATGTGTGTTAAAGTAGATTACACCATCACTGTAAACGGAACCTTGACTAGCCATGACTTGGTTGCTTTACACTTTTGCGTCTCGATAAATGGCAGCGTCTATTGAATGCCTATTAAAACCTCCCAAATGCGTATGGTCCGTATCACTGGATACTCCCTGCAATAGATGAAGGATCCCACCGCTGCCACCAAAAATGGCAAGGAGCCACTAACTTGTGAGTAAAACAGCTCTTCTTTAGAAACCACCTTACTTAAACTGCTCTCCTTTCACACAATGTTGTGGTAACGTGCGATAAATCATACGGTAAATACAGTATTGTACACAAGATGAAGTATCACAATACAGTTTTGTATGCTAGGGTAAGTACGGTACTCATTTACCACATTGTTCGGTATTTTAGGGTAAGTTCGGTAGCTGTATACCAGTCGGAGTAAAACACTGATCTTTATGTAAGGGTAAGTATGGTAGTTGTATACCAGTCGAAAAAAAACACTGCCCTGTATGTAAGGGTAAGTACGGTAGTTGTATACCAGACGAAGTAAAATACTGCCCTGTATGTAAGGGTAAGTATGGTAGTTGTATACCAGTCGAAATAAAACACTGCTCTGTATGTTAGAACAAGTATGGTAGCTGTATACCAGATAAGATACCGTAACTACTTGAGATTAAGTACGGTAGTTGTTCACCAGATAAGGCAATGCAACAATGCTAGGTATGTGAGGGTAAGTATGGTAGCTGTATACCAGTCAGAGTAAAGCACTGCTCTGAATGTAAGGTAAATATGGTAGTTGTATACCAGACAAGACAAAACTGTATGCTTGGATAAGTATGGTAGTTGTATACCAGACAAGACGAAACTCTGTATGTTGGGGATAAATACAGTAGTTGTATACCAGATAAGATGAAACTCTGTGTATTAGGATAAGTATGGTAGTTGTATACTAGATCAGATGAAACACTGCTTCATATCTTAGGATAAATACGGTAGTTGTCTTAACCAATACAGTAATACGCTTGTTATATTAATATACTTGTAGATGGTATGGAGTAAGGAACACAGATGAATAAATAAAGTCAGCTTTAAAATTAATAAACTTTTTAATTTAATAATTCTGCTAGCTGTTTAACTAATCAATACACTAAATATTAAGTCTTCAATTCATTTAACTGGTGCTTCGATTAAATATCACGTTCAAGGTCTCTGTATACTAAAGAAATATGAAATATACACGGTACAATGCGCGGAAATTACTCTCACGGGGACAATAGGTACCAAACTCAGGTTTATAAAGTTAGGCAAATTCAAACACTCCTTTAGATGTACAATGTTCTCTTTGAAAATGTAAAAATGCTATAAAAGTCTGTAAAACTGGCTTAAAGACACTGATTCTGGTATGCCTGGTATGTGGCCTATAGGAATGATAAGGTCTGCGTATTGGTGGTAATGGCCAATACACAAGCCTGGAACATTGATAGACTTGCTTCTGTTTATCATAATAAGCTACTGTATAGCTACCGTGCAGTAAATAAATTGCAGGTGATATTTCTCACCTTTATAGCAAATCAGTTCTCACCTTTATAACGAGTTTAGAAAGCTTGATTGAAATAGGGCTAAATAAACAATGTGATAAGATACAGCAGTGTTTTTATCATATTTTAAATAAATCAAGTTTTCTAGCAATTACATCTCATCATTGCTGTTTTTTATCAAAAATATAAAAAATGCATTCAGGCACATAGCTTTTAGAAATAATAAATTATGTGTATTTTGAACAATGATATATCTTTATTGCTGGATTTATTATACATGAAAAAAAACATTATTTAGACAACACAAGGGGAATTGAATTATGCATTTTAATATATAAAATCCTTCTGTCCATATTCCTTTTTTATCTATTAAAAATGCAACTGAACGCTTCTTTACATAATTTCTAATAAAATCCAGCAATTATCTTTTTCTGGTTTTATTTTGTTACTTTTGATAAAAAGATCATAATTATTGAATAAACAAACTTGTAATTTCTCTTTAAATAAATATTTAGTTTTAAATAATTCCTTTATTGTTGAGGTCAGTGAGAATTGCTTTGCTATAAGAGTTATAATTTAATTGGCCGGGAAATTATTCAACATGACTGAGCAATCAAAATTATATTATCAATTAAAATGATTTTGTGTACATTCTGAAAAAAAACAACAACAAAAAAAAAAACAAAAAACAGCACTCCAATCAATAAAATGCACAGGAAATAACCAATTTATCTGTAGGCAATAAAATTTATGATTCTCTGACAATAATTAGGCTACATGTCAAGTCTACCGGTGTTTTATGGACCCTTATCAGAGTGGACCAGACAGGATCTTGTATGTTGGGGATTAAAAAGTCTGGTATTTGGGGGGGGGGGGGGGGGGGGGGGGGGGGGGGGGGGGGTCACTTATATAGGAGATTTTCTTTGCCTTTAAATACATTAAGTGCCAAAATATAATAAGTTTCTTGGCATTACAGTAGATTTCTATATAAAGGCTTTATTTACTTTGTAAGTAATTGGCTAATGTTTCTAGATTCAGGTTTCCGATATAAATTTCTTGATTCCACAGAAAAAATATAGCATAGGTTTGCCCTAGAATTTCGTATGCTTGACTCATTTTGCGACCAAAAATGCGCTGCTTATATACTAGGCAGTGGTAGAAATGACCCAAAGTTGGTAGAACTACCTTTATCTGGTAGTGACCAAAAACTGTGGTACCAACTTAAGTAATGTTAATCAAGACAATGGCTGCCGATATTCTAAGAAATTAGACTGCCTCAGTTTTAACATCAATTATTATGATAAGTACGGTTACAAGCTTTACCGCACTACAATATCTGCTCAGTAGAGAGTATTAAGCTTTTCAGTCAGTAGCAAACGTCCAGAATGCAACAGGGAAAATGGCGTTATCTGGTGACTTTTGTAAATATCAATTACATATTTCTACAATTTAAACTTACTAAAACAAGGAAATGGATGTTGAGACTTAGCTCAAAACATTGCTCCAAAGTCAAATTTTACGATGGCATCAGTAGTTTTAACAGATTTTATGGATTAACAATGGAATAAGTGTAAACAGTATGGAAAACTAGGAAATCGCGGAATCATGTGGCTTTCACTTCAAGCTAGGAAGGAAAATAAGGAAAATAGGAAACAGATGAACAGACAAATTGCAGATAGATAAATGGCGACCACTACTTGTTCTATGCTTAGACTGGCAAGTAAAATAAATAATGTCAGACTATGTATTTTATGTATGGTGTGTCGCCACATGCTTCACACGACTGGAGACCTTGAAGATTTAAGAGATCTACAGAAAGTACTATGAAACAATAAGGTAAATGTTAACATAAAATTATGTAGATAATACGTGTAAAGATAGACTGACGGGTTTTCATAAAACCCGGGGTGTTACAATATTATTCTAACACGCTACGAAGGACTTTAAAGTACACCCTTGCCGACATCCATCAAATGCTAGTATTTGCCTATTTTCTTTTTTTCTGTTGATTTCTTTTCTTGCGCGACTGTATGCCGTCTAACGCTTTGACGTAATAATTGTGACGTCAGGGAAATGTATTGATATATAATAATACACAATAATCAGCTAAGAAAATGAATTCGGTTGTGTTAGAATCTGTGATAAACAACGGTTGACGTGCGGACCGGTAAGACAGCATTATGAAGAAGTCCACTATGATGTCAAATGGTGGCATGACGCCCGGTTTATTGCTACTTGAATAAATGAAGCCCAGCAAAATTTTATCTTTACATTTCAATGACCATGTAAGAATAAAAATAAAAAAAAGGCCGTCGAGAGTTTTTTTCACATGATTTATCACGGCTCAGAGCTCAGATGCGCAGGAATTGAACCAAAATGTTTTTAATATATCTAATTAAAATGCGATATTTTTAACAACGTGATTTCTATAAAGTCATGGGTGTGATATTTTAAGTGAAATGTTTCTATAAATCTAACCAAGCTGTTTTACTCTTTGTAACGGCATGATGTGTGTATCATTCTGTATATTTTTGCAAACTAACGTAATGAAAGATCTATTCAACTGAAAAGTACTAAGTCGCGATTTATTTCTTATGTTATCAAACTGTATTTATATCTGACAGATGAATATTTTTAGATTGAAAGAAAATTGACATCAGAACATAATATACTCATACAAAGCATGAAAAAGTCTTACATAGTAATTATTGACCTATCATACTAAAGGTATATGGCCAAAGCGTAAAATAAAAATCAGCTCTGAAAAAACCCAAAACATATTCGTGTTTTAAATGTTAAGGGGTGCGTATTTCGAACGCATCCATGTAGTACATACCAAAATGGAAACTGCTAATTTGCTATTTATACCATATAAAGCCCTCAACAGACGGTAGGTTTTTGATGTACGACACCAATTAAATTTAAGATGTATAGCCAAATATTATCGTGTGTACAATGCTATTCCTTGAGTTCATAAATCTTAAGTCTTGACTTACAGATTAGGATATGTTCTATTGACAAGCAACAAATGGGTAAATTATTGGTTGATCATGAGTGAATAAAATTCCAAAAATAATTGCCCAAAAAATAAACACAAATCAGAATATAAAATGGCTTCCAATGCATAATGGAAAAAGGATGACACTTAAAAGTTAAATGATTTGAGCCGCGCCATGAGAAAACCGACATTGTGCATCCGCGCAGTCTGGTCCATGCTGTTCGCTAACAGTTTCTCTAATTGCAATAGGCTTTGAAAGCAAACATCATTGATCCTGACCAGACTGCGTGGATGCACAGGCTGGTCTGGATCCATGCTGGTCGCAAAGCCACTATGTTGGTTTTCTCGTGGCGTGGCTCATTTGTGTCATGCGTAATCAAATTCATGGGACATATTCAAGGTGAATATCATTTTTTATTATCAATGGTTACATTCTTTTCAGTACCTGATGCACTATGTTTTTACTAGGTAAATCTCTGTCAGATTTATATGGTAGTGGAATACTGTCTGAATGTGAAAGATGTACAATTTTAAAATTGTACATCTTTGAGATAATTAGTGTTGTACAACTAGAACCTACCGTCTGTTGAGGCCTTAAGTACATTTTTTATTTGTCTTTCTTTAACATTGTTTACACTGATTCAGTTTTGCATTACTTTAACTTTTTTTATAGATAAACTTTTCAAATTACGGCATATATTTATACTAGCATGCATCATCATGAAAGTGTCTTATGTATGTGCGGCGGTTACCGCCGAAATTAGTAAATATACAATCCATTCATAAACAAGCCAGTCAGTGCAGTACATTTCAACGCAGTCTAGTTTAAAACTCCATCCCGTGCAATAAATTTGCATTCGACGCATTGTTTTTTGAAACCATTTAACACAAAACTTCATTCCATCCATCTAAACACGGAAGGATGCATTGAAAAACTTGTTGCGATGCACCGTGGTATGGAATCATCCAACAAAACATGATACCATCCAGCTCATGTGAAGCCGTTTAACACAACATGAATACGTGCAGTGTAAAATGGAATGATTTATTAAAACTTGACGTCGTCTAATGCATATTGAAACCGCTTTGTGTAATTAAGAGCGGTGTATAATAATTTGATGCCATGCAGTCAAATGTGAAGACTTTTAACGCAACATGAGTTTAAGCTATGTCAGAAGTATGCTTCGTGAAACAGACTCAGTAATGAAAATAATAATGACAAAATTGACAATCACTAAAAATCTCCCGAGTTAATTATTAATCATATGAAATAAATGTTAACATGTTTATGTTTTTAGAAAGTATGTCTAAATTACATGTACTTCACTGTGCAATGTTTTGTCAATTTTTGTTTGTTTGTTTGTTTTTTTCGGTGATGGGTTGGGGCGGAAGATCTTATGCCGTTTCTAAACAGTATTTCTTTAAGGTGGAAAGTCAGTTTCCTGGATTTCATACGACCTGTAAGGGGATTTGTGAACCGAGCGGGCGTAGCAGATACTTGTGGAGATAAAGTTAATACTTGTATGAAATCCAGGAAACTGACTGTCCAACTTAAATGAAATACTGTTTAGAAACGGCATAAGATCTTCCGTCCCAACCCATCACCGAAAAAACAAACAAACAAACAAAAATTGACAAAACATTGCACAGTGAAGTACATGTAATTTAGACATACTTTCTAAAAACATAAACATGTTAACATTTATTTCATATGATTAATAATTAACTCGGGAGATTTTTAGTGTTTGTTAATTTTGTCATTGTTATTTTCATTATTGAGTCTGTTTCACGAAGCATACTTCTGACAAAGCTTAAACTAAGAAGAAACATGTTTCACGAAAATAAATCAGATAAGTCGCAGGAACAGTTTCAAATTAAATGTTAGAATTTTACCACAAGGTCGGTTTAAGGACAAATTTTAAGCTATTCTTATGTAAAACTGAACCAGAATCTATATTTATAACAGGGCAAACTTATGAACTGATTCACATTTGGCTGCATGGCATCAAATTTTGATACGCCGCTCCAAATCACACAACACGGTTTCAGTATGCATTAGACGGCGCCAAGCCTCACTCGGGGCGTTGAATTCTTCATATGAGGAAGCTATCCAGCTGGCTTACGGAAGGTCGGTGGTTCTACCCAGGTTCCCGCTCGTGATGAAATAATGCACGGAGGGGCACCTGGGGTCTTCCTCCACCATCAAAGCTGGAAAGTCGCTAACAAAAAATATCATATTTTCATAAACTAATGAAAAGAATCAATTAATAAAATTTAGAAGGAGATTGTTTGGATTTATTTCTTTCATTTTGTTGGGATTAACGTCGCACTGACACATTTATAGGTCTTATGGCGACTTTCCAGCGTTGATGCTTGAGGAAGACCCAAGGTGCCCCTCCGTGCATTATTTTATCACGAGCGGGAACCTGGGTAGAACCACCGACCTTCCGTAAGCCAGCTGGATGGCTTCCTCACATGAAGAATTCAACGCCCCGAGTGAAACTCGAACCCACATCGATGAGGGGCAAGTGATTTGAAGTCAGCGACCTTAACCACTCGGCCACGGAGGCCCCTACTTTTCTAAATGAGTAAACATATGTGCATGTAGTAATTTGAAAGGTATTTGAAAAAGTCTAAGTATGATGCTAGAAGATTTGGTAAGTGCATGTTGTCATACACTTTACAGCTGTGTGCAGCATCGTGGTACAATTAAAACCTATCTGACATATCCCTGCAAATATTCTTTAAGGGAATATTTCTTCTTCAGTTTTATATACGTTCCTTGTTCTTAAGAATTAGAAAGGGTCTGCTTTTATTAGTATTTTATATGCCATCCCTTAGCTATTTGATCATCTTTACATTTGGAGTCTTTGCCAGGCGTTCACGTAAGTGCAGTAAATTGAACTGGGTTGTGACCAACGTTCAATGAGACATGTCAAAAATACCGTTTGCCAGTATAATGATGTAGTGCCGTTCTGAATTAGCAGTACCGTTCTGCATTTTCTGCTACATAGTAAAAACTGTTTGAATGCTGTTCTGAACTAGAAATACCATTCGCACATTCTGCTAGATAATAAAACTTGTTTAAATGCCGTTGTAAATAAAATTGTGTTGATTTCAAATCGACTTCCGTTATGTTGTCATCCTGACGTAAATATATCGTGTGACGTTGCTAATATTTTGGTGTCAGAAGCCAGGATAGCTAGCGTCTATCCAGAAATCACGCCTTGAAATAGACGAAATATATTTTGAATAACGACTACCAAGAAAAACTGTTATAAATTACCGTAATCATGAGCAGAGATAGTGATTCAGATCCCGAAATTCAGTTCAATATCGTTGACAGAGTGTTCTATGTAAATGAAGATCTTGATATCTTGATGCATCTGACAATGAATCAAACGGGCATAATGCTATGTTGACACCCAGGAATGTACCCGATTCATCAAATGTGTCACTATCCAGAAATCGACAGGATAACCAGCACAGTGTAACTCCTCCTGTGCGCGACCAGCACATAGTAACGCCTCATGTGTGCGACCAGCACAGCATAACGTCTCCTGTGCGCCACCAGCACAGTCTATCACCCCAAGGGCGAAACCAGTCTACAGAACCACCCCTCGGACGAGACCAGTCCAACACATCTGGGTGAGACCAGCGTAGTGTGTACAGACCAGACCTGAATGATCACCATACATCTTACCTTGGAGACAACCGACACCATCAGTCCACAGAATATCACCAAGTATGTCTTCTTCAAGACACCACCGTGATACCACACCACCAAGATCTTTCAAGCCTAGCAGGGCCACACATAGAACCTCAAATTAGAGGATCTCCCCAGATCGCTATGGACATTCGCGTGGAAAGTCTTCACAGATTGGCCGTGATGTGAGGTCTCTACGTGACAACTCCGACCAGCGTAATAACACAAGGAGAGATGAACTTAACTACCGAGAAAGCTTGAGATATGTTGAACAAGATCTTAGCCCTAACAGACAACACTGCTATAGACGCCTTTCCGAACAATATAGGCAGAACCAAGATTACAATGATCGCAATCATAATAATTATTACCCAGATCAGATGGTCTACCCTTATGCTCCTCCTCGAACGAATCATTATCGCGACCCTTACAGCTATGATCGGCCACAAAACAACGCTGTTCCCACAATCAAACCAGAAGCATACAACGGTGATACTCTTTGGGAAGAATACCTATCTCATTTTGAGAATTGCGCCGACCTAGGTGAATGGTCTTAATCGAGGAGAGCACTTATCCTCGCTTCATGCTTACGGGGTCAGGCTCGTACTTTCTACATGAATTTGGATCAAACACAACAACGGAATTACCAAACATTGATTGATCAAATGAAACACAGATTTGGCGGCAGTGTTCATGAAGGTAAGTGGCTAATTCTCCTTGAGAGTCGTCAACGTCAACAGGTCAACAGGGGGAAGGTATTTTTGCCCATTGTGACGATCTGAGGCAGTTGACAAAGAAAGCATAATACCAACTGGACAACAAAGCCCAAGATGTAATAGCATTAAACCAGCTTTACAAATTGGTATCCGTGGAAGCTAAATGCAGATGTATGGATCGAAACTGCAGTACTCTGCAGGAAGCAGCAAGCGTCATTGAGCGTTATGAAGCAAAAGTCGGACAACCCAATGTCAAACCGACAAAAAGCAATGTTCGCGCAATCGACACAAGTGGTATGGAGCCACAGTTAACCAATGTCCTACAGAAGATTGATTCAAGGTTAGAAGTAGTCGAAAAAGCCGTTTCGACTAAGGAAGAGAAGAAAGAAGGTGTTGGAACTAAGATTGAGCCACAAAGAAATAGCCGTAGACTTAGATGTTATATATGTAACTCAGACCAGCACTTACAAAGGGAATGTCCGAAAAACAACCGAGATCACTACAATGCATACCGTAATTAAAACAACGGAAGTAATAGAAGAAGAAATTATCAAAACCAGAGAAGATCTGACACTTCCCAAAAGAGCTCTGGATCTGAGTCGTTAAACTGGAGGATGTCGAGTCAGTAGGCCGGGCTTCGACATCTGACGAGAAAAGGCCTACAGTTAATAAACCATCAGACTCTGTGAGAAATGGACACGATAAGAAATTGGATAAGAAATTTGACAATGGTTTCTATACAAATGGTAGTATATTATGTGTCGAAAATAAATTTCTGATAGACAATGGCTCCAACGTCACAATACTATCTGAAAGAAAATTCAATGAAATTCAAATTTCTTATTGGCCTATGCTTATGAAGTAAATTACAAGGAAGGTCAAATAACCAAGGAATTTAACAAGATCAAAATTTGGATTGGCAGTGAGAAATCAATTTCGTGTAGAGTGCATGTTCGAAGAACAACAGTTGTTCCAGCCAATTCCGCTATTTGGTTACCTGTTTACATTGACCAATCAGAAAATTTAACAGAGTATTGACTCACTGAACCAACTAAACTTACCATTGATAATGCTGCCATAGTACTAGGTGTTGAACAGACGGTTAACGACGACCTTCATGTAAACTTCGTGAATTGTTCGAGAGATGATATTACTTTACACTCCAGGCAGGCATGTGACAATGTGAACATTATATCGACAAGGAAGCAAACATTAGCAGAAATATAAACAGAATTCAAAAGCAATGAGCAGATCAAACGGAATTACCTGAACATTTAAAACACTTATTAGAGAGAAGTTCTAAAAATATTTCTGCAGAAGAATCTGAACGACTCAAAGATCTCCTTATCGAATACCAAGCAGTATTTGCAAAATCCTCTGATGATCTTGGTAAAACTGATAGAGTTCAACATAGCATACATACGGGTAATGCACTGCCGGTCCGACAACCTCCACGAAGACAGCCAATGGCTAAACGCGAGGCTGAACGAGCAGAAATAAAAAGCATGTTAGAGAGAGGTGTCATAGAGAAATCAAACAGTCCTTGGAGCTCGCCAGTTGTTCTAGTGAAAAAAAAAGGGCTGCAGTGTCAGATTTTGTGTCGATTACAGGGGTTTGAATAGTTTAACTGTAAAAGATGCATATCCACTCCCTAGAGTGGATGAACCACTCCCTAGAGTGGATGAATGCCTGGACTCGTTAGCCAATTCGAGATACTGCAGTTCGATGGACTTGTCGTCTGGATTCTGGCAAGTAGAAATGGCTCCCGAAGACCGACAAAAGACGGCGTTCAGTACATGCCTAGGTCTATTTCAGTGGACTGTCATGCTCTTTGGTCGATCAAACTCACCGTCGACCTTCCTAAGATTGATGGAAGACGTACTTAGAGACCTACAGTGGATTGACCTGCTGTTATACATTGATGCTATCATTTCCCCAAGCAATAGCGTGGCAGAGAGATTACGGAGATTGTGCAATTTTTTTGATCGCCTCCTTGATGCAAATCTGAAAATAAAACCATCTAAATGCGCCTTATTTCAGACGAAGACGAAATTTCTGGGTCATGCTGTCTCTGAAGAAGGGGTGGCCACTGACCCGGATAAAATCTCCGCAGTAAAGGATTGGCATATACCCACATCAGCGAAACAAATGCGAAGTTTCCTTGGCCTTTGCTCGTATTACCGCCGATACGTCCCTGGATTCGCAGGTATTGCACGCCCCCTACATAAGTTGTGCGGGAAGGGTCCAAAATTCACTTGGACTTCTAAAGCAGGGTCAGCATTTCTTCAACTGAAAGAGGCATTGACAAGTACTCCTGTTCTCGCATATCCACTACCTGATATTGGCTTCATTCTTGACACAGATGGTAGCGACAAAAGCGTGGGTGCAGTATTGTCGCAGAAACAAGGTGAACATGAAAAGGTCATAGCATACATCAGCAAGTCACTGAGCAAACACGAACAATCCTACTGTACTACGCGGAAAGAGCTATTGGCAGTAGTAACGGCGTTAAGAACTTTCCATTCGTATATATATGGTCAAACTGACTGACAACGCGGTAGTGAGTTGGATAAAGCAATTGAAACGACCGTCAGGACAGATAGCACGATGGGTCCGAGAACTTGAGATCTACGACTTGACAGTTGTCCATCGTGCCGTTTTGAAGCATTCAAATGCCGATGCGTTATCAAGGCGACCCTGTAAAGAGTGTGTGAGATAGGAACGCCTAAGTGAGACTGAAAGTGATGACGATGATGAATGTGATCCCTCGTACTTGCATTAAATATATGTGCAAGAGGAGTCTGAAATCAAAGAACAGGTTGTTGGAGAGTGTGTAAGTGTGACCCAACCTGGAAATTGCGGTCCCGAGAGATCCTACTTGAAATACTTAGACCTAGAAAGTTTGCGACAAGCACAGAGTTCTGACCCAGATATAGTTCCACTTTTACATGCCAAGGTGAACAACGCTGATAGACCTAAATGGGATAGAGTATCGAGTGGAACAACGGTCTTGAAAATATTGTGGCGTATGTGGGATCGACTGCAAGTAGATGATGGACTTCTGCACCGCAATTACTTTGAAACCAATACAGGTGTGGAAAGAGCACTGCTTGTAGTACCTTTGAGTAAACGTGAAAGTCTGCTTCTTTATTTCCATGATATACCATCGTCAGCGCATCTAGGATCCGACAAGATGATAAATAAGTTGAAACAATCGTTCTACTGCCCGGTATGAAGGACGCTGTGTCTAAATACTGCTCAACCTGTGATAAATGTGCCGCAAGGAAGACGACCGCTAATGTGAAAGCTCCGCTACAACAGTTTCGTGTCGGTGCACTGATGGAAAAGTTAGCACTAGACATATTTGGTCCGTTGCCCGTTTCAGAATCAAAGAATAAGTATATACTTGTGGTTGTTGATTGCTTTACAAAATGGACAGAGGCTTACGCAAAACCAGGAATCACAGACTATCGTGAAGGTGTTAGTAAACGAGTTTATATGTCGGTTCGGGACTCCAATGCAAATACTTACAGATCAGGGTACAAACTATACGTCTACCCTTTTCAAGGAAATTTGTGAATTTCTTCACATTGATAAAGTCCAAACTAGTAGCATGCATCCTATGGCAAATGGGACGCTGAGAGATTTATGAGAACACTGCAGACACAATGTATTGTGAAGATAACCAGAGAACCTGGGACGTGTACCTACCACAACTTCTTATGAGTTACAGGGCATCCACTCATCCGAGTATTTGGCACCTGCCCAAATATGATGGTCCTGGGACATAATGTGGCCATGCCAATTGAAGCTGTAGTCGGAAAACCAGAAGATCAAGAAACAACTGACGTCCCTGCTTACGCAGAAAAAACTTCAAGATCCTGTGGTAAACGTCCATGAGCATGCTAGAAAATGTCTACGTAAAACTGCAGAATATCAGAAAAGACACTATGACCTTAGGGCAAAGAAAAGGTAAATGAAGGAAGGATAGCCAGTTTGGCTCTACAATCCCAATCGACGTGTTGGTGTTTGTACAAAACTAACTTCAAAATGGAAAGGTCCATATATCGTAGGTAAGCGGCTTGATGACGTTACATATCTAGTCCAGATATCACCAAAGATGAAGCCAAAAGTATACCATGTCGACCGCCTCCTTCCATACCACGGTCGAAATCCTCCAAAGTGGAAAGTGTGCTGTACAGCGTGCAATCATATAAAGCGTTATTTAGTTGAGTTAGCTGTACCGTGTTTATTGAGGGACAGTTGTGAGACAGTTATCTATGATAAGTTTAGGTTATTAACGAAGTCGATACAATCAACGAGTTTTGTGAAATCAGTCATGTAATAAAGTTAGATTCAAACCGGGCGTGGTCTTTGGTATGAAGTTACCATGACTGTAATTGATGGACCGGTACCATCCTCTTTTAACCGTTTGTTTTAGGAGGGACCTGTTTGATGGCACATATATAGTTTTGAGGTGTGCGCATCAAGTATTGCTAAGACCTGATTATTGTGCCGTGCGAGATATATTACCGCGGTCTAAGGCGTGAAGTTTATTGACTGTATCGGTGGCGGCCCCGTATGGGACGCACCTGCGGCTTGCAAAGAAAAGATTAGTTTGATGGCACATATATATATGGAATTGGAATGTGTGCATCAAGTTTGACCGAAACTAAAGAAATTTGTGCAACATTTGAACACGTTGACGGTCTAAAATTGTTAATAGAACTAAATGCGGAAAATTGGCACGTGTGCATGCTATTTTCAAAGTGATTGACAATAGAAAAATGTATAAAAACTTTCTATGGATTGAACACAACCCAATCGGTCAATATAATAACAACTAATGATCAAATTTGTAATGATAATGAAACTTTCATAGCCACAAACGTACTTAGTGCGATCAATCAAAGAGAAACTGAATCGACTGAAAACACCACACAAAAAAATTCAAATGATTTACAAGATCCATCACTTGTGAAAGACATAGGAACAACTAAAAAGGCCACACATGACACTCCATTTGATTCACAAGATCTATCACTCGTGAAAGACACTGACACTACAGAAAACCAATTGATTTACATGACCAGGCTCCTGAGGAAGACACAAAGATTGCTGAACCCTTTAAACAAATTTACAAAGTAAATCCAATGACTCTGAACCTATGGATAATAATGTGGTCTCTAATATTTTACAACAAGCAGCATTGAATGCTGGTCTGACAGGTGCAACATTGCCAATAAAGTCAACCGTCAGGAAAATTGCCATTCCAAAACGTGACGTAATCAGCATGATGAACTCAAGTGAACTTATTCATGTTCCACCGAAAAACGTAAGCTTTGCTAATAGGGCATCAAAAATGATGCACATGGGTGCGATGCCCCTGTTTCCACCAGCTCACAGAGGATGGAACGAAGATAAAATTATGACCATCGAAGAAGGGAGAGTATCGAAAAAGTGGCCACCAAGAGGATGGAAGGAGCTTTGTGCAGACCGGAAATTTTCTGTGCCTACAAATTCTTCAAGAAAGGCTTGGTGACATTTCGGCAATTGACCGTAGCGAAATGCTTGAGGAATTTAATTTACTCGCTCTCCCTGGTGCAAAATCGTTCCCCATCACAAAACCGGAGCAGCTGGCCAGGTACCACACTTTCAGCAAGCTAGTGGCAGTCTCAAAGGGTCGCCGACTCGACAAATGGACCGCAATGTTAGAAGGAACAACCATTTGTAGAGATATTTCAAATGATAAACTTTTGCAAGCTTGCTCAAAAGTGCCATTGAAACTTTAGAGTCATTACAATATACTAGGTTATGTAGACAGAGCATTAGTTTAAAATTATTGACTGATTACTTGAAACAATAGAAGTTAGTGATAAATAGCATAATTTTCCAGTTTTACATTTGAACTTTACAATGAAACAATGATAGCGGTTGTTTTGCATAACAACTGTGCCTAGGAATACATGATGTGCCTGTTAAGTAAAAAGTAATTTTACACATAAGATTTATTATAAAATAGTTTTGCTAGTTTAACTGGTTGAAATTGTTAAGTTGTTCAAGAGTTTAAATGTTTTAATGAATAATTGTGCATTATTCAACTTAAATTTATTTATATATGATGCAATTTTTACAAAGAACAGGGTGTGACCTTAAGTTATCTTACGTTCTAATTTAAGTAAAGGGTGTTCTTAATATATTGTCACATGCAGATTTTTAATTGCAGATTATTACGTGTTAGAGTCAAGGTTGATAGAATTGTTATGAAATGTTGAAATTGTATTTTAAGAATTGTTAAGTTCAGGAGAATTTTATCTTTGAAAGGTGGGGAGAGTGTTATAATATGCCAAAGTGTTACTGTTTTTAGAATGTCAATTTTGCCAACCCCGACCTCAGTGTACATGTAATTATTCCATACATTTCCGTGTTCTAGAGTCCCACAACTATTAAAAATTACTCTTGTTACAATGTTTAATCTTAAGAACATCAAATTGTTAAGGTATGTTGTGTATTTTAAGCTCACCTGTCACGAAGTGACAAGGTGAGCTATTGTGACCGCTTGATGTCCGTCGTGCGTCGTGCGTCGTCGGTCGTGCGTCGTCCGTCAACAATTTCTAAAAAAATCTTCTTCTTGAAAACCACTGGGCAGAATTACACCAAACTTCGCAGGAATGATCCTTGGGTGCCCCTCTTTCAAAATTGTTCAAAGAATTGAATTCCATGCAGAACTCTGGTTGCCATGGCAACCGAAAGAAAAAACTTTAAAAATCTTCTTGTCCAAAACGACAGGGCCTAGGGCTTTGATATCTGGTGTGTGGCATCATCTAGTGGTTCTCTACCAAAACTGTTCAATTATCCCACTAGGGTCAAATATGGCCCCGCCCCGTGGGTCACATGTTTTATATAGGCTTATATAGGAAAACTTTGAAAATCTTCTTGTACAAAACCACATGGCCTAGGGCTTTGATATTTGGTATGTAGCATCATCTAGTGGTCCTCTACCA
This sequence comes from Mercenaria mercenaria, assembly GCF_021730395.1. Lineage (NCBI taxonomy): Eukaryota > Metazoa > Mollusca > Bivalvia > Venerida > Veneridae > Mercenaria > Mercenaria mercenaria. The sequence continues at coordinate 28,398,389 of NC_069368.1, forward strand.
AGATTGTTCCAATTATACCCCTAGGGTCAAATATGGCCCCACTCCGGGGGTCCCAAGTTTTACAAAGACTTATATAGGAAAAAAGTTTAAAAATCTTCTTGTCTGAAACCACAACACTTAGAACTTTGATATTTGGTTTGTAGCATTGTCTTATGGTCCTCAACCATAATTGTTCAAATTGTACCCCTTGGGTGAAAAGAGGCCCTGCCCTGGGGGTCCCAACTTTTATATAGACTTATATAGGAAAAAAGCTTTAAAAATCTTCTTGTCTGAAACCATACGACCTATGCTTTTGATATTTGGTATGATGCATTGTCTAGTAGTCCTCTACCAAAATTGTTCAAATTATGCCCCTGGGTTTAAAAGAGGCCCCGCCCTGGGGTCACTTAGTTATATAGGAAAATACTTAAAAAATCATCTAATCCTATTTCCAAGACTGTTTAATTATAATTACCTGATGACACCAAGTAATATGATGTCACTTGACTGTGACCTTGACCTACTGACCTACTTTCTTGTTTTTTTAAATACAGCCTTGAAATTTTGATGACATACACAGTTTTGCACACAAATCGTAAAACTGAATTTCATTGACCATGAATGTGACCTACTGACTTTTTTAAATATTTTATCATCAGTTTGACATTTGAAACATGTAGCTCATATTACTCAGGTGAGCGATCCAGAGTCATCATGACCCTCTTGTTCATGTTTTTGTTGTTTTTCTGTCGAACTGCAATTTTCTTTACCGGTCAAGTCGGACATTGTAGCGCTGCCCGTTCAGTATTTTGTTTTGCGATTATACGAAAATTACACATATTTCATTAATGTATTGCATATGTAAAGGTTCAGAATCAAATAATCTATTTAATTATGTCAATATTTTACCATTGTATTATGTATTGTTCTTGCATTCGGCGAGGGACGGTAGACCGAGTCTGCCGTTTTGGATCGCTGGAACGGTAAAGTCAAGTTGCCGTTCCTGCGTTCTGATTGGTTGAACGGTAGACCGGCACTCGCAGATTCTCTATATATTTGAACGTTGGGTTCAATCAGTACCGTTCTGGGTCACCCAGTCAAATTGCCAAGAAACAAAGTAAACAAATAGTATTTTGACCTGCAAAATTCAAAACAAAGTCGAAATTAACTGAGATTGCTGTGTCTAGATAAATGTGACTGCCGTTCAAGTTAATGCCGTTCTTAGCTATTTGATCTTCTTTACACTTGGAGTCTTTGCCAGGCGTTCACGTAAGTGCAGTAAATTTAACTGTGTTGTGACCAACGTTCAATGAGACAAGTCAAAAATACCGTTCGCCAGTATAATGATATAGTGCCGTTCTGAATTTTCTGCTACATAGTAAAAACTGTTTGAATGCCGTTCTGAACTAGAAATACCGTTCGCACATTCTGCTAGATGATAAAACTTGTTTAAATGCCGTTCTAGATAAAACTGTGTTGATTTCAAATCGACTTCTGTTATGTTGTCATCCTGACGTGAATATATCGTGTGACGTTGCTAACAGTATTATTATCTTAAGACTCTACTAAAATGTGCAAGGTTCGGCCATATTTTAGGATTTATAAGCCGGGCTATTAATATTAATACCAAGTCTCATAAGCATGGCACAGCTGACTTCAACCACCCTTAGAAATGGTCTTGCATATCGCAATTTTGAATATTGAAAGATTCTTATCGAATAAAATATTCCAAAATGATCGAATATAGTTGCCTTTTCTTTTTGCTTCGCAGTTTTGCCCAGTGTGAAATGTTGACACAAATTTGAAATCACAATCGTATTTCATAGGAAACCTGGAGTCATCAAACTACTAGTATTCCTATCTATATTAAAGCGACGACTATTTAAAAATACGGGCGAGGCTGTCAGTAAATAAACACTCCACCATTAAACTTGATAGATATTAGTAGTCTTGTGTCAGTTATGAAAACATGAATTTCTGGAAATATATTCTAAAATCTCATAGGATGTTTTGCTTGCTATACTCTCAATAAATATTTCAGTATTACAGATGGCGGTCATGTTTAATTTGCCGTTCATATCGCATAAACTCTGGAAAAAAAATCATTTCTTTTATTTACACTATCCATTGTAAACAAGGTTATATCAAAAATTGCAAACATTTGTTGCATCAAATATTAGAATCAGCTTCCCGGCTATCCTGTGCACCATACGGAATATCTGTGACCAGCGTTGTCGTAACTTTGGCGCATTTTCTTTTGCTGCGCATAAAAAGATGAACGTCAAAATTTTCAATGGAAAAGAATTGGGCGAATGTAAATATTACAGCAAGGATATCCACATATCTATGTATTGCTTCTCGCGCAGTAACTATGTTGCTTATTACAACTAAATTTAAAAAATGACATGGCAAAAATTTTACCTTTGTGCCTAACAGTCTACACCGTAATGAGTTCTTATTGTGCATAACCTATTGTTTCACATATGCCTTTCATTCATTCATACATGTTTATTTGTATATGATACTCTTTACAGAAGAAGTAAAATTATGGTTGGCAAAAACGCACACAGTTGCTTTTAGAGACTGTATTTTTTATGTTAACAGATGTTTTGCACCAAAGTTTCTATGCATGTAAATAAAGGGGAAACAAGTCTTAGCAACATCTGGCAACCCAAGCTCCTCTTACTGTCTAATGACCATCTCCTTATTATTGAATCACCAGCAGAGCTTTTATTCCCCGGATGTCGAAGACCCACGAGGCATGCGGTATCCGTCTTCCGTCTGTCCTTCACCGTGAATAATTGACGTTTTCACCCCTTGGTAAAGTGCTCATTCAAATCAAATAAAACTTAATATAAATCACCAAATGCCTCTTTTCTATAGACAATCATTAGTTAAATATTTTAAAACACCAAATCTCATAGTCATGGCACAGCTGAGTTAGACCACTTACGGAAAAAACTGATCTTATTTATCGCACCTCCAGAATTTTTATGACGTACTTCCAATTTTGACTTTGTATGTACACTTGCTGCATTATTCGTTAAAATTATTGCTATTCAAAATGTGTTTTGTCCAGTGTTCTGAGAAAACCCCTCAAAATTAATCGAAATACGTATACAGTCAAGTAGTCGTGTACATTTCCATTTCCGCCGAAAAGGTCTAATATCAACCGATGATACGTTATTTGTTGTTGTCTTGAGTTGTCCGAAGAACATAATACATGTCCATAGTTGTATACATATTTATTTAAGCCGAAAAGGTCTAATATGAGTATGAATATAGGCCTGAGTGATATATTTTTACACAGATGAACGACAAACGAGGGTTATTGTACGATAAACCTTATTTAGATATTTATTATTTCGATTGTAACACAACCTACTTCAAATATGAGAGGAGCATTTTTACGAGCTGTATACACTGGCTCCCACTCTTTAAGGAGGTGAGTTGAAGAAAGAGCCAGTGATGCTTCCGAGGTGGCGCTGATGACCGGAACTACACGAGAAATGTAAACAAAGACAGAGGGTGAGTTTATTTTTTTTTTTTACTTTCTATGACAAATTCCTTATTTCAAAAAGTGGGCAATGCTATTCCACTCAGGTTAAACTTCTATGCAGGTATGCAGGTCGACCTGCAGAGCGAATGCATTTCTTGACGTGAGACCTTTTGAAACTTGTGTATTGAGACCGAATTAAACCGAAAGTGGACTATGTGTTTCGCCCTAATTTACACAAGTCATTGATTTCAAAGTCATTGTCCGTATGTTGTTTAAAAGAATGTCTTATTAGTATATGATGTACGTAATTTGTTGGCGGATTACTACCGTCTATGTGTATTTTAGGCCAAGAGGAGGAGCCAGCGACACAGAGGAGGAGGCGCTTAGAACCAGAGTGGGAGCCAAGGCACATTTAATATCAGGGTGTTCATCGCTTTTAAGTTATAAGCAAACGATCTGATTTCCTTAAACTGCATTTAGATCTTCCTCTTGTCTCTACTGTTACATGTATAATGGAACTCGAACATAGCGTCATGAGTTCATTAGTTGTATAAAGCTGATATTTGCAATGTAAGGGGACTTCCCATACGACAGCAGTCTTCATGACCAAAGAACTGTAGAATTTAATTGAGTAGTGAAAACTTTTTGGCAATCGATATGATTACAAGTTTTGTTTGTTCTCGGAATTACACTTTAATTTTTTAATATAAGCTTTGCTGTGCCTTTAAAACCTAAAGGATTTACTGAAAGTTTTACTGATGGAATTGTAAAAAGCCTTGTTTTAATAAGAAAATATGAAACAGCATCGCTAAATTTTACAGCTATTTGAAAGGTAACAAACAAATTGAAACTGATATGTTTTGGAGATATTTATTCCCCGATTCAAATCAATGTTTTGTCCGTATCCGTTCGCCTGTCGTTCTGAAGCAATAAGTCATTATGGTTATCGTTTCTATATACAGCTATAGAACGACAGAGAAATGGACACGGACAGTCTAAAACTTTACCCTGGAATAAATACCTAAGAAAAAACCATGACAATTTCAATTTGATAGTTATCTTTTCGAATATGTGTGATACTAATTTTAGCTGTAACTTGTAGTAAACTATTTTCATACTTCTTTATTCAAATTGTACTTGAGTACTGTAATGAACATTTGTCCATCCATAAGACTTTCAGCAAAACTTATGCGTGACTTAACACACATCAAAGCAAATATTCAAAATACAAAAGGATTATTTCAGCCGTTGCAACATATATTCAGTTAAATTTCAAAAGTCATCGGCCGTGAAAACTGTTGTGAAATGAGAAATTCCCTTTATATTGAAAATATCATATACAACTAATGACCCTATGTTCGAGAACCATTACACATGTAACAATAGAGACAAGAGGAAGATATATATCTAAATGCAGTTTAAGAAAAGCAGATCATTTACTTATAATTAAAAAGCGTTGAACACCCTGATATCAAATGTGCCTTGGCTCCCAGTCTGTTTCTAAGCGCCTCCTCTGTGTCTCTGGCTTCTCCTCTTGGCAAAAATTACACATACACAGTTATAATCCACCAACAACTCACGTACATTATACACATTAAGACAATTTTTTTTTCAACAACATCCGCACGATGACTTTGAAATCTCTGACTTATGTAAATTAGGGCGAAATACATAGACAGATGTTCAATTTCGGTTTATTTCGGTCCTCTTTCACAAGTTTCAAAAGTTCTCACGTCACAAAATGCCTTCGCTCTGCAGATCGACCTGCATGAATTAGAAGTTTAACCAATTCGGAGTGGAATAGCATTGCCCACTTTTTTTGAAATAAGGACTTAAACTTGTTACAGAAAGTAAAAAAACAAAATTACCCTCTGTCTCTGTTTACATTTCTCGTGTAGTTCATAAAGAGTGGGAGCCCGTGTTTACAGCCTGTGATTTATTTTCATCGCACGTAAATTACAACTGTATGCTACGCCGCAGACTTGGCTTTCGAAATCCCGCCCCCACCTCATCCACCGCGTAAGGGGTGGCAACGTTAGTTTAAATGAAAAATATAAATCTAGTGCATAAATGGACAAAAGTTGTAACTGATAAATAATTTTGTTTTAACCGTAACTGTAATAATAGTAACTGAAACGTTTCTTTATATAGAAAAACAAAAAAAGATTATCTGATGCTAAAAATAGCTCACTATGGTAGTATTTACTAACACCACGGTGACCACGTAAAACTTTACATGCAGTAATAGGGTGCATTGTTCAAGGTCGGTTTAAGGATATTAATTGGCCGTGTTAATGGCAATGCGTTTTAATATGCAAGATACATAATTACGCTAAACAATGAATTGATAAAAGGAAAATATCAAGAATAAAGAAAATATATAGATAATTCGATAAAGACAAGTATGAAACAAACAATAGGTCACGTTAACAATTATACTAATATTAGAATTAAGATTGTGTCAACATTGGGAAACCATATGAATGATCTACTTTTGTTATCTTTAAAAATAAATAAAATGTAGGAGTTTAGTGACCACTTTAAGGAAAGTGGACCGTGCTAAAACTATTCTGAAGTTTATCATAATATTATACTATTTAAGACAACAACTCTTAGTATTTTACATCAAAACATAATTCCACTACAGTTCTTGATTTCAAAATGGCGGATATGTCGGGAGGTAAGTAATTAACAGTGCAAATAATTGTGCTTTAAATAGTTTTAATATTTTAAGCGACTGATTTCACTGTGTTTGTTTCTTTTGTATGTATATATACAGTTCGATTATTAGGTCATACGTGTTTACACGTTTCCAAACCAAAATTTCTCTAGTTACTAAATGATCTTTCTACTTTTTGTTTATGCTTTGTTGTTTTAGCTTCAGATCACGTTTTTCTTATAAAAGGCACACTAACATATGGAACCCTGAGTTAAGGTTAAAAAACGCAATCTTTAATTTTTACAAACATGATGTTTACGAAAACGAGCTGTAACATATATAGGATATAGAAGGGGGTCACTCGGTGCGTCGTGTGGTCTGTTAAACAATCAAAGACGAAATAAGAAAAATTAAAAATCAATTTTAAATTATGAATAAAAAATAAAGTAACATCAAGAACTCCAAAGTTCGTTGACTTATTTCGCTACTTAGTTTATATCAAATTTTTGTCTATTGATTCAAGTCTTATCGCTTTATGTAATGTAGAGACTTACCCTAAACCCTCTTTACACAAGGGAAACAATCTTGTTATAGAGTGAAATGTGAACACTGTTTGTCAATCATGATCATGTCCATGTTATACCAGTGCAATAAAAATGTAAGCTATCTATGTTACCTGCTATACATGATAACACAGTCATGCACCTAACAGTCCTGAAACTGTTTTCTTTGATTTTCTCATATTTCTAGATATTTTCCCATACTTTGACGCTTATATATGGGTAGCAGAGATCATTCTCTTTCCAGCAATAGCTTTCTCAACATATTTCACTTTGTGAAATTCTGTGGGTTTTAAAATTAAAAAAAAATCGCCAGTTTATTAACAAATTTCACTATAAAGATGTCACACTTTCCCCTTAAGACATTAAATGATTTGATCCGTACATATTTTTCTTTTCGAAGTGATGATCTCTGCCGTAACTGCTTCTAATTATGCATGTTTTTTTCGTGCCTAGAGGTAAAAAAGAGCATGCTTTGCATGAGATACTATGTGCATAGCCACCGAAGCCTACAATACAGTTTTAGCGGAGTGGTCTCCATTGTTCCATATATTTTACCCAGGGTCTTTTTTTCAGCTTAAATAAGTCTGTTTTGTTTTAGAAAATGATATCTGAAATATATTTTTTTCTGTCTGCTTAATATGATGCAGTTAGCTACACATATATCTAAAATAGATAGTGCGTACTTGAAGTTTGTATTTTAGTTACAATGCCTATGTAATAGATACGTCCTATTCTTGGGTAGAGTTTTGAGATTTGAGTTATTTTTGTAGAAAATATCAAAAAGTATGGCAATCCGTACCATTATGATAAGAACAATGGCCTATGATCGTTCAAAGACTATTGTCACTGGAACAAAAACGGACCCGTCGGTGTGACTCATTTCTTGGGCAGTGAGCTTTATATGCTGATATAGATTCTGTTATTTTTACCACTAAATAGGGAGAATCTAAACCCTGTTTGGGTGATTATTTACTAGGTGACTTGACTAAAGAAATCCCCTAAAACCGTATTCATACCTTTGTGACCGGAGGACCTAAAATTATGGATACGAATTACAGCGCCCGGACAAAGATGGGGATGTTACACATTGCAAAATAAGAGGCATCACTCTTAACTTAAAAGATATGTAAAATGTAAATTTTGATGTTCTGAAAACGTTTGTAACAAGTCGCCCAGATGACAAAGTCCCTGTATTGAATGCTCATAAATCTCAAGAGAGAGAGAGAGAGAGAGAGAGAGAGAGAGAGAGATACAATACAGTTGGTCACATCGCGTTAACGGGAAGACTATAAATTAGTGTTTGACAAGCGTTTGATAAGAGACAATAATATTTTGTATCCATATGGATATTAGAAAAATATGAACACTTGAACGTTTTTTATAAAAATGTAAATGTGTTTTGTTCAATGTAAAAAATAGTGTTCTGATTATTGTCATCATTGTCTTGTAAATTACTGCAATATTGTAATTCAATACCTGTTGTATATTTTTGATACTTGTAACGTATTGAATAAAATGTATGAACATCTTCACTTGTTATTGTTTTGAAGTTATATGAAACCTAGTACAACGCAAATGGTAATTATAATATTTAACAGTTACTCCACCGTAACACAACGTCTATATATTGCCTAGACTTTAATTGTCTACAAAAAAACCCCAAAACAAACCAGGGGCTGTATTCATAAAGCATCTTAAGTATAAGTATAAGTATAAGAAATTGATTATTTACTTAAGTATTACTTATGTAAGAAATTTATTTTACTTAAGTATATTTGTTATTCATAAAACAACTTAATAAGTAATTCTTGGCTGTTATTGTGGACGAAAACATTAAAAAAAAAACATTAATTTAAAACAGATACCACATGCACAATTATGTTTAAAGTGCTTTTATCTGAAAAACAACACTTTAATCGTACTCACGAAGCTATTTTGTTTTCTGACTTAAGTCATTTCTTACATATCTTAAGTTTAAGCTGTTTTATGAATAGGACTTAAGTTTTTACTTAGACTTAAGCTGAAATCACCACAAACTTAAGTAAGTAAAATCTTCAACTAAAGTTTAAACTTATACTTAAAATACTTTATGAATACGGCCCCAGGTCCAAATATCCAACAGGAAAAGCTACGTTCCAAGAACGTAGCCTCCCCTAAGCGTAACAAGAGATTATACAGGTTGATTAAACAAATAGATTGTCTTTCACCTATCGACGCAGTAATGATAAAGTCACGTCTGAGTGCGGTCAAAAATTGACAGAAAAACATATTGACGAATGTTAGTATTTTTCACATAAACACTTGTTTCAATACATAATGAATCAGTCTTTCTAACAGTCACATCCAGAAAAGACACCTCCTCCAGAGAGATAGCACGGGAACATTTTATTGATGGATGGAAGTCATTGATGGCACTATGAACCATAAGTTCATATGGTCCCAGATTTGCAAAATGAAGAAATTAAAGGAACATTTTATGAGAGTGAATTGCAGAGTGAATTGCAGAAAATGAACTACGGTATGATGATCCAGATCAGAGCTTTGACGTTGACATAATTACAAAAGACAAGAGGAAAAGGGCAAAATGAACAGTTTTTCGTAAAATGGAGACATTATCCTAGAGTTCAACAGCTGGGTGAAACCTAATGGCATCCAGTGATTTTACAAACATATTGTATATATAGATTTTAATTACTAAAGAGAAGCTCTTTTGTTTAGGTTGTATATTGTATATTGTATGTCTTATAAATATCTTGTAAATATCTTGTAAATAAATTTACATAAACTATATCCCACCTTGTTATTTTGAATGTTCAAACCATTAAAGGACACTGGCGCGTGCCACCTGTCAAATATGAAAGATAGAATTATAGATAGAACATTTTGAAACCCTTTAATCTATTATAGGCCTATTGTTATCTATTATATTGCTGAGTGAATAAGGTCAATTACGCGTAGCAAAACATTAAACTAGATATCTAAGTGAAATTTTACCCGTATCTTGCTGCGGTAACCTTGACGTATCTTTGTCTAATGACAAACCGTTTATATATAAAAATATTATGAGTCTTTATCAACAATATTTGATTCGTTATCTACATAAGCTGTTTCTGCTTCAACAATATTGAATTAACTTTGTAACTGTGTCAGATAAATAAATGATAAATACACCAATTTAGAAAAAGGTAAATGCAAAATTCAACATATATTTTATTGAAATGGGATCTCATAGTCATATTTAAACAAAGTTTAACTTGTGAAATTTCTTTATTTACATTTTCCTTAAGAGTTTATTATGTATCTATCAAATTGGCGAGTGCGTAAAAACGTTTGTTACAGATATGTTTAGGTAGCAGTGTACACTTCGAATTTTGGCCCCCGTCAATATTTGTAATAATTAGAACTTCGTGATTTTGAATGTCTGTAAATTAAAGTGAGAGATAATGTTTGTTAATTCTTTAGAAAATTTAAACAGCTGATACATGTAAACTTCTGATGTCAGTTGTAAAACTAACTGCTGCTAGCTTTGTATGAATCTATGAGTCACCTTGGTGCGGGAAATCCAAATCATAGAAGGGTTCCATGCTTGTTGATTGATACTCCGGAATATTTTTGCTATTTTGTGAAAAAACGAGATGGATGGGCCCCCATTCCATTAATATCCTGTAGTTCAGTAGGAACTATTAAATTGAGAAATGCAATAAAATTGGACACTGTTCCTGCAACGGGATCACTGTAGGTTGTTCAAAAAGTGCAAAATTGATGATTTTGGCATGTTATTTTTAATGGATGGTGTACAACTTTTGTTCTGATAACTTTCTGTATTCTTGTATGGGAGTCCTGATCTAGTCATTAATTAAAAGCACAAAACATGCACACAATTTATAAAATGGCCACCCTGATCTGCTCAATAGGGAAGTGCACTATTACGAGTCGCTACATGTAAGGCTGGCCGTGCCCAAAATTTTCCAATCTAAGTGTACCCTGCTACCTTAGCAATGAATTGTGGATTGTTACTATATTTAAATAGGAAAGTCCAATATTTGATGCTATCATTAACTTGACATGCTTACTATATTTGCACTACGGGAAGTACAGTATTTGTTACTATTATTAACCATACAATATATATAAAGTGCATATGAAATACGTTATATACTTAGTAATCAGAAAAAAATAGGTAAACCTTATTTGAAAGTTAAACACTGAAAGTTTAAGCATATTTGTAACTTGATTCCGACGACAATAATATATTACAACACCATTCGCTGCACACAGTGCTAAGTGGGAATCCAAGATACTATATAGTATTTATAGATTTACACCTGACTTGTTCTGAAAACCCTCCCATTCCGATTGCATCATTTATACAGAATACAGAAGGGGCCAACGAGTGCGTTATAATAGAGATGTCCCTCACTACACTTAGCTAACACATCGAAAATATACCCGCCGAGTATTAGTACAAATCGGTTAGAAAACAAGTTTAAGCCAGGCCTTAAATAATACTGGTTTAAACTATTTTAGTGCTAAACCAGATCTTCTTGAAATTTGATCACAATTGTTTGTCCAGATTATATCTATGTCAGGTTCAATATGGGTCATCTGGGGTCAAAAACTAGGTCACCCGGTCAAAGCAAAGAAAAACTTTGTGTGCGCAATTAATATGGGCTCCATTTAACACTGGCTGTTCATAAAATTTAGTCAGAATGGTTGCCTTATTGACATCTGGGTCAAGTTTGAATATGGTTAATCTGGGTTCAGAAACTAGGTCGCTAGGTCTAAATCAAAGAAAAACCGTGTGTATGCAATAGGGACTGCATTTTACACTGGATCTTCATGAAATTTGATCACAATGTTTATATGGATGAAATCTGGAATAAGTTTGAATATGCGTTATCTTTGGTCGAAAACTAGGTCACCCGGTCAAATCAAAGAAAAAACTTGCATATGCGATAGAGGCTGTATATTCAATTGATCTTCATGAAATTATGTCAGAATGATTGCCTTGATAACATCTAGGCCAAGTTTGAACAAAGGTTTACTGGGATCAAAATCTAGGTCACTAGGTCAAAGAAAAAGCTTGTGTATGCAATACGGACTGCATTTTACATCGGATCTTTATGAAACTTGATCAGAATATTTGTCTGAATAAAATCTAGGTCAAGTTAAAATATGGGTTATCTTGGGTCAAAAACTAGGTCACTCGGTCAAATAAAAGAAAAACATTGAATACACAATAGGGGTTGCATTCTACACTGGATATTCATAAAATTTAGTCAGAATGGTTGCCTGGATAAAATCTAGCTCAAGTTTGAATATGGGTAATCTAACGTCAAGAACTAGCTCACCCGGTCTAATCAAAGAAAAACCTTTTTTATGCAATAATGACTGCATTTTACACTGGATATACATGAAATTAGATCAAAATGTTTGTCTTGTTGAAATTTAGGTCTAGTGCAAATAGGGGTCATCTTGGGTAAAAAACTATGTCACCGAGTAAAATCAAGGAAAAACTTTGTGAATGCAATAGAGGCTGCATTTTAGGCAGGGTGTTCATAAACTTTGATAAAAATGGTAGCTTTGATGAAATCTAGGTCAAATTTAAATATGTTGGGTAAAAACTAGGTCACCAATTAAATCAAATCCGGCAATGGGAGTCTGAAGGCGTCCCGCGAGTGCCGAATGCAGGAGGAGTGGCGTGGGGGGAGGGGGTCGGAGAGTATGAGAACCCCTCCCCCCACGTCACCTTTCTCTCTTAAGAGAGGGTTCTTGGATACTCCCCCGAGAAAATATTAAGATCTGGGAGTAAGTGGGGTTTTCTTACATCTTGAAAGCATGTTCAGTCAATTTCATAGTATTTTTCAAGGATAACTATCCAACATTGGTCCAATTTTAGCAGATTTCAGTTTCTGAGTGTCAGCCAAGACATAGAAAATAACTATTTCGAACCATTTATGAGTCTTATCAACTTAATGCAACGATTAAATTTGATACAGTTATGATGTAATTTTGAAGATTCAAGCGGACTGTATAAATCAATGCAATCACATAGAAGACATCACTTAACTTCTTGTACGTATGATTGATTAGTACTGTTGATTAGAGCTGCTATACTGAGCTCATGGTTTTAAATTTTAATGCCTCAGGTTGGAGGTATGTCCACTTCGAAGCAATGAGTTAAGCAATAAGTTAAGCATACAGTATCAGATTATGATATTGAATAGATAGAAACGAAGTTTCAAATATTTTATAGTTGAGATATATGTCGGCATTTTGTTTGATCTATAGTACTAATTTGAGGTTAGTCCAAATAATCAGAAGCAATTAGCTTTCCGTTAGTTTTGTTTAATTACGCCGCGAAAAACTCAACTGTTTCCAATTATTGAAACACACGGCGTGTTTCTTTTTTTATTATCATTAAAACGATTTTTATAGATTATAAACGAAATCATCCCTTGAATCATAACCGAATAAAGATCCATCAGATAATCGTTTAATTATGATTAGTTCAATAAGGTCAAACTAGCATAAATAGTATTTCCATTATATTCTATATAAAACTGACATTTTTAATGAATTACCAAACATAGCTAGACCAATTTTAGGGAAAAACTGCTTACTTTATTAGCCCATCATCATCAGATGGTTGGCTATTCAAATCACTCTGCGTCCGTGGTCCGTCCGTCCGTCCGTTAACAATTTCTCGTTATCGTATCTCCTGAGAAACTACTGGTGGGTTTTGACCAAACTTGATGTAATGGTACCCTTACTGTGTCCCCCTGAAAATCAGACTGGTTCAACAATTTTGAGTGAGTTATGGTCCTTTGTTTATTTTTATAATTAACATAGATTTATATAGGGAAAAAATTTGAAAATCTTCTTGTTCAAAATCACAGGGCCTAGGGCTTTGATATTTTGTATGTGACATCATCTAGTAGTCCTCTTTTAAGACTGTTCAAATTATTTCACTAGGGTAAAATATGGCCCCACCCTGGAAGGTCACATGGTTTACATAGACTTACATAGGGAAAAACTTTGAAAATCTTCTTGGCCAAGCCACAAAGCCTAGGGCTTTGATATTTGTAATGTGGTAATTAGGACCACATGCATAGGTTTGTGTACCAAAACAAACTTTGACCTTGACATTGACCTAGTGGCCTACTTTCACATTTTTTAAGATAAAGGCTTCAAATTTGGACCACGTGCATATTTTTGAGTTCCGAAATGAAATTTGACCTTGATTTTGACCTTGTGACCTACTTTCACATTTCTCAAGCTACAGCCTTCAAATTTGGATCACATGCATAGTTTTGTGTACCAAATGAATTTTTACATCGAGATTGACCTAGTGACCTACTTTCACATTTCTGAAGCTACAGGCTTTAAATTTGGACCACATGCATAGTTTTGTGTTCTGAATTGAAATTTGACATTGATTTTTACGTAGTACCTACTTTCACATTTCTCAAGCTACAGCCTTCACATTTGAAGCACATGCATAGTTTTGGGTACCAAAATAAACTTTGACCTTGAAATTGATCTAGTGACCTACTTTCACATTTCTTAAGCTACAGCTTTCAAATTTGGACTACATGCATAGAACACATGCACAGTGTTGTGTGCCGAAATGAAATTTGACCTTGATTTTGACCTTGAGCTAGTCTTGAAATTTGGAACATTCAAAAATGACTTATTGGTGGGCGCCAAGATCATTCTTGTTTTAAAGAGCTACGATAAAACTGACATAATATGAAAAGAAGGGGTCATGTATCTTCTAAGAGAGATTTCTCTTGTCACATTTACTTACTGTAAAATCACATCAAAATCACACTGCTGTGACCAGAAAGTACTACTCATACTAAAATTGAGTTTCACTTCACCAAATAGAACCTCATCTCCCAAGTTTTCTACCAAAATGTCAAAAATCACCCACAATGACATTTAAACAGAAACCAGCTTTGATTTAGACCTCTCTGGCCATGCCAAATGAAAAATTACTGTTCAAAAACCTGTCCGCCATTACGCGACTAAACCAGATTATTCCCATGATAGTCAGGCCATAAAACAGGGTCGATAGTACGTTTGACACGAAGTTTGCCGAAGTTGTTTTCACACCTTCGGGCAGTCATGACAGATACCGCTCGTTGTGGATAATTATATTAACAAGTAATTTAAAAATTTTAATGCAGAGCATCAAGTCGCCAGTGAGCTGTCGGCTAATATTTTGAAGATTGGATTTGAAAAAAACGGCTAACAAAGCTATAACTGCTATTGCGGTGCATTACATGCCGTTGAGAGGCTGAAAAACGTCGCATCTTTGGTGAAACATACCCTAAAACCGTTACCCTCTTACCATCTTAACCTTTTTTCTTTGTTTATAAAACCCGCGCTAAGCCTCGTTCTGAAACCCACGTGCCAGCATTCTCACGAATAAAGAACGGTTTCTACGTCGGCAAATAGATCTATTTTTCACATTTTCAAACAATGAATGCAAACGATTTCTTGTAACCGAAACATTTCAACAAATTATATTATATTATATATCTCCCAATAAAATGTCCATAGTTGACAATAAAGTAAAAAAAGTATCATCTTACATGCGCTCATGTAGATTTGTTTTTCGTCTGCAGTTGTATATTCTAAATATACGCAGCGTGACGTAGACACAGGTAAAGACTCAGCCAATCATTGCTCGCTGGAAATCTCTAGCAGTCGTAATAATGTATTTATAGCCTAGGGATACGTTCTTTATACATTTTGTCTATTTTCCTAAAAATGATATCTTTTGAAATAATAAAAATCTTATGATGTTTTCAGCTCCTAATTCCTTTATGGAAGTATTTCAATAACTGCCTTATATTTCTTTTATTTACAATATCATTCATTTTTTTATTGTCACATTTTAATAATTTCTCAATACCAGTGGCAAAATCCTGAAGCGTATCAAATATAGTCGCCGGTTCCTAACATGGCAATCTTTCGGTACTTTTAATCAAAGCAAACAAAAAAAAAAAAAAAAGGAAAAAAAAATTATGCGGAAAAACACATTATGGCCGATAACGGCCTATTTCATGCTCGGCAAAAACAGTGGTCCGGCCATGGAAATTAATTTACAATCATTAGACCAGTCTGCCATTCATAAAATCGTTGCTTGCGGTAACCGCATTTTATTCACATGGGAGACCAATGCTTATCTACAACTATGAGGTTTGAAAATGTTTGTATCAATTGCAGAAATCCTTAACGAGTTTTTTATCCACCCACCTAGCTATAATATCTTTAATCACTTTCTTGTAAGGCTTAAAGTAACTAATAAGTAATGACATTTCATTACCATGCAGTTATTTTGTTGCGTTCAAATATAGGATAATTAGAAAAGAACAATGCAAAGCTGTTGATTATGATATGCTTTGAATTGATGTTCAGGTAAGTGATAATTGGGTCTCGACTGTTTCAAGAAATCACCATAATTTATCTAATTTTTAGATAATCCTTTGTCACATCAATATTTCTGATATCAATTAATTGTAATGACTGGAGTTTTTGACCAGCCAGTATGCACAGCAGCATAACAGTTTTCATGGTCAGGTGTTTTAAATTATGTACACTACTATCAACAAAACACCTGACAAATATCTCAAAACCTTATTTACATCCCATGTTACACAGTGTCTTGGCAAGGCAGGCCTTAAAAGAAATACTCCTCTCATAAATCTTATTACCAGGTAGTGTTTGCCTATACAGTTTTGATGTACCTTTCAACTTTAACGAAGCTCTCTAGCAAAGAATTTTGAACTACCTTTATAGCTTTAACAAATTTCAATAATCATCTTAAATGTTTTTTTTTACTATGACCTACTCGACTATATATATATTTTTTTGCTTTTGAATCTAACGCAAAGAAATTCGTTCAAGCAAGCAATTCAAGTGAGCGATATAGGGCCATCATAGCCCCTTTGTTTTCATATTTTTCATGAATGGCGACCATTTTGAATAATTTCGGTCATGTTGATTTTTTTTCACATTTCAATTCGCTTTTGAATGTTAGACACATCCTTACCTGCTTCAAAGTTTTATGCTTTTCCTATTGTTTTCACCGTATGACTGCACTTTACCTGTAGCATCCGTGTTTACTATAAAGTAGCAAAAGTTGTACGAGTGTGATATGTTAACATAGCTATACTAAAAGCAATGGTGAAATTTTCAATGTACTTGGCTATTCAAGCCCCTTAAAATGTTCATGAAAAATCATGGTTGTACCTGAAGCTCGTTATTCTAAACATTTTCTGATTCCCTTCGCGGAAATAGTACAGGTGTTTCTAACTATATAAACTAAATTGTAGGTATCAATTTGTTATTATCTTTTGACGTTGCAATTTAGGTCACGTAGTGATATTATTATAATAGAGCCTCTGCTTTGAGTGTAAGGGTTGTTGCACATTTCATTACCTGTCATCAAACAGAGCCTGCTAGCCTATTAGTGTACACGAAACAAGTATAAGCCATAACTTTTGATGGTGGAGGAAGATCCAATACGTTCAGCCAGAAATTATTCAGGCACGGATTAGAACCTGGGTAGAACCACCGGTATTCCATTATACAGCTGGATGACTTTGAAAGAATTCTACATTCAAAGGAAGGCTTTGGACCCACAGCAGTGAGTAGCAAGTGATTTGAAGCAAGCGACCTTTACCGCTCGGGCCCCATAATTAATGGAATACAATTTGGTATTGCATGGCTCTTAAACATATACATTGTCGGACTTCAGTATTTTAATGTTAATCTAATTCAATAGAGGGACATGTTTTACAAAGTAAGTAATGTAGAATCACACGGCAGTTTTTCTCAATGTCCTCTATCATTGTGTTGAAGTTAGCAAAATTCGAATTATCATCATTTTAGACGAGTAAAGAAATAGATTTCAATATATTTACATAAGCATTTTTTGTTTAACAATGTGTTTTTGTGGTAACTACATGTAGTACGTGTGTAATGGAATCACCACGCTAGGCTCCTTACACTGTTTTGTAATGCAAGAACATGGTCAGCTTAACGAGTGAGTAAGGCTTAAAGTAACTAATAAGTAATGACATTTCATTACCATGCAGTTATTTTGTTGCGTTCACCTAGTGTAAACTCCTGAGAGGTGTTGTTTCAATGCCATTCATTCTTCGTGTATGCTCATGTTTATGATTATAAGCTCATATATATATCAATTGAAAAAATACTTTATAATAATAATTGTATGGAATAATAAGCAAGCTTTTTAAATATTTAAATATAACAAGATCTATGTTGTAAACATTCTTAAATTTACTCAAAATTGTATTGTCATAAGGATAACATAACATGAATTAGATAAAAGTCACCGTTTTATGTAAAACATGAACACCGACATAATATATTTTTAAACTACAGTTTCCACACTTTTTTATTTTCTTAATATTTTATATTATGTCTTCTCCCAAATGTATATGTTTTGAAATTTTAATATTGACCATAGAAAGGTATTTTAGTGACCTTTCTTGCACAAACTCTAATTTATGATGTTTCTTCTTCAGGCGTTTTGGCGACATCATCAAAGAAAAAAGAGTGTACCCTGAGAATGGGAAGTTCAATTACAAGTCAGGGAGGAATCGCAAGGGTTGGACCATTCGTTCGGGTTGAAGAAACCGGACAGCTTTGCTTTCTGACGACAAAACCTTCTTTAATTGAAGGCATGAGATCTGGCGTCAAAGTAAATCATATCGTCGGTAATGAAGTTTATCCTTTGGGGACCATATTAATTCCAGCAGGACTAGAGGGAGATGTCACACTTGTTAGTGCAAATCCGAAATATGTCCCGAAGGACATTGGACAGATTTATCGAAATAGATCCGATTTTTATGGTAAGTTCTTGTTCCGTTCATTTTAACTGCAACCTTTTTCAAAACATTAAACAAAACAAAGGAGTTTTAGACTCTGACACAAAAACAACACCTAATATTTTGTTACAAATCACTAATTTAATTTAGTCTTTCAAAAGTTTTGATAGTAAACAAACTTATTACACGTTTTACGTTACTTGAACAATAGTCCCATAAACGTAACTAATATTACTTATTTTGTACTATAATTATATAATATGCGTCATTACTTGTCAGACAGTGTGATTATTTTCCATAACACATTCTAAAATACGTTACCACTACCATTGCTTTTTAAAAGATATTTCAGAAGAAATTGAATCCAAAATTGTCATTTACTGATTTATTGAAACTGTTAGCGGTAATTTTTAAGAAGGTTTTCTTCTATTATTTCAGACATTGCCTAATAGATACATTGCATCATCCATGTACCTAACTATAATACTAGATGGAATTTCAATAAAACACACAATAATATCAATCTGAGCATTTATATGATCATACAGCTGAAATGTGCAGTCTTCCTGTGAGTAAAAATCAAGTTTTATAAAATGTATTGTTTTAATTTTAGAAATACATGTAGTAGCATTATAAAAACATTTACAAAACCAACTCTAGCTCGAAAGGACGAATCTAACTATGCATCAGTCATTATAAATAAACTTTGATTATCAATTAAATTACGTACAAAAGGTTATGAAGAAGGCGTGACCTGTCTGTCAAAAGTTCAAACAGTAGCAAGAGACCCGAGAGCATGATACAAATTGCTTCGGATTTAAAGTGTAATAAAATGTCATTCATAAAAGATAAAGTGCCTTTTGGAGAGCATATGATCTTCTTTATTCAGCTGTGTTCCATTTTATAAATAATAATGTTATATAGCCACAGATTATTCATCATAGCTAACCAACAAGAGTGCTAATACGCTATATTACGTAACATCAAAGTGAAAATATCGTACTTCACATCTTAACCAAGGCGTGCAAATAGTGATTCTTGCAACACTGCTGTTCAATACGTTCAAATTCAATATAACAGAACACTGTTTAAGGTAGGCTTAGGGGCGTGAGGGTAGTTTCACATTTCACTACATCTAATGAACAGACACGATCAAATCAAGTCAGCTATTAGTTTGCTTGGTTGTGTTGTTATGCTTCCAAAGGATCACCTTAAAAATATTTGCCACCACTAAAAATTCTTTAAGTGCCATGTAATGGTTGTAAAATGTCTCCTCGTACTCGGTTTCAGACGAGTGTTGTTAGATTTTCTGGTCCTTTTTGGATCCTGTTTACTAATATAGAATATCTCTAAAGGCACTGCTAAGGGGCGTCATGTGTGTTTCCCACTTCATTACCCCTCATAAACAGACTTGATCCAACTTAGTTCGCTATTTACTAATATTTGCTTGGTTGCGTTCTTTGCTTCTAAAGGATCTTCTAAAAGTCTACTGCTAAATGTTTTCAGCAACCTTGAAGTGTCGTTTAGAAGACACTCAGTATCTTTCTAGAAGTTTTGAATAGCATTAAGGCGGTAGGTTACCTTAATATGTGTATGTGCGCATGTCCAACCGGGAGCTACCGTGATGATTTACGACGACGTTTACGACAAACTAAATGTGTTTGTTTATCCATTCTTCTGAAAACAAATCATGAATCTGTCTCCGATCTGATGCTTTATGGTTAAATGATACAGAAATAATGATATGAATAAATTGCCACAGAAAAGCTTCAAAACAATGTTGCCTTAAAATGACGTCATGACGTTACGTGTCAGTTACCGCACAAAATTAATAAATTTTATTTTGAAAGGACGTTATTCTGTGCATTTTCTTTATTTGAACTATTTTCAAACAGCCGTTATTTGCTGAAATCTTTTTAAGGGTCTTTTGCTCATAATAATAATCAATATTTTGCTTCTTTTATGTACTTATATTGAAATGTTATGCGAAATGTAAGAAAATGGATGATGGTAATCAATGTTTTTTTGAATATAGTTGGGTGAAAGTTTACTTGTTACGGCCATTTTCAAATAAAATAAAACACGGCAGTTTGATTTGTAATACTTATTTTTCAGTTTCCGTTGATAATTTGTTACTTATATACTAAAACTAAGCTCTAAAATAATTGTTCAAATTTCAGTAGACAATTGCGGTTTCTTGAATTGAATTGATGTTTTCATGGAAACGAAGCCCGTGACCTATATATCTAAATGTAAAATTCAAAAGCGTTTATACTGGTCTATTTAATTTAATTTCAACAATATCCATGCGAATAATAGCAGCATGTTGAACGATTTTTCCATGCAAAATGCCAGACAAAGGGTACTGTTGTAAATATTTTAATCTGTGTAATTTGTTTGAATAAATGCAAATAACACGAAAATACAACTTACGTTAGAAATAATATGTTTTAAACTACATTAACAAGAAAGATATTCTTTCAATACTTTTTATAAGAAATTACGAAAAAAAAAAGATATAAGCTATCTAAAACATCTGTTGCCATGGTTACTTTAAACTATAAGAAAAATAGGGTACCATGCAAAGTGCTTGGTATTTTGCTAATGATAAAACCAAAATATTCCAGGCTGCTCCTTAACAGAATGGCACTGAAGCCGTCGAAAACACCGTTTTTATACATAATGGTTTAAAAATGAGAGAAGCTTATATTAGAAAGTTAACGGGCATACTATTAATATTATCAGTTATGTAGACTTCTACGGATATCAATGAAACTAAAATACACTGAAAAGTCTTAAATATCCGTATTTTCCTTCTTCTTTCAATATAAAATACCCTTGGAGGGTCAAGTTCTGGATAGAAATTGAACTTGAAGAGACAGACATAAACGAAATTGAGATTGTAACAGTTAAAATATCATACAATATGAAAATGAAAAAAACATTGCTGCGGTTCAACTAATTTGAATTGACCCTGGTAACAAGGTAACCTACCTCCTTAAAAAGATTACTTAAAGTACCTGAATATTTAATTTTGATGTTTAGGTTGTGTTCAATGTCGTATATCTTATCAATATGCCCATAAATAATTCAATATAATGCATGTTTTTCTGAAATACAAAAACAAAATGCTTTATGTCTCACGTAAACACCTGCGTAGCTAAAATACATAATCAATGTAAAATGCAATAATTGACAACAATAATGAAACCAGCAAATAAAAGAATAACATAATTAAAAAACTGATATTAGTATAATTGAACTGATAGATGCATTCATGCAAAATGAGAAAGGAACATTGAATGTGTAATAAATGATTTCTTTGTTGACAAAAAGTAAAGAAAGAATGACAGAATTAATACTTTAAAGTTTTAACAAATCAATGATATCATAATATTGATATCAATGATTTGATTTTTTTCCTACATATTTCTAGTTACAGCAAAATACGGTGGTAACGTATTTTAATACGCCGTCACGGAAAAACATCTCATTGCTTGAAAGCATTGCTTGAGAAGAAGCTTGAAAGCATTGCTTGAGAAGTATGGAACTATATTATTTTGTAAGATTATTTAATAACTTGATAACTAAATATTCCTCTAATATTTTCTGAGAAAATAACAATACAATATAACAAGATTACTGGAATGGTAACGTAAAATGTTTAAAGCATGTTACAAATAGATTCCTCTTGCAAGTAAGTAATTACACTATATTTTCATATGATAAAGTTCTAATAATTAAAAATTTGTTGAGCACAGTTTATTTTACCATGTTGTTCAGTTTTATCTTGTTTCCAGAGATGCATGTTTTAGCATAGATTTATTTCATGCAAATTAGCCAAAATACCTAATGTAGAAAAAAAATCATCTTCAGATTAACAAAATACTATTCTAGAAAACACTGAAATACAATTCTAGAAAACACTGAGAAACATTAAGACCAGATCAAAACTGTCTGAGCTATATTTAATAAATAATTGATATAATAAAACATGGTAACGTAATATGTGTAAAGTATGTTACATACCGAATCCTTCTTCAGATAGGTGTTTAATCTATATTTCCAAACAATATAGCTCACATAATTGCTATTTTATTGGTAACAATTAGTAATATCATTTCATTATATTTTAGTGGTATCTTGTTTCCTGAGACGTTGGCTGTGGTACATTTAAATTGATTTTAAACTTAGAAAATAACATTTTCTTATAAAATTTAGTCATTTTGTAACATTCACATTAATATTCATGAATATATAAATTAGTTAATTAACATAAAAATGCTGCTTTTGATTTTAATGCCAATATCTTAGCTCCATTTTGATTCCATTTTTATTGTTTTATCACCATATATCATCTTTATGTTTGTCCTTTCCAAAAATGAACGGTTGCCATGGAAGCAGTGAAATCATATATAATTCAAAAGAGTTTTTTTTATTAGAACAGTATATTATTTTAGTTAGGTAATGAAAACTGGATAGGGACATAGACACGATAAGTACATTTAATATAAATAAAACACAATCAGCGAACACCGTAAAATTTTGCAAGGATTAAATATTCCCCTCCTTTATGGAAATGGCTCCTGACATTTCCATACAATGAGTTCTGCAAAATGCAATTTCAATTTTTCAGAAATTTAATCTAGAACCTATATGTACATGAAAAAACTAGAATGTATCTGTAGGACACATGGTGTGCCCCCACTGGTACATTTGTCACAAATAAGGGACAATAATTCAATTGTTTGCAGTCTTAAGTGGATTTAGATCCAACACACATTTTATATAAAGAGTTCATTATTTAGGCCATATAATGCTTGAGTTATGAGCATCACATACAAAAAAGAAACACATTATTTGGACGGACAAGACCAAATCTCTACGCCCCTTCCACCCAGTGGTGTGTGTGTATGTGTGTGTGTGTGTGGTGGTTGTGGGGGTGGGGGGACTAGAAAGGAAGAAATTTCATTCTCACTCTACGAAATACTTAAGCATACGATTATTGTTATCTGGAAACAGAAAATGACAAACCAATAACTCCTTGTAAGGGAAGATAATACAATCGCTTCTATCGCGATATCCTGTAAGATTCTCCCTTACATTTAACAACTGCTGCGATATATATTCATCTCGAAACTTCAAGATACACTCTTAGTGGCTAAAGATATAAAGCTAGTAGAAAGTCCTTTCCGGGTACCTTGTCCTGTAAACCAGAAAAAAATAACTATCATTTGTCATATTGCAGAAAACATGAAAATACATACTTGTAATGTTAATTCTCTACCAACACTCCACGCCCCCCAAAAAAAAATCATGCAAAGAAATAACTTCAGAACTATCAAATACAATTATGTTCATCTAAACCGTAAAACATGTACAAAGGTATCAAAGACCGAAAACCTCGCATTTCCGTTTGGTCTCTACTTGTACGGGAGTTACACACTTATCATATCGTTGCGGTGGTGCTCTGCGTCTAATTGGTCGAGGGCTTGGAGGTGGAGGTAGCAAGACAGTATTGAAAGTAAGGTGTCCTGTATGGTCCAAGCTTAAATGACTATACAAAGTTCCTATTCCCAACGATCAACTAATTTGTTGGTTCCCTGCATGCCAACTTTACGTACCAGAACCTTATTTCTGACATCAAGCAGAGTGTTCCGCACTTTCTGCTCATATTTTACTTGTTCTTGGCGGACACCCTGGCAGCTCAGATGCAAACGTTCGTCTTGGCCGTTTTCCACGGGAAGGAAAGGAGTAGCCCTTTACTTCTTTATGCCCGAAATCCTAGCTGCAGTCTGATTCCTGCAAGAAATGGTCTGCCAAGATTGTCCAAATAATTCCCCTAGATTCAAATATGACTCAGTCCCCCTGGGGACACATGGTTTATACAGACTTATATAATATAGAAACTTTGCAAATCTTCTTGTACAAAACCAGATGGCCTCGGGCATTGATATTTGGTATATAGCATCGTATATTAATCCCCCTGGAGTTATTAATGGCCCCGTTGCGGGTTGAATATTATTTAAAAAGACTTGTTAAGGAAAAATCATTATTTTTTTGTCTTAAAACATAAGGCCTTGAGCTTAGATATTAAGTATGTGGCATGCTATAGTAGTCTTAACCATGATCGTTCAAATCATGACCCAGGGATCAATTAATGCCATGCCCAGAGAATCCATTGTTTTACATTGATAGGAAAAATCTTTAAAAAGCAATTAGGCCAAGACCTTAACCATTTCGTGTTTAGTATTATATCTAGTGGTCAGCTATCAATTTTGTTCAAATTATGACCTTCGGATCAATATAGGCTACGCCCGGAAGGTCCCTTGTTAGCTCACCTGAGCACAAAGTACTCGGGGAAAGCTATTGTGACCGCCCACCGTCTTGCGTCCGTCTGTCCGTCCCCCGTCGTCCGTCTACACTTCTTCTAAACAACATCTCCTTTGAAACCATTTGGTGGGTGTTGATGAAACTTGGCCTGGATGATTCTTGTGTGGTCCTTTTCAGAAGTTGTTTGAATAGTTCCGCTTGGTTACACACAGGCGCTGCCAGGGCTGAAAGTTATTTAATCGACATCTCCTCAAAACACTCGTCTGATTTTAATATAATATTCACACAAATGGTCCTTCTTTGATCCTCTAACAACTTTGTTCAAATTATTCCGATTCGTCAAAAACATTGCTGACACAGGGCGTGGTCACTTTTCCCTATACATACAGTGTATACATAAAAAGTCTTCCTGTCTACAACCACAGGTCCTAGGGCTTTGATATTTGATATATAGCATAATCTAGTGGTCCTCTACTAAGATTATTCAAATTATTTCCCTAGTGCCATGTATGACCCCGCCCATGTTTTATATAGATTTACTTAGAGAAAAGCTTTGAAAATATTCTTGTCCAAGTCCACAGGGGCTAGGGCTTTGATATTTTGCTACGTTCGTTCTAATGAGACAGACCTAAACAAACTGAAGTTCGTAAAACGAGATGCATTTGCACCTGGGTTTATAATTTGGGCCGGTGTTAGTTTCTACAGCAAGACATCTTTGATTTTTATCAATCAAGGGGTGAAAGTCAATGCAAAGTATTACATAGGCAAGGTTCTAAAGCCATTTCTGAAAAAAAGATGTTCCGCGCCTTTTTCCTGGAAGAGAGAATGATATGGTGTTCTATCAAGACTCGGCTTCTAGTCACACTGCTAAAATGACCATTGATTTTCTGAACAAACACAAAGTAAATTATATAACTCCTGCAGAATGGATGCCATAAAGCCCAGATGCAGCTCCATTGGACTTTAGTATTTGGGGCATACTGAAACGTAGGCTACAAAAACGTAAGATCTATACCATGATTGGTCTTAAAAAGACTCTTAAAGACGAATGGAACAAACAAAGCAGTCGTGCATAAACCGGACTTTAGAAAGCTGGCCTAGAAGATGCAGAATGATTTACTATTGCCATTAATCCTAGATATGCGAGTAAATAATTAAGCTGTTTTTAAAACTTTTCGTAATAAATTGAACACCTCTTGTACATGTGAATAATTTCTGTGTCGCCATTATAGTATTTTTCTGTAATTTTCACTGATGGGAAGGGCTTAATGTAATGTTGTTAGAATTTGTTGGCCAACCCATTTGCTTTTATATTTTTGTAATTTTCTGTATCTACTTGCATGTAGATATGAGCAATATCAAAAATATGGTTAAATCAAAAATCAAGTTTAACAGAATTTTTTAACTTAATGTTAGTGTTAAATTCATGATGGTCTCCAGAGTTACTCAAATTACTCAGGCTATTTATATTCATTCAATTTGCATCAACACTAAGAGACTCAGTGTATTTACTTAATTCATCTTCAGCCCACGATAACAAAGCTATCTACACACACTATTATTTATTGCCCCTGCATTCAAAACGTTCTGAGTTGAACATGGGCTTTTCGCAATTACTTTCAGCTAATTGCAGAATGAAGGGCATCAGAGGTTGTTGTAAGGTTGTCATAACTGGAGCAAAGCAATCATTTCATTATCATAATTTCTTCTCTGCAACTGATCCGATATGTGATATACTCTGATTTATGGTAATGCAACGTTCAGCCTCCTTGAACTGCAACACTGCACCAATGCATGTATAGTTAGATCATGATAAATACATGAACAAAGTAACGCATATTGACAGCATGCTCAAAACGTAAAACTAAAGGAACATAGTGCGGCAACGCCTTGGCAAGGTCAGTTGCAAAACAACGCTGGTGTGTAGGGATATATAACAATTAACGCGTTGTGTCCTTTACAAATCTATTATCTGTAACCGTCAAAATCCAAAAACATATACATATTAAGTGACGTCAACGACGTCTTACATACAATGGCGGTAAATGACGTCATACATATAACAGCGTTAATCCCAACATACTTGGGGCCGCAAATTGATTAACTACTCAAGTGTCCAGTATTAAAATAGGAAATCTTGAATGCATTGAATAACGTATTAGCCGATGCAGTACTTTTTAAAAATGACAATAAATCGTTAGATAAATTTATACAATCAAATATGCAATTTTCACAGCTGAATCACTATCATCAGTCTCTGATAGCAATTATAAAGTCACACAAAGTTTGCAAGTCTTTTTCACGGAAAACATAGCGCGTTCTTCATAAAACATTGATAAACAGTCTTCGAAAGGTTAAAGTTTAACAATCGGTCTCACTAAAATTCCTTTGTTTGATTTAACTTTCGCGGCACGTACAAGTCCATCTTTCCCGTAAACGAGTTCCTGAATAACACTTAATGTCCACCGCGCACGTAGTGTATCTTCATGGATTTGAACAACGTCACCAGGTGAGATCTTCTGTTGGTTGTTTCCCGTTTCTCGGTGGTATTCACATTAGGTCGTCAGGTATTCATGTCGCCAACGTTTCCGGAAATGATCAATTAATTGATTCTGTACCCTGGCTCTTTTGGTAATGCTGGAACGACTGCCAACCGTTGGATCTGATAACGTTTCAACTGGAACATTTTGGGATGGGAAGTACGTCACTTGCTGACCATATAACAGGTGTGATGGAGTCAAAGATACTGGATCCGAGACATCGGATGACACATAGATAATTGGTCGATCGTTGAGTACTGCTTCTACCTCGGTGGTTGTTGTCTTGAGTTCCTCTAATATATATATAATACATCTGCGGCCTAGAACTTTCTTTAGAGTAGTTTTGGTAATTCATATTAAGCTCTCCCACCACACGCCGTGCCAGGGAGCTCTCGTCGGGATGTGAGCCTTCCTGACTGAGAGTTTCTCGTATACTCTCGGATTCAAACATCTGGCGTAAATATCTTTATGCAGACTAGAAACTCGCTGCATTTTCCGAAACCATTGCACGTGGTAGTGCATTTCTGCTACAAAATCTTCGAAATGCCTGCAGAAATGATTTTTCTGTTAAATTCTGAACAACTTGAAGGTGTAAAGCTGGAGTAGAGGCTCAAGTAAAAAGACATATATATTCTTTCTCTAAATCATTTACCCCTGAACGTTCTGTAGCCATCTGGATGCTGCAGTTTGTAGCTCTATGACGGATATTGGATCGTGTCGTCCGCTGTCCATACTAACACGGCAGTTGTGGATAAATCTCAGTATGTACGCCGTGACTCGAAACAATTTCATGTAGCTGCTATATCTGGCGATATCTATAATCTTGTGTAAACCTTCTAACATGGTTGATTAATCTGACGTCTACTGAGCTGTTTCGTCGTTAATGGTTGCCATAGTGATAGTTTTGGAAAGCTTCCATTGAGGCCATTGACTTATTTTGAATTGTGTTGCCGTTACGCCTCGTGTTAACAGATCGATCTGCCAGGTTCTCTCGTGTAGGACAATAATTCCATTTCTGGTTGTGTGCTTGCTCGCTCATTTCATTTACTCGGTTCTGAACGAATCTTGATGTAGGTCTTGAAGTGTAATACAATTTGACTGTCCGATCAAAATGTGACGTTTTGTACATCTATGGCTTCCAGTACCTACTTTTGGCTAAACGAGCTCCTGTTACAGATGCCATCAGCTCTAACTTCAGTAAGGTAAGTTTCATTAAGGGCGCGACACGTGACTTCGCTTAGGCTTGAATGCTCGAGTCAGCAAATACATGTAGAGTGTTGTTGCCTGCTTCATATGATTCGTAGATACGGCGTGAAAAATTCACTTCCGTTACATTGTTTATATCGCTTGCAAGTTGAAACCATTTCTTCTGAATTGGCTCTGGTAGAATTGTATCACATGCATATTTCTCTTTCCACAGATCTCGAAGAAGACTGCATTTAGTAAACCAAGTGGATCGTATATTCTCGATGTGTATTGTAGAATAGTGCATTTTGTCATATCCGGTGTTACAGGAAGTTCCTTATTTGGTTAAGATATCTCGTCCGTGACGGTGAACCAAAGCATGCCTAGAACATTTGTAATATCGCCGTTGTCAAGGACACGTTCTTCTAGGGCGGCTGATATTAATTGTTGACTATCTGATGCCCATTTTTTTTTGGGTGGGGAGAGGGGGTTAACGTCGCACCGACACAATTTAGGTCATATGGCGACTTTCCAGCTTTGATGGTGGAGGAAGACCCCAGGTGCCCCTCCGTGCATTATTGCATCACGAGCGGGCACCTGGGTAGAACCACCGACCTTCCGTAAGCCAGCAGGATGGCTTCCTCAATCTGAAGCCCAGGATCTCAGGTTGAATCCCCCATTAAGCATTAAATTTCTTGTTTCTTGGAAAACTTCAAAACTTCTTCTGTTGAAAAACTTGATATTATAGTGTCCACATACAATAAAGTCTTTAAAAAGATCCTTTGGAAGCAAAGTATGTAACCAAGAAGAATAATAGCAGACTCGGTTTGATTAAGTCTGTTCATGAGAGGTAATGAAATGTGCAACACCTCTCACGCCCCCTAGCACCGGCTTAAGCGGAAAGTCCCGTTTTAGAAATCTCCTGACCCAACTAGAAGTGTTGTTTTCTAGATGCTTGAGAAATGTGGCATTTAAGATGAAAGGTGAACACGTGGCTTCAAAGAGTCCGGATTTGAACCTGTATGTCGTGAATGGACTGTCAGTGTTACCTGGGTCACTCAGCCACAGAAATCTTGTCATATCTCTATCTCCTTTATTCAGTCATACATAGAGAAAAGTCTTTTCTATATCCATGGACACTGCATACTTGCCAAGTCGGAATAGAATCATGATATGTGAAAAGTGTGGGTGGGGTAGAGTATAAGCAGTCGTTTAAACAGGAATTCTGTGATGTTTCTCGGCAACTACAGTCATATACTATACGTTAGCGTCGTGGCTGAATCCTTCTTCACTGCATGGTGTGGAATATAGTGCATTCGATCGGGTAGTTGTTCAATCTCGTCCACTTTGTCAATAAAATCTCGTCAGTCTTGATCTTGTATAATCTCTGAATATTTCTGACAGATATTTGATTCTCGGTGGAGCCGTCTTACAAGGGATTCTGTCATTTTCTTTGTCACATCGAAGTTTGTAGGGAGTGGGTCATGGTCTTCTTTCCAGGGCAGTTTTTCTTAATATTTCCCGTCAATGAACTAAATACTGTACTGTTAATCCTAGTTATAATTTTTTCCAGTTGCCTGCTCGAAAAGAGATATATGGGACATTCCGATAATTCACTTCAATCTAGAATGAGGTATAGGTCTCTATATTTCTCAAAACTTACCAAGAAATGGTTTGTATAACTTTCATAGACGCCCATTTTTATTGAAATTTGGTCATACTTTTACAGTCTCATTAATATTCATAAATATGTTAATTAGGTAATTAATATAAAATAACTAGAATGGTTAAGACAATGATTTAGGAACATTTTGATACTCTTTGGGTTCTTATATATCTAAAATTGACCGAGACCAAGCTATGATGACACAATGAATTTTCGTCTTCTGGATTCGATTTCTTACACCCTCCAATTATGATTGAACTCAAGCCTGGTATCTGCTAGATAAGACCATAAATAGATAAACTATCAAAAGCACAGTGTCTTACCTTTCATTTGGTACCAATTGACTACTTCAGTGACTAAAACTTACCAAGAAATGATGACACAATGAATTTTCGTGTTCTGGATTCGATTTCTTACACCCTCCAATTATGATTGAACTCAAGCCTGGTATCTGCTAGATAAGACCATAAATAGATAAACTATCAAAAGCACAGTGTCTTACCTTTCATTTGGTACCAATTGACTACTTCAGTGACTAAAAATTACCAAGAAATGATTTTTTTAACTTTAATATATGTTAATTTATTTGCAAAATTTGGTCATATTTTTACATAAGGCATCACCAAATTAAAAAGTTGTTCATCGGATTTGCCGCTCGTATATTTTCAGAAACACAAAAAATATTTTTTTTTGTTTTTTGCTTGCGCTCGCCCCATTGAAAAAAATCAAGCCAAAAGTTTTTGGTGCGCTACTTTTTACGCACGTAAAAGTGTATAAATGCTTATAATTCCAGTCCCAGATTGTTCTCAACTGGATTTTAATCAAAATAAATACATACTACGCACACATCGTCTATAATAAATCATAACACTTATATTTAGTTGCATTAAAGTTATTTCCCCTTTATACAGTTACGCCATTTTCTTCAAATGTTTACCAAATTACATGCTACAAAAATCGATTTAAGTGAAAACTGGATGAAGAAAAACATACTAATTTATTTGATAACATCAGTCTACATTATTTTGGTAAGGGTAAATACTTATTGATGCACGACATTGTGTCTGAAATCATTAGTCCTCCACCTCTGATTCATGTGGGAGAGTTGGCAGTTACTTGCGGAGAACAGGTTTGTACTGGTACAGAATCCAGGAACACTGGTTAGGTTAACTGCCCGCCGTTATATGACTGAAATACTGTTGAAAAACGGCGTTAAACCCAAAACAAACAAACAAACAAACAAACAAACTCATTGATGCATGTCACTTATCTGTTTTCTGTTTTTCCTGTCCAAATGATTAGCATTTGCATACGAAAGTTGGTGGGGTAAGGAATTTACATTATGAATTGTTTTCGATTTTCAAATTTTCCAGTCATTTAGTAGACTAATGTTAATGCACGTTAATCTCGATTTCAGACCTTAATTGAGACTTTGTTTCAACAAATTTAATATGTTATGAAAGTTTAAAGTTAGAAAAAGAGCTGTACATAAGACATCATGCTCGACTTTTCTGAATCAGAGCTTTGCCAGTAAAAGGGGCATAATAGTCAGAAGCTTAGAAAGTACAGAGCTATTGGTCATTATATAACAGAATAGAGAAAAGTAGAAACTTCACAGGTCGCTCAACACGACAAAAACGAAAATGTTGCAGGCTCGGTTTGATTGAGCCTGTTCATGGACTTAATTAAAAATATTCTATGTTAAAAAGGGGCATAACTCTGTCTAGATTCAGACTTAAGAGTATTGTTTCTCCTGGTGTAGACTTTGACAGTAAATAACTGTTCTATGTTTCAAATCAGAAGCTTAAATAGATCTAGTAACACTCACATAGATATTTGATGTATCAAAAACTTTGTAAAGTCAGCTAAGAATGCTACATTTTCATAGCAGTAAATATTCAAGTCACATATGTATGTGATATGTATGGTGTAAGGTTATGCATTGTTTTTTATAACATATTTTCTAACAGCATTTTCAAAAGCATGCATTATTTGATTACAGTGTACTGTATGACAATGTTATTACCTTTTTTTTTTCACGAGTTCGCTTTGTTGTGCGTCTGCAGGTCAGATTTTCTCAATCCCTGGGGACTTACTTTTTACTTTAAAAGGGCTATACATTCTATTTTAAGGTTTTTATTAGTCAGTCGAGAGCCAAAGGAAGACAAATATATTTCTCCGCTCTTCGCTCGCTCCTGATTTTCTCAAAAACAAAAAAAATATTTAAATTATTTTTTCGCTCGCTGCCTCAATTTTTTCAGAAAAAAATCCGATGAACAACTTATTAATTTGGTGTGGCCTAATCATTTATATTCATAAATATGCAAATAACTTAATTTACATAAAGTAACTGAAAAGGAAAGGGCAATGCATGTTGATACTATTTGGGTTTTTATACGAGGAGTGTTCGATATGAATTGCTTATTGTCCCGTAGCTCGATATCCACGTGGGGCACGATAAAAACCAATACCTACCTGTATAGGGTTATTCAATACCTACACAACGGTGTATAAATGTACATGTTAGACTAAGTGTAAGACATAAAATTTGCCATTTGAATACACGCAATCATTGACCACTGTAGTAAAAATGGTTGGTAGAAGCGTCGACAAGAAAGATGAAATACGGGCTTACATCAAAGCTCGTTCAAAACTTGGTTGTTCTTTGAAGCAGCTGATGACTGAACTTTCTACTGCTTATGGACCTTCTTGTGTGTCTTATGACACAGTTCGGCGGTGGAAAAAGAAATTTGAGTCTGGTGTAGAGTCCATCAAAAATGCACCGAAATCAGGTAGGCCAAAATCTGCATCTCGTAAAGAAATCGTTTCCAAAATAAAGGAAATCATTGAAGGAGATGCCAGATTTACAGTTCATGATATTGCACGAAAGGTAGGCATATCACTATCAACGGTTCACCTTATTTTGAAGAAGCATTTGAAAGTCAGAAAGATTTCTGCTAGATGGGTGCCACATCTGTTGACTGATGAGCAAAAGAGGCAACGGGTTAAAGTGGCCAAAAAGCTGCTTCAAATGTTTCCAAAATATGACAAAAAGCAGTTTGCCAATGTCGTCACAGGTGATGAAACCTGGGTCCATTATTTTGAGCCCGTCAGAAAGGTTAGCAATAAGATCTGGGCCACTAACACAGCAAACGCCCAATAATTGCCAAATGTTCTTTGAGTGCAAAGAAGGTTTTGTATGCAATCTTCTTCTCTGGTGAAGGAGTCGCAATAAAAGTGCCGGTGAAAAAGGGCAAAAGCATCACCGGAAAATACTACAAAGACGTAGTACTGAAGAAACTGAAAAAGTATTATCAGAAACGACGCCCTGCCACTGGTTTTAAACATGTCCGTCTTCTACATGACAATGCCCCCGCTCATACCTCCGCAATAGTTACGGCGTTTTTGAAGAAAGAAAAAGTAACTGTTTTGCCTCACCCCCCGTATTCCCCAGACCTTGCCCCATGTGATTTCTTTTTGTTTCCGAAATTGAAATCATTCCTTGCTGGGCGGAAATACCAGTCCCGACAGGCACTTGGATCTGCCATTCATCAGTACCTTATTACTGTGCCCAAATCAGCGTACCGTGACGCCTTCAAGAAGTGGATACATCGGCTGAAACTTTGCATTTCTAGCCACGGGGAGTACTTCGAGGGCATGAAATGAGCCCTTTTGGGCTAACTTGAAATTTGATTTGTTTGTTTGTTTGTTTTGGGTTTAACGCCGTTTTTCAACAGTATTTCAGTCATGCAACGGCGGGCAGTTAACCTAACCAGTGTTCCTGGATTCTGTACCAGTACAAACCTGTTCTCCGCAAGTAACTGCCAACTTCCCCACATGAATTATCAGAGGTGCAGGACGAATGATTTCAGACACAAGGTCTTTTATCAAATCGTCACGGAGAACATACGTCCCGCCCGGGGATCGAACTCACGACCCCGCGATCCGTAGACCAACGCTCTCCCTACTGAGCTAAGCGGGCGGGCTGAAATTTGAAGTCTCCAGATAGAAATAAGCAATTCATTTCGAACATCCCTCGTATATCTAAATTTGACCAAGATGTATAGTTCTTATTGGTTATATCACTGAAATCCAAGGCTGCCATTTTGAATTCAAGATGGCCGCCAAAGTATTGACATGAAAATTTGAGGATGATACTTTTATTGGAATAGAAGTTTCATGGAACAAAATAATCCCAATTTCAAAATTCCAGGAGAATTTAAAAGTAAACCCCTAAATTTAGCCATTGAAAATCCACTACCAGTCTGAAAAAAATGTGTCCTAAGTAAGAAACAGCAGATTTAAAAAAATTACATTTAGATGGTTTGACATGCAAGTTGTGCTAACTGAGTCTCTGAAAACCCGACTGTAGTCTTGAAATAGGTTCTAAAATAACGAAAATATAACAAGTCGTCTAAAAATATCAAACATTCTCTCAGAGGCCAATACATTTCTCCATGCAACGTTGAAAAGTCCAAACCCTACAAGGTTCAATATGTAAAATCCTAAATTTCCGACTGAAATTTGTCTGTTGTAAGATAGGGCTTCGTCCGAGATTGTACCACAAACGAGTGTAGGAACTGAAGTACCTCATATGAAGGTGGGAATTATCAGTTCAGCATGAGCCTTACGTCATCATACAGTATAAGTGGGGGTGTGTTACGGCCGTCTTCTATACTTACAGGAAGAAAATGAAACAAGTACTAGTAATTCAGACAACATTGATAGCCACTTAATAGTGTAGTCTATGGGGATTTCGAACTCGTTGAAATGTCAGCCATGTTCAGGTCTCCTATATATGACGTGTTGAAACATCCTTTATTAAGGATGTGGATGCATCGTATTGTGTAGGTTACCGACATGGCTAGCTCAGGCGAAGGTGCCGTATTCTCAGGGTTATGGAATATGCCTACACTGCACTTTGTTGCGGGTAAATGTTCTTTCATAATATGCCTATATGCCGAATGAAAATCAATCTTTGAAAAGAATTTAGCGCCTGTCAAAGGATTGATAGTATTGTAAAATCTATATGTATACGTCCTTGCGAGTTTTGTTGTCTAGTGTATGCCAGTCAACACACACAATAAAAGAAGGGCATCGTTCGGTTTACAAACGAGAACAACATTAGAAATATAGGGTGAGTCTGAATCCCTAATAATATTGGCGTCTAACATTTCTTTGACATGTTACCTGACCTCATACAAAGCAGATAGTGTTCTATAAAAGGGATTTCGTCTTCTATGTCAATTTTATGCTTTATTCAGTTTTGCTAATATCCTCGGTAGATGTACAGAAAATACCTTTCCATTTCCCAAGGACTTGATAAATCGAAGCGTCTGTCCAAGATTAATACTGGATGTGTCCATTGAAATATCATTGATTGGTGGCTCACAGGGAAACTCCTGAGAAAGACGACATATCTAAAGAAATTTGCTAGTCAATATTTCTAATCATTCCGTTTATGGTAACACTTTCAAAAGGCCCAACGGAAATGGTCGTTTTTCCAAACATTTTATCTGGGTAAGTGCGAGAATCTAGACTGTCTATGGCAAATTTCCATTCCTTTGGTACGGTACTCTCCTCTAGTATATTAAAATAAAAAAGAAGGTAAAAACGGTACAGAACTGTAGCTTCAAAGTATCCATCGTATTTTAGTACTAAACCATCTGCAACTGACTATGAAAGAACATGAGAATCCAAACAGTGTATGGAAACTTTGGGACTTAAAGACTGGAAAGCAGAATGTCTCATAGTAGACACCATAGAACCTGAAACAATATTTAAATCATTTCCCATTGAATGAACAGAATTTGCTTGTCGTATCAATGGGTCTATCTACAAAGGAATCCGACTTGACTGTCGTCTGCCCTTCCCCATTATCGCCCTTTACAGTAGAGGTTAATTGTTTTACTGGTAGTCATGGTAACCGCTTTACTGTTTTGGTCTCCAAGGTAACTGTCGTGGCCTCTACATCGGCTTTGGTCTCCATGGTAACAGTCACCACCTCTTTCTCGACCTCCGTGATAACTGACCTGATCTCTATCGCGACTTTGACCTGAAGACTAGGGGGTTGGGCGGCGGAGGGGGAGGGGGTTGTACTAGAAAACGAAGAGGGAGGTGGAGTATAGTTGGCATTGTTATCTTAACGGTTGGACGAATTATTCTTGTTACGGTTCCTGACATTCCATGATTTCTGATTTCTTATTTTTGCAAAATCATATCAAATTTCGATTCAATTTTCATATCAACCATTTTCTTTGAAAGATGAGAGTTTTGATTCTAAACTAGATATTTTAGTCTCCGTTTTCTTTTTAAAGTGATGACAAATGCTGATTAAACGAGTATTAAGCATAAAGAGCCGCTTGATTTGCTGTTGGTAACTTCGCAGCTGTTCCAAATGGAAGCGAAACTGGGACATTAGGCAAAGTTAGTGTGGAAGAAATCTGCATCTCAATTTTTCTGATTTCCCAGAGTAACAAGTTGTAAACATCTAGGAAATAATATGTGTGTCTCGTCTACAAACGAAGGATGTCGGACTTTGGCTGGTCCAAAATTTGTGACGGAGGATATCATTACGGGCTAAGTCCGGAAGTTGGCCTTCATTAATAATAGATAGTACTAGGGCCTCCAATCTGCAACCATAGGTAATGACAGATTCTATAAGGCTGTGACGTATTGAAAATGCGACAGTTGACCTTCCTTTGTTGAGGCCTCTGTAAACATAATATCAGATTTAGTAAGAATATCAAGGACAGTAGCCGTCTGTCTTAGTGGTATGGTCATGATCGGGCTGTGCCACGCATAGATCCTCTAATCAACTACAGAATATGGGATCTGTTCTGGATTAGTCGACATGCATTTGACCCCATAATGCTAAACCACGTTCGGTACTTCTCCCTTGGGTACTGGTTAATATCCAGAAAAAACAGTGATGGAGGTGGTACTTGATGGGAGATTTACTATAGATATTTTGGGTTTCAAACTCAACTATGGTGTCCCTATACTTGTAGACGGAGCAGTTTTACTAACCTTAAGAATAAGTTGATACATTTTCTCAATCAATTTAAGTACTTCATCCATCTTAAGTTGTGTGTCCTCTGAAGTACTTTTGGCTTCAGACGATCCGTGTTGGAAGTCACCGCACACAAAAATTATGTATGGAAAGGTATATGATTTTATGCAGTGTTTATGACGGTAATTCTACACACAATATGCAAAAGAGACAAAACGCACAAAACAAACAAAAACGTAAAACACAAAATAAGGAGTTTCGAATAAGTTTTCAGGTAGCTCACTATGTTAAATTTCTAACGTGATTGACCGTTAAACTCTAAAGTCAAAACATAGGTCAAGTTCTGGAACAATGGTCAAATTTTAGTCCATTTTATTTGACCTGGCTGGGCGGAGTTAATCTCTGACTTATGCAAATAATGGTAATCTCAAAACAGGGTCAAAATAGGTAAAGCAAACCGATGACTAAAATCCAACGCTACAATGGTTACAGTGTAAGGTAGATGACCACTGAATAAGAAATCAGGTTGCCGAATATACTACACATCCTGCACAATAATGCAGTGGATTGTCGCGAAGCCCCGCCCCGCCAGGTCGATTAAAACGCACTATACCCACTTTAAATATTTAATATATGTCACACGGTCTGTAATCCTTAACAATTGTTGAAAAAGACGTTAAACCCGAACACACACACACGCACGCACGCACACACACACACACACACACACACACACGGTCTGTAATTTTATTTCATCCTACTATGTTTGTTTCGCTGTTTTCCTCCGAACTGAAAAATATTGAACAACGTAAAGGAAGTGCATAATTTAAACACTTCACAGCGTGGGAAAATCGCAACCCGTACATCCGTATATATAGGTCAAATGATCGATAATGTTTACAAACAGACTAACCGTGCACCTAATCCACGTGACCTAGCGTTAACCTTGATAGGAAATTTCTTCACACTCAGTAAACACCTGAAACTCGTTTATGATCTGTTCAAACACGCAGTTTTCATCAATTTCATAGACCTATTGAAAATGGTCAACACAAACACAAAATATTTAATTATATGTATTATATAAATATAAATTCGCTAATAATATTTTGTTCACTATGTTCATTTACACTCATCACGGTGATATTAGTGTGTGTGTTCGGGTTTAACGTCTTTTTCAACAATTTTTCAGTCATATAAACGACGGTGTGATATTAGTATATATGTTAGATGTTATATGAAGAATCTAGAAATAGAAGAAATGTCCTTGCACTTTATCGTCTGCAAACTTTTACATTGCAACACATCGACAGCACTCACTAATTATTATCTCTATCCTCTGTAAACCAGAATTTCCTTACTATGACTGTAAAAAATGTATGCCAATTAACTCCTTGCTTAGAAGTAAATAAGAAAGACGTCAAATATAATAATGAAATTTAATGAATGAATAACGTGTCACATTCAAATTAAGTTCAAATGTCAAACAAATAATATGAACTATGATTATTATCTATATAATTCATGAATATATCATCACAATCCGCCAATCAACAGCCAAAGCAAAGCAAAACAAAAGCAACATAACAAGCATAAATGAACATAAAGAACAAAAAAGTAGCATAAGAACAAAATATCCAAATGCGTTAAACATAAATTAAGCAGCAAGATAATAATATAACATCTTACCATACATTACAGTGTCTTATATCTGTAATTTGAAAAAGACTAGAGTTAATCTCTAAACACATAATCTCAGTCTGTTTTAGAAAAGTCTGAATCTAAACTAGCTTGTAGCTGATTAAAATGGTAAGGTAGAGATCACCCTTAAAAAGAAATGTCTGAGACGATTAGAGCCTTCCGAATTCAAATGTAGCCCACCATCTTTTTCGGCAAACAAAAATGTTTTGACTTGTCCTTTAAAACAAAAAGGACGATAAGACCTGATGAACTTAAAGTTCAGTTCAGCAGCCAAAACATTCTCAAGAAAATGGTTTAACTCCTTTATTTTGTTATCAGACATAGTATGGTCCATCGGTCGAGGGAGAATAGAGGATATAATAATCGTTATTGCAGGATTTTCGTGTCTGACGGCAGCAATTAAATTGGTAAAATCTGAAGACATAGAATGTAGTGAATGGTGATTACTGATATTATTGGTACCAACATGAATAATGATATAATGGCTATCACTTAAATCAACTTTTCTCTGACTAACCAGAAAGGAGAATTTTCCAATGGTGGCACCTGGGAAAGACTGCAACTGTACTCCCTCGATCGGTGGAATATTCTTAATAATGGAGTCCCCAACAACAATCACTTGTCGCACTCCTGCAAATACATAA
The DNA here is from genome assembly GCF_021730395.1 of Mercenaria mercenaria. Classification (NCBI taxonomy): domain Eukaryota; kingdom Metazoa; phylum Mollusca; class Bivalvia; order Venerida; family Veneridae; genus Mercenaria; species Mercenaria mercenaria. Next base: position 28,438,037 of record NC_069368.1, read on the forward strand.
AGGGAGTTAAAACACTTACACAGGACATACCAATATAAAATCAACATAAATTATTAAATAGTATTTAATTAAAGGCCTGTAAACAAGGTAGCTGTGTTGAAATAAATTGTAAATAATAATTGAATCAAAGTACCTAGAATAAATAGAAATAGGCAAATATGTCTATTAATTAATTTTATAACTTAAGGAACTATTATGTGATGCACAACATATTACTACTACACTTGTTGACCCAGTTATGCCGATATCTGTATTGGTATATATATTCTGTCCGTTTTAATAAAAAAATTCCAACTGATAATATTATTAATTTACCTATTTAATTATATATAATATTATATTGTTATAAAGAAGAGTGAAAGATAAAAACAAAGACCACCTTTCAATCAAATACTCACAAATCCTGAAAACAAACAAATAATTATATCAATTAAGGTAAAATATTCTTTGAAAAACATAAAAAGGAAGATCCAGTTATGTCGACGTTTGACTATCTATTCTGTCTGGAAAGTTAAAACATCCAACCAACGACAGAAAAGTTTCTCCGTTAGGACGAAATAAATAACATATAATCTGTCCAATTTTTAAAGGAAACAAATACTATCAAATTTATTTAATATTTATCAATGACTGCTATGACTCTGTTATGACAAAGTTTGCATATCTATTCTGTCCGGTAAGTTAAAAAATCCGACCGACAACAGAAAAGTTTCTCTGTTAAGACGAAACGCATGACAAGAAGTCCGATAGAAGCAATGATAATCATAACTGACAAAATAAAGAATTATCTATAAATTTATGAGAATTGTTTAATTTCAATTGAGATCTTCTAATTGTTGTCCAATAAAATGTGAAACCTTTATTTTATCTTTTAATGAATACTGTATATATTTGTTATATGCATCAGAGCGCCAGTCACCCATTAACTGAATAAGATCTGTAGGAATTTCTAATCTGAAGGCCAGAGTAGCAAAACCTCTTCTAAAAGAATGAGTGGAGAAAATTTTAGGATCTAGACCAATGTCACTAATTACTTGACGGAGTTTAGACAGGAAACTATGATATGTCACAGCCTTTCCTGATTTCAGTATGAATAATTGAGACTGAAAGGAAGCAGGTAACTTCTTGATCATACTTTTAAAGACTGTGACTGGACATAGAACTGAACCTTTTATTGGGGTCAAAAGAGTAAACAAAATCCTTTCTCCTGCCTGGATAGTCTTTGTCCACTTCATTGAAATCAACAACTCTTCATCCGAAATTTCTACATCTTTCCTCAGCAAAAAGTTTGGATTTAATAGATCTTTTGAAGAAGATGGCACTAAATTTGATTTCCTAGCTATCAAAAAAGGCAAAAAGAAATAAACACCAGAATGTGATGTCATCTTTGTTTTCGAAGTCAAGAACAGAATATATCTTACACAAAATTTCTGGCGTCATTGGTTCTGCTTGTTTCACTAAATGTAAACAACTCTTAGCTATTCCTTTCAAAGATAAATTCAGCAAAAATTCATTCACCTGATCTACTTTGTAACCAAGTAATACATGTATAGTTTTTACTCCACTGACATAATTTTTTAATGAGTCAGTGGACTTAAAAGACCTACTTAGAAACTGAGCATACAACTTTAAAGTTTCAGTTGCTACTGGTACAAAACAAAGTTTAAGATACAAACAAAATAAGACAAAGGATTCCCATTGAATTCTGAGGTTTCTGCGAGAACCTTCAGCATAAGCTCTTTTGTTGGATTCCTTTAAGTCAGTTCTCAAAACTTCAAGCTGAGACTCTGAAAAAAAAATCAACATGTAGCTAGTTAAAAATGTTTATTACCAATCATTTACAAATTTAAAAACTTAATCATCAACCGACCATTCTACTGTATCAAATTCCTTAGTCAATTGTCTGAATTCAAATTCATGAACTGAACTGAACTGCCACCTTGATAAATGATCAGCTATTCGATTTTCTTCTGAGGACAGATGTTGTGCTTTAATTTCAAACTCATAGATAGATGAGAAGAAACAAATTTCTCTAAGGCAAGACTGCAAAAATGGGCAGCGTGCTTTACAAGTATTAAGTGTGATACAAACCGATTGATTATCACACAAAATTACAATCCTTTTTTGTTTGAAGAAACTTCCCCATAAATGAACACAGACCACTAGAGACAACATTTCAAGGGCTCCTATGTGCAATTGTCTATTTGAAATAAAAGAAGGGAATTGTGCATGAAAGAAATTTCTATTCCAAAATCCTCCACACGCAATCAAGCATGCGTCTGAAGAAAAAACTGAATCTGGTTTTAACCAAGTACCCAGAGATATCATAGACACTCCATTGTATAAAGGCAAAAATGCATTCCACCACTGAACATCTTTTTTGACCAGAATTGGAATTTCATGTTAATCATGAATGTTGGAATTATGAAGTTATCTCAACCAGTTTAAGATTCGATTAACAAAAATCCTGTTGGATTTAACACATGCTCCTATGAAATTAAGTTTTCCTAATAATGATTGTATTTTTGCACAGAAGCTTTTTCTTTTTGTAACCATTCTGTTAATAATGACAAAATCTCTGCAAGTCTTTCAGGAGTAATTTCCATAGTCATTGTTACTGAATTAAACAACACTCCTAAAAAGGTCATGATATGAGAAGGGGGACAACTCTTTTCAGCAGATTCCACAATACCACTATTCTCCAACACTTTACCCAGAGTCAAATATGCCATTTGAGCATTTTCAGGCCTCTCAACCCCTGCAAAATCATCAAGATAATTAAGAATGTGTATTCCTATACTGAATAAAATAAATGCGACAGCATTAGTCACCCTTTGACATATTGATGCTGCACTACGTAAACCCAAAGATAATACAGTGTCACAAAAATATGTTGTTTTTTTCCATACAAAGGATACTAAATTATACTGTGAAGGACACATACTGATTTGCCTGTAAGCTCGTTTCAAATCATTTTTATACATCAAACAACCGGGACCTTTCGCTAAAATAAGCTTTTTAAAATCATCAATTTTTGGAAACACTAATGACACTTTCTCATTCAAGTAAAAGTCTTTGTCTATATAGTCATTGACCGCATTTGATGTACAACTACTTAGATCTAAAATAATTCGTCTTTCAGACACAGATTTCTTAGGAACAGAATTTAATGGAGAAATTAACAAATTATGTTCAAAAGGATTATTTTTGAATGGTCCTATAACAGCTTCATGAGACATTTCTTTCACCAGATAATTTTCTATTTCAACAGGAAAGTCTGTAGCCCCTTTATAATTTTTATACTTCCATGTCTTTTTGGTAGGCGACATCAAATCTTCATTACCTTCAAAGCCTATAGGGAAACCAAAAATTCTAACAAGTCACAAACCAGTAAATCTTTATAATCAAAGTGAGTCAACCATGACCGTATATAATTAACATTGATCTTATGATTTACTTTAATACGACAACCCTCAAAATTATATTTCCCTGAATCCTTTACTAATTTATGTACTTTGACCTTTTCTGCTATATTTATATTTTTATGACCATAACCTAATTCATTACAAAGTTTACAAGATTTTGAATGATTACAAATGTGTGAATCAATCGAAGTCCCCAACTTTTCACAATCTTGTGTACCTGAGCTGAAGAGAAATTTTGGTAAAAATATATCCTCAATTTTATGTTCGTTCCAGAATTTTGTCTTTAGATTTAGTTGTCATGATGAAGTATGTGGACATGAAGAGGAGCTTTCTGGGTGTTGTAACTTTACTTTATCTTTGAGCCAACAAGTTGCACAAATATGTTGAGCCAGGCGCATTCTACCTTTAACAACAATTGTATGGTTATTTTTGTGCTCACAACGATTGCGTTGATAAAGTGAACAGAACCAAATGTGTGATTCTTCAAAAGTATTGTCTGTTTTAAGGTTCTGAGACGCTAGGGATTTCTTAGGTTTGACGCCCTGATGCAAATAACTCTTGTTACCAATGGGAGAAGAGTTACTTTTGTTTAGAAGAACTATCTCTAAGTATGTAAAATCATCATTCCAAGTTTTTGAACCTAGTTTTATTTCCCTTAGTACAGCAGCATAATAGGATTTCAAAATTTTGAAATCATGAGAAGTATTTAAATACATTATTCTCTTTAACAATTCTAAACGACCTGACTGTTCAGCTGCTTTTGTTTTTGGATCAGAGATAATTTCTAGCTCACCTGCAACAAACAAATTAATATCTAAATTTTGAAAAGATACATGACGACTGACAAATTCATAGCGTAACTGAGCATGTGGATAACGTTTTTTTATTTTTAACCCTGTCTGAAGATTTCATAGCAATACCAGACTTTCTGCTTGATTTCTTATGTTTATTTTCACGTTTGTTCTTTTTAGATTTTGAAACATTATTATCATGATCTTGCGCATTATCTTTATCGTCGTCTGAATCTAGAGCTGTAGATGTACTGTCCGAATCACTGGTGCTCAGTGGAACTAAAAATTCCCAACTTCTGTACTTCTATTCTTGCCGCTTTTCTTAATTTTTTTGGACTGTCTCAAATCGTTTACATTCAATTTTGATGCCATAACTTCTGATAAGATTTCTGATTTAAATGAAGTTTGTTTATCGATAGAAAGTTCACTTTTACCTTTTAGGGCGTTGACCTCTGCTCTCTTTTTCTTTAGTTTCTGGCGAAGCTCCTCTTTCTCTCGTAACTTTTTGAGTCTGGCTTCTTCTCTTTCTATTAATGAAATAGAAGAAGACTTTCTTCACACCTGTTCCAGTTTTACGACATCCTCTGTAACTGACTCGGTCGGCTCAGAATCAATTTCTGCGGTACCTTCACGCATCTTTTTATAGTCGTGCCGTATTCCTTTGCGTGACTTTGACATTGTGAAAAATATACACTGATAAATGTCTAAATAACACTGTATATTTCTGTCAATCAAACTGTTCTTCTTGACAACGTTTAGAAAATCAGTCTGTGATTTCTCAACACAAAAAGTAAAAGTTACCCTCCTTGCAATAAGCCTAGAGGCTCCTGGAAATCTCTCACTCGAATTGATTCTCCTTACTACATGTCTGTCTCTGATTTAAAATTGCGTCTATTATTCTGGTTTATCTTCTTGTTGTAACCACTCATGAAGGCCGTCTCAATGGTTGAAGACTCGGCAGAAGAAAGCTCCTCAGTCGTCTTTCTTACAGATGCACTGTCTGTCATGGAAGCTCTGATCAATAATAAAGCTCCGCAGCTAGCTAGGAGAATGCAGAGCCTGAGTATAACCTGCAAAGTAGCACTTCAGAGGATTCCATCCCATTGTGGACTTGCAGGCAATGAAGAGGCAGACAAACCGGCTACGCTAGGAGCTCAGTCAGAACAACCAACAGAACCTGTGAGTTACAAGCAGAAAGTCAACATCATCAAGGCACTAACGAGACCAGGGATGGAGGAGGATGCTTTTCATCTCCTTGATCGGTCTGAACAAGTGATGATGGTCAGGCTCCGCTCAGGGCACAACAAGCTCAATGCTCACATGTACAAGAAATACAGACTGACACCATCGCCAACTTGTCCATGTGGTGAAGAAGATCAGACTGCGGAGCATATACTTCAGAGATGTAAAATGCATGACCAGGAGCGAGCTGCGACTTGGCCGATAGATACCTCAATCCACCAGAAACTGTATGGAGGCATTGAGGATCTGCGGCAAACCACAAGTTTCATCGAGGCTACTGGTCTGACAGTGTAGTCGCGAACGAAAAGAAGAAGAAGAAGAAGTATGTAAAGCCCAACGAATATTCGTCACTGGAGTGACAGCCGCCCACAAACCAAGAGCTCTGTGAGACAAACAAAACTAGAATGGGTCTGTAGTACACAGGGCGTGCCCACAACTGGTACATTTGTCACTAGAGGAACTAATTCAATTGTTTGCAGTCTTAATGGGGTATAGCCTAAACAAACATTTTATGAAAAAAATTTATTATTCTAGGCCGTATACTTTTTGAGCTATGAGCATCACAAACAAAAAGTCCACTAATTTGGCTATATCAAGGGCCATATAACTCTGTAATAAGCGCTAAGATTCTCAAGAAGAATGCCAAGTGTGCAAGGTGTGCAAGGTAACATTATGATAAAGACTCTAGAAAGGTTTCATGAATTTATATCAAATACTTTTCAGCTAGGCACATAATTAGGTGAAAATGTGCATTCTTTTACTATTTTAGGGGCCATTATTTAAAAATAGGTGCTGGAGCTGGCCATAAAATAAGAGGTGTGCAAGTTATCTCATGATAAAGACTCATGCCAGTTTTCATCCATTTATATCATATACTTTTTGAGGTAGTGCATTACAAGGTGAAAATGTGCATTTTTGACAATTTCAGGGGTCATAACTCTGAAAATAGGGGGCGGAGGCAGACAAAATATAAGAGGTGCGCAAGTTCATATCATGATAAAGACTCATGCAAGGTTTAATCAATTTATATGTAACACTTTTTGAGCCAGGCGTGTCACAAGGTGAAAATGTGCATTTTTGAATATTTCAGGGGCCATAAATGGATATAGGGGGCTGACCCAGATGAACAAATAGGAGATGAGTAAGTTCATATCATGATAAAGACTCATGGAAGGTTTAATCAATTTATATTAAATACTTTTTGAGCTAGGTGCGTCACAAGGTGAAAATGTGCATTTTCGTCTATTTCAGGGACCATAACTCTAGAAAATAGGGGGCAGACCCAGATGAAAAAAAAAGATATGCGCAAAGTCATATCACGATTAAGACTCATGCAAGGTTTCATGAATCTACAACAAATAATTTTTGAGCTAGGCGTGTCACCAGGTGAAAAGGTGCATTTTTGACTATTTCAGGGGCCATAACTATAGAAATAGGGGGCGGAACCAGACGAAAAACAGGAAGTGCGCAAGTTCATATCATGATAAAGACTCATGCAAGGTTTCATCAATTTTTATCAAAACTTTTTGAGCTGGGCGCGTCACGAACATCGGACGGACGCACACACGGACAAGACCATATCTATATGCCCCCACCAATCATGGCGGGCGGGGGGTGGGGGCACATAAATGTAAACTTAGCGTATGCACCTAGTGTATAACTAAAACAGATAAACTCTAATTCATTCCTCGAACTATCAGAAATACGAAATCTATCCGAGTATGCAAATACATTTCGTAAAATGAATACATCTTTAATTTCTAATATTTTCATATATGTAAGTATACATAATCACGTATGTTTTCAATTTTTAAAAGTACGTTTTACGGTGCCGACTGGACTTTCCCTCCAATAAAACCTATCTTTTCATATAAAGTCACGTAATATTACGCTTCACTGAACCGCTCGCTGTACTGAATAAACGTTGAGACATTCGTTCTGCACTAGACTGCGTAACGTGCAGAACTAGCAAGTCTCAACGCATCTGCGTAAAACAAATTTAACACATATTGCTGTAGGCAAGATTTTATAGAACGATCAAAAGCTAGCACAGCGTTTTCAAGTTCACAAAATTACCCCTTCTTAGATGAGAACAATACTTTATAATCTAGTCACTGACATTGTCTATACTCCACGTTTCTATTTGTTTAATTGCTTGGTTATATATAATTTCTTTTCAACTGAATCATCAATGTATGAATCTTTTAAAACATCTCTGAAGCATCACTTGTGTTATTTCAATTCAGGCGGTACAGACATTAATTTTTGGACAATACCGCGTGTATAGCTTTTTATTCTTATTAAGTCAAAAGCCATTTCGACTCTGATCTGCACGTGGGTTGAAATAAATATGTTTCTGTCTCATTGCGGGGCTTAGCCATCTGCATGTATTGCTGTAACATTAACACTGGACATGCACTAGTGGATCCTCTAGAAAAAAATGCAAATCTACCAGCTCTGTTAGTCTGTTTTACTATACCTAATACGGAGAAATATATAATCCGAATAAAATATCATATCGCAACATCTTAAGTCTTATCCTTCAGGATCATTGATTTCAATTCATTTAGATTTGAAGATTGAATACTGCTTAAGCCGGTGCTAGGGGGCGTGGGCAGTGTTGCATTTTCCATTACTGCTCATGAACAGACTCAATCAAACCGAGTCTGCAATTTTCATTGTGTGCATTGTTCTCGGTGCTTCCGAGGGATCTACTTTCCAGATTTTATCGTTGTTAAAAAGTTATTGAAGGTACAGTGCCAGTTTATGGTGACGAGAAAATCGTATCCGTGCACGGAAAGTAATTTCTGTAAAAAACAAACTCTTTACGGGATGTTTATTGACTTGTACATATACATAAATTTATACTTTAATTTACAGTTTTGTTCTGCTACTTCTAAAACCTCCAATTGCAAAAATATTTTGGTACAAGCAACATTTTTATGTTTGATGCTGTGTACACGACATTTTTTGTTGTTTGATTGTTCTACAGAAAGGTCTACAGAAAGTTTTTAAATCCAATATAAAGATTGGCAATTAGAAATATTTAAAAGTATATATATAAAACCATTGCTCTATCCTACTTTTTGAGTAATGTCCCTTTAGTAAGTTTTACAGTCCAGGGCATTACTTTACAACTGATGTAGGGAATTTACGCAGATAGTATACAATGGCAGAGGACATTGGGATAAAGTGCAGCGCACAAGGACATAACTTTTACCACGTTTTTTAAAGGATATCTCCCTATATTCATTTCTTTTATATATGGCATAAGTCTCTAAATATACATACTATATATAACTTATATAGACCTTAAAATAATTTGTTTATTTGAATAAAACGGGACGTATAATGGACCATCTGTCCGTCCTTCAACATTGTCTGTAAGTAACAATGTGTAATTGGTGTAGTTTTCAAATAATTTGTTTATTTGAATAAAACGGGACGTATAACCGTCCATCTGTCCGTCCTTCAACATTGTCTGTAAGTAACAATGTGTAATTGGTGTAGTTTTCAAATTTGACATTTCGACTAAACACCAAGGAAGGATCTTGTATGTTTTTGTGTTCAGTCGATCAAAGGTCAAGGACATATTGACCTAAAGACTAAAAGAGAATTTTCACAACATCGAGACAACGTGCAAAGTGCAAGTTTTGGATGGCTGGTTTCAAGGTTAAGGTAACAATTAAAGGTCAAAGTTCATATTCATGATATGCACGAGTCCGTTAAGTACAAATGTTAGAAAGAACCTAAATAGAATTGCAGATTTCTTTGAGGACTAGGGTACAATGCACCATCTCTAAAGAAATGTCAATATTTTACATCCTGCAGTGGACTCACATTTGATTTTTTTAGTTACCCAAAAAAATACATTTAAAAAGGGAAGGAAATATATTTAAAACACATTCATGGATTCATGGGATTGAGAATTAAAGAGGAAACATTTCATGAAATTGTTTTGTAATTTTGAAACTTACATCATTTTGATAATCTACAGCACAAGTCCCTTAATTACTTTATAATCCGGTCTGGTAATGAAAATGTTGGTGAAATAAATGCTATGAAACGCTGTTATATTTGTGACACGCTTGACTTTCAATCCTCAGGTCCAGGGTTCAAATACCAGTCAAGCACTGACATTTACGAGATGCTCTTTAGAGTAGACCACTTAGCTATGAGGTGTGCATTGGTTCTTCCAATGAAACAGTGCTACTTGTGTATTGATGTTGTACACTAAGTGATTATAAAAGAGAAAAGTTCAGTAAGCCAGAATTTTTTCTTTCTAAACGATTTCTCTCTTTCTATTACTGGGACTTTCTCCGCTCTGTCGCTCTAGTCAGACCGCTCTTTGTCTGTACTGAAAGAGAATTTGGCACCCGGAGTGCCTGCCTCTGTATGTAACTTGTTCATAATGGACGGGTGCTGAGTAAATCTACTAATAAAAATTATATAACAACAATAAAAATAATGAGAAGAAGAAAGACCACATGACTTATGTAGGTTCCACACAAAAACGGGAGTTAAACACGAAGAAAGTATGTGTTTCATTATGCCAGTATGAAGATATGTTATTAATGCACAAACAATGAATAATATTTGTGATATAATTAGAATGAAATTAAACAGCTGTTCAATCTGAAAACTTTTATAAACTGACATTTCTATGTTGTTAATTGTACATATATTAATATTATAGGAAAACAAATATATATTTCTCGTATATATATCAGTTTTAAATATTTCTAGTTACCAGTCTTTATACTAGATTGAAAACTTCAAGAGGACATCTCAGTAGAACAATCGAACAACAAAGTTGTCCTGTATACAACATCAAACAACAAAATGTTGCTTGTACCAAAATAATTTTGCAATGGCAGGTTTTAAAGGTAGCAGATAAAAATCTGAAATTACTGTATAAATTTATGTATATGTACAAATCAATAAACATCCCGTAAAGAGTTCGTTTTGTACAGGAATTACAATTACGATTTTTTTTTGTCACTATAAACTAGCGTTGTACCTTCAATAACTTTTTAACAAACAACGATAAACTTGAAAGACCAAAAACGAGTAAAGATAAATTATATAGCCACCAACTGGGTATTATCGTTTGAAAATTTGTATATAATAATCACACTCACCACTGCAAAATGTGCCTTCTGTTAGATAAAAAAAGTAAACAAATAACACCATTTTGAACTGCAAACAGCATTTTTCTCGCAAACAAAGCAGCAAAATGCAAAATACGTCCATCCCCCTGCTCTTCAGATTGTGTCTTATGTCAACATCTGAAAAACATAAAATCTTATATAAATATATGTAAACGTTTCTCATTTTCATTTATAATTAAATGTTGTCTTTGTCAGCTAAGCTTCATCTCAGCGCCAGTATTCTGAAAGAAAATGGTTCTTTACTAAAAACGCCATTGTGTTCTCGGCCTTGGCAAACATACCATACAACTGGTAATGCATACTCATCTTTCACACATACTTTGTATTTGTCATTTTTGTCTACAAACAATATCCATACCGGTGCCGACTGCCAGTATTTCTAATGTACCTACACATTTATTTTTGCCATCTTTTGTATACATTCTGTAATCATACTTGGAAGCGGAACTAGCCAGTTAAGTTCTTTAGACCAACATTCGTTTAAACAACGGCTTCAGTGCCCGGGACCCACCATTTTGAAATGAATCTAACGCTTTATTATCATAAAGTGTTGAAAATCTATCAAAAATATGCGTTTCCCATAATTTATCTAAAAATGTAAAAATGTTCACTAACTGACCAGTCATCTGAATCTAAATAGTGACCTAAATAGTCTGCCCTCTGATTTCCAGCTCAAAATATTCACAGAACACTATATCTAATATTATGCAGTTCGATATACATCATTACTTTGTAAACAAAGGGTATGAAGGTTATCTACTTTACTTCCCGATTTGATAATATATGTAATATTCTTGTTATCCGTGTATGTTTTTACTACTTTATTCTGTAACACTTTTACTTTGCATAGTAAATTCCTACCTATAGCTTCTAATTATCTCCAGGTAAACTTCTGCATAATTCAAATGCTTTCAAACTCCATGTATTGTCGTTATTTTCTACATGAACATACCTACTTACGGCATTGCTTGTCTGCTTAAATGTTTGTGCGAACACGTTTACCTTACAACTGTCTATCACCTTGTCCTCGAATCCTTTATGACTCTCTTTCGAGAGCGTTAACCTGTTGTCTTCTTCCGGGGATTTCTAAAATCTTACTCCCACAAGCCTCGTTAACCCTATGTCATCTTACGATGACCTAAATTGACTCACTTGCTAGAGTTCCTGACCTTTAACTTAGGTCCTCTTCCGGGGACTTTAACTGCTGCAATACCGGCGGCTTCTATAACCTCATATCTTTAGGACAGCCGGTGTAATGAAGTATTTCGACCCCCATAGAATAATGACCCCCCGGACATTATTCTATAGAAAAAGTGACCCCCCCGGTCATAGTATTATGACCTCCAGATCATAGTACTATGACTCCCCCACGTGAAGTAAACTGAACCTCACGAAGAATATTGACTCCCATAAAAAAAGACCCCCGGTCATTTGGTCAAATTAAGTGATAACTCATGTATCTAAGGCCTAATTGCTGCATTTTATGCCCCCACTCGGGGGAGGGGGGCATATAGATTTGCCCTTGTCCGTCCGTCCGTCCGTCCTTCCGTTTGACCATTAGCCCCAGATACCATCACTTGACACAGAAATCAGAGCATTCCGCAACGGGAAAAGGGATTCTATTTCTAGACGCTGTATCTTGGTGTATACATTTTTTTTCAGGAAAATAACAATTCACAATACGTTCACAAAACACACCAGTGTCAATAATCTAGGCATAGGAAATAGAGATCAATATAATTGCACCTTTACTAATCCTTCCAGGTGTTCTGTATTACAAAAGTGCTTCTATTGTGACATTTTGATACAAGCAAAACTGTATTATCTGCACTATTGGTTACTTACTGGTACTTCATTTTATTATTGGCTTGTTAAAAGTTAATTTTTTACCATGTGCTAGTTGACAGAATCATAGGAACCATGTTTTGAGGGGTAAATCAAACACAAATGAATAAATCCTTAATGTTTTTGTTGTGCAAAAAAGTATGATATTGTGTCTAAAACAGTTTTCATTTTCCATTCAATTGTGTAATTGCAACGGAAGTAAACTAATAGATATCTCTGCTTATACGTACTAGCCCAAGGCAAGAGTTGTCATTCTTTGTGGATCACAACTTTAAATTAAAAATTAAAACTTCTGATATTGATATTAACAAAACTATCATAAACTTCACATTTGTGAAATCATTTTTGGTTATTTCAAGGACTTGGAAATCAATTTCTAGATTTTATTTAATGTATTACTATCATTGAAAATTTTAGGGTCTATCTCTAAATAATCCCTGCAAACTTCGGTATGAAGTAATTCTTCAGAAGAAAACTGCACAAGAAACTGCTAGCATAGAATTTAGTATTAATAGAAGTTGCAATACTTAGCAGTGACAGTAAAGTACGGTAGCGGCAACAATAGAAAGTAGTAGTAGTAGTAGTAGTAGTAGTAGTAGTAGTAGTAGTGGCAGTGGTAGTGGCAGTGGCAGTAGCAGCAGCAGCAGCAGCAGCAGAGGAATAAGTGACAGCAACAACAGCAGCAGGAGAAGAAGAGGTAGATGTACAAGACGTATTAGTGGAAGCAGGTATAGTAGTATCAGTAGTAGCAGTTGTAGTAGTAGTAGTAGAAGTAGTAGTAGTAGTAGTAGAAGAAGAAGAAGTACATGTAGTAATAGCATTAGAAGTAGCGGCACCAGTAGTAGTAGTACAATCAAAATGTTAACTATTGGCAATGGAGGGTATTAGAGTTGTAGATCTAGTAAAATTGTCCGTAATGTTTGGTGGGGATCACTTTTTAATAGATATTATCGTCGAAAGTCTTTTAAGGAGCCGGTGTTTTACACGGAAAGAGTAACTTTTTTAAATAGAATAATGTCCGGGAATCGATATTGTATGAGAGTTCGAATGTAGTAATTTCGGCAGTGAGTATTTTACATGGAAGGAGTCACTTTTTCTATAGAATAATAACCGGGGTCGTTATTCTATGAGATTCGAAGGGAGTCATCTTTAGGGAGTCAGTATTTTACTTGGAGGGGTCAGTTTTTCTATAGAATAATGTTCGGGGGTCGTTATTCTATAGAGTTTTCAAAGGGAGTCAGTTTTTTATAAGGGGAGTCAATATTTCACATTTTCTATAGAATATTGACCGGGGGTCGTTATTCTATGGGGGTCGAAATACTTCATTACACCGGCACATAATTATGTAATCTCGCCAGGCATATCTATGTTTTTTGACAACACAGAAAATGACGTCTCTCGACCTTCAGCTTTTTCCGGAAGTGAAGAAAATGAAAGTAGAAATCCTTAACTTGAAAACGAAATTATAGGGGCAACGGACAGTTAATTTAAAAAGTCCACAAATCTGGGCTGATACCAGTGCAAAAAAAAATCATGAAAAATCCAATTTTGAAAAATTCAAGAGAAGTGTTAAGCGAATGTATTGCACAGACTTAGTTCTTCATTGTGTGACATTTTTAGTCTGCCGATTCTTTTGCTTCTGTGATAAAAAACGAGTAAAACGCAGGTTTCAGGACACTAAATTTTGAGGTAAAAATGGCCCAAAATGCACACCTTGCGTGACCTGTACCGTATTATCTGCAAATGACTGACGTAAAACACATGCATCTTTTTAAAGCATGTGGCCAGACAAAAATAATGGTGGGAAGAAAAGTGTCTCATAACCGTTTACTTTTCCGCTTTTTTGAGCTGAATCTGGATGGATGAATGATCGTTTCCATTTCGTCTGAATTCCGTTACCTCAGGAAAGACTTTAGACCCGGCCGTCTACACGGAGGTAGGAAAATCGATTCAAGTACATATTTACTTTACACAATAACTACTCGTACGCAGGAATCCTCAGTTCTATAAACATCATAAATAACCAGTTGAATATAAATGCCTTTAAAGTGCATCTGTCTATTTTATTTAAAAAACGTACCCGGGTCGAATGCGAATCTGGCCCATGCCACTTTAAGATTTTTCAATTTATGACCAAAAGCGGATTTTACTTTTTCTGAACTTTAATACATCTTTTGCAAATAAAACCAGACAAAAATAATTTTAGTAGCATGAAAAGATGTCTGTATGTGAGCGTCTAAACTAGCCCACCCCTCCCGCGCAAAATGAGCCAAAATTTACAATTTGTCGCTATGAGACAAAGAATGTAAAATACGTCCGTTTTTATCATTTTCTGGCGTAATTTAACGTATTCCGTCATTAATAATGACATAAAGTCACTTTCGCATCATTTTGCGAAAATAATATGCCCCCACCCCCTATTTGCCTATATCATGGGGTCCACACCCTCCAAGCATCCTCCTGATTGACGAAATGCAGAGCTGATTGGCTAAATATGCGCTACGTGGGTTAAGAATAATGAAAATAATGTTTTTACGGTACTAAATTACTGTTAATGGTGGTAGAATTTAAAAAAAAATGTATCTGTACATATTGACCTTCATACCTTGATGTGTCCTAACCGTAACAGTTTTGAGCTACTGTGCCGTCAATTAACGTTTTAAGTCCCCAGAAAGTTTAAAATATCAATCTTGAGGTTCTAAACTATGTAAAACTGCGCAAAATCAAGATATTTTTCGAAATTTAATTTTGGCCGAATTTTCTTATGGGGGCAAGGGACAGTTAATTTGAAAATTCCACAAATCTGCGCTGATCACGGTGAGGATGCGTACACCGGATATTGCCATTTAGTGATGAGGTATTTTCCGAAAACGTGTTTATTTTTCGCCAACACGGTAAGTAAAACACATATTTACTATTGTATTATACTACTATGGAAGAAAAGAGCATTAAATTTAATAACTAGATGCTGTGTATATGCTCTCACAAACGTAAAATGAGTCAATCTTATGAAGGAACGCTAAAATTTGTGATAAAATGGCAACTTTATCATCTGATAATTGCAGATCGGGGACACATCTCTCCCGATATCATCACTTACAGTCTTATGATAAAAATTCTGAATCGTATGATTTATTTAGTTACATACAAAGAAAACATATGTAAAATTTCAGCTTTGTAAATGTTCAAATGACAGAGAAATCGATGATAAATGAGCGTCGGTGGTGTACTGTGTATTGTAAATATATGTACTGTATATTGACCTGTATCACATTTTAGTGTACTGTGTATTGTTTACATTATCGCTGAGTTTTGTAGAATGAATCTTACAAAATGTACATTATCATTTCCTTTTCAAAGTACAGTATTTTTAGTCCTGAAGATACGTGATGTTTTACATTGATATTTATAGCGTTTACTCTGTTGTAAATCATGTAATAAGCTCTAAACGTAACTCACAGTCACCATAGTGAAACAGTGGGCAATATTTTTTTGTTATGCTTACCAGTTTTAAATGTATAGATATATTCTGTTCTTCCATTGAGCATTGTTTAAGTTGATATTAAATAAATTATCTAAAAAAAGGTACATGTATCATTTAAAATTTTATTATTATTATTATTATTATTATTATTATCATTATTTACCAGATTTTTATAGCGCTCTTTTCATCTATAAAATAAACGTTCAAAAGCGCTGTACAAACTACATATCACAGAATGATATGGACATACAATACAACACAAAAAAATCAACAATAAAAGGTATTTAGCCTGAATCAGGTTTTACTCTACATTTTAATTGTCCTCAATATTTATTTTTAAAGAACAATTAACAATAGAAAATAATTTCCATTGCTAAGCTTGTTTTCCAGTGCAAAGTGAGTTTCAATAAATCTTGAAGAAAAAGTGTGTTTTCAATGATCGTTTGAAAGCATCCAAGCTTTTAGCGTCTCAAATGGAGCCGGAAGATCATTCCATAACTTCGGTGCAGCTGATGAAAAACTACGATCACCGTACCTCACAGTTTTGCTTTTTGGAACAACTAGTTGTTTTGAGTTGTTCTTGGATCTCAGATTTCTTGCTGGCTGATAGACTTCCAGTAAGTCTTTAACATAGACCGGTGATTGGTCATGCAATGCTTTGTATGTGTGAACTAGAATCTTAAAGTCCACTCTATGAGTAACTGGTATCCAATGCAGTTCTTTTAATACCGGCGTAATGTGATCATAACGCGATATTCTCGTTATAATTCGAGCTGCAGTGTTCTGAAGACTTTGAAGTCTATTCAGCAAGACCTTCGGAACACCATACAAGAGCGCATTGCAATAATTAAGGCGTGAAGTGACGAGTGAATTTACTAGAGATTTTGTAGCATCTGTATTAAGATATTTCTTGATATGGCCTATTTGACGTAGCTGTCCGTACCCTGATCTACAAACTGAGTTTATATGTTTTTCCATGCTCATTTTGGAGTCTAGAAAAGCACCAAGATTCCTTACACATTTAGATGGTTTAATGTTCTCTTCTCCAATTTTCACAGTAACCGATTCAATATGTTTGAGAGGTAAATACAATGACTTCAGTTTTATCGGCATTGATTTTCAACATGTTGCTGTTCATCCAAGATACGATTTCTAAGAGACAGTTTTCAACACAGTGTAAAGCATCCTTTTGAGAGACCGGATTTGTTGGTTTGAAAGATAAATAAAGCTGCCCATCGTCGGCGTAAAAATGATGATTTAGTCCATGTTTCTTGCATATTGTACCAACTGGTTTAGTGAAAAATTTTGGTCCGAGAACGGACCCCTGTGGGACACTGTATGTCATTCGCACCGGTTTTGACAATTCATTATCTATGGTCACTGTTTGGTAGCGGTCGCTCAGATATGAGGCTATCCATTCATTTCCCTGCGATACCAAAGTGGTCGTGGAGGCGGTGCAATAGTGTATTGTGGTCGATGGTATCGAAAGCAGCCGAAAGGTCAAGCATCACTAACATTGTTACATCATTTTGGTCAAGGGAGTTAAGAATGTCATTTTGAACCTTCAGTAATGCAGTCTCAGTGGAGTGAAATTTTCTGTATGCAGACTGGTGTTCTTCGTGGAGACTGTTCAATGACGAGTGGCTTTTCCAAACGAGCATCGACTACCTTTTCAAGTATTTTAGACACGTACGGTAAATTAGATACAGGTCTGTAGTTCTTCAGAACATTTGCATCTAGATCTGACTTTTTGATGAGTGGTGTGATCAACGAACTTTTGAAGGATTTCGGTACATATGCTTTTTCCAAAGAATAATTGATTATTTAAGTGATAAATGGTAGCAGTTCTTCTAAACATTCTTTCAAAAGCCATGTTGGAAGTGGATCTAGCTCACAGGATTTACTTGCAGATTTTGAAATTACCTTTTTTCACTTCATCCTGTGAGACTGGAGTGAATTCAACAAGTTTATCTATTTGCGTGTTCGAAATTTCCTCGGTGGTAACACCGGTTTGTAATTCTGTTTCTGACCTAATTTTATTTCTTATTCCGTCAATTTTATCGATGAAGAAATCGCTGAAAGTTTGTGCTAGTTCTTTGGAAGAGGAAGATGTTGGCAGCACGGCCTCCTCGACTCTACCAAGAAGATTCTTTGTCACTTTGAATAAAGTTTTCTGATCTCGTCCGCAGGACTTTATCTTTTCAGAACAGAAATTTACACGTGTTTGTTTCAGCAGTTTATTCACAGAAGCACAGTGATTTCTGTATATCCCATGATCCACTGTCAGATTTGTTTTTCTCCATTTGCGTTCAAGTTTTCGTTTCAGATGTTTGGCTTCGTGTAGTTCTTCATTATACCATGGACAAGTCGGTCTAAGCACTATTGTTTTAGTAAGCCAAGGGGCGTGCTGGTCAATGAGTGATATCAAACTGTTGTTTAATGATTCCACGTGCTTGTCAACATCAGAAATTAACGTGTTCGTGTCAAGAATCTCCAAAGATTTTATTTCGTTTTTAAATGATTCAATGTCAATGGATCTCAACTTTCGGAATGTCACAGTTTTCTTTATTGGAGCAGGTTTTTCTGCTTGAATATGAAATACCACAGCGAAATGGTCACGTGATATCTTCCCATCAGAATCAGAGAGTCCTGGGTCAGTAACTTCTATATTTGATACAATATTTTCAGTGTCTCTTGTGATAAGAACATCCAAAGTATGTCCTGCAACATGTGTTGGTCCTTGAACATGTTGCTCCATACCGAATGTTTCTAGACAGCTATTGAACTTGGAAGCGTCACGATCCATAGGTATGTCTAGATGAAAGTTTAAGTCGCCAACAATAACTATTGGCTTGTCAATTGTAGCGTATTTTGAAAGAAACAGAGGCTATTCGTGTTGAAGAAAGTCATTAGTACTGAAACCGTTCAGTACAGTTAAAGGTACATGTATCATTTAAAATTTTGTATTGGGACGCCACTTAAACTTACTCTCAATATCTTGGAGACAGCCCGGTCCTACTAATGAATATTATATTGTGATTTTTTTCCGTTGCAGATTCAACACTTGTGTATGTGTGTTTATGACTGGCTCTACGAACATATTTAAGACCATTGTACGTAACTTTGTTGAACACCACCAACATGACGAGAATAGTTCTGTGTGCTAACGACCAAAGACATATGCAGAGAAAAAAAAGCAGAAAAAATACTGTCGATTCAGAAAATATTAACATACATGTTTTAAAAAGGAACCCGATTACAAAAGGGACCAATTTGCAATAGAACAGAAAGTAACCTTTGATTTCGGCAAATGGTGAGGAATCTGTTCACTGACGGTAGTGAAAATGTATGCTACCTACCACGCCATCTAGCTTAACATTTACACAATGCTACCAGTACAAAAATATAATATAGAGACACATGCACGGTGGTGTACTTGGAACTTTCAATGTTACACAGAGTGCAATTCCATGGACAGACAAGGTTTTCGGAGAATATTGTTACACTGTCGATGAAAGAATGACAAAATAGATGAATGAATAAATAGCTTTAATTTGTTTGTTTGCCAAGAAACGTTTTCTTTAAGTGATTTTACAGTTTCCTATATTTTTTGACGTCGCAAAATGTTTTCATCGACTTGGTTAATATGAGGTATAGTGAAGACTGCAAGTTGTTTTGAAGAGCAGGCTTATAACTCTTCCAATGATTTTACAATTATACAACGGCTTGCATAACAGAGACCGCATTTTTGACGCTACATTAAGAGGAAAGAGAAAAGCAAACAGACAAATACTTATTGAAATTATAAGAAGTAGCTAGTTACTGCATAAATGTTATGAGTGTACATTAGAGTTCACATAAGAGTGGGTATTGATACTGAAATAGGTTCTGTTGTGACATATTTATTTTACCAAACATTATTTGACAAGCAATATTATAAAAGCCATGTTTTACTTTGATAAAGAACAAATAGTCATGTACATTGTAATATTTATTAAACAAACTTGAAACCTAAACACAAATTCATAAAATAGCAAAGATAATGATAGGATAGTAGAAGAACTCTATAAGATTTGTCTTTTTTTCTAATCCTTTCCACCAGCTGTACTTGCAATGTTAGTATACAAATATAGTTAAGTATATTGTTGGGAATAAATATGTTAAAATCACATGATTTGTCTATCTGATGACCATAAATGCTGAAAAATATGCACGTTTTTCAACATCAATACTCATTACACCAAACTGCAATACACAGTACAAATATTACTTTGAAAACTCAATACACAGTACACCACCGACGCTCATTTATCACCGATTTCTCCGTGAGTTGAACATGTACAGAGCTGAAATTTTGCACAATTTTTCTTTGTATGTAACTAAATAAATCGTTCGATTCAGATTTTCCCCACAATGCAAATAGGTTATGGTATAGGGAGAAATGTGTTTACGGCATGCATTAATCAAATGATAAACTTGTCATTTTATCACAAATTTTATCATTTCTACTTAAGATTGACTCATTTTACGCTTGTAAGAGCATATACACAGTATCTAGTTATGAAAAGTAATGCTCTTTTCTTCTGTAGTAGTATAATACAATAGTAAATCAGGGTTTTACTTACCTTGTTGACGAAAAATAATCACGTTTTCGGAAAATACCTTATCAATTAATGGCAACATCCGGTGTACGTATCCTCACCGTGCTGATACCAGTGCGTAAAAAATCATGAAAATTCCAAATGTCACAGGGTGAGAAAAATGTGCAGTCAGTCCGGGGCTCGAACCCGGGACCCCTCGCTTACAGGGCGAGTGCTCTACCGACTGAGCTAACCGGCTGCCTGACACATAATCTCCCCTTACGTGACCAAGTCCGTACCGTGACATACACCCCCACAAATTGGAAATTCGTCCTCGAATTCCGGAGGTACATAATATTGCAAGCGTTGTTAGACTGACCAAGCAAGAATGCCACGGCCCCACGTTGGGCGCCAAATGTCACAGGGTGAGAAAAATGTGCAGTCAGTCCGGGGCTCGAACCCGGGACCCCTCGCTTACAGGGCGAGTGCTCTACCGACTGAGCTAACCGGCTGCCTGACACATAATCTCCCCTTACGTGACCAAGTCCGTACCGTGACAATAAATTCAAGGCAAGTCTTGAGCGAATGTATTGCACATACTTAGTTAGTTCTTCATTGTGTGACATTTTCAGTCTGTCGATTATTTTGCTTTTGTGATAAAAACGAGTAAAACGCAGGTTTCAGGACACTAAGTTTTGAGGCAAAAATGGCCCAAAATGCACACCTTGCGTGACCTGTACCGCCTGTACCGTATTATCTGCAAATGACTGACCTAAAACACATCTGTCTATTTTATTTAAAAAACGTACCCGGGTCAAATGCGAAACTGGCCCCTGCCACTAAAGCCGTATTTTGATTCGTCGATAGTTAGGGCTAACGAGCAGGGGTCACCCTGTCTAAATGTATGCGCGTGGACTATTTTATTTTGCTAATGGGGAGTCAATTTTTGTAACGAATGAAATTACCTGGGCTTTTGTACGACATCTCAGCTTTTCATCTACGAAAAGATATTTGAGCTCGGGATAAACACAAATCCCACAGGGGTCCTAAACGGAGCAAGGATACATTGATAATTTTGGAACTTCATCAAATCGCTCAAAAGGTCCTTTTTGAAGTTGTCTGGAAGTGTTAGTATATACCTCTGATGTAAGATATAACCGTATTTGAAAGCTGCAGACCTGGACATTTCAGAAATATTTTCAAAATTAATTTCGTGTAATAAATGTTGATTCTACGGAAGCGTGAAATGGCCATCAGACGCTAATACGTTTAATTACGTTATGCCAGCGGAAAGAATATCCACTTGCGGGGACTCGGTCAGACTCACTTCTGGAAGCCTCTCTGACCTTAAGTCTACTTTCGGGGACTTTAATGGCAAAGAAAATCTCTTATATAAGTGACCCCCACGCACCCCAAATGCCAGACATCTTAATTCCCCAATAAACAAGATCCTGTCAGGTGCATAAAACTCCTGTAGACTTGACATGTAGTCTATTATTAAATTGTCAGAGAATCATAAATTTTACTGATATGTACAGATAAATTGGTTATTTCCTGTATTTTGCATTTTATTGAAAGTATAATATGTTTCAATGATGTTTTTTTCCAGTTTTTCAACTAACTGAAAATGAAATTATGCTTTAAGTAAAATGCTTGTACTATATACAAGAGAGGTAAAAGAGGTGTACAAAAAATGTAAACTTGGGTGCGTGTGACCTTGACCTTTCATGACACAATGTCTTGTAAAAGGGAATACTTATGCCAAGTTATATGAATACACACTGATGCATATTAATGTTACAGATCACACCAAAAGAAAAACAACAAAAATCATCAATAACGACACAACAACAATGTTTAATGTGACCTTGACCTTGGAGCTAGGGTCTTGATTTTGCACATGGTACATCAGCTCATGGAATATTTGTACCAAGTAATGCAGAGTTATGGACCGGACACAAGGGCTGACGGACGAACGTTCGGACGCATTCTATGTCCAGACGGGGAACCAAAAAAAAAAAAAAAAAAAAGAACGGATGACTTTCACAGGCGTCACTCAACATTTAATTATTGCTGCGCTGGAGTAGTATCTCCATGAAACGTAGGGTAATGACAGATCGAGTGTATGATAAGAATTGTAGAATAATTAGGTGACTAGTTTTTTTCTAGATTTTATATATATGTCAATAAAATCATCAGTAACTTATAGTTCTGTTGTATTCTTAGGTGTGAGTGCGCTAACTTTCGAAGAAATGAACGGCGAAGACCAATCTGGGACAATACAATTAGTTGTGTTTGCCGAGGAAGTGCGCATGTCAGAAGCGCGAATATATCCATGTCCTTCACACTACGGTGGCTCTCATGAATCAATTTGTCTGGTGGAAATGCTTCCTCCGACCAAAGATTTTTTTCGTGCGGGAGATAGTGGGTCAGCTGTTTTTACAATAGATGAACACGGCTTTTTGCATTGTGTAGGATTATTGATGGGCAAAACCAAAGGAGATCCAGAATTATTCAAGATAATGAAAATCAATGCGTGTATGCACCATTTTAAAGAGCAACATGGATACACAATACAGATGATAGAAACGAACTTTGTAAGTACTTGTATATCCATACTAGTATAGCACGTATTTTAACTCACTGGTGTGAACTTTCTTCACGTATGTATACTCCCCTAATAACTCCCTGTAGGGTATGGACAAGGCTTTTATAAATGTTTAAAAGAGGGCTATGCATTTACATACTAAGTTTAGTAACAATTAATCAGTACTTTTGATGTTATATAAATATTTGTAGCTAAATTTTAATTCTATGATATTATACTTAAGGTAAATACAATACGGTGTAGGTTTTTTAACATACCCGGTAGTAAATTATCTCACTCCTCTCAATCTACCTCACTTTGACGCGTGGATATAAACCGGAAAGTTTTTTTTTCCAAATTTGGAAAGAAGGGAGGATTGTAACATATGTCAGGTACATATAAAATGTAAAGAAAATGTTAAATTTTGAGTATAATTTTTGAAATTTTATTTAAATGTCCATAATTATCAACTTACCTGACATATGTACAATAGGATTTGATTTTCCATGCAGTTCCTCCCGGAGGTTGGCTATCTCTGTAAAATTTTCTGCTTACCAATAGATATTTTCCATTTGTTTTATTCCTTTATTAAAATCCCTCGTCTGTACCTATCTACACTGTATACATAACTCTCGTCATTCTACTGTCAAAATTATTATTTAAATATGTATACTAGTATACGGTTTCACAGTTTATCATTCAAATACTGTACAGCCATAAACTGTAGAAAGGGCTTCTACCTCATATGAGCACATCGACATTGATATGTTTTTGAATGTGCCGAATATAACTCGACTGAAAGGAAAGTCTAATCCCCCAGAAAACTAGCACTGGGGGTTTTCAGATACATTTTACAAAGGTATCGATAGAAGCATGACTCTAGTCTTTCAGTGGTGCTTCTCTAAGGAGAGCCCATGACGGTCCAAATGACCTATTTTATTAATTTTTGACGTGTGCAATGACAGTATCGTTCAATTTAAATATCTTTTGAATAGTTTTTGTGACTTGTCGACTGCCTGGAGACAAACTTTCATTTGTACCAGATATTGATATGGCAGCTTGCTTGCATTTTCACAAGACTGATTAAAAAATCTGGACCTTAAGCAAGTTTTATTATTGGAGTTTGTGGGAAAATCACAATTGTTTTTAAAATCAAAAAACATTTTACATTTCATGTTTTATTGAACCTTCTCACAGTTTTAAATTAATGTGCATATATTAATTGTAAATGTCTTTGTGCATATTTTAGATAACTGATTGTATTAAATGAAAGAAGTCTGTTTATTTCTTTCTGATTTGAAGAAATTATTGGAATTATTTCTTGTCAACAGCAATTTCATTTTTAGATAGATAGAGACATTGCCTTTTAATGAACACACGATCACCAGTAACTCATACATAGGCTTTATTCTACATTATCCAGATCAATGAAGTCTCTTTATTACTTTCTGTTTATACAATTGTGCAGAATTATTTGAAGAACCGTGCTTAAAATTGTTCATTTGCATATTTATATGTAATAAATTTTATTCAAACATTAAAAAGGAACAAAATAACTCCACCAGTGCGTTACCCAGACATGCTTCCAAATTAGATCTGGACTTTGAATTTAATTAAAGTCACATATTTATAAAACAATGTAATTTTACAACTATACTCAGGTGTTGTCTTATAATTGAAAATGTGTGTCAAAATTCAGATTTGCTGAACTTTCCATTGATTAGCAATTGATGCATCTAGCTATGGCTATATAGTGCAGTTTAAACGTATAAAAATGAAAAACAAATGCAAGAGGGTCATGATGACCCTGGATCGCACATCTGAGTAATATGAGTTACAGAGTCAAGGGAACCTAAATTACTAGTAGTATGGGTCATCAGATAAATATATTAAACCAGTCTAGGAAATATGACAAACTAATGATGCCATATTTCCCTTACGGCTCTTATGCTATAATATGAAATTTCTTGACAAATGTAACAGATCAGGTAAGAAAGTCAAATATAAGCAAGCATTGAAATCTTTTTTCCATTTGTGTGAACATGTTCAAAGTGTCTTACTGATGCTGAAATATTAAGTACGTAGGTCAGTCGGTCATATTCCTGATATTTGGAAGTCAGTTTTAAGATCGGTGAGCAAAACTGACATATACATGTATGTCATCCACATTTCAAGGGTTTTATCTTTAAAAAAACAACAAGACAGTTGATCAGGGTCATTGTCAAGTGACACCTAATTGCTTGTGGCATGAAATAATTATAATCAAGCAGACTAGGAAATTTGATCAGATATTTTTTTTAAATATTTCCCTACATAACTTATGCAAAAACTAAGTGACCACGGGGCAGGGCTTTAAATGGACCCTGTGTCACGATTTGAACAATCTTAGTAAAGGGCCACTAGACAATGCCAAAATTAAGATAATTAAGCTCTGCCCTCTCGATTTCAGAGTTATGTATTTCCTAAAAGCTCTTATGTAAATTCAAGAGACCACGGGGAGGAACCAGTATTTACCCCGGGATCAATACTTGAACAATCTTGATAAAAGTCCACTAGACAACGCAACATACCAAATATCTAAGCTCTAGGCATTCAGGTTTCAGAGGAGAAGTCATATAGGGAAAATGAGCCTCGCCCTCTGGCAGTCATGTTTTTAAAGAAATAGAAATGCTTAAGCCATTCTGGTAGAAAGTCACCTAGAGATCATTTCTACAAAATATTTTGAATTCCCCGACTAGTAGTTTCTGAGAAGAAGATTCTTAAAGATTTTCCTTTCGGTTCTTAAAGGATTTTGATTTTGGCCAATTTTGAAAGAGAGCCAACAAAAGATCGTACCTATGATGTAAATCTGTCCAGTAATTTTGAAGAAGATTTTTTTAGAAACTGTTGACGTACGGACAATGGGCATCAAGGGGTCACAAAAATGAAAAAAATGCTTGAATGCAAATGTACATCTTAAAATAACGTTAACATTCATTTTTGTTTGAAAAAGTCAAGAAGGATAAAAAAATTCACAAATGGTTTGCAATAAGGCAGGAATAGTAAAACAATTAATCCTATTGCATTTATGGTTCTCACTGTAAATGCAATTACATAGAACATACAAAAATATTTTCACGCTTTACCAATTTTTTCAGAACGTTTGGATACTCTCTGGTGATATACATAGCATAGAGATGGTACCTACCCAAGAAAATCTAAAGGGAACAACTCTAAATTGACCAATAAACTGAAGCCAATATAAACCATTGGTCAAAAGTGAAAGAAAAATCAAATAGGTCCTTTTAACAACAACTGATCAGGCAGACAAAATATGGCCTACATTTGTTTAAATCTCATTGTATATCAATATACAATATGCACGCTTTTCTCATGGCTTGCACTGACAATTATTTTATAAGTTGTAGTAAGGCCCTGATAGAAACTTTGGTAGTGCATGAAAATAAAGTAAAATAATGCATAAATTCCATTAAAGAAATTTTACGACATTAAGAAACGTTATTAAGATTTCTTCTTTAACTTAAAGTCAAAGTTATTTATTGTTCCCAATGATAATACATTGGCTTACTCAAAATTTACATACTAAATTTAAAAAAAAAAACCATAAAATTTATATATCCAACAATGAAAAATTAAAATAAAGTTAAATTGATATCAAGTTTGTGTAACAACGTAGCCAGACAGGCTATATTTGTCATTTCAATCGATCATTTTGGAATTGTTTCTTATGTTTTAGTCATTTCGAAGAATTTTCTCATACTTATCCAATGTACTTTGCTGCAAATAATGTAACACAAAAAGTCATTATCATCAAATGAAATCACAACATTTTAAGGTAGTGGGTGTAAGAACAACATTTTAAGGTAACTGATAGGTAATTACCCTGCAGTGTATTTTTAGCAATTCAACATTTTCTGGATGGAACTCTCACGATCATTGATTTCCATGAAAATCGAATAAATGCTGAAAAAGCATAATATTATGGAGATTACTTTGATGATTTGCGTTACTGGTCAACTACCCTTAAAAACTACAAGGTGTTTATTTATTCTTGTAAACAAGGTAAGCTGGTAGCTTCAGATATCAACATTAATTTACAACTTAAACTGCTTACACAACCTGAGAAAAAGATTTCGTTAGGGCCTCTCATTTATTATATATCAACAATTATCACCTGAACTGAGTGCTTTCTTCAATGAAAAATATTGGTGACAAAATGGTGTAGGGGTTTGTTTACATTATAAAATCTTTAATGTTTTCTTTCAGGTACATTTTTGGTATAGTTTTGGTAAGCTTATAATTAAGAGCATATCATCCTCTTTCACTCAGATTTTTTTCATTAGGTTTAGTCTCTTGGCTAGTCTTGGATTTTGACTTTATTAAAAGACAAAAGGAAGTTCAGTATAGGTTCTTTCAAAGTGTTGAAAGTAGACTAAACTTACACTATATTCTACTGAATTTATGTATATTCAGATATTTTGAGAAAGCCATATTTTAAATATCAAAAATTTCTATTTTTACATGGAGAGGAGGAAAACCATAAAAATGTTATTTAGTAATTTGGTGCACTTAACTATCATTTCACTCTGTAAAAAATATGTAAAGATGAATTTGAATTTTTTAGGTACCATCTCTACTATCATAGTAACATATTTGAAATAGCAACTTTTTTGTTTAACTTTCCTATCAATATGGAACTTCTTTGGTCAAAATCTATATATAATGCTCTGAACAGTTTAACTGAACATTTTACAGAATTTTATTAAAAACTGTCATGCATAATAAACAACATCTGGCCAAATCTGAAAATGTTTCTTTTAGCTCTTGTTAGTTGCCGCAGAATATTTTTCCATTACAGAGATATACGATTAATTTCCATCGTTATTGACAGACAGGCAGACAGACAGACAGACAGGCACAACATATGGATGAAATATAATGGTATATTTTTCAGATTGTTCAGACTGCCGTCGTCTTATAAAATAGGTTTCATGTATAAAGGTTTATAAAATCGTAGCAAGAACAACCTTATTTGACTGATGGACAGGCAGACAGGCGAAAAGGCATTCTCACGGAGAAAAAGAAATAACATAGATTGTCTTCTAATTATCCTTAACATTTTATGATAAGATATACTCTTCACTTTGAATCATACTCATATGACATGACCCATTTCATTTTCATGGTTTTTAACTACTTTTTGCACAAAATTGATTAACGTGTGCATTTCTTTTTAAATTTGCCTTATATCCATATATTAAGTTCCATAATAATATACAATGCATACATATGCACATGCCTTCACACTATCATTTTATATCTGTAATTATTTAATTCCTGCATCAAAGAAATTCTGGCCTTTGCTTATGGAGGTATGTAACCTTACCATTTGTATATGCGCATGCCCAACCAGAAGCTAATAAGACAATTTACGAAAACGTTAATGAATAACAAAATGTGCTTGTATATTTATTCTTCTGAGAACAAATCCATTTACCTGTCTCTGGTCTGAGGCATTATAGCGAGCTCGAAGAGGGCCTGGTCGAGAATCTAGCTTTACAATAACGCGAGTATACTTTCACACTTGGTGATGGATTTTAAAAGTTTCTTCGGTAGTTGTTCAAAAGCGCACCCTAGCGGACAAAGGCTGACAGGAAATACTTCTCTCTGTAGTGAATACAGAACTTCTTTCGATTGCTGAAAACTATTCATAACTAAAAAAAAAATGCAAGAAAGGTTTCAAATTGTTTGAAAAAAATATGATTTTCTTTTAAAAGATCAAGCAGTGGCCAGAAAATGGAAAAAATGTCATTAATAAGCATAAAGCCACGGGATCGTGACAAAAAGATATAATGACGTCACCGTGACACCGGCTATATATATATATATATATATATATATATATATATATATATATATATTGAGCTCTTCTGGAGGCTTTGCCTTATTTCATATTAGTTCACTAATGGTGTAATAGCGAACACAATACAGCAGGAAAACTATTTAAAATATTGTTTTCCTAAAATGACGTCATCGACATCATGACGTTACCTAAAAGTTAGGGCGCAAAGTGAATAGCTTTTATCTTGAAAGTACGTAATTCTTAGCAATTTAAATATATGCTAACTGACATCATTGCGAAAATATTTGTGTAAAAGATAACTTATTCCAGTCATTTTCAAATGAAAATCATGCAGTTTGATTTGATAATATAACACTTATATACTAAAACTGTGTTCTAAAATTGTTCAGATTTCATTAGAAAATAGTGATTTCTTGTATTAAACTGTAACACGTTCTAGCATTTTTCCCAACTTATCGATAGTGCTTCCTTTGCTAAGTCGTTCGGGTGTTGTTACCATGAGCAAGTGATATTGTCGATTCTCTGCTGTTGAAAACATTTCGATTTAATGTTGGTTCCGACCAAATTAGAAAAAGGCGCAAAGTACTTGTTTTCTTCTGCATACCTTGCAGAAAAATATTCAGAGTTCTGTATACAGCGTCTAGCTCCATGAAATGTATATGCTGTGAAGTCGTGTCCTCTGACATATTGTTCTGAACTACCTGATTGTTGACATACCTGCCAATTCCGGGTTTGGTCAAATCTCAAGTCATCGTTATGTCCACCTGAAAGCCTTCCAAAGACATTCCAGTCAAAAGAATGGATTTGACAACCACTTTGGACAGCCACTTTTGCTGAAACAATGTTGCTAGAAAACAAGATGAAACAGCTCAAACAAAGAACTCGAAATTTACAAACTTGACCTTTTCAACAAAATCTGAGATACTTGCGATACTTTCTTGAAATTGCTGTAATAAAGTATATGCATCTTTTAGCTCGACAATCGCCTTTCTGAACTAGGTCAATCACTTTTGTAAGCGTATCCATCAAGTGTTTCTTCCGGAAATAATGTTTAAGAGGTTTTTAATTTATGAAAGGTCTTAAGTTTCCTGGTTTCTTTTTAACTTAGAAGATTACGTCTTTTACTTGTTTTAGATGGAGATGAGAATGTCCGGCTTCGAGGGTAACTGTTTAGGCAGTAACGAGGCTCAGTCGAATACCGCATGAACAGTTATGTGAGAGTCGGATATTCCCATTTGCGGCTACAGCCAGCGATGGAATCTTTTTCTTGCACTCCATAATCAAGAAATAATGAAAGCAGCGCCATAACTGAGGCAAACTGCCTCGGTTAAAATTTGAGGAGCCAAAAAAAAAAAAAACAGGTAAAAAGTAGGCCTATCACACTGATGAAAAATTCAGTTACAAAAGTTCAAAAAAGTATATTAATATCAATAAAATATATCAGAATACCATTTGCCTCTTTGCATCCTTGAGGCAAGGTGAAGTAGAAATCTTAGCAGTCGTACTGATATCCTTGCCAGGCCCGTTCCCCATCCCCCTCTCCACACCCAGTTGGCTGAGAAGTTAACTATACTCATCAAAGTTAAACCCAATTGTTTATTATCATTATTAAATTTAAACCCCAAAACGCACCAGAGGCCACTCTTTCATACCGATATTTCAAACTTTTCCTGGGAAAGAGCCACCTGATCCCAATAAAGTGGTTTGGGTTTTTTGTTGTTTTTTGGGGGGTTTAACCCCGTTTTTCAACAGTATTTTAGTCATGCAACGGCAGGCCCACTAAAGTGAGGGTACATCGATACCTCAAACTTTAGACCATAAAATGCACAAGAGGCCACCACTTTATATATATATTTCATTTTTCCAGGGGGAGAGCCACTTGACCCCCCTAATATGAGATGGTTTCCCATTCAGTACCTAAACATTTACACCAAACAATGCACCATAGGCCACCATTTCGTATCTATATTTCACAATTTTCCAGGAAGAGAGTCCCCCTGACCCCACTAAAATGATGGGGGAACCCCTCCCATACCTTAAAATTTATACCAAAAAAATGCACCAGAGGCCACCATTTCATACCTGTATATCATTTGTTTTTAGCTGGAGACAGCATCTCAAAAATCAAGATAAAAATGCACCATAAGCCACCAATTCGAATCTGTATTTCAAAATTTTCTAGGAAGAGAGCCCACTGGCCCCACTAAAATGAGGGGGAAATCCCTACCATACCTTAAAATTTAGACCAAAAATTGCACCACAGGCCACCATTTCATACCTGCATTTCAAACATTTCTATGGGGAGATCCTCTGACACCCACAACCTCACCCCCCCACCCACCCACCCCCCCCCACTCCACGCCGCCAACACGGACAAAAGCACCATCCCGTACCTACCCCATCTCGGGCTATAAACTAATAAACTAGATATACTAGTAAATTGATGAATAGCATGTTCTTGTATGTCTTTACTGATGGTTTTCTGATTTTATTGCCTTTTAGTTAATAAAATGATTGTATGCAACCATATTAGACTAGGATAAATCTCCAAGTATCCTTATCAATATGTTTTTTCTTAAAATATAAAAGTAACTGTGATAAATAGGGCTTTAAGGACGGTTTTTACTGTGATATAACACTGTTTGAGAGGGCTTCAGAACGCACCAGAGCCTTCCTGGGGACAAAAATTCCAGGGAGGAAGGTATGCCCCCGGATCCCCCTAGATTGCCTCGCTTAAAATTTGTCTCTGGCTACTGCATTGGAAAGTAATAAAATAAATCGAACTGCTTCCTTTGTCGATCTGTTTCTCGTAGCAGCTTATTTAAACAAAGTTCTGGAATCCAACGTTCCTAAATAGGAAAGACGTCATGACATTTCAAAGACAAATAACAAATGAATGTTTATGTTTTTGTTTCGTTTTATAAGTTGCCGCGAAATGTTATTATTTTTTGATAAAATAACATTCTGTTTAATCGAGGAAAATATTATCAGAAACAAAGAGGAACGGTCAAGGAATTGGAGTTTTATTCTGTTTTATACAATCAAATATAAATTACTGCATAATTTTTCTACATAATTATATTTTGTTCATAATACGTCATTTTCAGCAAAATATTCATCTTACATCCCGTAGTGTAAGATGGATTTTTCACCACTGGTAAAAATACCGAAAATCCCCGTTTGCTTTGCAATAAGCAATTATCATAATAATATATATTTCATTTTTTCCTTTATATCTGATTTGTTTTGCATTAGCAAACGTCTCCTTTATAGCAGTTACTGGAGGATTTTGAATGAATGAGTTTGTAAACAGCCCCTCTATAAGAAATAAAATCCATTTGCCCCCGACGTATTTGTTTTCTTATTTGAAGAAAATGACGTATATGACACCTTTAAGTATCTCCGGATGCAACATTAATATAATTATCTTGTCATTGTTTAGTTTAACTTGCTTAACGGATCCTAGTTCCGTTGTCAAAACTGATTTGTTTCTAACTGTCGTATCCATACGTGCTCTTTAAATTTGCCTGAGTGCGTCATGGATAGCTCAGGAATGCAAAATGTAGATTGAGTTTGCTATAGACAGATGACTAGGTCGATTATGTATAAATATGTGTATAAGGTTTGGTTTTAATACTTGGTTTCCAGAACTGCCACTAGAATTACGTTCCACTTGTTCTTTCTTACTGAACTGTGTCTTGATACGAGTTACGACCCAGGGAGTTGCCTACACCTTTAGTATCTATAACAATGAAATGGGTTCAGTCGCTAAGGTGACTATGTCTTAGACTAGCTGACAAACGATGTAGAATATCCTTTGTTAAAACGTAAAGCTGGTAAGGGAAAATATATCATGCATAAAGTTTCCTCTGGCTACCTTCCCTAAATGATTCGTGTACCAATGATTCGTAAATGATTTTCAGTTATAAGTTAGATAATTTCTGGAATCAGGCAAACCAGTTAATGTTTCAAACTTACAATCTTCTTTTAATAATGATAGGCTCAAACTCCTATAGGCTGGAGACTCTTTACTTGACTGGTCTTAGTGTTGATGTTCCCGTCAGACAATGTCTTTGTGATAAAGCAGTGATTAAAGACTAGGAGAATCATATTTTATATGTTATACTATAGTATATTATGAACATTATCTTATGTGTAAAAAGTGTATACCTTAAATTTATGTTCCATGTTTGATTGTTTTGAACAAAATTTTGCCATCAGTACTACATGTATATTTGGTAATCCCTACATATGGAAAGAACAATCATTATGACAACACTGTTCCCAAAAATGGCTGCTGTTTCATTAAAGTGGACCAGGTTATATTTGAATTGCCATATTTTTTTGTTTGTAGTCAGAGTTTTATATCTTTTTTCTGCCAGTTAGTAAGTTTTAATAAGCTCTTTCTAAATGAACGCATTGTCAAATGTAGCATATTCCACTTTAAGAAAATTTTGTATTTAGATTGTCATCCAGTCATGTGTGATCTAAAAATAGTTTAGATTTTATAGTATATGCACAGTTCTGATATTGTGAAAACATCATATTTTGTGGGTATCATATTTCATGGTTTTGACCAGAACTTTGTTGGATT
Organism: Mercenaria mercenaria; assembly: GCF_021730395.1. Classification (NCBI taxonomy): domain Eukaryota; kingdom Metazoa; phylum Mollusca; class Bivalvia; order Venerida; family Veneridae; genus Mercenaria; species Mercenaria mercenaria. The sequence continues at coordinate 28,471,619 of NC_069368.1, forward strand.
GTTTGACACATTTATGTTAGGAATTTTTTAGTTGGATGACATAAAAACATAAGAAAATATCTGAATTTCTGTTTTGAAAAGCAATTTAATTTGTTGTTTTCGTAAAATTTTGAAAATTTAACAAATGATGTTCCATTTATTGTAATATCAGATTATGATACGGCAAGGACTACATTGCAAAATAATAGGGCAATATTTACTTTTTAGCTCCTCGATTCTCTTGTCAAGTAAACACTCCTTCAGATAGTAAATGGTATTACCCATATTGAATGATGGACCAGTCCATTTTAGAAATTTAGCAGGCTAAAAGTTAAACAAAGAAGACTGAAATTATGACATAATTCTGCAACTTCTTACATAATAGTGACTGATGTCATAGCATCACATAAGAAAAGAAAACCACACAGAAGTGGAAAATATTTGGCAGATGTCTAAATGATATTACCTGAAATAATACATCTCAGTGATTTTCTCTGTTCAACATTCAGCTATGTTGTAATGATATTACTCATTTGCATTTGAACTTGTACAAATCACTGTTTAGGATATGTGTGTCTATTTTCAGTTTTTGAATTGTCAATTTTTTAAACACTTTTACTTGTTAAATTCCTAAAAATAGCCCTTTTTAAAAGTTATTTGTATGTACATGGTGCAGTAATTTAGGTATAATTGATATTCTTTTATTTATCAGTGAGGTTAACCCTTATCATGCTGGTTATAATTGATTCAGTTGACCAGTGTAAATCATGATCAGCATGTCTTTGAATACCATTTTGAGTTAGTAAAATGTGAAGGTATACAGACAAACAGCTGTTCAAATCCTATTGGGGGACTTATTTGTTTGTAAATAAAAAGTAAAAGTTCTTGATAAATTAAAAACTGTGTGACTAAAATCTAGAGGTAGACTTCTTTAACAGTCATAACTTGATACAACCATCCTGTTAAATGTAGATATCAGACCTGGGATTTTTAGGACTGGTAATATATTGACAGAATTTCACTGTACAGTGTATATCTGCATTGAAAAAGGATACTTTAAGCTTTCATGCACTAGATTTTTAACCTTTACCCTGCTAAATTTCTAAAATGGACTGGTCCATAATTCAATTTGGGCAGCACCACTTATTATTCAAAGGGTGTTCACTGAAAATTTACTGACTGAATAGCGAACAGTGCAGACCATGATCAGACTGCACGGTCGCATAGGCAGAATCGCTTGCTGCCAGCAGGCTAAAGGTTAACTGAAATTAATATTGTTCTTGTTTACTTGTGGATACGTGTATTAAAATTCTAGAAAAGTTTTACAGTTTTAAGCAATTCAATGGGGGGATATGTATGTATATTTTAAAGCATTATGAATTAATTGAAAACTTGCAGTTCTTTGATACGCAGTTTAAGGTATATGTATTATGCAGTACAAATGTTCTGATAATTGTCAGTATGTTAATAAAGTCTCTCCATAGTTTATGATTTTAAATCAATATTGACTTTGTTATTGATGTTGATTATGATAAAATGTTAAGAGAATCATATACATTTTGTTTTCTTTTTTTTTACTTCCCTGTTTTAGTTCTATCAAGTTGGCCTGAAGGAGAGGGAAGTGTAATGACAAAACATGTTGGCAGTCCTGTTGCATTCTGTTACCTGACCAGCTGAAACAGTTGTTTCAATGGTATACTGAAAGTTGAAATGAGCTGCGCCATAAGAAAACCAACATAGTGCATTTGTGACCAGCATGGATCCAGACCAGTCTGCGCATCAGCAGTCTATCAGCATACTGTTCGTTAATGGTTTCTCTAATTTCAATAGGCTTTGAAAGCAAACAGCATGGATCATGACCAGACTGCACGGATGCTGTTTGCATACGCACTATGTTGGTTTTCTCATATCGTGGCTCAAATCTTGAATTTGGTATTCTGATAATTCTTCATCAAACTTGATGTGTTTCATCATTATAGGGTCCACACCCAAACTTGTCCAAATAGGGGATCTTTGGCCACTAGAGCTAAAATAGACATACTTTTGAATTACTTATTCACAATGAACTGCATAATGGATCGTCATCAAACTTGGTCTGTATCATTTAATAAGGTCCTCTCGCTTTTTTATGCCCCCGGCATCTACTGATACGGGAGGCATATAGTGATTGTCCTGTCCGTCCGTTCGTTCGTCCGTCCATACGAGGTTAACCAAATTGGACCGTTTCATCTAGCATCAATACCCCTTACTAGAATGACTTTATACTAATGCATATGTAACCTTTGACCATTCCTCATCTTCAGACATCACCTGACCTCAGTTTGACCTTGACCTTTACCTCGTTTTCGACTTAGGTTGACTTCGGGGGCATCAAGCGTTTATTGAACGCAGCTTCTTGTTTCAAATGGGTTTACATTGGTCTTTTAAGGGTCACATAAGCTAGAAATAGAAACTACTTCTTCTAATTTGGGTCGTAGTTGTAAGGTCTGCTCTTAAACTTGTTCAATTGGGCGAGGGTGGCCTCTATTAGGGGCTGCTTGAGCTCAAAATAGAAATGCCTTAATGTATGGCTTGATGGATCTTCATCAAACTTGGTCTGTAGCATAAGTGTAAGGTTGTCTGCCGGTGGGGGGATGCATCTGGACCAGTGTAGAGGCCACTAGAGCTAAATAACGGAATATTTTTAGCAACTCGTTGTCATGAGCAGCTGGATGCAGATCACAATAACAAAACACTCTCAGCCTGCTCAAGTTGTGTCGGTATTTTATATTTCAATTATATAGACCTAGTAAGAAGCATATAGTGTTTGAACTCTAATGTCATCAGTTTTAGTAATTTACGTAACCAACTTGTGCCTGGAACTTTCTACATCTGAAGCATATGGTCCTCTTCCAAAGTTGCACACCCACTAGCCTGTTTAAGCTCTGAGACTCGGGTGAGCGATCTAGGGCTATGATTGCCTTTTTGTTCATTTTTAGCTCTGGCAGCCCCTACAAGAGTTCAAGCAAAACATTTCTGAAAGGTCTATGCTATAGACCATGTTTGGCAAAGGTCCATAAAATACTTCATGAGCAAAAGTCGTTACAGTTCCTTTTTCAGCTCTGGTAGTGCTTAAAACGAGTAAACTAAACTGAAAAAAATATTTAAGCTTGTTCCATGTAAGGATGCAACAGGCAAAGCTTCAACCATCCTACAAAGTAGTTTGAGAAGTTGTATAAAGGTTTTTCTGTTTTTAGCCTAAAAGCTAATTGACTCTTGAACACACTTAACAGAGACCAATGACCAAGTTATCTGAAAATCCTTAAAGTTGATCATGAGAAGTTTTTTTTTATTTTTAGCGCTTACATGTATGGCCCCTAACAAGGACCAACTAAAACCATTTGAATAAACTTGAGACAAATCTATGCCAGAGAGCGAATGACCAAGTTTGGTGTGATTCTGACTAATATTTTCAGTAGAAACGCTTATGTAAATTGTTGAACATTCATGCCAACTAACATCAAAATCCAACCATGCATGAAGAAGAAATGCCCCGGACAAACTTCAATTGGACCTTTGAACTCCAACAGTTACTGTGACCTTAACCTTTGAGATAGAAACATGGGGTTTGCGCATGACATGCCTTCTCATTGAGGTTAACATTCATGCCAAATGTAAACAAGATTGGTCCATGCAGGTCAGAATTATGGTCCGGGCAAAATCGGACACACGCATGGACGCACAGATGGATGCACGCACACACACCAAACCGCCAAAAGTGGCAACTATATCGAGCTCTCCGCAAGCAGGCTCAACAAAAATGTCGGGAGGTGCACCTGGGGTGTTTCTCCTCCTTCACCATGAAATGCTGTAAAGTCTCAATATGACCTATAATTGTGTCTATGTAACGTTAAACCTAAAAAAAAGGCAACCATTTATGTGATTATACCCCCACAAAACGAAGTTTAGGCGGGTATATAGGAGTGAGCTTGTGAGTCGGTCCATTGGTTTTCATGGTTTCCAGATGATAACTCGTGAAAGGCTTAACCAATATAAATAATTTTTGGTCCACAGGTGTAAAATCAGAAAATACAGGTTAAGTTCGACTTTGGGGTCAGTAGGTCAAGGTCACAGTGACCCTGAACAATTGAACGGTTTCCAACGTTTGAGCCTAGGCTCATAAATTTTGGTACAAATGTATAACATCATGAAATACAGGCCAGTTCGACTTTGAGGTCAGTAGGTCAAGGTCACAGTGACTCGGAACCGTTAAAACAGTTTCCGGATGATAACTTGAGAACGCTTGGGACTAGGATCATAAATTTTTGTACACAGGTATAACATGATACAAGAGGGCCATGATGGCCCTATATCGCTCACCTGTTATCATTGCACTTGAGGACAAGAAGGTCCTCAGTAAAAATATTTAAGTCCAAAGGACAGGAACAACAAAGGGAAGAAATTTAACCAAAAAGAAAAAACAATTCTTACAAGGTACAGATATGTCAAAATGCACCTAAAAATTGGAGGTACCATCCATGTTGTACCACAGAAAGGTGGTCTCGGTTTTTCCCTACGGCCAATAATAAAAAAGTTACTAAAAATAAGCTATTTATAGTAACGTAAAAGGGAAGTAATTAAAAAAAAATATTGTAAGTGAACAAAAGAAGGCTCTGCCAAATAAATCTGTTGACATAAATGAAATTTCAGATCAGTATCTTCATTAGTTACAGAGATATACCCATTTTAATTTGAAATAAAGGGAGGTAATTTGACATAAAATCAGTCCATAGTTATCTACCCTGATTGTCTCAGTCCAACTAATGACAATAATGAAATTTCAAATAAGTCCTATAAGTACTTACTGATATAAATCCATTTTGATTACAATCAGGGGAGGTAATCAGATATAAAATAACTCTGGAACCTACGATTGGATCTGATTTGTCATGGAATCTAAGATTTATTGTTGTTGAAGATATTTTGGAAGTTTGTATCAAATAAAACCATAAATGAAGTCTCTATATGGCTGCAAAAGCCAAAATAGCCAATTTTGGACCTTTAAGGGGCCATAACTCTGGAACCCATGATGGAATTTGGCCAGTTCAAGAAAGGAACCAAGACCTTGTGGTGATACAAGTTGTGTGCAAGTTTGGTTAAAATCAAATCATAAATGAAGCTGCTATTGTGCAGACAAGGTCAAAATAGCTAATTTTGACCCTTTCAGGGGCCATAACTCTGGAACCCATTATGGGATCTAGCCGGTTCAAGAAAGGAACTGAGATCTTATGGTGACACAAGTTTTGTGCAAGTTTGATTAAATTCAAATCATAAATGAAGCTGCTATTGTGCAGACAAGGTCAAAATAGCTAATTTTGGCCCTTTCAGGGGCCATAACTCCAGAACCCATACAGGAATCTGGCCAGTTCAAGAAAGGAACCAAGATCTTATGGTGATACAAGTTGTGTGCAAGTTTGGTTAAAATAAAATCATAAATGAAGCTGCTATTGTGCAGACAAGGTCAAAATAGCTAATTCTGGCCCTTTCAGGGGCCATAACTCTGGAACCCATAATGGAATCTGACCAGTTCAAGAAAGGAACCAAGATCTTATGGTGATACAAGTTGTGTGCCAGTTTGGTAAAAATCAAATCATAAATAAAGCTGCTATTGCGCAGACAAGGTCAAAATAGCTAATTTTGGCCCTTTCAGGGGCCATAACTCTGAAACCCATAATGGGATCTGGCCAGTTCAAGAAAGGAACCGAGATCTTATGGTGATACAAGTTGTGTGCAAGTTTGGTTAAAATAAAATCATAAATGAAACCACTATCGTGCAGACAAGAAATTGTTGACGCACGCACGCACGGACGGACGGACGCACGCACAGACGACGGACGACGGACGAAGGGTGATCACAAAAGCTCACCTTGTCACTATGTGACAGGTGAGCTAAAAATACAGGTCATCTTCGACTTTGAGGCTAGTAGGTCAAAGGTCAAGGTCACAATAACACGAAACAGTTAAACGGTTTCCGGATGATAACTTGAGAACGCTCGGGCCTAGGATCACGAAAATTGGTAGGGAGGTTGGTTATGACCAGCAGATGACCCCTAATGATTTTGAGGTCAGTAGGTCACAGTGACCAAGAGCATTTAAATAGTTTTCGGACAATAACTAAAAAAACGCTTGGGACTAGGATCACGAATCTTAATATGGAGGTTTGTCATGACCAGCAGATACCCCATATTGACTTTGAGTGCTTAAGATCAAAGGTCAGAGTGACCCGGAACATTTACACCTTTTCCGGACAATAACTTGAGAATGCTTGGGCCGAGGATCATGAAACTTCATAGGGAGGTTAATCATGACCAGCAGATGAACTCTATTGATTTTGAGGTCAGTAGGTCAAAGGTCAAGCAAGTTCAGCTTTGACATTGGCTTAGTTCTGTGACAAGGCCATATTGTGGGGGTATAATTCGTCACTCCTGTGACAACTCTAGTTTATTTTGCAGTAAACAAAAATTCCTTTATACAGTCGGATGAAAATCTACATAATGTTTGAAGAAAAAACAAAAAAGTATGTACATAAATTTTATTGATTTATATTGGTAATACAATTCAGTAGTATCAATGATGCTGGAAAGTTAAGCAACAATAAACTACTTAAATCAATTAAATCACATAACATATATAAACATCCAAACATTAAAATAATACTAAAATAAATAATAAATAAAATTTAAAATTTCAAGTGCAAAAGGACCTAGAGTTAAACAAAATGTTCTTCTTCAGATAAAAGTACTAACTGTCAAATAGCATCTGAATATATCATTATACTTTATTTCAGCTAGTAACAGAAAGTAAACAGAACTGAAACTTTAAGCATAAAACGTGTAAATTTGGAAGACTGTTTCATCTACAGCATGATAAAGTACAGTTTAAACAAATATCTCAAACATGCTTATCTCAAAATTCTGGCTATCTCGAAGGTATTTTCAAGTCTTTTCCCAAAAAGAACATTCACACAATATCATTTTAAGTCAAATTTCAAATATCCAAGTATAACCTTTGATCCCATGGAATTGGAGATTACAGAGTTTCAACTATTTTGGTTATAAAATGTAATACAACTTAACAATGAATTTTAGCATACATAATGTGATACCTTTTGCATGCAGTACTGAAACAAGAAGATTTGATAGTATTTTAAAATGCGTGCATTATTTTGATGTTATAATCAATGTACAAAGCAATAAACAGCATATGAGCCCGCGCAGTCTGGTCAGGATCCATGCTGTTCGCTTTAAAAGCCTATTGCAATTAAAGAAAACCGTTAATAAACAGCACGGATCTTGGATCCATGCTGGTCGCAAAGCCACTATGTTGGTTTTCTCATGGCATGGCTCATATTCTTTTTGAGGTCCCTTTTCACCTTTACTACTCCTAACATTATGACAAATATTGTAACACTAGTAGTATAACACATTCCTTGCAGAAAAATTTCTGAAAAATTCCAAACAATAGCCAGTGTTCTTCTTTCATGTATTTTCCAGTTTTCTTGATGAACAGAAACCTGGCAAAGGCTAAGATATTACCCCCCCCCCGCCCCCCCCCCCCCCCCCCCCCCCACACACACACACGCACCTCAACTTTCTGCTCAATTTGACCAAGGCAAACAAATTCCCCATTTTGATTTTGGTGAATAAACTCTAGCATTAAAAAAAATATTACCATAAATTAAAAAAAGAGAGTCAAGATGGCCCAATATTGCTCACCTGACTCAAATGAGTACAAGATTTCTTGGTAGCGGACCTCTACACAATGCTGTATGCCAACATCTAAGCCTTAGGCTTTGAAACAACAATACCTTGTGTGTTACCTCACAGTAACTACTTAAAGAAAACTCAGGTTAAACTTAATCAGGGCCTCCATGTCACGACAAAACATTTGGCACTTTTTTTTGGAAATAGCTGTTATTGAGCAAAAACTCCCAGTATCGGTCAATAAAAGCCAAAAAAAAAAGTTCCCAATTAAAAAACTCTATAGCCACTTTTAACTTTATCTCAATGGATTCTTTTGCTACCTTTAACCTTCACCGTGCTAAATTTCTAAAATGGACTGGTCGGGTAATACCATTTATTATTCGAAGGCGAGTTCACAGAAAATTTGCTGACTGAAAAGCGAACAGTGCAGATCATGATCAGCCTGCACGGTCGCAAAGGCAGAATCACTTGCCACCTGCAGGCTAAGGGTTAAGAATCTACCTTATTCCTTCCTAAATAGTAACTTGAACAAATGAATCCATCTCATTTACTTCTTTAGCCACTTTTAAAGATTCAATCAATAGTTTGGGTTCTTTAATTTAACCAAATTTACGAATCTATCTCATCTGGCTCCTCAATCACTTTAATGAACCAATTTCATTTAGTTCAATAGCTTCTTGAAAGTACTCATTCAATAGTTTGGTTCAACCAATCTATCTCAAGTGGTTTTTAAGCATTTTCTTAGAAGCATTTATCATAATTAATCTTTGTTCTTAAATTCAGACCCTTTTAAGAACCTTTCTCATTAATTTTGGTCTTCTATCAACTCTCACAGTTACAATGGCAAGCAGCAGAGGAGGCCCACCTGAAGTTCTTTGTTGTATTTTCAGAATAATAAATAAACTATATAAAAAGCGCCCCAATATGAGCCCATGTTCGCTTACAGAATGAGCAAATATATCTACTCAAAACATTTATACATTGTACAATAAAAAGAAGCAATACAAGTAAATTTGTCTCGTTAACGTATTCTGTACCGTATATTCCTTAATTAACTCTCCCAAGACTTTTACATTTTGCTGGAGTGAGGTAAATATTAAGGCCTTAATGTCATTCTTTTATTCTTATCAAACTTTACATTCATTTAGTAAATATCAACTATAAAACCAATTTCTAATGAATGAATTTTAATAATTTAGTGCTGGTGTACACTAATGACCTGTACCGATCTTTTTGAAAATTAATTAACACTTTTCCTACGTTTTTATGGCAGAGGACTATTTGTTTATTAAGGGGTGGGCGTTAATTAGGGGATATATGGTTTTTTCACAATTTCCAAGAAAAACAATTATTGACAACGGTATAAAAATAATTTATTACACAACAATTATCAATAATAGGTAATACTGTTAATTATCTGCAAGAACAGTAAAATCAGAAATTTTTATAGAAGACTAATAATATTCGTTAATTTCTAATTTTAGCTTTTTGGCACAAGCAAGTCCATACAACAATTCAATTTTTTTTTATTTTATGGGGAAAGTATATGACTTACAAAAAATAATTAAATATTGCATTGAGTTTGACAAATGTAGGCCCATACATACCATAGATACTGACGGCAAATTGTTTTGTGTCTCTATATGAATGTAACTTTTACCTTTGACACACTAACCCTTGAACAAGAGCACTGCCTATGGGTGCCATTGCTCGCCTACAAGTGCTGGATAATTGTTCAGATTTTCTATGTACAAGAAGGGCCTTAATCCTGACAAAATACATATTAGAGTTATTGGTCTTGGCCTACATAGTCCCCTAACGATGGTAAATCAGTGTGCAAAGTTTCAAAGCTGTAGCTCTTTATAGTTTTTGAGAAAAGGTGACCTAAACAAAACTTTTAACCAAAAATCTAAATACAAAAAGAGCCATAATTTTGACAAAATGCAAATCAGAGTAAAGGATCTTAGCCTACATAGTCCCCTAATGATGATAAACACTGTGCAAACTTTCAAAGCTGTAGCTCTTTAAGTTTTTGAGAAAGGACCTAAACAAAAATTTTAACCAAGAAAATCAAATTTCTAAGAACAAAAAAGGGCCATAATTCTAACAATATGCATATCATAGTTATGGTTCTTGGCCTACATAGACAAACAAGTGTGCAAAGGTTCAAAGCTGTAGCTCTTACAGTTTTTGAGAAAAGAAGAACCAAAACAAAAAATTTAACCAATGCTGACGCCAACGATCAGTGAAAACAATACCTTGCAGATTTTTTTTAAAAATCAGATGCGCTGAAAATGACCAAAAATGTGTGAGACAACGTATTTTTAAATCAGCATCTGTGCCAATGAACAATATAAATAATTTCTCCTTTTTCAATTCAAATTGAAATATAATGGTGGATTTTCTTCAAATAAAGTCACTGTCAGCGGTAGGTTTATTGTGAGTACACATACACCTTTTTTGTACATTTTCAGTCAAAGATGACAAAATACAGTTAAATAACGTCTAAGATGTACAAATGTACACAATTCATTAACTGTTCATTAAAATATTAAATTAAAGGCTTTATCATATCTGACTGTACAAAAATATACCGGTATGTTTATATTTATTGCACTGTATTATTTATCTACTTTTGATGTACACAAAATGATGGTTATAATGCTGCATGTCGGTGATTATAAGTAAATTTTATCAACTGCCATTGGAAACACACAGAAAATTTTATCTGAGCCGCGCCATGAGAAAACCAGCATTATGCCTTTACGACCAGCATGGATCCAGACCAGCATTTGCATCCGCTCAGTCTTATCAGGATCCATGCTGTTCGCTAACAGCTTCTCTAATTGCAATAGACTATGAAAGCGAACAGCATGGATCCTGACCAGACTGCGCAGATTCCCAGGCTGGTCTGGATCCATGCTGGTCGGAGAGCCACTATGTTGGTTTTCTCATGGCGTGGCTCATCTTTGTTTTACAATTAATCAGGAGTAAGACTAAGTGGTTCACAAAATAATTGTCAACAAAAAAATTCTGGGTCTATAGATTTTGATGCCCCAACATAATATCCTGAAACAAGCTAAATCTAGTATAAGTAAACAACCCACTGTCATAACTGCCAGAATTTATATACATTCATGTTAAGTGATTTCTATCAAGACAAAACTGTGAAAAATTAACCTGTTACTAGACTTAAATTCATTGTTATATAATTATTGTTTATGAACATTCAGTTTATCTAAGTATCAAATAATTCAAAACTGTCCAACTGCCCAAACGAAAAAAAAAATTAACAAAACACTAACAAAACACTAGCAAAACATCAACAAAACATATTTTAATATTTTGTTAGGATGTTTTGTTAGTACAGCATTTAACAAAACACCAATACTGTACTTTCAGGATTTTAAGTGTATAGTATTTTGTTACTGTTTTCTTTCATCAGTAGTGTTTCATTGATGTTTTATTACACTTTGGCGAATGAAAACCATGTTTTCTTAGTGTTTCATTACACTTCAGTTTGTACATGCTATGTTTTGTTGGTATCTCATTTGACTTATAAAATGAAGATTGTGTTTTGATGGTATTGCATTGAACTTTGGTGCAAAAAGAAAATGTTTTGTTGATATTTCGTTGTACTTAACAATGAAATTGAAACTGTATTATGTATCGTGTGTTTTGTTAATGTTCCATTGGACTTTGTTTCAAAAGTGAAACCAAATAAATTAATTCTACAGTGAATGTAAAGTTCCTACAACTTAGTTATAACTTCTCTCAATGACCAGTTCTGTCCAGTTTACCGCTGGAAGTAGGGATTGTTAAGGCCGCGGTCAAAAACCACGGAAAAGATTCAAACCCACAACCGTAATCTCAGGAAAACATTGAGGGTTCAAGACTTTGTGACAATTGGACATGTATGGCAAAAACACTATCTCCCCAAAGGAGGCAATTTTTCAAAACTAAACACATTATAAATATATTCAAATGAACTTTAATATTTGCAGCATTGATATGAAAACATACTATAAACATTGATCTCACAATAATTCATCAAGACTTCAATATAAAATATGTTATCCCTTTAAAATATTGATTGTCTTATAATATACTGAACAGCAAAAGAAACTATCCAGATGTATAACTGGTAAATTTTGAAATAAAAATTAATTTTTCAATTCATACCAAAATTACACTTGAAGATCTTCAAGTGATAATTTTTTAAATATCAATCAACCGTGAAGTCAGCATTCCTACAATAGCCGTTTGAAAGGCTATATCTTCTGCGCATCAGCTGCATTGTAACATCCCAACTGGGCGCTCGTGCTAAATTTGATTCAGTCGTGCGGTGCAACCAACAATATTTTTTAAACTTTATGATGTTTTTCGAGTTAGCCAATTGTCAATATTTCCAATGACAATAAAATTTCACAAAGAAATTTGTTAATTACAGATGCACGTGAATTTCGTGCAAAACGGCTATTGTGGGACTTCTGACTTCACGGTTGATTGATTTTTTAAAATTTTACATGTAAAGTTCTTCAAGTGTAATGTGATATGAAAAACACGAGTGATTTATAAATTGAAGTTTTTAAATAAAAAATACCCCAGTTATAAAACTGGATATTTTCTTTTGCTGTTCAGTATATAAAAAAAAAGTCATTTTATGCATATTTGGTACAAAGCTTTCTAAATTAACACTAATTTAAATGTGAAGGTCTAACTGAATTCTTGTCACCAACAACTTATTAAAAATTCAATTAAAGATTGGCATAACCAGTTTTTGAATGGAGTTCTTAAATTTTGTTATCTTTTGCCTTTAATATAAATACAGTCAATATTATACAATTATGAATTGTCCAAGGATATGAATTGTCCAAGGCTGAGGTGTAAGATCAAAAATTGTGTAGAATTTGAATGTGAAAAACAACGCATTTGGTGTTAAATGAAAAATTGGCATTTATTCAAAATACCATAAAAATTCACATTACACCAATTATGTTCATAACCTCACATTCTTTTTGTAATAAAAATGGCCTGAAAAAAAACAACTTGATGAACACCAGAAGGAGTTACTGCCACCCAGTGAGGATTGCACATGTCTTAAGAGCTCAAAATAATTAACCCTTGAATTATGAACAGACAAGAACTGAGTAATATATATAATATTTCAAGACAGATAAAAAGTCTTAAACTGCAAGAAATCATAAACATTAACATGAACCTACATATATAATAATGCACAAAATAGCTTTAAACAAAAATAATGTACTGTCACATAACCATGTCTGCGGCCTTGAACGGTCAGCAATTCAAACACATGACTTTCAAATAAGTGTAAGGTCATGTGACAATATCTGCAGCCTTAAACTATAAGCAGTTCAAAATTGTGACATCAATATAAATGTAACGTCATACAATATTAACTGCAACCCTTGACCCTCAGCATTTCACAAATGAGACAGAACAAAAATATAATGTAACAGTGTCTGCTGCCTTGAAGTATCAGTAATTCAAAAATGAGACAGAAAAATAAATGAAAATAAATATACATTGCCTGTGCCTTGAACCATCAGCAAGCCAAAAATGAGACAGACATAACTGAAATATCATACAGTACATAATTTTATCTGTGGCCTAAAACCGTCAGCAAGCAGATTAAAACATAGGCAATTGTGTTATTAAAAAGCAGGATCAGCTGCCTTAAACCAACAGATCCGAAACAAAAAATACTTGACAATTTCGTTCTGCACTTATTTTTTCATAATTCACGGTGTATTGCAACAGTAGGACTGATGTATTTTAGGTAAGCTGAGAATTTCAACATCCTAGCTTTTGTATTTTGGAAGCAGACATTTTGGATTGGTGAGAATGATAAGCTCCACCAATATACCTATAACACTGATCATAAGGAAAAGGTTGTGTTACTGTCCAAGAAAAGTTGACCATTACCAGGTAGAGCCGCTTGAAAGTATCTGGTAAAAGCATAGGCTGGACATAAACTTTTTTCTTGGTTAGCATAAAATAGGAATTATTGATGACTATTCTTGTGAATGTCTTTTGACTTTAATATTAAACTATACATTAGTGAGAAACTTGGCATGTGAAAATCTGGCATTACCTGTGCTTTAAGTAACCCCAAAATATTTAAAACAATACTTATCTATTCAATGGAAAATAGTCTAAAACTATAGGCCATACTGTTCTATCCCAAGCATTGTTTTTGGAGAATGTACAATTACAAAATTTGTTGAACAGACTCTGGTGAAGAATATGCATGCATGTTTGACCTGCAGAAATTAAATGCTGTAACTACACATGTCCAGTGTAATAATATCTGATACTTATAAGTTTCTCTCATGGTGATTTGGTTCATCACAAACAACAATAAAATTCTCCATTTCAATACAAATACAAAGATCCATTATATTTTTCAGAAGCACAATACATTCCTTATCACTCTTCTGGAAAAAATGAATATGTGGAATCTTTACATCTATAAAATTTTCAGATATGTGTTCATCTGGAGCAATTTTATCATGATGCATATTAAACAAACAAACATTCTTTGTCATAAGTTCATTGACACAGACAATTTGAATAGAATTGCCATGTATTCCATCACTAACTTCAGCAAACCATTTTACAAAGCCATAACAGAACACTCTGTTGTGATAATACTTAACAGTATAAGAATTCCGTTTTGACACTCTAGTATAATCTAAACTCTGAAAGAGTACACCCCTTACAATTGCTCTGTTGTAGAAATTAACATCAAACTGTATTGCATTTGCCAACTTTACAATGTTCAGTTTAAGCTCTTCTGAAATATGTTTCTGATAAGGTTTGCCCAGCAAAGAAAACTGTGATAAATCAGCATTTTCTTGCATTTTGTAAGTTTTCTAACAAATTCAAAAGCAACAGACTGACTTGAGATTGTCTGAGACAACAAGGGGAGCATCTGAAAAACATGAACTGCATTCACAATCTGAAGGTCAATGCTTTGAGTCCCATGAAATAACTGCAACAATTCTCCATTTACGCTCTCAAAAGAGAAGCATGAAACTGACCACAAAGGTCCAAGATCTCGAACAGTTTGAGGTAAATGCAACAAAGAATGTACATTTATGGTTACATATCTCTCATCATAAAGTGACGAAAACATAAATACGAAGTACCTCAAGAGTTCTTCACTTTTCTCTATGTCAGACAGGCTAATACTTGATTGACAAAGCAAATAAATGCCTTCAACAAATGCGCAGTAGTGATACAAAAATAATGGTGGTAAAAGATCAGCAATACATGGAATCGAGTAATAAAAAAACCATGAACGTAATTCTGATGCCTTCCAAAATTTCATATGTTCACTTATTGAACGAGGCTGTCTGGAAATTAAATGTGGTGGCTTTATTTCTTCCAAGCGGGAGTCAACAATTTCTGTATAACGGTATAGAGAAAAATTGTTCAAACTATGAGAGACGTTGAACCATAGTTTCAACAAAAGACGAACAGTTCCAAGGCAAACAAGGTGCATATAATCAATTGCCACACTCTTCACACCATCAACCTGGGGGCAAAACATAACAACTGATGGCCCTTTAATTCCATTAATGTGAGAAGTAGCTTTCTTATTCATGTCTGTTATGTTTTGAGCATCCTGCATTATGGATTCATGGGTTCTACAAGGTCCTGATGGATCACCCTTTTTATATTCAAATACCCGTATGTTCCCACCAGTCTGAGTTCGATGATTTTTCCCAAGCTGTAGGCATTTTATGCAACAGCCCTCTCCGTTGTGCTGGTTAATATTTAAAACAGCACTTCTTGCAGGTAAATCACATGATATTGCAAGCAAAAAACCCTTAATATTCACTGTTTTTCCACTATAAGTTGTTACTTCAACACCTTTTTCAAGTTCTGATAAGGCTTTCAACATGGGCTCTAGGAAGATGTTCATTGATGGCTTGGCTGAACCACACCACAAGCCTGCTAAAATCATGTATTTTCTACTTTTTCGCATTTTGTACGGTAATTCATTTATAATCAAAAAGATTGGCCAAATTGAAGTTTTGGAACTTTTGAATATTGGGACGCCATCCGTATTAAAAACAAAACTAACATTATATGGTTTACTCAATGGGCCATCATTTACACACAAATTTTGATATTGTTGACTGTCATACACATCTTCAATGCTATCATTCCTCTTTTTAACTCTTGAAAATTTATGTTTTAACCCTTCTTCAAATTCCTCTCTTGCATAAAATGTTTTCAATTGGGATAGAATATCTAGTTCCAGAAAGTATTCTTTGTTGTTGACCTTAGTTAGATCTTTACGACAGGTTGGATTTGCACATGAATGCTGTTCAACGTCAGCTGGCGAGTAGCAACTGGCACAATAATAATGTTTCCTAGCAGGCATTTCCAAATTTGAAAAATAAGTTTTAAACCTGTACAAGCTTTCAAAGGCAGGGTTTGATTGAAGAAGAAGCAGGTTTTTTAATGTCAGAAGATCTTTCAGCTGAGAAGAAGTCAATGAGTGTGTAATTGCAAAAATCCAAATGAGGAGTACACTTGTTTTCAGTGTAAGCCAATGACCAGGTTGAACAGGAGCATCATCTTCTTTTCTTTCTCTGTGAACATTTGCTTTGTGTCCTCATTTTCCTCAAAATCTTCTTTTCCAGTATTAGGTTCTAGATCTGCCAACAAGGAGTCGAGAAGTGTACTTTCC
Source organism: Mercenaria mercenaria (assembly GCF_021730395.1). Lineage (NCBI taxonomy): Eukaryota > Metazoa > Mollusca > Bivalvia > Venerida > Veneridae > Mercenaria > Mercenaria mercenaria. The sequence goes on from NC_069368.1 coordinate 28,488,068, forward strand.
TGTTGCTTAATGAAATGTATCAAATCATCTTCTCTGTTGCCGCAATTCACTGACATGTCCACCGGTTGATCTGGTAATGGAGAGGCAACAGGACTGGAATTAAAATTGTCTTCAGAGTCATTGTTCAAGTAATTCATTACATCATCCTTTGATGTTTCCTTTTCTAAGAGTGTACATGTCATACCATTGTTTGTGTTTGTTACGGATTTGTTTTCATTAAGCTGACTAGCGCTGGCACCACTATATGCAGAATTCTCGGAATTAGGATCTTTGCTAAGATCTACAATTGTTGAATCACTGTCGTTTTTTGGGTCATCTTTTGAAAGTGTACTAAAACCATTGTCACTGAGTTTGTCATCATTGTGGTCTACATGTAATCTGGCTTTTTTTACCTTAAATTGGAGCTCATTTAATAAGATCTTTTTGGTAATATTTGGGTTTCTACATATAATTATTATATCTGAACTAAGATCACAGTATATAGTTGTAATAATAATGATAGTTTAAAATGTACATATTGATATGACATCCATCATTACAAGTGAGATATATCATAACACATATTATGCTATAGCCGCATTTCACAAAAGTCAGGGCCAAATCAGGCAATGGCTTAAATATATATCTTTAGAACATATAGAATGAAAATACTGCTGTTTTGTGATTTATCAAGTATATACTTTAAAGCAGTGAACAGTATAAATAGCATGTAATGTTTAGTTTTCTGATTTGTAATTATTGAAGTCATTTTCATTGTATCTTCAATATTTCTGCTTAATATTATTATTGAGCTGTCACAATAGCTGCTCTTGCATACAAAAAATGCATTCATTCATATACATGCAGTAGCCTAAACCAGAAGTCACTTGAATCACTATGGAAACAGACAGTATGTGGTATATTATTATAATTAATAAAAATCTGTTTTGACTAGTTCCTAATGACCATCACATGATCACTACCAATTAAGAAATTAATGTCTTAATTGTTTTATCCCTTTGATGTACTGGACCCCTTTAATAGTGCCATATGGTAATTTCCTGTTTGATCCCTTTGATGTATGCCTCCAGGGTCTTTATGACACACTGGCACATTATTGTATGAAATATATATCTACAAAAACTCTCATGGCCAATTTTGGTAAAATTTGATAATTTGTTAATAAGAAACTACATGTATATTTAGTGTATATATATAGCTATTATTTGGTATTGTAGATTTTTAAAGGCAGCACATTACAGTTTAAGAACAAAATTGCATTTAGTGTATAATTATATTCTATTTAAAGATCTTAAATTGCCATATTCACACATGTTTATGTAAATATATGTATATTCACTGTTCTTTAGGCCAGTATTTTTTATTTTTAGTTTTACCGACCCTCCTGTCCTGAAAGTTAGGAATTATTTAAGTTATTATTAAAGTGGAAAAAAAAGTAAGATTAAAAAAAACAACTCAGTCTCAAAAAATGATGCACATGCACACAGTGATCATAAATAAGTAACAAAGTTGTGTTGGGGTTATGTTTTATATTTATTGATGTACACCATTTTAAAAAAACTGGACTCACTTGGCATGATGCTGTACATTTGAATTTTAGAAATACTAAGATATTATGATATATGTATTTATAAGTATGTGCCCATGCAGGTATAAATAATTCCTTGCATTGCAAATTTAATTGCCAGATACCTTTTTTGTTTGTTTATTTAGCACCATATGTTAAAGTCAAATTCGTGGATGATGGTCAGGTGGAAGTCTATGATTCTGCCTTACTGTATGGTGAAATTATACATCCAGAGACAGATGATTCAATTAAATTTAAAGACTTGTATATGGGTCAGGAAGTTGCTGCACGGTGGCGAAACACAAATCACTATTTAGCTACAGTTATAGAGCTATTTACAGGTTTGAACCAATTTAATTCATTCAACAATTAACATTTGCACCAGCTAGGGCATTTGATTGAATTTAATAATGTCAGATATTGTTGTTGGTACATGTACTGTACTGAAATGAGAATATAATTTTATGTTCAATTGTATTATTTTTTCGGTTAGTATGTATACATTTTGTCGTAAATAGTTTTGTTAGCTCTATGTGCAGTATAATTAACATTAAATGTTTGAGGGGAGCATAGATTTCTCCGACATCAAAGTTGCAGTATCAATAAGATATCATAACAACTTTTGTCAAATGTTCTTGAGCAAATGCCTTGATTACTGGCAAATTTGAGTCTTATTACTGTGAAGATAAATGCCTGTGTTTACAGTCTGAAGCTTAATGGTTACTTGAAAGTATACATATTAATGGCATTTCACTGAAACTTCACGAAATGATAGAGGTTACTGTATTGATGGAAAGTGCAATGTCAAGGATCGAACCATTATTTAATGATCTCCTTTTGTTAAATTTTCTTCTTAATTTTTTTTTTAAATTTAATTTTTCTTTTGTTTCTAATACATTTTTCCTCATATTGATACAAGCACATGCATTGGGGACCAAGCATCGTTTGGTTTTACCAGTTCCTTGTTAATCAAGATCTGCACAGTTATTAGACAATTGTTTACTAATTCAGTTTACATAGCACTTATCAGTAATAACTGTTTATACTCTGATGCAGCATGATGTTTACTTCTTCCTAGTAAATCCTACTTGGATGTAAATCCTACTTGGATAAGTAAACCTTTCTCAGCATGCATGTATTGCACAAGCAAAACTTTTCTCGTGAGAAAAATTATTAAGCCAGTTTAAGATATCGTTTAGTTGATAATCATGTTTGAGAATGTGCTTAATGTAAGTAAATAGTAAATGGTTTTGTTCATATCTTACTGATAGGTCTCAGTGGTTCATCATCAATAAGGTTCAATCAGCTTCAGGAAAGGTTACTTCTGGTGTGCCTCAGTGGAGTATACTTTGCCCCCAGTTGTTTTTATGCTATGTCAACGACATAACTTCTTGTGTTGAATCTGATATTAATTGTTTTCACATAAAGATCCAAGTGTTATCTCGGATAAATTTGGCAAGGTCATGGAAAATTGTTCAACGTGGCTTGTTGACAATAAGCTGTCTTTGCACTTGGGCAAAACAGAATGTATGTTATTTGGGTCAGTTCAAAAACTGAAAAAGGTCAATTCGTTCTAGGTAGTCTGCAAAGGTCGTGTTATTCCTGGGCTTCTCAAAAAAAGTGTCAAGTATCTGGGTGTGGTACTTGACCAGTCTCTCTTTGGTGATCAAATAGTTCAGTCTTGAACAAGGTCAATGGTTGAGTGAAGTTCTTTAATAATATATCGCCATTGTAACAATTTCAGCATTCAAACTAAGAAAACACTGGTTAATGCTCTGATTCAATGTCATTTCGACTATTCATGTTCATCTTGGTATTCTGATATATAATTTATATAATTTTAGGGACCCCATTGTAAATAAGTGATTAAGTTTACTTTAATGGGCCATCCCAGGCTATAAGATAAGATTTGCATATGATTAGTCATTAATATCATATTCTTAGAATAATTGTCTTTTATATTGAATACGTAACTATATGTTTATGTGATGTATGATTTTTTTATACGCCCGTTTGAAAAACGGGACGTATTATGGGAACGCCCCTGGCGGGCGGGCGGGCGGCGTCCAGAGACCTTGTCCGGAGCATATCTTCTACATGCATGAAGGGATTTTGATGAAACTTGGCACAGTTGTTCACCATCATGAGACTGAGTGTCATGCGCAAGAACCAGGTCCCTAGGTCTAAGGTCAAGGTCACACTTAGAGGTCAAAGGTCAAATTCAGGAATGACTTTGTCCGGAGCATATCTTCTTCATGCATAGACGGATTTTGATGAAAGTTGGCACAATTGTTCATCATCATGAGAAGGAGTGTCATGAGCAAGAACCAGGTCCCTAGGTCTAAGGTCAAGGTCACACTTAGAGGTCAAAGGATACAAGAATGAAAACTTTGTCCGGAGCATTTCTTCTTCATGCATAGAGGGATTTTGATATAACTTGGCACAAATGTTCACCACCATGAGGCGGAGTGTCATGCGCAAGAACCAGGTCTCTAGGTCTAAGGTCAAGGTCACACTTAGAGGTCAAAGGATACAAGAATGAAAACCTTGTCCAGAGCATGTCTTCTTCATGCATTGAGGGATTTTGATATAACTTGGCATAAATGTTCACCACCACGAGACGTAGTGTCATGCGCAAGAACCAGGTCCCTAGGTCTAAGGTCAAGGTCACACTTAGAGGCCAAAGGTCAGATACAAGAATGACTTTGTCCGAAGCATTTCTTCTTCATGCATGGAGGGATTTTGATGTAACTTGACACAATTATACACCATCATGAGACGAAGTGTCATGCGCAGTTCCCTTCTTTCGAATTACTTCCCTTTGTTGTTACTATAAATAGCTTATATTGTAACTTTTTCATTACTAGTCATAGGGAAAAATCGAGACCACTTTTCTGTAGTACAATATGAATGCTACATCCAATTTTGAAGTGTATTTTGACCAGTCTCTACCTGGTAAAGATTTTTGTGAGGACTTATAATTTTTTTTTTGATTTTTTTTTTTTTTTTTTTTTTAAGATTAACTTCCCTTAGTTGTTACTATAAATAACTTATATTGTAACTTTTTTATAATTGACCGTAGGGAAAAACCAAGACCACTTTTCTGTGGTACAACATAGATGTTACTTTCCAATTTTAGGTGTATTTTAAGGTATCTCTACCTGGTAAGGAGTTTTTTTGTGGACTTAGAAAAACAAAACACTTAGTTATTACTAAACAACCACAAAGTTAAAATTCCATTTGCAAATACAGGTGCTAGAGTAAAGAAATTTGCTGTGACGGGCGTATATTGTGACATTCTTGCACTCTTGTTTTATTATGATACTGTGTTCTTATGGTCTTATAACCTGAATAAATTGATTTTAGTGTATGTCCAAGGCATCTGCTTACAAAAACGCACAGCACCTAAACCTTTAAACAGCCTTTTCTCGAAAACTCGAAAAATGCAGATAGCACTTAGAGGTCGATAAACATGTATGGACATACTCTGATGTAAAATTACTATTATGTTACATTGTAGTAAACATGCATGATTTGTATAAGGTGAGAAAAGGGGAATACTTCAGTTGAAAGTAATCACAATTATAGACCCTTAGATATAATTTTCTTTTCTTTTTGTAGGTACCCTATAATTGTATATATGTGTATATTTTAGGAGAGACAACAAGCTTAAGCAAAGCAGATAAAGACGTGAAACAAAATGAAAGAGATTCAGAGCCGACAAACATAAAGTCCGTGCCTGCAGATGTAGAGGAAACAATAAATGGTAAAAGAATATTCTAATAAATTTATATTGATTTAAATAGTGTTTCAACTTTTGACATATTCTACAAAAGATGGAAATGATTTATATGAGTCACCTACTTATTTCACAGGAGGTGATTTGTTTGCTCTCTGTGCATCCTAAGTAAGTATCCTGTGGTGGGATTACTCAAAACATTTCTAATCAAGATTATGAAACTTGTTATATAGATAGAGGGCAAGATTATGAAACTTGTTATATAGATAGAGGGCAATAATGAGATTATGCACATCCTTTTTTTTTCTTCTGACAAAAATTGCAGTTGCTGTGACAAAAGATTTAGTGATTAGCACTTAATTCTGGATCCTGCGATACCGTATAGCAGGCTAATTCTGCAGGCTGTTATTTCTGCTTATTCTGCATGTCAAGGCTGTCACACTAAAATAAATTCCACCCATTTAAACAAAAGCAGAATTTTTTGACGCAGAAATAAACTTTGATATTTCCCTTTATATAATGGTCCTTTATCTTTATCTCACAATTTTTTCATGTGCTGTCAAGTTATTCACACTGTGTCAGTTTTAGTTGATTGTTTTTGTTGTTGTATCAATCTTTTGTCCACTAATAAATGATTTTACAAGTGTATATCACAAAACTCCATAGGTTTATGAAAAGTTTGACAAATGCTATATAAATTTGGCAAAATAAAAACTAGCATTTTGCAGTATGACTATCGATATGCATTTGAGTCATTATAATTATGAAGTAGTAAATGTGGTGGCTACTTCCTATGCGCAGAATTTTCTTCAGGTTTATGCAAACTTTAAAAGTTATTTCATGCTTTTCTTGAAGGACCCAGAAGTAAAAGACGCAGAAAAAAAACTACATGTCGAGGGCTCAGCGCAAGACTATTCTAACTTGATTTTCAGAAATTATTCAGGAAGTGAAAAAAATTGCGTTGTATTTTTGGATTTGGCCATAGAAATTGTCTTTTATCATCTGTATATCTTAAAAGGCTAAATTAATACCAAACACTTTTCAGTTTTTCAATTAATTCATTTATTTTGATTTTATACACATTTTTAAACATAGCATAGTTTTGCACCAAAAACATACACTACTTAAGCTGATTTTTTATGCAAGACTATTCTATCTCAAGTTAGAATAGTTTTGCATAAAAAAAATGTTGAAACCAAATTATTTTGTAGTGCAGAATTATTCTAACTCCAGTTTGAATACTTCTGCAATATATTTTAAGTCATGCAGACTCTTGTCTTATGAGTAAAATAATAAATTTAAGCAGTCCAATAGGAAAAGTGGAACCTGGAGCCCCCGACACCCATGTTTTATAATAAATTTAAGAACTATAACAGTTCCAATTTATATGACTTTAGTTACAAATTCTGCTTATTTTTTACTTCTGACCAAGTTGTCTCCCACTCCCCCCCCCCCCCCCCCCCCCCCCCCCCCCCCCCCCACACACACACACACACACCACTTGAGCATTCTAGCAAGCAAAATAACAGAATATTATTCACAAGTGTTAAGATTTTACAAATAACTGAGGCCACTAAAAAAAATTCTTGCAAATATATCCCTACTCACAATAGAAAATTAAGTACCAAGCTAAATTAGTAAAAGTTATAAAATGACTGCTGATTGGAGGTGACCATTAGTACAGGTTATTACCATTAGTACAGGTTAGACCTTACAACATATTAGTAGCAAAATGTGCATTTTCTTACAATTTTAACATAATTTAAACTTACATAATAGCATTTCATTCAATAATTGGTAAAATTTTGCATGATAAAGCAATTCCACAAATACATTAAACACAACAAACTAGGTGTCTTTTAATATACATTTCATGCATTTACCTTTTCATTTGAAAAAAAACAAAAAACAAATGGAGTTGTCCATACGACAGTCAGTGCTCGACTATTCGAATTAGGGTAAGTAGAATAGTTAGATTTATAATTCTTTAAATAGTTGAGCTAAAAAAAACAACAAACTATTCAAACTTTAAAAATTTAACACTAACAGATTACTGTTAAGAGAAAAGACTGTCTGAAAAGCAACATTCATTGCACAGATCAAAATTAAACATTTTCATTTTGTGCACTTTTATCACGATAGTTCTCAAATAGTCAAGCTAAAAAACAACAAACTATTCAAACTTTAAAAATGTAACACTAAGTGTTAACAGAAAAGACTGTCTGAAATGTAAAGTGCACCGAAAAGCAACATTCATTGCACAGATCAAAACACTTTCTAGAAACAGTTTTAAACATTTTCATTTAGTGCACTTTTGTCATGAGGAAGAAGCAGATAGAACAAGTGATGGACTTTTGGTATAATACCGCTCCTGCAAAGGGATAGCAAATCATGGTATTTCTGCCAAGAAATATTTGGCTGATCTGCATTCAACCTGTCTAAAGCTATGTTATTGGGGTTTTCAGTAACATTTACTCTGCGCAAACGATGGGCCAGATTAAGGAAATGGACAAGTCCATCATAGTCATACTGTATCGTAACAGTATTTGGATCATTGATATTTAAAGAAAACCTTCTCACTTCAGACCAGTAAACCTTCTCTCTGTCTGTGTCAAGGTCAAAATTTTTCAAAGCTCTTGCTGTTTGTTTAAAGTTGAAAAAATTTGAAATATCCATCTCTTTAACTTTATATGGATTTTTAGGCCTTGCTGTTCTTATGATGGCTGCCCACTGAGATGTAGTGTACACTGAGACATGACGGCTCGCTGTTTCAATTGCAGCATGCACTGCATCGTTTTCATTAAAGGTGTGGCCCTTTTCAAGGTACTTATGTTCAACTGAAGTGAGATTGAATTTTTGCAGAGCATACCAAAGCATGGAGATGTAATATTTATTTTTGTTTTGTGATCCACAGTTATCTGAAAAAAATACAAAGTTCTTTTTACCCTTTTCTGCCATGTCTTGAATATAACTAAATACACAATTTGAAATATCGCATGCACCCCTTCCAGACACAGACTCGTTCCAAACGTAACAGTGCGCTTCACTTGTCCCCAGATTATAGATACTAAAGTTAAAAGTATTTAATCTACGCTTGTAAAATAGGGCAGACTCGAAGCCTTTCGGTGTGGTCAAAACTTCTTGTAAGTCAAAACATGAAGCAATATAACTATCATGCTGGTTCGACTTGGCTTTCAGTTTGTCTTTCTCCTTATGTTCCCTAGCAGCAATCTTATTTTTCAAATGACTCTCGTACTCACATTTCTCTTTCTCAGTAAACGAAGCTGAATTATTTCTGTATGAACTACATACATCACATTGGTCTTTAACTGGCTTGAAAAATGCAAGATTGAAATTGTGATCAAACACTGACCTATACACAGACATTGTAACTGGCTGTATGCTGTCTTTAGCACACTTTTCACAATAGAGATTATACATTTTTGGAACAGAAAGGTCAGGACTTAGATACATTTTTTTGGAGTCCTTTCTACAGTAGTGGCTTGGTATGGTAGGAAAGGAAGCTATATGACTTTTAATGTAATTCACTTTATCTTCAGGGGTTCTGTTGGGTTTTGTATGGTGCTTCCCTCTTTTATCAGATGCACACACACCAGGAAGCGAATCTACAGATTTTTTCAGGGCTGTCTGCACCATTTGGCCAGTTATGTTTAAAGTGTGCAGAAAAAATGTTTTACAAACTCTGATTGGAGTTTCATTACAGGGCAGTGTATACTTAAATGAATATGAACGACGACTTTGTCCTGATACAGTTTTATGTGCTTTTTGTTTTGGTTCGGAGTGCTTTAGTATAAACTGTCTTTGCTGAGTGATATCACCTAAACCCCAGAATTTGTGGAATATATCTTCTCTAACATCTCTGCTTATGAAAGAATGACATTTAAACCTACAAGTCACCCCACACCCAGGTTTTACATATTTTGCAGGTTTTTCAGTTCCCTTTTCATTTACAAATTCTCTCCCTGTACTTCTATACCTTTTTAATACTGACCTCTTCCATTTTTCAGGATTGCGTGTACGCTTTCTACCCCTATATTCTAACCCATGATCCCTACTGCTCAAATTACTATCAACAGAACTATCTCCTGTTACATTACTATCTATCATATCATTGTCTACTATACTACATGTACTGCCCATGGTGTCATCACAAACTAATGTGTGACTTCCATTCATCACATTATCAGTACTAACTAGTCTTTCACTGCTTCTTATGCAATCTCCCATACCGTCAGCTGTCTCTCTACCAGAAGCACCTACTAAACCTTCTACACCCTGTTCATCAATATCAGCCTCAACACCTTCCACAGTATTACGAATACAATCATTCATATCAAAATTACCGTTACTTCCTGAAATTTGACTGTCAACAAACAGACCATCAGAAACTCCCCCCACATCCTGTACAGATTCACCACCTTCAGATCTTTCTATCTCACCATTTCTAACCACCATATTGTCACAATCTATTTCAACATCGTTACATGCAGTATTATTAATATCAACATTTTCAGTGACACCTCCATTTACCACAATATCATCACTTGCAGAAACATTTCTACCTACAATATTACCATCACCCACAATATCTCTCTTGATATGCATTCTATCAATGACATTAGTTTTTGATACAACTTTAGGTGTACTTGTTCTGTTTCTCAAAGTTTTATTTGCAACACGTTTTTTTACTTTTCTTAACCTCTTTTTCTTTAACTTGGGTGCATTTTCATCTGATAGAGTCATTTCTGAATCTGACATCTCATTCTGAAGAAGTTTTCTTTCATCAGAAGTGAACTTGTACTCACTTCCAGAGCTACAAATATCAGAAACTGAGTCACAGAAGTCATCAGTTTCAAAAACGACTTTATCAGTATCAGATTTTGCAAACTTTGTCCTCAGAACGGATAGCGGAACATTGTCACTAGAATCTGACTCATTGCTGCTTGTTTCAACTTCAACTGAATTAATACTATCTAGAATTTCTTGTGCCATGTAAAGTTTACAGGAAATTTCACCTTCATTTTGATCTGAGAAGCCACTGAACTCACTACTGGCAGATGAGTCATAGTTTTTGGTATCTTGTGATATACAAAAGTTTGCTGAATCCAAAGTCACATGTGTGACCTCAAAAAGTATTTCTTGCGGCTCTTTAAAAAGGCTTCCACACAAGTTTTTCACAAATGAACATAGCTGCTGTAAATTGTCATGCCTTGTAACAACTACAGTTCCATCAGTATGTGACACGCCACTGCTACTTCTACTGTGAGAGTCAAAGACCCAGTAATCTTGAAATTTCATAATTGCAACTGTGTAACAGTCAACAGTGAGAAAGGCAAATTTTTCCATGACACCAAGTGCATCCTCTATACACTGGAATGGACCATTAGATTTCTCAATACCCACTGAACCACTACATGTATTGACAACTTTGATACAGTTTCCATCAATATCATTCGGCAATTCAGATATTAGCAGATATTTGTCCAGGGCTATTTTACTGTATAGAGTATCACCAACTTCAAGAATGTGGTCTATGTCATCTGATTTCCATAACACAGGAGACTTTTCATTTGCAAGAATCATAGCTGTAACACTATTTGCCACACACTGCCGTCCAGCCCCATGGTACCGGGTATGCGCTTGATGGTATGTACCTTGTACAGACAGCATAATGACCTGAAAAAGTAATTTGATTTATTTGAGCTCTTTGAAGTTAGTGAAACAGGGTTAAACCATTTTTCAACAGTAGTGACACAGTCTTATGTTTATTAAACCTTAAAGTGTTGAAACGAGTGCTGAAAAATGGCATTAAACCCAAAACAAACAAACATTATAAATATGTACTTAAAAGCAAGGTCCTGTGGATCTGGAACAGTTGTACAGTTTCAAGATTTGTGCCTCTTGGTAACGTTTGTTTGCACATTATTTTAAATACATGTACAACATTTTGAATTGGTCACTTTGTCACGGTACTTTATCATTATCAAAAATCAAAATCGGAAAAAAATACATTGAAACAGGTCACAAAAAAAATATGATCGGTCAATAACTCAGTATAGAACATGATTTTCCTGACAAGTGGTTTCAAATCAGAAAAAGTATGCCCATGGGCAGAATGTCCAGCCCTCCAGCTGTCTTAAGTGTGACCTCAACCTTATAGACCTATGGACCTGGTTCTTGTGCATGACACTCTGTCTTAAAATGGTGTACATTCATGTCAATTTACATAAAAATCCCACCATGCATGATGAAAAAATGCTCTGGATAAACTTCAGTTTGACATTTGACCTCCAGCTGTGACCTTGACCTTTAAGATAGGAACATGGGCTTTGCCCAGGACATTCCTTCTCATTGAGGTAAATATAAACAAGATTGGTCCATGCATGCAAAAGTTATGGTCCAGACAAAATAAGACGGACGCATGCCTACATACGGACACTCGCACATACACCAACCTGCCAAAAGTGACGACTAAGTTGAGCTCACCGCAAGGGGGCTCAACAATAATGGTCAGATCTTTTATGAGAACTGTGCGAAAATGTCTAGACAAGGCTTAACATACATAAAGTAAGCTATAATTAAAAGGCTTTCATCATTTCACTCTATAAGGGACTCTGTTTCTAAAATATTTCATCTCTTTATAAAGACTTAGTGCCAATGAATAGTAAAAAATATCATGATTCATAAACTAGGACCTTTTTAAAAAGAAAACTGTGATACTTACATTTAAATTTCTTGGAGTATAGTCTTCCGCTCTGCTTTATAAAAGATGGCTAACCCAAAAAAATCATAATCTGGCAGACATTTTCAGAGAATACAATGGAATCATAAGTGCCAAAAGAGCTATGACATCATAAACTCATATGATGACATCATCAACAATAGTTAGAATAGTCTTGCATAACACATATCAAAGTTACAGTTACATTATCTTTTTGCAAAACTATTCTAACTCGAGTTAGAATAGTTTTGCATTAAGGTGAGACCTGTAACGATATAAAACTGTATTGCAAAACTAATCTAACTTGAGTTAGAATAGTTTTGCACAAAATAACTTATACCTGGAAATAGAATATATTTTTGGTATTTGAAAAAAAATAAAAAAAATATTGGAATATAACCACAATAACTGACAGAATTATGTAATTCCAGATTTTGTAACAGAAAATGTGAAATAACCATTTTCTGTAAAATACCTAGTTAGAATAGTCTTGCGCTGAGCCCTCGATGTGTAGGCTCATTTTAGGACAAAACCGTGGAATTATTTACCTGCAGAATCAGCCCAGTATACAATTACTGAATAAGATTCCAGGCTTTTATGAAACATTGTATGTTAAAAATTGATAGGGGGCAACAAGGATATGTTAATTACTCAATCTGTAGGTAATCTGTCAAGAAATTCTGGATCTGATTAAAACTGCATACAAAGATTGAAAAAAAATCATATGTTAATTAGCCAGACATATCTCCACAGATTTAAATGAGATTTTTAAATGCATTTGTATTTTTAATCTGTACATATAGGTGAAAAGTCAAAAGGAAAGGCCGGTCCATTAAAAAAGGCACAGAAACCTGCAAAAGGTAAGTTTGGTGGATAAAATTAATTTTCCATCAACATTTAGCATTAGTAGTACCATTAATTAGTACTGACAAAGTCATCATGACCCTCTTGTTTTCAATTAATTATATGTACCATGCAGTGTTTGGTATATACTGTTATGTTGGCTAATATTATAGTATAGTTTCAGTATTGTAGCTCTGAGAGATAGAATTGTAACTTATGCACTTCCGGTTTTAGAATCAATATATTTCAATATTAAATTGTGCAGTTACTAAATGCATCAAGGAGTGTGGGGGAGGGGGGGAGCATTTCGTGTCCTACCAGCTATTTTTACATATAGGGCACTGTTAACTGTTGTGTTATAAATGCAAGCATTTATTTCAGTGATAGAGAAGAAGAAAAATAAGAAGACAAAAAATAAGAAGCCAGTGACAAATGAAGATGGTAATGATTTCATATATTAATGATTCTATAATTTACTAGACTCTCTCAATTTATAGGGTTGGTAGGAGATACTATCGAGTATTCACTTCAAAAAGTACACATACAGTATATTACTATTCCGAGAAAGTGCTTGTAATGTAATCTGTATCTAAATGAAATTAAATGTGAACTTTGGTTAAAATTTTAGCTTAGAAAAAAAAACATTATTAGTTAGATGTATCCCAGTAGGCATTTGACGTCGGTTAGACGTCGTATAGACGTCCGACCCCGACGTCAGATTAACGTTGGATTTTGGTTGGATTTGCAAACCGTTTAGACGTCGGATCCCGACGTTGGCTAGACGTCGCAATCCAACCATTTTCCAACCAAACTCTAACCACTTTCCAACCAAAATCTGACCAAATTTTCAACAGAATTTGCAATCAAACAAGTAATCAACACATGTATTTAATCATCTTTATTTCACATGATAGCGACATAAGTCTAATGTCATAAATTCAAAAAAGGTAATCCAGTAATTGAAACTTTCAAGTTTAGTCATGTCTGCATGATTCTTCAACTCCGTTAAAATTCCCGTCTGAAATGTATAAAATTTGACAGTTTCATCATTTCATAAAATTTGAAAACTTATACAAGTATGCTAGAGCTATTACTAAAGAACATAATTGCTACGTGCAAAACAAACACGTTTTATTTTAAATTCTAAAAGAAATCTCTATAACCTCATAAAATGTAATGAAGTTTTATGTTAAACGCAATTGATTTTTAAAGTAATAAACATAATGCATCACACTAAAAAGAATAACTATTAAACTAAGTACAATTTTCAAAAATCTGCTACTCACGTTGCGGATCCCTTTGTGTAAAGTATTTATAAACTTGCTCTATCTTATCCCACAAAATATCAAATTACCGGAAGACTTGTGTAAACCGATGCAGGCTTATCTCGCAAAGGCATGACTAATAAACAAGATGTGTAGAAGAAGATCCTTAGGTGAATTTAGAATAATTTATACGTGTGTATAGAATGCAATTTTTTCCTGAACAGTTTTAAACTGGTAAAAAAGAAATCCGTTTCCGAAAATAGACAATCTCATGCGATTTTGAAACATAATTAATGATAATGTTTGATGTACGAATGACCTATTATTTATAAGCGCATGTTCAGGCATAACTATCTTTAAACTATACTAGCAAAATTACACCAGTTAATTTCATAAATGAAAACATTTAAACAGACTTTCCAACCAACCTAATTCCAACGTCTCCTAGACGTCTAAGTCTGACGTCTATTAGACGTCGTGGTTATGACGTTGGTTAGACGTTGGATTCAGGTCGCCGACGTTGCAACCAAAATCCAACGTCTAACCAACGTCGGTACGACGTCAGGTGTTTACTGGGATCATTGTGCTTTCTGACCCCCTCCACCATCAATATTTCTGGAACAGCTTATTCAAAAATGAAAAGTATAGCAGGTGTATTATTTTCTCACCAACTGAGCATGCTTTATTGTAGGAGGAAGTGACGACAGTTCTGAAGAAATCAATGTAATAGAGGTGGATGTGAAAAAAAAGAAAAAAGGTATAAAATTTTGATTATCTGTTTTTCTTTTGTCAACTTTAAGGCACATTTTTTACAGTATTTCAGTTATAAATACCACCACTGATTTACACTAAATCCTGTAGTAAAATTTCTCAAGACAACTTAAGGAGATTTACACAATTTGGATGTCAAAACACTAGTTTAAAAAATGAGAATGGGATTGTATTTCAGTAAATGACAAAATATAGATATCTGTTTCTTATACCAAAATCTGTTTTGTGCTAGCTGCTATGTAAATTTTTCATTTGACAGAAATTGAAGCAGAAAAGAAAAAGAACAAGGAAGCAGTAATGGCAGCCAGTCAACAAGTTGCAGCTTCATTATTTTCCAAGAAAACGGTAGTTACTGCCAATGTAGATTCAATTAATGCCTATTCCTTTGAACAGCAGTCTGCATGCCCTACCACCTCATCTGCCTTTCCTCAAAACACATCTACTTCTTCAAGCACTGAAACCCTATCACCTTCACTGTCTCATTCTGCAACCAAAGAGAGTCACAAAATGGCAGCTGAACTGTCTGGCTATGAAGCCCCAAAACCCTCTGCCTCCCCAAAACCCTCTTCCTCTGAAATTCCATTTCCACATATTGCCACACCCCTTTCCAGTTCTACAACCCAAGAAACGATCACTTCATCAGCTTCCGTGAATGCACCCTTCCACTATTCACAACAGGCATGTAGCACAAACTTCCCACTTTCCTACCCTTTTGCTCAGGGAATGCAATATCCTTCATATCCTCTCTACCCTCAACCTTTATACTCTCAACCTATATATAGGCCATACTGGAATCAACCATACACTAGCGCTTTTTCTAGGACGTCTGACTACACTGAGGATAATCAGTGTCCGGATAGAGAAGGAGTTCTTGGTAACAACCAGTCAGCTGGTCAACTTCTTGACATCAGTAGCAACTGCTCTTTGAATGAGTCAGAATTTATGACACGTTCAATAAATGTTATTGATGGAGAAGTTGATATGGCAAGGTCATCAACACCAAGATCTCCTTCACCGGTTGAAACCAGTTTGGCCACTACTTCAGACCTGTCAGGCATGCCTAACTCCTCCCCTACAGGCAGCAAAGTGGCCCCAACAATAGGTTGCTTTGATTGCGATCTTAAAGATCAAATTATTAAAGACCTAAGGGCTGAAATTTATCAGCTGAAACAGACATTGAATGGTAAGGGTTTTGTATATTTTGTAAAGCCTGGAAGAGTGACCTCCATAATGAAATTAACATAGAGTATATTAAGTTATCTCGACAGATATACCAGCTTTGTGGGTCATTTTCCACATGGTATATAACGATTTGGTTTCAAATTTCAATATGAAAATACCAATAAATTTGACTAGGGATCGAGATTTTCACTCGTACAGTTCTAAAATTGATGTATTGTTCTTTATTCTTTCAAGCATCCGAACACCAGATACATTATTTGAAGACCAGCCTCCATAGTCAAGTCTTCGAATCACTGTAACCTTTCGTTGGCGGAGGGCCATGGGTTCGAGTCCTACTACCGACTGTGTCCCTTTATATGAGAAAGTTAACACTTTCTTACTATGGATTGGGGTCTAGTCCTGGTACTTCCGAAGAACAATGGTTAGGTAAACTGTCAGCCTCGTATGACTTGACTGTTAGCCGTTCAACTAATAAAAAAGCAACCAAAAAATATGCATATATTATATGTAGAATAACAGTATTTTCTGTTTTTGCAGAGTCTGCTAAGGTTCCAAATACTGCCCAGCAGAGAAAAAGGAAGTATCAACCAAAAACAAGACCAGATGTACAAATGGCAGATTATGTATGTATAATCAAGTTTGTGTTTTATTATGTGACCGGCTAATGGTACTTTGCGGAACGGAACGGAACAAGTTAAGAGGCACCCCACGGGGTATAATCAAAATGTAAAAAACAATGCTTTCAAACTAATCTGACCACCATCTCTGATAAAAAATAACCTATCGCATCCGATTCATTGTCCTGGTTAGTCGCATGTTAGTGACAAATGAAGACTGTTCTTCTTTTCACTTACAGTTTAATTGTAGCTGTATCAATATAATTGTAACTCTATGTACTATCTAAAAAAATTTTAAACTGAGAATGTGTGTCAATGCTTGCAAAACGTATGAGCTGCAGATTAAGCAGTGCACGAAACTAGTCAGTTGGTTGTCTGTGGTACAAGCTGAAATCACATCAAGTAAAATATTTCTTGTTCCGTTCCGTTCCGCAAAATACCATTACCTATATAGCTATTGGTACTTTGCGGAACGGAACGGAACCAAGTCAGGAATAAAGCTCAGCTGGATGCAATGTAGAAATGACTAATCCGAATATGTTATAAACATCACCAGAAGTTCAGTCGTAATGTGTCAGATGTAATCATTACTTAAAGATTACAGAAAGAAATTTCTTCTTTTCACTTACAGATTGTAGGTGCATACTTGTTACTCGTATTCTATGTACTATTTACAAAATTACAGACTGAGAACTGGTGCCAATGCTTGCAAAACTTATTTGTTGCAGAAGCAGTGCTTGAAACTAGTCAGTTGGTTGTCTGCGGTACAAGCTGAAATCATATCAAGTAAAGTATTTCTTGTTCTGTTCCGTTCCGCAAAATACCATTACCTATATAGCTAATGGTACTTTGCGGAACGGAACGGAACCAAGTTAGGAATAAAGCTCAGCTGCATCTAATGTAAAACATGACTTATCTGAATATGTTATAACCATCACCAGAAGTTCAATCGTAATGTGTCAGATGTAATCATTACTTGAAGATCACAGAAAGAAAATTCTTTTTTTCACTTACGGATTGTAGGTGTATACTTGTTACTCTGATTCTATATACTATCTACAAAATTAGAAACTGAGAATGGGTGACAATGCTTGCAAAACGTATTTGTTGCAGTAGCAATGCTTGAAACTAGTCAGTTGGTCGTCTGTGGTACAAGCTGGAATCACATCAAGCAAAATATTTCTTGTTCCGTTCCGCAAAGTACCATTACCTATATAGCTAATGGTACTTTGCGGAACGGAACAGAACCAAGTCAGGAATAAAGCTCAGCTGCATCTAATGTAGAACTAACTAGTCTGAATATGTTATAAGCATCACCAGAAGTTAAATCATAATAGTGTGTCAGATGTAATCATTACTTGAAGATTACAGCAAGATCATTCTTTTTTTCACTTAAATATTGTAAGTGTATACTTGTTACTCTGATTCTATGTACTATCTACAAATTTAGAAACTGAGAATGTGTGCCAATGCTTGCAAAATGCATTTGTTGAAGAATCAGTGCATGAAACTAGTCAGTTGGTTGTCTGTGGTGCAAGCTGAAATCACATCAAGTAAAATATTTCTTGTTCCGTTCCGTTCCGCAAAATACCATTACCTATATAGCTAATGGTACTTTGCGGAACGGAACGGAACCAAGTCAGAAATAAAGCTCAGCTGCATCTAATGTAGAAATGACTTATCTGAATATGTTATAAACATCAACAGAAGTTAAATCATAATTTGTCAGATGTAATCATTACTTGACGATTACAGCAAGACCATCCTTCTTTTCACTTACAGGTAGGTGCATACTTGTTACTCTGATTCTATGTACTATCTACAAATTTAGAAACTGAGAATGTGTGCCAATGACTGCAAAACGCATTTGTTGCAGAATCAGTGCATGAAACTAGTCAGTTGGTCGTCTGTGGTGCAAGCTGAAATCACATCAAGTAAAATATTTCTTGTTCCGTTCCGTTCCGCAAAATACCATTACCTATATAGCTAATGGTACTTTGCGGAACGGAAGGGAACCAAGTCAGTAATAAAGCTCAGCTGCATCTAATGTAGAACTGACTTTGAGTCTGAATATGTTATAAACATCAACAGAAGTTAAATCATAATGTGTCAGATGTAATCCTTACTTGGCGATTACAGCAAGATCATTCTTTTTTTTCCCTTACAGATTGTAGGTGTATACTTGTTACTCTGATTCTATTTACTATCTACAAAATTAGAAACTGAGAATGGGTGCCAATGCTTGCGAAACGTATTTGTTGCAGAAGCAGTGCTTGAAACTAGTCAGTTGGTCGTCTGTGGTACAAGCTGAAATCACATCAAGCAAAATATGTCTTGTTCCGTTCCGTTCCGCAAAATACCATTACCTATATAGCTAATTGTACTTTGCGGAACGGAACGGAACCAAGTCAGGAATAAAGCTCAGCTGCATCTAATGTAGAACTGACTAGTCTGAATATGTTATAAACATCAACAGAAATTAAATCATAATGTGTCAGATGTAATCCTTACTTGAAAATTACAATAAGATCATTCTTCTTTTCACTTACATACTGTAGGTGTATACTTGTTACTCTGATTCTATGTACTATTTACAAAATTAGAAACTGAGAATGGGTGCCAATGCTTGCAAAACGTATTTGCTGCAGAAGCAGTGCTTGAAACTAGTCTGTTGGTTGTCTGTGGTACAAGCTGAAATCACATCAAGTAAAATATTTCTTGTTCCGTTCCGTTCCGCAAAATACCATTACCTATATAGCTAATATGGTACTTTGCGGAACGAAACGGAACCAAGTTAGGAATAAAGCTCAGCTGCATCTATTGTAGAACTGACTAATCTTAATATGTTATAAACATCAACAGAAGTGAAATCATACTGTGTCAGATGTAATCATTACTTGAAGATTACAGCAAAATCATTCTTCTTTTCACTTACAGATTGTAAGTATATACTTGTTACTCGGATTCTATGTACTATCTACAAATTTAGAAACTGAGAATGTGTGCCAATGCTTGCAAAACGCATTTGTTGCAGAATCAGTGCATGAAACTAGTCAGTTGGTTGTCTGTGGTGCAAGCTGAAATCACATCAAGTAAAATATTTCTTGTTCCGTTTCGTTCCGCAAAATACCATTACCTATAAAGCTCAGCTGCATCTAATGTAGAAATGACTAATCTGAATATGTTATAAACATCACCAGAAGTTCAATCATAATGTGTGAGATTTAATCATTACTTGAATATTACTACATGACCCTCTGGACGGGGCCTCTTTCCCCCCACCCCCAGGGGCATAGCTTGAGTAATCTTGTTAGAGAGCCACTAGGCAATGCTACATACCAAATATCAAAAGCCTAGGCCTTGAATTTTCAGTCAAGAAGATTTTAAAAGTTTTTTTCCTATGTAAGTCAATGTAAAACTTGAGACCCCAACAGCGGGACCTCTTTTCACCCCAGGGGCTTAATTTGAATGATTTTGGTAGGGAACCAAAAGGCAATGTTACATACTAAATATCAAAGGCCTAGGTCTTTTGGTTTCAGACAAGACAATGTTTAAGTTTTTTCTCTATATAAGTCTATGTAAAACGTGGGACCACCGGGATGGGGCCTCTTTTCATCCCAGGGGCATATTTTGAACAATCTGTATAGAGGACCATTAGATGATACCGCAGGCCAAATATTAAGGCTCTATTCCTTGTGGTTTTGGACAAGAAATTTTCAAAGTTTTCCGTTAACACCCCTGAAACTAGTACAAAGATGCCCTTTTTACTTATCTTTTATAATATAGGAACACTTAAATAAATTTTACATACTGAATAAAGTTTAAGATATAACAAGAAACTTTAAGTAGTTCTCACATAGTCTGATGCCCAAAACAAACAAAAAAAAGTCGTCTACCTACCTACCCTATTTTATTTTTCAGAGCCGTTAGCGGGAACAAGTAACTTTTTTCAGGCCTTACAGTTTCCATTTTTCATATTTTCGGTGATTTTTTTATTTAAATATGTAATGAAATATTTCATCAAGTAAGTTGAAAAAAACGACAGTGTTCATTTTACTTGATTAAATAATATACGAGTCGAATATTCATAAATCCTTAACACATAACTAAAACACGTGCCCGCAGAAACGTCGCAGGAACCGAATTAGATCTGTATAATAACCATGGAAGCATATCTATGGAGTATATTCAACTTAATTTCTTGTATTAAATCAAAAACTTTTTCTTTGACACGAAATACTGTTGCTGTACGTACACCATGGGTGGTTTATAGTACAGAAATATGCATTCATTTGTAAAGCGTTTTAATAAGAAAAAAAATGTCAAAAGTGTTGCAAACTTCTGTCAACAGTTTTACAAAATAAAAGCAGGTCATTATACTGAAGTTACAGTTGAATGTGATATCTTTTAAGTTGGTTCCGTTCCGTTCCGCAAAATACCAATACCCATATAGGTAATGGTATTTAACGGAACGGAACGGAACAGGATAGATTTATTTTAATGACACTATTAAAAATTTATTTTAATGACACTATTAAAATAATTTAATTGAGTTAATATATGGTATTATAGAATTCCGAATACAGTCGACATTGTATTAAATGAATTTCAGTCAGATGAAAAGGAAAGTTATTTTAACTGGTAATGTAACTGTATTTATTATGAACATACATGTATTATGTGTTTCAAAATCTGTTTTAACACCGTGAACACTTTTCCAAGTCCACAAACCGTGAAAATTATGGCTAGTTTGTTTGTCAGTTTTACTGATACAAAGGTTAATTGCATTCAGTCACGTGCAAAACGTACTCGCTAATTACACAAATGAAGAAATGCGGTAGAATTTTGATACCCGATCGCTTAATAGGTACTTTTGCCGAATAATTTACCTGTCGGGACTACATTATTGTGGTCACTAGTCGTTTAGTAGAAGTCTTTTAATGGAATGAATTTATATACTGGAAACGTTCGGGAGGGATTTTGACTGGTCGTTTAATACAAAATTTGCTGAATAGAGATGGTCGCAAGTTCGATGTCGATTGTATTAGTTTTTATTCATATCAGAAATTTTCGAAATTTTCAAGACATATTTTACAACATTGCAGCTAGGGTCATGGTCAATTCATAGGTGATTTGCAGCACAAGAATATGCATGCGCCGACCTGTGGGACGTTTTTTCGGGGGAAATATTTGTCACTTAAATGGGGTAAACCATGAACGAAATGACTTTCTTTGTTGGTTCCGTTTCGTTCCGCAAAATACCATAGCCATATAGGTAATGGTATTTAACGGAACGGAACGGAACATGATAAATTTATTTCTAATAGGACTATCAAATACTTCAATTAGTGAATTGATGATATAATAACGGAACTCCGTATAGTAGTTTTTATTATAACGGGTGGTTTCGTAATTTTCAAGCCTATTTTAACATATTATTATTGTAACACTTTGCGTTGGGGGTCAGGTCATGGATGATTTGCAGCAAAAGAATGTGTATTTGAATTGGTGCTTTCAGTTGTGTACTTTTTTTACTATATTCTGGAGTGTGATGTTTGGTGCAGGTCTTAAGACGACGTACATAATGCTTTGGTTTTAGTTGTTTTAAACCGTGATGGGCTTCCATAGTCGTTGAAGAGTTAGCTCCCTTATATAGTTTCGACGCCATTTGCTTTGCTTTACTGGGCGAATTTAGTCCATTTATACGGCCCTATGGTGTAAGTAATGACCCTTTTTGTTTATCTACAATGAAATATGCATGTTTACGTTTAAAGGTTAATCTTCTTCTTGTCGTTCGCATCTGCACTGTCAGACCAGTAGCCTCGATGAAACTTGTGGTTTGCCGAAGATCCTCAATGCCTCCATACAGTTTCTGGTGGATTGAGGTATCTATCGGCCAAGTCGCAACTCGCTCCTGGTCATGCCTTTTACATCTCTGAAGTATATGCTCCGCAGTCTGATCTTCTTCACCACATGGACAAGTTGCGATGAAAGGTTAATTAAAATGAGTGAATGCTGAAAGTACACAAAAAACATACTAATCACAAATATAAGGTTCACAAAAATAAATCATTACAATTTACAAATATACTTGTAACTGGAACAACTGACACGTATTAAACCTTCCTGCTTGTAATAATACAAAACCTTTAGTCTGTTAAGCATTTAGCACAGTAATTTAACACCGAATCTTTTAAAACAGCACTATTCAATCTCTAGTAACATTTAGTGCATTATGATCTAATGACCCGACCGATTTATATACCGTAGGTACAGAGTTTAGCTAGGAATAAATAATAATGCGATATAGCGTCTAACAATGCGGAAATTTGCTCATCTTAATTTACCTTAAACATAAACATGCATTTTACGGTGAAAAAAACAAAAAGAAACATAACTTACACCAAGGGGCCACATAAATGGACTAAATTACAAAAAATAAACTCGCCGAGGTTAGCATTGCAAAATGGCGTGAAACTATTAAGGGAGCTAACTCTTTAACGACTAGTCAAGCCCACCAAGGTTCAAAACAACTAAAAAAAATTCCATAGCACTATGCAGGTCTTCTTAAGACCCGCACCAAACATTACAATATGCACTGATCAATAGGGCGTTTTCAGGGGTTGTATTCTGTCGCCGGTGTTTGTAAATCTGAGCTGCTCATCGTAATGATGTCACCGATGAATGTGAAATCTTGTTTTAGTTTGTTCAGTTTGGCGATTTGTCCTTCAGGGGTAAGACTTTGTAAACAGTACTGGAAAATTAGCGCCAGTCATTGTAATGACGTGGGGGTGAATGTGGGATATTTTCTTTGATGTTTCCGTTCCGTTCAGCAAAGTACCATTAGCTATATAGGTAATGGTATTTTGCGGAACGGAACGGAACAAGAAATATTTTCAGCTTGTACCACAGACAACCAACTGACTATTTCATGCACTGCTTCTGCAACAAATACGTTTTGCAAGCATTGGAACACATTCTCAGTTTCTAAATTTGTAGATAGTACATAGACTCCGAGTAAAAAGTATACACCTACAAACTGTAAGTGAAAAGACAAACGGTCTTGCTATAATCTTCAAGAAATGATTACATCTGACACATTATGATTTAACTTCTGTTGATGTTTATACCATATTCAGATTAGTCAGTTCTACATTAGATGCAGCCCGCCCGCTTAGCTCAGTAGGGAGAGCGTTGGTCTACGAATCGCAGGGTCGCAAGTTTGATCCCCGGGCGGGGCGTATGTTCTCCGTGACGCTTTGATAAAAGACATTGTGTCTGAAATTATTCCTCCTCCACTTCTGATAATTCATCTGGGGAAGTTGGCAGTTACTTGCGGAGAACAGGTTTATACTGGTACAGAATCCAGGAACACTGGTTAGGTTAAATGCCCGCCGTTACATGACTGAAATACTGTTGAAAAACGGCGTTAAACACAAAACAAATCAATAAATAACCATTAGATGCAGCTGAGCTTTATTTCTGACTTGGTTCTGTTCCGTTTCGCAAAATACCATTAGCTATATAGGTAATGGTATTTTGCGGAACGGAACGGAACAAGAAATATTTTACTTGATGTGATTTCAGCTTGCACTACGGACAACCAACTGACTAGTTTCAAGCACTGCTTCTGCAGCAAATACGTTTTGCAAGCATTGGCACCCATTCTCAGTTTCTAATTTTGTAGATAGTAAATAGTAATCGAGTAACAAGTATACACCCCACAAACTGTAAGTGAAAAGAAGAACTGTCCGACTGTAATCTTCAAGTAATGATTACATTTGACACATTTCGATTTAACTTCTGTGATGCTTATAACATATTCAGATTAGTTATTTCTACATTAGATGCAGCTGAGCTTTATTCCTGACTTGGTTCCGTTCCGTTCCGCAAAGTACCATTAGCTATATAGGTAATGGTATTTTGCGGAACGGAACGGAACAAGAAATATTTTGCTTGATGTGATTTCAGCTTGTACCACTGACTACCAACTGAGTAGTTTCAAGCACTGCTTCTGCAGCAAATACGTTTTGCAAGCATTGGTACCCATTCTCATTTCTAATTTTGTAAATAGTACATAGAATCAGAGTAACAAGTATACACCTACAATCTGTAAGTGAAAAGAAGAATGATCTTGTTGTAATATTCAAGTAATGATTACATGACACAGTATGATTTAACTTCTGTTGATGTTTATAACATATTAAGATTAGTCATTTCTACATTAGATGCAGCTGAGCTTTATTCCTGACTTGGTTCTGTTCCGTTTCGCAAAGTACCATTAGCTATATAGGTAATGGTATTTTGCGGAACGGAACAAGAAATATTTTACTTGGTGTGATTTCAGCTTGTACCACAGTTAACCAACTGAGTAGTTTCAAGCACTGCTTCTGCAGCAAATACGTTTTGCAAGCATTGGCACACATTCTCAGTTTCTAATTTTGTAAATAGTACATAGAATCAGGGTAACAAGTATACACCTACAATCTGTAAGTTAAGGTATTAGGCCCATAATAGAGTACCTCATTTTTGAAGAGTATTCAATTTCTACCATAAACCTACTTTGACTGCAATTTTCAGGGGGGCGTAGGTTCAAGCCCCACTGGGACCAAAATTGTTTTTCCTTATTTTCCTTTTTTTCTTGTAAGTTTTTACTTCTTTCAAGACTTGTTATTGATTTATTGTACAAAAGTGGGGAAAAATGATTTGATAAGCGATTTCTTGCTGTTCAAAGTGAATTTACCTCTGAAACAGAAGGGGTAGAGTTAGACGTCTTTAAAAATACTGAGTTACATGCGGTAAAAGTTCTCTATTTTGCCTTCATTCTTTAGATTACATATTGTGGAAGAAATGTAGGTAGGTTTTACTTCTGCCCCAAAGTTATTTTTGAATGAAGTGAGCAAAATTCAAAACAGACCCACAGGATTCGACCTTAATTTTTCAATGTTGGAGTTAGAATTCTGTCTCATTAAATCCGTTTACTCGAGGCACCCTAGAAATAATGATACTGACAGTTTTTATTTTAAGTTTTATGATTGTTTACCAATAGTTTGATGTTTCTTTCATAAAAAATAATGGTATAATGAATTCTCTGCTAACGTTTTGGATAAAGGCCACCACTTTGAAATTTGTCTCTACTTGAGCTTGAGGAAATACCATAAATTACACAAAATTTATAAAAAACGGCACGGTAAAAGTTTTTAAAAATGTGCAATTAAGTGCGAAGCACGGTCAACTGTAAGAATATACCCAGCAAATGCCATTTTTTAAACATTACTATTAGGGGCCTAATACCTTAAAAGAAGAATGATCTTGTTGTAATCTTCAAGTAAGGATTACATCTGACACATTATGATTTAACTTCTGGTGACGTTTATAACATATTCAGACTAGTCAGTTCTACATTATGATAATTAGATGCAGCTGAGCTTTATTCCTGACTTGGTTCCGTTCCGTTCCGCAAAGTACCATTAGCTATATAGGTAATGGTATTTTGCGGAACGGAACGGAACAAGAAATATTTTACTTGATTGTGATTTCAGCTTGTACCACAGACAACTAACTGACTAGTTTCAAGCACTGCTTATGCAACAAATACGTTTTGCAAACATTGGCACAAATTCTCAGTATGTAATTTTGTAGATAGTACATAGAATCCGAGTAGCAAGTATACACCTACAGTATGTAAGTGAAAAGAAAAATGATCTTGTTGTAATCTTCAAGTAAGGATTACATCTGACACAGTATGATTTCACTTCTGTTGATGTTTATAACATACTAAGATTAGTCAGTTCTACATTAGATCCAGCTGAGCTTTATTCCTGACTTGGTTCCGTTCCGTTCCGCAAAGTACCATTAACTATATAGGTAATGGTATTTTGCGGAACGGAACGGAACAAGAAATATTTTACTTGATTGTGATTTCAGCTTGTACCACAGACAACTAACTGACTAGTTTCTAGCACTGCTTATGCAACAAATACGTTTTGCAAACATTGGCACAAATTCTCAGTATGTAATTTTGTAGATAGTACATAGAATCCGAGTACAAGTATACACCTACAGTATGTAAGTGAAAAGAAAAATGATCTTGTTGTAATCTTCAGTAAGGATTACATCTGACACAGTATGATTTCACTTCTGTTGATGTTTATAACATACTAAGATTAGTCAGTTTCTACATTAGATCCAGCTGAGCTTTATTCCTGACTTGGTTCCGTTCCGTTCCGCAAGTACCATTAACTATATAGGTAATGGTATTTGCGAACGAAACGGAACAAGAAATATTTACTTGATTGATTCAGCTTGTACCGCAGACAACCAACTGACTAGTTTCAATCACTGCTTCTGCAACAAATACGTTTTGCAGTCATTGGCACCAATTCCAGTTTGTGATTTGTAGATAGTACATAGAAACCGAGTAACAAGTACACATTTTACAGTCTGTAGTGAAAAGAAGAATTTTCTTTCTGTAATCTTCAGTAATGATTACAACTGACACATTACGATTGAACTTCTGGTGATGTTATAACATATTCGGATTAGTCATTTCTTCATTAGATGCAGCTGAGCTTTATTCCTGACTTGGTTCCGTTCCGTTCCGCAAAGTACCAATAGCTATATAGGTAATGGTATTTTGCGGAACGGAACGGAACAAGAAATATTTTACTTGATTGATTTTAGCTTGTACCACAGACAACCAACTGACTAGTTTCGTGCACTGCTTCTGCAGCTCAAACGTTTTGTAAGCATTGACACGCATTCTCAGTTTCAAATTCTGTAGATAGTACATAGAGTTACAATTATATCGATACAGCTACAATTAAACTGTAAGTGAAAAGTAGAACAGTCTTCATTTGTCACTAACATGCGACTTAAACCAGGACAATGAATCGAATGCGATAGGTTATATTTTTTATCAGAGATGGTGGTCAGATTAGTTTGAAAGCATTGGTTTTTACATTTTGATTATACCCCGTGGGGTGCCTCTTAACTTGTTCCGTCCCGTTCCGCAAAGTACCATTAGCCATGTGACCTGAAAGGCAAGCATATTGTTGTGGCTTTGTCTTAATGTCTCACCATTTGCCTGTCACACTTGTTCAACTTCAAAGCATAATTTTTAAAAGTATAAGTGGCATTTGATTGAAACTTCACACATTATAGAGGGCATTGAGACAAAGTAGGGTGTCAAAGAACCTGAACTCTACCTTACCAAGTTTTGAATTGTCTTCCCTTTTTATATCAATCAATCAACTTTATTAGAAAAATCAGCTATTAGATCTGCCTTTGGCCATTTACCATGCAAAATATAATATATGGCAAAGTATACAAAGTAATGTTTTATTGGAACATACTTGTAAAGGCATTTGATTGAAGCTTCACATAATGATAGAGGCATTTTATAAACATGTTTCAGTTTTCCATAAAATACAAGTTGTGTCTATATTATGCTTTTTTGTAATTTTCAGATTGAAATTGGACCAAGCGATGTCATTCCAGACAACTTCCATCTGCTGGCCCCAGGTGCTTCCATAGCGGTCAATACCCTATGGCTGCACGACATTCTGTCGTCTTTGACAAAGCAAAGACAGAAAAGGGAGAAAAAAGCCGACAAAAAAGGATTGACAATAAGGGAAGACAGGAATGTAGAAATCCTAAAGCGGCTGATGGATGGCTTCTTTGATCCCTGGGACCTTGCTGTGGAGGGAGGCACAGCAAGTTTTAAGGACAATGCTGTATTTAATGCTTTACAGTGTAAGAAAATTTGTATCCATTATAATGATATAGCCTTAAAGTTAAAACTTGTATTTATTTTCAAAAGCTTAATAAATTCTTAGGCTAAAGTAACTAGCCCTTGACTGACTAAACAAGAGGACCATGATGGTCCTGAATCGCTCACCTATCCCCACATGACCCAGTGTTGAACTGAGTATGAAGTCGTTATTTCTATTATTTGTCATAGTGACCTAGGTTTTGAGCATATGTGACCTAGATATCATCAAGATAAAAAATTCTGACCAATTTTCATGAACTCCATTGAAAAATATGACCTCTAGAGAGGTCACAAGGTTTTTCTATTATTTGACCTAATGACCTAGTTTTTGAAGGTACGTGACCCACTTTTAAACTTGACCTAGATATCATCAAGGTGAACAATCTCACCGATTTTCATGAAGATCTCGTGAAAAATATGGCCTCTAGAGAGGTCACAAGGTTTTTCTATTTTTCGACCTACTGACCTAGTTTTTGACCGCACATGACCCAGTTACGAACTTGACCTAGATATCATCAAGCTGAACATTCTCATTAATTTTCATGAAGATCCATTGAGAAATATGGCCTCTAGAAAGGTCACAAGGTTTTTCTATTTTTAGACCTACTGACCTAGTTTTTGACCGCACGTGACCCAGTTTCGAATTTGATCTAGATATCATCAAGGTGAACATTCTGACCTATTTCCATGAAGATCTCTTGAAAAATATGGCCTCTAAAGAGGTCACAAGGTTTTTCTATTTTTAGATCTACTGACCTAGTTATTGACCGCACATGACCCAGTTTCGAACCTGACCTAGATATCATCAAGGTGAACATTCTGACCAATTTTCATACAGATCCCGCGAAAAATATGGCCTCTAGAGAGGTCACAAATTTTTTTCTATTTTCAGACCTACTGACCTAGTTTTTGACCGCACGTGACCCAGTTGAGCTAGAGATCATCAAGGTGAACATTCTGACCAATTTCTATGAAGATCCATTGAGAAATATGGCCTCTAGAGAGGTCACAAGGTTTTTCTATTTTTAGACCTACTGACCTAGTTTTTGACCCCACGTGACCCAGTTTCGAACTTGACCTAGATATCATCTAGGTTAACATTCTGACCAATATTCATGAAGATCTCTTGAAAAATATGGCCTCTAGAGAGGTCACAATGTTTTTCTATTTTTAGATCTACTGACCTAGTTTTTGACCCCACGTGACCCAGTTTCGAACTTGATCTAGATATCATCAAGATGAACAATCTGACTAATTTTCATGAAGATCCATTGAGAAATATGGCCTCTAGAGAGGTCACAAGGTTTTTCTATTTTTAGACCTACTGACCTAGTTTTTGACCCCACGTGACCCAGTTTCGAACTTGACCTAGATATCATCAAGGTGAACATTCTGACCAATATTCATGAAGATCTCTTGAAAAAAATAGCCTCTAGAGAGTTCACAAGGTTTTTCTATTTTTAGATCTACTGACCTAGTTTTTGACCCCACGTGACCCAGTTTCGAACTTGACCTAGATATCATCAAGATGAACATTCTGACCAATTTTCATGAAGATCCATTGAGAAATATGGCCTCTAGAGAGGTCACAAGGTTTTTCTATTTTTAAACCTACTGACCTAGTTTTTGACCCCACGTGACCCAGTTTCGAACTTGACCTAGATATCATCAAGGTGAACATTCTGACCAATTTTCATGAAGATCTCATGAAAAATATGGCCTCTAGAGAGGTCACAAGGTTTTTCTATTTTTAGATCTACTGACCTAGTTTTTGACCGCACGTGACCCAGTTTCGAACTTGACCTAGATATCATCAAGATGAACATTCTGACCAACTTTCATAAAGATCCCATGAAAAATGTGACCTCTAGAGTGGTCACAAGCAAAAGTTTACGGACTGACGGACTGACGGACGGACGCACGGACGACGGACGCCACGCGATCACAAAAGCTCACCTTGTCACTTTGTGACAGGTGAGCTAATAAAAAACTGGGGCAGGCAGATAATGTGTGTCTAGGAACCAATTATTCCCTTACATTGTTAATCAATTAATTAATTCCTACAACGAATGGTTGAAATATTCTCTAGAGACAAGTTACAATAATAGTAAGTGCATATTTATTATTTTCATATTTGTTACATCTTATCTGAGCTGTTCTTAAATACTTTATTTTCAGTGTATGCAACACACCATCTTAAGATGTCCATTCCTGTCTTCAAAAAAGCTGGAACTCAAAAATGGTTTCAGCCAGACAGACTGTTAAAAGATGCAGGCAGCAAAGAACATCAAGTATAGATGATCAAATGGAAGATTAAAGTTCGTGAATTATGTTGTCCATGCTCTTAAGTCGAACATTTCTGATCCGATCTTCACCAAACTTAAACAAAACGTGTTTGACCATAGGTCCGCAATCAACTTCGCTTAATAGCCAAATCAGCCTAGGCACTTCAGAATTATAGCCCTTGAATTATCGAAAATCGGCCTGTTTACTCTTGTCTGTGGTCTAAGTCTATTTTTCATCGGATCGTCACTAAACTTGAATAACTTGTGCTGACCATTAGTCCTCAGCCGAGTTCAATAACTATCCAAGTCGGCCGCGGCACTTAGGAATTGGGTCACTGGCCAAGTCCCGCAAGTCCCATAAAGCTGACGTGCATTTTTGCTGAATTATGCCCGTTTTACTGACAAAATATTTTGTTTATTGACGAGCACTTTGAGTAGTCGAGTATGCTGTATTACTGACAGCTCTTGTTATACATGCACCTCTAGTCCTAGTGAAACATTAATGTGATTTATCAAATGTGCCACTTTTCCTAGTCAAAAAAAACATTACTGTGATTTTTATATATCTATTCAAACAACTTTATTGAGATTTTTATATATGTGATTTATATGCATGCATCTATAGTCTTAGTCATACAGACCTATATTAAACCAAGGTGATTTTACTTGAACCTATAGTTATAGTCAGACATCCATCAGTTGATTTTTATACATGTACATTGAATCAGAGTTAAGCTTATATGATTCTTTATGTGATATTTTTACATTTGATTGTTATGCAGTATTCAGTAGATTTTTTATGCATGTACCTCGATGTTCCAGAAGTGCATTATTCAACTGAAATTTACATTATCTCAGATTTAAGCCACACATTTGTTTGATTTTTAAACATGTATCTAAAGTTTAAGCCATCATTATTCAGGTGATCACATGTTCAAATCAGCATTCCTCAGGTTTTCCCTCTTAATATCTGTTAAACATTAGTATTAAGTTAAAATCTGATTATGCTGTTCAGCTCCTGTCTTTCTGTGGTCTGTTCACCTTTCTTAACAAATTATGAAAATGGCCAGCTAATCTTGATGCTTTTACTCGCAGTAGAATTACATTGAATTATGTCTTTTGATATCAAATATAGTTCAGAATGATTGTTTGAAGCTGTTTAATTAATAATCCATTGTTTCTACAGAATCCTTGTTAATGTATATAATTATACATATCAATAATTGTTCCCTTACTTGTGAGAATCGTATACATTTGTCACATGTATGTAAATAATGTATTGCTCATGTTTTCTTCATGTATTTTTTTTAATTACTTCCCTTTTACGTTACTATAAATAGCTTATTTTTAGTAACTTTTTTATTATTGGCGTAGGGAAAACACGAGACCAGTTTTCTGTGGTACAACATGGATGGTACCTCCAATTTTTAGGTGTATTTTATCATATCTATACCTTGTAAGATTTTTTTTTCTTTTTGGTTAAATTTCTTCCCTTTGTTGTTCCTGTCCTTTGGACTTAGATATTTTTTCTCAGGACCTTCTTGTCCTCAAGTGCAATGATAACAGGTGAGCGATATAGGGCCATCATGGCCCTCTTGTTTAACATATTCCTTTTAGTCTGTCGACTCACTTTCAAGTGTGATGAATGATTTGCAACAGAATTTTCGTACATATCAACATTGCTGGAAAAAGTCATTTTGCACATGCAGCCCATGCCTCAAATGGATTTAATCGAATTTGACAAATCTTTACACCAGTGACGTCACAGTTGCGTCAAAAATGTAGTCGTGTTATGCTTTTAACACAGTCCAATGTGATTTTTAAAATATAAGGGCCAAAAGGGTGTTAACTTTTCAGTTATGCTGCGTATATATATATATATATTTTAGCACATGTAATGAAAACTAAAAAAAAAACAGAGTATTTTGTTTGTATTTTGTTTAAATTTGTATTTTCATATCATATGTTTTGTTAGTATTTTGTTGGCAGTGTTTTGTTAGTGTTTTCTTAAGCACATACAATGAAACACTAACAAAACATACAATGAAACACTAACAAAACATAGATATTTTGTTAGTGTTTTGTATAATGAAACACCAACAAAACATACAATGAAACACTAACAAAACATAAGATATTTTGTTAGTGTTTTGTATAAACCTAATTTGCATATCATGTTTTATTGGTATTTTGTTAGCTCATTTGCATGTCATTTGCTATACTAATAAAACATCATCAAAACACAGTATAGTATTAGTGTTTTGTTATAGTGTTTTGTTTCCCCTTTTTTTTCGTTTGGGTGACTTGCCGTAAATTTTAGCAGATGGGACAATGCTGTATATGTCAACTGGGCCCTTTAAAGAGACCCTAAAATCTAAGTATGTATGTATCCAGTGATGATCAGTGAATGAAACATTTAGCGGTTTCCTTTTCCCGCCTTTTGTCTTCAGACTAACACAGGCTCTCTTTTGAATCTTAGTGAGCTTGTCAAACTTTGAACACTGTATTCGAAACCAGAAATGTTTTGATGGGTCTATCGTCGGGAAGAAATATTCTGCAGGAGCTAAATATACTCCATCGTCATTCGTTGCTGGTATAGAATTTGAGCTGGTATATTTCTTGTAGATATTTGTCAAGAAGTGTGGGCCTGTACTATCTAAAACATCCCACATGTGGGAAAAATATGGTAAATTGTCAATAAGTGATTTTAATAAAGGATGTTTCGCTCGACAACCCATAACTGCATTGATAACAAGGTGCTCGAAATTACCATATAAAATTGGGTGTTCATAAGGTTCCTGTGGCATAAAACAAGCATATTTCCTAAGAATCGGATCTAAATTTTGTAAACTCTCAACATCCATATCGGCATATACGCCACCAAATTCATACAATACAACATATCTGAGTGCGTCTGCTCTTCTTATGCCTTCGTGGTAATTGTCATACGTCTCAAGTAGATTTGGATGCCGCTCAGCTATCAATTTTCTAGCGCTTGCATCTGTCCATAACCAATATTCGTAACCTGGATTCTTTTCTAACCATGACTTCACCCAACCGATCAATTTACGAGGTATTTCCGTATCTTTCCATGTCTGGTGAATTATTCTCGGAATTCGAACGTCCCCTTCCATTGGAAATGTCTCAAACTCTGTTAAATGGAGCGGAGGATATTCGGCAATGTTGGTTTCGTCTACTGGCAAAACAAGGCTCCTATAGTCACCATGATCCAGTATTTGTTCGAACTTTATGATGTAATGCAACATCATAGTCACGATGCAGCATCCAAAAAGAGTCTTCAAAGTTTCTTTACGAGACAATGCATCCAGGTACCTAGCCACCTGGCCCATCTTTGCGGCCTCTGAAATGATAATCATTTTTTATAAAAACACTATGCATATACATTCAATTTATAATCATCATTTAGCAAAATTATTCCGACATTCTGTTGCCATATATTGCTAAATACTTACGAGAAGTAAAAATCATATCCTAACCTCTACAACAAACCTCAATTCTAAATACCTTCTCATAAAGGATAATTTATGTAACAGCTTCTACTTTAAGTCCAATAAATTCTGAAAATCAAAGCAAAATGATGTTTTATTAAAGATGTCCTAAGCTCATACGTTACTATAATTAGTTTGTCTTCAGATATTTACTTCACATATAGAAATCCTTATCAAATATATTCAACTTTACTAAATATATATACAATAATTGTGTATATAGAGCTATTGTAACAATGTATTCCTAATTAAATGTCCATCAGAAACAGTAACTGTTGATTGTTAAATATTTTAGCTACAGTACACATTTTTAGTGTGCGTAAAGGGTTAACTAGACATGTATTGCCAGCAAGTGTGCTATTTTAATATACTGTTCATATACAAAAACTTGTTAATTCTAAGTTAACATAATTATACTGTATGTAGTAAAGATTCATATTTTCAAATATGAAATTACATCTTGAAGTATATCACACACTTCATGCTCAAATGAATAAAAAAAGATATTACACATAAGAATTTGTACAATTCCTTATCTTTTCAAGGGTCACAATGCCTTTGTTTATGAAGTGGTTCATAAAATATAAATAGTACTAATTTTCTTGTTAAAGCCAATTTTTTTTTTATCATATATTTGTCAAAGATTTAAATACTGATAAGCATAGAGGAAAGTATTAATTAATCCATTGTTTTTATTACCTCCCTTTATGGCTCTAACTTTATTCTGTTCATGTACAATATTGAAAGCAATATTTTTCTAACCATGGAATTATGCATAATATATCTTTGGA
The DNA here is from genome assembly GCF_021730395.1 of Mercenaria mercenaria. Lineage (NCBI taxonomy): Eukaryota > Metazoa > Mollusca > Bivalvia > Venerida > Veneridae > Mercenaria > Mercenaria mercenaria. The sequence goes on from NC_069368.1 coordinate 28,523,152, forward strand.
GAGCTGCTTTATATATTTTTAACAAAAAATTTAAGCCTTAGGGCTGAAGTGCCATGTTGCTTATCACATAATTTAAAGTGACCCACTAATTACTTACAAAAATTGGCTACACATCATAAAGTGCTGAAAATAGGAAAATGAATAAAACTGTAAATGTTGAAGTCTTTGGCAGGTATTAATTAACAATAGTATATTATTAAATGCTTATGACACTATTAAGTGTTAATTAACAGCTGAAGATATTTGCTAAAAACAAACATTAACACTTATGCAGGAAATCCCTTCCAATTATTCAATAATCTACAAGTCTTAAATAGAAACCACTTTCAATCAATAAGATAACAATCGCACAATTGTCACAAATTCATCCAACATAGGACAAATCCACAAGTCCTTCCCCTCCCCTCCCCCAATAAAAACTTTCAAATTCAACAGATTTAAAAGAAATTTTAAAAATTCTATTTTCTTCAAAAAAGGCAATAATAATCAATTTTAAGCGGGATGAAGTGAAGTTTTTGACACAACTGGGAAAAATCAATGGTGGGATTTTGTCTGCCATTGTCAAACTGGGTGCACAACATTTCATCGAAACACGTTTTGTCAAACAGACAAATGGACGAAAAAACATTATCACTGCGGGGAATCACATGATCAAAATAATCTCTAAACCAAAATAAATTTATGAATAATGTCGGATAATATTGAAGAATCTTTTGCTGTAAATCTAAGATACAGCCTATCATACACAAACATACATGTATCCTAAAACTACATAGATTTCAATCACAAACACCTTTTGGTTATCTGGAACACTTCAAGAAACTGATACTTTTTATTTCCTTAGTGTTTGTAATTACAGGATGTCTATCATTATTGTCAACTGCATGATAATTTAACAATTTTCATTAGTCATATGATAGGCTATGTTTAAATTTCATATCTTATCATGACAGGAAATTTATTCATGTTCTTCAAAATATAACTTTGGTTTAGATATTATTTTGATCATGTGATTCCCCACTGTGATTATGCCTAATGGACATTAAGCAGAATGTGACAATTAGTCCATAAAATTAACAGGCCATGACACTTGGTCGAAAATAAATTATAGATAATTACCCGAATTAAAGGATCAGTAAACGCCTAAAGGTGTTCCCTGTTGTTTTGGTCCTTTTGATTAGAAAGAATATTAGACGAATTATGTTCACAAATGAGAAATCATAATCTGGCCTACCGACAACAATAGTTATAGACTAACTGATTAATATTATATATGATTATGTATTCATTAATATAATATTAAAAGAGTGATAAATATAGAAATATCACTGAGTGAACAAGAATTTGCCTTTAAATAAAAAAGAATCTTGTACGTTGTTAAGTTTTTCTATAAGGCCTATCATGGAAAGAAACCCATTCAACTTTTTCATTAGTTCTAAAGGTGGAAGGAAACTTTCTTTCAAAGGATTTTCCTACAATAAATTGTAGCCTTGATGATCCGACTCAAAATTTGTTTACGATTTTTTTTATTTAATACAATTAAACAAATGTCAATGCTGTCATATACTGCTGCTAATTTCTCTGTCAAGCCCACTGGCGAAAAATAGTCAACCTTGGGCTCTGGGCTCAGTACATCGCTGACGAACAATTGGCTCTTTCACTTAGAATGTTCACTGCTTTGGCTTTTGTGCTCGTGGAGCATGTATACCAAGTCTACTGAATACAATACCTTTTCTTACAATCGGAAAAGTGGGTGAGTTAAATTCGACTAAATTCGACCAAATTCGACGAAAATTCAGTTAAATATACACTCGACATAATGTCCTATGAGACCAATAATTGTACACTCCACTAATTGTCTTTTCTGTCTAACGTCTTTTCGACCTAATGTCTTTCAACGAATAGTACGTCATGGATGCGGTCAAACTGCACTGGGGCATTTTGTCCGTATTCCTAATTCATCTTCAGGTCAGTAAAATGTGGTGCATTTTATGACATGAGTAAGAACATTTTTCGTGATCAACACTGATTTCTGGTTATACAATATTGACAAAATCGTCTCCAACAAAAACCTAAAAAAAAATAGTGATGTCAGATTTATTTCAATTAAGCAGATAGTGTAGTTCTTTAAGTGTTTAGATGGCTTTTAACCACACTGAACTTTTTGCGACTCCTTGAATCTCGCTAGCCATCCTTAGATGATTTGCAAGAAATCTCAATGTATTTTTTACCCACCTAAATGCATAGAAATTGCATTCAATGCTTGTATTTATATTTTAACACTAGCTTATGCACAAAAAATAGTTTGCTCTCCATGAGTATGTCAAAATTAAAACAAGAGGGTCAGGATGACCCTGGATCGCTCACCTGAGTAATATGAGCTAGATGTTTCAAATGTCAAACTGATGATAAAATATATAAGAAAGTCAGTAGGTCACGTTCATGGTCAATGAAATTCAGTTTTATGATTTGTGTGCAAAACTGTGTATGTCATCAAAATTTCAAGGCTGTATCTTAAAAAACAAGAAAGTAGGTCAGTAGGTCAAGGCCACAGCCAAGTGACATCATATTACTTGGGGTCATCAGGTGATTATAATTAAACAGTCTTGGAAATAGGATCAGATGATTTTTTAAGTATTTTTCCTATATAACTCACATAATAACTAAGTGACCCCAGGGCGGGGGCTCTTTTAACCCCAGGGGCATAATTTGAATAATTTTGGTAAAAGACTACTAGACAATGCATGATACCAAATATCAAAAGCCTAGGTCGTATGGTTTCAGACAAGAAGATTTTTAAAGTTTTTTCCTATATAAGTCTATATAAAACTTGGGACCCCAAGACCAGGGCCTCTTTTCACCCAAGGGGTACAATTTGAACAATTTTGGTTGAATACTATAAGACAATGCTACAAACCAAATATCAAAGGTCTAAGTGTTGTGGTTTCAGACAAGAAGATTTTTAAACTTTTTTTCCTATATAAGTCTATGTAAAACTTGGGACTCCCGGGGCGGGGCCATATTTGACCCTAGGGGGATAATTTGAAAATCTTGGTAGAGGACCACTAGATGATGCTACATACCAAATATCAAAGCCCTAGGCCATGTAGTTTTGTACGAGAAGATTTTCAAAGTTTTCCCTATATAAGTCTATATAAACCATGTGACCCCCGGGGCAGGGCCATATTTGACCCTAGGGGGATAATTTGAATAATTTTGGTAGAGGACCACTAGATGATGCTACACACCAGATATCAAAGCCCTAGGCCCTGTGGTTTTAGACAAGAAGATTTTTAAAGTTTTTCCTTTCGGCGGCCATGGCAACCAGAGTTCTGCATTGAATTCAATTCTTTGAACAATTTTGAAAGGGGGCCCAAGGATCATTCCTGTGAAGTTTGATGTAATTCTGCCCAGAGGTTTTCAAGAAGAAGAATTTTTTAGAAACTGTTGACGGACGACGCACCACGACAACACACGACGGACATCAAGCGGTCACAATAGCTCACCTTGTCACTTTGTGACAGGTAAGCTAAAAAACATCCATAAAGTGGTCTTTTCAACATCTAAATAGAACAGCTAGAAAGACTTGCTCCATTTAAATTGCAATTCACCTTTAGATAAAAATACAGTTCCTGCTTTTAACTTAAAACTAGAACTGTCGCAGAAGTGACGAATACCCCCACAATACAGTCTTGTCACAGAAGAATGGCAACTATAAGAAAGATATGGCCACAAGAAGGTGCAATTTAAATCGAACTTGACCTGTTTTTTATGATGTTACACCTGTGTACCAAAAACAACTAAATCTGTCAAGAACTGTCACTGGAGTGTTTAATGACTCCAATGCTGGATGAATATTGCACAATAGCTTGAATCTGTGTTAAAAAATATCAGATAGTATATTAAAGAGAGGTACAGATAAAGTGTATCAAAACACTATAAGTATAATTCTAAGCAAAATGGGGGCATAATTCAGGACATATTGGTGCAAGAGTTATGCACCTTGTGTCATACGATGTGGGTGATGAGGTGGAACAACTACTTCAAGTTTGAAATAAATGCATTTCGTAATAACTGAGATATAGTGAAAATACATCAAAATTAACCTTGAATTTTAAGTAAAAGGGGGCATAATTCATGATAAATTGGTGTCAGAGTTATGCACCTTGTGTCACATGATGTGGGTGATAAGGTGGAACATCTATTTTAAGTTTGAATCAAATCCATAGTAATAAATGAGATAGAGTGAAAGTGTATCAAAACTTATACCTGAAATTCTAAGTAAAAAGGGGGCATAATTTATGAAATATTGGTGCAAGAGTTATGGCCCTTGTATCATATGATATGGGTGATGATGTTGAACAACTATTTTACGTTTGAATCAAATCCATTTAAAAATAAAACCCTTCCAGGCACATAGAAGTTATGGAGCAAAAAACAAATATCTAACCTTTGACCTTGAATTGTGACCTTGACCTTTGACCATCAGGCATAGGTGACGTGTTCAACACGTCATCTGGTCTTGAGGAATAATAATAAGTTAAACTAAAATCCTTCCAGGAATACAGATTTTGGGATGCGTTGGGACATGCCAAACTGACACCTATATAGCCCCCACAAACATGTTTGGTGGGGGTATGATAATAATTTTACAAACTTGCAATAAATTTAGGCCAAATATATAATTTTCATTGCAAATCTGTGACAAATATAATACAACAGTTCATTAACTTATAGCATTTCCTTGGCTAAGAATCGTTCTTCAAATTCAGACACTATATTTTACTCTACTCATGTTGGGAAAGCAACTCAAATTTTAAAAATACCTCAGTGTAAATCTAACACATATTACATACTCAGAGGGCATAAATAAGTATAAATGACCTGGTCTGTGAAAGTTTGTACAAATCTTCTACTTTTAATCCTGATCAAGGTCAGAAGAAGATCAAATTAAAGACCGAAAGTGGTTGATTTATTAAAAATAGTCTTAATCAGCCTGGTGTTTGGTGTGTTGTTTCTCAATCAATCACCCATTAGTAAATCTTATACTTGACCAAAATCTGAATCCCCCATTAGTAAATCTTATACTTGACCAAAATCTGAATCCCCCATTAGCAAATCTTACTGGTATACTTGACCAAAATCTGATTAACAACCTTTATTAATTGAGAGGAATTCTTTCCAGGGGGGACAGTGGAGAGGTTGGTAGGATTCTGCCTGTCATTCCAAAATAATAATTATTTAGTATGATTACAAGTACACACACAAAGAATAAAAATATAAGGCCATAATTAAAAAATGTTTGTTTGCAGTAAAGCGACTCAAAGATTTTTTTTTGCAGATAGGTAGGTAGTTATAATATATATATATGTATGGAAAAAATATTCATCTGACTGGCTGGAAAAAAGTTCAGGGTCGCAGCGATTTTCACCGATAGGTCAAGTTACCGCAAACAAATGTTTTCTTAATGATAGCCTAAACAGGTTAAATTTGACATCAAACTGCACAGCAATGTGGTAGATTATTATTTCAAACCAAAACATGTGTTATTAATTATTTACCACAGTTGTCCATTGTTACATGCAGATAAACCTGGGAACTGAGAATTAAAAAAAGCACCAAAATAAGACATATATACAAAAAGCAATTTCCATAATAATATATTAAAGGGGCATGCCTTCAGATGTACATGCAGTATTGAAATTTCTGGTGTCTATAAAGTTAGAAATTGACAGAATGGCCAACTGGAGTGACTTCTCTGAATCGTACACAGAGGAAAAATCGCTTGATTCATATTTACATTTTTGTTTTTAACCTCCTTGTTTCCTGACAGATTTTAATGAAACTAGAATGTGTCTGTAGGACACAGGGTGTGCCCCCCACTGGTACATTTGTCACAAATAAGTGGCAATAATTCAAATGTTTGCAGTCTTAATGGGGTATAGCCTCAACAAACATTTTATGAAAAGGATTCATTATTCTAGGCGCTATACTTTTTGAGCTGTGAGCATCACAAACAAAAAATCCACTATTTTGGCTATTTCAAGGGCCATAACTCAGTAATAAGAGCTAAGGTTCTCAAGAAGAATGCCAAGTGTGCAAGGTCACATCACGATAAAGACTCCAGCAAGGTTTCCTGAATTTACATCAAATATTTTTTGAGCTAGATATATAATTAGGTGAAAAAGTGCATTTTTTTACTATTTGAGGGGCCATATCTTTAAAAATAAGGGGTGAAGCCAGACAAAAAATTAGGAGGTGTGCAAGTTTATATCATGATAAAGACTTATGCGAGTTTTCAACCATTTATATTAGATACTTTTTGAGCTAGGTGTGTCACAAGGTGAAAATGTACATTTTTGACTATTTCAGGGGCCATAACTCTAAAAATAGGGGGCGGACCCAAATGAAAAATAGGAGGTGCACAAGTTCATATCATGATTAAGACTCATGCAAGGTTTCATGAATCTATATCAAATACTTTTTGAGCTAGGCATGTCAGAAGGTGAAAATGTGCATTTTTGACTACTTCAGGGGCCATAACTCTGAAATTGGGGGCAGACCCAAATGAAAAATAGGAGGTGCGCATGTTCATATCATGATTAAGACTCATGCAAGGTTTCATGAATCTATATCAAATACTTTTTGAGCTAGGCATGTCACAAGGTGAAAATGTGTATTTTTGACTATTTCAGGGGCCATAACTCTGAAAATAGGGGGTGGAACCAGATGAAAAATAGGAGGTGCGCAAGTTCATATCATGATTACGACTCATGCAAGGTTTCATGAATCTATATCAAATACTTTTTGAGCTAGGCATGTCATAAGGTGAAAATGTGCATTTTTGACTATTTCAGGGGCCATAACTCTGAAAATAGAGGGCGGAGCCAGATGAAAAATAGGAGGTGCGCAAGTTCATATCATGATTAAGACTCATGCAAGGTTTCATGAATCTATATCAAATACTTTTTGAGCTAGGCGTGTCACAAGGTCAAAATGTGCATTTTTGACTATTTCAGGGGACATAACTCTGAAAATAGGGGGTGGAGCCAGACGAAAAATAGGAGGTGCGCAAGTTCATATCATGATAAAGACTCATGCAAGGTTTCATCAATTTATATCAAATACTTTTCGAGCTAGGCGCGTCACGAACTTCGGACGGACGGACGGATGGACGGACGCACGGACAGACGGACGGATGCACGGATGCACGGACAAGAGCAAATCTATATGCCCCCACCACTCATGGGGGGGCACAATAAAAAGCATCAAATACAGAAAAATGCATACTTTGCTCCAATTTTATTGTGTACATTTGTAACCCAGTGTCACATTTGGTCTGTGAAAAAAAGTTGGGTCAAAGTGTTTGAGAAAACTATAAATGTTCTGCAGATGCTTTGGGGTGAGCGGAAAGCATCTATTAATTTTTCATTTATTCAACATCTTTTGTTTCATTAAGGAAATTATAAGCAAAAATATTGCCTGAAACTAACAATTTTCCCCATGAATACAATATCAAAAAGTCACAATGGCTGGCTGCCCATAAAATGCCATTAATAGATATTAATTCAGTTGATATTTAACAGTATACTAGTGTGTAACTGAAGGCTATACACCATATCAAAATCAAACTTACAAAAAACAGTTAAGAATGCATTATGATCAACAGACAAATTTACATATACCTCAAAGTCAAACTGAAAAGTAAAACAAAACAAGAGGGCCAAGATGGCTCTAGATCGCTCACCTGAGAAACACACCATAACAGTGTAAACATGTTTGACCTTGTGATTTCATGGAAACAAATATTCTGACAAGATTGGACCAAAAATATGGTCTGTTAAGTATAAAGTATTTTCTTCAATTTAACCTAGTGACCTAGTTTTTGAGCCAAGATGACCTACATTCGAACTTGACCTGGATTTGATCAAGGCAATCATTCTGACCAAATTCCATGAATCTCAATTGAAAAATACAGCCTCTATCACATACAAAATGTTTTTCTTTGATTTGTCCTAGCGACCTAGTTTTTGACCTCGGATGACCCATATTCATTTTTGACCTTAATTTCATCAAGGCTATCATTCTGACCAAATTTCATGAAGATCAATTGAAAAATACAGTCTCTATTGCATAAACAAGGTTTTTCTTTGATTTGACCTAGTGACCTAGTTTTTGACCACAGATGACCCATATTCTTCTTTGACCTAGATTGCATCAAAGCAATAATTCTGACCAAATTTCATGAAGATCAACTGAAAAATACAGTCTCTTTTGCATACACAAGGCTTTTCTTTAATTTGACTGGGTGACTTAGTCTTTGAACCTAGATGACCCATATTCAAAGCTGACCTAGACATCATCCAGACAAACATCCTGATCAAATTTCATGAAGATCTGGTGTAAAATGCAGCCCCTATTGCATTCACAAGGTTTTTTTTCTTATTTGATCTAGTGACCTAGTTTTTGACCCCAGATAACACATATTCATATCTGACCTAGATTTCATCAAGGCAATCATTCTGACCAAAAATCATGAAATACAGCCTCTATCACATACACAAGGTTTTTCTTTGATTTGATCTGGTGACCTAGTTTTTGACCCTAGATGACCCATTTTCGAACTTGGCCTAGATTTCATCAAGGTTATCATTCTGACAAAAGTTCATGAAGATCCGTTGAAAAATACAGCCTCTATCGCATACACAAGGTTTTTCTTTGATTTGACATAGTGACCTAGTTTTTGACTCCGGATAAACCATTTTTGAACTTGGCCTAGATTTCATCAAGGTAATCATCCTGACCAAAATTCATGAAGATCATTTGAAAAATACAGCCTCTATGGCATACACAAGGTTTTTCTTTGATTTGACCTAGTTTTTGACCCCAGATGACCCATTTTCTAACTTTGCCTAGATTTCATCAAAGTAATCATTCTGACAAAATTTCATGAAGATCAGTTGAAAAATACAGCCTCTATCACATACACAAGCTAATTGTTGACAGACGACAGACAGACGCTGGACGCCGGACATAGAGTGATCACAATAACTGACCTGAGCGAGCTAACAAAAACAAAACCATGTACCAGCTGAAATCTTAGGATACTGACTTCAGTGCGAAAGGTGAATAATGTCATATGTTTTTCACCTAAGTCAGTTAATTTACACCTAGTAGTCAAGAGATTTGAATAAAAAGTTGGTGTATATTAGCAAAAGCCCTAGATTGGTTGATTCCAAAAGGAAAAAAAAAACGGCATGGGTTCCATCTTGTTTTTGGTTAAGTACGTACTATGTGAAATGGCCTTTTAAACAGTCTGCAGAGTGTTCTGATAATAAATATTTCTATCATCTGAACTGGAATAAATCTGAAGGCATGTTCTTTCAACCAACAAACATATAGAGAATATTAGGTTACTGTCGGTTAAATTTAAATTTATTAGGCGAGTCGAAGAAAATATATTAGGCGAGGCTCTGCCGAGCCTTATATTTTTTCGGAGATGAGCCTAATAAATTAAAATTTTTCAGACAGTAATCTAATATTCTATTTATCCTACCTGCTCAGAAATTTGGATAAAAAGTCGTTGGAAAGAGCAAAGGCGTGCAGACTTGACGCCATATATGACGTTTGCAAGTGCAATTCAGTTTGTGGGTAAAATTGAAAAATTGCAATAACTTCTTTGTTTCTGGATGAAAACTTTTGATATTACCACTTATTTTCTTAGTTAGAACATTTCCAATACAATGATAACGGTTTCAATGAAAAATTCCGGAAAAAAGTGTTTTCAAAATTTCTGGCTGAAGTGCTGTAAAAGTGAAAAATAGCAACAACTTTTTTGTTTCTGGATAAAAACCTATTATTTGACCACTCATTTTCTAAGTTCAAACATTTCCAATACAATGGTGACGGTTTCAAAGCAAAAATTTTGATAAAATATGTGATTTCAAAAGTTCCCGCAAAAGTGATATCTTGACACTGACTAAATAAAGCAAAGTTTATTAGGCAGGCCGATTTTGTGCTATATCTTGTATGAGGGTAGGATAAATCACATTTTAAGGTAGTGGACCCATTATGACAAATAGCAATTGCTGTGTGATTATGTATTCTACATACGCGATTTTGGCATTATCCGGCTGTTACGAAAAATAATTTTCTGTAGTAGCGGAAGGGTGCCGAAACTGCATTTGAGAACAGGTAATCACATGGAAAATGCTGACTGTCATAAATGCCCCCACTACCTTAACATATTTTGCATCTCATGACCTGAAGCCTGTACAGTCAAACCTGTGCTTGAACAGGGAAAACCTCGCTCTGAATACAACCAGTTCAATTTTTTAAGGAACACAATTTCAGTAAACTGTTGTTGTTTTTTTACTTATGATTAAAGACCACCTTTACACTAAGATTTCTTTTGGCTTTCAAAAGCATTGTCCATATATACAGCTTTGGTTGTAGCAAATAAAACTGGGGTTAAAACCAAACAGCGATGTGAAAATTTAGTTGATTTCCTAATGTGGAGCGTCTTTTAGTAAATTTAAGCTGTGCATAATGCTTTATTTTGTCATAAGCTATTAACTCCAGATTTTAAGGATGCTTAATAAGCAGAAAATGCTCAGAAATCGTGTACCTCAGCTTGCTGCATACTGATACATGAGAAAACAAAATAAATACATAATATATATACTCAGCTATAAGTCTACTATTTTAACCCTGACTTATGACACCAGCCTAGCATTGCCTTTTAAAATTAGTAGTCTTATAGGTGATTATATAGGGTGATGCATGCATGACAACAGGAAGAACTGGATATCCTGCCTAAAAGCAAGAAATAATAAAAAATATCCCAAAGTATGAACATAGTTCAAGCTGCAATTCAAATAAGGCGTAAAATAAAATACTGTTTGTTTCCTATCACATTTTTGTACCTGACTGACTCTTAATTTTTGCCAGCAAACTAAAAAACTTTTAAGGCAGGCTTTTAAAACATATATTTACATTAAACGAATCATAATGTAATATGTACATTTACCCTGCACTGATCGCAAGAGCAAAATCACTTGCAAACAGCAGGCTAAAGGTTAAAGACGCAATTTTCAATTGCTTTTATCTACTTACTGAGATCCCTGAGTATTCGTACTGAAAGTAAATTCATTCTTTAAATTAACAGAGATATTTCATACTTATTGAGCATGTTTTCATTCTTCCTTCAACATATACAAGTGTATAGAGTGCTCCCATGTGTATTAGTTGTCTAAATTTGGGATATTGCAGTTTATACACATCTGAGCTGTGCCATGGGAAAACCAACATAGTGCCTTTGCGACCAGAAAGGATCCAGTCCAGCCTGCGTATCTGTGCAGTCTGGTCAGGATCCATGCTGTTCGCTTTCAAAGCCTATTGCAATTAGAGAAACCGTTAGCGAACAGTCTGGATCCATGCTGGTCACAAAGCCGCTATATTGGTTTTCTCATGGCGCAGCTCATTTATACTTGCTTTACATGTACATACAAAATTAACCTGCAAATGTTAAATGTTATGCTAAAAATCTACAGATACATAATTATGGTATTATTGTTACATGTACACATAAAGCTAAGTTGTAAAAGCCTTTTACCTGAAATGTGATGCAAATACCTTAGCTATTAGTCCCCTTATACCTGAATTTAAAATGCAGGCTTTTTGGATTCATAATACAGGCATTTGTAATGAAAGTTATTGTCCCTAAATATTGACCTGGCACCCATTAATCTTCGCCAATATTTTCGGGCGTTTTCCTTAATTTACGCAATATTTTGTCTCCTGAAAATATTTATTTTACAGTGTAATACTAAAGTAATATATAAAGCTAACCAATGACACGGTGGCATAGTGGCAAGGTGTCTGACTTCAACGCATGTTACCACGGGTCTGAAATCACTTAGATAATTTTTTAATGTAATGTTGTGTAATGTAATTTTATCGATACCTGTTTTATTTTTACATTATTTTATTATCATACTTCATGAATTTTAATTGTTTTCTCTTGTAGTATTTATTTTCTGGAATGCGGGTGAGAGATAATTGCTCTTTTTATCTAGTGAGATACTTTTAAAACAATTTTATTCCACTTCTTTACAACGGGTAAATATGATAACTTTTAATAAATGACCCATATATATCATGATACGTTTGATCAAATAAGTGGTTAATTTGCATATAAAATTTGGGGAAAAAAGATATGGTCAGACGTTGGACTCAAACCCACAACCCTGATATTGGTAGCTAAACGCTTTGTCCACACAGTTACCTGCACATGCAACAGTATACAATGTATCAATTAAGAATTACGTAATAGTTATGTCGCTATTTATGTTCGGACACCGAAAATTAATTTACGGAAATATACGGAATATTCATGAGTGCCAGGTCAATACTTACTGACAATACATCTATTAGAATGACTCACATAGCTATGAATTATACATGATTATAGTAAATATTATTAAAACATATATCCATGAGCATTGTAGAACATTTGATTCTAATCTAAACTGATTTGAAAATAAAGCTATGTTTTCCTATGTAGGCACTAAGCATGCTTTTGCTCTAATCGGCTACTTTGTGTGGGTATGGATTTGCAGATTTCAGCTTTTGAATAAACAAGCGGGTCATGATAACCCTGAATCGCTAACCTGAGTAATATAAGCCACATTGTTTAAAATGGCAAAGTGATGTTAAAATATTAGAAAGTAGGTCAATAGGTCACATTCATGGTCACTGAAAGTCAGTTTTAAATCGATCATGTGCAAAACTGTACATGTCATCCAATTTTTAAGGCTGTATCTTAAAATACAAGACAGTTGGTCAGTAGGTCAAGATCACAGTCAAGTAACCCCTAATCGCTTGGGGTCATCAGGTAATTATAATGTAACAGTCTAGGAAATAAATTATGATCTTAGGCCTTGAACTTTCAGACAAAAAGATTTTTTTTCCCTATATAAGTCTAAGTTAAATTTGGGACCCCTAGGGCAGGCCCTCTTTTCACTTCAGGGGCATAATTTGAACACTTTTGGTAGAGGACCACAAGGCAATGCAACAGACTAAATATCAAAAGCCTAAGCCTTGCAGTTTCAGGCAAGAAGTTTTTATAGTTTTTTCCTATATAAGTATTTGTAAAACTTGAGACCCACCGGGGCAGGGCCTCTTTTCACCCCAGAGTTATAATTTGTAAAATTTTTGTAGAGGACCACAAGGCAATGCTACATACCAAATATCAAAGGCCTAGGTCCTGTGGTTTTAGACAAGAAGATTTTTAAAGTCTTTTCCTATATAAATCTATGTAAAACTTGTGACCCCCGGGGTGGGGCCTCTTTTCACCCCAGGGGCACAATTTGAACAATCTTCATGGAGGACCATTTACATCCGCGCAGTCTGGTTAGGATCCATACTGTTCAATTTCAATTCCTATTGCGATTAAAGAAACAGTTAGCGAACAGTATGGATCCTGACCAGATTGCAGGGATGAACAGGCTGGTCTGAAACCATGCTGGTTGCAAATGCATTATGTTGGTTTTCTCATGGTATGACTCAAATGCTTTTTATCAGACATTCAAGAAGCCTGCTATGAATAAAAAACTATTTCAAAAGAACAGTCAAAATGTTATGAGTTTTACCATACCTGTCATAATTTATAAAACAATTTCATCCAATCATTTTGTTGTCCACATCAAAAATGTTTTCCCTCTAACAAGTTTCAGACAAGCGTCCGTAAGGTCATGTGCAAGTACCTGGAATACAATGTCTTGAAAGATTAATATGATGTTACTGAAAGTAAGACAAATCGCAATACGAAAAGAGACTAGCTACAGCAAATGTACAGTATATTGGTAATTTCAGCCCATTTCACCATTATCAGATAAATTATTAATATAAAAAGCATCAGAATCAAGAAATCGAACTGTCATTTCTTTTCCAAAAAATGTTCAAAATGTCCATTGTTTATATGAATATGAAAATAGCCTTTCTTATCAACAATTCTTTTTAGGGATACATACTGTGTTTTTTTTAGTTTGCCATCAAAAAACAACCCCTGAAATAAAGAAAGCTCGCTAAACAAATTTTTCTCTGATATGGATCAAACTTTGGTAAACAAAGATAAGCCTTGAATGAACTGGCTGTTCCACATCAAATGTCATATAGGTCAAAGTTCAGTATTGTTATATTCAGAAACTATTTGGTAATGAAGTTAATGGCTACTTGCACTAAGTCCAACAATACATTGGAGCCATACTGGCTTGTCACAATATGAACAAAATCATCTAACAGATATTCAAGTATCAGATTTATGCAAGGAAGTGTCTGGGGGTAAGGATCCTCTACAGTGATTCAGATTAGCGGTGACCCAGTCACCTAATGAGACAAAAATTCAGCCTTGGCAAGTGATATTTGTAAGCTGAAAGCCCAGCTTACTAGTGATTTCATAATTATGCTGGTATTTTTTGTTTACCCCCAGAAACAGAGCATGCACATCCAGTTGTATTTAGATGCCCTGTCACCCTTTCTAAATGTACTCTCATCTTTTGCCAGTTACTTGCGTTTATCCTTTTTAAATAAATATAATTTATATATTTTGGAATTTGTTGATGTTATTGTCATGTAATCGATGATATTGAACCTAAATCCTCGATTAAACCCATTGTTCTTCGTTGTCGATACGATTTAAGATGACAAATCAGCATGGAAAGTTTTATTTCCTATCGTTTTTCGGCATGCGAAAACGAAGTAGAATGCGAAGTAAAATTACTTGCTGTGAAATTTGCTAAATTATCTTCTGCCACTATTTTATATCATTCCCTCATTGCTCAACATTTCAGTGATAAATAAACTAGTCTGCATCAAAATAACTGACTGTATGAATATATTTTTCCATCTATTAAATGATACAGTATTCAGTATAAAAAAACATAAAAGTGGTACTTATGGTTCAATAATTTGCGAGTAATAACTTGAAATTTCAGCGTACTGTGAGGCTTGGGCCATGCACTTTCAATTTAAATTTCCACCTTATAAAAACATTTTGACAAATAATGGAAGCAGTTTCTAACTGATAAAATTTTCATCGATGCCAACGCTTTACATGCTATAGGTTAAAATGCCAATTATGTCATGAATTGGCCATAAATTCAAATAAAATATACATGTATCTTAAGGGGATTCAATTCCACATTGATTTAATATGTAAAAATTATAAAATAATATCCAAAATTACGAATCTTCTGGTGATTTAAACCTATGTATGTACTGTGTACGATTAATATTTACCATGTCTACATGCCAATATGCAGAAGCGATAAAACCAATACCTTTACACAGGTATGCAAAAGGTGCATGGCGCTGCGCAATGTTAAACCACAGACACTTGGGGGTCAGAACCTGTCACCCCTCCCAATCCGCCCCTGCCAACCCTCAGCCAATATATTTTCGCCTTTTAAATCAAACTGAGCACATGTCTCGATCATACAACAACTTCTGTTACCATTTCAATATGTTTAAAAAATCTCCCATATACAGTCGAACTTCGATGGCTCGAACTCGAGGGTCCAGTGGAAATTAGTTCGAGTTTTCCGTTGTTCGAGCCATCCAAATGGCGGCCATTTTGAATTCGGGAATTCGAGGGCATGATGTGTTACAAACCTTCCATCGTAATATATTGTCATACTGTACCTAAATGTGTGTATTATATGATGATGAATAAAAAACGAACGCTGCAATATGCTTTATTATTTATTTTCAAACATGACATAGATACGAAAATAAAACACAGATAAAACACTAATATAATTATAAGAATTTTGGTGAAGACAGCATCAAATAGAAAGACATGAATAGCAAACATTTATGAATCATAGTTCAGTACAAGTATTATCAAATATATTGCTTTCCAGTAGCCGACTTAGCTATCCACCCGTTTCCGGGTCCTTTACTAAGTTGTTCAGCCATGCTAAAGCAGTATGAAAGTTGACATCAGATCTCCAGATTTTATGCAAAAAAAAAGTAAAGACAGACATTGCTCAATTATTTTAGATAATTTTATTCGTATAAATCAAAGCCCATTAAAGCATTGCAATGAACGAAAGTCACTTTGTTTAATTTGTTTGTCGTATACCGACACTAATTACATAAGCGTGTGAAAATTACGCACGCGCCGGTTAAAGGGGAAGCTTGGCGAATGTCAGGCAGAGGTGTGAAAAACTTTGTAAACACAAGCCATTCCGGCGACAAATTGTCTGTTCGACAGAATAGGTGTAATTATCACTGTAATTAAGCCAAGGGGGCCACCAAATGTGTTCGAGAGTTCGAATTTTCGAAGTTCGAGCGATCCGAGGTAGAACTATATAGAATAAAGAAGGAATAAATTCGGGACCGGGCGAAGAGTTCGAGCGATCCCGGGTGTTCGAAAGATCCGAGTTCGAGCCATCGAAGTTTAACTGTACTATCAATGCTCAGAAAAACTAAAGATAACTTACTTCGCAATGTAAACACGATTTTCTTGTCCAAGGAATAGGAGAATAGATCCCAGTTTGATGCTGCGCAGTCAAATTTACTATACAGAGCCGGGACACAGACGATATCATTAGCGGTTAAAATAAAAATACTTGCTAAGAAAGCCAACTACCGCCATGGTCGAGGTAGTACAGACGCTGGTTCTGAAACAATTTTTTGGGCAGGGCCGTGGGTTCGCTCTGCGCTTTGGGCATTCTTCTTTTTAAACAATATATTCTCAAGATAAAAAAAAATATTTAAAAAAAGATCGCCCATAGCACGGAGCGAACCCGCGGCCCTGCCCAAAAATAAGCTCACAGAACCAGTGTCTGTACTCTCTCAGCCATCGCGGCAGTTGACGTCGTGAGCGAGTATTTTCATTTTAACCACTAACGATATTGTCTGTGTCCCGGCTCTGTGTAGTAAATTTGACTGTGCAACATCAAGCTGGGATCTATTCTCCTATTCCTTGGACAAGCTATTTTGTGTTGAAAATGCTCTGAGTAAGTTGTCTTGTGTTTTTTTGAGCATTGATAGAGTATGGGAATTTTTCAAACATGTTGATAACAGAAGTCGTTGGATGATCGAGACATGTGCTCAGTTTGTTTTAAAAAACGGAAACCTATTGACTGAGGGTTGTCAGGGGCGGCCTGGGAGGGGGAGGGGTGCTGACCCCCAAGTGTCTGTGTTAAACAGGCCTGCAATATTCATAATTTTAACATGTCCAAAACATTGTGGAATTATACTTATTTTACTTGGGTATTGATTACATTTTACTCGGACTTTATCATAGACTCCCTGTGTAAAATCTCAAACTTTAAACTAAAATTAAGGTATTACATCAATATAATATTTCAATGAAACTTCAAAGTTTTGTTGTTTGTAGTGTCATCTGGGGCATGTGCACTGAAATTTTTTTATTTGATTTCTAAAATAGTTTGATATTTATTTTTAAAGCCACTATATCTTCATTGTAAATATACTTAGTTATACCCAAGTGGAAACTGGCAGGTACTCGAAAATGCAGCTCTCTGATTGGTCAATTATAACCCCTAATGTACTGTGATGTCATGATAAAGTTATGAATAGCATGCAGCATTATTTTGTCCTTCCAAGTATTGACGTTTAGGCTGTCCAGACACAAATGTTAAAAATCTAAATGTAAAATTATTTTAAAATCAATATTCTATCCAAGACATGATATATTAGGCAAGATTAATAAATGATATTAGCATTTATATTTCATATTAAATAATTTTTCACGATCTACCCGAAATCTGAACTATCCGAACAATATTACAAAACGTACACATTATGGCTCAACTTTTGTTAAGCACACATTTTACCCGATAAAATCGTGGGTACAACTTCTCAAAAATAAACAGGGCTTACATTATGTTGCAGTTTAAAACACTGTGAACAAAAACAGAGGATTTGAGGAACTTTTACATTTTTGACCTCAGTGACGACTTCCGTTCTGAAAAATGTCTAATATATTTCCAGAACCACATTTCACAACTACTGAAAACTTTGAAGTCTTAAAAAATCTTTTTTTAAGTAATTTCATGCAAACGTGTGTGCGGATCTTTATTGTAGAACCTGGTGCACTCTGTTTCTGGACTTTATAATTAGTTTTCCAACCCAGCAGGCAAAAGAGTTTTGGAGCGGATATTTAAACATGCACATGGTGTGGCAAATATGGTGTGGCATATATATATAGGACCTATTTTGAAAGACAGAGTAAAGCTGCAAAGCGACTCAATAGATAAGGCGAACATCAAACGGCAATACCTGTCAGTATTTACTGAAGAAGATAATTCCTCCATGCTAACAACCAATAGCGACTCCTCTCCCACTACGCCAGACATCGATATCTCTCCAAATGGCGTCTAATTAGCTCAAACAACATAACCTGATATGGTGCCTGCAAGAGTTTTGAAGGAACTGGCAGAACACTGCGCCCCACACCTTTGCAGTATATTCAAACAGTGGTTGTCAGGTAGTGGGGTACCTGATATCTGAACCAAAGCCAATGGCTTGGCTACATTCAAGAAGGGAGTGAGGCGCTTAAAGGCCAGCAACTACAGACCAGTTTCCCCGGCATGCATATGCTGTAAAATGCTCGAGCATATAGTCGTCAGTAATATCATGCGACACTTCGACAAACAACGAATACTCAGTGATTACCAAATGGCTTCAAGGGGAGACACCCTTACCAAAAAGAAAAGTTTGCGGCAAATTTGCCGCAAAGTTGCGGTAAATTTGCCGCAAACATTTTAGTTCACCAGAACAGAGTAATAAATGTTTGCAGGAGTTCGCCGGTAGCGGCGACCTTTCGGCAAACGTTTCGGTGACTTTGCTGCAAACTCACCACAGACTTTACTGAATTAAGAGTTTGCCACAACATCGCCAGAAACTTTATCACATGATTTTGTTCACCAAAACGTCACCAGAACCTTTTATCTATATTTTCTTCTCCAAAATATTCGCCATATGATCTTTTAATTATCTGACCAGATGTGAAAGTTCGCCAGAGGTTTGCCAGAACAGTATCACATGACTTCTTCTTTGTTTTTATTGGCTGCATAGAGTTTGGCTCCATTTTCAAACTGCCAAACAGTAGTTGAACATCGATGTATTAACATGAATTATTTATGTTTCTTTACTAAACAAAAACTTCCACAAATTGATGGATAAATCACCGAAGTATAGTGTGTTTAATTCCTAGGATAAATGTTGCGATGTAAGGTTAGTTTTCACATTATTACGCATGCAAAAGCAAAATGATTTTTATACGATTAGCCTTTGTTTATTTCAGACACGTGTCACCTAAAGACCATCAGATACAATAGATTGCAATAAATAATTTAGTGAATCTGCAAATTTATCAAGACATTTGCACACAGAGGATTTTTTTGCATATCAGTTATCAGCTTTCATAACGGTTCCTTTAAAATATTTAAAGAGTTTCAAACCCATGTAAGCATAATAATATATTTACTAACGACATACTTTATCATAATGATCTCGTGCATTTGTATTTTTTCTTTATAATTATTTAGAAAAGATAAATCATTATTAACAAATGATATTTTGCTAATTATATTAATAGACCTTTGTTACTTTTCTTGAAAATATAGCTTTTGTTCTTCAAAAACAAAAGGTCTGTTACTTTAGCGCCAAAAGTTTGCAGCAAATTTGCGGCAAACAAATTTGCATAATTGTTTGCTGCAAAGTCGCCGCAAACTAATTTGCATAAATAGTTTGCCAAAAGTTCGCCAGAACATTGCCAGAAGTTCGCCAGAAAGTTTTTTGGCGAATTTGCGGCAAACTTTTACCATGCAAATTAGGTTTGCCGCAAATTTGCTGCAAACATCATTTGCATATTCATTTGCATAAATTGTTTGCCGCAAATTTGCCGCAAACTTAATTTGCATGGTAAAAGTTTACCAAAAGAATGTTTGCGGCAAATTCACCGAAACGTTTGCGGCAAATTTGCCGCAACGTTCGCCGGAAGCCTGATATTTTGCAGTTATGAGCTAGACTCAGCTCCTGATATTGGTGGGATCATTGGACAACAGAAAATAACACGATCTCAAAGTGTTAAACTTTTCAAAAGTTTCGACCGAGTACCATACGGCCGAGTCCTAGCCAAGCTCAGCCACTATGGGGTGAGAGGGCAGACTCTAACATGGACCTAAGCCTTCCCATGAAGTAGAACACAGCATGTAATTGTTGATCGGGCAACATCCGAGTTAGCCCTATCAACGGCGTTCCCTGGGGAAGTATCCTCGGTCCTACACTTTTCCTGACATTCATCAATGATCTTCCCTTTCATGTATCATCGCTTCTTTGCAGATGACAGTGTGGTATATCCAGACATGAACTCTGAATCTGGCCGCCAATAACTTCAACATGGGACTTGTATATAGTCTTGCGGACTGGGAAAAGCGACGGGGTATGTCATTCGCCCTGAAATGTGCAGTGTTCTGCGAGTACACCGAAAAAGGTCCCCCAATCATTTATAACTACATTCTCAAGGGTCACACACCTGAAACTGAGGTTCATACAAAGTATCAAAGGAAACCTCAGAATAAATAATGACGAAACAAAGACTACAGCCAACATCTCACTTGTGTATTCAAACCTAGATCACTGTTCCACTGTATGGAACCACGACAGCAAGGGACAGACTAAACAGCTGGAGATGGTATAGAGACATGCAGCCCGTTACGTCAATTTTAAACGGGCACCACAACACCAGTAGATGGATCGTCTGCAATGGGAGACGCCGGAATCCCGGCGAACAAAGTCTCAGTTGATCGAACTTATTGTTAAAAAATCGTTAATAATCTGGTAGGTAACCCAGCCAATAAATACGTCACTCCTGCATTAGGCCGCATCAGACCTACAAACAACGAAAAAAATCTCCAACAGTCGATATCTACTTCATACAACAGCAACTCTTTTAACCCAAGAACTGTCACCACACGGACCAGCATACCATCGGCAATAGTTGATTCCCCTGGTCGCAAGGACTGTCATCACAGATCACAACACCTATAAGTATCTCCTGATGATTCCTGGTGCTGTGCCAGAAGCTGGCACAAAAACGGGTGGGGCTTGGGTTAAAGAGGCGCCGGAAAACGTAGCCGGGTAGTTACTTTAACCCTTACCCTGCTATATTTCTATAATGGACTGGTCCATCTTTCAATTTGGACAGTACCACTTATTACTCAAAGGGGTTTTCACTGAAAATTTACTGACTGAATAGCGAACAGTGCAGACCATGATCAGACTGCACGGATGTGCAGGCTGATCTTGGTCTGCACTGGTCGCAAAGGCAGAATCATCTGCCGCCGGCAGGCTAAGGGTTAATTACTATCTCTCCTCTTTTAGCTGTCCCACTTTTCTAACTTTCTATATATTACCTTATCTTTTCTCTCCAATAGTCAAGTACGTGTGCCTGTGGCGACGTACAATTTGTAGATGTAGGT
This sequence comes from Mercenaria mercenaria, assembly GCF_021730395.1. Lineage (NCBI taxonomy): Eukaryota > Metazoa > Mollusca > Bivalvia > Venerida > Veneridae > Mercenaria > Mercenaria mercenaria. Next base: position 28,544,670 of record NC_069368.1, read on the forward strand.
ACATGAAGCATTTGTCGATTTTCACACAGACACTCGGAATCAGCCGTCACCCTCCATACCATCCCACCACCACCTTGCTTGCTAGGCAAATATCTTATATCCCTTTAAAACAAGGTGAGCGCATGCTTCGGGTATGAAACACGTTTTTGTTGTTATTTCAACACCCAAAATTCCCTATGCAGTGAAAAAGTAATTTTCGTTACATTGATAGCAAATGAGAAATGTTTAAACATCAATATACTTGTCACTTTGTAAGTGTCTGTGGAATTTTAGCATTTGGTATTAATGCCAAATAATAAACCACCTTCGTGCAGCCGAAAGCCAAGAGTTAAGGCCATGCGTCGGTCATAATGTACCTATTTAAAACAAGATCAAAATTTAAAAAAACAACAACAACTCCTGGTTTGCCAACTTTCACATGCGTATTCAAATTATGTCTCAAGGCAATAACCCATTTGACATTTTTGCTTAGCATTCTTTCTTTAAAAAAATATTTCTAATATGAATCTTACAATCTGGTGCTTGCTAGACATAATTTCCCCGTGCTTCTGCCGGTACTGGAAAAAAAAAAACTCCTCTTACACCCAGACGTGTCAACTGATTCTAGTTCTCAAATTTATGAATGAATGCATAAATTCACACGCTACTATAATAAAATAGTGCTCAAAAGAAAATCATGTATTCTATTTTTCTATTAATTGAAGAATACAGCGTGCAAGAAAAGGAATGTGTTTAATTTTCTACAGAGAGCGTGACGTCACAACTTTCCGTCTGTGCGTTAGGAGGAACGCGCTACCGTAGAGTACCGCCTCGTTACCGCCTAAACAGTTACTCTTGAGCCAGATAATTTGCTTGTTTGATTCGTTTGTTCGTTTTGGGTTTAACGCCGTTTTTCAACAGTATTTCAGTCATGTAACGGCGGACAGTTAACCTAACTAGTGTTCCTGGATTCTGTACCAGTACAAACCTGTTATCCGCAAGTAACTGCCAACTTCCCCACATGAATCAGAAGTGGAGGACGAATGGTTTCAGCCACAATGCCTTTTATCAAATCGTTACGAAGAACATACGCCCCGCCCGAGGATCGAATTCACGACCCCGCGATCCGTAGACCGACTCTCTCCCTATTGAGCTAAGCGGGCGGGTTGCTTGTTTGAATCCGTAGATCTGCACGTGTGCGCCGCTTAGGGACTGGCAAGGCTGTGAAACGTTTTAACATCTTTTTCAAAGGATCGGTATTTTGGTAATCACTTTTTCACGGCAAAACATAATTTTTATTGCGAACACGAGCGTAAATAAAGTGCTTCATGGTGTAGCGGATTTCGAGGTAATCGTAACAGGATTTTGTATTTTGAATAAAATTATTGTGTAAATTTTCACATCATTCTTTTACTGGCTTGAAGACAGACATTCTGACAAACATTTTAAATGTTTGTTTGTTTATTTGTTTGTTTGTTTCGTTGTGTTATTAGCTCGCCAGATCTTTGAAAAAAATACTCGTGATATTGCCGTCACTCGGCGTCGGCGTTGGTTTTTTTTTTTTTTTTTTTTTTTTGTTGTTGTTTAGATTCCCTTTTTCACAAAAACTATAAAAGCTACAGCTTTGAAACTTTGCACACTTGTTTATCATCATAAGGGAACTCTAAGCTGGATTTTGTCAGAATTATGGACCTTTTTGTACATAGAAAATCTGAACTATAATTATTTTCTTACATATTGTCCAGCACTTGCAGACGAGTGATGGCACCCGCAGGCGGTGCTGTTGTTAGCTCGGCTTTTCGGAAAATAAGTAGAGCTATCTTGGTTAAGTTTTTCGTATCAGTAACTCCGTCAAGGATTTTTGCTGAGTTATGGCCCCTTTTAACTTCTTGGTGTTTCATAATTTGTGTAAACTGTTTGACATGCGGCTTTGAAACTTTTATCACTTGTTTATTATAACAGTTTCTATCTGTAGGCAAGAATACATAACTCTGTCAACTATTTTGGCTGAATTTTTACCCTTTTTTGGACTTAGAAACTGAAACTGTTTTATTGGATTAAACGCCTATTTTTACGTAAAACATATTCAATGGCGTTTTACAAACACATAAAAAAAAATTACGTCTAAAAATTAAGACATTTTAAAGATGTATGGAATAAATGAGCATAAATATCATTGTGAATAAAAAATTTAGTAAGTATTAAACAAAAGTTCAGGCATCAGATGAGATTAATAAAGTAGTTGTATCAGTGTTTGTAAGTAAGTAAAAGTGAGTTATTGTGACATGTCCATAAATTATTACCAACATTTGTACTTTTGTATTTGTGATAAAATTGTTCATATTCGAATGTATTTACACAGTAAAAAATCATCCAGTACATGATACCACAATGTCTTACAAAATTACAGTCACAGTCTCTAAAAGACTGCAAAGTAATTTCCAAAATAATGAGTTTTCAACTTCTTTTTGAAAATATCTAATGTGTCTGAGTTCCTTATTTTGAGAGGCCATACGTTCCAGGATTTAGGTCCAACAGTACTAAAACTTCTGTCGCTGAACGTTTTATGCTTGTTGAAAGGAACAACGAAACACCCAGTATAACGGAATTTATTGAACGCAAGTTCCTCGTCTGAGTTTGTTCTATGAGAAGTTCTGAAAAATATTCACGAGAATTTTACTTAGAAATTGGTTCAGTTTTTGTACAAGTCCACGTTTTGTCAAAACTATTTGACATGTGGCTTTGAAAATTTGAGCACTTGTCAACTATTATGGCTGAATTATTTTGCCTAACCTGTTTGTCATATGGATTTGAAACATTGACCACTTGTTTACCATCATTGTCTACATATGTAGACAAGACTACATAACTTGGACAAGGACTTTAGCTCAGTTATGGCCTTTACTGTCATAGTAATAAGGGGAGCGGTGATGTCGGCCGCTCAATCCAGGGGTCGTGGGTTCGAGCCCCACTGGGGGTCACGAACATAACTTCTCATATTACACCAGTACTGGTTTTTCCATCCATGAAGCGGACTCGAGAGTGGTTCCAATAAGCCTGAAGCTTTCATCACAGTCGAGCTAGAACAAACTAGTATGAACTAAAACTAATTAAAGTAATTTAGTAAAGTTTCGCATACCATTCTGTATTTTGTCTAGATTGTTTGATGTATGGCTTTGAAATTTTGAACACTTGCTTGCCATCATTGCCTTATCCAAATCCACAAATACAGGTACATTGTAAGTCTTATCTATTTTTTTTACTTTCATCTGAAAATCTCTGGTAATATTTTGACCCCATTTCGAATAGCCGAGCTCTTATTTTTCATGTCATGAAGTGAAAGTTATAGCTATCATGTAACATGTACATGTACTGACTAAATCATTTTTAAAAAAGCTGAATGTTTTCGAAAAGTGTAAACGTTATTATTCTAATTTATAGTAAAACAAATCTTGGGATATTTGTTAAGATGTGGTCTTTAAACTATTCAAAAAAAAAAAAAAAATGACCAAAGCTATCCCTTACACAACAAAGTCAGTGCACGTGCAAACAATGGCAAGGAGAAAAAAAAAACAGGTGAACTTTTATTAAAAGGAGAATGTTTTGAAGAGATTATACATTTTCCATTTTATATTGAGCTACAAAAAGAATTACCACATCTATAATTTCTTTGAACTAGAATGCTCTGTCATACTGTCTCATTTATTTCTTACCGCACGAGACATTTAATAATCGATTTTGTATGATCAACTTTGACATTCCTTATATGGCATTAAAGCATCTAAGATACTAACTGACGCGGGTGACACATTTCAATCTGTCACGAAAACCTTTCACGCAAATAAACCAATGTTACTATTTTTAGGTAAATTTGTAGTTAGTAAGTGTATTGACGTCTACCTGTAATCAACAGATCGTGACGATCTATTTTTATAAAGATAATCGATCTTGTAAAAGTAAACACACAATACACAGTCAAAGTGGAAATACTACTTATAAAGTGGAATATTAACAGTGACATTTTAAACAGATAAAAAGCAAGATGGAGCGACCGCCACCTGGAAAAGTTGAAGATTTGGCTACCTTGGCGAAATTGGATGAAAAAGTTTTATTGGATGAATTGAAGATTAGATATTACAATAATGATATATATGTAAGTTGGATCTAAACTTCCGCGTACAAACGTAGCTAATAGCGTGCAATGTGCAATTGATTTAAAATTGTGCTTTGTTACACGGGTATATTATTTTTGCATGCACATTTTTTTTTTTTAAATATTCAGATCAAATATGTTTTGGAATGGATCGAATTGAATGGAAAGGACCATCTGTCTTAAAATGTATTTAAGTTATATATTCATGCGCGGATCCAGAGAGAGAGAGAGAGGGGGGACCGGCTGCTTCTTCATACGACCCCGACATAATTCATATTTATATTAATTATCTAAAAGAATCTAAGACTTCTACCTTGAAGAAAACTTGATTTTATCATTATCCCCAAATTTAACAGGTCAGCACATAAAACTGTGAAAATAAGAGATATGTTGTATATAAAACTGCAGTGGAAAGGTGTTCTTAAATGCTCCTAAAATGCCTTGGAATGCAGAAAATGAAGCACTAAATTTCAAAATTTTCCGAAAGGGGGTGGGGGGGGGGGGTCAGATCGACCCCCCTCTGAGATTTATAATAAGCTGGATGGAGCATGATATTCAGTATATTATTTCATTAAACTTTATTCATAATAATTATATATACTTTATTTTGTAACCTTTACAGGGGGTTTACAAGCTTAATCTAATATTTTACCAGAAAGTTTTTGGACAACCAAAAAAAAAAAAAAAAATAATAAAATAAATAAATAAATTCTTAATTTGGGGAGAAGTATGAATACAGCTTGGATTTCACATGATATCTTGAAGTCAAAAATGATTTCTTGGTGGTATCTTTAATTATTTGACAAGTAAGAATTGCAATAGTGTATCTCGAGGGCTTAGAGCGAAACTGGTCTATCTGCTTCTATTTCTATATACAGATAGAACAGTTTCGCTCTAAGCCCTCGATCTGTAGTTTCAGCAGTCTGGCAGTGTATTTCTGTGATGTGAACATGCATGTGCATCTAAAATTATTAGATATTTTCCAAAATTATGGCCGATTTTTTACTTTTTAGCTTATCTGATTTTTTAAAAAAAAGTCTATGAGGTATTGTCATCACTTGATCATCAGCATGGGCATTGCTGGTTTAGATCCATTTTATCTCAAAAACTAAACAAACTTTTGCTTTGAATTATCATCATTAGTTGAGAAAGTAGAGCAAGAACCATTTATAATTCTTTGGTGCATATTGTCATAGTTATGGCCCTTTTCATACATGCACTAAGGAAAATGATGATTAGAATTTCTTGTTTAAATTTTGGCATATGGTCAACTTTTCTTGAAATTCAATAGAGCTTCATTATTATCTTGGTGTTAGAAGGTCAAGTACCATAACTCTTTTTGCTATGTGTCAAGCATTTACAGAGGAGTGTTGGCACCTGCATTGATATACTTTCTGTTTTGTTGTGAAGTGATGTACACATTATGTTGATCAGTAACCAACAATTTAAAGCCCATCTATAAAATTGTGTCTATTAATTGTCATGACACATTGTAATAGTTAAAGCATATATTGACAACAACTTCAAATGAGTTCAATGGCATCAATTAATAAATGTAAAATGCATCGTAAAACTATTATAGGTAGCATAAAAATGACTTTTCGTGTTTCTAACAAATCTGTCATATATTTGACACCGAGCAAACCATTGTAAATATATTGTTAAAGTATATAATACACAGATATATTGACACATCATAGATCAGAAATGACATTGCATAATGCTGATGTTATCTTTTATTTTAATAGAATACATAATGTATACAAGCAACTTAGTTCAGTAAATTTAAAGGGACATAACTCCAGATGAAGATCAGATTTTCACATAAATCAAAACAGAATGATGCATGTGTTAATTAACCCGTTACCCTGCTAAATTTCTATAATGAATTGTCCATCTTTCTGTTTGGACTGTGAGAACTATTAACTGTTTAAAGGGGTGCTCTAATACCAAAAAGATACTGACTGAATGGCAAACTGCAGATCTTGATCAGACTGTATGGATGTGCAAACTGATCATGATCTGCACTGGCGGCAAAGGTGTCCAGCATAATAAGGGTTAGATTTAAAGTAACTGAATTTCATCAAAGCTCAAAAGGGTTCTATTTCATAGCTGATTTCTAAAACCAACACTAGACACAGAAGAAGGTGAAATTAGAAAGTTAACATGAGGGGGGAGTGGCCTAGGGAGTGACATCCAGCAAAACCACTCCATATTTTTAAAGAAAAGTTTTGCACAATAGTAACAAAAATGTTCTTGAGAAAAAACATTACAGTACATTAAAATGCTCTATATATTAAAACAGGTTCTGAAGTTCCTTATTCATTGTTATTTCAGTTTGGGGGTGGTGGCATCAAAAGTTGTGGGGGAGTGGGGACAATTAAAGCACAGGCATCTGAGTGGGGACTGCCCCACCCGCACATTCCCCCTCTCCCCCAACACCCATTAGAGAGCTTAATTTTCTAAATAATACACAATCTGATGCCATACATGTACCATGTACATAAAATTTGATATATACTGCTTATATAATGCAATTAGTAACTAAATGAAAGTATTTTACTGTCTAAATTTCTAGAAAAAAAAAGATAATTATAACATAAATGATTCAGGACATCCTTTTATATAGTACATGTATCAAAACACATCCTCCTTCAATTTGAATAGTATTTAAAATATGATCCATCCTTTGTGTCAGATGACAAAAAACTGTATTGTTATCATGTGAAAAGTTTGAATGTATCAAATTTAGATTCATGGTCTGTAGTTATGTAAATTTATATTGATTTAGATAAACTAATACAATCTTCATTCAAAGTCCAGAGGTAAAATGTCAAGGAAGTTATAGGATTTCATATCATACTGATATTTGACATAATTTGCTCATTCTATGTTGATGAGTCAAAGTGGGTGGAGCTTTAACATGTGATAAAGGCTTAGTGCGTCTGGTTCATAATGACTTTGGTTATAATGCGCCTATTAATGTGGTTATTATTGTGAACATAGAAATAATTGATTTTATGTTATTAATATCTATTTTCAGTAATTGTCATATCATATATTTGTAATCAGTTTGAATATTCAGTTGACAAAGCAGAAAGAATTATTTTGATCCTTTCTTTTTATTACCTCCCTTTAATATTATTCTAATGTATTAGTTCATGTGCAGTATTGAAAGTGGTACTTTTCTAGCCATGTAACAATGCATTTTTTTTCTTTTTGGACAGTTTTTTGTTGTTTTTTTCTTTATATTGTAGAATTAAAACACTGCGGAATTTTAAGTTTTGTCCAAGCTGAATGGGAGTATACAGAATGTCTCCACAATAAAATGTTATGAGTTTTGTTTATTGTTTTTTTTGTACCTTACAGTTCAAGGCTGTGAATGCTTATAATAAATGGGGTTTTTTTATTTTTCATTGGGTTGAATTCAGACTCCTTTTTACCTTTTATTACATTTTCCTTCTTTTTTGCAGACATATGTTGGAGACATCCTTATTGCTGTAAATCCTTTCCGAGATATAGGAATCTATGATGACCAGGTATGAATATTTTCCGAAAACTTTTGGAAATATCTTTTCTTATTTTACTTTCAGAGTGTTTATACACTGTAATATTTCTTGATAAGCAATGTAATTATCGCTTTTATATACTTAATATCATTAAAAAAAAAATGCAAGTTTAATATTGGTGTTTGAATGAGTTCTAAGTTAGAGAAATAAATCCATATTAGTTTAGTTGATACTAATTTATTTTAGCTCAATTTGTGATGATTTAAGCTTAAAGCTTATTTGAACTACTCTGGAGACTGCTTCCTGGAAAATCCAGTACTGGTGTCATGTGAGAAGTCATGGTCGTGACCCCAGTGGGATTCAAACCTACGACCTCTGGGTTGTGCGGCTGACACCTTAACCACTAGACCACCTCTCCCCTTATATTTAGATCACAATATCAGATGGAATTTATATCAAAACCAAAAAATTTAAATCAAATTTAAAATAATTTGTGAAAAATAGTTTTACGACTTATGACAGTATAAAAACAGTGGTAGTGGTTGAGTCTATCTAGAGGTATAGGGTTATTTCTTGTAAGACACTAACCAGCTTGCCTGTGGAAAGTTTGTGGTTCCACCAAAGTGCCAGACTTTGCCTTGAGTAATGCCCAGAAGAACATGTCATTTTCCAACAGTACACCTGCACAGTCAGGCATTTGATCTTAAGACTTAAAACCTAATTAAAACATGCAAAATCGATGTAAAATATTAAGTTTTTAATACAACTTATTTTTATTTACCGGTACATTAGTAACATAACCTGACATTTTCTTATGTCAGTTTCAAGACTGAGCTATGAATAAGCCAATGGGGCCTCCGTGGCCGAGTGGTTAAATCACTTGCCCCTCATCGATGTGGGTTCGAGCCTCACTCGGGGCGTTGAATTCTTCATGTGAGAAAGACATCCAGCTGGCTTACGGAAGGTCGATGGTTCTACCCAGGTACCCGCTCGTGATGAAATAATGCATGGAGGGGCACCTGGGGTCTTCCTCCACCATTAAAGCTGGAAAGTCGCCATATGACCTATCATGTGTCGGTGCGACGTTAAATCCAACAAAAAAAATGAATAAGCCAGTTGGATTTTGGAGTTTTGAGGCTCTTAATTCTATAACTTTACACAAATATCAACTCCAGTTGTATTTCTTTGTTTTAGACCTCGTACTTGTACAACCTTGCAAAGAAGACGGACCACCCGCCACATATATTTGCCATTGCCGACAGTGCCTACCAGTGTATGATTGGTCATGGAGGCAGAACACCAGAAAACCAGTGCATTCTTATCAGGTAAACATAGTTCTGATAAGTTCTCACTCACAAGTCTATGTTACTCATAAGTCTATTAAAGCCAACCATAAGTCAGTGCATTGCAGTTGAACTAAAATCTGGTGGACAATACTTCTCATTTTATAAGTCTATGTATCCCATAAGTCAATACATTTCTGAAAAAAAAAAAAAAGTTATGAATTCTCACCGATTAGTCTGCTCAAAATTGTCATTAATTCTCACCCATAAGTCTATGTAAGTAATTCAAATCTTTGTTAAAAAGAAAAGATGAATATTTAGATATGTCTATAATCATTTGTTTTTCAGTAAAATAACCTGAAGACACATCAGTGTATAATACTTTGTTTAGGATGAGCAAACTAAATTAATAAATTCTTCCTTACTCCATGATATATGATAAGTTTACATCAGTCAAGCATTTCTCTCATTTTAATGATGGAATTTGATCTTTAAATACTTCATAGTTACAATAACTACAGAAATCCCTTGAAAATTCATTCAAGGAATTTTGTTGTGCGATAGATTGAATTTGAACAATATTATGTATTTTCAGTGGAGAGAGTGGGGCTGGTAAGACAGAGAGCACAAAACTGATTATTAAACAACTGGTGGAACTTTGTCATGGTAACACACAGCTTGAACAGCAGATTTTACAGGTATGAGGATTTGAAGCGGAGAAACAATTACGACAGAAAATGTTTTCAATTTTAATCTTTAGCCCGGTGATTCTGGCTTTGCTACCAGTGCAGACCAAGATTAGCCTAATCACATCTGTGCAGGCTGATAATGGTCTGCACTGGGTGCTATTCAGTAAGTAAATTTTCAGTGAACACACATTAAAAAAAAAAGGTAAGCAGACCTAATTGAATGATAGTCCAAAATAAAATCTGGAAAGTAGATCCCTCGGAAGCACCGAGAACAAGGCAAACAGTGAAAATTGCAGCCTCGGTTTGATTGAGTCTGTTCATGGGCAGTAATGGAAAAAGCAACACTGCCCACGCCCACTAGCACCGGCTTAAGCAGTATTCAATCTTTAAATCTAAATGAGTTGAAATCAATGTTCCCGAAGGGCCAGAAAATATAACAACACTGAGATGAAGTCGGACGACTTTTTACGGCCGCCACACAGCACTTAACACCCGTTGTTGTGAAGTAAATAAAATCTGGAAAGTAGATCCCTCGGAAGCACCGAGAACAAGGCAAACAGTGAAAATTGCAGACTCGGTTTGATTGAGTCTGTTCATGGGCAGTAATGGAAAAAGCAGCCATTTTAGAACGGATGAATAATTATGTGATTCTGAACTTAGATGGATCTTACACACAATAGGATCTGTGAAGCGGAAGAATTTGTCCCTTGATTCATCCCAGTAGGCATTTGACGTCGGTTAGACGTCGTATAGACGTCGGATTAACGTTGGATTTTGGTTGGATTTGCAAACCGTTTAGACGTCGGATCCTGACGTTGGCTAGACGTCGCAATCCGACCATTTTCCAACCTAAATCTAACCACTTTTCAACAAAAATCTGACCAAATTTTCAACGTAATTTGCAATCAAACAAATAATCAACACATGTATTTTATCATCTTTATTTCATATTACGGCGACGTAAGTCTAATACAATAAGTCCAAAAAGTAATTGAAACTTTCAAGTTTCGTCATTTTTGCATGATTCTTCAACTCCGCCAACATTTCCAACTGAAATGTATAAAATTTGACAGTTTCATTATTAAACATATACAAATATACTAGTGCTATTACTAAGAGCATAATTAATACGTGCCAAACAAATATGTAATATTTTAAATTCTATGAAAAAAGTATTCTATAACTTCGTAAAATGTAATTAAATGAAATTGCTTTTTTAAAGTAACAAACAAAAATAAGTCAAATTTTTAAAAAAAAAATACGGAATATAAATCAGTATAACTTTTAAAATAAGTATAATGTTTAAAAATCTGTTACTCACGTTGCGGATCCATCCCTTTGTGTAAAGTATTTATAAACTTGCTCTATCTTATCCCAATAAATATCAAATTACAGGAAGACTGTGTAAACCGATGCAGGCTTATCTCGCGAATGTGTGACTAATAGACAACATGTGTAGAAGAGATCTGTGTGAATTTAGAATAATTTATACATGTGTATAGAATGCATTTTTATCTTGAACAGTTTTAAGTTCGTGAAAAAATCCGTCTCCGAAAATAGACAATCTCATGCGATATTGTAACATAATTAAAATAATATTTGTTGTGAGAATGAACTATTATTAATAAGCGCATGTCCAGGCCTTTATGAAAACAAGTAAATATCTGTAAACAATACTAGCAAAATTATACCAGTTAGTTTTATAACTAAAAGCATTTATCAGACTTTCTATCCAACCTAATTCCAACGTCTTCTAGACGTCTAAGTCTGACGTCTATTAGACGTCGTAGATATGACGTTGGTTAGACGTTGGATTCAGGTCGCCGACGTCGCGACCAAAAACCAACGTCTAACCAACGTCGGTACGACGTCAGGTGTTTACTGGGATAGAGATGAAACTTTTTATAATTACATGAAAAATAAGATCTTTGATAGAGTTTTGTCTTCATCATAACTTCCCCATAGTTGAGATACAATTTTAAATAATGTGTAATATCCTTCATGAAATATGAGCTGTTAACTCTCCTAGGTTGGTGTTTAAAGAAATTATGAATGAATTGCTTCTATGGTTACGCCTTAAGTTAGAAATTTAATACCATCAAGGCCAACTTTGATAAATGCTCATGAATTTTCAAGTTTTGATATTGAAATTCAAGTATAGTATGTGCATACTGACCTGACATTTTTTTTATGTCTTCTCATGTATAATAGTAATCTTCCATTTTTACTCACAATTAAAGGATGGGAAACTTTGCCCGTACCAAGTGATGAAAGCAGTTACATTTGTTGAAAGGCTTACAGTGAATTGACAAACAGCCAAATTTCATGTTGAAAAATTGATATATGCTTGAACAAATTTCCTTCTTAATAAAATAAATAGGTAGTATATATATTTTTTTAAAATTGTATGTTTTTCTCAGGATTGTAAACAAATTGACAAGTTTCGGTCTGCTTGATATTTTTATAGATCAAGTAAAACTTTTTTCTGTAAAAACAACCCAGTCCTGTGTATAAAGACTAAAATGAAATGAAATTTAGTGATTTTTGTTAACAAGACTGGACAATAAAAAGTAAATCTGGTGATTTTAGAATAGAAAATGTTGACATTTTTCAAGACACTTTATTGTGTTGCAGTCTTTAGACGGAGATGTCCTTTATTTAGAGGTGGTCATTGTATAGAGATGTTTTTTATATAGAGGTGGTCTTTATACTGAGTTGGTCTGAATTCAGAGTTGGTCTTTATTCAGAGGTGGTTTTAATTCAGAGATGGTGTTTATTCAGAGGTGGTCTCTTTTTCATAAGTGGTCTTCAAATCAGAGTTGGTCTTTATACAGAGGAGGTCTTTATTCTGAGGGGGTCATTAGAACATGTTTGAGTGTATACTGTAAACTGCTGAAGTGTCAGCATTTATCAAAAATGTCGCTTACATGAAACCATTAATTGAAACCAAAATTATACTATAAAAGAATTTAATGCATTATAATAAACAGAATTATATAATTTTGTGTCTAGGTAAATCCACTGCTGGAAGCATTTGGTAATGCACAGACGCTAATGAATGACAACTCTAGTCGATTTGGGAAATACATTCAGCTTCAGTTTCATAATGGCCAGGGTGAGTTCACATATTTTAGTATGTACAGAGGAGTAGCTTTTTAGAAAGTGATTTTGGGATATTCTGGGACATTTTTACTTTGAAAATACTTGATTTTGTTAGCTAGAAATAATAATCTGTGTGTGGCACATAAAAATAAATCTGGGTACATAAAAAGTGAACATCTACTTAACAAATGTTTTCAAAAAACCCTGGAAACTAACTTCTGACTGCCAAAATAAAAAGAAATAAATAATGAAAAGATATATTACAGTTCAGGCTCATTAAATATGGTGTTAGTTGGAAAACCTTAAACACAGATTGAAAAAAAATGTTTGTTCCTGGTAAGATGCTTAAAAAAAAATTAGGGTAGGTAGTATCTATAATTTTTTTTTTTTTTTTTTTTTTTATTAAGTGGGAAATTATTTTGGTGTCAAAAATGAATACAAATAAGAGGGTTATGCCTGTAGAGCATCTGTTAGTTGATTTCTGACATCACTGACCATCATTTTAAAGCATAAAAAGTGCAGTGTTTAAAAAAAAATTCTCCAAAGTCATAAAAACATTTAGAATCATGCCAAAAATTCAGAGTAGGTTGCGATACCGGAAACATACAATTTTTTTAGGCCTTATTTTTGTTTGAGCTGATTTCACTTAAAACTTAGGAGAAAACATCTTTTCTGTACATAAATATATTCATTAGAAAATGACATATTATAACCTACTTTATAATTTAATTTATTCTGGTTGTACAAATAATAATTTTAACCTCATTTGAAAGAAACTTTATTATATGAACTTTTGGCAGATCATTTTGAAGGTAAGTCAGGAAGTTTAGAATGCTGTGATCAAAATACTAAACAAATTAGAATTTCAATGATCTGAAATGATTTTGCCACCCTGATTTGGAGTAATCAGTAACTGTCCTTGTTTCTGTTATTTTTTGTACACATTTTCTCTTGGATGAGTGAGCTATATTGACTGGTATAAATTAAGATTGATTTGTTTTCATTAATTGCCTTCAGCTCTTTTTTTTGTAAACAAAGACGTTAATTCTTTTCTTTAGTTGTCAAAACTTTTTCTTTTTTTTTTTGATGACCAAGGCTACAAAGCTGTTTTTGAAGACCAGTCTCAAAATAAACCTTTGTCATTGGCCGATTTCTGTTGAGTACTCAGAAACAACCAGACAGATTCTTGAGTTGTGAGACTGGGACCCCAAACTTAGTTTTTAACCTTCAATCTGGATATAAAAAGTTTTCTCAGACATTTTCAAATGTTTCCCCTCCACATTTTCAACTTTATAGGATAGATCAAAATTACTGTAGAAAAATACACCAATACTAATAATAGTAATCCAACGTGTGATTTAACATCTGTCTGTGTGATGCACTGGTTATATATATTCAAATGAATATGCCGTTGGACCTGACATAGCAACCTATGTGAAGCGAACACTTGCCCTAATCAGTCGCTTAGCTTACTTCTTAAATTTTCTTTTTATTCTGATATCAAATTGTGTTTAGCAGCCCTTTTGAATTAACCCTTATCATGCTGAACATGACTGATTCTACCTTTGCGACCAGTGTAGATCTGATCAACCTGCACATCTGTGCAGTCTGATCATGATCTGCACTGTTCGCCATTCAATCAGTATCTTTTTGGTAAGCACCCCTTTTAACACTTAATGGTGCTGTCCAAACTGAAAGATGGGCAAGTTCATTATAGAAATATAGCAGAGTAAGGGTTAACTGTGTTGTTCCATCGTGCTGGCTGGTTCTTTGCTTTATATGTTTGGCTGTATCATGTGACTGTGCCTTAATTGTGTAAACAAACTAGGCTATTAATATATTATCACATTTTCCCTTTAATTACCTCCCTTGCACTATGTATATCAGGTGCAGGAGTTGTTGATCCTTGCAATCAGAGGTATAAGAACTGTTCTCTATAAAATGAAAATTTGCAAGATTATTATTTTGAAATTTAATGGACTTAAACCTGTTTCTATGCTTTTTTTAAAAAAAAAAAGCATTTGAAAAGGAGCCCATGCCTGCATCATGTGCATCAAAATGTATATATTTCTGAAACAAAAATGTAATCTTCCTTGTTTAATATTTGACAATTTTTTACCAATACTGAGATCAGTGCAGCTTTATTTATTCGAAAGAAAGTTTTGCATTACAGTTCTTGGAGCAAAGATCTCTGAATATTTGTTGGAGAAGTCCCGACTGGTTCACCAGGGTCCTGGGGAAGAGACTTTCCATATCTTTTACTACATGATGGCAGGACTTCCTAAAACTAAACAGGAACATTTCTGTCTAGCTGCGGCAGATAAATACAGGTATAGTATGAATTATAAACCCTATTGTGCAAACACTTCTCAGCAACAGCAGATAACTATCAGATAAGAAAAAATGGCCGACCTCTTTATGACAAACCCATTTAGCCTTCATTGTTTGCTCTGGAAGACTTGTGCTGTATAATGGTTATAGTTAAATGGATATAGCAGTTTATTATAGTGTTAGCATTTCCCTAAGAAATATTTAAGAAATAATGTATATAAAAACAGCTGTTTTAATGTTATTAATACACAGAAAGAAGTTATACGTTCGCGGAATAATTTCACCGGGCATCTGAGCCCGTTTGAATTATTCTGGTGACATATAATCAATTTTGAGTGTATTAGTTTAGGCAAAGCACAATTTTGCTAAACATTATTTCGATTCTAATATGCCCCCAATCTGAAACAGTAGATAAAATATATAGTAGCGCTCTTTCTTGGTCTAAACAAAAACATTGATGTCATCGCACGTTAACGTGAAGTCATTTTAGCGCAAGCATGTTTTAACAGAAACAAGCATAGTAGAATATACAGTAAAACCAGATTTTGTAGAGCTAAACAATGGTCTTTGTTTGCAGGACTGGTGGTCATTGTTAACGTGATAAAATGCATTGTAAAATAGAAAATAATGGGTTTTAAAGCTAGGTTTTTATGTCCACTGGTAGTATTTGTGCACAAATATGACTTTACAGTTAAACCTGTATTAAACTGGCTGGTTAAGGCGTTATATAGGTGGCTACTAAGACAAGTCTGCCCGATTTCAGTTAATGCTCAGTTTTGTTTTTTAAATGTATATAAAATCAAGCTTTAAAATCTGGAACTCCTGAGTTCTTTAACTGTAGCTTTTATGGTTTCCAAGCATTTAAGAGGGTAGTTGATACTTTCCGTACGAAAATATTAACCAGATTCTGCCTTAAATAAGCAGGAAACCACCTAAAATATCTGTCTAACAAAGATTTTCCTGCTAAAATAAGACGGACATGGAATCCTTCTAAGTTTACCAGTATTCCGCCTACGGGCTTAGGCGGAAAAGTTAGACTGACTTAATGAATTTCATGATTTTTGAATAAAATAGCACCAGTTTTGGCGGAAAAATGATAGTTTGTATAGTTTGAAATTCTGGACCATGTGGAGCACAGTAGATTTATGTGAATAGCATAATGGTATCAGCTACAGTAAGTGCCTTTATATATATATAATACACAAGGCATGAAATCAAAAGTACAATGTGATATTTTTTCCATTTATTTGATTCATATAATTCTAAACAGATGCAGACTTATTTTTGTCATCAGTTTTCATGACTTTTAATTCTTGTACATTGTAAATGTTTTGATCAGTACTTGATCCCCATGCTTCTTATTTTGTCAAAAATATGTATTTTGCTTAAATAATTAGAAAAATGAAAATTACAGTTAAAGCTATAAATCGTTACAACACTGAAATTTTGATATACATGTAGCATTGTACTTTGTATTTTTTAGATTCTTACAATTTAACCAAATGGCAGACTTTTTTCTTGTTAAGAATTTCTTAAGGCGGATTTTTTTCCTGCTAGTGAATTCTCTAGGCAGAATTTTAAGGCGTATTTTTTTCCTCCTAAATATTGGCTAGGTGGATTTTTTAATTAACTGGTTTCCGCCTTAGAAAATTTGCATATTTCGCTGCGTATTCCTGCTTATAGGCAGAATCTGCGCTATATTAACCTGAATTGCAGTTTAAGCAGAATCCGCCTACACCTTAGGCGGTTTTCTCAGATTTTTCTGGGCGTAAGGTTTCGTACGGGAATTCTTAATTCATGACTGTTTTTAATTCATGTACGGCTCTGTTAATAATAATTGGTATTTTAAGTATTAAGCTAAAAATATTAAAAGTACCCAATTTACAGTAGAATATATTACCCATTGTTAATCAGTATTAAATTTTATTCAGTATCATATAAAAACTGTTTTGCATATAATAAATGAAATTGTTACTTATTTGATCTTGCAGATATTTAGCTTGCGGTACTGCTGGAGTATCCAAAGACAAGGAATCTTCTAAAGTGAAGTATGATGAACTACTCAATGCTTTGGACTTGGTTGGCTTCACTGATGAGGTAATAAAAACATTCTACCTTAATTTCCTTATTTTACGAAATTGTACTGGAAAAATTGAACACCAGAGATAAGGGAGAGGTGGATGCATGTAGGGGGCAGTTGGAGAATGGGGTCACCGTCAGGGGAAACCACATTCTACGGCTGATGTTTGCCTTTTATCTTTATTTAACAAAATGTTGTTGGATAAATAAATTGAACATTGGTAATTAGGGAATGGTGGTGGTGTGGTGGGTTGGGGTGGGGTGGAGAGTGTGAGGGGTAAGTAAATTCTTCTGTTGATGTTCTGTTTTATGTCCTTACTTAATGAAATTGTCCTGATTGAATTGAATGCTGAGTATGGGGGAGTGGAATGTGGGGTAATTAGGGAATGGTGGTGGTGTGGTGGGTTGGGGTGGGGTGGAGAGTGTGGGGGTAAGTTAAGTCTTCTGCTGATGTTCTGTTTTATGTCCTTACTTAATGAAATTTTCCTGATTGAATTGAATGCTGAGTATGGGGGAGTGGAATGTGGGGTAATTAGGGAATGGTGGTGGTGTGGTGGGTTGGGGTGGGGTGGAGAGTGTGGGGGTAAGTAAAGTCTTCTGCTGATGTTCTGTTTTATGTCCTTACTTAATGAAATTTTCCTGATTGAATTGAATGCTGAGTATGGGGGAGTGGAATGTGGGGTAGGCAGTGTTTTAGTTCTCTATTTACTATTGGAAGTTTTGTTTGTGCTTTAAATGTTTCGGAACATGGTCTCCAAAGGAAAAAAAGAAGCGTCTATGTGACTGAGTGTTAAAAATTACCAAGTTTGAATCACTTGCTGTGGGTTTCAGCCTGGCTTGGCTCATTATATTAATTATGGTCTGTATCTAGGAGCATCTAGCTAGTGTCTTTATTCACCATTTAAATTGGAAAGTTTCCATACTAGCTTCAAGAGTGTCGATGTAGTCTTCAAAAAATTATAATTCTGTAACGTAGAAACAATATGATATGTTCACTATGGTATTCAGTGTCCTTCATTTTTCTGTTATTTTTAGGAACAATATGGAGTATTCACCATAATAACTAGTATCTTTCAGCTTGAAAAATAATGTTTATGTTATTTTTAGAAACAATATGGTCTATGTTCACCATGGTAACTAGTGACCTTTACCTATGAAATATATTTTTGTCAATTTTAGGAACAATATGATATGTTTACCATGGTAACCAGTGTCCTTCACCTTGGAAATGTGAGCTTTGAAGAAGATGATAATGATGCCTCAAATATTCCAGATATGGCTCCAGTAGATGTTGTTGCAGTAAGTATTTGAGACAGATCCTATTTCTCAGGCACATTAGAAATACTATGGTTTGCTGAAAAAAAGATCAAATACTGATTACAGTGAGGTATTAGTTGCTATTATTAATTGGACATCATATTATGCAGTTGGGGAACAGTTGGTAGGAAAACATGATAGCAAGGAAGAGGAGGTGCGGTTTTTCTATGTTTAAACCTATTTGCAGCAAATAGTTAGATTTATTTTATTTGTTAAAAAAGTTATTTATTTATAACTTTGATTAAAACTAGACAGCACAGACTCCTATGATATTGCTGTGGTAATGGATTTTACACCACTTTCAAGCCATCGACTCAAAGATCTTTGAGATTTGAACCTTTAACTCCAGGTTTTGATGTCTTTACAGTCAATGCCCTGTATCAGTTTGCCACAATCTTATTAGAGGAAATTGCTGTGTGATATTTTAAGCTACAAGACTATCATAGATGATGAACACAATTTTAATACGGCAGGGATTTTATGTTTCTGTCAAATATATAACTGCCTTAATAGATTTTGCAATTTAGGGACATTGTTGAATTTCAGAAATTATTGGGTGTAGATAGCCAGGACCTTGCAGGAACTATGACATCCATTGTTACACATACCAGAGGAGAACAGGTTACTCGACATTACACCAAACAGCAGGCAGAAGGTAAAATATATTGAATTCAGTGATAACTTGAGGAGCTGACAAATTAATTATTATTTATATTACCTAAATAATATCCATTCTTCTGCAGCAGTTTTATTTTATACTTTGCACATTTTTTCCCCATGATCCTAAAATCTGTATCAAACCATGTCTAACTTACATAAAGGACAGAAAAGATGTAAATTTGCATAACTGAAGCATATTTTTCTTAGTATCTTTCTTCCAATTCCACATTAGTCCTCTGTGGCCAAATGGCTAAGGTCTCTGAGTTCAAATCACTTGCCCCGTACCAACGTGGGTTCAGGTCTCACTCAGGGTGTTGAATTCTTTATGTGAGGAAGCCATCCAGCTGGCTAACAGAAAGTCGGTGGTTCTAACCAGGTGCCTGTTGTGATGAAATAATGCACGGAGGTGCACCTGTGGTCTTCCTCGACCATCAAAGAAGGAAAGTCACCATATGACCTATAATTTTATCGTTGTGATGTTAAACAGACAAAAACAAAGAAACAGCCCAAACACACAATCATGTATATACGCATGCACACTGATGCACAGGTCTACACTTGCATGTACACATTTTTTTATGCTTTTGAATATAATGTTTTAATTACTGACCACTGCCATTATTACCTGTTGCCTTCATTTTGAATTATTTCACTGATTAAAAATATCTTTTGCTTTTATACATTTTTAAGTTAGTGCTGGAAACATGGTTGCATGAACAAGACAAATTTTCATTTGTTAGTTGTTTAAACCAGTATGTTTCGATATTTCAGAGGCAAGAAATGCTGTGGCTAAAATTTTGTATGGTCGCCTGTTTGGTTGGATCGTGAATAAAGTGAATCAGTTACTGGCCCCTACACACATTGTTCCGCATAGTGAGCAGAGGGAGATCGGCATTCTGGATATTTTCGGATTTGAACATTTCGAGAAGAACAGTTTCGAACAAGCCTGCATTAATCTTGCTAATGAACAGCTACAGTACTTTTTCAACCATGTTAGTATCAGCTTTATTTTGTTATGCTTACAATTCAAAAGCATTTCAAAGAGGAGCAGTGGTCTAGTGTTTAAGGTATCCGCCACTCGACCCAGAGGCCATGTGTTTGAGCCCCACAGGGGTCATGACCATGTCTCCTGATATGACAACAGTGCTAATTATTCCAGAAAGTGGACTCAAGAGTGATTCAAATAAACTTAAGCTTTCATCACAGCTGAGCTGAAATAAATTACACATACAACAGCAGCCACACATACAGAGTGAGTTGACCAGAGGCACAGAATGAGACAAAGCTGCTATGACAGAGAGAGAGAGAGAAAGAGAAATTTAGATTGACGCATGTCTGGCCAATTCAGCCTAGTTGTTTATGAATAGACAGCCTGTGCCCCAGCGTAGAGCACTTATACACGGGAAGCCGCTTTTTCTGGGAAGAACCAGTAATAGCCTCTTAATTGGAAGGGAGACACTCCAGAGCATCTCAGAAATTTCCAGTGTCAAGCCTGGGATTTGAACCCTGGACCTCTGGATTGACAGTAATGCATGTTACCACTAGACTACCGAACCACTTACAAAAAAATCATCATGAATTTTTGTACTGATTAATGAACTGGAAATCTTTTCTGGTTCACAACAAAAGTAATTGCTTGCCAGCACGCTCCTAGGCTAACGTCATATTTTGTGTATATTTCAGCATGTGTTTAAACAGGAACAAGAGGAATATAGTCGTGAAGGTATTGACTGGAATGAAATAAAATTTGTTGACAATCAGCCACTGTTGGTAAGTTTATACAGTCATGAAGATATCAACCGGAATAGAACCACTGTATGTTTTATATTCAAACCAGGTTTAATATTTTTGAAGAGGATTATCCATATTAAGATGAAATATTTTATTTGAAGACTCTGATATAGCACATAATTATGTAATATTTTAACTTAATTTTAACCTTTTTTCTCTAGATGTAAGCTGAAAAAAAAAAAACAACAAAAAAAAATAGTTTGTGTATACCAGTATACACTATTTGAATGTTGTTTATTTTCAATTTCCAGGACTTGTTTTTGGGAAGACCAGTTGGCATATTAACTGTACTGGATGAAGAGAGTAGATTTCCAAGGGTAAGAAATTCTCTCATCACTCAGTTACTGAGCAGTCGAAGTAACTAATGTAAAATGTGAAAAAAGGTTCCTTGTAGATTTTAGTAGTTTTAATTTCAACCTTAAGTAAGTCGGAAAAAAAGTAACTTTTTCGACAAAACACAAGATTTTATATCAACAGAATTGAACATTTCACAGTATATGATTATTTTGTTCGCTGCATGAAAATTTTTAATGAGAAGATTTGCGCGGTTTTAGGCACATTAGAGAAGAATTTATCAAAGATAATAATTTTGGCCAATTCACGATAGTCTACATATAATAATTTTGTCTTCATGAATAAAAAGAAATGATCAAAATTTTGTCATGTTTAAACTTAATGTAATAGTTTTAGGCAACAAGAGAAGACTTTGGTGGCAAAGATTAACCAGAATTTTGACACATTCACAGTATTATATTATTTATTTGTGTGTCTGCAAGTAAATAAGGAAATTATCAAATTTGTCATGTTTAAACTTTAGCCTGCTGGCGGCAAGTGATTCTGCCTTTGCGACCAGTGCAGACCAAGATCAGCCTGCACATCCGTGCAGTTTGTGCAGTGCACAACCTGCACTGTTCGCTATTCAGTCAGTAAATTTTCAGTGAACACCCCTTCGAATAAGAAATGTTATTGCTCTAATTGAATGATGGACCAGTCCATTTTAGAAATTTAGCAGGCTAAGGGTTAAACAATTGTAATATGTTTGTAGGCATCAGAGAAGACCTTGGTGGCAAAGTTTAACCAGAAGTTCGGCAATGTGCCATACTACAAGGCAGCCCAGAGTAGCAATGACAGTAGATTCACCATATTGCACTATGCTGGACAGGTTGGTATACCAAATACGGTGTTTCCCTTGAAGCAGAGGAAAGTATGGGAAATTAAAAATTAATAGGGAATTAAGGGAAATTTCGAAAAAAATTGGAAAATGTCAAGGAACTTTATGCAATTATTTTATTTAGCAATCAGTTAATATTTTTTTCTTAAAAGGCTTGATACAGGGGTGGATAGAAGGCAAAATTCAAAAATTTCTTTCCTGAAAAATGATGATTCGGTATATACTTTAGAATTTTATTAATAAACAGTATTGGCAAAATGAGACCACCTTTTCTGTAAGATAATGTTGTAAAGCTCTTATATTTCTGCTTTTGAATTTCATACCATGCAAGAAATATTGATGCAAAATACCAAATAAAATTGTCCGAGAAAACTGCTTTGTGTCTTGGAAATGTCTTTTTTCTGTAGCATAGAACTTGATTTGAAAGCATTTAGTTAAGCATTATACAAAGAATATTACTGGAAAGTCTTGATTTCCCAACACAGAAAATTTAAATTCACATCTCCAGGAGCAACAGCCTCTTCATAGCAAACATATTTTACTCTCAGTGATGTTCAGTATAGAGAGATTGCACTGTGCCTATGTGATCTTGGCAATCATATCATTGCTCATAATAATTATAAGAGCTTGGAAAAATTTGTGTGTCTTTCCAGGTGACATACAGTGCTGATAGTTGGTTAGAGAAGAACCGAGACACACTGCCCCCTGGTGTCACGGAGATGTTACAAAGCAGTAACAATGCTCTTGTCAAGTCCATATTCAGAGGTAAGTTGTATGTAAAAATGCCTAATATTTAAAGGGGCTTGTATCCTGCATAACACTGTTGTAAGTTTATCGTGCACTTAAAAATAGCAATATTCCTGTATTTCACAGACACATCTAAGCTTTGTGTTTAAAACATTGCTTAATTAAGGTGTGGAATTCTTTCATGGGAGGAAGCCATTACTACTGGAAGGTCACTGGTTCTATCTGGGTGTCGGACTATGCCAGAAAAAATGTCTTAGGGGACACCAGGGGACTTCCTTCACTGTGAAATGCTGGAAAGTCACTGTTACAAACCAAATTATATTTAATGAACTTTTTTTAAATCACACCAGATACTTCATGTGGTGGATGACTTTAGGTTAATTTCTTACTAGTCTCTTTTAACTATTATAATGCTGGACAGTGGACACAGTTGATTCTGCCTTTGCGACCAGACGTGTAGATCATGATCAGCCTGCACATCCATGCAGTCTGATCATGATCTGCACTGTTTGCCATTCAGTCAGTAATTTTTTGGTATGCACCCCTTTTAACAGTAAATGAACTGTCCAAATTGAAAGATGGAAAAGTTCATTACAGAAATTTAGCAGAGTAAGGGTTAAGTCATTTTTATTGAAAGCTTTGTCACTGTTGAGTCTGCCTCCCAGAAAAGCAGGTACTGGTGTCATATAAGGAATTGCCATTGTAACAGCATCAGGGTTTGAACCCGCTACCTCTACATTAAGTGGTGTTCACCACTGCATGTTCTTCGGCAGGTTTCAGTCAGTTGGTATATCTGAAAGTGAAGAGTTATAACGTATATAAGATAAGGAATCAATAAAATATTTCTTTTCAGCTCAGGTTACGAGAACAGGAAGTTTGTCATTTCAAGGGAGACAATCCACTCGGAAAACAAGAAGAGTGAGTTTTATTGCAATTCTTTGATTTATTAAAAAATTGAAATAAGTCGATCATAACCTTAATGATATTTGATCATGTCGGTACCGAAGGTTGCAACTGGATAATGGAAAGATATAGACAATATTTGTTTTGATGCAAGATATATCTTTCACTGAGTGAACACCACATGAAAAATTTTCATTAGTAGCATAGCCACTATTGAAAATGTAAGATGTGTTGTTCATGGTTGAAGGATAATTTGATTTTACATGGAAAAGACACGAAAAAAACCCAAAAAACAACAGAATTTCTTTTTATTTCATGATTTAACAAAATACTACCCATTGGAGAAAAATTGATTAGAAAATATTTCACTCTAAATTTCAACATTTTACTGAAAAATGTGTAATAAAATATATCAGATAAAACATCAGTTAATTTTATAATGTTAAAATGTGATTTGTTTTTTTCACTGTTGATATTTTCAAATTTTGTTATATTCAGGGCCACAGACCAAGTCTGGAAGCTGCAAGAAAAAGAAAACTGACTGTTGGTGGGCAGTTCAAGGTAACCCTTTTTTCTGAAATATTTCTGTTCTTAGTAAAATCCTAACTTTTGTGTAAATTTACTTTCTGCACTTGTTAGAGGGAACAAGTTTGTCTGTTTACTTAGAAATACTCCGTTATTGTGAAGTTTTAAAAGAACAAGATGTTTTGAACTGCCTGATAATGATATTTTCATATTTATGAAAAGAAACAATGAAATTGTTAATGATTAATATGTTTAAAGAGCACATGTTTTAATTGCTAACACCTCCAGATTCATATCAGATGTTCCAGATCATTATAAATTCCTCTTATTTTTTTTGGTGTAAAAAATGTGATTATTTTATATGTAGTTTCTATAGTTTGGATTGCTCTCAACCTTGGATAATTCAGGCACCTTGCTCATCCCCCTGCAAGCTCTAACATTCACCGTTTTACCGTATTATTATATATTTTCAGAATTCATTGCAAGTATTAATGGAGAGGATGACATCGGCCACACCCATCTTTATTCGTTGTCTGAAACCAAATCATGTGAAAGCACCTGGTTCATTTGATTTAAAATACATTCAACAACAGGTAGGTTTAAATTAGATATTTTGTATTATATTAATCAAAAGTATCAACTGTAAATTTTATGGTCATTGTATTTATATAGAGAATATCTAGGAACTCATCGGTGGATATATTACGTATTTAAGGTAGCAGACCCATATTTGCATTCAGTGATTTTCGTGCATTTACATACTCTAGTCTGGCATGCATTTTGGCATTTTTCAGATGCTAATGTAGCTCATAGAAGCACCTGACTTTCCATTGGTGTTGAAGGATGCCTAAATTCCATAAGGAGAATGTGTAATTGAATGAAATTTTCCGGTTGTCATTATAGGTCCACAATCTTAATAGAAGTATACTATTACGCTGCAAATTAAAAGCGAATTTTCTTGATGTAAATCTAATTATATCTTATTATAAACATATTACACTAAGTCTTACAAATGATATATTTTATTCTTTTACCAAAGTAAATGGAAAATATTGTTGTGTATTTGAATTTTTTAATGTACAATACTGATCTTTTTTAAAAACTGAAATTTTCCAGTTGCTGTATACTGGTATGTTAGAAACAACAAAAATTAGAAGAGAGGGATTTGCTGTGAGACCATCATTTGACGACTTTGTAAACAAGTGAGTAACTTTGTAACTTAGTAGGAGGCCTCTATGGCCGAGTGGTTAAAATGGCTGACTTCAAATCACTTGCCCCTCATGGATGTGGGTTTGAGCCTCACTCAGGATGTTGAATTCTTCATGAGAGGAAGCCATCTAGCTGGCTTACAGAAGGTCGGTGGTTCTACCTAGGTACCTGCTCATGATGAAATAATGCACAGAGGGGCACCTGGGGTCTTCCTCCACCATCAAAGCAGGAAAGTCGCCATATAATCTATAATTGTGTCGATGCGACGTTAAACCCAACAAAATAAATAAATAAAATGTAACTTAGTAGTAACAATTCAGATAATTAAGTCTTGAAGGCAAACTAGATGAAGTTGTGAAAATCACACAGTGAAATGTTACTAAGCAAAATGTTGTCAGGGGTAAAACTAAACACAGCTAAAGTAGCTAGCACACCTGCAAACCTTGAAGATCAAATGCCTCTTTACAAAGAAATTTTCTTTTCCGTAAAATGAAGTTCTTAGTAAATTAACACATCCAGAGCAACACTTCTATACAATTGAGCCGTGCCATGAGAAAACCAACATAGTGGGTTTGCGACCAGCATGGATGCGGATGCGCAGGCTGGTCAGGATCCATGGTGTTTTCTTTTAAAGCGTATTGGAATTGGAGAAACTGTTAGCGAACAGCATGGATCCTGACCAGACTGCGCAGATGCGCAGGCTGGTCTGGATCCATGTTGGTCGCAAACCCACTGTGTTGGTTTTCTCATGGCACGGCTCATATATTCTAGTCTTCATAGAAGTGTTCAGTTGGGAACCTCAGTGTGGCCTAGTAGTTAAGGTTGTTGTCTTCAAATAACTTGTCCCACACTGATGAGGGTTCCAAACCTCCCTTGGGGTGTACAATTCTTCATGTGAGGAAACCATCCCTGCTGGCATACAGACAGTTGGTAGTTCTACCTAGTGCCCTCCCATGTCTGAAATATTGTCAGGAGGGGTGGGGGTGGGGGGATCTTCATCCTCCATCAGAAGCAGAACATTTGCAGTATGGTCTGTATTTCTGTCTGTGTGACTCTGAATCCAATAAGACAAAGTGCTCAAGAGAGGTTGCATTTTATAGAAAACTTGATGTTCCCATTAAAACTGTATTTTAAAATAAAGAATATTAAAACTGTAAAACTATTTTTAAGATATTCTTTAATAAAATAGGACTTTTTTGTCTACATTTAATGAATAGTCATTCAGTTATGCCATCACCATTTTCTTCGAGATTCAGCATTATTTTTGGGATTCAGCCTTGTATTTGGTATTCAGAGTTATTGATGGGGATTCAGCATTATCTTGAGAATTCAGCACTTATTTGGTGATCGCATTACTTTGGTGATTCATCATTGTCTTAGTGATTCATCATTGTCTTGGTGATTCATCATTATATTGGGGATTCAGCATTATTTTGATGTTTCGGCATTATCAGGGAGTGAATATTTTTTTTTTCTGAATATTGTTTAACTTTTAGATATGTTAGTTAGTTTTATGAACTTTTCATTTACACGTTACATGATTTTATTTTTCATAACAAAATTTGCAAATTTGCAGGTACAAAGTGATTTTATGTAAACCACAATTGCCTGGTACTCGGGAGAATTGTATAAAGATTCTGAAGGCTACAGGGATCCAGGGATGGCAGGTTGGCCGGACCAAAGTGTTCCTTAAATACTTCCATATTGATCAGATAGCAGATGTACTGGAAACCATGGGAAAATCTGCTATTCATATTCAGGTTTGTTCTATCAGCTTTCAGTACCTCTTATGAAAGGCTCAGTAAAGCTAGATCTGCTACTGTTGTGATCATTGAATTATGATTCCAGAAGATCTTATAAATTTCATTTTGTTACTACTGATACTGTAAGAGGAAGTTAATGATATTTAATGATATAACTAGAATGATTCTATAATTAGAACTGTCATGTACGAAAATGTGAAACTCATATGATTTCTGCAGAGAGTTATATTATTAGAAGGATAATTTTTTATTATGTTAATGGTTGAGGCCTAGACAATAATTAAAAAGTCATTTCTTACAAGCCGTAAGTACAGTGTGAAATACCTTCCTGTTATCAAATACTTGGCCTACTTTTTAATGTTTATTTAGATAATTATATGATTATTTCTAGTTGGTTTAACACTGTTTAAGTTTGTAAGATAAAATAACAAGAACTGATAAAATTCAATAAAAACATTTGTACATGAAAAATTAAACTTTAAATAATAAGTTGCAGTTTAATAACTATCTAATTGTTTAGCGTGTGCTTTTGTATTGTTTGAGTATGATAATGCACATTTTTTAAAAAATGCTTGTTTTTGTTAACAGAAATAGTAAAAGTTAATTCATATAATGATTTATCTGGTTTTGTAGAGCTATAATATAGACCAGAAACATACAGCAGACATATGATTAGGAAGTAATTTCCTGTGATATTCAAGTTTGAATTTTGAACTCTTTTCTCTACAGAAACTTGTTAGAGGGTTCCTAGGGCGTCGTAAAGCAGCACGGAGACGAGAGGTTGCTAGGCAACAGGCAGAGAAGGTAGCTGCACTACTGTCACAGGTAGAAGGGTTGTCTATGAAGCTGATGTCACAGCAGCAGACGGTCAAGCAGAATGATAAAAGTATTCCTCCAAGTAAGTGCATTCCTTATATTTTCTCTTGACCTGTCCATGTGACTGCAAACCTTATGTCTCCTTGTGTTTTTAAATATATTCCAGGAATAGTGAGACTTGTTTTACCCATCCGTCACTGCCTGATGGCAATTTTACATCTTGGTGGACATTTTGTGTGCAAGATTATATATCTCAGTAACCATTACATATATATTGGATTCAATCTTCAAACAACACTTCCTAATCATCAAACCTACTGGAGTATCCAAGTTAGATAACTCATGGTTTAATCTAACTCAGATTATGGCCCTTTTTTTCAACTTATACATTTTTTGAAAGATTTTTTTTTTCTATTTTGCTGAATCACAGTAACAATTACTGGATTGAAAATTCACACAAGGCATCAATCTTCTACATAACCAAGTTTGAGAACTCTTAATTGAAATTGATTCAAATTACATCCCTTTCATGACTTTGATTGATCTTTTTGTTTGCAGGTTGTATTGATTGCCATAATTTTAATTTGTACAAAATTTCAGTTTATAACATATCTTGTGAGATCAAGGCTTTAGTTTAACCCTTACTGGCTGGACATGATTGGTTCTGCCTTTGCGACCAGTGTAGATCATGATCAGCCTGCACATCCTTGCAGTCTGATCATGATCTTCGCTGTTCGCTATTCAGTCATTATCTTTTTGGTAAGCACCCCTTTAACAGTTAATGATACTGTCCAAATTGGAAGATGGACAAGTTCATTATAGAAATTTAGCATGGTAAGGGTTAACTTAGAAGTTGTTGATGTTTGACTAAATAAAAGCTGCCGATCAGTCGAATGGGCAGTCTTATTTTCAGCTCTTTTCTAATTATAGATTGCTATTAACAATAAAACCTTTAATAGAAGTACCAGTTGTCTATTGATTTTCAATATTTTTTTATGCACAAAGGTTTTTGGTAAGTCTACAATATATGAAATTAAGATTCTTAACTGCTTCTTGAATTATTTTTGATGTTTATGTCTTAACCTTTAGCCTGCGGGCGGCAAGTGATATTTTACCTTTGTGATCAGTGCAGACCGAGCTCAGCCTGCACATCCATGTGGGCTGATCATGGTCTGCACTGTTTGCTATTCAGTCAGTCAATTTTTTGTAAACACCCCTTTAAATCATAAGTGGTACTGCCCAAAACTGAATAATGGACCAGCCCATTTCAGAAATTTAGCAGGGTAAAGGTTAAATAAGTTTATTTACTTTTTACTTATAACATTTTTATAGCATCAATTTTGTTACAACTAAATAAGTTTATATCATTTTGCAGTAAAATTTATAGTGTAGACTTAAGGTATGTGACTGCACGTTTGATAAACCGGAAGTGATGGCATAACGTCATTTATTCGGTAAATGTAGAATAAAGCCTGGATTCGGCATACGGAAATGAAAATCATTTTATGAATTAATAGACACCTGTGAGTAAATTTATTACAGTGGCACTATTGCTATATTCCAAAAGTCAAAATATGATATTAAGACATATGATACGTTATAAAAATCCATGAGAAAACCAACATAGTGTGTTTGCGACCAGCATGGATCCAGATCACCAGCACATCCGCGCAGTCTGGTAAGGATCCATGCTGTTCGCTTTCGAAGCCTATTGCAATTATAGAAACCGTTAGCGAACAGCATGGATCCCGACCAGACTGCGAGGTTTTCTCATGGCGTGGCTCAAATAATGTCTTAAAATTAGCGTGAAATGTCTGGCTCACTTTAATCATGGTCAAATATCTCAAAAATAAGCAATTTATTTCGCCAAATTATAGACCATGTGTTTATTTACAACTGAGAAGTTTCATCAAAATCTACCTTGTAGAAAAATTCTATTAGCAAAAATGTTATGAAAGTTATGATTTTCCCATAGACTCCCAATTTATGAAATATTGTTTGAGGGCCATTTTTTCCAAACCAGTCTAGCAAAAAATCAAGCGCACATCCCTATCTTTTTTATTTGCTGAATTTTCTAGGTATATTCTGAAGTTTTGAAAAAATTGAGTTTAATCAAATTCTACATTGTAGAAAAAAATTCGATCCAAACGGGCAGAACTACCTTAACTGATAAGACTTTGTTGATTTATTTGTAACATCTTTGCAGCCTTTGCCATATAAGGTAATTTACCAAGCTTCATGGTGGTATGGACATTTAATAGGAGAAATTTTTATACTTGCACATGCATATTTACAGGTTTTGTCCAGTTGTCGCACAATTAGTTTATATTGTACCTTGAAAATTTATGTTTGCTTGTTTATCTATGTTCAAAGAAATCCAAACGCATTGTCAACAGCTAATTTCAGTGCATATTTATTTATTATTTGGAATTGTTCTTCACTTGTGACGCTGTGTGTCATTCATGTTTTAGGCACTTGCTGCTGGGATTTTTTTATAATAGCTTATACCTTACAATATAGAATGCTATAGAATATTGTTAAGGATTTTATACTAGCAATATCTAAATGAGACCATTTCATTTTTATCTTTGAAAGGTTGCATTATTTTACATGACTATACTGTGAAATCATTAATATTCATTGGGGACTAATTTTCATGGATTTCGTGGTTGAGTCAATCCACGAAATTTAATACGAATGAACAAGTAAAATTTCCATTTATTTTATGTTCAAAATTTGAAATCCATGAATTCATATCCACGCAAAATTGCTGTTCTTACCAAAACAACGAAATTTCATGCCCACGAAATTAAATGATTTTACAGTAGTTGCTATATGTTTATGTATATATGGGTCAGCTTTCTTTGTACTGTTTTTTGGTTTCCATGTCTGCCATCTTGTTTTCTGCTTTTTGTTGTCAGCAGTTTGCAAGAAAGAAAGGCTAGATAAAAGATCAGCTTCATCATGTTAAACGATGTCCGTTAAAGTATTTTGAATTAATTTTGTTGGGTTTAAACTCACACCAACACAGTTAAGGAATATCTTGACTTTTCTGGCATTGATGATGGATGAAGATACCGGCTGCTTTTCTAGGTATTGTGTCAGGCATGGACAAGCACCTGGGTAGACCCAGCGAGCTTCTGTAAGCCAGCTGTATCACCTTCTCACAGAATTCTATACCCCAAGTCGGGCTTTGAACTCACATCGAGAAGGGGCAGGTGATAAGTGTCATCAACTATAACCATCTGGCCTTGGAGGCCCCTAAATTATTTTGTTTTCAGTGACTGCCCATGTAGTGTCTCCAATCTTGGTCAGAATTATCAGTGTGTTGACCCTGATGCTTCTGTCTCTTAAAAGGGACCTCCATTGCTGTGCCCCTAACCAGTGTGTGTAGGAAACCTTACTAGAATTCTTCGTGAGAGGAAGCCATATCACTAATTTATTGAAGGTTGGCCCAGGCTCTACGAAGATGTTTGCTGGTGCCAGAAATAGCACACAAAGGGGCGCCTATAGTTTTCCCCCACCTCATAAGCTGGAGTGGAAATGTCACCATATAAACTACATTGTGTAGAATTAAACCCAACCAAAATATAAAAAAATTATCTGCTACTGAGAAAGGTTCTTTTAGTCATGGTAGGATTATTTTACTGTTGGAATGATTACGGCTTTGGTTATCAAAATAAAGACTTTTTTGAGATATTTATTAGTTTCAGTATAATTTGAAACAATTAGCTTGTTTTAAATAGAAATGAGTTAGTCTTACATTCTTACTCAACCCAGGTTTCTTTGGGCGACCGGATAGTATTATCATGGAAGGACCACCACCACGTGTACCAGACTTCCCCTACGGTGCCCTGTCATCAGTAGGAGGTGTCAGCTTGACCGCTTCAGATAAAAGAGATTATTTGCAGCCTAAAACATTTGCCGATTCTGGAACACAGGTAATCAAACTGACAGTGTTTGTTTAATAACTAAGTGTTTCTTCACAAATCACTTTAAATAGTTCTGTGAGATAATGAGGAAGTAAATCAGCCATGCCATGGGAAAACCAACATTGTGGGTTTGCGACCAGCATGGATCCAGACCAGCCTGCGCATCCGCGCAGTCTGGTCAGAATCCATGCTGTTTGCTATCAAAGCCTATTGGAATTACAGAAACTGTTAGCGAACAGCATGGATCCTGACCAGACTGTGCAGATGCGCAGGCTTGTCTTGATCCATGCTGGTCGCAAACCCACTTTGTTGGTTTTCTCATGGCCAGGCTCAAATAATTTTGATTTTCTGGTATAAAGTTATGATCATCTGTGTTTTTATTGAGAAAAATATCTCAGTCTCTGTTTATTCCTGCACTAGGCGAGTGACAGTGAAGAAGATGAGATTTCTGACGATGAGTTTGTACCCGTACCGTCAACACAGCATCCTGGCAACAAGATGGCATCCGTCCGTTGGTTCCAGGAAACACAAGCTACTCAGATCTACGATCCAAGTCAACAGAACTTCATAGCTGAATGGTTTCATGGGGTTATCTCTAGAAGGTATGTTAAATATAATTACATGAAATTGAATCCACATCTTATTTGAGTATAGATCCAGGTGAAGGTTTATTTTAATTACATTAAAACATACTTATGCTCTAATTGAACCATGTAAGGGTTTAATAAATAAATTACATGAAAACAGTTCCCTTAGTTAAATGAAATGTCCTTTTATGGAACAGACTTCTGTAAAACGGAAACTGAACCTTACAGTGTTTTTATGCAAAAAGTTCTGTGTAAAAACATTGACCAAATGCATTGTAGTTGTTATTATTTCAATAGTACGGGAGAGAAAATGTTTAGGTTGCTTACTTAAAATTATTTACCTTTACACAAAACTTTGCTTAGGGTGTAAAATGCTCTTGTTTGAAGAGGGGCCTCCGTGGCCTAATGGTTAAGGCCACTGACTTCAAATCACTTGCCCCTAGTCTATGTGGGTTCGAGCCTCAACTAGAGGCATTGTATTCTTCAAATGAGAAAGCCATCCAGCTGGCTTACGGAAGGTCCGTGGTTCTACCCAGCTGCCAGCTTGTGATGAAATAATGAAGTTGGGGTCTTCCTCCACCATCAAAGCTGCAAAGTTGCCATATGACCTATAATTGCGTTGGTGGGACGTAAACCCAACAAAATAAATAATAAAATTTTGTTTGACCCAGCAGATTATATCCTAAGGCATATAATGACATAAATTTCAAAACATGAATATAAAAAAGAAGGAATTTTCATATTACAAAAATACTATCATTAAAACATGCTAATACACCTTGTAGTGCCAAAACAATATATAATGTGTTAAAATATTTAGTTTGAAAACTATGGCAACAGACATAAAGTAGTTTTTGACAAGATTGGTATTTAACAATATATTTTCATAAATTTTTCATATATTTTACAGACAATCAGAAACTTTGTTAAAAGAAAAACCAACGGGCACATATCTTGTAAGAGTGAGTGAAAGCAGATTTGGATACACACTCTCTTTTAAGTAAATATAAGTTATTTAACTGAGCCGCGCCATGAGAAAACCAACATAGTGCTTTTGTGACCAGCATAGATCCAGTCTGGTCAGGATCCATGCTGTTTGCTTTCAAAGCCTATTGCAGTTAGAGAAACCATAAGCAAACAGCATGGATCCTGACCAGACTGCGCAGATGCTGGTCGCAAATGCATATGTTACTCTCTCATGGTGCAGCTCAAATGTATATTCCACAATCAAAATTAATGTTACTTTTTTGAGTCGGTTTTGTTTGAAACATATTTTATTCGTCTAGTTTATAGAAGGTGAGTGGTTCTATCCAGGTGACCACTTGAGCCTGAAATAATGCTCAGAAGGGCAATTGGGTCTTTGCTAGAAAGATGCCATATGACCTATAATTGTGCGGGTGCAGCATTAAATGCAATAAGAACAAAGTAAATAGCATGAAACCCAGACCAACAAACGTTAGATAGAGATCACTTATAATTTGTTTGTGCTGTTAATTAGAAACAGGGTGATTTGTGGAACTTTATGGCTGAAGTGTCATGCACACAGCCACATGCTGCGAGTTGTGGTCTGGGGAGGCTGCATTTTTGTAACAAGGCTTTGCCTTTTGAGTATTCATCCTTGTTTTAAAAAAAAAAAAAATATACATACAGACAGCATTTTAGCCATGTAAACAAGATTTCTGCTGATAATTATGTATATAAATAGGAATAACATTTAGCTCTTTTCACATGTTTAAAGTATTAGTAAAAAACAACTTAATAAACTGAAGGTAGTTATAATATTTAGCTGACAGAATGTCTATCTCTTACTTGACAGAGCAGAACAGCGTGTGAGACACTATATGATTGATCAGTTACGAAACAAAAAGTTTATAGTTGTTGGAGAACCAAAGGTGCACAAAACACTGAAGGACCTAATAGATTATCTCAAAGATGTAAGTATGTCTACAGTTCATGTTTTTAAATCAACATTTTGATGAAAAATTAGTGCTATTTAATTGCACTCACCCCGGCATTGCTGTCGCTGTCACCTTTGGTTAAAGATTTTGATAAAGTAAAATATCTCTCTTACTCTAAAAGCAATTGACTCGAAACTTAAAGGTGTTTTTCACAATTATTTCTAGCGGACAGAATTTTTTGTAACTTTGCATATTTATAGATTAATGTATGACAAGTTAAAATAAAAAATAAAAATGATAGGTACCCGTGCTTCTTTTTTCAATATTTAAAGTTTATTAAGAACACCAAATCGGTATTTTTGTCTGAAGAAACAATACATACATGTCATAATAAAGCTACTGCAAACAACTATTTATTCAAAGTTTCACTCTGATGTTACTGTTTATGCATCACAATTAATGAAACCACTATAACTATGCATAAAATGTCAACTTATAGATATATTAACTCAGAAAAGATACTATTGACAGATGTCGAAAGTATCTGAAACTGAGAAAAACACGAAGTATTTCTTAATGATATGAAAAATCTAGCGGACAGAATTTTACCAAATTTTATATTATGTAAGTTAGAACTAAAACAAAAAATCTAAACCAAAAAATTAATATCAACCCGTGCTTGTTTTCAAGAAAAATTAAAAAATATTCACTCCACCCACAAAAGTATTTTTTCATTACCCCACCCACCTAAAAAATAATGAACATTTTTTCTTACAAAACAAATTACACAATGTTATTATCAGTTTCTTAACCAGTTTTCTTACTCACATGCGGAATAATGCTCCTTTAAGGTAGCATGCCTCTAGGTCAAATACTTTTTGAGATACGTGCTACACAAGCTTTCACATGCCGTTTACGTATATATTTGTCCACGTCAAGGGACATAAATCTGTTTTTACTGAGTGAAACCTCA
This sequence comes from Mercenaria mercenaria, assembly GCF_021730395.1. Taxonomy (NCBI): domain Eukaryota; kingdom Metazoa; phylum Mollusca; class Bivalvia; order Venerida; family Veneridae; genus Mercenaria; species Mercenaria mercenaria. The sequence continues at coordinate 28,580,087 of NC_069368.1, forward strand.
AATAAAAGCACTGGTGCACAACTTCGCATGCTGAATTTAATTCTTGTGTGGTTTCATGACTCTTGACGCATATACTTTTGAGGTACATGCGACACAAATGTCTATACCCTTAATGTACAATTTGACTGTCAAGGGCCATAACTCTGGTCTTACTACGTGAAATGCGGGATGGAGCACAAAAAGTATAACAACATTTTTAGGAAGTCACATTTGCACTTGAAGGAGATAGATCTACGTTAAGATTTTCTGGAATTTTATTTGACTTGTAGTCGGCTGCATCATTACTGGACGAAATAGTTTACTTTCAAATTGGCTGTCCACAATGTATTCGATTCGAGCACTTCCTACGACTATTCCTCTAATAAAACACCATCACTTTTAAAGGTAAAATATGGATGCATGACCTATATTGTCATTACATACGATATTTTTGTGCGAGTGCGCTGCATATCCGACAATTTTGCACTTTCGGCGGCGAATCCTGAACTTTACAGTGGTTATTGCTTGCTGCGCGATTGAGCTGCGCACAAAATATTGTGATGAACTCCTTTAAAAGTAATTATTTACTATCAAAGTCTACACCAGGAGACACAATCCCCATAACTCTGATTTGAATTTTGACAGAGTTATGCTCCTTTTTAACTTAGAAACTTTTTGTTAAAGTTTTTGATAAAGTCAGATATCTCATTTACTATCAAAGCAATTGACTTGAAACTTGAAATAGTTATTAGCTGTTAAAGTCTACTCCAGGAGAAATATTATCCCCATAACTCTGATTTGAATTGTGCCAGACTTACATGCCCCTTATTAACTCAGAATATTTTGGTTAAAGTTTTTGATAAAGTCAAGTATCTCTGTTACTATCAAAGCTTTTGACTTATTTCACATTTAACATTGTACATCTTTATTGTAAAAGTTTAATAATGTAAAAATATTTGAACAATTCTTGTATTTCAGAATAAACTATCTAACTGGGACGGCTATTTAATAGATCCTTGTGGCCAGGTAATTACTCATTTTGTCCAGATTCTCTTTCATGATTGACATACCTGTGTTAAGCATCCAACCAAGGGAATGGACACAGTCTGGCTTAAGACAGGTGACTGCTTAAAACAGGTGGTTGCTTAAAACAGGTGACTGCTTAAGGCAGGTGACTACTTAAGACAGGTGACTGCTTAAGACAGGTGGTTGTTTAAGGCAAGTTGGGATTGAATTAAAAAAAGGCTATTTGAATAGTCACAAGATTGGTTGTTCATGACAAGTTTTTATTTAATACAGGTGACTGCTAGGGCAGGTTTAACTGACATAATATCATACATCACATGTAATTTATGCTTTGACATGTGCTTTTTAAGGAATAGCTTTTGATACATCGAAACTTAAAGGGTAGCTGCTTTAGTGTAAAATGCTGGCAATTTATATTATTGCTATGATAGGTTAATGGTATAATTACAGAAATGAAACTGAATTGTAAATGTTTGCCTGTAAAATATTGCTTTGTTCACTGCTGGGTACAGAATCTAAATGATTGGCTTGAAATGAATGGGTGCTGGCTTTGAATCTTTCCTGCGGGTGTGAAAACATGCTTTAAGGATATAGAATTCTTTTTATGTGAGGGAGCCATCAAGCTTACATACAGATGGTCAGTACTTCATGTTAAACAGTATTTGAAGGGGCACTTGGCGGGGATGTTCTTTACCATCCAAAGCTGAAAAGTCACATTATCACCTTTTATTTTGTTGTTACGCAAGACGTTAATCTAAACAGAAACAAAAAGACAAAATATCACTCATTACACTTGCCGTGTTGAATAGTTCGTTGAGAACTATTTTGTGTTTGTATAAGCTAATATATTGTATTCCAGCAGATCATTTAAAGTATATATTAAAGAATATTTTGCATTTTACAGACTAAAAATGTAAGTTGCTAAAGGGGATGCTGCACTATTTTCAAACATTGTATTATAAATGTCTAGAGCATAGCATATTGATAAAGCATTAGTAACATCAGGCGACTGTTGAACGTGATGTATATATAGCAAAATAGCTGTTTGACCAATGGGATGTAAAAAGAGTCGATAAGAGGGCATGTCAAATGTTGGGTTTTTAGTAACATTTCAGTCCAAATATGACATTTACAATAAATTAGTAATGATAGGAAGGCAAAAAAAGGCAATTTTGTATATTTCTTGTCATGGGACATACATTTTCTATTTTTGTAACCTTTCAGATGGTATGTTTATTCAAAGATCTGTGCTAAATTAATGTTTGAAAATTTTGAGCCGTCCCCTTTAAAAAAATTGCTTGGTGTAGTGTCATTTGCATATTTTCATTATTTGCCCAGTGTCATGTACCTTGCTTATGTCCTTGCAAACCATTCTTGCTCAAAAGCCAACCCTGTACAGGTACTTTGATGATTGTTTTTTTCTTTGTGTCTGTAGTTGAAAATAAGAATTGGTGCATTAAGTTGTAGAAGAGTGCATGTGACATAATTATGAAGACTGGTTTTCCAGTCACTTATCTATAATTATGTAGGCGTAGGGGGAACAAATTTTAAGTTTAAATGAATGCTTCTTTGTTTTTGTTTTGAGGTGATTTATAATTGAGTCGCACCATAAGAAAACCAACAAAGTGCATTTGCGACCAGCATGGATCCAGAACAGCCTGCACATCGGCACAGTCTAGTCAGGATCCATGCTTTTTACTTTCAAAGCCTATTGCAATTAGAGAAACTGTTAGTGAACAGCATGGATCCTGACCAGACTGTGTGGATGCACTATATTAGTTTTCTGGTGGTGCAGCTAAATTATTTTTTTTATGTGTTCGCATTTCTGTTCAATGCTTTGGCTGGAGTTGTGTAATAAACTCGGCAAGTATTAGCATGAAGGGGTTCAAGTAGATGACTTGTTATTTTAAATTATCATGAATTTTCATGTTAGTATATGTTTCTAAAGAGTATAGTGCCAGCCTGGATAAAGCAGCATTTAATTTAATATTTTCAAATCTCTAATTTTAATTTTAATATTTGTTTGATATTTCTTTTAAAATATCGTTGAGAACTATTTTGTGTTTGTATAAGCTAATATATTGTATTCCAGCAGATCATTTAAAGTATATATTAAAGAATATTTTGCATTTTACAGACTAAAAATGTAAGTTGCTAAAGGGGATGCTGCACTATTTTCAAACATTGTATTATAAATGTCTAGAGCATAGCATATTGATAAAGCATTAGTAACATCAGGCGACTGTTGAACGTGATGTATATATAGCAAAATAGCTGTTTGACCAATGGGATGTAAAAAGAGTCGATAAGAGGGCATGTCAAATGTTGGGTTTTTAGTAACATTTCAGTCCAAATATGACATTTACATATTTTAATTTTAATTTTAATATTTGTTTGATATTTCTTTTAAAATATCGTCCATTCTAAATGGAAGGATATTTTTGATAAAATAGGAGAAAACTCACACTGAGGTATGAAAGATCAAGCCCTTCCTAATACACAATGTTTTACCTGCCGCTAGATTCTAGCATTTTTCACTTGTTAAAAGTTAGTCACATGATGACAGCCTGTATTTCTGTGTTGGGCCAACAGATTTTTTGTTGGGTTAGGTTGAAATATGTGGCTGATAAAACAAGTCAGTTATTGGGTTTGTTAGTAAACATCCACTGAAAATATGTTGGCTAAGTGTGATAAATGTGGAGACTTGGCTGATGAATGTGGGGACTCGGCTGATGAATGTGGGGACTCATCTGATTAATGTAGTGACTCAACTGATGAATGTGGGGACTTGGATGATGAATTTAGTGACTCAGCTGATGAATGTGGGGACTTGGCTGAGGAATGTGGGGACTCAGCTGATGAATGTGGGGATTCGGCTTATGAATGTGGGGACCCCGCTGATGAATGTGGGGACTTGACTGATGCCTGTCCTTAACACCACAATTTACTCATACTGACCAGAGGGTCACTAACAAATCAAATATGTTCTCATATATTTTTTCCTTACTTAGATTGTTTGGCCAGCACATTGTCATGTCATTTCTCTTTGACTCTGATGGCATTTTCTGTGGAAATCCTGTGGTCATGCTTAAATAGCAAGTCCACTGTATGGTTTGTGACTTAATGTATTGGCACGTAAAAAAAGCAATAAGATAAGAACTTTAATAAACTAACAAAAACTTCAGTGCGAAAAAATATCAATTGCTAGTTATTTAATTTAGCTATGAGTGCATGCAATACTGTAGTAAAACATTAATAATGTAAGGCATGTTTAAACTTAGTTGATTTTTATGTTATTTTGGGTGGTTTTCTTGTGAATGCATTGTTTTCTTACAAAATGTGTTAACAAATGTACATATTCTACATGTTGTATACGTTTTTAGCTCACCTGTCACAAAGTGACAAGGTGAGCTTTTGTGATCGCGCGGTGTCCGTCGTCCGTCGTCCGTCCGTCTGTGCGTCCGTCCGTCCGTAAACTTTTGCTTGTGACCACTCTAGAGGTCACATTTTTCATGGGATCTTTATGAAAATTGGTCAGAATGTTCATCTTGATGATATCTAGGTCAAGTTCGAAACTGGGTCACCTGCGGTCAAAAACTAGGTCAGTAGGTCTAAAAATAGAAAAACCTTGTGACCACTCTAGAGGTCACATTTTTCATGGGATCTTCATGAAAGTTAATCAGAATGTTCATCTTGATGATATCTAGGTCAAGTTTGAAACTGGGTCACGTGCGGTCAAAAACTAGGTCAGTAGGTCTAAAAATAGAAAAACCTTGTGACCACTCTAGAGGTCACATTTTTCATGGGATCTTCATGAAAATTAATCAGAATGTTCATCTTGATGATATCTAGGTCAAGTTCGAAACTGGGTCATGTGCGGTCAAAAACTAGGTCAGTAGGTCTAAAAATAGAAAAACCTTGTGACCACTCTAAAGGTCACATTTTTCATGGGATCTTTATGAAAGTTGGTCAGAATGTTCACCTTGATGATATCTAGGTCAAGTTCAAAACTGGGTCACGTGCCTTCAAAAACTAGGTCAGTAGGTCTAAAAATAGAAAAACCTTGTGAGCTCTCTAGAGGCCATATATTTCACAAGATCTTCATGAAAATTGGTCAGAACGTTCACCTTGATAATATCTAGGTCAAGTTCGAAACTCAGTCACGTGCCATCAAAAACTAGGTCAGTAGGTCAAATAATAGAAAAACCTTGTGACCTCTCTAAAGGCCATATTTTTCATGGGATCTGTATGAAAGTTGGTCTGAATGTTCATCTTGATGATATCTAGGTCAGGTTCGAAACTGGGTCACGTGCTGTCAAAAACTAGGTCAGTAGGTCTAAAAATAGAAAAACCTTGTGACCTCTCTAGAGGCCATATATTTCATGACATCTTCATGAAAATTGGTCAGAACGTTCACCTTGATGATATCTAGGTCAAGTTCGAAAGTGGGTCACGTGCCATCAAAACTAAGTCAGTAGGTCAAATAATAAAAAACCTTGTGAGCTCTCTAGAGGCCATATTTTTCATGGGATCTGTATGAAAGTTAATCTGAATGTTCATCTTGATGATATCTAGGTCAAGTTCGAAAGTGGGTCATGTGCCATCAAAAACTAGGTCAGTAGGTCAAATAATAGAAAAACCTGTGACCTCCTCTAAGGCCATATTTTTCATTGGATCTGTATGAAAAATTGGTCAGAATGTTCATCTTGATGATATCTAGGTCAATTTCGAACAGGGTCATGTGCGGTCAAAAACTAGGTCAGTAGTCTAAAAATAGAAAAACCTTTTGACCTCTCTAGAGGCCATACTTGTGAATAGATCTCCATAAAAAATGGTCAGAATGTTCACCTTGATGATATCTAGATCAAGTTGGAAACTGGGTCACGTGCCATAAAAAACTAGGTCAGTAGGTCAAATAATTAAAAACCTTGTGACCTCTCTAGAGGCCATACTTTTCATGGGATCTGTATGAAAGTTGGTCTGAATGTTCATCTTGATGATATCTAGGTCAAGTTTGAAACTGAGTAAACTGTGGTCAAAAACTAGGTCCGTAGGTCTAAAATTATTAAAATCTTTTGACCTCTCTAGAGGCCATATTTTTCAATGGATCTTCATGAAAATTGATCTGAATGTTCACCTTGATGATATCTAGGTCAGTTTCGAAACTGGGTCATGTGCGGTCAAAAACAAGGCCAGTAGGTATAAAAATAGAAAAACCTTGTGACCTCTCTAGAGGCCATATTTTTCATGAGATCTTCATGAAAATTAGTGAGAATGTTCACCTTGATGATATCTAGGTAAAGTTAAAAACAGGGTCACGTACCTTCAAAAACTAGGTCAATAGGTCAAATAATAGAAAAACCTAAAGACCATATTTTTCAATGGATCTTCATGAAAATTAGTCAGAATTTTTATCTTGATAATATCTAGGTCAAGTTCAAAACTGGGTCACATAAGCTCAAAAACTAGGTCACTATATCAAATAATAGAAAAAACGACGTCATACTCAAAACTGGGTCATGTGGGAAGAGGTGAGCGATTCAGGACCATCATGGTCCTCTTGTTATACGATGCTTTCCCCAGACTGCAATTTTACCTTTTTGATATTGTTTCCTTTCAATGACCAACAATTCCTGCTAGGTTTATACATAATGAAATGTATTCTGGATCCCTGGAGAACTAGAACTGAAAGCTGAAAACTGCATGGACCAAAATATCACCTTATCCACATTTATGTTTCATCAGTAATGAAAATCACGCTTAAGAAATCTTTTACCTGAAAAAGCTGCCAAACTGGTTTATAGAAAGTCAGTAGTTTAATTGTGAAAACTGCCTGATTCTTGAAAAATGCCGTAAATGGTCTATACTAGTTGTGGTAACTGCCTGATTCTTGAAAAATGCCGTAAATGGTCTGTACTAGTTGTGAAAACTGCCTGATTCTTGAAAAATGCCGTAAATGGTCTATACCATTCAGTCAACTGTAAAAGCACATATTTTAGCTGGGTCAAAATATCGCAGATTTGAAGTTTTGAGTATGTTCGCGTCAGGCTTTAGATATTCACGAAATTGTAAAAATGGTATTCCTAGTACTCAAATTTGAATTAAGGAGGTAGGTTACCTTTATATTTGTATGTGCGCATGTCCACCGGAAGCTAACGTGACGATTTACGACGACGTTTACGACAAACTAAATGTGTTAAATTATTCATTCTTCTGAAAACAAATCATAGACCTGTCTTCGATCTGACGCTTGATGGTTTAATAATGCAGAAATAATGAATAAATTGCCGCAGAAACGCTTCAAAACAATGTTGCCTTAAAATGACGTCATTGACGTCATGACGTTACGTGTCAGTTACCGCGCAAAATTAATAGCTTTTATCTTGAAAGTACGTAATTTTGTGCATTTTCTTTATTCAAACTATTTTCAAATAACCATTATTTGCTGAAATAATTTTTTGAGTCTTTTGCTCTGAATAATAATCAATATTTTGCTTCTTTTATGTAGTTATATTGAAATGTAATGCGGAATGTAAGAAAATGGATGATGGTAACCAATGTTATTTGGAATATAGTTGGGTGAGAGGTTACTTGTTACGGCCATTTTCAAATAAAAAATCTAGCAGTTTGATTTGTAATACCTATTTTTTCAGGTTCCGTTGATAATTTGTTACTTATATACTAAAACTAAGATCTAAAATGTTCAAATTTCAGTAGAAAATTGTGGTTTATTGAATTGAACTGATGTTACCATGGAAACGAAGCCCGTGACCTATGTATCTAAATGTAAAATTCAAAAGCCTTCACACTAGTCTATTTAGAAACACAGCTTCGGCTTTTTATTTTCATTTCAACAATATCCATGAGAATAATTGTAGCATGCTGAACGATTTTTCCATGAAAAATGCCAGACGAGGGGTACTGCTGTAAGTATTCTAAGCTTAGAAATTCCTTTGAATAAATACAGATAACACGGAAATATAACTTACATTAGAAATAATATGTTTTAAAGCTACATCAACTAGAAAGATAATCTTATTCATATTATTTTATAAGAAATTACGACAAAAAGCAAGATATAAGCTATTTTAAACATCTCTGTTGCCATGGTTACTTTAAACTTTAAGAAAAATAGGGTACCATGTATATTGCTTGGTATTTTGCTAATAATATTGCTCAAATATTCCATGTTGGTCATTAACAGAATGGCACTGAAGCCGTCAAAAACCCCTATTTTTATACATAGTTGTTTAAAAATGAGAGAAAATGCGTTACCATGGAAACACGAGCCCCGCGACATATACATTTTAAGCTTATATTAGAAAGCTAACGTGCATACTAGTAAAATTATACATTATGCTGACTTCTACGGATATCAATGAAACTAAAATACACTGAAAAGTGTTAAATATCCGTATTTTCCTTCTTCTTTCAATATGAAATACCTTTAGAGGGTCATGTTCTTCAAACGTGGATAAAAATTGAACTTGAAGGGACAGAGAAAAACGAAACTGAGATTTTAGCAGTTAAAACTTCATATTACACGAAATACAAAAAGATGTTGCGGTTCAACTAATTTGAATTTACCCTTGTAACAAGGTAACCTACCTCCTTAATTACTAAGAGAGGATTAAATCATGCGAGATGTAGGGCCTCACAAATATATAGCAAAATTTAAACCCTCACCAAAATTTCTGCTTTTACATTATACCATTCTGAGTCTTGAAATTCGCGGAATGATCTAGATAATGCAGCTTGTGTGTCATAGTGACTTACGTGGAATGATCTAGATAATTAACCTTGTGTCATAGTGACTTACGTGGAAAGAATTCTAGATAACACAGCTTGTGGCATAGTGACTTACACGGAATGATCTAGATAATGCAGTTTGTGGCATAGTGACTTACATGGAATGATCTAGATAATGCAGTTTGTGGCATAGTGACTTACATGGAATGATCTAGATAATGCAGTTTGTGGCATAGTGACTTACATGGAATGATCTAGATAACACAGCTTTTGGCATAGTGACTTACACGGAATGATCTAGATAATGCAGTTTGTGGCATAGTGACTTACATGGAATGATCTAGATAACACAGCTTTTGGCATAGTGACTTACACGGAATGATCTAGATAATGCAGTTTGTGGCATAGTGACTTACATGGAATGATCTAGATAATGCAGTTTGTGGCATAGTGACTTACATGGAATGATCTAGATGATGCAGTTTGTGGCATAGTGACTTACATGGAATGATCTAGATAACACAGCTTTTGGCATAGTGACTTACACGGAATGATCTAGATAATGCAGTTTGTGGCATAGTGACTTACACAGAATGATCTAGATAATGCAGTTTGTGCAAAGTGACTACATGGAATGATCTAGATAACACAGCTTTTGCATAGTGACTTACACGGAATGATCTAGATAATGCAGTTTGTGTGCATAGTGACTTACATGGAATGATCTAGATAACACAGCTTTTGGCATAGTGACTTACACGGAATGATCTAGATAATGCAGTTTGTGGCATAGTGACTTACACAGAATGATCTAGATAATGCAGTTTGTGGCATAGTGACTTAACATCTATTAAAATAAAGTTAACGAAAATGTCAAGGAATAAAAATTGTAAAACAGTGACTTGATACCTGGCCTGAGAATCTACTGATTCAGAAACAGTTTAGTTGTATCGACATTATTGAAGTACAAATTAATATTAATGAGTTATTGCAGGCAACAAAGGAAAAAACATGATGGCATAACTCAATAAAATGTTTCAGTATATAAATAACGAAGTTTTAGGATAACCAATTTATTTTTATTGCATATATCAGAATAAGATTTTCTAGTAAATAACAAAGTTATACAATAAGCAAGTTCTACAATAACAAAGCTACTGGTATACAGTGCCCAAATTATACAATAACCAAGTTATTATTTTGTTATTTCAGGAATCTGGTGAATGTGATTATGGTGATCTTGTTAATGAAAGGTTTTACTTCACACTTGAGGAACAGATCAAAAGAATGGTTTGTACATTAACTTGCACTGTGAAAGATGTGAAACAACATGTATTTTAGAAAAGTTTTATTAACAGGCCCGTCCATTTTAAAATAGATTATGTTTGTGTAATTGCATTAAACCTATGAATGTGATAATGCATTGTTTTTATGGTGTTTCGGCTAAGATTGAAACATGTTAACCCTTATCATGCTGGAAATGATTGATTTTGCCTTTGCGACCAGTGTAGATCATGATCAGACTGCACATCCATCTGATCATGATCTGCGCTGTTTGCCATTTAGTCAGTAACATTTTGGTATGCACCCCTATTAACAGTTAATGGTACAGTCAAAATTGAAAGATGGAGAAGTTCATTAGAGAAATTAAGCATGATAAGGGTTAAGAAAATAATGCAGCCATTGGCAGCTAAATTAATGATTGACAAAATATTAGATGTGTACAAATACATATTCCTGTTTTTGTACAAGGTTGTACTTATGTATTTTACCTTTTTGAGTCTATCAGAATTGTCATACTGTGAAATCATTTAAATTCGCTGGCATGAAATTTCGCGCAAACGTGAGGATGGACTGTTTCACGCAGGTTTTAATTCGCGCATTTTCAATTTTAGCTAATATATAAATATAATAAAAAAATAATAATAGCGCGACTTAAATCCGCGCATCGGTCCTAGCGCGAAATACACGAAAATTCGTCCTACGCGAATTAAAATGATTGCACAATAATTATTATTGTCCCAGGACATATATACATGCTACTGCTGTAAAATATTTTCTCAGTACATTTTTCTTTCAAAAAGCTTGTTTTAACATTTCAGAAAACAGGAAAACAGCGTGGAATTAGGGAGAGTTCACGACCTCTACCACCACCACCAGAGGATTGGCATTCACCACCTATTCCAGATAGGAACTACAGGTATAGGACCATACAGTAAAATTATACTATAACAGAACTGGCTGTTATTAATTTACGATTAACTTCTGGTCAGACTTGAAAAAAGTTTTGGTATTTCTAATATTTGATTTTCCTATTATGTAACATGTTTTTTATCAACTTTTTTGATACTTCATTTTATTTGTTTCAGTTAAATTTTGATGAAGATTTGCTTGGATAATCTTTTGAAGAATAGAATCCCCACCCCCCAAAAAAATGCAGACTGAAAAGCAAACATAGTTTAATTGTGTTCATGAACGATGATGGCATGTGCAAAACACTCGGCCCACTAACAACAGCTAAAATGGAATTCTAATAGAAATTTTATTGTATGAACTTAATACTCATTGGTGTCAACATTGAATCAAAGTACCGCCTGCAACCTGGCACTTAAACATTATTTCCTCATCTACAGGTTTTCTTTCATGGACCAGGAGAGGACCATATAGTATTATGACATAAGACTGTATATAAAATTGTTGATCGAGTTTATAATATCTGACCAGTCTATTTTCAGCACATGTTTACTGAGCTAATTAAAAGTCTAAACTATAAAAACAAAACAGTGAAAATAAATTTCTGATGTCGTGCAATAAAACGAATAATGGCTTGTCGGTCAAAAGTCTGTTGAACCTCAGGCAATAGTTTTGACTATTGACCAGCAAGTGGTTCAGTAAGTGTATATGAGCCGTGCCATGAGAAAACCAACGTAGTGGGTTTGCGACCAGCATGGATCCAGACCAGCCTGCGCATCCGCGCAGTCTGGTCAGGCTCCATGCTGTTCGCTTTTAAAGCCTATTGGAACTGGAGAAACTGTTAGCGAACAGCATGGAGCCTGACCAGACTGCGCGGATGCGCAGGCTGGTCTGGATCCATGCTGGTCGCAAACCCACTATGTTGGTTTTCTCATGGCACGGCTCATATACATTGTTACAGTAACTGTTTTGATTATTTGTGATAAGTCTTGACTTTTGTTACAGTATGGCCAAAGACGTTGAAAGGGATATGTCAAAAAGACCATTACCCCCACGACCGGCCGAAGCATATCATCGTCTTCTTCATAATCAGGTTTGTTGCAGTTTTCATCTCTGTTTGCCCTCAATAAAACTGGAATGTGTTTAAAGGGGTTTAAAGGGGAAGACTATGCAGGAATTTTAAATTTTCAAATTTCAGATATGGGAAAGCAAAATTTCCCTTTTTATAAAATAAAAATACCCAATAACTTTCTGTCCAAATTTCGAAATGGAGAAAGCCAATTCAAATTTTTTTGCAAAATTGCTTGGGGGAAGAGAAAAATTAAAAAAGTATTACTTTTAGATTTAAGGGCATTTTAACTGGAATCATACATCATGGTTTCGACCATTAAATAGTATTCCCGTGGGTTGGGGTTTTTGGACGGGGAAGGGGGAATGGGGAAGTACCTTTAGGAAAAAATACTTTATTAGATTTAAATATGGGCATTTGGGCACTAAAGATCAAACACAAAATTTTTTTTACACTGCAAAATTTTCGTTTTGCAGCAAGTCTAAAAGATTTAAAATTTCCAGAGTGGTACAAAGACATTTTTTTCGTTTCATCAAATAATTTTAATAAAAAACTATAAACTTACAAACCAAAATGTTCTAAAAACTCACAAACTGGTTACCTTTTTTTAAGGTTTAAACGGGCGCATTTTTTATCCTTTTTTCGTGCCACTTTTCATAAGATGACACAACCAAATTTTCCACGGGTCTCATCCTTGCAAAAAGGGAGATTTTTTTAAGGAAAATTGAATTTAAGTAATTAGCTTGTAAAACATTTCTTCCGTGCTACCCAGCCCCAAAAACCAAAACATCGCAATTACAAGGGAAAATTCGCGCAATTTAATTGCCCTGCAGAGCCTTCCGGGGGCCAAAATTGCATTGGGGTTTTTTTGACTTAAAATTGGGCTTTTTTTGAAGAGTTGCGCCTGAATTTTGAAAGATTTGTAAACACGGCTGACTTTCATTCCAGTCCATGATCAAAATACACGTGTAACAAAATTTCTGGCCAAACTTTTACTACGCAGTACCCCAAAATTATGTGCCGAATGGCTAAGAAAATAAAATTATCACTTGATTTATTTTAAAATTTGACTGCTAATTGTGGAAAAAATGCCTTTTTCACTTTTACGTTGAATTAAAGGCCCGAGCAGTAATGAAATTTTTGCATTTTAAATCTTTAACGGGCAAAATTAACATCGACGCGCCGAAAAAACCAACAAGGGGTTTGCCCCCCCAGCAGGCCAACCAGCCTGGCATCTCTTTTTCCTAACAATAGGCTTTGAAATAACACGGCCTGACCAGACGCCGGAGGGCCTGATCCTGCGGTCGAAAAGCCACTAGTGTTTCTCATGAGGGGCCTTTTGATCTATTTTTTTTTAGTTTATGTTACTAAATTTTTTCAACAAGTTCTAAAATTTAAGGGCTAGATCATTAGCTTTATGCGTTACAAACTGATTGAAAGTAACTACCATAGCATGCTTAACGTAACTGGGTGCCCGATCGAGTAAAAATTTTAAGGCCCGATGACTTTAATCACTTGCCCGCAACGAGGGTTTTAGCCTACGCGGGGTTTTAAAAATTTTCTTATGTGGGGAAGCCACCACGGGTTTAAAAAAGGCGCGGTTTCCCCCAGAGGCCGCCATAATGAAAAAAACGGGGGGTTTTCCTTTCCTCAAACAAAATCGCCAATGGCCATAATTGGGAAAGACTTCACTGTAACACCCAAAAAAAAAATCGTTTTTATTTTTGAAAAATTTTTGAAAAAAAAAAAACAGAAGTCCTTTTTAGCTCACCTTCACGAAGTGACAAGGTGAGCTATTGTGACCGCTTGATGTCCGTCGTCCGTCGTGTGTAGTCAGTCGTGCATCGTCTGTCAACAATTTCTAAAAAAATCTTCTTCTTGAAAACCACTGGGCAGAATTACACCAAACTTCAAAGGAATGATCCTTGGGTGGCCCCCTTTCAAAATTATTCAAAGAATTGAATTCCATGAAGAAATCTGGTTGCCATGGCAACTGAAAGGAAAAACTTTAAAAATCTTCTTCTCAAAAACCAGAAGCCCTAGAGCTTAGATATTTGGTATGAAGCATTGCCTAGTGGACCTCTACCAATTTTATTCAAATCATGACCCCGGGGTCAAAATTGACTCCGCCCCAGGGGTCACTTGATTTTACATAGATTTCTATAGGAAAATCTTTAAAATTTTTTAAAAAATAAACCAGAAGGCCTAGAGATTAGATATTTGACATGTAGCATTGCCTAGTGGACCTCTACAAAATTTGTTCAAATCATGACCCCCGCAGTCAAAATTGACCCTGCCCCAGGGGTCACTTGATTTTACATAGGAAAATCTTCAAAATTTTTCTAAAAATAAACCAGAAGACCTAGAGCTTAGATATTTAACATGTAGCATTGCCTAATGAACCTCTACAATATTTGTTCAAATCATGACCCCCGGGGTCAATATTGACTCCGCCCCAAAGGTCACTTGATTTTACATAGGAAAATCTTCAAAAATTTTCTAAAAATAAACCAGAAGGCCTAGATCTTAGATATTTGACTTGTAGCATTGCCTAGTAGACTTCTACAAAATTTGTTCAAATCATGACCCCCGGGTTCAAATTGACCCCTCCCAATGGGGTTACTTGATTGTACATAGAAAAATCTTCAAAATTTTCTAAAAATAAACCAGAAGGCCTAGAGCTTAGATATTTGACATGTAGCATTGCCTAGTGGAACTCTACAAAATTTGTTCAAATCTTGACCCCCAGGGTCAAATTGACCCAGCCCCAGGGGTTACTTGATTGTTCATAGGGAAATCTTCATAAATTTGCTAAAAATAAACCAGAAGGCCTAGATCTTAGATATTTGATATGTAACATTGCCTAGTAGACATCTACAAACTTTGTTCAAATCATGACCCCCGGGGTAAAATTGGCCTCGCCCCAGAGGTTACTTGATTGTACATCGGAAAATCTTCCAAAAAATTTCTAAAAATCATCAGTTTCAAACTTTGACATTTGAAACATGTCGCTCATATTACTCAGGTGAGCGATCCAGGGTCATCATGACCCTCTTGTTTGTTATGTGGTGCATTTATGTTCTTTGGTTTTTAAATATTTTGATAACATATTTTATAACAGATCTGTTTTGTTGTACTGCTTGTCTCGGTTTATCATTTTTGCATTCGGTTTTACCAATATTATATGTAATGATTTTGTTATTGGTAAATTGTATATCTATATTTGTGGTTAAGCGTATATGTTTTCATTACAAAAATGAGAAAAAACATCATTTGAAAAAGTACAAGTATTTTTCTTGCGGTTATACTCGTTTCCATATTTTATGAATAATTGCCTGTCTTAACCCTAACCCTGCTAACTTTTTATAATGAACTTGTCCATCTTTAAATTTCAACAGTACCGTTATTGTTAAAATGGGTGTTTTCTAAAAACGGATACTGACTTAATGGTGAACAGTGCAGATCTTGATCAGACTGCACAGATGTTCAGGCTGATTAATGATTTTGCACTGGTCCCAAAGGTAGAATCAATCGTGTCCAGCATGATAAGGGTTAATTCGGACACTTCGTTTGCTAGTTACGCAGTGTGGCTTTAAAATAGTAAAGAAGCTTTGGAGGTTGGCTTTGACATTTATATTTAATATTTATATACACATACATATCTCTTCAGTGGCAGAATATAATTTATAAAGAAATTGTCAGCTTGACTATTCAAAGAATAGTAGAGCTATTGGACTCGCCCCTGTGTTGGCGCCTGCGTCTGCGTCCGAATCCTGATTTGTTCAAGTTTTTGTATGTAAGGTGGTGTCTCAGTAACCACTTGTGGGAATGGACTGAAACTTCACACACTTATTCGCTGTGATAAACTGACATACATTGCACAGGTTCCATAACTCTTTTTTGTTATTTTACAAAATTATGCCCCTTTTTCGGCTTAAAAATTTTTGGTTAAGGTTTTGTATGTAACTAAGCTGATATCTCAGTACCAACTAATGGGAATGAATTGAAACTTCACTCACTTGTTCACTGTCATGATCTGACATAGATTTGCTCTTGTCTGTCCGTCCGAAGTTCGTGACACGCCTAGCTCAAAAAAGTATTTGACATAAATTGATGAAATCTTGCACTAGTCTTTATCATGATATGAACTTGCACACCTCCTATTTTTCGTCTGGCTCCTATTTTTAGAGTTATGGCCCCTGAAATAGTTAAAAATGCACATTTTCACCTTATGACATGCCTAGCTCAAAAAATATTTGATATAGATTCATGAAACCATGTAGGAATCTTAATCATGATATGAACTTGTGCACCTCCTATTCTTCATTTGGGTCCGCCCCCTATTTTCAGAGTTATGTTCCCCTGAATTAATAAAAAATGCACATTTTCACCTTGTGACGCACCTAGCTCAAAAAGTATTCGATATAAATTGATGAAACCTTGCACAATTCTTTATCATGATATCAACTTGGGGGCACCTTCATTTTTCGTCTGGCTCTGCCCCCTATTTTGTCCCCATGTGATACGCCTAGCTCAAAACATATTTGATATAGATTCATGAAACCATGCATGAATCTTAATCATGGTATGAACTTGCGCACCTTCTATTTTTTCATTTGGGTCCGCCCCCTATTTTCAGAGTTATGGCCCCTGAATTAGTCAAAAATGCACACTTTCACCTTGTGATGCGCCTAGCTCAAAAAGTATTTGATATAGATTCATGAAACCATGCATGAATCTTATTCATGATATGAACTTATGCACCTCCTATTTTTAATTTGGTTCCGCCCCCTATTTTCTGAGTTATGGAGCCTGTAATAGTCAAAAATGCACATTTTCACTTTGTAATGCGCCTAGCTCAAAAAGTAGGTTATTAATAAAACCCGGACCGGCCCGGCCCGGCCCAAACCACGGAAATAGCCGATTCCGATTGTACGGAAACCACCGAAAATTTACGGACGGAAGGCTAATATAATTACGAATGGTAATACCGTCATCTTAATCAAGGCAAATTTATGTATATTTTATTTTATTATTACAAAAGTAGAAGCAAAGTATTTAATATTGATGATACGTATGTTTGATGAAGTATTGCACTTGACATAAGCAAAGACCTAAAATAACAAGATATTTGAATCACATTCAATCAAAGAATAATACGTTCAGCAGTCGGTACCGTACAGACCGAGATAGCAGTTTGCAGGATACTTTCACTCAACAGAACTGGAAGGCTAGTTAATGGTGCGTCGTTATTTCACACCTAACGATGTAACACTAGGTTGTGTAGTACAGCGAAAGGGTCTATACCTGCACTGGAAGTATTTATGAAATTTGGTTGCCCGACCAAGATAGCGTTTTAGCATATTAAGTATTAATTTAATAAAAAATATTGCCTTAGAGAACATATGATATAAACACTCTTATTTTAAGGTTGTCAAAGATTTGCATTGATAAGTACACTTTTGCGAAATTAATTAGAAATGTAAGTTTATGAATTATTATTATACTCCTTTTGCCTATCTCGGACCAAGACAGATGGGAAAATAGATGAACTTCGAAGCTATGAGCTGTTTTCATACTTGCCATTTGTTTCAGGTTGTTGAAGTATTCAAATTTGAATATAAAACTATAAAATTATATCAAAAGCTAAAAAAAATAGTCCACTTTTACATTTTTTCATATTAAAGGGAGACAATTACAAAATTTCATAAAAAGTATCAAAGTAAACATTTCCAGAAGAGGAAATAACTCTATGTAATAAGTCTTTGTTCCTGAAATACAAGAAAACTGAAAAAAAATATCATAAAATGTTGCTCAAATGATAAATCATATGATTTAGCTTTAAACAAAACCGGGTGATATGTATGGAGATGATACCCGGAGTTACAGTAAGTTGTAGAAATGAAAGAACTTGAGTATAGAATATGAAAGATCGGTCGCAAAGTTTCAAACCCGGACCCCACCCCGAAACATGCCCGCTCAGTCTGTTTAAAAACACAACAATAAAAAAAGAGGTAAATATGTAATATGGAAATGGGGGGTAGTGATAGCATTGAACTTTCGTGTTTTAAACAATTTACTGCTAACGTTTTTCTTTTGTTTTTGGATTATTTAATTTTTTATTTCTTTCTTTATATTTGAAATAATACTAGCATATCTTTTTAACACAGAATTAAAAAAGAAAACCCGGTCTGGTCGGACTACGAACTATTTCAGCCTATGCCTTATACAACTATTCACATAATGTTAACTTTTTGTTTGTTAAAATGAACATTTCAAAGCATGGATTACAAATGTGTGCAATTCAGATGTTAAAGTATTATACCCCACACAATGTCCAATGCAATTTTCCCATTAGTTTAACTTGAATAATATATCTTATTTACAAGCGTTTTTATATCTCGTGCCCCAAAATCGTTATTTTCAATTTCTGCGCATGTGATATTATACAATAATTGCCTTTTGGTGAGGTCGATATGAGCCGCGCCATGAGAAAACCAACCATCCGCGCAGTCTGGTCAGGATCCATGCTGTTTGCTAACGGTTTCTCTAATCGCAATAGACAATGTTGGTTTTCTCATGGCGTGGCTCATAATGTGGATTTATCGGCCTGATAAAAGCCACATCAACCTCGGGCGAATTTATCGACTTGATATCGCTTTAACAGGTCGATAAATCCACATATCTACCACACATAAAAGGCGACAATTGTTTTATTATTAAATCCAGCCTACTCATAAGTATAAACATTAGATACAAATGTCTGCAACCTTAGGTCATCTTTCGTGGTTAATTGTATACGACGTCGCATAACGTGTGGACGTCACAGCTGGAGGTCAATACGTGTGTTTGGCTCCGCCTTCGAGAAAATACGACTTTTTATCGTTGAACATGTGACTACATCTAGAACAATGGAAAGGACTATAAATATAGATTTAATGATAAAAACAATAATTTCATATCACATTGGCGACAACGCTATTTTGTTTTTCTGCGCATGTGACATTACATTTTCATGTCTCCCTATGTAAAATCGATACTTTCGTACTGATTAAAAGACGATGCACTTATTTATACATAGGATTAAATTACTTTATCTTGTGTTCATACATGTGTAAACCCGGCCTATTTTTCGTTTTCTGCTTTTGAATGATTTGTTCTACATGCAACATTTTGAAAACAATTTTTCATCAAATATTAAACTGAAACTGTCACCATCAGATTGGAAATTAACGAACTACTAAATACTAAGAAAATAAGTGCTCTCATTATATGTTCCGTAGTTATTGCTGTTTTTCGAATGTTACTGCTGCTGATTTTGTTGAAGTATGCCCATAAATACAGCGTTATGTAACCTCAAGACTATATCTATCAAAAAGTATTTTTATACAGCAAAGTCGCGACAATTTCTAAGTGCTTACTAGTAAAGCCTCCTTAATTTTGTCTTCATTATTTGGTAAGTAATAACTTTTTTTAATGGTAAATAAATCATTTCATTAATTTTTTGGTATATAAAATAATAAAATGTATTCCTGAGAGGGTGATCCCTCGAAATAACTCTATCCGTGACTAATATTTTTCAATGCGACAATTGTAAGTTACAGTAGAGAAAGTGTTTGTATTTAAAATGTAAATGTATAATAAAATGTTGACGAAAATGGGCTTAAAATCCTAAAAGGCCACAATAGGAAATAATTCTTCCCGGCTAACTCTGACTTTTAAGTTGGTCGGACTTTGATTATGCACAGTCAAAATTTTCCTAGCACCGCAGCATGAAAATGAACCTGGTATTCACTTTATAATTTTATTTCAAACCAAAACATTTCAGGAACATTTTTCAGAAAATAAAAGATACATACTGAGTGGCGAACGATCAGTAAAATGTTTAATAAGAAGTACTATATTATGTTTTTCATTACGCCGCTTTTGTGTGTAACATGTATTCAGGTATACACGCGTAACAATAAAGATCGGAAAGAAATCGAAAATGGCTAACAAAAAAAGAATATAAATTAAAATGAAATGTATGCAGTGTAAACTTTTTTGGTGATTAACTTATTTTTCTCTTAGATACAAGCATTTGTATGTAAAAATTGAGTGTGCAATAGCTGCGCGTGAAAATAGGGTAAGAGAAGATTAAGACAATACCGCGAATCGAAGAAGGAGACCCCTGTTTATTTTTCGCTCATATTACAATTCATTTTTTTATCATAATTGTATTTGTGAAAAAAGAACACACTACTTAGTCATTCCGTTTGAAAACATATAATGGGACCCGGTATACCAATGAAACATAATTACTTTTTGGATATAATTTGGGCAAACCCAAAAAATAAATTAATCTTCGTAAAAACAGAAATGTCACAACAATTTATATTTAGGGTTGAGCGAAAATGTGATTTCTCGACGCGATTTGCGTAAGAAGTACGAATTTTAATCTTTTCAATACAATGTAATATCGGGGTGAAGATCAACTTTTACTATTATTTAAACAAGTTAGAAGGATGCAACTTGTTTTTGGAAAATTCCCGCTCATTACACTTTCTTTAACCGTAAAGTTGAAAAAAATATGTAAGGTTAAACTTTTCTGAGATGCTTTATGGATTTGGCCACACATGGGTCGTTTAACAACCCATTTTAGCTGGAGAATTACACTCAGATTCTTCGTAAAAAACTGCAAACTATCGTACAGTTACTCTGTATATAAAAAGCAACAGTTTAATTTGCATAGTTACAATAGGCTTGGTTCTACCAATGAAAAACTAACAAAACGTAGGGGCTCAGATGCGACAGCATTAAAGCTGCTCAATATAGATCCAAGTACAGTTCACTTCCGTGTGGTCACGTGACCATAGTAAAGTAAGCAATGTTAGAATAAATCGTCTGCAGTACACTGTGATATTGATAAATTTTTCAAAAAAAATCTTAATGAAGAAATTTTTTGAGATTTGAAGAAAACACCATCCATTCAAAGTTTTCTTTTTCTTTTTTCCAGACTTATTTGTAAATTATGATTAGCGGGCTCAAACGATTCTTCTGTTTGTTATGTATCAAAAAATGCCAAGCACTAGCAAACTGACTGAAAGGGTATTCTGTATACAATAATATATCAATCAACCTAAATAAATTGCAAAGTTTTGCAAGATATGTCTAACCATTGAAGTTTATCTTGAAGTATCTAAATGCATAATCTGAAAGTGTAGCATTGGTAAATATCCAAACGAACCTTAACAAGTTTTTACTTGGTCTTTTTTCACGAAACATTGTGATTCGTTCTATATATTGAGTGCAGTTAAATGGTAATTTTTGTTCCCGTTTAAAAGATTTCTTTTTCGCGTCGAGTTTTGGTTCACCAACTAATGTGAAATACACTCGATGACTGCTTCCTGGACACTAACCAGTACTCTCACCGAAAGAAGGGACTGTTGGAGTTACGGTCAAAATCCGCTGACAGGATCCGACCCCGCGACCTCCGGATTACGAGACATCTGTACAAAAATGAAAAAATGGTAAACTTTGTATCTCGATTCTACTCTATATAGTTTTTTGAACTAATTTGAATATAACTTAAGTAAGTCAGTTTATTCAGAGATTACTTGCAAACTTGAAAAAGAGAGAAAAAAAAAAGGGTTTAAAACATCATAGCAACCTGCCGAATATGAAATCGAATATTGAAAGTACAAAGACTATGCCAAAAACATGCATGTACCACAATATATTCAATGTGTGACTTTCATCGTACGTCAATTCAGTCGACTAAGTTCAAGAGATACTCAGAATACTGCGTGAACAAACCTATCTCACAATTTGTTTCTATATATTTATACAGGAATATTTTAAAAATATGGGGTACCGTGTGTAAAATTTTTCAAATATTCAACGCTGCATTCCTCGTGCGTAATCGGTATCCCGACCTATCCTAAATTTTTTACATGACCCCAAATGTTTTATGGTCTTTTGAGATTTTTTTTAAAAATTTTTAATAAAAAGTGCTCATTCTATTCTTTAAAAATTGTCAGTGATATTAGAAATTATTCGTATTCATTTTCTTTCTTTTTTTGACAGAAAAATAATTTCTGTAAAGTCTCATTGAACAAAAAAGTATCATAAAAAAAACCCTGCCTGTTTACTAACTATTTTTAGGCATGTTACCGGACACAAAGAATTATTTAGGCTTTGGGAATGCACAGGTGAAACAAAAACTCTTTGAGGCCCGAGAGGATATCCTTTCTTCGAAATATAACAATTTTTTGGACGAAACGTAATTATAAAATAGTATATAATGATAACGATACAAAATACGGGAACTAATTAGAAGGCTCGTCAAAACACGCTATGATTAACGACTTCCTGTGTACAAGTTTACAAATTATATTAAGACGTTTTTTGCAACCAGAAAGAACACAGTCTTAACCCATTCATCAAAGAAGTTCCTCGCGGGCATCATAAAGTTCAGTGTTTTTTTTTTACTAAATTCTAAATATGTCAGTCGATATGAACACGATAACATTCGTAATTATATTAGCCTTCCGTTCGTAAGTTTCCGGTGGTTTCCGTACAATCGGAATCGGCTATTTCCGTGGTTTGGGCCGGGCCGGGCCGGTCCGGGTTTTATTAATAACCCAAAAAGTATTTCATATAAATTTGTTAAACCTTGCATGAGTCTTTTTTATGATATGAACTTGCGCACCTCCTATTTTTCATTTGGGTCCGCCTCCTATTTTCAGATGGCCCCTGAAAAAGTAAAAAATGCACATTTTCACCTTGTGACGCGCCTAGCTCAAAAAGTATTACATAGAAATAGATTAAACCTTGTGTGAGTCTTTATCATGATATGAATGAACTTGAGAACCTCCTATTTTCTGTCTGCCTCCGCCCCTATTTTCAGAGTTATGGCCCCTGAAATAGTCAAAAAATGGACATTTTCACCTAATTATTTGCATAGCTCAAAAAGTATTTGATGTAAATTCCTGAAACCTTGCACGAGTCTTTATTATGATATGTGACCTTGTGCACTTGGCATTCTTCTTGAGAATCTTAGCGGTTATTACTTACGGAAGGTCGGTGGTTCTACCCAGGTGCCCGCTCGTGATGAAAGTATGCACAGAGGGGCACCTGGGGTCTTCCTCCACCATTAAAGCTGGAAAGTCGCCATATGACCTAAAATTGTGTCGGTGCGACGTTAAACCCAACAAAATAAATAAATAAATAGCGGTTATTACAGAGTTACAGCCCTTAAAATAGCCAAAATAGTGGATTTTTTGTTTGTGATGCTTATAGCTCAGAAGGTATTATTATGGCCTAGAATAATGAATCCTTTTAAAAAAATGTTTGTTGAGGCCATACCGCATTCAGACTGCAGACATTTGAATTATTTCCCCTTATTTGTGACAAATGTTCCAGTGGGGGGCACACCTGTGTCCTACAGACACATTCTAGTTTTGTAAAGATTTTGTATGTAAGCTGGTATCTCAGTATCCTCTGATTAGAATGGATTGAAACTTCACATACTTGTTCACTGTTATAATCTGACATGTAATGCACAGGTTCCATTAGTCTACTTTGCATATTTACAAAATTATGCCCCTTTTTTGACTTAGAAAGTTTTGGTTAAGGTTTTGTTTGTAAGCTGGTATCTCATTACTCACTAGTGGGAATGAATTGAAACTTCACACACTTGTTCACTGTCATAAGCTGATATGCACTATGCAGGTTTCATAACCCAGTTTTTCATTTTTACAAGATTATGCCCCTTTTAGACTTTTGTCTTCAATTGACAAGGCTGATTAATAGTCGTGCGTTGCTGTCCTCCGACATCTCTTGTTATTTATATATCCTGTTTCTGAATTTGCAATCCTGTTTCAAGTTACATTTTGATCTCTTTCAGGAAGCACAGCATAACGTGAAATTACCGAAGAAGAAGTAAACAGATCAGCGAATAAAAACTTGAGGTCTGAATGAAACACAGGTTGTTAAATTGCGATTACCGGTACCTTTAAATTGCTGCTTCTTATTTGCCATTTTACGGAATTTCAACTTGCAACAGGAATTGGAGGATATCTGAAGTAAAAGATATTGATTGTTTAAATGGTATTAAATGACATGTTTTTGATAACTCTTTGGTTGGAACTATCCAAAGTTTTCTGTGAGTTAACGTGCGTGCCGAATGCTTTATAGTGCAGAGTTCATAGTGTTTTTACAAACATATATGTCTTAACTTATATACTTCAGTGTTAAAATATGTTCAAAAGATTACTTTAAGTATTCTGATTTTTAAAGAGGTTGTCTAAAAATGTATTCTAGTTTTTTATCGTATTTAAAGGGCCACTGGACTGTTTAACTAGTGCTTAGTGATACGGCATGTGTCCATCTTTTATAGTATTTGAATATAGTAAGAGTATTTCAAAGTGTGCAATACTTTTTTGAGAATGAACTTTGTGGGATCGTGTTGAATACGATTAAACATTTCACTAGACAGGGTTGAACTCTTTTAAAGGGTAGATAAAGAAGATGCCAATCATTTTACTATTTAATGAAAATTCTCAATGCATAAGAGATTAAGACATTGTATCTATAAGTATCTAGACAATCGTTTTGTTTGATGTATTAAAATACTCCGTTTTAAGCATAATATTTGTTACCAAAGTGCTTTTTTATGTATAAAGTAGATTGGAAAATGTTTACGCGAATATGAGAGGAATAGTTTTGCATGTAGCGTTATGTCTTAAATCTGTAGTTTTATAAATATGTTATTAAATGGTGTTATATTTCTGCTTCCAGAAAAATCTTCCTGTCCCTTTCTTCTATGCTCAAATTATTTACATATTTATAAATACTTTTAAAAGTGTGAGAAATATAATCTGTATTTGAATCCATCTCTACAGTTTATTGAACCTTTAGCCTGCTAAATTTCTAAAATAGACTGGTCATTCAATTTGGACAATACTATTCTTTATTCGAAGAGGTATGCACTGAAACTTTACTGACTGAATAGTGAGCGGTGCAGCCCAAAATCAGCATGCATGGCTGATCTTCGTCTGCACTGGTCACAAATGCAGAATATCTTGCCGCCAGCAGGCTAAAGGTTAACATCCCAATCAATGTTACTGTTGTTGTTTTACATAATATATGGTTGTGGCTTATATATTTTCCTATAAAATTGTGTTGTTTAATGGCTCAGTTGATATTGATTAAGGAATGGGCGAATGCAAAATTTTCCGATGTTTTTTTTTCCCACTGGCAGTGTAAGGACTAGCCATTGAATTTCTTTTGGCTTAGACGTTCGAACGTTTAATTATTGCAATGTTACTTTTTCCACTGAAAAACCAAGAAAAATCATGTTGTGTTATTCAGGGACAAGTGATATAGATAGATACTAATATTGCTAAGCCATTTGCAATGTTGCTTTTCCGCTGTTAAACCAAGGACTACTTATATGGAGGTCTGCTTACTAATAGCTAGTTTTTTCAGTAACAATCGAATGGCTAATTGTAATAAAAGTATTGATGTTGTAAGGGTCGGAAATATATCGCAATGTTACTTTTACCACTGTCAATTCAAGGACCAGTTATTAGACAGCTTGTTATGTTAAGAGTGAAAAGTCTATTTGTTATATTATCCATATTTTTGTATTAAATTTCGATATTTTTATATTATATATTACTTTTGAGATATTCTTAAATCAGTTATATAGAATAAACAGTTACTAAACTTTCGTGAGTTTGGTTGTATCTGCATCCTCGTTATGTAAGCGGCCATTCAAATACACTTACAGTCCAATAACTTCTTTGACTAATTAGATACCATTTATAGCTCGGCTATATGAAGTATGGAGTGCTGTCTTACTCGACCCGGCGTCTGCGTCCTTCCGCTTCCGCACTTTGGTTAATGTTTTGATGCACTTTCTGTTTATATCTGTATTTACTTAATGGATTTTTTTTCAAACTTAAAATAGTTTCCTCATGACATCACTCACATTAAAAATAACTCTTGCATTAATATTTCATGAACTATCCCCCTTTTGTAATAGAATTTCAGGTTGCAGTTTAACTCTATCTCAGTTATTACTTAATGGATTTGATTCAAATTTAATATAGTTGTTTCATATCATGACTCACATCATATGACACAAGGTCCATAACTCTGAAACCAATTTTCCATAAATTATGCCCCCTTTTTACTTAAAATTTCAGATTAAAGTTTTTGTGCACTTTCACTCTAACTCTGTTATTACTTATAAAATGGACTTTATTCAAACTTAAAATGGTTGTTCCACCATCACTCACAACATATATGACACAAGGGCCATAACTTTTGCACAAATATTTCATTAATTATCCACCCTTTTACTTAGAATTTCTTGTTAAAGTTTTGATGCAGTTTCACTCTATCTCAGTAATTACTATATGGATTTTATTCAGTCTTAAAATAGTTGTTCCACCTTATCACCTACATCATATAACACAAGGGCCACAACTCTGGCACCAATATTTGATGAATAATGCCTCCTTTTACATTTAATTTTAATTTTAATGCATTTTCACTATATCTCTGTTATTACTGAGAAAATTTGATTCAAACTAAAATAGTTGTTTGGCATCATTAATCACATCATATGACACAAGGACCATAACACTAGCACCAGTATTTCTTGAATTATCTCCCTTTTTACTTAGAATTTCAGGTTCAAGTATGGTGCGCTTTCACTCTTTCTTGGGTATTACTAAATGGATTTGATTCAAAATGAAGGTAATTGTTACACGTCATCACCCACATCATATCACACAAGGTTCATCACTCTTGCACCAATATTTCATGAATTATGCACCTTTTTGCTTAGAATTATATTTATTTAATGTTTTGATGACGTTATCTTTATCTCTCTTATTATTTAATATTTTTGACACAAACGTAAGCAATTGTCAAATACCTTCTCCAACATTGGAGTCATTAAACACTCTAGTGACTGCTCCAGCTTCCTCAGATGTGCCCATTTTGGTATCAAGTCAACTCGTCCCCTAGTCAGCTCGTCCCACAGACAACTCGTCCCCGAATTGGTCATTTCGTCCCCCAAAATTGGTCATTTCGTCCCCTCAAGATAAAATTTGGTCAACTCGTCCCCATTTTTGTCAACTCGTCCCCAAACCAACGAAAACTTATGTATATTTTTAGCATAAAATATACTTATTTGAAAGAAAAAAACAACTTAATTTGTCATACTTTGATTTTTTTCTCAAAAATACGTTTTAAAAAGGGGGCCGAAAAGGTGGGACGAAATGACCAATTTGAAATCGCCGAGGGGGACGAAATGACCAAATCGAGGACGAGTTGACTAGGGGACGAGTTGACTGTAAATCCCCATTTTCACTATCTAGCATCGAAGTAGTCGAGCGCGCTGTCTCTTGTGACAGCTCTTGTTGGGTAGAGAACACCAATTGTTTTCCCATAGACTATGATGGCGTGTACGGCCTTCCATATATCGAAACATGTATATCCAATCACATTTTTTCAAGAACTATCTTAGTTCCACCAAAATATCGGACGAAAAACTATGAATAGTGATACTTTATTTAAGTAATTTTCGTGTTGAATGAGATGACCCCCTGTTTACATCGTTGTCATGGCGTGAGAAATTCTTTTGATGAAACTTTTTTCAATACACAAAAAATGTTAGCAAATTTTGTCAAAATGTATAATGAAATACTGTAAATCCCGTAAAAATATTCCATTATGAAAAATGATCACTTCTTGGTTTGTTTACATGATGACCAATCAGAACGCACAGACGCTACCTTATTCCCAGGTATACACTTACCTCATTCCCAGTAAGTTCCCTGTACTTTTTTGAATTGGTGGTCTCTGACCTGTTGTTAAACTACTATATACATCTTTGCTTTAAATCTATTGTACTTCCGAATGTTGCGGTTTTAATGCTATATCAAACTGGAAAAATAAAAACTCCAGAAGCCGAGGGCCAGA
Organism: Mercenaria mercenaria; assembly: GCF_021730395.1. NCBI lineage: Eukaryota > Metazoa > Mollusca > Bivalvia > Venerida > Veneridae > Mercenaria > Mercenaria mercenaria. The sequence continues at coordinate 28,608,081 of NC_069368.1, forward strand.
GCACCAACATCAAAAATAGGCTCGCGACAAAACGAAATTGTAGCAGACGGGTTGCTTCAAAACTCCAACAACAAGCACATTTTAATTATATACAAAATGTAAAAACGGCTATGGGGAAGATAAAAGTGTGGTTGTGTTGGGGATGGGGGTGGATAAAACAAGGGTGAAGAGTAATTAACAGATTTACTCGACCGTTCTATCTAAGTCCAAGATGATTCGTGTTCCAAACAAGTAGGTTACAACGAAACGGAGCATTCCGATATGATTTTTCACATTCAATATCAGAAGAAGAAACAAGTATGATAGAAATAGCCAAGGTCAAATTACGCACATATATCATCAATTTGAGGCTTTGTTGGGATAAACGTTTAGCTTTTGAGAGAGAATCAACGAGAGACAATTGTTATGTTTTGCGTCCTTTATGGTTGGGAGATGACAACTTACTTTTGAAAATAATTGGAACCACTGCCTTGCACTTCCCAGATCATAAAAGGCGACTAGCAGGGTCTGAACATACGGTTTTGCTGTGCCTCTGTGATTCCAGCGGGTATAAAAGTTTCGATTTCTTACCTCATATTTTTATTGTCATATAACCAAACTATTTAGTCCTGTTTGATGCCCTATACCGTAAAATGTGCTAGTGCGCCATAAAAGTCAAATAAAAAAATCTTGCTTTTTAACCAATGCCAGAAAGTTTCATTCAGTTTATTAATTTCCAGTGTTATATATACATTTTATGCCAAACTTAGTGGAACTGAACATACTGAAAAATTTCATATCAACATATGGTAAAATGCTTGCTTCCGAAACTTGCATATTGTTCCGAGTCTACCTTATTTTTGTGGAAGTTGAATGGACTTCATCGCACACGTTGAACACGTTAATTTTAGGCATTTACTGTACACAAGTTATAAACATTTTAAACGCTACCGTGATCTGTGAAGCTGAATGTGAGGCCGTTTGATCAAGCCCGACAATAATGCTATGTTGTTGTTTCAATACATAAATAACAGCCTTGTGAAAAAGGTTATTTTATGTATGCCCCGGTAAGGATATATTGACGCCAACAGATCGATATATTTATCAATATATCTTTATTCATCATATACCAATTATTGAAATTTGAAACCCTCGTGACCCACTTATCCATAGCGGTTAATTTTAATGCGCCATTTACTTTTTTAGAAGGAAAACAAACATTTGATGGGAACATAAAAAGGAATACACAGCGAAAATGTTAAATCGCGTTTTATTTTTATTGTCACGTAAGTGAATTATGCTTTGATTTAATTGTTTAAAATTTAAGCTGTACTCTTCCTTTAAAAGTACACTATTTTGCCTTTCAGCTTTCCTGAAACAGTAAGTTAAATGATTTTATGCAGAAAAAATAACGAATAAAGGACGTACTTGGTTATTATCTTATACATTCAAGTCTAATGCATATATACTATATAGTTTTTTTGTTGTTTTTTTTTTCACGGCAGTAAAACTATGAATTTTAAAGCTACTCACAGATTTGGTAAATTTTTTGAGCAAATTTCGAGGGCTCAACGCGAAAATAGTCTAAGTGTATATAGAAATAGAAGCAGATAGACTAGTTTCGCGTAGAGCCATCAATTTGGCGTTAAATTTATTATATGACACTGGAAAAGGGTTAACATGAATGGAAATATGTGTTTAGATATAGGTAAATAAGTGTTAAGAATATTGTTTTTCTCCATCATTTCAAGAGCGTTTATAACACTTTACTTCCTTCTGTACATTTTTTTGTTTGTAATTTATGATACAAAATTCATATGTTCATAACTTTGTATGGCTAGTCACTGCCACAGTACTCGCATTTTATTGACTTTTGAGAGAAAATTTACTTAAAAATTTTGAACAAGTCACTTGAACCTTTACACTGGTAAATTTCTAGAATGGATTGGTCCATCATTCCACTTTAGCAGTACCACCCATTTTATCAATGAGGTGTTCAATGAAATAGCGAACAGTACAGACCATGATTAACCTGCGCGGATCTTGGTCTGCACTGGCCACAAAGGCAGAATCACTTGCCGCCAGCAGGCCATGGGTTAAAATAACTTTATTTTATATTTCGCTGATTTTGTGCATCATTCTTAAGTTCTAAAACGGTGATAACTGAATTTTCTAAAATGGAAGATTATTTAAAAGTCTAAAATATCTGCTCAATGCATTATAACAACGGTTAAATTTTAAATGTTTTTACTACGTTTGTTTCCAACTTTTACCATATGTTAAAACTTATACTATCATTTAAGGATTGCCAATGTTTAAACTAAGACTGGTACCTTTTATGAGTCTTTTCATGAAAAATGACGAAAACGCGTCACGCCCCATATCATCGCCTTTTTTATTTAAATAATTACAAAATTAAATGCGCTCCATGATCAATATATAACAACACTTCCATGCATCAGCAGTTGACCTATTTTTTTTTACCAAAAATACTTGGCCCAAGATTATTAAAGTTCACATTGCAAGTAATCATGGAAGCATACACAAGTTTTACAAAAACTGTGTTTCGACATAATGGAATTTCCATTTTAATATATCTTTTAACGTGTTTGGTTCATTTCTTGTACTAAGCATGTCAGAAAAAAAGTTTATAGTGCGCCAAGGTCACATTCAGAGATTACGTAATATGCTGTATTTAAACTAAGTTGATCACGCGATAACAACAAAATATTACATATGAGCCGTGTCATGAGAAAACCAACATAGTCTGGTCAGGATCCATGCTGTTCGCTTTTAAAGCCTACTGCAATTAGAGAAACTATTAGCGAACAGCATGCGCAGTCTGGTCTGGATCCATGCTGGTCGCAAACCCACTATGTTGATTTTCTCATGGCACGGCTCATATCATCATTTAGAAACGATACACATTATTATACATAAATTGTACGTAAAAATTAAAATGCATTACAAATACAACAATCATGTCTTTCTAACTTAGAGGCAGTTATAGCGTTTTAAATTCATCTTTTTAGAAACGTAAACGTTTTCAGTCTCAGCTGAGTTCGAGACTGAAAATTTGATAGCTAAGTTTACTAGAACTTTAAGTGAGACTGACCATTAGTACTGAATAGTCACTTTGTAAAGTACATTAACGTAACATATAATTTCAAACATACAATTTTGAAATTTGAAATGTTCCATTTTCACTGAAAATGTCAGGGTTTTCAACTGATTCTGTTTTTTTTTCTTTTTGATTTAGATGGATCAAAATTACTTTGGTGTTTATGAAATATTATTTCCCGGTAGTTGACGTTCAATAAAAAAAAGTTTGATTCTCTCATTTCCCAATTGTGTTATTGTGCCATGAATAATATTTGTTTGACACGTTTTTGAATGACAAAACAGTTCACAACTATTTGAATGCTACCGCATATTTTAAACTGTTAACTCTCGTTTTCTTTGTGTATTGTTTAGATCGAATTCTTTGTTGATAGTTATTTTTTGTCACAGTTAACGTGGTCTCGACAGTGGCAGTAGAATGTTATTACAAAGGTTCGCCTTTACTAGGAGGTGGCCATGAGCTGAAGTCGATGTACTGTGAGGACGGCTGTTGTGGGACTTTTGATAAACAGGAGTGTTGTAAAGGATTGTAAGTACACACTTCTGGCACTCTATATTTAAAATAATTTACAAAATTGACAAATACATTGAGCTAGGTGGATCAGGCTTCGAACACGGCTATAGTGGGACCATAGACAAACCAGAGTTTTGTTAAAAGTCGTAAGTAACACACCTATTCAGATTAATTCACAAAGGTACACATGTAGGCGGAGGTAGGTTTGACCAGTTGCAAACAAGGCTGCAGTGGGACTATAGACAAACCATATGCTGTAGAGGGTTATTCGTAACACACCTATTCAGGTGCATATGTACACGGCGGTAGGTGCCGAGGAGTTGGGATCATGGCCGCCGTGTGACTATAGACTAGCGGGTATGTTTGAAAGGACACTTATTCAGAAGCATATGTACACGACAGTAGATGTGACGAGTTGCATATATGGCTGCAGTGGGACTATAGACTAACCAGGTGCTGCAAATGGTTATTCGTAACATACCTATTCAGGTGCAGATGTACACGGGCTAGGTGCCGACTGCAGTGCGACTATAGACTAACCAGGTGCTGTAAGGGACACCTATTTAGGTGCCTATGTATACGACAGTAGGTGCGAGTTGGCAACATGTTTGCCGTATAACAAAAGACTGACCAGTGTGTTGTAAAGGACATCTATTCGGGTTCATATGTACACGGCGGTAGGTGTGGGACTATAGACTAACCAGTGTGTTGTTATGGACACCTATTCAGGTGCATATGTACTCGGCGGTTGGTGGCACACAGTGACGACTTGCATATATACGGCTACAGTGGGACTATAGACAAACCAGGTGCTGTAAATGACACCTATTCAGGTGCATAAGTAAACTACAATAGGTGCGAGGAGTTGCGAACACGGCTGCAGTGGGACTATGGACACCTATTCAGGTGCATATGTACACGGCAGTAGGTGCGAAGAGTTGCAAACATGGCTTCCGTGGGACTATAGACTAACCAGGTGCTGTAAAGTACACCTATTCAGGTATATATGTACACGGCAGTGGATGCGAAGAGTTGCGAACATGGCTTCCGTAGGACTATAGCGAAGAGTTGCGAACATGGCTTCCGTGGGACTATACGCCTCTGGTCATCTGTCTTCAGGTTTATATACAAAGTTGCACACACCACGTTGTGACCTGCTAACAATGTTGTTCTATGGCCATGTAGAAACAGAATTGTTGCCAAGGGTTGTATGTACATGCATATGCCTATGATACTCTGTATTCGGATTTATTTCAGCAATGAGACTATAACCAAATGTTTTCAAGGGTTGTAAGTATACGCCTCCGGCAGTCTGTATTCATGCACATTTACTTATAAAGGCGCAAATAAACATTGTGACAGGTGCGATTTTAGCTGCAGTAGGGCTATAGACTAGCAAATGCTGTAAAGGATTGTAAGTATATCTTTCTGATACTCGGCATTCAGAATTATTTTCAAAGGTGTACACATACGCGACTGTCACTGTAGTTGCGAACATGGCTTTGTATAGAAGTATTGTAAAGGATTGCAGCTCTATTGATATTAGGTGCACATACGCAGTGGCAAATATACACAGTGGTAAACGCGTCTGACTTGAGTGGATGAACTGCAAACATCAGGTTCTTCTGTCTTCATTGTTAAAACATATTTCTAGCTCGTTTGGTTTTTGAAACATCCCCCCATCCCACGAAAAAAAAACAAAAAAAAAAACAACAAACAAACAAACATAACAAGAGCTGTCTGATGATAGCGCGCTCGACTATTTGAAGGCTTGTCAATAAAATGGATTTTATAATAATATTGTTACAACTTCGTCAAACTAAGGGTCAAAATGATAAAATCTGCTGTAATTTACAAGTTTACAAATACTTACAATTACACAAACATATGCGACCTTATTCACTGACACTTGACATAGCTATGCAGTCTCGATCCAATAGTCCCAGTGCCTTGAAGGATTTAAAGTTGCATGCAAAACCTCAATATGTGGACAAAGTGGTATAATTCTGTTAAAATACAATTCAGAGTTATTGGACTTAGTTTCAAGAGTTAATAACATAGACTTGTTTAATTACAACAAGTTAACATGATATTAAAGAAAGGATAAGAATGAATTTTCTACTTCTAGGACCTGGCCCTGTGAGTATATTTACTGATCCTAAAGACATGTGTGAAGTTTGAATCCAATACATCACTGCAGAGATAGTTATCATTATGAATAACTTTAATCAAATTTCTAAGTTAAAAAGGACCATAACTCTGAAAATATTGCTGACAGAGTAATGTCCCTTGTCATACATGTGCACATTGTCACTATATGCAAGTAATCCAAGTGTCAGTTGAATATCCTTGATAGTGTTCAAGACATTTGACATTATAGAAAACTTTAACCAACGCCGACGCCTACGCCGGGGTGAATAGTATAGCTCCCCGTATTCTTCGAATAGACTAGCTAAAAATGTACGAAGTATTGTCGTCATTTGATCGTCGTTGTCGGCGTTCGTTTTTATCTTTGTTAAGGTCCACATTTTCTAAAAATGAATATAAGAACTACAGCTTTGAAACTTTTCACTCTTGTTTATTATCATAAGGTGACTACGCAGGTCAAGAAAAATGTCTCTGATAAGCATTTTGTCAGAACTAAAACCCTTTTGTACTTAGAAATATTTTTGGGGTTAAAATTTTTGTTTAGGTCCACTTTTCCCCAAGAACCATTAGAGTTACAGCTTCAAAGCTTTGCTCACTTATTTATCATTATTGGATGAGTAAGTAGGCATTTATAAGAATTATGGCCTTTTCGTACATAGAAAAATTACACTGTCTTTGACACTTTGCAGACTTGTTTATCATCAATAGGTGAGCACGTAGGCCAAAAGCCATATGTGCATTTTATCTGAATTATCCCTTTTTGTACTAAGAAAATTTGATTTTTTTTTTATTTAGGTACATTTTTCTTGATCTCTATAAGAGCTATAGCTTTGAAACTTTGTATTCTTGTTTATTGTCATTAGATAGGTCAAGAACCATAACTCTCTCTTGCATTTTGTCAGAATTATGGGTCTTTTGTTTAACTTCAGTTTCTTGAATACTTACAATAGAGTTTGAAACTTCACCCACGTTTTGCCATCAATTAATATGAGTAAGAAGGCCAAGAGCTATAACTAGTTCCTTGCATATTACCCAGCACTTACAGACGAGCGATGGCACCCACAGGCGGCGCTCTTGTTAACAAAGGCAGTGACAGGATAATACACATCGATAGAAACTTTAAAAAGCACTAACTAAACTGTGCTTTGCTTAAACATGGGATCATTGTATAGATCTGTATATCATCCTATTATTTTTTTTTTTATTTTCAGAAATTGGTGGATGGTGTTTGCCTTCGTCTTGGCTGGATTCTTTATAATATTTGTGATCGTTGCTGCAGTATATCTGATCCTGAAACAGAAAAATAAGAAGAAAGAACGAGTCGGAAACAGAGAAAGCGATCAAGGTAGAGAACGAAAAGTTTTCGAAAATCTTTTTGTAGCAATTGTATTTTACGAAAATATCTTAATATCAAAAGAACTTCATACGTCCAGTCTAACATTTCACTTAATTAAAGCGTATACGTCTAAGGTAAATTACACAAATTGTTTCTGAATTACTATACAAGTGAAAAAAAAATCCCAAATAAATTGATTTTTTTCTTCAAAAATTGTTCACCGGCAAACCTTGCTAGGATAATAATTATTGAAAATAGTCCGTGCCATAATTCTCATATTGGTGTTGCCATTTATTCGAATTCAGCATTTTTGCAAGAAATATCTGCACCTCGTTTTACTTCGGATACGTTTTAGGTAAAAACTGTCAAATATTGATTTGATGAAAGCAAACGTTTTTCCTACTCAGTTTGATCTTTTTTTATATTTCAAAGAAAGACGGGATGGGGGCGAATGCCAAATAATTCCAACATACGCCTTTGTTGACTAAATTAAAATTACAGTTACAAATCGGGTGTCCAACCCACGTGACTTTTCGTTATCGTACAATCGTACACTCTGTTGATTGTGCTACGCTGAGTGAAATGTAGACAAAGCGTTTATCCTAAACGACGCTGTTCACAGTTTTAAAGCTAACTTTGGCTCAGTATATTTAGCAAGAATATTGATATATCTCAAAATGATAAGTAAGTTTAATAAATATGATAAAAACCTGTTCAAATACCAACATATGTCAAATTAAAGAAAGAGCTGAATACGGTCTGCGTATCACATGAATAAGGGTGTGATAAGAGTCTTTTATGTAGAGAAGTGCTTTTTAAAAGATTTTCCTTGTTACAATTGTCGTCTGTATATGAAAAGGTTTCTTGCTTTTGTGACTTATTCAGATTGCATATTAAAATGAGTACTTGTTTGCTTTGATATATTTGTTATAAATTATTTAACTGATTTATTATATATGAATATTTTTCTTTAGTATGGTATGCAAATATTGAACTCAGTTGAAATCTGTTTTATTATATATATGCTATATAATGACTGAATCTCATTACACTGAAATGAAGGTACGCTGCATACAGTTTATCTATGTGATATGACTACGGTCCAATGTTCCTTATGAAACAAAAATATTGAAATAATTACAATTGTATGTTTTGCTTGACCTTCACTTTTTATAGGTGTGACGTCATTGTCCAAAGAATCATGAATAGCGAATATGCATTTGTTAAAGCGGGATCAGTTGGCCTATTTTAGAAATAAATAAAAATAATAAATAAAAAAATCCTTTACTTGATTTTTTTCTCATGTATTCTAATCAAACTTGATTTGTAGCCAACTTTGTTCAGCTGGGACATTTGACCCCTTTTAGGGGCTGCTAGAGCTAAAACTAGAAATGCCTTTATACAGCGTCTCATGAACAGCTTGGTGGATCTTTGTCATACTTGGTCTGGAGCATCATTATAAGGTTCTCTTCCAGATTTATTTATATTGGAACTTGGGCCCTATTAGGGACCACTATAGCTAAAAGTAGATATGTCTTTCTTCGCATTAACCACTAAAATGTAATGGATTTTTATCAAACTCGATGTGTAACAATATCGTAAGGTCTCCTGCTATTTTGCTACAAATGGGGATAGGGACCAATTTAGCTAAAAATATAAACACGTTTAAAGACCTCGCTTCATGAATCTTCATCAAACTACTGCTGTAATTATTCGTCTAAGGATAAACGAAACAAAATTGCAACCCTACGAAACCTTTGCGAAAAATTAAAATAGAACCATTTAAATTGTTAAAGTGCGGTGTTTAGTTTTGCAATTTGAAAAATGTTAGATGAAAGATGAATGTTAGATGAAAAATTCATAAACTTCTTTCCTTATTACAATTCGCCGACCATCATTTTAAAAGATATTTCTTGTTGCTTATAGTTTCTTCATACTTCAAGTTGACAAATTTAGATAAAATAAATAGCGTCGAAGACAGGAAATGTGCTTTCCTCGCCCTTAAGTGTCTGCCAGATACGGAAGTTTGGACCAATTGTTTGAAGACAGTATTGATGAAGTCTAGCAGACGTTTTGTACCGAGGAAAGCACTCGTTTTTTCTGTCCTTTTATTTTTATCAAAATCAATTAAGTAACAAGGTAATTACAAACAAATACGCTACATGAATCGAGCGTCTTTCCCCGTGAAAATGATACCAAAATGTCACGTGGGTTGGGCACCCTGGTTATAAATATATCCCTGAACATTTCACATGGCAAATGAGCTATAACTTATCGACATCTCTTTCGTCTATTTCGTCTAAAAAAGCTATACTGAAGGTAACCACATGTCCACAATACAAAAATTTCATTTAGTTTATACTAATTTATTTTAGGTCGATTGTGAAGCAAGTTCTATACAACTTTTATTGATCACTCTCGTCACCTCATTTCTAATGGAATCCATTACAACGAGTTATTATTGGGATATTATTGGGATAATATTGGGATAAACACTTATTACTTCTTTATTCCATTTTCGCAAAAGTTTCCAATTATATGACAAATACGTATGCAGTCTGGTTCTAAGAAGTACATAATTGTTTAGAAGAATTCGGCCACTTTGCTCTTAAGCTAAAAGCCAACTAAAACCTCTTTGACTGAGCAGAAAACGTCTGACAACATAGTTGGACCTTTTATGTAACTATGTTCATATACAGCCATTCTAGGAGCTGTAAGCGTATTTAGAAGGATTTAGGAGTAATGAACCAATGTTTTCTATTTTAACTTACGAAGGCCAACCAAGCACCGTAGACTTGTCTGTTTTCCGCACAGACAACCATAGAGCGCCCGATCCCCCAGCATACTCAATGTATCAGGACCGCAGAATGTACCATGATCGTGAAGCAAACCAGCATTTTTTCCAAGAGCAGAACTTTGTACCAGACAGCGAACGAGAAAATGCAAGAAACGAAACCTCGTGGAGAAATTCAGACCTTTCTTATTTCGATAAATATCTCAAACGTACGAAACAGCCGACTGCAGCAGGGAACCAGATGGAATTTTCTGCGCTGAATAGATCACCTCACAACACAGAAAATACAGTTCCAACAAAGCTTGCGGCGGAGTATGAGGAGTTACGAGTGTCAATGGATCCAGATCTTACAGCCGAATGTACATACATTGGCAACACAGCTGAACAAACGACAGAACATCCGGTCTTGGAACGGACGGACACTTCTCAGTTCCACTTCATGGCCCCTAGAAATCCTTCGTAGAAGAGTTTTGACACAGATGCATTTCTAGATGGCTTCTGGTATAAAAATCAAGGACAGTGATATGAAGCTATAAATTGTAAATATTAACAAACCTGTATATGGATTGTACCTACTTCTGTCCTCAAAGACGACAATTCACTTATACTTGAAATTGTTGTATGGGTATGAAATTTCGTAGAAAATATCTTCTGCTGTCTGCAGAACTCTGTGATTGTGTTTTTTTTTTCAACGTACAGCTCAATAAAGTTTTCTAGAGCTATCAAGCTTGCATATCATATATGAGGATTAGCATTTCAGTGTTTAGATGTCTGTATAAAAATGGCCGACTTTCGATACTGAGAACTAGCTAGAGAAAGAAAAATATAGTCTTTATTGTAAATTCATGTTGTGTATTCTGTACAAGAAACACAAAGATGTGAGAAAGAAATATATAACTTTATTCAACTGTTTCATATATTCGTTATAATATCACTTCAGCGTAATCATCACACCTAAAATTCAGTGTACATTTGTGCTCAGCATACTAGTACTTATGATTATATAAATTTCTAATCGCAGACTTTAACATATACCTCACTCCTCATTCCAGACTGTATAATATATTTCACTCCTCATCCCTGACTGTAACATATACCTCACTCCTCATTCCTGACTGTAACATATACCTCACTCCTCATAGCAGACTGTAACATATACCTCACTCCTCATTCGCGACTGTAACATATACCTCACTCCTCCTCGCAGACTGTAACATATACCTCACTCCTCATCGCAGACTGTAACATATACCTCACTCCTCATCGCAGACTGTAACATATACCTCACTCCTCATCGTAGACTGTAACATATACCTCACCCCTCTCCGTAGACTGTAACATACACCTCCCTCCTCATCGCAGACTGTAACATATACCTCTCTCGTCATCCCAGACTGTAACAGATACCTCACTCCACATCCCAGACTGTAACATATACCTCACTTCTCATCGTAGACTGTAACATATACCTCACTCCTCATCGTAGACTGTAACATATACCTCACTCCTCATCGTAGACTGTAACATACACCTCACTCCTCATCGCAGACAGTAACATATACCTCGCTCGTCATCCCAGACTGTAACAGATACCTCACTCCTGATCGTAGACTGTAACATATACCTCACTCGTCATCCCAGACTGTAACATATACCTCACTCCTCATCGTAGACTGTAACATATACCTCGCTCGTCATCCCAGATTGTAACATATACCTCACTCCTCATCGTAGACTGTAACATATATCTCACTCCTCATCCCAGACTGTAACATACACCTCGCTCGTCATCCCAGACTGTAACATATACCTCGCTCGTCATCCCAGACTGTAACATATACCTCACTCCTCATCCCAGACTGTAACATACACCTCACTCCTCATCGCAGACTGTAACATATACCTCACTCCTCATCGCAGACTGTAACATATACCTCACTTCTCATCCCAGACTGTAACACATACCTCACTTCTCATCCCAGACTGTAACATATACCTCACTTCTCATCCCAGACTGTAACATATACCCCACTCCTCATCGTAGACTGTAATATATACCTCACTCCTCATCCCAGACTGTAATATATACCTCACTTCTCATTCCAGACCGTAACATATACCTCACTCCTAATCCCAGACTATAACATATACCTCACTTCTCATCCCAAACTGTAACATATACCCCACTCCTCATCGTAGACTGTAACATATACCTCACTCCTCATCGTAGACTGTAACATATACCTCACTTCTCTTCCCAGACTGAAACATATACCTCACTCCTCATCGCAGACTATAACATATACCTCACTCCTCATAGCAGACTGTAACATATACCTCTCATAGAGTAAACTTAGAAGCTCTCCGAGGTAAATAATAAAAATACAAATGTAATAGTAATAATAATAAGAAGAAGAAGAAAAGAAGAAGAAGAAGAAGAAAAGAAGAAGAAGAAAAATAGTTTATTTACGAAAAGAATAAGGATTTGAGTCATTATTATTCCTCGTCCAAATGGTATAAGGCATATTCAACATTGTACAACATTTAAAGCCCGTCCCCCAAATATTCAGTCATTTATAGGTTTTACAATTTTTTAACAGAATAAGATCTATTTAGTTTTTCATTCTTTACCAAATTCTCTTACTATGAAAGGATTGTACCAACACGTTTTCCTGTGGTTTTAACAGAAACAGAAGTAAACAAAGCTGGTAACCACTATTTACATCAGCTACATGGTACAAAGAAATATTATCGTATTTCAGTATTTATTTTAACATACCGGTAGCATAACTGTGTGCACAATATATCGACCATGAAATCGATTGAATATTAAACTTATTAAAGTTATTTATACAAAAAAATACTGATCACTACGTATAGCGTTTAAGTGGTATGTACTTTAAGTGACATACCGGGTATTGATTAACCGACTTCTATAGATAGCCTTTACGTTATATATTGATTGAGTTATAGAGCAGAGTTTACATGGGTAAGGCACGTTAATTTTTAAAAGATAATTACAGTTAACAAAGGATGATATTTTAAGGAAGACATACCTAGGAGTCTCATACCATAAATGTGTAAGTATCTTTATATTTATTTTGATTTCTACTATGATATATTAATAAAAAGCATTATCCACACTATGATTCAAATTACTCTTTCTAAAAGCAATCTCTTCCGTTTGTATCATAGCTAGGTGTTTTTTCTTAACAAATTTGGTGCAGGTAATTCGTATACAGTGAATACAGGGTGCGGTAACTAAAAGTGTGCAGGTATTTGATACCCGCACGCTAGTTACCGCACTGTTGGGTAGGAAAGTATGCCAGCGTGTCTGGAACTGTAGACAGCGAAGTGTATTTTATTGATTTTCTGCTCTAGCATTGGTTTATTTTACCTGGGCTTTACACATTTGTAAAGCAAGGATATTAAGTACCCACTGAACTGATGTATATGGCAATGTGAAACGCCTACAACTACCATATATGGATGGCTATGATACAAAACAGAAAGAACATTAAAACTCTCGGGTAAACAATTTATACTCGGGGGCTACGCCCCCTCGTACAAATCGTTTACCCTCGAGTTTCAATGCTCTTTCTATTACTTGTTCACAGGGACTTTGTTGCTAATATTTTCAAATCGGCTTCCATTTTATTTACTTTGTGGTTTATCCGTTATAAAAAAAGCAAAAAAATTCGATACATCTGGAAAGAGAAGATACGGGTTTTTTAAAGACCCAGTATAATCCAATAAACTCATAGAATTGTTCTGATAAAACAGTTATAATACCTGTTGGAATTTAAGATTTTTCTCTGTTTACTGTATTTCCCAGTAAATTTAAAAGCAATCACTGATATGTTTCAGTAAATAATAATAAAGTTGTTTAAAAAGTTCAGTAAGAATTCTACTTATTACATGAATAACATTTAATCCAGACTAAATTATCAATTCATGCTATATTCATTTTTGGGGGCAATGCCCCCAGATTTAACAAACCGTCTTTCAATTTTCTTGTCGAGCTTATGACCAACCTGACAACACAGAAAACAAGTTCCAAAGTATTTACCAAACATAACTTTCATATTGCATTTTGCAATTATATTTTTGATCTAGATATGATTAAATAGATCTACACCTTTTATATTAACAACAGTATGTGAAGAAAACTAACCTTTTATAAATATAAATTATAATAGATCTTCGTAAGCGTAAGAATAATAAGGACGCTTGATTTGATCACGTGATCGATTCTGAAACCGACACGTGTTTTGATCATGTGACCTATTCTGAAATCCAATAACCAGTTTCAATACGCTAAAAATTGTGTTCATGATTCTGCGTGAAAATAGCAACTACTAAGGAATTGCAACGCCACTGATAAGCCGATAGATTATTGATTTTTTCATGCTGTGCCTCGACTATGTTGTGGATGTGTATTGCGTTATGTAGAAACTTTATCAATATGCGGCGATCAGTACCGTTTATCAGTAGGCGTATCAATAAATATGCGGCAAAATCATATAGATCCCGATTCGCAATCTGTTAAAATATCTTTTCTGTACAGGTGTTATTTCTAAAATATTATTTCAGAAAATACAGTGCTGAAATGAAATACTTTTCGCATGTCTAAGAAAATATTTTCAAGAGATATGTTATTTATAAGAATTAATACTATACAAAAGAATAATGATAAATTAAATAAAAACAGTGTTTTACTTGAAATAGAATAGGTAGGGAAAAAAAATTCATTACTTATTCGTCAGTTTGAATTTATGACTTATTTGGTTCGGGGGTGGGGAGGAAAGGAATTAATTTGACAGTTTTATTTTTTTTGTAATTATTATCTAATCTAATAATCGTCAGTAGATTTTTTCTCTTATTGTTTTCCGTTTAAATTTACACAAACTATTAAGAACATTTACAGCTTAAAGGCATATTTATGTACTTGGTCGGACCGTCCATATTTGTGACTGTATATTATGTATATTTATATATTTTGATCTCGAAATCAGCTGTAAATCGTTAATCAAAATGTCTTGTCCACAAAAGTTGCATAAAAAGGTGCCACGACAAAACCGAAAGTAAGTGGTTTTGAAAAAATCCATTTACATTTCGGCCTATTTATCTTTATTATTTGGAAGAATATTGATAAATGAAGACATATAGTGCGCTTGATATGTATGATATCAAAGCAAAAACTGGTTAAAGATGGGGAAAAGTGGAAAAAGTCGGGCTAATGTTCCATGTCAGTATACCATCAACAAGTTTCATCGAGTTGCGAGCAAAATCGCTGATAGTTAAAAAGTAAACACTATAAAACATAGAAAAGCAATCTTATGTTCCGTGCTCTACTTATTTTTGAGCAGTATACCTTTGATCGTGGATGGCAGCTCGACTTTTCGCCTCCCATACCAACCTGGGCACTGTTTATAGCAAAGAATAGTCGGTGCCGATATTTCGCAAAGAGTGGATATGTACTGTGAATTGGAGAGACCATCCTGAATATACATGTTATCTAGGGAAGAGGAGTTGAATCCATGGAGATGTTGTCAAAAGTTATGATATCAGAATCTTGCGGGCATGCAGTAATTTCAATAGCAACCACCACGACACGGCAAATCAGGGGATTTTTTTTAAAACTTTTTCCTGAAATCCGACCTTACTGTAGGGCCAATAGGAACGCGCTTATTCTGGGAAAGTACCCGATTCTTTAGTCTAAAGATCAGAACATTGTGTATATGACGTGTTTAACATATAATGTTCGAGAAATCCTTGAATTCATTCCCAGACTTTTATATTAAAAAATAGAAACGCCATATACGCTGATCAAACTGGTATTTATCTGCAGGAAAATTATCGTTTAGCGTAAAAAGTGCGCTAAATACTGTTATAACTGCACGTAAACACATATACGTATTTCAACATTTTTCACACCGAGTAATTTTTGCTATCCACCATTTGCGATGATAACTTGCGGCATGTACCCGTCATATTTTTGCCTCATTTTCTTGGTAATTATCCCTGCAGATGTACATTTATGTTACCAGTTTAATGTATTTCATCTATTCTGAAGGCAGAACCACCAGAAATTTTGTTCTTTTTCCGCGGGCGTTTCGTATCCTCATTTACTCGGACTTAACTGTATACGCCAGTTCGGTAGGTTCATTGATATGATGAATCACGGTTTTCATAGTGTTCAATGTTTTTCTTATATTATGATATTGATAGTTTGAAATACAGGTATATATTAAATAACTTAAAATTGAAACAGACAATGTTATTTTAAACATCAAACAATATAATATCATCATATATCATGTATGTTTTTACGAAAGCAGTTACTGAATTTTAGCAATAGTTGGAAAGGAATAAAGGTAGATCTGTAAAATTATTTTTTACAGGTGTTTGTGTGTTAACTAATGACGACTCCTTATTAAAATGATGCTTATTTGTAACAAAATAACATTCCTGACTTTTTTTAAAAAATAAGTATTGTACACAATAGAAAACATAGCCTAGATGTTTTCAATGTCAGTTCAAGGAAATCCTGTTCCTTTAAACTTTCACATATTGGAATATTTTGACTTTTTTTCCAAAATTTCATAAAGTGTTACAAAGTTTTCCTGTTTCTGTTACACTGTCAAGAACACATGATGTCAGGACATAGAAGTATTGAAGAAATTGAAATACAGTGTATAGCTTTATCTTTTTCATTTTATCAAATCTGACAATGAAAGTTTTTTGTTTGTCGATGAACAACTGCTACTGAACAAGATAGATTTTTTTATCAAAATATAGAAGTGTATTGAAAACAAAGTTAATAAATTTTATTGTTGTGCACTGTTAAAGTAATGACCAGTCCATTTCTTGCCCCACACAAGTACATTACATAATGCCTGCTTGTACTTCCCTGACTTGAATGGGTTATATCAAGTCTTGAAACTGCAAAGCATTGCCCCCATCAGTCCTCTCAGTACTTTGATTAATCAAGATTTCAAGGCCTGTCTCTATTAAGTGCGATGTAAAATTTACAAGCCTTTTGATTTCATGTGTAGATCTAAATATAAAAACCAAAAATGTTTAAATGTGATAAAAAAAATAATAATATTATAACCTGATTTCTCAGAGTTCCCTTGATGCAATTACAGCAATATTGAAACACAACTGAATGTAGTTAATTTGTTCTAAGTCATTTTTGAAGAGATCATGCACGTAATCGAATAAAAATCTGAATGTGTATGAATAACTGCTATATTTGCTTATATGCGTAACCAGTCTACAGACAGTGATATATGACCGTTCAAGAAACGTTCGTTTAGCTAAAGTAAACACTTAAAGACATGTATGTTTATAATGTTAAATAATGAAACATTTATTGAATTGCTAGTCTGTGTTTGTTCACATGAGACAACCCCTGAGGCTATTCAAATTTTGTATAATTATGTCCCGTTTCTTCTCAAAACATACAATCATCAGAGACAAGACTGATGAAGTCAGAATATATAAAAGAATTAACACGTACTGGGAGTTTGTTAATCTGGCTACCGACCGGATAATCTTTCTCCTTTTTTTAGATTGTTCATTTATATTGTTTAAACATATTTTATTGCTCATTTAATATTTACAAGAATATAACAAATTTACAAACACAAACAAATAAGTAGATAGGCCGGGCCACAAGGTCTTACTACATCAGATGACGGCCCTCCCCAACAGAATTAAAACGAAACAAATTGGCGGGAAAAATCGAAGCATTTGTAGATTTGAAAATGAAATAAAGCAATATATTCGTATATAAAAGGAGTCACGTAATGAAATAAACTGGTACGTGATTCCTTACATAAACCGCCGGACCATAGTTTTTTTCTATATTTCCGGTCTATGTTCAACGCACATTTGCTGGGTTAAGGTTTAAAATATCTTTATTTCTGATGTCATCTGATAAAACACTTTTTTTGAATGGATTGCCGGTAAATATATGTAATTTCTGGCATCAAAATATTGCAGCTCGGCAGAAACTCGGTCCATACATCAGGAAGATAGACTACCTATCCGCAAAAGAGGACAGCGAGTATACAGATGACGAGGTTACCCCTAGCAACAAGTTAGTGGAGTTTGTTGACCTCTGCAGTAATGACGAAAAGTTTAGCTGGGAAGAGCTTAAGGTACGCTGGGTAAAGAAACGTCTCAAAGAAACGGACCAACTTTAAACATTTTCTGATTTTGGCAGCTTCTTAAAATTTTATTAAGCCGGCCCATGTTTCAGTAAATAGATGCACGTGTTACATTACATTTCTTTTTCAGTTTTGTAATGTCATTAATTTATCTGTTCGATGATCGAATATCTCCGACACTAGTTAACTCAAAGGAGAAGAACAATCTATAAACTACCTTGCCATTTTTTTCATGAAAACAAGATCAAAGAACGATTATAAGAGCTCTATATTTTTTTAGAATGTTGGTTTATTAGTTTTTTTTTTTTAATTTCAGCCCACAAGGGGCCCATTTATTATCCCCGTCCATGATGTGATGGGGTCGGGGACCCATCCCGCATCACATCTTACAGACATAATATAAACATAGATATAAGTTAAACAAATTTCAGAGCATAGTATATACTTAGTGTAGTAACAATGTTATCAAACTATTCAATACCTAGTTCACAATGATTTATAAATCAGTTTAACTACAATACCTAGTTCACATGTTAATCAATATATTTAATGCCTTGTTCAAAAGGATTAATCTTACAAAATAGTTCTAAAAATTTTCAATCCTAGAAACAGGGGATTTTTTAATAGAGAGAGAGGTATTATCAAGCAGCTTATTTATCTTTCATAAAACAGACCAAAATGTATGTCATTAAGTAATTTTAAGCCAGTCTTATTATTTCTCTTAGTCTATAAGCCTCTCATTAGAGAACAAGAGGTCCCAAACAGAGAAAGACAAGGAAAAAAGGGCCTCTGCCAAGAAAAAAGAAAGAAAAAAGTACAAAAAGGCCTAAGTGTGAACCAAACTGTCTTACTTCCTTATTCAGTGTCTACAGGGTTCCAAAAAAGAAAAAAGGTTTAAAAGTGGGCCTCCCAAGCAACGATATAGTCATTGCATGTAGAATCGAGGATTTTAGGAAACAGTTTAAAAATAAGAGACAAAGTGGAAGTCGGAACCCTGTTTATACTTATACATATATATATAGTATATTGTATTATATTGATGATTTTCCAAGAAACGACACTCTGCCTGTGGACTGTCCAGAGGGTTACTTATACACACAAAAGACAAAACAAAACACAAAACTCAACTAAGTGTCAGCAAGAGAAAAATCCAAAACTATTTGCCTATAACAGTTGCTCAAAGATATCATTTTTCTTTTATTATCAATGTAAATCAACCTTTAACTTCTTTAAACTGAATTATAAAGGATTGCCATCGGTGCAGAGCCAGGCCGATTTGCGCCTCAGTGCAGCCTGATCAGGATCTGCACCTCGGGCTGCTAAAATTGCATTTTTATCGTGATGGTCCGTAGATTTTGCCATGAACTGCTCTAAAAATCAAGGATGGACCAACCTAATCTAACTTCAGCATGGTAATTGGAGGTTAAACAAATCAATGTTTAACAGTTGCTGTAAGATAAATTTTACTTATAATACAGTACGTTTATTCTACTAAATTTTTATATTTTTCCCAGTCTGTTTGAAATTTTGTCAAGTTAAGTACTTGAGAGGCCGTATATTTTTCGGTCTGGTAAAACAAAACTATTTGTCTTTTGAACACTTCTAATAATGGTATTTGACCCTTAACTCTATTGTAGTATAAAAACTGCTTGGCTGAAAGAAGGAGCATATTCATTATTCTGTCATATTTATTACTGCCAAATAATATATCTGAGGCACTCAATTCTACTATGTTTGTATTACAACTACTATTTATATATGTCAATAATTGTGACCAGAATTGTTTGATTACATCACATTTCCAAAAAAGATGAATTAAAGTTTCTTGCTCATTTTTACAGAAGCTACATGTCTCATCCTGAGAAATGTTCATTTTTTTCAATAGATGGTTTGTAGCTAATATCCTATGATTAATTCTATACTGCAGCCAGTGGAGTTTAGAGTCTTTGGTAATCCTGAAAACTCTGTCATATTTTATTTCATCAAGCACAATACCTATATTGTTATAAAAATCATCTTTCCATTTTTGCAGTGATTTTGGAAACTCCTCTTTTGATCTAAAATATTTGTAAATATTTTTACATCCTTTACTGTCTTTTGTAATAATTGACAGACAGGTAGGCATGACTGGATTGCAAGTTTTTCGTATATTATGAACACCCTTACTTTCCAAAAAATGTCTAATTGATGCGATAAGGCCATTATACTCAAGAAAGTTTGTTCTAGCATTAAAAGTATTGCAAAATTCTCTATATGTGTAAAACTCATCTTGTGCATTAAGTAGATCACCTATAAAAATAACACCAGCTGTCTGCCATCTTTTATAAAAAACACTAGAGCCTCCAACCCTTATATCTGGATTGTTCCATAAATTTATTAAGGCGTATGCTTTTCCAGTGGTAGGGATTACCTTACACGAGAGAATGTGATAACTATGTACCACATCTTTCCAAAAAGAGTTTAAATCTTGATGTAAAAGTCTTTTGGTAAAATCTGTTCCATTTATATAAATATATTTTAAAGCAGGACAAATAAATTCTACTAAATTACTAAATTTATTATTCATTGTTAGAAGTCTTCTAAGCCATGTTGCTTTTAAACTATGCATGAAACTTTTCAGGTCAATCATTTTGAGTCCTCCAAATCTATATTCTTGAGAAATTGTGTTTCTTTTAACTTTATCATTGCCATTATTCCATAAAAATTTATAAAACATATTTTGTAAAAGAGTAATTTTTTCTTGTGAGGGGTTTGGAATCCCTAATATCAAAAGGTTAAGTTTTGCTAAGGCTAGGCTCTTAATAACTACTAGTTTACCCATAGGTGAGATAACTCTTTTTGACCAGCTTGACAGTAAAGTTTTGATTTCTTCAATTTTTTCATTATAGTTTAAGTTAACTATCTCATTAAGATTTATGGAAAATTTTATCCCCAATAATGTGAACTCATTACTTCCCCAAGAGAGATTGAACTCAGGGCACATTACCAGTTGACTGTTTCTCCGAGAACCAAACCATATGACTTTTGTTTTATCAGTATTAATATTAAGGCCTGATATCTTTCCATAGAATTTTAAAACTAACATTGTATTAAAAAGGGACTCTTTAGATCCATTAAGTGTAAGACTTGTGTCATCTGCATATTGTGAAATTAAATTTTCTGAACCATTAATTTTTATTCCTTTTATTTTTGGATTATTCCTTATAAGGATAGCTAAAATTTCTGCACATAGAATGAAAAGATTGGTTTATTAGTTAGTTGTTTACATTTTACCCTGTGTCAATTGAAAATTGTTATAAAAGATATCGACTGTAAAAAATCCACTGTATTGTTAGATTTAAATAAGTGCGTTTTCAGCCAAACATTGTAACTTCTAAAAAGGTTTTTTTCGATAACGAATTGAACAAAGATAGTTTTTACGTGAATGAAGGCTATTTCAAACAGGATGTAAATTACAAATACTGGTTTCGACATTGAAATTACTTTAAACGTAAGTTTTTCCCTTTCAGGATGCGTTTGCGGCGTTCCGGGAGAAAGTGTGTATACCCAAATTTCCAGGGAGACATTCTCCTCCGCACTGGGTGGCTTATACAACAGCAACCCAGCTTAATAGATTATCAAGGTATAATATTGTAATTGTTTCATATTTTGCTTGGAATGTACCATAGATGTCTATGTTTTCTGTATATATATATATATATATATATATATAGAGGAGATTACTTTGAGTATCTTTTCATATTGAATTTATCAAACGAGTTGAATAACTTTGAATTCTTCAGGGATTTCGAAGACGACGTGGGCAAACAAAGAGAGATAGGTCATGAACTGATGTACACATGGCTGGCTTTGCTTTGTGCCAAACCAAGCTCTGGACACTTAGATCTAATGGATGCATTTACTGGCGATCTGTTTGAAAAATATATAGAGGTAAGCTTTGCATGTTAGTAATGTTTATTTTAGGTTTGTTTCTACTGAGCTCACTTTAATTAACTAGGAATCTTATCTCAACTATGACAGTGTCAAAACTTAATTATTTTTATTGGGTTTAATATCATACCGACCCAGGTGCCACTCCGGTGGCCATTACTAAAAGCATAGGCGGGGTGGCAGCCAGTTGAATTGTTTCATTACATGAAATAGGCACATACCCTAAGAGATTTCAAACCTAAATTGGTAAGTGGCAGGGGATTCGAAGTCAGCGACCTTAACCACTCAACCAAGGATGCCAAATAAGTAATTATATCAGGTTATTTTTTTAGTTTTGCAGCATTCTTATGATAAAAATCTAATAAACCATACCACTTTTTTATTCTCTACCTTTTTAATTGTAAAATAGTAAATCAAGTCAAACAAATCCGAAAAATCATTTCGACACGGTGTTTCTACAAAGCAACACCATTGATTGTGATTGCTTAATTTTTGTTTCAAACATTTCGTCACTGATGCATTATGCCAAACTAGTTAACAGAATTCTGCGATTTGTTTTATCACAAGGGCTGCAAAGCTGACGAACTGGTCAAGATAATGACCCGGATGAAAATCAAGTTCCACTACGATGAAAAGAATGAAACGGAAGAGGAACAAACATATGCAAGTTTCCTTAACGACAGGACAAAGATATTTTTCGAGTATTTCACGTACGTTGTGGAAAATAATTTATTATACTTTCTTTGATTCATTAATTAGTTTGCAAGATACAAACATATGAGCCGTGCCATGAGAAAACCAACATAGTGGGTGTGCGACCAGCATGGATCCAGACCAGCCTGCGCATCCGCGCAGTCTGGTCAGGATCCATGCTGTTCGCTAACAGTTTCTCCAATTCCAATAGGCTTTAAAAGCGAACAGCATGGAGTTTGACCAGACTGCGCGGATGCGCAGGCTGGTCTGGATCCATGCTGGTCGCACACCCACTATGTTGGTTTTCCCATGGCACGGCTCATATAGTCTTTCCAGTTATGCAGATGTTTAATATAATGCAACATATTTTTCATAACATTATTTGAAATTTTATATTTTTTTTTGTCTACCTGACATATGTGGTCTTTTTAGGTTTTTACTGGAGCTGTTGCTGTAAAATAATTGAGATTTGTTAAAACTTTATTTCACGAACTTTGATTTATTCCGTTTCATTTGTTCGTGAAATGTTAAATTAAAAAATCGAAACCAAAATTTCACTTACAAAAATCATATAGTTACTCACACGGTGACGACATTGCCATTTTTAATGAAAGAAGATCGAAGGACGAATCAGGCTCACGACTATAAAATAACGTTTTTACTTCATAAGTAGGTGTTTTATTCTCCAGTATTGCTGCAAATTTACATAAACTTTTTTTAATTGCTTTTCCCGTGCAGATAAGTTCCAATCGTTGGGATCTCACTTCACTGACAAAATCAGTTTGAAGCTCATTCACTTATGCAAATTTCAAAATACCGTACGTTCTTTACCAATCGACGATTTTATTGATCATTCGTTTAATATTTTTAACTCGTACATTGGTTTATTTTACAGAGAAGAACAGTGTTCAGAGCAGACTGTGATAAGAGCGTTTTTTGAACTACGGATGTTCTATCAGGAACAAATCTCAAAACTTTCGCCCGAGATGGCAGATTATGTTGGCTATTTAGTACGTGATATGGCAGATAAATTTCCGGAAGAAGTAAGATGACTCTGTTTTTAGTTTATTTTTAGATCATTGTTCTATGCTTCCGGTTATATAAGCAAATCAAAACGCCAATTGATACAATCGAGAGACTGTTCGGATTTGTAAGCCGGCCACTGATTGGTTGAAATTTGTCATTAATGCCAAAGAACAAAAAAACTTTTTTAATCGATTTATTTCGGCGAAGACAGTATTTATATGAATTAATGTGACAAAAAATAATGTTAAGGAAAACAATATTTAGAATAGTGCACCAGAAATTGCAAATCACAACGCAGACTGGATAATTTTCATAAGTCATACTTATTGCACTGATTGTATGAAAACAACAACAACAACAAAAAAAAAACGAATAACACAGCATCAGAAGTAACCAGTTAAATCTACGCTTGTATGAAATGGACCATGATGATTGAAGTATTTGTGGAAATGAAAAGAAATTCCATTTGCAAATACATACATAGACAAATGTATAAATATCGCAGAGTAATGAAACAATATCGTTAATTTGATCTCAATATTGTTTTTCATTGAAATACTTATGCCCTTTGATTAAACAGTATTTATTGATACTCCATGTACATATTAAGGTGCATACGAGGAGTGTTCGAAAAGTATTGTGTATTTTGGTGACACGCCATTTCTACGAGGAACTTCACGCCGACGTTTATACAGCTGATTACCTCTGTTCTACACAATGGCATATACATGTATACATTCAATAACCAAGTTACCGTTCTACCTAGTTGTCACTATTTCAGTTTGGACAGTCGTAGACCGCTATGGCAAAAATGGGTTCACTTTGACTGCAAAGAAAGTTTTGTATGCCATATTCTTCTCCATTGAAGGGATAGCAGTACAGATTCCTATAAAAAGGGTAGAAGTGTGACTGGTAGGTACTACCGTGAAGTTATCATAAAAATTGAAGAAGTACTACAAGAAATGTCGACCAGCCAAATGTTATAAACATGTTCGACTGTTGCATGACAATGCTCCAGCGCACCCATCTAGTACAGTAACACAGCTTTTGAACACGGAGAGAGTTACTGTGCTGCCACATCCACCTTATTCCCCAGATCTGGCGCCATACGACTTCTTTCTATTTCCAAACCTGAAAAACTTCCTTTCTGGTCGTAGATATCGATTTCGACCGGCTTTCGATTCTGCTGTCCATCAGTACCACCGTAGTATACCAAAGTCAGCCTACTGTGACGCTTTCCGGAAATAGAACTATAGACTAATATTCTGCATTTCTCACCACGAGAATATTTTGAGAGTATGAAATGACAACATGTACGTTTCCATCGGTTTTTAAGGTTTCAAACCATAATACACAATATATTTCACAGACACTTGGGGTGTCTAAAATATAAAATGCTAAAATATATTGGTTAAGCTTAAGGTTTAGCAGTATATCACAAAACAACAGATTTTTTTAACGAATGAACAGCATCTTGACACACAATTTATCTGTCCAGTACATGTTTTACTGTTCTGTCCCACAGAGTTGGATACTTAAAATATTCTTAATGAATTGTCCCCCTTTAAATAAGAATGCCATTTGTAAAGAAAAAATGTAAACAAAAACGATGTTTTACCTAGTTATGTAAAGTTTAAACACTCGCACGATGTTGCAAATGCATCAAAACGAAGATGTGAAAACAGCTTTTAAAAAATGGTGAGTTTTTAAAGGCGCTGAACTGTCCAGAAGTGTGGCCCCTTCATGCAGTCCCTTTCCGGAATTCAATACATATATCAGTAAATTGATAATGGTTTTGTAGAATAATATAAATGTTTTATATGCTGTCAAATTTTCAAGTAAAACAATGCTTTCTTTCCATGATTTGATGACGTTCGAACTTTTTTCTCTGAAACATGGACCTATACCTTAACCAGAGGCGGAGGAGAATGAGGTCTGTGATATATTTCGAACACTCTTCGTACATACAAAAAATAAAATAAAATAAATAGTGCAAATGATCTGAAAGCACGCTTTCACGGAAAACTTTTACTTATTCATTTCATTTATAAATACGCTTTTTCTTCAAATTAATTTAAGATGTTTTACGTTTTCATCTTTGCATTAGCAAGTTAGAGTACTAGTACCAGTAAATGATTTTGTTTAAATTGTCCCTTTAACAGGCGCGGTACATTCTGTAGGCAAGATTTCAACGACTGTTAATGACGAAAATTCAATAATACGTACCATTTCACTTTATTATTGAAATGCTCGAAGTTAATTAATTAAGCGCACGAATATATCTGCAACAGTGACGTAAAAACATTTCTTACTTTGACAGACAAATAGATCCTACGTGTCCTAATTATGAACACAGGTCTAGCATTATCTTCTGACAATTATTTTGTCCTATATTTACCGAAAGTATAACATCCATTACATTTTAAATACAATTAATCAGGCAAGTGCATATATTGACTAATAATTACTATTTGGCCGGACAAGTCGTTCTTTGCAATTACCGTTATCGCAATTATTTCAAACAGTCTTTATGATAATGAAATTTTCGTTCAGTACATATTTTTTAAAGATTTTTTGGGGCAGTTTGAATCTTAAAAAATATACATAGAATTTGTGATTTTTTTCTTTTAATTTAAAAATATATATAATATCTACATCCCGTAGTTTGAAGCAAAACCAAAACCGTACGCTATATAATACCAGTATGCAAAACAATATTATATAAAGTAACGTCTTTTTTTTCTTAGAATCTACGGACGTGAAGAGTTTTAAAATCTAATTTATCGGGTTTTTGAAAAGTCTTTATTCCCCAAGGGGGGATTTTAAAAATCACTACGCGACAAAGACGTCCCCAAAAATTGTGAGAGTGCAGGGTAGGTGGGTTTTTTTATTGTAAGAAACAATTTAATGGAAATTAAATTTGATAACATTTAAATTTGAAACTAGGCATTAACTTTTGTTCTCTTCTTTTTCCAAAACATTTTCCAAATACCCGTACATTATTCCACACCAGTTTTACTAGGATATATAAACTTTTTTTATTAATTACACGACCCCCTTATAAAAAACTTTTGTAAAAG
Source organism: Mercenaria mercenaria (assembly GCF_021730395.1). Classification (NCBI taxonomy): domain Eukaryota; kingdom Metazoa; phylum Mollusca; class Bivalvia; order Venerida; family Veneridae; genus Mercenaria; species Mercenaria mercenaria. The sequence goes on from NC_069368.1 coordinate 28,634,878, forward strand.
TGTCTCCCCAAAAAGTCCTAAATCACACCCAAAAGTTCTTGCTATTGACGGGCCCCTATAGTGGCTGCCCAAAAAGTCCTAAATCGCGACCCATAATTCTTGCTTTGACTGGCCAATCGACTTCCGATATTTTCTTGCTATTGATGGCCCTATATTGCTCCCCCCAAATCCTAAACGCGATCCGTTATTCGTGCTTTGACGGGTCTGTATGGCTCCCCAAAAGCCAAAAACGACAAAACCCTATAGTTCTGCTTTTGACTGGTCTATATGTGCTCCCCCAAAAGTCCTAAATCGACGCCCATAAGTTTTTGCTTTTACTGGCCTATTTTTTGGCTGCCCAAAGTCCAAATCGACATCCGAATAGTTCGTGCATTGACTGGTCTAAAGGTGTTTCCCCAAAATCCAAAATCGACATCCGAAAGTTTTGCTTTTGTCTCGTCTATAGGTGCTCCAAAAAAAAGTCCTAAACGACGACCCATATATTATTGCTGTTGACTGCCCCTTAAAGTGTGCTCCCAAAAGCCCTAAACGACATCCATATAGTTCTGTTTTTACTAGCCTTTAGTGTGCTCCCCAAATCCTAAATCGACGATCCATATATTTCGTGCTTTTGACGGGTCTATATGGCTGCCCAAAAAGTCCAAACGACGATCCGTATGTTCGTGCTTTTTTAAAGGGTTATAGTTGCTGTCCTAAATCGACATCCATAAGTTCTGCTTTTGAGGCCTGATGTGCTCCCAAAAAAGTCCTAAATCGACGATTCCATATAGTTCTTGCTGTTGACTGGTCTATTTGCTGTCCAAAAGTCCTAATCGACGATCCGTATATTTCGGCTTTGGACTGGTCAAATAGTGTCTGTCCAAAAAAGTCCTAAATTACATCCGTTATTTGTGCTGTTGCCCTGGTCTATAGTTCTGCCCAAAACCCTAAATCGACATCCATATATTCGTGCTGTTAAAACTGGTCTATAGTGGCGCCCAAAGTCCTAAATCGACATAATAAAAGGGAATTAATTGATAAAACACTTTATATTTGAATCTAGGGCTATTTAACTTTTGTTCTCTTTTTTTTGGGCCAATACATTATTCCGAATACCGCTGTGACATTATTCTCACACCAGTTTTACTAGTGATATATGAAACATTTTTATTAATTACACGACTCCTTATATAAACTTTTGTCTATAGTGTGCTGCCCAAAAGTCCTAAATCGACGATCCATATAGTTCTTGCTATTGACTGGCCTATAGTGTGCTGCCCAAAGTCCTAAATCGACGATCCATATAGTTCTTGCTATTGACTGGCCTAATCGACGTTCCGTATAGTTCTTGCTATTGACTGGTCTATAGTGTGCTGCCCAAGTCCTAAAATCGACGATCCGTATAGTTCCGTGCTATTGACTGGTCTGTAGTTTTCTCCCCAAAAATCCAAAACGACGATCCATATAGTTTGTCTAATTGACTGGTCTATAGTGTGCTGCCAAAAGCCCTTTTAAATCGACGATCCATATATTCTGCTATTGACTGGCCTATAGTGTGCTGCCCAAAAGTCCTAAATCGACGATCCGAATAGTTCGTGCTATTGACTGGTCTACAGTGTGCTGCCCAAAAGTCCTAAATCGACGATCCGAATAGTTCTTGCTATTGACTCGTCTATAGTGTGCTGCCCAAAAGTCCTAAATCGACGATCCATATAGTTCTTGCTGTTGACTGGTCTATAGTGTGCTGCCCAAAAGTCCTAAATCGACGATCCATATAGTTCGTGCTATTGACTGGCCTGTAGTGTGCTGCCCAAAAGTCCTAAATCGACGATCCATATAGTTCGTGCTGTTGACTGGTCTATAGTGTGCTGTCCAAAAGTCCTAAATCGACGATCCGTATAGTTCGTGCTGTTGACTGGTCTATAGTGTGCTGTCCTAAATCGACGATCCATATAGTTCGTGCTATTGACTGGCCTGTAGTGTGCTGCCCAAAAGTCCTAAATCGACGATCCATATAGTTCTTGCTGTTGACTGGTCTATAGTGTGCTGTCCAAAAGTCCTAAATCGACGATCCGTATAGTTCGTGCTGTTGACTGGTCTATAGTGTGCTGTCCAAAAGTCCTAAATCGACGATCCGTATAGTTCGTCGTTTGACTGGTCTATAGTGTGGCTGTCCAAAGTCCTAAATCGACGATCCTATATTTTCGTTGCTTTTGACTGGTCTATAGTGTGCTGCCCCAAAAGTCCTAATCGACGTCCGTATATTTCGTGCTTTTGACTGGCCGTAGTGTGCTCCCCCAAAAGTCCTAAACGACGATCCATATAGTTCGTGCTGTTGACTGTCTATATGTGCTGCCCAAAAGTCCAAAATCGACGATCCGTATAGTTCGTGCTATTGACTGGTCTATTGTGTGCTGCCCAAAAGTCCTAAATCGACGATCCATATAGTTCGTGCTATTGACTGGTCTATAGTGTCTTGCCCAAAAGTCCTTAATCGACGATCCATATAGTTCAAAAGTTTTCTTTCTTTTTTTTTTTGGTTTTTGAACTTATGCTCATTAGCATTTTTACAATGTTTTCCTAAGCATGTAAATATGTATAATATCTATTTTAATAAAAAAAAAACCAGCATATTATATGTATCTTATTTTTAAACGAGCGGAAGTCATTTTAAGAAAAACACTCATTGAACAATAAAATGATGTTATTATCCGACCATATTGTATAAGAAAAAAAAACTATTTCTGTGATATGTGAGTTATTTTTGTGATGAAAAGCTAAACAAAAAGTTATACAATAATCTATGCATTATTTATTTTTTCAGTAACAATTCCCAGGTAAAGGAATTGTTTCCTTCTCTGATGACATTGGTCACCAATTTTTCCAAGCGGAAGACACCTCTAGCGAATGGAGATAGAATATATGATCTGTACAGACTTCATCTTTTCAGAGATATGGCGGACTCGTCTGTAAGTCGCTTCTTATAATTACATAGAATATTGTAAAATGTGTATATTTACAGCGTCAGTTTTATTTCGCGACCAGATGAAGACGCGCTTTATGACTATATTTGTACAATGGGAGACCACTTTTATTTTTGCGAGGATTTTGAATTCGCGTGTCGCTAAACGCAAAACAATAACAAAAACAAACAAACAAACAAACAAACAAAAATAAGACAAAAATAAGACCCCCCCCCCCCAAAAAAAAAAAGAAAAAAAAAAAAAAAAAAAAAAAAAAACCATGGCCCCTTGTATTACACAATATTCAATATATTCAATTCAATTCAATTCAATATATTTATTGCATTAAACATGTTAAACATATTAAAAGCAACACAATACATTAAATACAATAGAAGACATGGATTTCTTAAACAATATTCATTTTTTGCAAAAGAGCATAGATGTTTGTGGATATTGGAAAAAGGTTCTTCGTTTCGTGTCAGATTGGCATAATATTTAAATTTACTCAAGTTCTGTATAATATTCCGATTAGTTACTGTTATAGATATAATTTGACCTTCAAAAATGACCTTTGGGCGAGTTCATTAACAAAGGTGGATCTGGTTTTCGGATAATCTCGGCTGATGATTTACGTAAGAAATAGGTATGTAATGTAAGAAATTAACTGAATTGCGATCAAAGACTGCACAGCGTATTGGTAAGTGCGATTGCCCCTGATACATGGCGTGCACGCAACCTGTGGGTTCGAACCCTAACAAAATTTCTTTTTGTTGTATTACGAATCATAATTCAAAAAGTACGTATCATATCTTATTGCTTGGACTTCAATATTTACTGAATTATTTTTCTTTATTTTCCCCATTCGTGCCCACCCGCTTAGCTCAGTTAGGGAGAGCGTTGGTCTAGAGATCGCGGGGTCGCGAGCTCCATCATCGGGCGGGGTGTATGTTCTCCGTGACGATTTAATAAAAAACATTGTGTCTGAAATCATTCGTCCTCCACCTCTGGAGAACAGGTTTTTACTGGTACGGAATCCAGGAACAGCGGCTAGGTTAACTGCCCGCCGTTACGTGACTGAAATACTGTTAAAAACGGCGTTAAACCCAAAAACAAACGAATCAGTTTTCCCATTCGTTTTCTGTTACTTTTTTTTCTTTAAAAATTTATTTCATACTAAGTATCAGAAAAAATAAATAAATTCACAAATAAACAAGGTTAATCCTCAGATTCGGTGGGAGTGTCTGTTTCTGAATCGTTCGTTGAATAATCAACGTTAAGGGGAAATGGGACACTTGCGTGGTTTTTTTATATAGGCAAAGAAGGAAAAATTTTAACTAGCGGGGAGAATTTTCTTAAACTTTGCATGATCATAGAGAATCATATTAGAAACAAATTTATGGAAAAAAAACTGGGGGTCCCGGTGCTACTTTTTGAGTTATCTGTCCCTGAATGCGAGTTTTTTGCTCTTTTAGGTCATTTTCAAGGGCAGATAACTCAAGGTAATGGTTAGTTACACTTCATTTGATTTCAGATTAGTGTTTGTTACTTTATTTTTATGCAACTGTACAAAATCTGCAGGAATTCTAGGTGACGGATTTTATTCTATAGTCGCTTACGCAAACAAATAGAAAATTTCTTCCAATTATGCCCCTTTTTTCAAGAAAAAAAACCAGTATGTTTACTCATTGAAACACAGCAAAAATTCTGTTTGATAGAATGGTTTAAAACTTTGCATAATGACTGGAAATGTAATAACAAAAAATAATGTGAAATGAAATAAGGTATCCGTATGCTAGATTTTGAGTTAAATGCTGGCCTCTGGTGCATTTTATGTGTAAATTTTGAGGTATTGGAGGAGTATGATACTCCCCTCCTGATCGGGGTGTCAGGGGGATCTCTCCCTTGACAATTTTGAAATACAGAATGATATGAAATGGTGGCCTCTGGTGCATTTCTGGGACTAAATTTTGAGTGGCATCTTTGATGAGTACAAATCACTTCTCGGCCAACTGGGGGGTGGGTGGAGGGGGCGGGGGGTACACAGCCCCCTCCGCCGGGCCCTGGGTACGGGCTTGAAATCATTGTAATAAAATGCGAACAATTTTTATTTGCCTAAAGCAACCGGACGGTGATATGTTCAGTGGCTGTGTGACGATGATTCAAAGCATACTAACGGACGGAAGTGAACAGAGTACTAAGAAACAAGAAATGATCGGGGAGGCGCTAAAAGACTGTGTTTTAAAAGTGAAGAGTTTGTAAGTTGTTATTTCATTTGAAGTTGTAAAATTTTAATAGACCTTTATTCTTCTAACAAAATTCAAATAAATATGCACTTTGTACATGTATATGAACATGCATAACAAGCTACCAACAATGTTTGGATCGATGTATCAATATAATAGTGCTATTTGTTCCAGAAACAGATTTTCCCCCTAGATTTATTAATCATGAATGGTGTTCTTATATGACATTGATAACCCTCACGATATAAATGCATCATTTCTTTTTGTACTCTGGACTAGGACCCCTGCACAAGGAAAGGCACTGCTAGATTTGCTTCTAACTATGATAAAATCAGGAAAGATAAAAATGCTACAAGCGGCGAACAAAACTTTAGAGACGAAGGAATACACAAAAACACTAGTCTGGCAGGTAAGATGACCTTTTGCTATTTAAAGTACTTGCACACGAAGATGGTCGTCAAACTTTGGGAACCATACCCATGACTGCCGAGGTATTCCACCCGTAATGACAAATTACGTAATCTTTTTATACGATTCCGGCTTTCTCCGTTTTTTATGGAACGCCGTTTGCGCGTTGAATTATATTTACGTCAGTAAAATCAAGATTACGTCATCACACGGGAAGGACTTCGGACACTATCATATGCTTCTAGCCTACATTTTGAAGGCAAAATTCCCGTCAAGTATTTAAACAATATCCAAATCGTTTCGAGTTAATGATAAACCAATGTGTTAGATAATTTATTACAGCAGAAACTGGTTTGTATCTGTTCCTATCAAGATGTTTTTCTTATTTTATCTAGGCCAGGGTATATTTTCTTGGAAAAATAAAATGTTTAATTTCCGTAAAATTATAATATCATCAGTTTACGGAAGTTTTAAATATATGAAATCCAGTCGAATAAAGTGACAAAATCATTTTATTTCAGGAAAAAAATAACATTTTAAGATTAAAATTTTGTAAATAAATAAAAAATAGAACGATATTTTTGCAAACAACTTGTACTTGATTTATCTATACACTGTTCGTAATGTAAACTTATTGATGCATTACATGTGTGAATAGGTATACATGTATAAGTGACCGGTCAGTTTTATTACAGTGGTTCAGGTAGTTAAATGTACATGTACATGTCTGTATAGTTCTGTTATAAGTGATGGCAGATAGTTTTGTTTCTACATAACATTAATACTAAGAAAAGTCATTTTATCAAGGCCGTAGGATTTATTCTTGTTTGGGATAAGTACCAGTGGCACAGATAACATTTGAGCCGCGCCATGAGAAAACCAACAGATGGCATATATAAATACTGCTAGACACGAAAACAAACTAAAAGGTCCAGCCGAGTTTCAGGTGGATTTTTATGCAGCGACCTGGATACATTTTTATTACATGTTTAAGCGAAATGAGCCGTGCCATGAGAAAACCAACATAGTGCAATTGCGACCAGCATGGATCCAGACCAGCCTGCGCATCTGCGCAGACTAGTCAGGATCTATGCTGTTCGCTAATGGTTGGTCTAATTCCGATAGGCTTTGAAAGCGACCAGCATGGATCCTGACCAGACTGCGCAGTTGCGCAGGCTAGTCTGGAACCATGCTGGTCGCAAAGCCACTATGTTGGTTTTCTTATGGCACGGCTCATTTGGCTTAAACATGTAATAAAAATGTATCCAGGTCGCTTTATAAAAAAAATCCACCTGAAATTCGGCTGGATCTTTTAGTTCGTTTTCGCGTCTAGCCGTATTTATATATGCCATCTGCATGGAAAGCGACTTGACACATCACTTTCGTGGCATCATACTGAATGTGAAACCGTCACTGATATGACCTGCCATAAAGCTACTGTTCTTGACCTATGCATCACATGCATATCAGCATATCAATCAGAAATGAAAAATATATAAGAAATACAAAAAAAGGAAAACAAACTACATCCTCATAGCTAGTGGCGTGCGCGTCGTGAGTGGGGTGGGTTGAAGGCGGGGGGGGGGGGGGGGGGGAGGGGGGCTCATGCAGAAGATTACCTGGTGTGTTACAAGTATGTTAAAGCATATATTTGTCAATCTACTGCAATAAACAACCAGGATAAGCCAATAAAAATTTAACCCGACGAATAATAATGAATTCGCAGTATTTGCTTCTTTCACTACTATACATGAATAAATGTCTATGTGTACCCTTTCAAACATTTGTAAAGTATTTGAGTTACAAACAGATGTAAAATAGGTGACTATCAATTTATTAAAAATGAATATAAAAAGTATTGGTTACTTTACATTTGGGAACACCCTGTACTTATATTTTTTGTTTAAAAGTACTGTTCTACCCCTTGCATCAACACAATAGTCACAGAAAATGTGAATAATTAATATCTACATATGCTAGCCAAATATGGTTTTGATGCAAGGGTGGGAACAATGTTGTATAAAGAAAAACATTCTTTATATCTATATAACAGGATACGTAATTCTATTTAGAACAAAAATCACTGTTCTATTAAACAAATATTGAAAATTTGACTTTAAGAAATAATCGGAAATATGTGTTTTGATGGCATATGTAATTAAATTCTTATTTCTTAGTAGTTTATTTTTCACTCTTGGAGTAGGCAAATTCATATAGAAAGTGTCCGAAGTCCTTGCCGAGTGTCAATATTGGTCAGCTACGTTAAGGGGAATATCGATTATATGAGCTCAGTTTTTGAAATGTCAAAATTTATTGAAAATGCTTGGCCAGTAAGATTTGTAATTACAACTGTTTGGAATCTGAAAGAATTAAGGTATATTATCATACAGTAACAGATAACGAGAGTTTTGTAACTCAATCTGACAATCTGATACAAAGTTTTCAAGGTCATAGACCTATAGTAGCGTTTTATTGTATAATCTGCTAGTTTTGTAGTTTAAGGAAGCTTATTTAGGCACGTAGCTTCCTAACCAGACGGAGAATCCTGGCCCCGTATTTACAAAACGTTTTCAGTCTCAGCTAAGTTTGATAATGAAACTCTATTTGTCATTTATATCTAAATAGCTAAACTAAAACTAATTTTTAAGTAAATGATTATTTTCAAGTGGCAAATTGATATAAAATTTCAAACTTAACTGTGAACGAATATTTTTTGTGAACACGGGGCCTAATATGGCTCGTACGGATTGTCACTGCGGATCCACAACCTGAAAATAACTTTGTTTTCCAATATAACGATATTGCTTCAGAATTTGATAGCAGAAGCGAAACAGTTCTTGGTTGTAATTGGAACAATGAAAGGAAGTCAGATGGAAGAAGATAAAAGAGGCAATAACGAGTTTGATGGCGTGTTAACACAATTAAAATCTATTATCAATACACTACTGGAATTGTTTAGGTATGACTATTATAGATAACAGTTTCTTTGATTAACAAACACTTATATATCTTATATAATGGTTAGGTAATTATCAACGTATTTTTCAGAAACGGTATATGTTTGCTTATTAAACTATATTCAGATTTTGTCAGCCTCATCAGTACTGTAATATTGTAAAGTCTTGTATGAACGAAATTGCATGAACCTGAGAAACAGTCATTCTCTTCGCATTAACCAAAATGCCTCCGAGGTGCAACCTGTTCCGGCGTAAATTCAAAAGTGCTTTTTAAGCGAAAATTATTTTTTTTCGCACATATTTCTCATTTACTAAAGTGTCTATGTTATATGAAAAAGTCAATATTTAGGTAATTTCACGTACAACACTGCCTCTCTTCCCACCCCCACCCCCACCCCCTCATCCCCCGCTTTTGCTCGCCCTCCGTCCGCCTTTGTGTAGTAAACTAAAAGTATTTGACATAGAATCACAAACTCCATAGGATTGTTATTCAGCATGGGAGGTTGTTCATTGAACTTTGTTTGGGATTTCATTCCACAAGACTACAGAATTACGGCCCTTGACTTTGTCAAAATATGCATTAAAGTTTATGTTGCACGTATCCCAAAAACGTATTTAACCTGGAATCATGAAATTTAAATGGGATCTTTAAATTAAAAAAAACAAAACCTAAAAACCCTTGGCGATGATCCTATCCCGCCTCCTTCCCCTTAAAAAAAATAAAAAACAAAAACAGAAAAAAAGAAAAGAAACATGTATTGCTCGCTCTTTCGGTTTGTTCTCAATATGTTTTATAGTCTCCGCGTCTCTTCCCTCTGATGACTAACAAACCCAACTAGAGGTAATGTGAACATTAACTTAGAGTTTGCATTGTAAACAAGTAACCCGTGACCGGACAGTGATGAAAGCTTCAAGCTTATTTGAACCACTCTCGAGTCCGCTTCCTGGAAAAACTTGTACTAGTGTCATATGAAAAGTCATGGCCGTGACCCCAGCTGGGCTCGAACCCATTACCCATTGACTGAGCAGCTGACACCTTATTCACCATATGTCATTTTTATTAAGTGTCGTGCATATGATTCATTTAATAAAACATTAAATTTCAGGAAAGGGAAGATTTTGAAAGAAGTTCTAAAGGTTCAAGTGACATTAATATTTGACTGTTTGGAGAGTACAGACCCTATCAAAACAGAATTAGCTAAGGCAGCATCAAACGTGACGTACTTAATTCTCTCGGTATGACAGCCATAACCAGTTTTTCACTACATTTTCCGTGAGGAATCAGTAAATAATTTTACTTTTAATACATAATTACTGGGGAATCAGTTACATGAATATCATATCAATGTGGAAACAGTTACTTGTTAATATAGGTTCATTAAGATATTAGTTACGCACTTAACTTTTATCATAAAATTGTTGAGGAATCAGTTACTGTTTTGCTTGTCAATATAGAATTACTAAGGAATCAGTAACTAAGTTGACATAAACTATAGAAAATAATGAGAAATCAGTTCTAAACTTTACTTTTAATACACTATATGATAATTGAGGAATCACTTACTGTTTTATATAGAATTGTTGTTGCTTTTTTTTGGCCAGTTTAAGCAGACTTTGAAGTAGTATTTTCAAATAATCTAAATAACCCTGAGAGACGCCTGTACTAAGACAGTATAGACCAAGTTTGATGCAGATCCGTTAAGTTGTTTATGAGAAGAAGTTGCTAAAAATAAGATTTTTACAAGATAGATGACTTTTCCAGCTGTTAGTTAACTTGATATTATGATAATTTTTCTCTGGTTGAAGGTACGGATGGGATTAATTGACTCTCGGGTGTCTGTAACTCGGCATAGCCTCGCTACCGCAAAACGGTTACCCGAGAGCCAGATATATCCATCAATACCTTCAACTAGTAATAGCCTCTTTTTCTTGCATGCCGTACTCTTCAATTGGTAGAAGATATAAAGAAAAACGAAGGTTTTTTTTTTCTTTTAGGCGCTATTTTGTTATAGTAACACATGAAGTTAAAGCATTCTTTCACAAACAGCACGTGAGTCATCTTACACCTCTGGATGTAAGATGAGTTTTTCTAGCACGGAAAATGCACGGGAAAATCTTGTCCGGCATACAAAGAACGTTGATTCATGCATAAATCGGTTAAATGTGTCTTTGTTGAGTACAACAATCTAAAACATGATCATCATCATGCTCCTAAAGCTAAGTAGCTGTCGGCGATATTGTTAAATTTGCATTCTCAAACAATTCTCTAAAACTGCTTAAAACTTTCAGAAAACACATTGTCATAGAATAATCCTGGAATGAGTTAATCTCCAAAACCAGGCAATGAGTTATTGCATGGATATAAACAGATGAACGATCGTTTAGATTCTGCTGGTTATTTTACAATGTTTCGTAAGAAATACGTCCGAAACAAAGTTCCAAGAGCAATTTTTGACTTTATTTTAAGGCAAAAGACAAGGAAATAGCTGATTTGATACTAGACAAGATTGATAAAATGTTGAAGCAGCCGGATGTGAAGTGGGACGTGGACAAAACAGTAACAGTGCAATATTTGCTAGACGCTGTTATTACATCTTACAATGAGTAAGTGGCTTGTATACTTTAAATGCAAAATTACAGTTAACAGAGAAGTGCTGTACATAAATTTATAACTATGTGACATTATTTAAAGTGGACAGGACGGTGGTTATATACCCAATCTCTACATTCCTCCACTATGTTTAATTGTGTTGAAAATTTAGTCGAAAGAAATTTTCGTTAAATTTTAAAAACTGATTAGAAATGACTCGGATGCTGCAGCCGTCCTTCCTGATCTTTGTGTACATTTTGCCACCAAACACACTAGGGGTCGGGAATCTAACGCTAAAAACGTAGTGAAGAACATACATAGTTCTTTCATAATCAATATTTGTGTGGTGACGTTGTCACTTCGATATCTATCCTTGTTTTATTTTTTATTTGAAATGCAAAGTTTAAAAGAAATTTGGTGGCCTGTCATATGAGTACTAATGTTAGAGGAGGGGAGCGGTGATCTTGTGGTTAAGGTATCGGCTGCTCAATTCGGGGATCGTGGGTTCGAGCTCAATTTGGCTCAGTGCGTCATAACCAGTTCTTATCTTATGACACCAGTAATGGTTTTTCAAAGAGGCGGACTTGAGAATGGTTAAGAAAAGCTTCAAATTTTCATCACAATCGTACTAAAACAGAAAAGTGTAAACTAATCAAAGCCTTGAGAAGTCTTGTGGGGCGGATTTTGGTAGGTCTATTATTTGTTTTATGGCAACTAACAGACATCTCAATGCTATTCGGTAACAGTGAATACCTGGGTTTACATTTTATTTATTGAAATGTCATGTCATAAATACAAAATGTAACATTAAAAAACCAAAACTAGTTTGCATGCAAATAAAAAACAATCCTTCGCGTCATTTCCTTTACTTCATAAATATCTCACTTACATATTACGTTATTAATAATTTACTTCTGATCTATTTGTATCGCTCTATAACAAGACAAATGTCAAACTATTAAAATATATGTACGGGAAACAAACACAGATGTTTTCCAAATCTATAATGATCTCTACGTGATCTCAAATAATCCAGTAATTAGCCTTGTCCGAAATTGTCCAACTGGATAGCCGGAATGCAATGATGTAACCATGGGTTTGAATACCTTATCATGAGTAGATAGTGCATGAGATACGCGTTAGAGCCAAACGGAGCACGAACCCACGGTCCTCGACACCTTATCCACAAGACCACCACTCCCCTTCTCTATGATACTTATAATTATTCAAATTGTCAATGTGAATGGACGCATGTTAACTTAGGACTGCTTGATAACTGCTAATTCATCCGCAACGTTCATGAATAGAAATATTTTGTGTAGCGCACGAACATCTTTTGTAAGTGATTAGGAATGATATAAACATTCTGTGATTATCAGAAATACACATAACTTTTGCAGCCGGTAAACCCGACCCCAAAAATGGTAGAGTACAGATTCCAAAGCATGCCTATTAGAATATATCAGCGGTAATACAACAAAGCCTGTTATTTTGAAAATTTCACCATGCCATAGCTACTGTGAAAAATGAATTTATTTGAGTTTTCTCTGTTGTTTGTTAAAGTGAAGAAGTTATCTTGAATTCACCTCTATAGAAATAATAGTCACAGTTGTAGTTACAGTTGTTAGAATGAAATTCATTTTCATGCACTAAAGGTTGTCTAGAAATAACTTTGTCATTGAAAAGTAGCAAGATCAGTCTGTACATTTCGGGACGGACCAGCATCATTTTGCAATTTATGCCGTTGACCCCTTTTGTCTTCAGTCACTTGTTGCACCAGAAACACCGGTATTACACGTTTCATCTAGATGACTGAGATGATATGAATAGGACAAAGTTCATTAAAGCCTTATATAGCCTAAGCAATTTTTAAAAAAATTTCAAATTGGCTAAAATTTGAAGAGCTATATATTGTTTGCAACCAGAATGTCTATCTACTGTAAGGAATTAAGTTTTTATAAACAGATTTATTATTTTGATCAACACATACCACTATTTTTTACTAAAATTGCAGATTTTTAAGAAAATGGGCATTTTTGCCATATTTAGGTCACATAGGAATATTTTTAGTAGTGAGCACACTCAAGGACCACAAAAATATTTTCACCATAGGTCTAGCTTCTTTCACAGAATTTATGGTCATTTTTGATTGTGGTCGGTAGCTGTGCTCGTAGTGAAAACTTCAGATTTGTTTAAAACTTTTGTTAAAAATTGAAGGTTTCCCATACCCATAATGGTAAACGCATTTTAGTTATGTCAAATATTTTCTTCTATAATGATTGTGTTGTAAATTATTTTGTACAATTTGATAAAAGAATACTTCTTGATGAAAGAAAATCTGTTCTTTGGTTCAATTAGAAACTTCAAGTTTTAAGGCCAATTTGAGGTAAAAGTGAACCTTCTCCTTTGTATCAATATTAATTTCTTCTAAGACGAATGTATTCTAGTTTGCAGAATTTTGTTGGGCGTTCTTGTTGTACGATATATTTTTAGGAGCGGGAAGAATGTAACAGATTCTCAGAATGGGAAGTTCTTGTCAATATTTGCCACGTGTTGTGAAGGTGAAAACATATCAGACAAACTAGTTGATCCAGAGGGAGAAAATAAGTGGACTGTGTTTTACTTGGTCTACACTTCAGCAGGAATCAATTATATATCTATAGTGAGCCATAGGATCTTTTAAAGCTGCATTTCATTGTATTCCTTCAACTTATTAATAATTCTCGTATTGAATATATCTAAGGGTAGCTGTAGTAAATAGATTTCTCATTTCTTGTTAACCCTTACCCTGCTAAATTTATATAATGAACTTGTCCATCTTTCAATTCGGGAAGCACCAATATTGTTACAAGAGGTGCATACCAAAAAAGATACTGACTGGTTAGCGAACGGTCTTGAACATGATCAGACTTCACGGATGTGCAGGCTGATCATGATCTATACTGGTCGCAAAGGCAGAATCAATCGTGTCCAGCGTGATAATGGTTAAGGATCAATTTTCTTTTTCTTAAGAACGAAAAACTAAATTGCATTTTCAAATACTGTGACGCCGCTGCTAGACGCCACATCTGTATACGTTATTTATCCATTTTGAAAACATGTAGTGCATTCTTAAATGCATTGACCTCCAGATTTTGACTGAAATTATCTTTCTTAAAGCTTGAAGTTTTGTCATATATAAACATAAGAACATGGGTTTTCGTTTTGTTTCTAGGTTAATTTAAAAAGCTAAATTAAGAGAAGAAAAAGCATGCCTGAGTCGGGAATCGAACCCGCATCGCCACGGCAATAAAACTGTTTCTCTACACCACGGAGCATTACATACTTGATCTTTCGTTAAATATGAAATTTTATAATTAAGCAGTTTACCCACAGAATGATGGAATAATTAGTAAAAACAGTTATTTTTTGTTTGTATAAAATAAAATCTCTCATTTGCCAAGGTTCAAAGCCTTCTTAAGAAATATAGCAATATTTGGTATACATCCAAAAAATTTCTCTTCTTGTTTTCGCAAGATTTTGAGGTCAGCGCCTTCAACTTGTAAGAACGACTACCTGCTGGTAATCAGCATATCTGTTTCTCCCAAATATGTTCTTAATATAATATTACCTGTATAGCGATTTCTTAAACTGGGAGTGTTTAAACATTAAGAAATTTTGTAACTGAAGGCGAAAACACTGTTGAAATGTATCTCTTATTGTATATTTACAGCACAGTCAGTCTAAAACATTGGTACGTTGCCTACCATTTATCAAGCACATTTTGAAATGGGCAAGGATTGCAATGGAGGAAGAGCATGATGGCATAAAGTCAGCGAGTTTTGGTTGCCTACATATTGTAGGCGTTTCTTTGTCACCGGAAATAGCCGTTATTACTCCGGAAGTTGTTGATTTGTTCTTGTCAATTGATAAACCGTCCGAGTTGATAAGTAAGTATTTCTTTTCTTGCAAAATTGGAATTTCTTTGTTAATTTTTTTTTTCAGTTTAAGTCCATTTTACTAAAATATTATAAAAGCAATGTTCAGCTATGCAACTTTATCAACTTTTTATTACTGCTATTAGAAGAGGATGTAGACAGACTAAGGACACAGACACTTGGGGTCAGAACCTGTAACCCCTCCCAATCCGCCCCTGCCAACCTTCAGCCAATATATTTTCGCCTTTTAAATCAAACTGAGCACATGTCTCATACAATAATTTCTGTTACCATTTCAATATGTTTAAAAAATCTCCCATATACTATCAACGCTCAGAAAAACTGTTGAGCATTAATAGAGTATGGGAATTTTTCAAAAATGTTGAAATGGTAACAGAAGTCGTTTGATGACATTTGCTGTTTGTTTTAAAAAACGAAAATATTTTGACAGGGGAAGGGCTGCTGACCCCCAAGTGTCTGTGACTAAGGACTATAAATATGGGATGCATTTTGTTATAATCATGGCCCTGAATGTATTTAGAAAATACGGATTCCTAGCTAAAATGTGTGTGTATGTCCACTTTAATTTATCACTATTTGAGAGTTGGCTTTGACATTTTTTACACTTATTTATTATTATCAGATTAGTTAGTGGTTTAACACATGTAAATCGCTCTTGCATTTTATAAGAGTTATACTCCTTTTAACTTAGAAAATTGGTATTTCTTGATTATTTTTTGTGATTGCAGTTTTGTTGGCTGAGTAGTATTGTTTTTATAATATGTTCTTCGCAAATGCACTATGTTGGTTTTCTGACGGTGTGGCCCATTTGTTTTTTTTTTTACTATATTAGCAATGAGCTGAGATGACCTCAGTGCTTGAGAAGGGTACCATTCAAATGCCTGTTTGAATTACTTTTATTAAAGTCAGTTTTCGAGGTATTGCCACTGTTCACCACGTTCTCCAGAAATAGAAATGCACTAGAAAATTTATCTACACCAACTATCAGCGCTCTCTATGATCGACGTTATGAAAGTTAGATTGAGTAAATTAACTTGTTAAAAATATTTTTCTTCGAGATAACTTCAAAATATACAACAATCTGTTTTTGACTATTTCTTTTGCAGATTTAATGCACGGTCTTTATGTATTCAATCAAGAACCAGTTCATAATAAATTGCAGTTAATTATTGACAATATGGACGATATGAGTCACAGTGAACGTGTCTCTCTGTGTGTTTTGCTTGGAGAGGTTGCAGGTAAAAGACCGCAGGTAATAATATTCGTTGTCATTATTGATTCATTCCAATAACTAACTTGCCGAAAGTGGTGCACACTTTCGCTAATACAATTCTGAGTTCATGATTATATATGTTAAAACTCAGTGCTAGTGGAAGCATGATGTCTTTCACATTTCTTTACCTCTCATGAGCAGACTCATGCAGTTAAACCGAGCCGGTTTTTACTTTTCTTGGCTGCGCGTTTTGCTTCATAATGACTACTCGATAAATTTTATTATATTTTTTAGAACGTTCAATTTTCCATTTATTCTTTCATAACTAAACAGCTAGGCTTGCATTGAACTTTGTAGTATGTACATTCTACCACATCATCATACCTAGCAAAATTTCAGAAGTATAAAAGTTATATAAACATAGTTGTGCTGAAATGGATTAAATCATGTATGGAGGTCGGAATCTAGATTCTAAACGTTCATGAGTTTGCATATCAGAACATCCAGAGTGAATGAAATATTTGTTGAAAATTGCAAGCAGAATCTGCAAGAAATTTCCAAGTTAATAGCTTAGTCTTTTCTATAAGAGGTAGTGAAATGTGCATCTGCCATCACGTCCCCAGGTTACGGGTTCAATAGAACTCTGTTACAAAGATAAGATGAATGAACTTCATGCGAAACCACAATTCTTCACTTCTGTATGTTTCTGTTTATTGTAGGTCTTTACAGAAGACCAAGTTGGCAAACTGATAGTATTTGCAATTGAGGATTCTCAATCGCAACCGATGTACTTCCATATATTCAATCAAATTGCTACACCATGCCCAAAGACGATGCACAAACAGTTTAGCAAGCTTCAGGACGACGCTGCATACAACAGCTCGATTTTTGTTTTCAGGATGATGATTATCGCCCGTATTGCATGTTATGATAAGGTAATCTGTCTTATTTTGGAAATTTCAGTGAATGTTTTTCTTTTAAGAAAAAGACAATCGTAGTATTTCCGTTTTGATAAGCTCACGTGATCAAAATGAATCTAATTACATAACTTGAGGCATGGTAATTCATGTATCGGACGACTGGGCCCAGACAACTAAAGGCATCGTATGATCCGATCAGCAAACACCAACACAGTGTTACTTCCCCTTATATGTACAGTAGATATGTAGTTTGATTGTTTGAAATATTCCTGCGCAGATGGTGTCCGATCAACGCTTCTAACATCGTCATTCAGAAAAACAGATTAATAGTTGCGTACAACTTTGCTTTTTTCACGACAAATTTGTCATAGAGGTTAGAACGTATACAAAACTAAAGTAGTTCTGCATGTTCGGAGAAAAACTAAAGTAGTTCTGCATGTTCGGAGAAAAAATCTACAATGTAGAATTTGATTAGACCCTGATTTTTCAAACCTTCAGAATATACTTAGAAAATTCAGCAAATAAAAAAGATAGGGTCATGTGCTTGATTTTTTTGCCAGATTGATTTGAAAAATTAGGACATTATGCAAGTTTCATAATGGGACTCTGCGGGGGAAATCGCATGTGTCGTATCATTTTTGCGAATAGATTTTTTTTCTGCACTGTACATTTTAATGAATCTTCTCACAGTCGTTGATTAATATATTGCCTATAATTAAAAAAAATGAATTTCATTACCGTATGCCGGCTATATTCTACGTTATCCGGATAAATGATGTTACACCATCACTTCCGGTTTATTAAAAGTGCAGAACTACCTTAAAATTTCTCTATTTAACAATTTCGCTTTGCCTTAGAAAGAAAGCATTTAGCAATTGCGCATAAATCTTGTTAGCATACCTTTTGACGTGGTTTTGTTTTTTGAGCTTAGCATAAAGCTTTTAACTTGGTACCACATGGTTTTTAAATTACAGACACTTACTAGTGAAGCTGCAGAATTTGCATTGAAACACATAAAACTTACTGACGTGACTACAACACAACAAATTTTAAGCCAAGTGTTTCTTTTGGCTCGCAATGATCGTGAGGGTATGCTAAATTATAGAGACCGTTTCGAGAGTTTGGAGGAGAGGGCCTCGGATAAACCTGAATTGAAGGACTATTTCAAAAATATTGTTAACGCAATAGATGGCAAAAGGTGGGCTTGTAACAAAAAAAAAAAAACAAAATAAAAGATAAAATCTTTAATCAACCTGTCTTACCTTGGTTTAATTTCTTTAAAGATTAAAGAGAAATTACAAATATATTCTCAGAATTAAGATCATTTTTTATATTGATGTTACGTCTTTAGATCTATAGGTATATGACACATTCAATCAATAAAACCTCTGAAACTTGTTTAAACATATATAAGAATAAGCTTGCTCTTTTGAACTCATTTTAACTAGTAAGAATATGACATGTTTATTTGTAATGACTGTCTTTGATTCAGTAAGATCTGCATAAATTGCCACGTTTATTTAATATACATATACTCTGTTTAACCCAGTAAGACCTACTACAAGAATAGGCCACTTTTGATTGATATACATTAATTCATTTGAACTTGGCCACGTTTTGTTGAGGCCTTAGAAAGTCTGAAACAGTTTGTAGTGACTCTTGATTTGCTTTTCTTCTTCTATGTTAAACTTAAAAAATTAGCTATCTTTTACACTTTTAATCTTATCGTCTTTATCATAAAAAACATTAGTGCAGCTTGTGTTAATCTTGCTGATAACCTGTAACTCACTGATATAACATTTGAACTAATACCAAGTATTACAAAACAGTGTAGAGGGAGTATTTGAAGAAATGCAACAGATTCAAGATGACATATTTGACCTTGACAAGAAGGTTGGCGCTACCATGAACACCGTTGTTTCTCTTGGAGAACATGTGATTGAGCAGGGTAAAGATATTGATAAAGTAAGGTCAGATGCTGATAATTTGGAAGAGCGAGTAGACGTTGTCGAAGAAGATCTTGGAGAAACGAAAGTAAAAGTCGAAGAAATTGACAATAAGGTAAGAGCATCTTTAATGTTAGCAAAACAACCATACTAAAACATATGTTTTTAGCTCACCTGTCACAAAGTGACAAGGTGAGCTTTTGTGATCGCGCAGCGTCCGTCGTCCGTGCGTCCGTGCGTGCGTAAACTTTTGCTTGTGACCACTCTAGAGGTCACAATTTTCATGGGATCTTTATGAAAGTTGGTCAGAATATTCATCTTGGTGATATCTAGGTCAGTTTTGAAACTGGGTCACGTGCGGTCAAAAACTAGGTCAGTAGGTCTAAAAATAGAAAAATCTTGTGACCTCTCTAGAGGCCATATTTTTCAAAAGATCTTCATGAAAATTGGTTAGAATGTTCAACTTGATGATACCTAGGTCAAGTTTGAAACTGGGTCACGTGCCGTCAAAAACTAGGTCAGTAGGTCTTAAAATAGAAAAACCTTGTGACCTCTCTAGAGGCCATATATTTCAAAAAATCTTCATGAAAATTGGTTAGAATGTTTACCTTGATGATATCTAGGTCAAGTTTGAAACTGGGTCACGTGCTTTCAAAAACTAAGTCAGTAGGTCAAATAATAGAAAAACCTTGTGACATCTCTAAAGGCCATATTTTTCATGGGATCTGTATGAAGGTTGGTCTGAATGTTCATCTTGATGATATCTAGGTCAAGTTCGAAACTGGGACACGTGCGGTCAAAAACTAGGTCAGTAGGTCTAAAAATAGAAAAACCTTGTGACCTCTCTAGAGGCCATACTTGTGAATGGATCTTCATAAAAATTTGTCAAAATGTTTATCTTGATGATTTCTAGGTCAAATTAGAAAGTGGGTTACGTGCTTCAAAAAGTAGGTCAGTAGGTCAAATAATGAAAAAACGTTTTGACCTCTCTAGAGGCCATATTTTGCATGGGATCTGTATGAAAGTTGGTCTGAATGTTTATCTTGATGATATATAGGTCAAGTTTGAAACTGGGTCAACTGCAATCAAAAACTAGGTCAGTAGGTCTTAAAATAGAAAAACATTGTGACCTCTTTAGAGGCCATACCCTTGAATGGATCTTCATGAAAATTGGTCAGAATGTTTACCTTGATGATATCTAGGTAAAGTTTAAAACTGGGCCACGTGCCATCAAAAACTAGGTCAGTAGATCAAATAATAAAAAAATATTTTGACCTCTATAGAGGCCATACTTTTCATGGGATATGTATGAAAGTTGTTTTGAATGTTCATCTTGATGATATCTAGGTCAAGTTTGAAATTGGGTCAACTGCGGTCAAAAACTAGGTCAGTAGGTCTAAAATTAGAAAAATCTTTTGACCTCTCTAGAGGCCATATTTTTCAATGGATCTTCATGAAAATTCGTCTGAATGTTCACCTAGATGATATCTAGGTCAGTTTCTAAACTGGGTCACATGCGGTCAAGAACTAGGCCAGTAGGTATAAAAATAGAAAAACCTTGTGACATCTCTGGAGGTCATATTTTTCAATAGATCTTCATGAAAATTAGTGAGAATTTTTACTGTGATGATATCTAGGTCAAGTTCAAAACAGGGTCATGTACCTTTGAAAACTAGGTCAATAGGTCAAATAATAGAAAAACCTTGTGACCTCTCTAGAGGCCATATTTTTCAATGGATCTTCATGAAAATTGGTCAGAATTTTTTTCTTGATGATATCTAGATCAAGTTCAAAACTGGGTCACATGAGCTCAAAAACTAGGTCACTATGTCAAATAATAGAAAAAACGACGTCATACTCGAAACTGGGTCATGTAGGAACAGGTGAGCGATTCAGGACCATCATGGTCCTCTTGTTATATAATGTTGGATAGTAAATACAATTTTGTGTACCTTATAAAAATCATTTAAGTTAGTTTTTTTTTACAATGTTAGGTTTATTCAAATACTTGAAAAACGAGAAAAAATAAATACATTTTTTCTTCTATTTTTTACAAAATGTTCTGTCACACACGCAGATTAAATAAAGCTGAAGTGGAAAAGTAGGATGGCTACATGTATATAACTGATGTTTTTGCATCTGTTTTTAATGCTGATTTTGTAAAACAGTTTAGTAGTGGTAAGAATATTTCTATAACAATTTAAGGTAATAGACTCGTAATAGCACCCGGCAATTTCTGTGCTATTACGTATCTTCCATAAGTTATTTCGGCATCCTTCGGCATCTTTCGGTCATAACAGAATGTCACTTTTTCGGAACAACCTGACAATGCCGTATTCGCATACGGAGAATGTGTAATTGAGCGACATTTTTGATTCCTTTACTTAAGTTAGGCAACAAAACAACCCTGATATTTTGATAATTTGCAGACAATGACAAATGCCCCCAGATGGTCACGTGACCTTACCAAGCTGCTTAATCCGAAGACGGAAAATGACTGGCGTCTTTTGGCTAAACGACTGGGGTACAGCAATGATGACATTCGCGCATGGGCACAGCAGAATGATCCCTGCATGGCTTTACTGAGCGAATGGTACGCTACACACAAAACAAGCGAAGCAAATTTTGGGATATTGACTCATCTACAGGAAATGAACAGACTGGATGGTGCTGTAATTGTTGAAAATGCAATGAAAGCGACTGGTGAGAATTTGCTGTCGTTACTATAAAATGCTTGCCATTATGATATACATGTATAAGCTGTTTATTACACGTTTTTAAATGAATTATTGAAATATTAGAGTGAACTATGGTATTTTCACAGTGAATATACAAATGTATATATTTCACTGGTAAGAAACTATAAAATTGGTAAATTTAGTCAAAACATGAAATAATAGAAAATTTGCCAATTTTACATGTAAAATAATAACATCTTTCACTCATGAACACTAAATCTTACATTTTCACTCGTGGCTGTGCATATGGTGTTCGTTCATGAAAGATATTTCAATATCACACTGAAACAAACAAATATTGTCTGTATATTTGTTCCGTAGATATATCACTATAATTTGGAGATTATTCCCAAGATTTTAGGGCCTCCGCCTCTGATTCATGTGGGGATGCTGTTGCTTGTTGTTGTTGTTTTGGGTTAAACACCTTTTTCCAACAGTATTTCAGTTATTATATGTAACGGCGGTCAGTCTCAACCAGTGTTCCTTGATTCTGTGCCAGTACAAACCTGTTCTCCACAAGTAACTGCAAACTTCCCCACATGAATCAGAGGTAGAGGACGAATGATTTCAGACACAATGGCTTTTATCAAATTTTACGCCCTGCCCAGGGATCGAACTCACGACCCCGCGATCCGTAGATCTGCGCTCTCCCTATTGTCTTGAGCTAAGCATATGGGGAAGTTGGCAGTTACATGCGTAGGCCAGGTCTGTACTGGTACAGAATCCAGGAACGCTGGTTAAGTTAACTGCCCGCCGTTACATAACTGAAATACTGTTGAAAAACGGCGTTAAACCCAAAACAAGCAAACAAACAAAGATTTTAGGGAGATATATTTCAATTTAATGTACTAATTCAACAAACCATCTTTAGTTTTGTAAGAAGAAATTCCGTCGTTTAGGGAGAACATAAATATCATTTCTTGAATATACACGTACCGCAATTTTAGCCTCACTCTAATCCTATAAAATCTGACGCGGGTATACATTTGAGATTTTCTTTGAAATAATAGGTCCACGACTGAGTCAAAACCAAGAAAGGATACCTATCCGGTCCTGAAATGACTGACTATCATATGCATCTATGTATTTTGTACTTCTTGTTTATATCATTTGACATCACAGATAATGTTATCGGATAAAATGACATGGTACTTTGATACGTACGAAATTGATCAATAAACAGTAAATGCAAATATTATTTTAAAAATAGCACACAATTTCTCTTTAAATCATATCTAAAATGCTTATGATGCGTATACGGTATCAGTAATAGTTGTTTAGCTGCGCTTATACGGTACAAGTAAAACGGTTGTAGTGCAAGAGCTGCTGAGCTGCGCGTTTATGGTATCAGTAAAATGTTGTACTGCAACAGCTGCTTAGATGTGTGTATGCGGTATCAGTAAATGTTGTACTGCAACAGCTGCTTAGCTGTGTGTATGCGGTACCAGTAAATGTTATACTTCAACAGCTGCTTAGATGTGTATGTGGTACCAGTAAATGTAGTACTGCAACAGCTGTTTAGATGTGTGTATGCGGTATCAGTAAATGTTGTACTGCAACAGCTGCTTAGCTGTGTGTATGCGGTACCAGTAAATGTTGTACTTCAACAGCTGCTTAGATGTGTGTATGCGGTATCAGTAAATGTTGTACTGCAACAGCTGCTTAGATGTGTGTATGCGGTACCAGTAAATGTTGTACTTCAACATCTGCTTAGATGTGTGTATGCGGTATCAGTAAATGTTGTACTGCTGCTTAGCTGTGTGTATGCGGTACCAGTAAATGTTGTACTTCAACAGCTGCTTAGATGTGTGTATGCGGTATCAGTAAATGTTGTACTGCAACAGCTGCTTAGATGTGTGTATGCGGTACAAGTAAATGTTGTACTACAACAGCTGCTTAGATCTGTGTATGCGGTATCAGTAAATGTTGTACTGCAACAGCTGCTTAGCTGTGTGTATGCGGTATCAGTAAATGTTGTACTGCAACAGTTGCTTAGATGTGTGTATGCGGTACAAGTAAATGTTGTATTTCAACAGCTGCTTAGATGTGTGTGTGCGCGGTATCAGTAAATGTTGTACTGCAACAGCTGCTTAGATGTGTGTGTGCGGTATCAGTAAATGTTGTACTGCAACAGCTGCTTAGATGTGTGTATGCGGTATCAGTAAATGTTGTACTGCAACCGCTACTTAGATGTGTGTATGCGGTACCAGTAAATGTTGTACTTCAACGGCTGTTTAGATGTGTGTATGCGGTATCAGTTAATGTTGTACTGCAACGGCTGCTTAGATGTGTGTATGCGGTACCAGTGAATGTTGTACTGCAACAGCTGCTTAGATGTGTATGTGGTACCAGTAAATGCTGTACTGCAACAGCTGCTTAGGTGAGTGTATGTATGGTTCAGTGAATGCTGTACTGCAACAGCTGCTAGTATGTGTATATGTGGTATCAATAAATGTTGTACGGCAACAGCTGTTTAGATATATGTATATGGTATCAGTAAATGTTGTACTTTAACAGTTGCATTGAGAAGTGTATGTGGTATCAGTAAATGTTGTACTGCAACAGCTGCTTAGATGTGTATATATGGTATCAGTAAATGTTGTACTGCAACAGCTGCTTGGATGTGTATATATGGTATCAGTAAATGTTGTACTGCAACAGCTGCTTGGATGTGTATATATGGTATCAGTAAATGTTGTATTTCAACAGCTGCTTAGATGTGTGTATGTGGTATCAGTAAATGTTTTACTGCAACAGCTGCTTGGATGTGTATATATAGTATCAGTAAATGTTGTACTGCAACAGCTGCTTAGATGTGTGTATGTGGTATCAGTTAATGTTGTACTTCAACAGCTGCTTAGATATGTGTATGTGGTATCAGTAAATGTTGTACTTCAACAGCTACTTAGATGTGAGTATTTGGTACCAGTTTATTTTGTACTGCAACAGTTGCTAAGCTGCGCTTATAAGGTATCAGTAGATGCTTATTTCAACAGCTTCTGATCTTAATTTTAAATCTTGAATTTATATTGCAGAAGATGTTGTGGAAGATGAAGAATTTGAATACCCTTCACCTCCCCCGATATTTCTCAGCTATCAGTGGGGAGTTCAAAATGAGGTGAAACTCTTGAAGCAACACCTAAACATGGCGGGGTATGAATGTTGGATGGATATTGGTCAGATGGGAGGCGGTGACAAACTATTCAACAAAATTGACAGTGGTATCAGAGCTGCTAAAGTTATCATTTGTTGCACGACGGAGAAATATGCACAGTCACCAAACTGCAACAGGGAGGTAGAACTTTCACTTGATACCATTCGAGAATACTTTTGACATTTGGCCTTTGCCTCCATTTTCAAACATTGTTTGTTAACCTAGTAGGCCCGCAATCAGCAAATTATGTATTTTCCGTTTGTGATTTCGGCATTCTCCGGTTTTTACCGAAAACAATATGTACGTCCAAATAATGTCCCATTGACTGAAATGAAAACATTATCATGTTATTACGGGTCCTCTACATTAACTATAAAGAAGAAACAAGTTAGTATCTATCATTAGAAAAGTTCAATACTGTTACAAAATGACAATTATCCAAATACCAACAGACTTGATAAATCCGTATATACAAACTTAACTACAAAAGAGAAATTTTTCAACTATTGAGGGTATTTATTGCTTAATTTTAAAAAAAAAAACGCAGTAAGTAGTGTCATAGTAGTACAGTGTTTAATGTATATACAGGTAAACCTGTCAGTAAACCTAGGAAAGCCAATTATACCATTACTGATGGAAAAGATGGCTTGGCCACCAAAAGGATCTATGGGACCGATCTTCAGCGAATATTTATTTATCCGGTTCCATCAGAGGTAAACAAGCGTCACATTTCATTAGAATGTTAGACATGTCTAATTGCTATTTTTGTTATTACAATAGAGGTTTTTGATGAAATAAACACATCAAACATAGGTAACTTTATCAACAGGCAACATTGCTGTATAGATGTTACTTTAAATCTAAACGTGGGAACAGTTTAGGTTAGATAGTCATTTTCACTGGGTTTGTAAAACAGCAGTGTTGAGTTTCTTTTTAAGTCTAAATTTTAGGTGGTTCTTGTTCAAATATATATAAAAACATGTCGGTCGAACATGATACTAGTATATTTGCTGTTAATACATAGTTTAATCTTTTCCCAAACATACGACATTTGTGGCATACGGTTGCTTCTCTTACAGGAATGGTGAGGAAACAGATGACCAGAGGTACTGGCCGATTGCTAAATTCCAGGAACTGTTGATGCAAATGAACTTTTATGCAGTTCCTGATCCGAAACTGATCAAACCAGGTCTGAATTTGTTGAAAGCTCATTGTATTAACATTAAATATGATATATTAACAACGTTAAAATACGATTCATTGAATAAATGATGGTGTTGTTGATGTATTTAGTTAATGCAACTAAAAAAAAGTATTACAAATTAAACTCTGTCTTTACAAGAGAAATGTGTGTTTTTGAGGTTGCAAGCACTTTAAAAATTATATTTCATACTTACAAACAGTCTTTAATCACTAAATGTTAAACAATTTTGTGTACTTAATCTGTCATAGGATGTTTTGTTCATTTTAAATTGAACTATTTGTTGTTGATTTCAAATTGAAATATGAATATCTTAATAAAATATAACTTTATTATTATTATTATTATTTATCAAATTGAGGAATGCAGCTTTCTTTCAACACTATTATATCAACTGAATTAAATTACTTTAATCATATTCATAAGTAATTCAAGTAATAGGTCAATTTAAACAGCTTTTTCCATGGTTTAAATAATAAATAATAAACACGAAACCTGTGATATTACTTCCTAAGATTTGGTTAAAAACATTTAGTTAAATTACTCAGGTTTGACTATTTGGAACGCCCTTCAAAAGTACATACAAAATGCTGTGTCCGTAAAAACCCTACCTTACGCCTACAATGGCGCACATTTTCTGGTAGCTAGCAACTCTTGATATAAATTCTTTTCTTAGTGATAAATTGTTTATTTTCGTAATATATTTTGTGTGAATGTATGCAATTGTTTAGCACCTCACGGAAGACTGGTTTCTTCAAATGTGTTCCCTCGTTAAATAGTGTTTATTATTATTACTTTTATTATCATTTCTTTTAAATCTCTATCGTGATAGGTTTTTATTCATTTCAGTATATTCGAATTGGTGGAATCCAATTGTAGAAGATATCAAAATTGACAAAAACCAAAATGCCAGCGGTACTAAGAACACAACGAGCAACAAAGCAGACACGGTAATAAACGTTATCGATGTAAATTGTTGTTTTAACGGAAGTCCTTTTGCAGTCAAGTTTACTTATAAGTATAATTAATGAATAAACAAGAGGAAATTCAAACATAAGCGTAGAGAATGGAGGGCCAAAGTTGGGGTTAGGGTTAGTGTTTGCGGGTGGGGTGCAACCATATGCTTCTTATTTTTCTTAGAAACAGCAGTAGATAAAGAAAAACAAGCCAGTTTTAGAGAGCATGTAGAAGAACTGATAGGGATTTGATAGGATTTCTGAAGAACGTCTTTTTTGTTCAGAAATGTTCTAGGTAGGTTTAGCTGGCCGCTACGCCGTAACCGACCCGCCCCCCACCCCAACTTTGAGATCGCTCATTCGCTAATGTTAAAGCACAGCCATCAAAATATTCAAACTACTTTACATAAATTAGGAAACTTAACATTTGGAGAATTTACACTATAGACAAAGAAAATGATAATGACGATAGATTCATTGATATAATAGTTTCTTTATTTTCATCAGAATGAGCCAAACACTGATGTTTCGCCACTGATCTTCCTGTCCTACCAGTGGGGGAGACAACCACAGGTTAAAGCATTGTATGAACGATTGGTTTCCCTTGGTTACACCGTTTGGATGGACATCTTTCAGATGGGTGGGGGAGATTCTCTGTACGATAAAATAGATCGTGGAATGAGAGGATGTAAAGTTGTCGTGTCGTGTGTTACACCGAAGTACGCACTGTCAGCAAATTGTAGACGAGAAGTGAGCCTGGCTGATGCGTTGAAGAGACCGATTATACCTCTGTTACTAGAACAAATGACGTGGCCCCCAGACGGTCCAATGAGCATGATTTTCACTGAACTGCTTTACATCAATGTCTACCGCGACGCAGACATTCAGACAAAATGGAATGGACCAAAAGTCGAAGAATTGATCGGAAAATTGAAGATATATATACCAGATAAAATGGACGAAGGGCCTAAACAGCCAAAAGAGAACGGTACAGGTAAAAGTAATGAATCTGGAAAACCAGGATCTGACAGACCTAAAGCATTATCCGCGACTGCGAAAGCAAAAGAAAATGAAACAAGTAAACCAAAATCTGAAGCGAATTCAACTAGCAATCAGAGCAACAAAATAGCAGAAGACGTTAAAGGTCATCAGAGCAAAGAGAAAGAAGAAAGTAAGCAATCAGAAAAATCAGGATCAGGTAAACCAGATGCATTAACCGGCACTGAAAAAGCAAAAGAACAGGAGACAGCTAAACCGAAAGCTGAAAAATCTGCCACTCAGTCTGAAAATGTCGAAAGTACTAAAACTGACAATAAACAAAAGGAGGAACCTAAGGAAACGGAAACCAAGAAAACGTCAAAATCATGTGTTTTACTGTAGGATAACTATGGCAAAACCTGCTTTACCCATGATTTAAAGCTTAAGTCAAACCATTGATTTATCAGAAATAATAAAGTTTTCCCGTTTGTTTGTAATAGAAAAAGGCTACAAGGTAGGAATATATACTGTTATGTGATTTCTAACTGAAATAGACTTCAATTGTATATTAATTCAGTGCGTTCATGTACAACACGTGGACTTTGTATATATAGTCTTACGACTTTTAGCCGTAACAAATCAAAGAGCATAGCATTTTATGACGATAAAACCATCTGCCTGCGGTGAGATTCGAACTGGGGTCGCTCCAGGGATAGTCCAATGCTCTAACCTCTGAGCCAAAGAGTGGACTTTCTGACGCTGTTGTTAGAGATTGGCTTTAAATGGGCAGGCTAGCGTAAGCGACAGTAACAATAGAATAATAAAAATTTAATCCGCAGCAATCTTTCATTTTACGAATTAGGATATTTAACATGCACAATTTTGCATAAACAAAGAGCTATAAAAATAAATAGATTGGCAACTTGAAAGGCATATAGAGCAAATCTCGCCAACCTCCCGTGACAAAAAAACGAGATCTCGTTTACCGGAAGTGGCGCTTTCTCCACGCGCCATTTTGTATGCGAAAGCAATTATTCATCGGTAAAATAATTATCACCGTATGACCAGGCTTCTTTCGATGGCAAAAAAATGTGTACTTCGTGTCTTAAGACCATTTCAAATTAAACTAATTTTGTTTTAGAAGCTAACATGTATTTTAAATGTAGTTTTAAAGGTACAAATTGTAACTCCATGCTCGCCGATGTTTGTTTTTAGTAAGATAACGCCGAATCACGCTCTGACACGAGCTCACGCGAGATTACAGCCAGTTGCCATTCTGTGTATTTTATACTTCTTTGGCATAAATGACTTATAAATGGAGAGAAAATCAGTTAAAAAGGAATATTTTTGAAATTATATAAAACATTAAATAATGTTAGCACTAATAAGTTGACATGTTTTACTTACCTTTTTTTAATTTATATTCTAATTTTTATTGATAACATTCCAAAAAAGGATTATAGCTTATTGTTGAAACAATTTTTTGATTGTAACTACTAGTTCCTGTGGTTAGTGGTTCTAAGTATATATATTTTTACTGTGATAAATTATTCTTCCTATGTCATACAATACTATATCTTAAGGACCACAACGGAAATAAGAGTTTATTTTAACTCTTTTTTGTGTTATCCTTAACATATAATGTTGATTGACATGGCTACATTAATTCATACATGTTTGTTTATTGTTTGATTATATGTTTTAATTATAAGTCGCCATGTAAATTGTACATTTTATGTTGAAATAAATCTATCTAAGTAGAAATACTTATAATCTTTTTTTTCCATAAATCTTAACATGTTTTCTTTACAATTTCGCTGAGATCTTATGCATGTACTTAATAGAATATATAGTTAAAGAGTGTGCTTCGTAGCTTTTGGTGATATTCCTAGTATATGATTTAATCATTTGTTGATTTTGCGCTAGTGTTTGTCTTATCATAAATATTAGATTATCAGCCTAACGTCTTGCATTGCTTTTGGATAGTGCTAAATAGGCTAGCTATTGAAAGAATTCTTAACATACTGTGCAATCCTCTATACGGCAAAAACTGTCAAAGGGTCATAACTGCATTAAAATATTTACAGAAAAACATTCCTTCCTTTAAGGTAATCCTCACATCAAGCTTGTTCATCTGTAAAAATTTGAAGCAAATCAGGCTAATAGTCTAGGAGGAGTTGGGCACACATTTTTTTCTCTAGATTCTATATAGCAAAATCTATCAAGGTAAAAATAATCACAGAAAAAATCCTTCCTTTACGGTCAACTACACATCAAGCTTGTTGATTTGTGAAATTCTGAAGCAAATCAGGCTAAATAGTGTGGGAGGAGTTGGACACAAGATTTCGGACGGACGTTCGTACGTACGGACAGCAGCAACGCTACATGCCCCTCACATAAATGTGTGGGGGCATACAAAAATGAGATTGAAAACGAAAACGGTCTTGGTCAAATGGAAAGAAACACTCCAAAAGAGTGTCATGCGGATAAAATGTTGGTCGGTTTTCCGAAACTAGATCCATATACTATTTTATTTCTAATTTGTGCGACAGGTAATATTATATGATTTGTTGTATTTTGATGATTAAGAAACATTTTACAAATTTGACCATCCCGGTTTTATCCCGGTGGATACACTTGTAGCGATCGATTTAGATCACGATGTGTCATTTAATACTGTACTGTGCCAAATACATTTCCTGTATTTATAGCTGTTTTTATGTGATATACTTTTTTGTTCAGTTGAAAATTATTAACATAGCTCAGCGAAACAATAAATCTTATCAAAGTGGAATTTAGTGTTACTTGTTTGTATGAATCTATTTCATTTGTTCATTATTATTATGATGATAGTGACACGCACATATTGATTAAAGCTAATTGATTTTTTGGCTAAGACCTCCGTCTTTTTTGCCATTGCTATCAAATCCTCGACCCGTACAAAGGTATCGAAAATAAAGGAAGAAACCAAACGAAAATCGTTTTTTTTAACTATCTTAGTGTCAAATGTATTTATGCATTATAATAATAATAATAATAATAATATCTTTATTTTACGAAGGTAAACTCATTATGCAATCACATAAGCAGATACAAATGAAATCACATATTTACAATGAGGCCTTCAACAAAGTACAAAGTATTAAAGAAAAAGCATATTAAAACAATACAATATAAAAAAAAGAAGGTAAAAACACATTTGATCTGAGCACCTGTAGCATTATTATTATGCAGTGCAGACTTCATCAAATAAAAGTTTTTTGTAATTGTATTTGAAAGAGTTCACATTCGCTGCATTTCGGATAATAACTGGTATAGAATTCCACACTTTAATCTAAACTGAGTCTGAAATGAGTATTAAACCTTGGGAATTAGATCTTAGGTTGTATGATTTGTTGTCGGAAACAGTAATCAACTGAGTAATATATTCCGGGGTTGAACCATGAAGAACTTTAAACGTCATTACAGCTATATGTAATTTATGTCTGTTTTCAACAGAAAGCCATTTCAGTTCTTTAAACATAGCAACAGAAGAAGATAATAAAGGTTTTGCTAATATCCATCTAGCAATACTTTTCTGAAACACCGATACTCTTGAAAAGTATGTTTTGGGAGCATTACACCAAATTATCGCATCGTAGTCAATAATCGGAATGATGTAGGCATTATAAAACATTTGTTTCATTTCTAGTGTAAGAAATTTTGAGATCTTCCGTAGAAGTGTAAATTTGTTAGATAATTTTTTGCAGACATTTTCTATGTGAACATCCCACTTTAAATGCTGATCGATATGTATACCTAAAACTTTTTGATTTGTGACAAAATTTATACGACAGTTATTCACTGTTAGATTCAGAGAGGCAGAATGTCTTATTTTATACTGGGAACCTATCAGCATCGAAGTAGTTTTTACAGGATTAAGTACCATATTGTTTGCAGCGCACCATTTATCTATAATATGTAAGTCAGACTGTAAATTTGTCTCAATAAGAGAAACTGACCGATCAGCCACATATAAAGTGGAATCATCAGCATACATGTCAAGGTTAGAATTTTTCAAATGTAAAGGCAAATCGTTAACGTATAAGAGAAACAATAAAGGGCCTAAAATTGAACCTTGAGGCACTCCTGTTTTTATGAATGATTCATTAGAAACACTAGTATTTAATTTAACAGACTGCGTTCAATTTGAAAGATAAGATCGAAACCAGCCAACAGAGGAGGGAGAAAAATGGAACAATTTCAATTTTTGAAGCAAAATTTCGTGATCAACCAAATCAAATGCTTTACGGAAGTCGAGAAAAAGACTGCCGACTACATTACCCGAATCTATTTCTTTCAACCATTTATTTACAAGGTGAATTAAGGCAGTTTGACACGAGTGTTTTTTTGTCATGATGTAACCGTTAGTTTCAATTAAAACAAATTAAGGACTGTAAATTTTTGTATTTGTATTTTAGCAAATTAATAGATCTATGAGTCTATTGTTCAATGTATCAATATCTACATTTTTACCGTCTCCTGGGTTTTTTTTTATTACAGCTGCATTTGAAAAGCTTTGCCTGGTTTTGCGTAGTAATTCTGATAATCAGTAGAAACTGAAATTATTAGAAATGTGTATAACTCAACGGGTGTCTTTATGACGTAAACGTTTTGGAACCGTTTCTGATTTCTCTTTGGAAGTAGCATACAGTTGTTCAATGTTCTCTCTACCTTTTCAAAACAACTACTCTGTTGCTTCATCTGGAAAAGAACAACAATTAAGATCATGCTGTTATCTAAGTAGCAACTTACACTGTTTTGTTTCGGAGGTTGAGGTTATAAACTTCTTTTATTATAAGTATCTGGAAGTATTTGAAGATTTAACATTTAATACGAGTAATTTATACTATTAATAGACGATACAATAAACTCCCTATATCATAAATACATAATCTGTACTGAAATTTAAGGTTTTAAAACCGAAACGTTTTCTTAAGACATTGTATTTTATTGGAGATATTTTCATTTCATACATAAACTGGTATATTTACATGTTGAATTTCATTCTTTACATCAAGAAGGACCTCGAGCGAAACACAAAATCTAGTCGTTGAAAAATGTCATTGAAGATCCTAAATCTGAAATTCAACACGCGAATATTCCAGTGTAACAAACAGTTTGATAAACGTTTCGGACAATTTTATCAGACACTTTTCTACACGGTCACGTCTCCCAATAATAGCTCTTAAAATATTTGATGCAAAAGCATTTAAAACATATAACACGTAATGGAGAAGTTCCTTTATTTTATTTGGAAGGAATTGTTTTTGAAACATTTATATTTCAAACAACTATACTAAATCCCAAGGAAAAGGGCTACTAAGAACAAGAGAGTATGTTAAACAAATATCCACATTTTAGTGACTACATACCAAATAACTTGTTTTCGCATTTCTTTAAAAAAAAACATTATTCCGAGTATTTATATTTTCCCTTAACAGCTTACACCGGATAATCGGCTATCCTAACGCCCGAAAGACAAATAACCCCGCTGTAAATGGGTAGGTAGTATTTTTCATTTATTTCTATTGTTATGAAGCCTATCCCTGCAATTCAACTGGACATTTTGTTAAGGCTTACACAACAACTTCTGGTCTGAAAACGATCGTTATATGTTCAAAGATTCCTACAGTTGCACACTGGTTAACCGGGTATCCTGACGCATGGTGGAAAAATAACACCGCTGGAAAAAGAACTCCACTGTAAATGGGTAGGTAGAATATTTTTTGATTAATGTCCGGGATTTTGAACTCACAAGTAATCATCATAACAACTTTCTTGTGTGCAGATCTGAGTGTTGAAATCTCTTCATAGGTGCTGGACAAGTATTCATCATCCACATGACCAGGTGGCTGTAATTTGCACCAATGACCATCTGCTTTTCTAAGAAGCTTGAGGGTTCCGGAGATAAATTCAAAATTACTGCTTGAGGTAACATTAGAGAATTCAAAATTGTTCTTCACCGCTACTAGTACACCACCATGTGCGTCCAATTTACGGCCCTTCCTATAAACATTGTAACCCAACGTGGGGCTTATGTTTACGCCATGTCTAAGTGAGTGACTTGGTGTGGAGCATGTCTTCTCAGTGTCAGTGTTTTGTATTACAAAAGCGTAGTTAAAACTATGTCACTGAAGTCTTGGCTAGATGATCGAAATCTTTGGTGGTCAACCAAAAACTTAACTTTTGGGTCCACTGGTAACATGCATTGCAGGTAATGGCACGTTGACCGAAGTCCTCAACCTTACAGTCACAAATTTCACCTGGAGGCAGTCCAGAGTGTGAGTCTAATACAGCAATAAGGAGGAGGGCAAGTCGATGTGTTGCACATGTAACTCGAGTGATGTAATATGGCAAATCATACAGAATCATACAGACTTGTAGAAATAACAAAGGGGAGTGTCGACTGTAAAGTTGCTATTAAAGGGATTGTCTGTTAAGCCATCCTTGACCTCTGAAGGCAGGCAATAATTAAGTGACAACAGCAGATGATGGTAAACATCATTGTTAACATCCAGTAGTAGTAGTTGTTGTTGTTGTAGGTCACTCAGGTACAGACAAGTGTTTTCAAGATTTTTGTATGGTGTACATAAATGAAAATAACACAGCTGCATCTAAGCGCCAGGTGGCCAGCTATATTGCCTTAATTACAAATACTTAAAGCTATTTTTACCCCACTGTTACAGAATATTTCGTGTTTGAAACTTGACCAACCTTATTTTTGAAACATGGTGAAGGTTTTGTTTGAAAAGATGCCATTGGAGAGGCAAGAAACGCTTCGGTTTAGATGGTGATTATTTTTACATCAAAGCAGACATAAAGAAGAATGTCTGCTGTGCACAAATGTCGATGGATATTAGATTTGAAAGTAAAAATCTCGAAATGTAGAAATGTAGACCGATATCACTCTCAACGCCGATTCTTACATGATGGGAAAATGAACCACGTGTAATACCGATCCAAGCGAATTGGTACCTGAAAATTGTTCTTATTCCATTGAAAGATACAGGTTTTAAAGGGTACAGGCTCGTTTAGATGTGTACATGCGGTATCAGTAAATGTTGTACTGCAACAGCTGCTTGGATAGGTGTATGCGGTACCAGTAAATGTTGTACTGCAACAGCTGCTTAGATGTGTGTATGCGGTATCAGTAAATGTTGTACTTCAACAGCTGTTAGATGTATTATGTGGTATCAGTAAATATTGTACTGTAACAGCTGCTTAGATGTGTGTATGCGGTACCAGTAAATGTTGTACTGCAACAGCTGCTTAGATGTGTATGTGGTACCAGTAAATGTTGTACTGCAATAGCTGCTTAGATATGTGTATGTGGTACCAGTAAATGCTGTACTGCAACAACTGCTTAGATGTGTGTATGTGGTACCAGTAAATGCTGTACTGCAACAACTGCTTAGATGTATGTATATGGTATCAGTAAATGTTGTACTTCAACAGCTGCTTAAATGTGTGTATGTGGTACCAGTAAATGTTGTTCTTCAACAGCTGCTTTGATGTGTGTATGTGGTATCAGTAAATGTTGTACTGCAACAGCTGCTTAGATGTGTATATATGGTATCAGTAAATGCTGTACTTCAATGTACTTCAACAGCTGCTTAGATGTGTATATATGGTGTCAGTAAATGTTGTACTTCAACAGCTGCTTAGATGTGTGTATGTGGCATCAGTAAATGTTGTACTTCAACAGCTGCTTAGATGTGTGTATGCGGTATCAGTAAATGTTGTACTGCAACAGCTGCTTAGATGTGTGTATGCGGTATCAGTAAATGTTGTACTGCAACAACTGCTTAGATGTGAGTATATGGTACCAGTTTATGCTGTACTGCAATAGTTGCTGAGATGCGCTTATAAGGTATCAGTAGATGCTGTATTTCAACAGCTTCTGATCTTAATTTTAAATCTTGAATTTATATTGCAGAAGATGTTGTGGAAGATGAAGAATTTGAATACCCTTCACCTCCCCCGATATTTCTCAGCTATCAGTGGGGAGTTCAAAATGAGGTGAAACTCTTGAAGCAACATTTAAATATGGCGGGGTATGAATGTTGGATGGATATTGGTCAGATGGGCGGTGGTGACAAACTATTCAACAAAATTGACAGTGGTATCAGAGCTGCTAAAGTTATCATTTGTTGCACGACGGAGAAATATGCACAGTCACCAAACTGCAACAGGGAGGTAGAACTTTCATTTGATACCATCCGAGAATACTTTTGACATTTGGCCTTTGCCTCCATTTTCAGACATTGTTTGTTAACCTAGTAGACCCGCAATCAACAAATTATGTATTTTCCGTTTGTGATTTCGGCATTCTCCGGTTTTTACCGGAAACAATATGTACGTCCAAAGAATGTCCCATTGACTGAAATGAAAACGTTATCATGTTATTACGGGTCCTCTACATTAACTATAAAGAAGGAACAAATTAGTATCTATCATTAGAAAACTACAATACTGTTACAAACTGACAATTATCCAAATACCAACAGACTTTATAAATCCTTATAATTATACAAACTTAACTACAAAAGAGAAATTTTTCAACTATTGGGGGTATTTATTGCTTAATTTTTAAAATAAATCGCAGTAAGTAGTGTCATAGTAGTAAAGTGTTTAATGTATATACAGGTAAACCTATCAGTAAACCTAGGAAAGCCAATTATACCATTACTGATGGAAAAGATGGCTTGGCCACCAAAAGGATCTATGGGACCGATCTTCAGCGAATATTTATTTATCCGGTTCTTTCAGAGGTAAACAAGCGTCACTTTTCATTAGAATGTTAGACATGTCTAATTGCTATTTTTGTTATTACAATATTTTTTTTTTGATGAAATAAACACATCAAACATAGGTAACTTTATCAACAGGCAACATTGCTGTATAGATGTTACTTTAAATCTAAACGTGGGAACAGTTTAGGTTAGATAGTCATTTTCATTGTGTTTTTAAAACAGCGGTGTTAAGTTTCTTTTTAAGTCTAAATTTTAGTTGGTTCTTGTTGAAATATATATAAAAACATGTCGGTCGAACATGATACTAGTATATTTGCTGTTAATACATAGTTTATTTTTTCCCCAAACATATGACATTTGTGGCATACGGTTGCTTCTCTTACAGGAATGGTGAGGAAACAGATGACCAGAGGTACTGGCCGATTGCTAAATTCCAGGAACTGTTGATGCAAATGAACTTTTATGCAGTTCCTGATCCGAAACTGATCAAACCAGGTCTGAATTTGTTGAAAGCTCATTTTATTAACATTAAATATGATATATTAACAACGTTAAAATACGATTCATTGAATAATTGGTGGTGTTGTTGTTGTATTTAGTTAATGCAACTAAAAAAATGTATTACAAATTCAACTCTGTCTTTATAAGAGAAATGTGTGTTTTTGATGTTGCAAGCACTTTAAAAATTATATTTCATACTTACAAACAATTCGAACATTTAAGTCTTTAATCACTAAATGTTAAACAATTTTGTGTACTTAATCTGTCATAGGATGTTTTGTTCATTTTAAATTGAACGATTTGTTGTTGATTTCAAATTGAAATATGAATATCTTAATAAGATATAACTTTATTATTATTATTATTATTATTTATCAAATTGAGGAATGCAGCTTTCTTTCAAAAAAAAAAAACAAAGAGAAATATCAAACAGGGAATGCCACGCACCAAAAGCGCAGCCTCCTCAATAGGCTGCACTATTATATCAACTGAATTAAATTACTTTAATCATATTCATAAGTAATTCAAGTAATAGGTCAATTAAAACAGCTATTTCCATGGTTTAAATAATAAATAATAAACACGAAACCTGTGATATTACTTTCTAAGATTTGGTTAAAAACATTTAGTTAAATTACTCAGGTTTGACTATTTGAAACACCCTTCAAAAGTACATACAAAATGCTATTTCCGTGAAAACCTTACCTTACGCCTACAATGGCGCACATTTTCTGGTAGCTAGCAGCTCTTGAGATAAATTCTTTTCTTAGTGATAAATTGTTTATTTTCGTAATATATTTTTTTGTGAATGTATGCAATTGTTTAACACCTCACGGAAGACTGGCTTCTTCAAATGTGTTCCCTCGTTAAACCGTGTTTATTATTATTACTTTTATTATCATTTCTTCTAAGTCTCTATCGTAATGGGTTTTTATTCATTTCAGTATATTCGAATTGGTGGAATCCAATTGTAGAAGATATCAAAATTGACAAAAACAAAAATGCCAGCGGTACTAAGAACACAACGGGCAACAAAGCAGACACGGTAATAAACGTTACCGATGTAAATTGTTGTTTTAACGGAAGTCCTTTTGCAGTCAAGTTTACTGATAAGTATAATTAATGAATAAACAAGAGGAAATTTAAACATAGGCGTAGAGAATGGAGGGCCAGGGTGGGGGTTAGGGTTAGGGTTTGCTGGTGGGGTGCAACCATATGCTACTTATTTTTCTTAGAAACAACAGTAGGTAAAGAAAAACTGTTCAGTTTTAGAGAGCATGTAGAAGAACTGATAGGGATTTGATATGATTTCTGAAGAACGTCTTTTGTTGTTCAGAAATGTTCTAGGTAGGTTTAGCTGGCCGCTCCGCCGTAACCGCCCCCACTCCCCACAACTTTGAGATCGCTCATTCGCTAATGTAAAAGCACATCCATCAAAATATTCAAAATACTTTACATAAATTAGGAAACTTAACATTTGTAGAATTTACACCACAGACAAAGAAAATGATAATGGCGATAGATTCATTGATATAATATTTTCTTTATTTTCATCAGAATGAGCCAAGCACTGATGTTTCGCCACTGATCTTCCTGTCCTACCAGTGGGGGAGACAACCACAGGTTAAAGCATTGTATGAACGATTGGTTTCCCTTGGTTACACCGTTTGGATGGACATCTTTCAGATGGGTGGGGGAGATTCTCTGTACGATAAAATAGATCGTGGAATGAGAGGATGTAAAGTTGTTGTGTCGTGTGTTACACCGAAGTACGCCCTGTCAGCAAATTGTAGACGAGAAGTGAGCCTGGCTGATGCGTTGAAGAGACCAATTATACCTCTGTTACTAGAACAAATGACTTGGCCCCCAGACGGTCCAATGAGCATGATTTTCACGGAACTGCTTTACATCAATGTCTACCGCGACGCAGACATTCAGACGAAATGGAATGGACCAAAAGTCGAAGAATTGATCGGAAAATTGAAGATATATATACAAGATAAAATGGACGAAGGGCTTAAACAACCAAAAGAGAACGGTACAGGTAAAAGCAATGAATCTGGAAAACCAGGATCTGACAAACCTAAAGCATTATCCGCGACTGCGAAAGCAAAGGAAAATGAAACAAGTAAACCAAAATCTGAAGCGAATTCAACTAGCAATCAGAGCAACAAAATAGCAGAAGACGTTAAAGGTCATCAGAGCAAAGAAAAAGAAGAAAGTAAGCAATCAGAAAAATCAGGATCAGGTAAACCAGAAGCATTAACCAGCACTGAAAAAGCAAAAGAACAGGAGACAGCTAAACCGAAAGCTGAAAAATCTGCCACGCAGTCTGAAAATGTCGAAAGTACTAAAACTGACAATAAACAAAAGGAGGAACCTAAGGAAACGGAAACCAAGAAAACGTCAAAATCATGCGTTTTACTGTAGGAGAATTATAGTAAAACCTGCTTTATCCATGATTTAAAGCCTAAGTCAAACCATTGATTGATCAGAAATAATAAACTTTTCCCGTTTGTTTGTAATAGAAAAAGGCTACAAGGTAGGAATATGTACTTTTATGTGATTTCTAACTGAAATAGACTTCAATTGTATATTAATTCAGTGCATTCATGTACAATACCTGGACTTTGTATATATAGTCTTACGACTTTTAGCCGTAACAAATCAAAGAGCATAGCATTTTATGACGATAAAACCATCTGCCTGCGATGAGATCCGAACCCGGGTCGCTCCGGGACTAGTCAAATGCTCTAACCTCTGAGCGAAAGAGTGGACTCCCTGACGCTGTTGTTAGAGATTGGCTTTTAATGTGCAGGCTAGCGTAAGCGACAGTAACAGCAGAATAATAAAAATTTGATCCGCAGCTCTCTTTCATTTTATGAATTAGGATATTTAACATGCACTATTTTGCATAAATGACTTATAAATGGAGAGAAAAGCAGTTAAAAAAGGAATATTTTTGAAATTATATAAAACATTAAATAATGTTTGCACTAATAAGTTGACATGTTACCTTTTTTTAATTTATATTCTAATTTTTATTGATAACATTCCAAAAAGGATTATTATAGCTTATTGTTGATTTTTTTTATTGTAAGTACTAGTTCCTGTGGTTAGTGGTTCTAAGTAGAAATACTTATATTTTTTCCCCATAAATGTTAACATGCTTTCTTTACAATTTCGCTGAGATCTTATGCATGTACTTAATAGAAAATATAGTTACAGCTGAAGAGTGTGTTTCGTAGCTTTTAGTGATATTCCTAGTATATGATTTAATCATTTGTTGATTTTGCGCTAGTGTTTAACTTTGTCTTATCATAAGTATTAAATTATCAGCCTAACGTCTTGCATTGCTTTTGGATAGTGCTAAATAGGCTAGCTATTGAAAGAATTCTTAACATACTGTGCAATCCTCTATACGGCAAAAACTATCAAAGGGTCATAATTGCATTAAAATATTTACAGAAAACATTCCTTCCTTTATGGTAATCTACACCTCAAGCTTGTTCATCTGTAAAACTTCGAAGCAAATCAGGCTAATAGTCTAGGAGGAGTTGGGCACACATTTTTTTCTCTAGATTCTATATAGCAAAAACTATCAAGGTAAAAATAATCACAGAAAAAGTCCTTCCTTTACGGTGAACTACACATCAAGCTTGTTGATTTGTGAAATTCTGAAGCAAATCAGGCTAAATAGTGTGGGAGGAGTTGGACACAAGATTTCGGACGGACGTACGTACGGACAGCAGCAACGCTACATGCCCCTCACATAAATGTGTGGGGGCATACAAAAATGAGATTGAAAACGAAAACGGTCTTGGTCAGATGGAAAGAAACACTCCAAAAGAGTGTCATGCGGATAAAATGTTGGTCGGTTTTCCGAAACTAGATCCATATACTAGTTTATTTCTAATTTGTGCGACAAGTAAGATTATATCATTTATTGTATTTTTATGATTAAGAAACATTTTACAAATCTGACTTTTTCCCGGTTTTATCCCGGTGGATACACTTGTAGCGATCGATTAAGATCACGATGTGTCATTTAATGCTGTACTGTGCCAAATACATTTCCTGTATTTATAGCTGTTTTTTATGTGATATACTTTTTTGATCAGTTGAAAATTATTAACATAGCTCAGCGAAACAATAAATCTTATCAAAGTGGAATTTAGTGTTACTTGTTTGTATGAATCTATTTCATTTGTTCATTATTATTATGATGATAGTGACATGCACATATTGATTAAAGCTAATTGCATTTTTAGCTAAGACCTCCGTCTTTGTTGCCATTGCTATCAAATCCTCAACCCGTACAAAGGTATCGAAAATACAGGAAGAACCCAAACGAAAATCGTTTGTTTTAACTATCTTAGTGTCAAATGTATGTACGCATTGCATGATGTAACCGTTTAGTTTGAATTAAAACAAATTAAGGGACTATAAATTTTTGTATTTGTATTTTAGCAAATTAATAGATCTATGATACTATTGTTCAATGTATCAATATCTACATTTTTACCGTCTCCTGGTTTTTTTATTACAGCTGCATTTGAAAAGCTTTGCCTGGTTTGCGTAAAAATTCTGATAATCAGTAGAAACTGAAATTGTTAGAAATATGTATAACTCAACGGGTGTCTTTATGACGTAATCGTTTTGGAACCGTTTCTGGTTTCTCTTTGGAAGTAGCATACAGTTGTTCAATGTTTTCTCTACCTTTTCAAAACAACTACTCTGTTGCTACATCTGGAAAAGAACAACAATTAAGATCATGCTGTTATTTAAGTAGCAACTTATACTGTTTTGTTTCGGAGGTTGAGGTTATAAACTTCTTTTATTATAAGTAACTGGAAGTATTTGAAGATTTAACATTTAATACGAGTAATTTATACTATTATTAGACGATACAATAAACTCCCTATATTATAAATACAAAATCTGTACTGAAATTCAAGATTTTATAACCGGAACGTTAACTTAAGACATTATATTTTATTGGAGAGGTTTTCATTTCATACATGAACTGGTATAATTACATGCTGAATTTCATTCTTTACTTCAATAAGGACCTCGAGCGAAACATAAAAGCTAGTCGTTCAAAATGTCATTGAAGATCCTAAATCTGAAATTCTACACGCGAATATTCCAGTGTAACAAACAGTTTGATAAACGTTTCGGACAATTTTATCAGACACTTATCTACACGGTCTAGTCTTCCACTAATATCTCTTAAAATATTTGATGCAAAAGCATTTAAAACATATAACACGTAATTGAGAAGTTCCTTTATTTTATTTGGAAGGAATTGTTTTTGAAACATTTATATTTCAAACAACTATACTAAATCCCAAGGCAAAGGGCTACTAAGAACAAGAGAGTATGTTAAACAAATATCCACATTTTAGTGACTACATACCAAATAACTTGTTTTCGCATTTCTTTAAAAAAAACATTATTCCGAGTATTTATATTTTCCCTTAAAGGCTTACACCGGATAATCGGCCATCCTAACGCCCGAAAGACAAATAACCTCGCTGTAAATGAGTAGGTAGTATTTTCCATTTATTTCTATTGTTATGAAGCCTATCCCTGCAATTCAACTGGACATTTTGTTAAGGAGTGAACACGGCTTACATTACAACTTCTGGTCTGAAAACGATCGTTATATGTTCAAAGATTCCCTACAATTTCACACTGGTTAACCGGGTATCCTGACGCATAGTGGAAAAATATACACCGCTGGAAAAAGAACTCCACTGTAAATGGGTAGGTAGAATATTTTTTGATTAATAATAATATTAACAACTTTCTTGTGTGCAGATCTGAGTGTTGAAATCTCTTCGTAGGTGCTGGACAAGTATTCATCGTCCACATGATCAGGTGGATGTAATTTGTACCAATGACCATCTGCTTTTCTAAGAAGCTGGAGGGTTCCGGAGATAAATTCAAATTACTGCTTGAGGTAACATTAGAGAATTCAAAATTGTTCTTCACCGCCATTAGTACACCACCATGTGCGTCCAATTTACGGTCCTTCTATAAACATTGTAACCCAACGTGGGGCTTGTGTTTACGCCATGTCTAAGTGAGTGACTTGGTGTGGAGCATGTCTTCTCAGTGTCAGTGTTTTGTATTACAAAAGCGTAGTTAAAACTATGCCACTGAAGTCTTGGCTAGATGATCGAAATCTTTGATGGTCAACCAAAAACTTAACTTGTGGGTCCACTGGTAACATGCATTGCAGGTAATGGCATGTTGACCGAAGTCCTCAACCTTACAGTCACAAATTTCACCTGGAGGCAGTCCAGAGTTTGTCTAATCCAGCAATAAGGAGGAGGGCAAGTCGATGTGTTGCACATGTAACTCGAGTGATGTAATATGGCAAATCATACAGAATCATACAGACTTGTAGAAATAACAATTTGCATGAAGACTGTGGAGGGGAGTGTCGACTGTATAGTTGTTATTACAAGGACTGTCTGTTAAGCCATCCTTGACCTCTGAAGGCAGGCAATAATTAAGAGACAACAGCAGATGATGGTTAACATCATTGTTAATATCCAGTAGTAGTAGTTGTTGTTGTTGCTGCAGGTCACTCAGGTACAGACAAGTGTTTTCAAGATTTTTGTATGGTGTACATAAATGAAAATAACACAGCTGCATCTAAGCGCCAGGTGGCCAGCTATATTGCCTTAATTACAAATACTTAAAGCTATTTTTATCCCACTGTTACTAAACAGAATATTTCGTGTTTGAAACTTGACCAACCTTATTTTTGAAACATGGTGAAGGTTTTGTTTGAAAAGATGCCATTGGAGAGGCAAGAAACGCTTCGGTTTAGCTGGTGATTTTTTTTACATCAAAGCAGACATAAAGAAGAATGTCTGTTGTGCACAAATGTCGATGGATATTAGATTTGAAAGTAAAAATCTCGAAATGTAGAAATGTAGACCGATATCACTCTCAACGCCGATTCTTACATGATGGACCACGTGTAATACCGATCCAAGCGAATTGGTACCTGAAAATTGTTCTTATTCTATTGAAAGATGCAAGTTTTAAAGGGTACAGGCTCGTTTAGATGTGTACATGCGGTATCAGTAAATGTTGTACTGCAACAGCTGCTTGGATAGGTGTATGTGGTACCAGTAAATGTTGTACTTCAACAGCTGTTAGATGTATGTATGTGGTATCAGTAAATGTTGTACTGCAACAGCTGCTTAGATGTGTGTATGCGGTACCAGTAAATGTTGTACTGCAACAGCTGCTTAGATGTGCATGTGGTACTAGTAAATGTTGTACTGCAATAGCTGCTTAGATATGTGTATGTGGTACCAGTAAATGATGTACTGCAACAACTGCTTAGATGTGTGTATGTGGTATCAGTAAATGCTGTACTGCAACAGCTGCTTAGATGTGTGTATGTGGTATCAGTAAATGTTGTACTTCA
The DNA here is from genome assembly GCF_021730395.1 of Mercenaria mercenaria. Taxonomy (NCBI): domain Eukaryota; kingdom Metazoa; phylum Mollusca; class Bivalvia; order Venerida; family Veneridae; genus Mercenaria; species Mercenaria mercenaria. Next base: position 28,679,814 of record NC_069368.1, read on the forward strand.
ACAGCTGCTTAAATGTGTGTATGTGGTACCAGTAAATGTTATTCTTCAACAGCTGATTTGATGTGTGTATGTGGTATCAGTAAATGTTGTACTGCAACAGCTGCTTAGATGTGTATATATGATATCAGTAAATGCTGTACTTCAATGTACTTCAACAGCTGCTTAGATGTGTATATATGGTATCAGTAAATGTTGTACTTTAACAGCTGCTTAGATGTGTGTATGTGGTATCAGTAAATTTTGTACTTCAACAGCTGATTTGATGTGTGTATGTGGTATCAGTAAATGTTGTACTGCAACAGCTGCTTAGATGTGTATATATGATATCAGTAAATGCTGTACTTCAATGTACTTCAACAGCTGCTTATATGTGTATATATGGTATCAGTAAATGTTGTACTTCAACACTGCTTAGATGTGTGTATGTGGTATCAGTAAATGTTGTACTTCAACAGCTGCTTAGATGTGTGTATGTGGTATCAGTAAATTTTGTACTTCAACAGCTGCTTAGATGTGTGTATGCGGTATCAGTAAATGTTGTACTGCAACAGCTGCTTAGATGTGAGTATATGGTACCAGTTTATGTTGTACTGCAATAGTTGCTGAGCTGCGCTTATAAGGTATCAGTAGATGCTGTATTTCAACAGCTTCTGATCTTAATTAACTGCAACAGGGGTGTAGAACTTTCACTTGATACCATTCGAGAATACTTTTGACATTTGGCCTTTGCCTCCATTTTCAGACATTGTTTGTTAACCTAGTAGACCCGCAGTCAGCAAATTATGTATTTTCCGTTTGTGATTTCGGCATTCTCCGGTTTTTACCGGAAACAATATGTACGTCCAAAGAATGTCCCATTGACTGAAATGAAAACGTTATCATGTTATTACGGGTCCTCTACATTAACTATAAAGAAGGAACAAATTAGTATCCATCATTAGAAAACTACAATACTGTTACAAACTGACAATTATCCAAATACCAACAGACTTGATAAATCCTTATGATAATACAAACTTAACTACAAAAGAGAAATTTTTCAACTATTAGGGGTATTAATTGCTTAAGTGAAAAAACGCAGTAGGATTGTCAAGGTAGTAAAGTGTTTAATGTTTATACAGGTAAACCTATCAGTAAACCTAGGAAAGCCAATTATACCATTACTGATGGAAAAGATGGCTTGGCCACCAAAAGGATCTATGGGAACAATCTTCAGCGAATATTTATTTATCCGGTTCTTTCAGAGGTAAACAAGCGTCACACTTCATTAGAATGTTAGACATGTCTAATTGCTATTTTTGTCATTACAATAGAGGTTTTTGATGAAATAAACACATCAAGCATAGGTAACTTTATCAACAGGCAACATTGCTGTATAGATGTTACTTTAAATCTAAACGTGGGATAGTCATTTACACTGGGTTTGTAAAACAGCAGTGTTAAGTTTCTTTTTAAGTCTAAATTTTAGGTGGTTCTTGTTCAAATATATGTAAAAACATGTCGGTCGAACATGATATATTTGCTGTTAATACATAGTTTTTTTCCAAACATATTACATCTGTGGCATACGGTTGCTTCTCTTACAGGAATGGTGAGGAGGTACTGGCCGATTGCTAAATTCCAGGAACTGTTGATGCAAATGAACTTTTATGCAGTTCCTGATCCGAAACTGATCAAACCAGGTCTGAATTTGTTGAAAGCTCATTTTATTAACATTAAATATGATATATTAACAACGTTAAAATACGATTCATTGAATAAATGGTGGTGTTGTTGTTGTATTTAGTTAATGCAACTAAAATAATATATTACAAATTCAACTCTGTCTTTACAAGAGAAATGTGTGTTTTTGAGGTTGCAAGCACTTATTAGATTGTTGCCTTTACAACTTTAAAAATTATATTTCATACTTGCAAACAATTCGAACATTTAAGTCTTTAATCACTAAATGTTAAACAATTTTGTGTACTTAATCTGTAATAGGATGTTTTGTTCATTTTAAATTGAACTATTTGTTGTTGATTTCAAATTGAAATCTGAATATCTTAATAAAATATAACTTTATTATTATTATTCTTAGAGAGCATGTAGAAGAACTGATAGGGATTTGATATGATTTCTGAAGAACGTCTTTTGTTGTTCATAAATGTTCTAGGTAGGTTTAGCTGCCCGCTCCGCCGTAACCGCCCCCACTCCCCACAACTTTGAGATCGCTCATTCGCTAATGTTAAAGCACAGCCATCAAAATATTCAAAATACTTTACATAAATTAGGAAACTTAACATTTGGAGAATTTACACTATAGACAAAGAAAATGATAATAGCGATAGATTCATTGATATAATAGTTTCTTTATTTTCATCAGAATGAGCCAAGCACTGATGTTTCGCCACTGATCTTCCTGTCCTACCAGTGGGGGAAACAACCACAGGTTAAAGCATTGTATGAACGATTGGTTTCACTTGGTTACACCGTTTGGATGGACATCTTTCAGATGAGTGGGGGAGATTCTCTGTACGATAAAATAGATCGTGGAATGAGAGGATGTAAAGTTGTTGTGTCGTGTGTTACACCGAAGTACGCCCTGTCAGCAAATTGTAGACGAGAAGTGAGCCTGGCTGATGCGTTGAAGAGACCGATTATACCTCTGTTACTAGAACAAATGACGTGGCCCCCAGACGGTCCAATGAGCATGATTTTCACGGAACTGCTTTACATCAATGTCTACCGCGACGCAGACATTCAGACAAAATGGAATGGACCAAAAGTCGAAGAATTGATCGGAAAATTGAAGATATATATACCAGATAAAATGGACGAAGGGCCTAAACAGTCAATAGAGAACGGTACAGGTAAAAGCAATAAATCTTGAAAACCAGGATCTGACAAACCTAAAGCATTATCCGCGACTGCGAAAGCAAAAGAAAATGAAACAAGTAAACCAAAATCTGAAGCGAATTCAACTAGCAATCAGAGCAACCAAATAGCAGAAGACGTTAAAGGTCATCAGAGCAAAGAAAAAGAAGAAAGTAAGCAATCAGAAAAATCAGGATCAAGTAAACCAGAAGCATTGACCGGCACTGATAAAGCAAAAGAACAGGAGACAGCTAAACCGAAGTCTGAAAATGTCGAAAGTACTAAAACTGATAATAAACAAAAGGTGGAACCTAAGGAAATGGAAACCAAGGAAACGTCAAAATCATGCGTTTTACTGTAGGGTAACTATAGCAAATCCTGCTTTATCCATGATTTAAGTCAAGCCATTGATTGATCAGAAACAATAACCTTTTCTTGTTTGTTTGTTATAGAAAAACGTTACAAAGTAGCGAGATGTACTGTTAGGTGATTTCAAACTGAAATAGGCTTCAATTGTATATTATTTCAGTGCGTCCATGTTCAACCTGGACTTTGTATTTAAAGTCTTACGATTTTTAGCCGTAATAAATCAAAGAGCATTGCATTTTATGACGATAAAACCATCTGCCTGCGGTGAGATTCGAACCTGGGTCGCTCGCTCGGGGGCTAGTCCAATGCTCTAGCCTCTAAGCCAAACAGTGCCCTCCATGACACCGTTGTCAGAGATTGGCTTTAAATATGCAGGCTAGCGTAAGCGACAGTGACAGTAGAATAATAAAAATTTGATGCACAGCTCTCTGTCATTTTACGAATTAGGATATTTAACACACACTAATGTGCATTAATGACTTATTAATGGAAAGAAAGGCAGTCAAAAAATACGAAGGTTTTTTGAAATTATATAAAACATAAAATAATGTTTGCACTAATAAGTTGACATGTTTTACTAACACTTTTTAATTTATATTCTAATTTTTATTGATAACATTTCGGAAAGGGATTATAGCTTATTATTGAAACAATGTTTTGATTGTAACAAATAGTTTCTGTGGTGAGTAGTTCTAAGTACAAATACCTTTTCCATAAAGGTTAACATGTTTTCTTTACAATTTCGCTGAGATCTTATGCATTTATTTAATAGAAAATATAGTTACATCCGCCAATGTTGCAATTGCTGACAATTCTTCAACTCGTATAAAGGCATCGAAAATAAAGGAAGAACCCCGAAAGAACATCCGATTCGTTTGTTATATTAGTGTCATATGTACGCCTTACATGATTTAGACTGTAGACGGTTCTGTGATACTATTAAATTCAACTGATAGATATTTGCAATTTTATACATATTTTTTACTGTATCCCATTGACTTATTACATCAGAAAAGATACGCTTGTTTTTGCTTCATAATCTTAGAAATTGAATTATTAGAAATATTTATAAATCAAATGATTTATGACGTATACGCGCGAAGGGTTTAAGTTTCGGTTTCTTTTTCGAAGTAGCAACCAGTCGTTAAATGTTCCTCTTGACATTTTCAAAACAACTACTTTCAGATGTCGGTGTCTTGCCACCCATTTAGATTAATTTATCTGGAAAAAAAAACAAGCAGTTAAGCTCCTGTTCGTTTTTATTTTAACAGCATTTTACATTGTTTGGTTTACGAGGTTGTAAACTTTAGGAATTAAAACAAACAATAACCCTAATCCTAACCTTAACCTTTGATACGAGTATAGTAGTCGCAACTTGACCGCGATGGTTGACCTTAGGCTGATTATTCATATCGATTATTTCATTATAGTGATCAGGGGTGCTTAGGGTAGCCGTGTATATTTATATTGAATAAGTTTGTATACATTGCAGTATCAAAGTAAATATACTTACATTTGATCAGTTTAAACTTTCAGATACATTAATTTATATTTATATAAATTTATATTTCCTTTTCTCGTGCAGCTCGTGTTTTACGTACATTCCTTTTCAATAATAGGTTGTGCCTCATTATGTATTATAATGCAAAGGTCAACCATCGGGGTCAAGTTGCGTCCACTATACTTTAAACAACATTAAGATCTTATCTATAAATACAAAGTCTATACTAAAATTTTCTCTTAAGATATTATATGTTATAAGAGAAAACAACCTGGTGTGTACAGTTACACATTGAATTTCATTCTTTATTTCAATAATAGTCTCCAGCGTCAACACAAAGAGCGCAAAATAAAGTCATTAAAGATCATTAATCTGAACATCTGCTTGTGAATATCCAAGTGTAAAAAACAGTTTAAAAATGTTTCGGACAATTCTATCAGACACGTCTTTATAATCTATATGGAACGAATCGTTTTGAATCATTCATATTTCAAACGCCTGTAATACATTATTTCCCAAACAAATGACTACTAAAACTATAGTATACCTAAAAAAATCAGCAAAACAAGATACCCACATTTTTAGTAACTACATGTCTAATTGTTATAATTTGTTTCAGCATTTTTAATAAATATACGTTTATTTTGCGTGTTTATTTTAATTTTAAAGCTTCTTAAATAAGTACATGTACATAATAGGAACCTGTAATTTACATCAAACTAAAAGTTGTTCCAAGATAAAACGTACCGAAGTGTAGCATCCAATCAAACGCTAAAATGATATAATATTCATTAGTATGAAACCTGCAGTTGTTTATTCATCGCTATTAGTAAATTTACGCCAAATGCGCAATTATGCCATATACCTTTCTGGAAATTACAAGCCCGGGTAGGATAACATACGGTTCGATCAAAAAAAAAAAAAAAAAAAATGAAGGAAAGACCGCATCTTTCTAACATCAAAACTTGCAAGAGCATCCTAACAGTACTGTCAATTAAAAAAAGAGAAAGAAAAACATCCTCATAATAACACAGCTGAACAATTCAAAAATGCATTTCTAGCATAAGGTTACCTGTTATTGGCGTTTCAAAGGAGAGTAAATATGCGTTAACAAAGAAATTATCTGCTGTTAAGCATCGGTTTCATAATAATATTATGCGCATTGCATGCAGAAATTAAAACGTTTAAAGGCCCTATAACGCATGATTAAAACAACTAGAAAAGGAAAGGAACGATTGCCGGCAAATTTTAGATTTATTTTAGTTTATACATATTATGTGTTTGAAAAGCGGTAAATCTTGTTTGTTTTTGTCACGGGGGAGGAAGTGTTACACGAAGGACGGAGTTCTTCTGATAGCGTGTCGTGTTTTTTTTTCTGAAAACTATTATGGAGTTCCTGGAAAACGTTACAGAGTTCTACTGATATCTGTATGACAAAACAAGGACTCGGTCGACAAAATGGTAATTAATTATCTTTAGAAAGAGAGAATGGGGTGTAAAACTAAAGTTTGATGATCAAGGTTGCCTAATGTTTTGTGTTGTGCCGCGTTTGCAGCGTCTGCAGAATTCCTCAGACTCGGGCACAAAAAAAGATCCTGTAGATGTTATAGCACGAAATATCATGTGTTACCCCTACAAGCAAGTAACTGGATTTTGGAAAAACACTGGATCTGAAGACAAGCGATAGAGGGTCACGTTCTTATCGCCAATCAACATCTTGAAAGGGAAAGTAGAATAAATAGAAAATCTATATTCAACCTGGGATTACAGTTTTCCGTATGTTACGATATACACGGTGTATACCCATATCAGATCCCTCTCTATAGCAAATGAGAAAACGGATCCCTCTCTGTTCGCGCACATGACACTCTCTGTGCTAAACAATGAACTCCAACGTCACTCAACTCGGAAAATCAATTTTTTTGTTCTAAACACATTTTTGTTGGGGCATAAAAACGTTATGTCCCACGGAATGGCGTAGCTATATACCATTGCTTTTTTATTGTTATATTTGTTTTATCAGTTGACACAAGTCCAAACGAAGATGGAATATAGCCGGAGGTACTGGCTTGGATTAACATCGTGCAATGTTTATGAAACTTATACACGACTTTCCTTCAATATAGCAAAATGTCTAGTATCTGAGATGTGAAGCCGTTGATCCTATCTTATTTGTAAATACACAATATGTGATATTTTCATCATATTTCTTTAAAAACGCTCTACTTTCGATTTCTTTAATGCACGGGATCCCTCTCAGTCGGCTCAATTTTGCCTCACAGGATCCCTCTTAACTCTCTACACACGTCACGGGAACCCTCTCGGACACAATTATTTTTCTATCGGCACAGGTGCCCTCTCAATTTAACTTTAATGTTAGAGTTATGAAATGGTGTTCGTATTTATAAGCAAACAATAATTATAGGTTGTTAGCTATACACAAGTTTTGCAGCGAAAATAGATAGTACGACTTTAGGAGCGCAATATTCTTCCGCTAAAGAACGATCGAGTGCATATTTACAGATGCAAAGATGATGATAACATTTTTTTTTGCATACGCATATAATGTAACGTAACTGCACTATATTTTTTTCAGTAGGCTGAATAAGATTGACAATACTGAACTAAATAAAACAAAGTTAATGCCACGACACACATTCAATTACGCCACGCATCCGATATGTAAGTCAAGCGTCGGTGTATGTACCGATGTTTTCGGTACAGTCTTGTGTGCCCGGGCGAACGGGGTTTGTTTTGATAAGCACAGATGTGTCGCTACCCTTTTCAGACTAGCTATGCATGAATGGCCCCTCTTTTATCAAATCAAATTATACAAATTCGCGTTTAAAGTTATTTGTGTATCACTATGATATCTACAGAAAAGCATTAGTGCCAGGTACGTTTTTTTATTAACTCGAAATTTCGAATTTACCATCTTGCCCTTTTATCAGCAAAATTTTAACGTCCGTCCGTCAGTCAAAGGCCAAAAATGTAATGGACGACTTTTGACTCTTCAAAGTGGAATCATCTGTATACACATCCATATATTGTATACATACTACAATACATCAATGTATGACCTACTATAGCATCTAAAGCTACTCCAGATTTCAAACTGTATCCAGGATAAATACTCTCATTTACATGTATAATATATTCATGTGTTAAGGGCTCGAACTAGGTCGAAAATCTTCCAGACATGGTCAAAATAGTGAACTATTCTAAGTTTGAATACTTCCCAGTCACCTTTTATGACCTCTCCTCAAAATCAAGTTCTGTCAAGGTACCCACTATTACACTTTCATTTAGGTATGTCTATATTTCATTGACATATGGGCTCAAACTAGGTCGGAAACCTTCCAGACTTAAGCATGATTTAGGCACCTGAGGTCTTCCTCCAACATTAAAGCTGAGAAGTCGCCTGTGTCGGTGCGACGTTACACCCAACAAAATCAATAAATAAAGAAACATTGTTTAAATAGAGATATTTTCTATGAGCAAACGCTGCCATATCACCCTGTAGGGCTACCCAATGACTACACTAGGTACCTAATCTTTGCCAGGACCTATACATCAACGTAAACAACTGTAGTTAGTAACTCGAAATTTCAAGATAAGTAACTCGCAATTTCGAGATAGTAACTAGAAATTTCGACTTAGTAATTCGAAGTCTTAACAGAGTAACTCGATATTTCGACTTAGTAACTCGAAATTTCAACTTGATAACTCGAAATTTCGAGTTAGTAACTAGAGTTAATAAATGACATACACTTGGCACTAATGCTCTTCCGTAGGTATCAGTAAATTTAATAATAAAATCTAAATATGAACGTTATATGAAATTGCTGATTTATTTTCAATCTAAAAGCATATTGAGGGAAATAAAAACAACATGATCTATACCCTTAGAAACAGATGTTGTTTTCAATAAGAATACTCAAAATTCTAACACTGAAGTTGAGGGTGCCGGTTCCGATAGAAAATTTTGTCGAAGAGGGTTCGAGTGCCGGGTGCAGATAGTCAAAAGGGATCCTGTGAGGCAAAATTGCACCGACTGAGAGGGATCCCGTGCATCAACGAAATCGAAAATAGGGCGTTTTAAGGAAACATGATGAAAATATCCACATAAAGTGTGTTTACAAGTAAGATGGGATCAACGACTTCACATCTAAGGTACCAGATATTTGCTATATTTAAGAAAGTTGTATATAAGTTTCATAAACATCGCACGATGTTCATCCAAGCCAATACCTTCCGTCTACATTAAATCTTCGTTTGGACTTGTGTGAACTGATAAAACAAATGTAACGATAAAAAGCAATGGTATATAGCTACGTCATTCCATGTGCCATATGTTTTTATGCACAAAAATGTGTTTAGGACAAAAAAATGATTTTCCGAGTTGACTGACGTTGGGGTTCATTGTTTAGCACAGAGAGTGTCCTGTGCGCGAACAGACAGGGATCCGTTTTTTCTTATTTTCCACAGAGAGGGATCCGATGTGGGTATACACCGTGGATATATGTTACTTTATAATTAATATGGCTGCACCCTGGTGTATGTCTTTAAGAAAAAATAAAAAAGTAATGAAAAAAGATTATATGTTAGTTAAACACATTAGAATTAGTTATTTTTCGATTTTTTTCCCATTCAAAATTTAAAAGCGTTATTTTTTACGAGATGTCGAAGGTAAACTTCCTAACGTATGATGATACATATTTAATCAGTACATATTCCTCCGTGGTGTATTGGTCAGGATCGCCTGGCAGTTTTTATTGCCGCGGCGGCCCGGGTTCGATTCCCGTCTGGGGCATGATTTTTCTTGATTTAGCATTTTTAAGATAGTATAAAAAAAAGCTCATGTTATGAAACGCGGACTGGACGGAAATGGTCTGCAAGCCAGGCAGTTAGCCAAGCCGAACGTAGACTCCAGCATAAGGATATAGTCGGAACTACTGTTGTTGGTCGTCAAGGACTCGGTATCATCAAAAGCCAGAGATGGGGCTCAGTGGACAGCACCACAAGGAGGCAGATGATACAGAACGAAGTACGCTTGGCACAGGAGGAAGAAAGAAGGACAAGAGCAGTTTCCATGGGTACCCAAGGTACTTGGACGAAGTGGTGTACTACTGACAGAAAACGGACATGGGCAAAAATCTGGCGATACGAACCAGTCAGACTCAATTTCTTGCTAAGATCAGTTTATGACCTGCTTCCGTCACCTTCGAACTTACACCGATGTGCGACAAGGTAGGAACCATGGAGCATGTGCTTTCAGCCTGCTCCACATCGCTTACCCAAGGCAAATACAGGTGGAGACATGACTGCGTACTTGGAGAACTTGCAGACACCTTGGAACGTGAGAGAACCAGGAAGAGGGCAAAGCAGAAGCCACAGATGATACAATTTGTCAAGGAAGGTCAGACTGCATCAAAGAAGAAAAGCAGCAACAACATCCCTCCTTGATGAATCAGACAAGTGGGAAATGGCAGTTGACCTCAGAGGAAAATTGATCTTCCCTGACATCGTACAGACTAATCTGAGACCAGACATTGTCATCTGGTGCAGGAAAGTCAAACGTCTGGCGATGATAGAGTTAACAGTTCCTGGGTAAATTCGCTGGGAAGAGGCTTATGAGCATAAGCGGGCCAAGTACGCAGAGGTCCAAGAGCAATGCAGAGAGCGAGGATGGAGGACATGGCTCTTTCCTGTTGAAATTGGGCCGAGAGGCTTACCAGCACAGTCCTTGTGGAGAAGGTTCAGCGTCATGGGCATCACAGGAGGAGAGAGGAAGAAGGCCATTGGAAGGCTTAGTCTCGCTGCTGAAAGGGCATCCAGCTGGCTGTGGCTCAAGAGAGAGGAGAAGAGCTGGAAGCCAACCACTGACTCGTAGTGCCTGATCAACACTACGGACCCGCCGCCTAGAGAGTGTCCTGGGATTAAAGGGTCGAAACACTTGACGACGGGCGGTTCCTGGCTGATGATGTCAGTGTCTAAAGCGGTACAGAACCGTATTAAACACACACTTAGAAATCCGGTTATACAGAAAGGTTAATTTGAATGAGTTGCCATCAGATCTAAATTTTAGGTAAATCGAGTACTTTAGTCACTTTGAAAAAAAGAAAAACAAAAATAAAAAGCAAACAAAACGTTGACATAACTTTTACATGTCTTTCGCAAGAATGGAACGACCTAGTGCCGAAACTATGAACAACGTTATAACAGTTTATATACTGTCATTTATTTTGTTAGTCTTTGCTTTCTGCCAGAGGTTTGGTATTTGTTCAACACCTTTTTCGAAGGTATCTAAGCAAGTACAGTTACCATATATTAAGCAAACATCGTTACCATTCAATTACTTATCTTCTGAACAAACTGTTTTCTGTGCAGCAGTTGATGTTTTCTGTGTATTTACGACTCTGCTACAGTACCGTTTTCTGTGTAATAACTACATAAACCATTTATCCGTGCAACAATAACGTTTTCTAACATCTTAAAAATGACTGCTTCTTTGAAAAGAACTTACTAAATTTTTTCGTGAATAGAGTTTTCATGTTTATGTTGTCGCTTTAGTTAACCTTTGATGATTCTAAATTGACTAAGTCGTGTCAAAAGCTAATCAACATTATACTGTTCTTTAACATGAAGTACACTATGTATATGTTTTCTTCATGAAGATATCATGAGTTTGAGTACGTACCAATATAGGCTTACGGTCACGCAAATTAGTTATGCACAAACTATGTTTAAATGTAGGGATGAAACACCGGGCTCGGGTACCAACGACTCCCTCGGGATTCTGAAGATTTTATAACACAGAAAGACCAGGCGTTAACGCTGTTCTAGCATTCAACGTGTAAAATACAAGTAAATAAATATATTGTCCCTCAACGTTATTAAATTTCCATGAAAAGCGCTGTAAAGTCTTCGTTGTTTCTTCACGTTGACGTCATTTTCATTTGAATTATCCGTTACTTGGCCGTAATACGTTTACGCTTTGCCACGGAAGGCGCATATATAAAAAAGGTGTTATTACAGCACGTAAACGCGAGAATCTCTCTGTTAACACACGTTTTCTTTCCTGTTTAAACACACAGAAAGGGACAATAACAGCAGTTTCATGCTAGAAGTTGTCGGAAAAGCCGATTATGTCTTATCGGTAATTCAGGGTTTACTTCATGGTAAATAAGGGTTTTATTTATAGTCAATTCGATTCAAAAGAAGTTCAACTATTTTGTCACGGATAATGGTTTCACTACCCGATTCCCATTTTCTCCATAATAACATAAACGTGTTATCGTACAATACCGTGCGTGCGAGTATAGGTATCGCACAGTAATAAGGCGCTTTGAAATGTAAACAAAGAAAACAATAGAAAAAATTGAAATCAATACTCTATGTTCACGCTGCAGATAGTAAGTCCTCGTTGGCTGAGCGGTTTTTGTATCCGACGTATACTTTTTCGTCGAGAATATGTTTTTAACAATTTATTCTGTACGCATAGTTCTTGTCAGTTATGTCTTATTGGCATTATCTCAGTTGAAGTCTAGGACAGTAGACTAATATCTGGCCAGAGTTGAATACCAAGCTTGTTCTGAGATTGGTATTCAAATTACCTAAGAAAGTATCAAGCCAGAGGTGAACACTCAGCAAGCTCAGAGTTGAACATTCACGACACATAAGAATTATTGATACACAGCCACATATAAAAGACGAATATCCAGCCAGAGGTGAATACTCAGCTAGCTCCGAGTTGGGTGTTCAAATATATAAGGCGAATATCCAGCCGGAGGTGAGTATCCAGGTAGCTCTGAGTTGGGTATTCAAATATATAAGACGAATATCCAGTCATAGGTGAATATCTTAATAGGTCTGAGTTGGGTATTCAAATGATCAAAAAATGATACAGAGGCTACCGGGACGGTGTTATTTCCCTCGGCACCTGTCCCTGGAGGTCTGCGAGTGTTCCTGAAAGTGTCGCAGACCGTTTTAAACGATTTAGAAAGGAACGGGAAATATCTTCTAAGTTAGTGTTATCTTTCCTGGCACAGATTCCTGAAAGTCTGCGAGTCATCCTGAAAGTATTTTAGACCGTTCTGAAGGGTTTGTAAGGTCACAGGGATTGTTTTCTCCCTTGGCACCGATTCCGGAAAGTCTGCGAGTCCTCAATAAAGTATCACAGACCATTTTTAATAATTAAAAAAAAGACTATTGGAACGACGTTTTCTCCATTGGCATCGGTTCCTGAAAGTCTGCTAGTCCTCCTGAGAGTGTCACAGACAGTTCTTAATGGGTTTGAATGATACAGAGGCTACACCGTGTTTCTCAAAGTATCGTATACGGTTTGTAACTATTTAAAACGAACCAGGAACTACTTGGTTAGTGTCATCTCTCTTGGCATCGATTCTTGAAAACCTACGAGCCCTCCTGAAAGGGTCGCAGACCGTTTTAAATGGATAAAAATGAATCAATGATTATAGGCACGATGTAAACTCTCTCTTGGCACCGGTTTCTGAAAGTCTACGAGTCCTCCTGAAAGTGCCACAGACCGTTCTTAATGGGTTGGAATGTTACTGTGGCTACTGAGACGGTGTAAATACTGGTCCAAAATTAATAGAGGCTATCTGCTCTGCATTTCTAATCACCCTATGAATAAAATCTATTAAAAGATCTCTTGGAAGCATGGAATGCAGCCGAGCAGAATAATATCACACTCGGTTTGATTGAGTCTGTTCATGAGAGGTAATGGAAAGTGCAACACTTCTCACGCCCAATAGTATTAATCGGAACTCTATTACAATCTGTGTCAAGAGATTGTTCTGAAATTATTCATCAAAAATGGTTTACATATTTAGGCTCCTGCCACTTTGCCCTTTAATGGAGTCACCCAAAATACAATAGAGTTAGTTGTTAAAACCTTTGTCAAGAACTCGCTAGTAACAACTTGCTTAAGGGATTGCTATCATTTCTACAGGTGGTCACAATCAACAGACACAGGGATTAATACTTGCGGTATTATGTGCATATTTAGGCACTAATCAAATATTCAACGTTAGTTTGTTGATATTTACAGTATCATCAATCTATATCAATAATCATTGATAACTGTAAATCCCCCTTTCATATTTTAAGATACTTTAAAACAGATCTATATCTAAAACATTGTTATATGAAATTGGGTTCCTGTTTATATTTTAACATACTACTTTTAATATGAATACACAATTCAGAGCTAGCTGAGCATTCAAGCCTGGCAGTGTATTCAGTTTTCTTATAAGTTATCTAAAAAAACTAAAAACATATATCTATATATATAACTAGTTGGGTATTCACCTCTGGGTTGATATTAGTCTTAGGTTAAATGAGCACACAATTAAAAGCTAGCTTGATATTTACCTCTGGTTTGATATTTGTCTTTTTATTTGAATACCCGACTCAAAGCTAGCTGGGTATTCAATACTGGCTGGCTGTGTATTCAGTTTTCTTATATGTCGTGAATATCCAACTCAGAGCTAGCTGAGTATTCACCTCTGGCTAGATATTCGTCTTAGGTAATTTGGATACCCAACTCAGAGCTAGCAGGGTATTTATCTCCGGGTTGATATTCGTCTTAGGTAATTTGAATACCCGACTTGGAGCTAGCTTGATATTGACCTCTGGCTGGATATTCATCTTTTTATTTGACTATCTAACTCAAAGCTAGCTGTCTGTCCTAGCTGTGTATTGAGTTATCTAGTGTGTCGTGAATATTCAACTCAAAGATAGCTGTGTATTCGCCTCTGGCTTGATATTCCTCACAGGTAATTTGAATACACAACTCAGAGATAGGTGGGTATTTAATCCTATCTGTTTCCTTATGTGTCATGAATAACCGACTCAGAGCTATTGATATCTTGCTGGATATTTGTCTTTTATATTTTAATACCCAGATGAGAGCTAGCTGGGTATTCAATCCTGGCTGTATATTCAGACTTCTTCTGTATCGTGAATATTCAACTCAGAGCTCTATCTGTGTCTTAATCTCTGGCTGGATATCCGTTTAATTAATTTGGATACCCAAGTCAGAGCCGGCTGGGTATTTACCTCTGGCTGGATGTTCGGCTTTTATATTTGAATACCCAATTCAGTTGTAGCTGGATCTGCACCTCAGAGCTAGCTGGGTAGATATTCGTCTTAGGTAATTTGAATACCCAACTCAGAACAAGGTGGGTATTAACCTCTGACAGAATATATGGATACCCAACTCAGAGCGAGCTTAATATTCACCTCTGGCTGGATATTCGTCTTTTATATTTGAATATCCAACTCAGTGCTAGCTGGATATTCACCTCTGGCCTGGCTGAATATTCGTCTTTTATATTTGAATACCCAACTAAGTGGTAACGGGATATTCACCTCTCGTTGGATATTCGTCTTTTATGTTTGAATACCCATCTCAGAGCTAGCTGGGTATTCACCTAGTTTTCAAACAATGTTTTGCACACAAACAACTCGAATATCACAATAAGACTGGCATTGTATTTCCTCTTCTTGTATCAGTTGAAAGCTAAATAATTGACTTTCTCGACAATAAATAGCCGACACCTGAACACTGAAAAAAGAAAAAGCAGTTAAAAGTGATATTACATTTTCCAAATCTAACAAATAAAATTTTACACGCAGTAATTGGGTGTATTGTTCAATGTCGGTTTATTGACAGAGTATATAGGCAATTAATTAGTCGTGTTAGAATAATGTTATGGACAATGCGGTTTGATATGCAATATAACACGATACATAATTACGCTAAACAAAGAACCGATAAAAGAAAATATCAAGCATAAAGAAACTAACTAAAACAGAAATAAAAAGATAAATAGATAAAAACAAGTATATGAAACAAAGGCTCGAACAATGGGTGTAATGAAATATGACAAGTTAACAATTATATTTATATTAGAATTTAAATTGCGTTAACATTGGGAAACCATAAGAATGATAATGAAGAAACGAACAGTTTAGTGACAACTTGAAGGAGAGTGAACAGTGCTAAAACTATTCTGGAGTTCATCATATACCATTTAAGGCAACATTAAAACATTATTCCGCTAAACAAAAGTTCTTAATTTCAAAATGGCGGATATGTCGGGAGGTAAGTAATTAACAGTGCAAATAATTTTGCTTTAAATAGTTTTAATATTTTAATTATTTTCTATTATTATTTTCATATACAATGTACCGCTAATTTGAAGGCCGTAACATGTATTAGGCTGCTGCAATATACCATTTAATTGCTAGTAATAAAATGAATAAAATCCTGTAAAATGCTCTCATACACCATAAAAAGCTGGAAGTAACTGGTGCTGGCTGCTATATGTAGAGGAGACAACCGATTTATGAATATATTATTTGAAATCCACGAAGATCATATTGAGTAAGTGAGCCAGTCACGTGAGAGATCAGACGAAGGTAACAAATCAGGATTAAGAGTACTACTAGTCCGGTGTAATGGGTGGAAAGGGCACGTAACTGCCTCAGTTTCATAGAATTTTAATAATTCTTCAATTAATTTTGAATACTGTATTCATTCCACTTCATCCATATTGTATAACTGAGCCAGTCGCGTAGGAAGTTTACAGACTACGGAAGCTAGTGAGGAGTGAAACTGAATATATAGTTACAATAACGAAATTAATATTAACGCGCTTTAGATATCTATAGCAACGTTTTATTTAGAGCACTTTAGAGGAAAAATAGAATAAGCGTCGACAGTTACCAAGTGATACTGGTATAGTATTTGCTTTAATACCTGTAATATGTCATTAGTTACATTTGATTATCCGCCAGGATGACCTCAGCAAATGAACTGTCATTAGTCATAGGTTTGTTATGAAACTACCTGAATGTACGCTGCAGTTTCTAAAACAGTGCCGTCACCGGTTTCGAAAAAGTAGTCCGAAGGCGTCCCGCGAGTGCCGAAGGCAGGAGGTGGTGGAATGGGGGTCGAAGAGTAGGAGAATTTCCCCCACCCCTCTCTTAAGGGAGGTTTGGTATTGTAATTGTAAACTGAATTTCAGTGATAATGACACTATAATAGATTTTGACCCTTGTTCGATTCTCTAAACCCCAAATACCTACCTATACCATATATGATCATGTTTGTAGATGTCTTTGTTTTACGTTTAATAATTACATTTAGGCTGCTTACAAGTCCATATGATTCCATCAAAGCTCAGGGCAGTTATCGAAAAATGACCAAACTTGTTATATGCGGTAAGGTGCTGGCTAACACTAAGCTCGCCCGAACCGAGAAGCCTTGAGAATTGCTCAAATTATGTCGTTACGCTTAGCGAAGATAGTGCTGGAATATTCAGGACTGCTATGAAAAGTTAATATTTTGAGAATATAACCGGACTTCGACCCATGACCTTGGCCCCTAGCCGACAGAGTTTGAACCCGACTTAGCCTGTTTTCTCTAGGAATTGCTTGTTGTTTTTTTTGTAACAAGGTATCATTTAACAAAAGCGGACATCAGGTTATAAAGATATGACTTCTCAGATATGATCCACTTCTCTATGTAATATATGAAGAAGTATGTATATTTTCACGAAAAATGGTACATTTACATGAACATCAATTTAAAGCATATTATAATCAACAGTTTATCATTCTTTTTCTAAATAACCTATATTTGAACGCAACAAAATGACTGCGTGTTAATAAAAAGTCATTATTTATTAGTTACTGTAAGCGTTGAAAGAAAGTGTTAAAAGATATAATGGCTAGGTGGGTGAAAGACTCGTTAAGGATTTCTGGAATTGATGCAAATATTTTCAAACCTCATAGTTATAGATAAGCATTGGTCTCTGATGTGAATAAAAGGCGGTTACCAATAGCAACGAATCTAAAAACGGCAGGATGGTCTAAGTATTGTACATTCATTTCCATGGCCGGACCACTTTTTTGGCCGAGCATTATATTGGTCGTTATCGGCCGTACTTTTTTTTGCATCAAATTTCATATGTTTGCCTTAATAAAATGTATCGAAATATACCCTTGTTAATGTTATTATCCGCAACGTGCGGTATCTGTCATGACAGTCCGAAGGTGCGAAAACAACTTCAGCACACTTCGTGTCAAACGTACTATCGACCCTGCTTTATGGTCTGACTAGCATGGGAACCATCTGCTTTAGTCGCAAAATGGCGGACAGGGTTTTGAACACTAAGTGTCACTTACTGCTTTACTTTCACTTTCACTTGGTCTGGCTAGAGGTTTAAATTAAAGCTGGTTTCTGCATGAATTTTATAGTGGGTGTATTTTTGATTTTTTGATAGAAAAGCACGGAAAGGAGGTTCTATTTGGTAAAATGAAACACAATTTTAGTATGAGTAGTACTTCCAGGTCACAGCAGTGTGATTTTGATGTGATTTTGTAGTCAGTAAATGTGACAAGAGAAATCTCTCTTAAAAATACACGACCCATCTTTTCGCTTTATTTTATGTCAGTTTAATCATAACTCTTCAGCATAAAGGAAAGATTTGTTCTCTAAAATGGGTCTAATTATGTTTGGTAGCACATTAAAAATCTCTGTTTTACAAAGAATATATATGCAATACTATTTATGCTAGTTTGACCTTATTAGAGTAATAATAAACGATTATCTGAGGGATCTTTAATCCGGTATGATTTAAAGGACGATTTTTTATAATCTATAAATATCTTTCAAATAAAAAATAAAAGTGTTGTATGTTTAAAAAATGGAAACAATTCTGTTTTCTTTTCGAGGCGTAATAAAACTACGAAAGCTAATTTCTTATTAGTATTTGGACTTATCACAAATTAGTACTATAGATCAAATAAAATGACGACATACATCTCAACTTTCAAAATTTAGAAACTCCGCTTCTATCTATTCTAAATCATAGAACGTCTGACACTGTATGCTCAACTTATTGCTTAACTCATTGCTTCGAAAAGGACATGCTGTACCTCCAATTCCAAATCAACGAAAGACATTGAAATTTTCGCAACGCACATTTGGTCAGAAAAAAAACATGAGCTCAGTTAGAAATGTAAGTCTGCATAACAGCAGCCCTTATCTGCAGTACTAATCAATCATATGAACAAGAAGTTTAGTGGTGTCTTTTTGTGATTTCATTGATTTATAAAGGTCCTTTAGAATCATCAAAATTAGTGAGGGGCATCATTTATAACTGTGTAAAACTTAATCGTTGCATTAAGTTGATGAGACTCATAAAGGATGTTACAACATGGTCTTAATCTGTAGCCAGGTCCCGTTATCTAGTCGACCATGTATAAAAGTGGCACAATGTTAGATCAGGAGGGATCCAGCTAGGTTGCCCTGACCTCTAAGGCTACCACGGGGACTTTAACATGGTTTAAATCAATAGCAGGTACGTACATGAAAATATATAATATAGGTATATAATTTTGGCATAGGAGCTCGAACCCGGTTGAAAACCTCTTAGATATTGTCAAAATAGGAACTTACATGTCCCGCCCCGACCCATATGGCTATCAAAGATACTCGAAGATGGTCTCAACTGATAGCCAGGACGGCCCATATCTACACGATTGTGTATAATACGGGTATATATTCTGGTCATAAAGGCTCAAATTTTATCGAAAACACCTCTCACACATACTCAAAATAGTCATATTATCTAAAGTCGAACATCACCCAGTTGTACGACATGTCCTATCCACTTAGGCTATCCTTGGCACGCAAACATAGTCTCAGTCAATATGCAAGACCGATACCTACAGAATCATATAGAACACTGGTATATATCGTGGTCTTAGTGGTTCAGACCAGGACTTCAGCCTATCAGACATTGTCATAATTTTCATATTTCCTAAGTTTGAACACTACGTGATGACCGTATATGACCTGCCGTGACCTTGCTGGTGTGTCAGATATTCGAACTTTCTGTCAACAGCCAAGTCTCACACATATATGACTATGTATGATAAAGGTATATTTCTTTCGCATAGAGGCTCGAACCCGGTCGAAAACCTCTTAGACATGGTCAAAATACGATGTTAGAAAACCAGATGGTGTCCTTATACTACCCGCCCGACCCTACTGCTATCCGAATTACTCGAATATGGCTTCAATAGATAGCCAGGACCCATACCTATATGAACGTATAATACGGGTATATGTGTTTTTGTGATATAGGCTCGGACTTTATCGAAAACGTTTTCAACGTGGTCAAAATAAGCAGATTTTCAAAATTCAAACACTAACTGTTGACCTTATATTTTCAACGGTGTAGCAGAAAATTTCATCCACGGTGCTATAGTATGAAATAATCCTTATCACTGGGCGAAAGTGCGACAATGAAACAATGCGGGGTTTTACTTGTTATTTTCTTTAAGCGGAGTTTCAATTCCCCAATACGTGAATTAAAAAAGACTTGCGAAATTTAAGACGATAATTACCAACTCAAATGTAGATATGTTTTTGGACAGGACGACAACGCAATAATTATCGTAAGGTCGCGTATTGGTGAAAGATAAAAAGGTAAATAAAATAACTAAAGCGGAAATAAATAGATAAAACAAGTATAAAACGAAAAGCGGTAACAAAGGCTCAAACAATTAGTGCAATGAAATATGACGCTTTAACAATTATACCAATATTAGAATTTAGATTGTTTGATGACAATATTGGGAAAGCATGTGATTAATCTACTTTTGAAATCTTTTAAAAGGAAATATTGTTTAGTGACAACTTTCAAAAGAGTGGACAGTGCTCAGACTATTCTGGAGTTCATCATATACTATTTAAGGCAACTTTTGATGGCAGTAACTGTTAAGTGTTACCAATAACATATATAAAATTTAATAAAATGGTCTCATAATCCATTAAACCTGTAGAAGTACCTGGTAAACTGTAGAAGTAACTAGTGAACTGTAGAAGTAACTGGTAAATTTTAAAGTAACTGGTAAACTGTAGAAGTAACTGGTAAACTGTTCTTAGCAACATGTAAATGCTGACAGCTACATGTATAGAAGACAAGTTAACGTTCTTATAACCGTTTAATAATTAAACTATCTGAACCTTATTGAAGAATGATTAAAACGTAAACAAAATCGCAGTATGGCGCAGATTTCAAAAGATGGTTGTGTTGTTGATTTTTCTGTTTTTTTTTTTTGTTTGTTTGTTTGTTTGTTGTTGTTTTCTTTTTTTTTTTTTGATGAACGAAATATCAGTTCCTTTTCAGCAAATTTAAAACAATGTACTAGAATATTTGTCAAAACTTTAACACCAGGGATTAAAATATAGTGCAAATAATACTGATTACTTATCAATTAATTCATTCTGTAATGTTGGATCAAGTAACTGTATCAGCAACCACATCCTTATGAGAAGATTTATGAGAGGAATATTTCTTTTAAGGTCTGCCTTGCCAAGAAATTGTGTAACATGAGATGTAAATAAGGTTTTAAGATATTTGTCAATACACGTGTTACTGATGATAGTAGTGTACAATATTAGAAACAAAGACAATTAATTCATCAGAGAGAGTTGTTTTAAAAAACTAAGTAATGTAGAGTCACACTGCAGCTTTTTCTCACTACCCTCTGTCATTTTTTTTTGCTTTACAATGTGTTTGTGTGGTAACTACACGTAGAACGTGTGTAATGGATTTACCAGGCTTGGAATACTTTTTACAATGTTTGTAATGCAAGAACATGGTGAGCTTAACAAATGATTTTTATCGCTGGTAAACTAGTGTAAGCTGCCGAGAGATGGTTTTGCCACATATTGTTCAAATGCCATTTCATCTTCTGTATGCTCGTGTATACATATGATTATAAGCTATACTTTAAATGGTAATTGCACAGAATAATAAGCAAGATCTATGATGTAAACCTATTTATTTTTTACTTAAAATTGTGTTATAATCAGGTTGGCACAACACAATAGACCCCGTTTTATGTAAAACATGAACACCTAAATCCTAATGTTTCTGTTTTACATTAAATAACATATTTTCAAACTCAGGTTTCAACACTTTATTATTTCGTTAATATTTTATTTATATTATGTCTTCTTCCAATCGAGTATGTTTTGAAAATTTAATATTGACCGAATAAAGTTATTTTGGTGGCCATATTGTGATCTTTTGGTTTGGTATTGCCTGCTTTGTTACAATTTGTACACAGGCTTTTTGTAAATATTGTTACAAGCTATAAAGTGTAACAACGGCCTCCTGGTAAAGCATCACAAGTTTAGATGCGTCTTTGGTAAAACTACAGTTTTCACTAACATACAGCCCTTTTTAGCGCAAACCTTAATTTATGATGTCTTTACTTCAGGCATATTGGCGACTTCATCATTGAGAATGGGAAGTGTGATTGGACCTTCCAAGCAGGGACCGTTTGGAAGGGTTGGACCATTCGTCCGGGTTAAAGAAACTGGACAGCTATGCTTTTTCATATTACAACATATTTTAGATTATAACAAGGAAGGAACGGCAGATATTGGCAACAAAATATATCATCTCAGCGGCCGTCATGGTTCATACGTCTGCGGGACCGTTATTGGAACAGATATAATTGGAACAGATAGGCTAAGCATTATAAGAGGCAACACACATACCGCACTTGTTAGTACAAATCTAGAATGTGTTTCAAAGAACATTGACCAGATTTATCCTAAGATATTCAATTTTCATGGTAAGTTTATGTTCCTTTCATTTTTACCGCAACCTTCTTCAAAACATTAAACGAAACAAATGAGTTTTCGACTATGACACATGAAAACAGCAAATATTTTGGCTACAAATCCCTATTTTTTCATCTTTCAAACTTTTTGATAGCATACAAACTCACAAAACTATAAAAGAAATGTTTCCAGATCTTTTGAATGTTGTTGTGAAATCTTCCTCATTCAAACATCGTAACATAAGCTTTGAGATCAAATTTTGTAACGGTATTATGGCATACTGTTAATTTAACAGTATTGATTTAGTTTAAACATGAATTGTAAATTCAGAATTACAACAAATAGGCAATTTATCAAATATTACAGCAAGGACACTTACAAAGGCAGATATAAATGTACATGCAACAAATCAAATTTACTGTGTCTATTGTTGTGTCGTTGTAATGTATTTTTTGCAAGGTAAGGAAACACTGGCAAACCTATTATAGCAGTTTTCAGTCAAAAATATTTTGTTGGGTTTACAGTTACAATGAAACAGTTTTTTGGTCGTATGGCGACTTTTCAGCTTTTGATCATGAAGGAAGGTCCGAGGTGCCCTTCCATGCATTGTTTCAGGCACAGTAGGGTACCTTGATAGAACCACCGACCTACTGTAGTCAAGATGGATGAATTAGTTCGCCTGGAGCGATGTTAAAGCAGTTGAATGTTGACAGTTCTTCATCTTAAAATAAAACGTTGACTCGACCCTACCTTGCTAAATGTACATGCCCTCCGTTTTTTAGCCAAAACTTTGTTTATTGTCTTTATTTACAAATTGCAATTTTTAAAGAGCGGAAATATTTTGAAAATCTTCTTTTTCACAAATAAGTGAAGTCAATATATTAATTAATTACAGTTAGTTGTTTCCCTTAGATTTAAATACAAATATCAATTTGTCTTAAGTTGCAATGGCGGACTAATAAGAAAAATCTTTAAATCACTGAAAATATAGATTTCATATTTTCACAGTGTGAGTGATGAGATACGTAAATATCTAACTGATAGAATGCAGTATTTCATTAGTTAACATAAAACAAATAAAATATACAAGTTTTACTGTTCTAGAACTATAATATCATATTCATAACTTCGAATGAACTGTACTTGTGATTCTTTCATTGGGTCCACTGATTTGTAAGGCATACTACAA
The DNA here is from genome assembly GCF_021730395.1 of Mercenaria mercenaria. Lineage (NCBI taxonomy): Eukaryota > Metazoa > Mollusca > Bivalvia > Venerida > Veneridae > Mercenaria > Mercenaria mercenaria. The sequence continues at coordinate 28,703,409 of NC_069368.1, forward strand.
TGACACAAGTGATTGAGTATTGCAGTAGCAATATAGAAGTTCCCTATCGGTGACAAACAATTTTACTTGACCTTGACCTTAGTAACATTGACATTTGACTGTCAAACATGGGTCCTGCACACTAGTCTAATCATGGGGAACTGTGTAGTACCAGTAAATCCTTCAATTTCATTAAAAGTAATGGAGACAGAAACAAATTTTTAACTTGACCCTTATCAAGCATAGATCATGTGTTGACACATTGTTTCATCATGGGGAACGTTTGTGTGAAGCATTAAGATAATTCATCAATTTATCAATGCATATACTAATACATGGAGCTAAACAATTTTCACATGGTTTAAACTTTATTTCAACAAGTTTGACATACATGGTATACAACAATAATTGCATAAAATTAATGGATTGGAAAACAAGTTATTTAAAACATATTAGAATTCCTCTCCAAGTAGGAATTAATTACAATTTAGCAAATACCACATTGTCAGGAATCATGGCTAGTGATAACAAATTTTTTATTTGACAAATAAGGGTAGTATAGAAAAATTGTCACGCTATTTGTTTCAAATTTTGTGAAATGAAAAGGGGTGTAGGTTGAACAAACAAGAGCTTTCCGCAAGACAGCGACTATTCGAATCATTGTCCAAAAAGCAGGAAAATATTACCCTAAATGATAAATATCTATAGAGTTTTGGAGATAGTAACTCGGATGAAAAACTTTAACCAGAAGTTTTAAGTTCAAAAGGGGACATAATTTGACCAAAATGTATGTCAGAGTTATGGAACTCGATGCAATCGATAGTTTTATAACCCCGAAGACACATGCGAAGTTTCAATTTAATATCTGCATTTGTTCTGCAGATAGTTACTTGCACGAAAAACTATAACCAGAATATTCTAAGTCCAAAAGGGGGATAATTTGCCCAAAGTACATGTCAGAGTTAATGGAATTGACCCATTGAGGTTGGTATTTGATCTACAAATTTGATCTTTCAAATATGTATGCCTTTAAGTAATAGCTATAAGTACATGTACTTGCACGCAAAACTTTAGCCGGAATTTTTTGTTTCCAATTGGGACAAAATTTGGCCAAAACGTATATCAGAGTTATGGGACTTGATGCTATCAGCTAGTTTTATAACCCCAAAGGCACATGTCAAATTTCAGTTCAATATCTGCATTAGTGTTGGAGATAGAAACTGGCATTCAAAACTTCTACAAGAATTTTCTAAGGCCAAAAGGGAGCATAATTTGCTCAAAATACACATCAGAGTTATAGGACTTGACCAAGTGAAGTTGGTTATTGACCGAGAAAAAAATAAAATAAGTTTCAAGGATGTATGCCTTTAAGTAATAACTATATGTACTTGCACGGAAAACTTTAACATGGAGATCCAAAAGGGGCATAATTTGGCTAAAATACATGTCAGAGCTATGGGACTTGACCCAGTGATGTCGGTAATCGACCTCGAAAATTAAAAAAACCCATAAGTTTCAAAGCAATATGCCTTTAAATAATACCCATAACAATAGCCCCACATTGGGTGCCAAAATGTAACAAGCTGACAATACTTTAGGCCTTACCGGGAATCGAACCCGTGACCTCTCACACCTAAGGCGGACACTCAACCGCGTCGCTATAAAAGCTAGCTCAATAGCAAGGAAGTATAAGTGCACCCTTATACTCTACCCTACTACATATATACTTGCATACAAAATTTTAACCAAGGTGTGACGCCGACACAGACGCCTACGCCAGGATGAGTAGAACTAAAAATGAAATAAATCAAAACATGATTTGAATGATAAAATTATAAGACCATTATCTGTAATGATAAATGATAATTAGAATAAGCTGTTTTTTATTTCATCGTGCAATCGTGCATTAACAACAAGAAACAGCGACTTACTGAATTTTTTTTTCTGATTTTGAAAGAAGTAATTAAACGCCTTTTGATAGAAAGTTTTGAATACCGTTTTTTACGAAGTTATACAACACTAAATGTCATAATTTGTTAGAAACATATTGTATCACATGATAAAGTTCAAATCGTGTACATAATAACGTAGAACGTGTCATACAGACATAAAAGCATAAATATAAATCCAGTAGGTTATTTTGATTACTTTGCAAAAAATAGATGAACGTTTTTGAATATTATGTCTGCATATTCCATATCTGAGATATTAAAAGCGAACGATAGTGCCCTTCGAACGGATTAAAAGGAGATATTAGAGAGTTTCAGATTTCAACCTTCACCTTCCCCTTCAAAGTCTCTTGCGAAGTTAACGTATGAAATTGAAGTTCTATTAAAATTCCTCGAGATTTCAAACTTTAGAATGAACCTTTCTCGATTTAATCCGCCTTTTCAATTTATTCGTAATTATAATCGTTTTGTTTTTTTTTTTCGTGCATTTTGATATCAACGGTATAAAAAGGTATTGTAGTGCTTGAATATTTTGAACTTAAAATAATCGCTTCGTAAATGAAGTTGAATATATGCAATAAAGAAAACACAACAGACATGATCATAGAAAATAACGGACAGATTCATCCGTCATACTGTTGACTAGTATTTCATAGGTTTTTTTACAGGATTTTTTTTTCACTTTGAATTGGTACTTTGTACATCGAATTCCTTAAAAGACGCGCTTTACTTATAGACACCCATAAACAATATACCTGATGTAAATTTAAGCTTTTAAAAGATATGTAAATAACATGAGCCAAAATACACAATTTGTGAATACATTTAACAAGCGAATTGAAACAAATGTAGATACTCTCGTGATATCATATGTTTTAGGATCACGAAATAGTCAAGAAATGTTAGGTAGAGGTGGAAATTACATGTGGACATATACATGTTTGAATATACTGTTTTAAAAGTAAAGCATGTGCAGACCCATGAAATTCGTTTACGGGACACCAACTTTAAAGAGGTTAAAGAGGGGGTCATCCATTTCATTTATTTTTATTTAATTTTGTTCGGTTTACCGTAGCACCGACACAAGTTTAGGTCATAAGGCGACTTTCAAGTTTTGTTGGTGGAGAAAAACCCCAGATGCCCCTCCGTGCATTAGTTCATCACTAGCCGGCACCTTGGCAGAACCGCCGACCTTCCGTAAACCAGCTGTATGACTACGTAATATAAAGAACGTCCCGACTGAGGGTCGAGCCCACATCGATGAGGGGAAAGTGATTTGAGGTCAGCGGCCTTAACTACTCGCCCCCGGAGGCTCTGTCGCCCATATCGGGGTGGGGGGGGGGGGGTCGCTTCAAGTTTAAAGACCGATTTTCTTTGTAAAATGTAAGAATAAAAGGGGGATTGACCTATAATGCCGCTATGCCAGGCTCTGGGTCCGTGCATGTAGTTATCCCATACGGTTAAAAGGAAACTTCTCGCATCATGATATCATAGATCTGAAAATGTCTGATACTTCAGAAGAATTTTCCGACTTACTAGTACCATTTTTGTTTTTAATTAAAACGCAAGTTTCATAAAAAGTGTCTGACAGAAACGGATTGTTTTTATCTGGAAGTGACAATAAAATGTTCCACCAAATGATAATAGCGCGTAATAATTTAATAAAGTTTTAACTTTCGTGATATCACATCTTCGGACGTTCCAAACTTCATTCCATACGACAAAATGGCCCATCTAGTATAATCGATACCGCCTGGGTGACACCATTATGACGTAGAAGTTAAAGTTTGAACAAAATCTCAATGCTTCTCAAAATCAATAACTTCATACTTCCATTTTCAGTTCAATGTATTTAGTTAAAATTATCAGCCATACAAAACTTTATCATTCTAATACTTATTGATAGAGTTTCGCATCAAATTTAGTCTAATTATACATAGGGATAATCGAATAACTTAATAAGAAGAACCCCTAAAACAAAGCTTTTTATTTCACATAGTTATAAAGAGAAAGTTAAGGCTTACTTGATATTACATGGAAAACTTTAATAGCAGCGTGGCTTTTGACGTTATTTTCTCACCGTGCTTACAGAAATGCAGAAATTAAAAATAATCACCCTATACTAAGTTTGTGTGTTTCAGCAATGTTACAAGTGTTCGTTTTAAAAATGATTATAGTATAGAGTACTTCAAGATTACATCATTATTCCGATGTGGTTTATCACCACAAGGTGGTATATGTTGCACAGTTTTCCAATTGTCCGAGTCTAGAAAGGACTGAACAAATGAGTTCAGAACGTTATAAAACTTCTATCATTACGCATATAAACTTGGTCTAATGCATTTACAAGATTGTTTATGATTTCCATATTGCTATATAAAGAAATCTTACAATGGTTACTTGGCAAATCAAAATTCCATGACGTTTGGTGTCTGAAAGAACATTCTTGATATTTTTCACATGGTTATGTATATACGATAAGCCCTGTCCCCTTGTGGCTTTCTTTGGCATATCAGGGGGCCTCCGTGGTCGAGTGGTTAAGTCGCTGACTTCAAATGATTTGCGATGTGGGTTCGAGCCTCACTTGGGGCATTGAATTCTTCATGTGAGGAAGCCATCCATGGCGGAAGGTCGGTTGTTCTACCCATGTGCCCGCTTGCGATGAAATATTGCCCGGAGGGGCACTTTGGGCCTTCTTCCACCATAAAAGCTGGAAAGTCGCCATATTACCTATGATTGTGTCGGTGCTACGTGACACCCACCAAATTAAATTTTCTGATATTATATTTGGTAAATCAAGATACTAACAAGAGCTGTCAACTCTCAGCTATTCGAATAATTGATGGAAGTATGGGGTCAACAGAGATGTTCAGACAAAAGACGAAAAATAGATAAGACAACAATGTATCTGTTTCTGTGGATTTGGATAAGTCTTGCACTATATGGCAATGTGTGACAATGATTGTAAGCAAGTGACAAGTAGGTTAGGCAAAATATGGACTGGTATGAAATATTTAACAGATCTCCAAGTCCAAAAAGTGTCATAATTCAGCTTAAAAGAAAGAGGTATGTTGTCCTGCTTACAGATGGAGATCATGTCGATGAATAATTGTTAAAGTTTCAAAGCCACATGTCAAAATGGTTTGAGAAACGTTGACTTGTATGAAAAATGAGCTAATTTCCAAGTCCAAAAAGGGCCATAATTCAGCCAAAATACGTGTACTCTTGTCTGCAGATGAAATCATGATGATAAACAAGTGTTTCAAAGCCACATGTCACATACTTTTGACAAAACGCGTACTTGTACGAACGTTGTACCAATATCCAAGTATTAAAAGGGTCATAACTCGATCAAAATAGTTGACAGAGTTATGTACTATTGCCTGCTGATAGAGATTGTTATAATAAACAAGTGATAAAAGTTTTAAAGCCGTATGTTAACCCCTTTACATAAAATATGAACTGGTGTGAAAACCTTAACCAAGATTTTTAAGTTAAAAGGGGCCATAATTCAGCCAAAATCCTTGATGTATTTAATTTGTTCTATTGCCTCAAACTGGACATGGCAATTGTACAAATGTTTTGAAATTTAAAACTTTATCCCAAAAGTTTTTGTCAAAATGTGGACTGGTACGAAAAACTTAACCAAGATGTGATATCGACGGCGACCTAGACGTCATGGTGAGTAGGATAGCTGTAGTTATTCTTTGAATAGTCGAATAGTTAAGCTAAAGTTAATTTATTAGTAAATGTAATTATCAATATGATATCAGATACAATGCTTAGCATTATGATAGTCAGTTTGTTTTGGTTCCTGCTCCACAGATTTAATGTGAATGATACCGTATAAGTATTTATTTCTGCGGGCTTAATATTCTGCGATTTTGTCAAAAATGAGGTGGTATTAAATTTCTGCGTACCTTATTTCTGCGGTGTCTTCCTTCGCACGTTGATGGGATTTATTTATGCGGTTCTGTATTCACCGGTTGTTTCATTAATTTCAAATAGACAGGTACGTTTTTTTTTTTTTGACAGTTATGTTGGCTTCCGGTTTGAAGATAAAATTTGACGGATACTGAATAGATGTAACATCGTCATCATCACATAATGTTGAGTGTTAAACGCAAGGAAAAGGTCATTTTAAATATACGGTCATGCCAAACAGACACGAAAAACATTCTCATCTGTGCATTATAACGGTATGATAATTTTTGTTAATCACGCTTTTTTCAAGTCCCATACAAATAACGGTAAATATGACCATCGCCAGACGGATCGGCTAACAATAGACACAAAGGATACAATGGATTGTGTTAACAGTTTGTCAAATAATTTAAGAAAATTGATACTGACAGCTGACTGCAACAGCAAAACAATAATAAAACGGTTCTATCATATTACCGTTACTACTAAATTTTCAACTTGCTTCGTCGGCCTTCGGCTACATGTGGGACAGAAGCCGATTACGCTATCGAACATTGTCTTATACTTAACCGGATTATAATGGCGGCTTGTATCGTCGTATCACGGCATGTCAGGACAAAATTTTCTGCGGATTTTAAATCTGCGGTCTTATTGTCTTCCGCAGAAAACGCAGAAATAAAGTTCCCGCAGAAAAAAGTACTTATACGGTACTTAGCTTCTAAAAGAGGTATCTAGAATTACTGGTGCATTTTCACTGAACATATTTATGTCAGCTCATGCATTATACTTTCAAGTCTTTATAGTTTGACAATTTTCGAAGCACAATAAAACATAACAGTCCCTAAATTCTAATACTACACTGTTAAAATTAAAATAAGAGGATGAAGTATTGCCGTACTATACAACGTCCCTCACTGGAACGCACCCAATTTCCTCAACTGCAGTGTAACATAATGATCTGATATCTGTCAATGATGTCTAAACAATAGTGTACTGTATTTAAAATATCCTATAACAACACTTCGTCACCTCTACGCAAGAATAGATAACTGCATTGACTTAAAGACGGACTTATTTACTTTTCTGGTCCAAGATGGCGACTTGTATCAAGATTTGCATATACAAAAATCTACATGAACTGTTGTTAATTGTTTCATAACATCTATAATATAAGAAAATGTTTAATTTCAATTTTGACATATAATTTTGAAATAGGTTAGGAAAATATAAGAAATCATCATATCAGAGGTTAGTATTCTGAAGAAAATGCACCTTTCTTTAACACATTAGCTTATATAAAATAGTTTACAGATTGAACAGAAAAAGATCAATGTGGATATTTGACCTTCGGGTTTGACCTTGACCTTTGTACTAGGGGTCTGGATATTTCATTTGACACATTGTCTCATTATGGTGAACATTTGTGTCAAGTAATATTAAAATCCCTAAATTCATGACAGAGTTATCGATCAGAAAGAAAAAATTCCTATTGACATTTGACGTCTGACAGTGACCTTAACCTTTATGTTAGGGAAACTGGGTTGCATAAGAACAAATGTCTAATTATGGAAAACATATGTGCTAGAAAATAGTAAAATCCGTTCATAGATGGCAGAGATATTGATCATACAGGTTAAACCATATTGAATTTTGTCCTTCAAGTGTGATCTTGACCTTTGAATAAGGGTCTGGGAGTTGCACTTTAACCTCAGGGTATTAATTTGAACAATCTTTGTAGAGGACCATAAGGCAATGCTATAAAGCAAATATCAAAGGCCTAGTCCTTGTGGTGTCAGACAAGAAGCTATTGTTCAGGCTTTTTTTCCTATACAAGTCTATATAAATCGTATGACCCGGGTCTGGGCGGGTCATATTTGACCCTAGAGGGATAATTTGAAAAAAAACTAGTAAATGACCATTTAGATGATGCTACGTACAAAATATCAAAGCCCTAGGCCATGTGATTTGGGACAAGAATGTTTTCATTTTTCCCTATATAAGTCTATATCAACCATGTGACCCCCCAGGGGTGGGCCATATTTGGTCCTTGAGGGATTTGAAGAAACATTAGATGATGCTACATACCAAATATCAAGGCCCTAGGCCCTGTTTTCGGAAAGAAGATTTTCAAAGTTTTTCCTTATGTAAGTCTATAAATCTATATAAACCATGTGACCCCGTGGAGGGATCATATTTAAGCCTAGGCGGATAATTTTAACAATCTAAGTAGAGGACCACTGAATAATAGTACATACAAAATATCAAAGCCCTAGGCTCTGAGGTTTTGGACTATGAGATTTTCATTTTTTTCCCTATGTAGGCTTGTATAAACCATGTGGCCCCTAGGGCTGGGCCATAATTGATCCTTGGGGATAATTTGAAAAATCTTGGCAGAGGACCACTAGGTGATGATACGTTAAAAATACCAAAGTTCTAAGCCATGTGGTTTTACACAAGAAGATTTTTAAGTAATTCATTTTGGTTCACGTTGCAACCAGAGTTCTATATGGACTTCAATTCTCTGTGCAATTTTGAATGGGGGTCACCAAAGAATCATTCCTGGAAAGTTTGGTGTAAATCTGCCAAGCGGTATTGAAGAAGAAGATATTTTAGAAATTATTGACACACGACGCTCAACGGACGACGGACATCGAGCGGTCACAAAAGCTCACCTTGAGCCTTTGGCTCAGGTGAGCTAAAAAAGCACTGTTGACATTTGACCGGACAGGAAAAAAGTCCTGTTGACCCTTGACCACCAAATGTGTCCTTGACCTTTGATCTAGGGGTCCGGGTGTTACACAAGACACATCGTCTCATCATGTAAAACATTTTGCCGAATAATATTAAAATACCTCAATGAATGACAGGGCTACGGACCGGACACGAAATTGCGGACGGGCGGACGGAATGGCAAAATAACAGACGGATGGACGGAAAAGTGCAATACTATGGTATTGAGTTACCCACTCGCCATATTGTTTGCGGTGATGCTCTGCGTCTAATGGGGCGAGGGCTTGGAAATGGAGGTACAAAGGCAGTATTGAGACTATGGTGTCTTATGTGATTTAAGGTTAAAAGGCTATACATATATATATATATAATTCCTGTTCCCAATAACTAGCTAATTTGTTGACTCCCATCAAGCCAACTTTCATACCAGAACGTTATCTCTGACAACAAGCCGGGTGTTCCTAAGTCAGGTTATACTGTTACTTGTTCTGTGCGAATACACTGGCAGATTTAGTTGCAGCCGTTCGGCTGTGTAGTTTCCAATCGGATTAGTAGGGAGTAATTCTTGAATTCTTTATGCCCGCAACCCTGCATAGTTTCTCGATAGTACGCTTCGGCAACCTTTGTCACTATGCGGTTGCTCTGGGATCACGTAGTATCGAACCGAAAATACCCTACGTAAAGTGTTTAAAGTGGTAGCGGCAGTCTGATTTCGGAAACTTGCAACTAATGTATTCTATAGTGAAGATGTAGTTTGCGAACGCGGCAAGTCATCTGTCCTTTGTGGCGTCTAACTTCGCAGTGGTTGTTACATAAGTAAAACAATAATTTCTATCCATTTTATTAAACAAATTCATTTCTGTACAAATACTTGTGAAATTTGTCTCTAGTTTAACTCTAATTTGCGGGCTAGGCAATTGCATTCAAAGGGCCTGTAACTACGGCTAGCGTACGCAATCACACAACTTGTACCTGAAAACGGACTGAGCCTTCACAAACTGTGCAAGCATCAGTGCGACGGATAATAGGCAGAGAGTAATCAGCATAGCCTAATACTGGAGGGGATACAAGTTCCTCCTAAATGGTCTCAAGTGCTGTTTGCTGTGCTTCTCCCAAAATCGATTAAGCTAGAGATTTTGCTTTTTTTTTAGCTCACCTGAGTACAACGTGCATATGATAAGCATTTGTGATCGCTCACCGTCCGGCGTCCGTCCGTCGACCATACGTCCGTATGTCCATCCGTATGTTCTTTGGTCTTCTTTAAAAATTGTTCAAAGAATTGAATTGAATTCCATTCGGAACTCTGGATGCTATGGCAGCCGAAAGAAAACATACATGATTTATATAGACTTATATAGAAACTTACACCCATATGGTTTAGGGCTTTGATATTTGGTACATTACATCGTGTAATAGTAGTTCACCAAAATTGCCCAAACATTTCCCTGGAATTAAAGATGGACAGGGGGACAGATGTTTTATATAGACCTGGATAGGGGAAAATCTTAAAAAAATGTCTTAAAAAATAAAGCCCAGAATTTAGATATTCAGAATGTGACATGCTGTAGTGGTACCAAGTATATTCATTTCATGCCACTCCCAGGGATCACTTGTTTTTTAAATTACATTGACTTAGGACCTACCTTTACAAATCTTCTTGTCAAGAACCATAAGACCTAAACCTGAGAAGATTTGTATTTAGAATTATTTTACCCGTCAGTAATATTTTTCGGTTACAGCTTCTTTTAGTTGTGGGCCAACTTTGCAAATGCGTGGCTCTGTGTCTGTCTTTGTGGTGTTTTCTGCTACCAAGAAATCTATCCTTGCCTATTTTCTTTTGTCTATTGTTCAACTGTTTGATTAAATCACGAACTTAGGGTCAACTTGACTGCGCCCAGTGGTCACAGATTTTACATTGGATTATAAAGGGAAAAGCTCAAAGAATTCTGACTTGAAACCATTAAGCATATAGCTTAAATATACTGAACAGCAAAAGAAACTATCCAGATGTATAACTGGTATACTTTGAAATAAAAAATCAATATTTCAAATTCGAACTGTTTCTTCATACCAAAATGACACTTTACGTGATAAATTTAAAAAAAAACTAATCAACCATAAGTCAGTAGTCCAACAATAGCCGTTTGGAAGGCTATATCTTCTGCTCGTCAGTTGCATTGTAACATCCCAATTGGGCGCGCTCGTACGGTGCAACCAACAATATTTTTTTTAACTTTTTGCTGTTTTTCGAGTTAGTCAATTATCGATATTCCCAATGACAATAAAACTTGACAAAGAAAATTGTCAATTAAAGGCGCATGTGAATTTCTTGCAAAACGGCTATTGTTGGACTACTGGCTTCACGGTTAATTGATTTTTAAGAAAAAAATACACGTGAAGTTCTTCAAGTGTAATGTGATATGAATACCACAAGTGATTTATAAATTAAAGTTTTGAAATAAAATATACCCCAGTTATAAAACTGGATAGTTTCTTTTGCTGTTCAGTATATTTGCTTAGTGGTTCTCTACCAAGATTACTTAAATCATGACCCTGGGTCAATATTGGTTACGACCGCGTGGTCCCTTGTTTTGCATTGACTTATTTGTCTATGAAGCAATGACTAAGAAATTCTGACCACATGTACAATGTTTGATACAGATTTCAATACTCATCTCGAATAGTCTAAATCTTGTTCTGCTGACATACTTTTTCATTTCTTGAACTTACAGCGTAGAAATTTAGACCACCTATATTTATTTTATACAGATTTCTATATTTATCTTGAATAGTTTTAGTAATGACGTACTGACCTACTTTCATGTTTTTTGAAGCTACAGCAAAGAGATTTGAATCCCGTGAATGGTTTTCTACATGTACATGGACCACATATATACACTAGCGGAAAAAACTGTGCATGGGTAAAATATGCTATAACTTAGGAGGTATATAAGAAATTGCCAAAAAATTCAACAGGGTTTTATCTGTACCAGCTTTTGTAGGACATAACCTTACACTAAGCTTACCTAACTCCTCAATATAACTGAATTCTAGTATACTATTTCCACTCTCCTATTAGTGTTACTCCTATCTCTATATCTTTTTCTTCCACTACCTCTACTCCTAGTTCGGTCACGGCCTCTACCTTTATTTCTATTTTCCTTACTATCTCTATTCTCTCCTTTACCACTCTCCTGCTCCTGCTCTACCTTTACCTCTGCAGCTGCATTAGCGCTATAACCGGACTTATCACCCCTACAGTAATATGAGCTATGCCCTGAACGACCACAATTAGTACACTTCAGTACACCAAAGGGTTGATAACCTCTACCTCTATTCACACCATTACTACTACTTTTTGAAGCAATACCTGCATTTTCGATTACTAGGAAAATGCCTTTGAAGCATTTTATATGGTTTATTGCCTCGGTCCTTATTGGTTCGATCTACGACATACTTTGGACCTCCACTGGTCTTCGCAAACACATTTGCATTTTCTGCTACATCCCTAGCTAACATTAACGTCTGTTTTCCCATTTTTACGGACGCCTAACTTTAACTCAAATTCCATCTTTTCCTTTTACAACCTAGCTTCTAACTCTCACTTTTCCTTCTCAGCTTCTAAGCTACTTTGTCGTTCATATTCTATCTGTTCCTTCTATGACCTAGCTTCTATCTCTAATCTTTCCTTCTCTGCTTCTAATCTATCTTTTTCTGCGTCTACTCTTAATTTCTTTGCCTCTAATCTATCTTTTTTCTGCTTCTAATTTACTATGTCTTTCCTCACGTTCCCTTGCCTGCTCTTCCTTAACAAAGTTACGTAACTCTTCTCCTTCATACCTAACTGCTGTCATACTTTTGATCACCAAGTGATGATCAACTGTAAGTAGTGTTAACACTTTCGTGTAATAAATAAAACAAAAACTAAACCAAAATGCTTTATCCTATGATAAAGTGTAGGTATAACACAACTATGTAACACTAACACATAAGAGTATGTTAACAGTATATGCAAGTAAACAACTTTGCTAAGACACACACATTAAAATACTGTATCTAGTATGTACTAGTATACAGAACACTAATACATAATAGAATACATGGGAGAAGTAGGGCGCTGCATAAGCAAGAGTGAGTAGGATAAATCTTCTTGTCAAGGGCGGTCACTCGCAGCACAGGTATATGGTGGCTTCCTCATAGAGTGACACTAAATAAACCCAAAAGAAAAATAAAAGGAACGAACTCACCCCAGATTCCACGTGTCGTGTGCAACTGTCTATCAGTCGGTGAGTTAAAGCTATGGACCTGTCTTGTCTTGTCTGATGTAAGTCGTCACACTGAAGAATGGATGAAACTATAACAACAATAAAACAAAACAAGAAGGATCGTTACAAACTATTGCTGTAGTTTAATGAGTGTCAATGTTCAAATAGCTACTGTGTCTGGTCGACCATCCCACTTCGTACACAATGTGACATGATGGACGAACCGGGGACAGCAACTACCAGACCAACTTAACACTCATTACAATCTTTACGAGTTTATTTACAGAAAATGATTATTTACAATGAATGAAAAAAACTCTTATTAGAAGAAAAGAACGAAAATTTAAAAAAAAAATCTGAGCTCAGAGTCTGTTTTCTAGAAGATATGCAGTCCTGTTAATTACAGTTCATTTCTATCTTGATGTATCACAGGTGTTTCCTTTGTGACATTATGGACGAACCGGGGACAGCAACTATCGGAACAATTTAACACTCATCACAATATTTACAAGTTTATTTACAGAAAATGATTATTTACAATGAATGAAGAAAAAAATATTAGAAGTAAAGAACGAACAGAAAAAAACAGAAATAAAATCTGAGCTCAGTACAATACGTTACCTATTTCTTTCATTATTTCTCAAATTGATTACTTACTAGACTAAAGTTTAAGTATGGAAAAGATATAAAAAGATTATGATGAAAAATTATAGATGAGGAAATGATAAACTGCAGCTATTATTTACAGCGATAAAATAACACAATGCAATGTAAATTAAACGTTATACAATAGCTGGTATGAATGTATTATCAACTACCATACAACAAAACGGACATTGTATAGATATGCTATAGACTGGCACATAATAATTTCAAATTACAATACTATATTAAATAAACGGTACTAGACTTGTCAGCTCATACATTTATACATAACAATGCAATGCAGTACTGGCGTTCCATAATTTACAACAAAAAGTTTGACATATACAAAAAGTACTTTCTAATTATCATGTCACACAATTTTCAAAATAAAGTTTACAAATTAAATTAACGAAACAGTTTAGATTCCTCTTTCGAAATAAATTATTTACAGAAGTCTGAAAAATTAAATAAATTAGACTGACATACGGAAACTAGCTAATCTCTAGCCAAAAATAAACGCTTTACAAAATTCTGTAGAATGAGCAAACAATTACATGTACTAAATAAAAATCGCAATTCAAAAATTATACAAAAATCTAACAATAAATTTCTTACCTCGATCGAGCAAAATTTCTACCAAGAAAATCAAAGTGACATAATTTCGTCTGATTGTCAAAAATGTTGTGCACTAAAGATATCTAGTCCAGTCTATTTGTAGGGTTATGTCCCGCCAAATATTGGATTTTCACGGGAATCACGACATAGCCGAGAAATTCAATTGCTTTGGCGCGGATGTGAATTGGACAACTTAAGGCCCGTTATAGTGGTTTTGAGGATAAAAACATAAATTACTGAAGTTTAAAAAGTATCAACTTTCTTATTACTGAACGGAATTTAATAAAATTTACATGGAAATTTAAATTATGAAATACAGAAAAACATGAGAGGTATTTTTATGCATTAAACCTGACATTTACCTCAATAAGTAAAAAAAAAAGATGATGCAATACCTGCATTTAAACTACAGATACATTGAGGCCCGTGTGTCAGTTTGTGACAAATAGTTCGTAGGTAAAATCATACGGTTGAATATGACATCTTACATTTTGCGTCTTGAATTTTCTTGATTTTCTTTCCATTCTTTGTGTAATGCTAAAGTAGTTGTTTGGTAGGACGTGTCGTTTCTCGTCGTGTTGATCTTGCCTTGTTTGGGTACATTTCTCTTCTAAACTTTCACGTCGTTCTTTTCTGTTAGCTAATATTACTTGTTTGTTTTTATTAATGATAAACGGTGCTTCTTTAGTTCTTCTTCTTAATCTTCGCTGCTACTCAAAGTGGGTAAGGCACTTATTTACGTCTTACTGCCATATTTTGCTCAGGCAAAAATGGTACAAATCCTTTATACTGACAGAAACCAAGCTGACGTGATGACCTTGAAAAAAAAAACCCTATAAATACGCTTATTGTCAGCACATCGCCGTCAGTTGATCTCTGAAATCTGAAGAGTCAAGGTGGAAAACGAAACTTATGCTCCTGTAGGGAAAGTAGATAGGACTGATACTATGTACTATCAACAATCAAGGGGTGTGTAGTTGGAGAAATTATAGAAAGATATCAAGGCTATGAACTGGTTGATCTTCAACAATCGAAAGAATGTTACAATTGCAAGGAGGGGGACATTGCGCTAGTCAATGTCCCAACGAGCAACGCTACATAGAGAATCTAAGATGTTACCATTGTAGCGATGTTGGACACTTTTCTTACAATTGCCCCAATTGACAATCAGAGGATAGCAAGGACACATTGACGACCTAAGTGGTATAAAACATGGGTAAATTCACTTACAGCATACCACCAACACCAAAAGAAAATGTTTTTGGCTTAGGCTCTGTAGATAGACCATTATTTCCATGACAGCATATCACCAACACCACCACATATTATCAGACATATTACAGACCTTAAGGAAAGTGGCGTAAGCTTTGGCTTTTGTCCCTCTCAGGACGTTCAGAATGTGCCGAAACAAGGTTTATTTCCATGGAATATGAATGCAGGTATACAAGGTATTCAGAAAACAGGTACGCCTAAAGCACATGGTGCATTCGATCTGATCATACCAACTGTACCCCATAGCAGTGTGGTGGAGAATCAGGATACTCCACTATATACCGAGGAACAGAAGGCTGAGAAGGAAAGTAAGAAGCGTTTCATACCCAAACGAAATGCTTGTGGTAAGAAGAGTCAGAGAGAACCCAAGCAGAAACAGCACAAAGTATAAATCATTGACATTGACTTTAACAAAGATAACTGCTTTTTTTTCTCAACTGATGATATAAGGTATTTAATTATTACTCTAAAATAGTTGTTTGGCCCTTAAAATGACTTTTTTAAAACTTTTAGCTCAATAAAAGAATCAAGGACAATTCTTGATAAAGATTTTGAGCTTGACTGGTTGAGGTTGAAAGGCAGTCAATCCGGGTTAAAGTGGTTAAGGTTGAGTCTCTACAGCGGACAAGGCAACTCCACACCACGTCTTGCAAAGAATGCCTTTGTCTCTCTCAATTTCTTCGTACATTCAGTCAGGGATCCGATCATTTTTTACAAATCGGCGTATTAAACGAAGGTTTCGTAAGCCCATAGTGATTGGTATATCCCTTAGCAACATTGTAAAGAAAATGTATGAACTGGGTAGAAAAACAAAGGACTATTCCTGATAATGTTTACACATTTGGCTTTTAACCAATTGGAGAAGGCCTTACTAAACAATCCTTGGGGACCGTGACAACTTTTTGAAAATTGTTTTTTTTTGACAATATAATGTAGGTATTTTTTCTGAACGGTGTGTGAAGCCCTGAAAATAATTGTTGCTTTACGTTGGAAGGCCTGTAAAACCTAGTGCATCCCACGACAAGTTGGCAATACTGAAGGCCTTTTCTCTTAGAAAGACACCTTGAAAACTGAAGACCGGCTCGTCATCCGCCTCCCAGTCCGACCCTTCACCACCATAGGTAGCTTGGCGCTGGCCTACTTCCTTCATTGGCTCAGGCTTCTCCGGTCCTTTAATCACAATAGGGATGCGAAAATCGTGAAGCATATTGCATGTTTAGTGATTGACCCATCTACAATTAATCGCTACGCTTTCCATTTTTATAGTGCGATGACTAATAAAGCGTAAGACTCCGTGATGCTTTTCTCCCAAATCGTAAATACAATGGACGGATTTAGCTGATTTTTGTCTTGCAGTTTTCTTAGTCGTGCCGTTAAAATTTAGGTTCTGATTCCAGACAAATTGTTGAGTACACGAGGTTTGACGGACGGACGGACGGAAGAACGCAGTCTATTTCAATGTTTAGACGGGGGACCGAAAACCCGGATGACTTTAACAGGCACTACTCAACACTTAATTATTGCTGCGCTGACGTAGTATCTCTATGAAACGTAGAGTTATAACAAATCTATTTTATAATTGGAAATGTAAAATAATGAGATGACATCGTTTTTTTCTATATCTTAAATTTATGTCAATAAAATCCTCAGTAACTTATAGTTCTGTTGTATTCATAGGTGTGAGTGCACTACCTTTCCAAGAAATAAACAAAAGAGAAACATCTGGAATGATAAAATTAGTTATTTTTGCCGAGAGCGTGCGCATGTCAGAAGGACGAATTTCTCCACTCCACAGTGAAAATCAGATGGGCATACTTCCTACAACAAAAGACTTTGAAAATACTGAATTAAAGATGGAAATACCTCCTACAACAGAAAAATTTGTTGAAAATGGAGATGCTGGAGCAGCTGTTTTTACAATAGATGAACAAAGCGTTTTGCATTGTGTAGGAATATTGTTAGGCGAACTCGTTGGAGAGTCAGCATTTTTGTTAGGAAACATATATAAACAAGTGTTTGCGCCATTTTGAAGAGCAACTTGGTTACACAATACAGATGATAGAATGGAACTTCGTAAGTATTTATATATCCGTGCTTGTATAGTAACATATTTTAGCTCACTGCTGTAATCTTTCATTGATGACTTTAATAGGCGTAAAATTGTGAATGAAAGAAGACAACTTCAGTTTGCAACGCGTTTCGTATAAAGATACTTCTTCAGGCAAACATACAATGTATCAATATATACAAACATATGTATGCCGTCATGACATCAGTTAACATGACACCAGGACGTAATCATTAACAGGCGCATACATACTTTACTCCTCTGATAACTCCTTATAGGTCATGAACCAGGCTTTTATAAATGTTTAAAATGATTATTTGAAATTCCTTAATTATCAGCTAACCTGACATATGAACTATAGGATTCGATTTCCCAAGCAGTTCCTCCTGAATATTGGTTGAGATGTCAGTAAAATGTTCTGCTTACCAACATATATTTTCCATTTATTTTATTCCTTTATTAAAATCCCTCTTCTGTACCTACTTACACTGTATACATACCTTTCGTTATTCTACTGTCAAAATTTATTGAAATATGCATATATGCATACTAGTATACGGTTTCACAGCTTATCATTCAAATACTGTACAACCATAAGCTACAGAAACGGCTTCTACCTCAGTTTTAAGATCGGTGATCAAAACTGACATATACATATATGTCATCTACATTTCAAGGCTTTATCCTAAAAAAGCAAGACAGTTGATCAGGGTCATTGTCAAGTGACACCTAATTGCTTGTGGAATGAAGTAATTATAATCAAACAGACTAGGAAATTTGATCAGATAATTTTTAAAATATTTCCTTACATAACTCATGCAAAAACTAAGTGACCACGGGGCGGGGCTTTAAATGGACCCTGTGTCACGATTTGAACAATCTTAGAAAAGGGCCACTAGACAATGCCAAAATTATTATAATTAAGCTCTGAGCCTCACGATTTCAGAGTTATGCATTTCGAAAAGAACTTTCATGTAAATTCAAGAGACCACGGTGAGGGAGCAGTATTTACCCCGGGATCAATAATTGAACAATCTTGATAAAAGTCCACTAGCCAACGCAACATACCAAATATCTAAGCTCTAGGCATTCAGGTTTCAGAGGAGAAGACGTCATATAGGGAAAATGATCCTCGCCCTCTGGCAGCCATGTTTTTAAAGAAATAGAAATGCTTAAGCCATTCTGGTAGAAAGTCACCTAGAGATCATTTCTATCAAATATTTTGAATTCCCCGACTAGTAGTTTCTGCGAAGAAGATTCGTAAAGATTTTCCTTTCAGTTCTTAAAGGATTTTGATTTTGGCCAATTTTGAAAGAGGGCCAACAAAAGATCGTACCTATGATGTAAATCTGTCCAGAATTTTTTTAGAAATTGTTGCCGTACGGACGATGGACATCAAGGGGTCACAAAAATAATAAAAAAATAACTTGAATACATCTTAAAATAACGTTAACATTCATTTTTTTTTAAAAGATCAAGCAGGATGAAAAATTTTCACAAATGGTTTGCAATAAGGCAGGAAGAGTAAAACAATTAATCCTATTGCATTTATGGATCTCACTTTAAATGCAATTACATAGAACATACAAAAATATATTCACGCTTTACCAATCTTTTCAGAACGTTTGGATACTCTCTGATGATATACATAGCATAGAGATAGTACCTACACAAGAAAATCTAAGGGGAACAACTCTAAATTGATCAATAAACTGAAGCCAACATAAACCATTGGTCAAAAGTGAAAGAAAAATAAAAAAGGTCCCTTTAACAACAACTGATCAGGCAGACAAAATATGGCCTACATTTGTTTGAATCTCATTGTATTCAATATACAATATACACACTTTTCTCATGGCTTACACTGACAGTTATTTTATAAATTGTAGTAAGGCCCTGATAGAACGTTTGGTAGTGCATGAAAATAAAGTAAAATAATGCATAAATTCCATTAAAGAAATTTTACGACATTAAGAAACGTTTATTTAGATTTCATCTTTAAGCCAAAGTTATTTATTGTTCCCAATGATGATACATTGGCTTACTCAAAATTTACATTCTAATTTTTAAAAACATAAATTTTATATATCCAACAATGAAAAATTACAAAAAAAGTTAAATTGGTATCAAGTTTGTGTAACAACGTAGCCAGACTGGTTATATTTGTCATTTCAATCTATCATTTTGGAATTGTTTCTTATGTTTTAGTCATGTTGAAGAATTTTAGCAATTCAACATTTTCTGGATGGAACTCTCACGATCATTGATTTCCATGAAAATCGAATAAATGCTGAAAAAGCATAATACTATGGAGATTACTTTGATGGTTTTTGTTACTGGTCAACTACCCTTAAAAACTACAAGGTGTTTATTAATTCTTATAAACAAGGTAAGTTGGTAACTTCAGATATCAACATTAATTTACAACTTAAACTGCTTACACAACCTGAGAAAAAGATTTCATTAGGGCCTCTCATTTATAATATATCAACAATTATCACCTGAACTGAGTGCTTTCATGAACGAAAAATATTGATGGCAAAATGGTGTAGGGGTTTGTTTACATTATAAAGCTTTAATATTTTCTGTCAGGTACATTTTTGGTATGGTAAGCTTATAATAAAGAGAATGTCTTTCTCTTTCACTCAGATTCTTTTTATTAGTTTTAGTCTCTTGGCTAGTCTTGGATTTTGACTTTATTAAAAGACAAAAGGAAGTTCAGTATAGGCTCTTTCAAAGTGTTGAAAGTAGACTAAACTTACACTATAGTCTACTGAATTTATATAGATGTGGAGACTTTTAATACAGACTATAATTGGGGATGTCCTAAAACCATTGAAAAATGGTCAATGCAAAAGTTTCCATTTTGCTTCAGATATTTTGAGAAAGCCATTTTTGTGCCCCCCCCCCCCCCATGAGTGGTGGGGGCATATAGACTTGGTCTTGTCCATGCATCCGTCCGTCCGTCCGTCCGAAGTTCGTTACACACCTAGCTCAAAAAGTATTTGATATAAATTCATGAAATCTTGCGTGAGTCTTTATTATGATATGAACTTGCGCACCTCCTATTTTTCGTCTGGCTCCGCCCCCTATTTTTAGAGTTATGGCCCCTGAAATAGTCAAAAATGCACATTATCACCTTGTGATGCGCCTAGCTCAAAAACTGTTTGATATAGATTCATGAAACCTTGCATGTGTATTAATCATGATATGAACTTGTGCACCTCTAATTTTTCATTTGGGTCCGCCCCCTATTTTCAGAGTTGTGGCCCCTGAAATAGTCAAAAATGCACATTTTCACCTTGTGACATGCCTAGCTCAATAAGGAATTTCATATAAATTGATGAAACCTTGCATGAGTCTTTATCATGATATGAACTTGCGCAACTCCTATTTTTCATCTGGGGCCTCCGTGGCCGGGTGGTTAGAGTCGTTGACTTCAAACCATTTGCCCCTCATCGATGTGGGTTCGAAACCTCATTTGGGGCGTAGAATTCTTCACGTGAGGAAGCCATCCAGCTGGCTTACGGAAGGTCGGTGGTTCTACCCAGGTGCCCGCTCGTGATGAAATAGTGCACGGAGGGGCACCTGGGGTCTTCCTCCACCATTAAAGCTGGAAAGTCGCCATATGACCTAAAATTGTGTCGGTGCGACGTTAAACCCAACAAAATAAATAAATAAATAAATATTTTTCATCTGGCTCCGCCCACTATTTTTAGAGTTATGGCCCCTGAAATAGTCAAAAATGCATATTTTCACCTTGTGACACGCCTAGCTCAAAAAGTATTTGATATAGATTCATGAAACCTTGCATGTGTATTAATCCTGATATGAACTTGCGCACCTCTAATTTTTCATTGGGTCCGCCCCCTATTTTCAGAGTTATGGCCCCTGAAATAGTAAAAAATGCACATTTTCACCTTGTGACCCGCCTAGCTCAAAAAGTATTTCATATAAATTGATGAAACCTTGCATGAGTCTTTATCATGATATGAACTTGCGCATCTCCTATTTTTCATTTGGCTCCGCCTGCTTTTTTTTGAGTTATGGCCCCTGAAATAGTCAAACATGCACATTTTCACCTTATGACGCGCCTAGCTCAAAAAGTATTTGATAAAGATTCATGAAACCTTGCGTGTTTATTAATCATGATAAGAACTTGCGCACCTCCTATTTTTCTTTGGCTCCGCCCGCTAATTTTTGAGTTATGGCCCCTGAAATAGTCAAAAATGCACATTTTCACCTTGTGACGCGCCTAGCTAAAAAAGTATTTCATATAAATTGATGAAACCTTGCATGAGTCTATATCAAGATAGGAACTTGCGCACCTCCTATTTTTCATCTGGCTATGCCCCCTATGTTTAGAGTTATGGCCCCTGAAATAGTCAAAAAGGCACATTTTCACCTTGTGTCGCGCCTAGCTCAAAAAGTGTTTGATATAGATTCATGAAACTTTGCATGTGTATTAATCATGATATGAACTTGCGCACCTCCTATTTTTCGTCTGGCTCCGCCCCCTATTTACAGAGTTATGGCCCCTGAAAAAGTCAAAAATGCACATTTTCACCTATTGACACCCCTAGCTCAAAAAGTATTTGATATAGATTCATGAAACTTTGCTTGAGTCTTAATCATGATACGAACTTGCACACCTCCTATTTTGCATTTGGGTCTGACCCTATTTTCAGAGTTATGGCCCCTGAAATATTCAAAATTGCACATTTTCACCTTGTGAGGCACCTAGCTCAAAAAGTATGATATATAAATTGTTGAAAACTTGCACAAGTCTTTATCATGATATAAACTTGCACACCTCTTTTTTTTTTGGCTGGTTCCTCCATCTATTTTTAAAGTTATGGCCCCTGAAATAGTAAAAAAATGCCGTTTTCACCTAAGTATGTGCCTAGCTCAAAAAGTATTTGATGTAAATTCATGAAACCTTGCTTGAGTCTTTATCATGATGTGACCTTGCACATTTGGCATTCTTCTTGAGAATCTTAGTGCTTATTACAGAGTTATGGCCCTTGATATAGACAAAATAGTGGATTTTTTGTTTATGATGCTCATAGCTCGAAAAGTGTATGGCCTATAATAATGAATCCTTTTCATAAAATGTTTGTTGAGGCTTTACCCCATTAAGACTGCAAACATTTGAATTATTGCCCCTTATTTGTGACAAATGTACCAGTGGGGGGCACACCCTGTGTCCTACAGACACATTCTAGTTTAAATATCAAATATTTCTATTTTTACATGTAGAGGAGGAAGACCATAAATATGTTTAGTAATTTGGTGCACTTAGCTATCATTTCACTCTGTAAAAAATACGTAAAGATGAATTTGACTTTTTTAGGTACCATGTCTACTATCATAGCAACATATTTAAAACTGCAACTTTTTTGTTTAACTTTCCTATCAATATGGAACTTCTTTGGTCAAAATCTATAAATAATGCTCTGAACATTTTAACAGAACAAAATAGAACAGAATTTTATTAAAAACTCGTCATGCATAATGAGCAACATCTGGCCTAATCTGAAATTTTTTTTTAGCTCTTGTTAGTTGCCACAGAATATTTTTCCATTACGTAGATATACGATTAACTTCCATCGTTATTGACAGACAGACAGACAGGCGCAGCATATGGATGAAATATAATGGTATATTTTTCAGACTGTTCAGACTGCAGTCGTCTTATAAAATAGGTTTCATGTAAAACGGTTTGTAAAGTCGTAGCAAGATCAACCTTATTTGACTGATGGACAGGCAGACAGGCGAAAAGGCATTCTCACGGAGAAAAGGAAATAACATAGATTGTATTCTAATTATCCTTAAAATTTCATGATGAAATATATTCTTCACTTTGAATTATACTCATATGACATGACCCATTTCATTTTCATGGTTTTTAACTATTTTTTGCACAAAATTGATTAACGTGTACATTTCTTTTTAAATCTGCCTTATATCAATATATCAAGTTCCATGAAAAAATATGCAATGCATACATATGCACATGCCTTCACACTATCACTTTATATATGTAATTTAATTCCTGCATCAAAGAAATTCTGGCCTTTGCTTATGGAGGTAGGTTACCTTACCATTTGTATATGCGCATGCCAAACCAGAAGCTAATAAGACGATTTACAAAAACGTTCATGAATAACGAATGTGCTTGTATATTTATTCTTCTGGGAACAAATCCATTTACCTGTCTCTGGTCTGAGGCATTATAGCGAGCTCGAAGAGGGCTTGGTCGAGAATCGAGCTTTACAATAACGCGAGTATACTTTCACACTTGGTGATGGATTTTAAAAGTTTATTCGGAAGTTGTTCAAAAGCGCACCCTAGCGGACAAAGGCTGACAGGAATTACTTCTCTCTGCCGTGAAGACAGAACTTCATTCGGAATTCATGCTGAAAACTATTCATAACTAAAAAAATAATGCAAAAAAGATTTCAAATTGTTTGAAAAAGAATAATTTTCTTTTAAAAGATCAAGCATTGGCCAAAAAATGGAAAAAATGTAAATAATAAGCATAAAGTCAAGGGGTCGCGGCAAAAAAGTATAATGACGTCACCGTGACACCGAGTTCCCATAAATATTGCAACGTGTGATATTCGCTGTTACAGGTATGATGATACTAAATGTTGACTCACTCTTTTCAAGTGAATAGTTTCTCGCGAAATGAATAGTTTCTTTGTTACATATATCACACTAGGTAACCCGATATGTTCGGCGCAGGATGCTATGTTCGGCGCTGGATCGATACATAGATTTAAAAACGTTAGTGGTGTTAGTGTTTTCCTTATTTCGGTCTTTAAAAACAAATAACCAGTAAAATCACCTTACTAGTCTTATCACGCAATAAATGAAATTTCCAAAGCCGATTTAAAATCCTGAAAAGCTGCCGTTTTAAGCAAAATCGGCGACGTTAAATGTTAAACTTTACGCCAATTTCAGCAATTTTAAAGTTTATAGCCACATTTCTATTGAAATATTGCAAAACAAAGCCAATATCTTTATGGACTATACTTTTCAACCTTTTTCCTGTCAACCTCCTAAATCATAATGTCTAAGTCGGTGTTTTAGTGAATATTTTTAACTTTGAATTACATCATATGCACGAAAAAAAGGTGATGTTTGGCGCAGGACAAAAATTTTGCGGCGATGTTCTGGAGCAGGTTATTGTAAACTTTATCACAAATTTCGCAATGACCGTTTTTGACGCTGTCAAGCAAATTGTTGATATCTAATAGATTTTGCTGTATGTATTCAACGGTTTAGTATACGATGTACTGGTTTCCATTGGAGACGTGTTCACATACATAAATACATACATACATATTTTGCAGATAGAGTGCAGTGATCAATTTGGACACTGTCAAGCAATTGTGTCTATTGTTTTTACCCGATTTCTGTAGGAATTTTTTTCATGCATCTGTCTGTGTCCATAATTCAATAGAGGCCTACAAGAAGAGTTGTGTCAGCCAGTTAGTAAGACCATTTATTGTTATACAAACTTTAAGATCTCCGCCCTGGCCTTGATTATTTTCAGGCTTCCGAAGCATATAAAGATTTATCCGGATATTTTTTATTTTTTGAAAGAAATGTTTTAGTTTTAAAAGATATATGCTGATGCAGGAAAATGTTCAGCATTGGCATATATCATTTATGGCGAGAGTAAAAATGTGACTGTCTAAAACGAAAGGAAGTGAACTGGACAACTGGGGTATCAGACAAAACTATCAGCTAATGTAGGGATAACGCATGTTTTAACACGAAAAAAACAAAAAAACAAAAACAACAACATGCGCTGACGATATTCTAGCATAAAACGCGTATTCTTGCATAAAAACTACTTTTGTACTTGATCCGCCCATGTATTAACGGTAGGAAAATCGTGTGCAATCAAGGCAATTCACGTGTAGTTAATACATGATTTTTATTATTGAAATGCTTTGTCAGGGATGTTTATATGTATTTCTGCTCAGATTGACATCTGGTATCTGCGTCTTGATTCTTCCATAATATTCTCTTTTTGTAGCATAAAAGATGCAATCTAATCCATAGTATGTTTTGCTGTATCTGTTACCAAAACCAAACGCACTACCCCCAAAAATGTACGTACTCGTTACATCCTTGTTAACAGGTTAACGTCTCCTTTTAGAAGTCCACCGAGTCTCAACGTAAGCGTTGACCGGTGGCATAATTACGTGCGAGCAGGGTGATTTTTGCGGTGGTTTTCACCAGTCAAGGTAATGTTTTCCTTCGCAGTTTGTTCATTATTAAACCTTTGTTATAGGGAATTGGCCGAGGATGATCTTCAATGAACACGCTTTTATGGGTTTGTATCGAAATTTTCATATCATTTGTAGTTTTTTTTCTAACATTCAGGACATATTCACTGAAAAACACGTATTTGCCTACCGCCCCTTTATTTTCTCGTTGTAAATGGATAAATTAGTGTTAAAATGTCTCGTATTTTCGTCATACAGGTACGATATACTCACTTTAACAGATCGGTCACCGTTGTATGCAGTTTCAAAAATTCTTAGCCCGGCAAAACCCGGTCGTCGGCGAAGGTTTTGTCTTACGTCCGAGTCGGTGGTTCGGTCGGTAAGTACGAGCAGGTGGAATTTATGAAAAACGTTATTTTCACGAGTTTTCAGGATACGACAGGGGACAAAAGTCATTTTTATCAATATGTAGACTAACATTTCATGTTTCTTCATTGTGCACAGTCATTTTAAAATATTTAGGTTTCATACTTGATGATATGAAAATTTCGATACATCACCATAAACGCGTGTTCATTGTAGGTCATCCTCGGCCAGTTCCCAATAACAAAGCTTTAGTAATGAAAAAAAAAACTACAAAGGAAAACATTACCTTGACTGGTGAAAAACACCGCAAAAAGCGCCCTGCTCGCACGTAATTATGACACCGGTCAACGCTTACGTTGAGACTCGGTTGAAGTCGGTGTCGATTCATTTTTCATTTGATAACGGTGAATGTATAAGAACTGCGTGTAACTTGCGCAATTGTTTGTTTCGTACTCATCCGTTGTCTAAATGTGTTTGTATTCAAAATAATTCGAATGTAAAGTTATTACTTTTGAAATGGTGTTCCTGTTTACCATGATTTTAAGTGATATGTAAAAATATGGATTATTTTATGTTTGTAATAATTAGAGATTAAAAAAAGATTGTTAAAAACCTTCATTACATGCTTTTGGATTTGTTGTTGGTTTCTGGGCCCTGGTTATGGATATTTAAAACATGTTTACCGTTTCCAAGAACAACAGAATGGTAATTAAAAAATGCACAGGAATCATAAAGTCATCACATATAAAAATAATGCATTTAGTCGTCGTGTAATGTTTTCTTATGCAAGAGTAGCGACAATTCTCGTTTGTTTTGTGTATTAACGTCTGCAGAAGCCCTTGGGATATGTTTGTCACAAACAATCCCGCGAGTGTATTATCCCTACATTATCAAATAGTTTAGTCCGATATCCAAGTTGTCCAGTACGGTAATCTAGTTTCATTTCCATATTTTTAGACAGTTACATTTTTACTCTCGCAATAAATGATATGTGCAAATACTGAACTTTTTTCGGCATTAGCGTATTTTTTTTTTAAAAAAGAAATAACGTTTCTTTTAAAAAATAAAAAAAAATATCCGGATGCATCTTTACATGCATCGGAAGTCTGAAAACGATCAGGGCCAATCATAAAGAAATCGGATAAAAACAATAGACACAATGGCTTGACAGTGTCCAAATTGATCACTGCACTATATCTGCTAAATATGTATGTATGCATGTATGTATGTATGTTATAATGTATGAATGTGAACACGTCTCGAAATAAAAGCCTGTACATCGTAACTAAACCGTTAAATACATACAGCAAAATCTAAAAGATATCAAAAATTTGCTTGACAGCATCAAAAACGGTCATTGCGATATTTGTGATGAAGTTTTCAATAACCTGCCGAACATCGCCGCAAAAGTTTTATCCTGCGCCAAACATCCTTTTTTTCGTGCATATGGTGTATTTCAAACTTAAAAATCTTCGCTAAAACACCGATTTAGACATTATGATTTGGAAGGACGACAGGGAAAAGATTGATAAATATAGTCCATAAAGATATTGGCTATAAACTTTAAAATTGCTGAAATTGGCGTAAAGTTTCACATTTAACTTCGCCGTTTTTGCTTAAAATAGCATCTTTTCAGGATTTTAAATCAGCTTTGGAAACTTCATTTATTACGTGATAAGACTAGTGAGGAGGTTTTATTGGATATTTGTTTTTATAGACCGAAATAATGAGAATACTAACACCACTAAAATTTTCAAATCTATGTATTGATCCCGCGCCGAACATAGCATCCTGCGCCGAACATATCGGGTTACCTAGTGTATATATATATATATATTAAAAAAAAGTCAGTAAAATCCTTGTGCGGGTATAAAATATATAAAAGTTCAATTTGCAAGGAATTAACAGCAGAAGACTTCTGTGTTTTTCAATTATTTTAATTCTTCTCTCTACTACATACATATATATATATATATATATATATATATATATATGTAGTAGAGAGAATTTATACGAACTAAATCACAACCACAATATACCAGACCAATTACGGCAAAGCGCCTAGCAGTAAAAACGAACACGCACATGCCACAGCAAGTCCACTAACCCAATAAGGTAAATTTCGGTGCTGCTTTATATACGAGCCCGAATTGCACTACACATTCGTACTGGTTCAAAATGTGCATATATATAATCAAATCTCTGTTTTCATGTCTCACAAATCAGTAGTGACAGTTTAGTCTTTTTAACTGATTGGAACCAGAGAAGCTATATTTTCTGTCTCCGAAAGTTAACTGGATCTCGAGGAAACATTGAATATATAGAAATAGCTTGCATTAAGGGATATAATTATATTCAGAACAGTTGACTTACCATAGGTAAGATCCGCTAGGATACAAGTTCGTATTATAGATTATTATATAGTAGAGAGAATTTATACGAACTAAATCACCACCACAATATACCAGACCAATTACGGCAAAGCGCCTAGCAGTAAAAACGAACACGCACATGCCACAGCAAATCCACTAACCCAATAAGATTAGTTTCGATGCTGCTTTATATACAAGCCCGTATTGTACTACACATACAACATTTGCATATATATACTCAAATCTCTGTTTTCATGTCTCACAAATCAGTAGTGACATTTTAATCTTTTTAACTGATTGGGACCAGAGAAGCTATGTTTTCTGTCCTGTCTCCGAAAGTTAACTGGATCTCGAGGATACATTGAATATATAATGATAGTTTGCATTAAGGGATATAATTATATTCAGAACAGTTGACTTTACCGTACTATATATATATTGAGATCTTCTGGAGGCTTTGCCTTACTTCATATTAGTTCACTAATAGTGAAATAGCGAACACAATACAGCAGGAAAACTATTTAGAATATTGTTTTCTTAAAATGACGCCATCGACGTCATGACGTTACCTAAAAGTTACGACGCAAAGTGAATAGCTTTTATCTTGAAAGTACGTAATTCTTAGCAATTAAAATATAGGCTAACTGACATCATTGCGAAAATGTTTGTGTAAAAGATAACTTATTCCAGTCATTGTCAAACGAAAATCCTGCAGTTTGATTTGATAATGTAGTACTTATATACTTAAACTATGTTCTAGAATTGTTCAGATTTCAGTAGAAAATAGTGATTTTTTGTATTAAAGTAATATTACTATCGAAATGAATCCCAGAACCTATATATATATCTCAATCTAAATTTCACAGATGTTGGCACTGTTCTATTTATGCAGCATCTTCTTTTTATCTGTATTTTAAAACATATTCATTTTCAGCTTATACTAGAAATCTAACGCGTATATTATTAAAATAATCAACTATGCAGCTTTCTACGGATACCAGTGAAATCAAAAAGCGCTGAAAAAGTGTTTAATACCCGTATCTGTACCCCCCGACAACAAAGTTGTAAGGAGGGGGGGTATACTGGTTTCAGGTTGTCTGTCTGTCTGTCTGTCTGTCTGTCTGTCCGTCTGTCGGTCTGTCCGTCTGTCTGTCTGTCTGTCCGTCTGTCCGTAGACGCTATCTTGTGCGCACCATCTCTCCTTATCCCCTTGACAGAATTTAATGAAACTTCACACAAGTGATCAGTACCAACAGTAGTTGTGCATGGGGCATGTTAGGTTCTTTTAGAAAAAAAAATTGCAGAGTTATGGGACTTTGTTTTTTTGTTACTATACTATATACATAGACACAATCTTGTGCGCACCATCTCTCCTCATCCCCTTGACACAATTTAATGAAACTTCACACAAGTGATCAGTACTAACAGTAGTTGTGCATGGGGCATGTTAGGTTCTTTTAGAAAAAAAATTTGCAGAGTTATGGGACTTTGTTTTTTTGTTACTATACTATATACATAGACACAATCTTGTGCGCACCATCTCTCCTCATCTCCTTGACACAATTTAATGAAACTTCACACAAGTGATCAGTAACAACAGTAGTTGTGCATGGGGTATGTTAGATTCTTTCAGCAACAAAAATTGCAGAGTTATGGGACTTTGTTTCTTGTTAACATACTATGTACATACAGTCTGCATATGCAATCTTGTGGGTGCCTAATCTACCAAACCCTTGCACACAATTTAATGAAACTTCACACAAGTGATCAGTACCAACAGTAGTTGTGCATGGTGCATGTTACATTCTTTTAGATAAATATTCTGCATTGTTATGGGACTTTGTTTTTTGTTACTATACTGTATACATACAGTCTATATACATACAGTCCACATAATTATGCAGTCTTGTGTGCGTCAAATTGCAATGTACTGTGTCAGTGCATGCGGGGGGTACATTCATCACCTTTAGTGATAGCTCTAGTTTTCTTCTTCTTTCAATGTGAAATACCAAAATAACAAGTATGGAGGTTTATGGACTTTGAACCTGGATAAACGAACTAGTGATTGTAGCAGCTAAAACATCAATTTACAAGAAATACAATAAATTGTTTTGATTCAACTTATCTGAATCGACCCTGGTAACAGGGTAACTTACCTCCTTTTCAGCACTGTAAATGTAATTTTCTGCTTTTATAAACTGGCCATCAACCGAATTACCATGTATATCGAACTACCTAGGTTGCGAGTATAGTTTCAACTCTTTGAGTCTAGTCCGTAAACTGAGATTAGAATAATTTGGCAGTCTCAATAGAGTGACTACTCATAGTTGTAGAAGTGTTAGATATAAAAGTTGGTAAGCTACACTTGAGCGAATAGAAAGACTTTGCAACAGTATCTCATGATTTTAGCTAGAATTTTGGGTAGAAGACAAACTGTTACACATTCTAGCATTTTCCCCAACTTATCGATAGTGCTTCCTTTGCTAAGTCGTTCGAGTGTTGTTACCATGAGCAAGTGATATTGTCGATTCTCTGCTGTTGAAAACATTTCGATTTAATGTTGGTTCCGACCAAATTAGAAAAAGGCGCAAAGTATTTGTTTCCTCTGCATACCTTGCAGAAAAATATTCAGAGTTCTGTATACAGCTTCTAACTCCATGAAATTTATATGCTGTGAAGTCGTGTCCTCTGACCTATTGCTCTGAACTACCTGATTGTTGACATACCTGCCCATTCCGGGTTTGGCCAAATCTCAAGTCATCGTTATGTCCACCTGAAAGCCTTCTAAAGACATTCCAGTCAAAAGAATTGATTTGGACAACCACTTTGGACATCAACTTTTGCTGAAACAATGTTGTTAGAAAACGAGGTGAAACAGCTGGCCCAAACAAAGAACTCGAAATTTACAAACTTGTCCTTTTCAACAAAATCTGAGATACTTACGTTACTTTCTTGAAATTGCTATAATGAAGTATATGCATCTTTTAGCTCGACAATCGCCTTTCTGAACTAGGTCAATCACTTTGGTAAGCGTATCCATCAAGTGTTTCTTCCGGAAATAATGTTTAAGAGGTTTTTAATTTATGAAAGGTCTTAAGTTTCCTGGTTTCTTTGTGTCTAAGAAGATTTTAATAAAGAGTTTTACTGGTTTTAGATGGAGATGAGAATGTCCGGCCTCGAGGGTAACTGTTTAGGCAGTAACGAGGCTCAGTCGAATACCGCATAAACAGTTATGTGAGAGTCGGGTATTCCCATTTGCGGCTAAAGCCAGCGATGGAATCTTTTTCTTGCACTCCATATTCAAAAAATAATGAAACTTTCAAAGTAATAAAATAAATCGAACTGCTTCCTTTGCCGATCTATTTCTCGTAGCAGCTTGTTATACAAAGCTCTGGAATCCAACGTCCCTAAATAGGAAAGACGTCATGACCTTTCAAAGACAAATAACAAATGAATGTTTATGTTTTTGTTTCGTTTTATAAGTTGCCGCGAAATGTTATTAATTTTTGATAGAATAACATTCTGTTTAATCGAGGAAATTATTATCAGAAACAAAGAGGAACGGTCAAGGTATTGGAGTTTTATTCTGTTTCATACAATCAAATATAAACTACTGCATACTTTTTCTACATAATTATACATGTATTTTGTTCATAATACGTCATTTACAGCAAAATAGTCATCTTACATCCCGTAGTGTAAGATGGATTTTTCACCACCGGTAAAAATACCGAAAATCCCCGTATGCTTTGCAATAAACTATTTAATAATATATACTGATAAAAACTGATAAAGACATTTTTCTTTGGTCTAGTGAGTGACAAGATATACATTTAGAACAAGACCGTAACAGTTTACAAAACGATAATGAGTACTTACAATCACATTCAATGAAAAACAATTAAGTGTTCGGGAATATCCCGGAGACCTAAAGAGAAAAATATGAAAATTAATTAAAATGTTTATGGTCAAGAAAATGGAAAAAGCGCAAGATCTAGTTGATCAAATGCAATTCGAAGAGTGCATAGAATGTGCCAAAAAGAAGACAGACATAGAAAAATAGTTTCGAAGTTTACACTTTTCAAAGAACGTGAATTTGTACGAAAGCTATGGGAAACAGGGAAAACCGTACATTATTACTGAACGCGTATTTTTCTCCCACAACTAAAAGAAGTGAAAAACGGAGACAACGTTCCTGGTTAGCGTACGTTACGTTAAATGTAGACGGGAAACCTGTGGCAGCAGAAAAATAGGGATACACCAGGGATGCGCTGAATATCGTTTCATGGAATATGAATGGACTGACTCCGTAAAAGAAATGTTCAGATGATTCTTTTGGATAAAAACCCAAAATGTTTTAATTTTTCTATATGAGACTTGGGGACCACATAAAGTGATACTGAATTTGCTGGATAAACCGGCCACAACTTTACAGCATCTGAAAAGATATTAAATATGAAAATGTAGTTGTACCAGTTGCGATAAAAAACATAAATTTTATGGTATTTAGTTTAAACATTATTTAAGCAATCGCAGTTCATTTACAACTTGTACATAATTATATCAAAAAGGCATACAGGATTGAGTAGGCAGCTGAAAGCTTAATTGAAACTCTCTCCGTGCACGGTTTTTACCATGTTCGATTTTACTTTATCCGATAAAAGAATCCAAATATATGTATGGTAAGTAAGATTAATTGCAAAAAGAAGATATAAGTAGAAAGTTTTAATCAGGCCTCAGTTATATTTGCTCTTCGTCTTATTTATACCATTAGTAAATTCAAGAACCTTGGATTTACATTAAAAGATGTATACGCAATTTGCAACAGGGGCCATTAATTAAGGGTCTCACCGCACTTTGTTATGAAATTGCAATAAATGAATTGAATGTGGTTTTAAAATTAGTTTTTTTTAAAAATAAGAGAGGTAAAGATGCGTTTATTAAAGAGTGGGAGAGTTGTTTATTCTGGGGTTTTCACCATACACACGCGCGCGCGTACACATGCACACACACACGCGCGCGCGAACGCAAAACAAACGGACAGACAAGCCGGAAAACTCAACCGCTCAGAGACTTCCGGTGGCAAATTTATGATGAAACCTTAACTCACTTATATTAAAAAAAGAGAGGTCGCTTGAATGTAAGGGGGTAATGTGGGGAGTTGGAATACGGAAAGAAAGACACAAACAAACGAGACAATGTATCGCCTCCAAACCGAGTAATTAATATAACTACTCGAACCAGATTACATAAAGTTAAATATATAAGAAGGATAGATCTAAGGTATAATACACCAACGTACTCGATAACTTGTCTGAGGCACAGTACAAATGTACCAAGATTTTAACTTGTAAGCAAGCTACCAGACAAAGTTCACTCCGTCAGTCCGTGTATTTGTAGGAAGTAAGAGAAGAGCATCATGGAGTCTTACAATTAATTAGTCATCTGACCATCAAATAAGAAAGTGTAGAAGGGTTAATTATCATACATGCAATGTGCGTTACAATTTTAGCTTTTATCCTATTTTGATAAGCCTACATTTTAAACAAATATGTAACGGAATTAAGAATTAGGTTTAATAAGGTTTAATTTTCCGTAGTAAATAACTAGAACATCTTCCAAACAAACCGGTCCACCTTCCGCCATAGTTAGTCCGAAAGTGCCGCAAGATTACCTGTATTATACTGTTATATCTATCGTACCGTATCATAACTTTTAAACGTTACAGGTTTAGTTTTCATTATATACATGTCTCTGATATTTAATTCTCTTTTGTCATTTCAGGGGAGGGAGGAATCAATAACTCAGACAGGTACACCTTTACCTTGTTACTATTGGGTCTTCGCAGTTGTTTTATTTGTGTTAGGGCTAGAGAGAGAGAGAGAGAGAGAGAGAGGCAACGTATGTGAAACATTATCTGTCTAATGTAATCTAAATTTTCGCGTTGATTTTATTTTAATATGTTCTAAATAAAAGGGAACAATCTTGATAATACACTCAAGCGGAATATTTTATAACAAAATCATGTTTTAATTTTTAGATTTCTGTATAAAAATTTACATGAACATTCACCTCTGTAAGACAATATGTTACATGCAAAACTCTGTCACCTAGCTCGTATGTCAATGTATAAATTTGCACTAAAACAGCTTCACAAAATATACACCACGTCAAGGTAAGATGTCACGTGTACGAATAAGAACCTTTGTCCAAAGGACATGTTCAAATATCTTAGTCAATTTTCTTGTCCAGCCAATAACTTAAATGGGTTGCTCAAATAGCACGGTATTAGTACTTTAATAATAAAGCGTCATCTCCCTTACATGAATTAAAAGCCCTAGGTCAAAGGTCTTTATTACAATGTACCATTACTGACAATAAACATACTTCTGTATCCTAAGTCATCCTTATCCAACGGACTCGTTTCCAGTCTATCCGAACAATGTAACACATGTTTATTTGTATACCTCGGATGGATTGTTTAAGGGATTGCTGACACAAGGTCAGATTTGTTACCAAAGATAAAGAACATTTTACTTTTTTTGATAAATAAACTTTGTGCAGATTGATATAATGTAATGACCTTTGGATAAAGCAAGCTTCTGTAGAGACATAATTTCGGATTGAAAACAGTGTTCCCAAAAGTCATGGCTTCCGTTACTAACAATAAATAATTACAAAATCTTATTAATTTATCTTATTATAAACCTTTTGTAGGGTAATCGATGCAGAGCCGTCGTACATTCCTTTGTTTTATTTTGATATTGAATCGATATAAAGCTAAAAGGATATTTTTATGAGACCACTACTTGTAGAAATAAATGTTTTAGAAATAAAATAGATGTTATATTAATTTGTGAGTTTTATTAAAGGTCATCTACCGAAGGAAATTCTTAATATGGACAAGAAGTCAGTAGATTTGTACAAAAAAGCGTTACAAGATGGAAAGGTTTCCGTTCACAATATCCGCGTAATGGTAGTTGGTCATTATGATGTTGGGAAAACAACGTTGACGAAGCGTCTCTTAGGGGAGCCAGTTGATATTACAAAACGGGCCAGTACAAATGGCATAGAAGTTCATGTTGATAGATGCAAGATCTCTCTCAAAGATAGGGCGTGGATTTGTCCAGAAAATTGTGGGTAATGTACATTTAATTAATATGAGTATCATTAACTTGTGTCTAAAAGGAAACATAAGGCTTCGCACCTGACAACCCAACAGGTCGGGATATTAAGTATCGACCATTTGGTCCAGGAAACACGTTTCTAAATATATGTACATCCTACATCAAGAAACATGTCTTATTAAAACATGTCAAAATTTTAACTAAATTGTACAACATGTACAGATGAACAAGACTTCTTCTGATTGTTTGCCTGTTTACTTAGGTTAAAAACTGAATTAAACCGGAAAGACCAAAGCCCGAATACTTGACTTACTAGATACCTGAACTATGTACGGTGGTAAATAAGACAATAAGCCGCAATTTTCATTTTGACATTTTAATTGAATGATGAGTATGCTGAGGTATTCCGTATTCTAATATGAAAACTAACTGCACATTTCCGTTAAAATACATGACAGGCGCCGAGAAAGAATGCAGCAACAGTTGAACTATTGTTTTACATAGAAAGCGTTTTAGAATCGAACTCAGATGAAAGAATTGTACTCATTAGATGTTTATGCATCCCTAACTTATTCAGCAAGACGTGTTACTTCTCGTCTTACAGCGTTGTTAAAACGTAGTTACACGTTGACGTCACGTTGACTTACTATATTTTGTGCTGTTAATGCACTATTAAATAGTGCTTCCCTATTTCCTCTAACTGTTAAAATAAAATACATAGTAGGATCGATTCAATATATCTCCACGGGATGTAGTAATCCCGTATTAAACACAGTTAAAATAATGCTACGCACTGCCGTCATATCTACTTACTATATTTCGCCCCATACATACGCCATGAATAAGTGCTCTCCCTTTTCATCTACTTACTTTAAGTTAAATAAAAGATGTATCAGAATCAAAATGATATAGCAGTACCGTTTACAATATATCTCAAGAAAGCGAATCGATCATAATTACTCCACTCTACGCCCTCTTGAACATATATGGCAGGAGTATAACGTATTTGTATTATTTCGATATATTAAAACATGCCTATGCTGTATGTTTATCTTAAAATCTTAGATAAACCGGACGTAATGCGTCAATAAGACGTCATGGTAGATGTTAATATATCATCTCGCCGTTTCGCGAGCTTTAATTGTTGTTTTACAAGCTTGACGTTTTTCTTCATTAAACAGACAGCTAAATCAAACATGTTAAGAATCGATTTACTCAACTGTTTTGTAACTGACTTTTCTACAGCGGTATCTTGCTATTTTCATTTCTCATAATATATATATTAGTGTCTATTTGTTACTTTTGTTTTTAGCTCAACCTAAATACGAAATGCCAATGATAACTTTTCTTGGTCGTCTTATGTCCGTCCGTCGTGTACATATTTGTTTACCTTACAATCATCATCTTTCGTCAAAGCTGAGAGAGGGTGGGGGTGTGACCTGGTTAACTTTTTTGTGACTACATCGGAAAACATTGCAAATATCCTAAATTAAAGCGCTGGTCTCATTTTAGAATAATTTCACTAAATGTTACTTTGGTGACACTACTTAATCCCTTAAAGTAATGTTATTTTGTAAAAAAAAAGAATACATGAAAACTTCTCAGACATAGCTAGGTCTGTTTATAATATGGCTATGCGGAAAATGTTGTAAGTCTCTTCTAAAACCGCCGGTCTGATTACAAATTAATTTCATTGAAAAATGATTTTTATGTGACCATTTGCCAAATTCTTTTAAATCGTGTTGATTTGTAAAAGCAATTCATTGAAAACAGTTAAGCAATAAAAACATTTTTAAATATACTTTAAGAGACTTTCTATCAATTTTACTTCGAGTTCACGGCTGGAGGTAGGTTTTTCTTATATGCTACAATTAAATTGTTTTGAATATTCTTTTAGACATAATTTCAAAGAAATGTTTCTACTGAATTCCTTCAGATTAGTCCGCTTCGGTAAAACACTAGCTTTCGGTAGACATCTTTTTTTTTTCAAAAACTTTAGATCCGATTTTGAAATATTTACAGACTAGTGCTCCTTAATTGACCATCTACCAATGTTGTCCAGATTGTACAGAAACATAGCTGCTAAGGTACCATTAGAGGACAACTTCAAACGACATCTACTTTAACCACTTGTCACATTATGACATGATTTCTTAGAAATATTTCTTGGATACATCTACCAAATTAAATCGTAAATTTTCTGTTTGGAAAAAAGCATGGTCCCAAGAACTAAACATAGAAATATCTTGTTCTTCTTCTTTTATAATAATGGCAAACGTTCGTGATTGTTTAAAATCGTTTGATTCATTAGTATACAAAAGCACCGGGTTTAGAAAAAGAAAATTTTATTAAAACATGATAGTTTCTTAATCTGCCAATCCGATTTTGGAATAATAAACTCTTCCTTTCATAAACCAGTTTTCCCATTTTAAACAAATTTCATACATATATTTTTGCATAGTCAAAACAGCTGTTAAACTGGGTTTTGCAATTTAAAGCTATGACCCTCTTGCTGTTGCATTCATGTTTGTTTGTGTATCTGCTAGGTCGCTGTTTGTTTTCTATTTGCACTAAACCGTTTACAGTAGATTCTAATATCTTGTTACATTTTGCTGCAGTCGTTAGTAAAGATACTACGATTAGGCGTCGGGTACGTAACTGAAAAACAAAATCTATATTAAGAATGGAGTTCTGAATTTTATAAAAAAAAATCAAGAAAAAACTAAATTATCATTTCAAACATATTTATAGACATTTGTTTTCAATAATGTTTTTTTATTTTTGTTATCAAACATCTTTGATTATATCAGTAATGCTGATACTGATTAAAAGTTTTTTAACCAGATAACACTCGAAAGGCGATATTTCATCAGCTGGCAAAGTTATTTGACAAGGATGGCAAGCAAGCAGAGACTCAGACGGAGATGAACGTATCAGACGGTAATGATGTTGCTTGTACCTTTTATTAACCTCTCGTAAATACCCTTTTCAGATAAATGTAAAGCATCACGTTTACATGACTTCTGGTTAAATTGATTTACATAAGATAAGAAAATGAATAAATTGTAGTGTCAACTTAGCTATATCTTAGTTATTTCGAAAACGAGGCCTTGACATTTACTAACTGCATATAAGTAAGTCTGATTGTGTTTTAATAATTGAGAACGTTTTGACTTTTTAAAAGTCAGTGTAAAAAGGGAAAAATATGGTTAATACTGTTAGTAAGATAGTCTTAGATATGAATATATTTTTGCTAGTAATTGTGAATACAACTAAAATAAAAGCGTTTTAATATGAACTGTGTATTATTTGATTTTAAAAAAGCTTGCACAGCCTGAAAACTAAATAACTACCCTGATAATTGTTGTAATACATAATCACACAGTTAAAATAATGTTAAATACCAAAAGAAGTAATACAAATTGTTATTATATATTGAAGAAATTTAATGTAAATGTAATTTTATATCTAAGGGCTGGACTGCCTTAATTGAGTGGTTTAGTGGCTTACTTTGAATCACTTGTTCTCATGAACGTAGATTCTGAACCTGCCATAGGTCTAGAATACGTCATAAGAAGATGCAATCCAGCTGGCGTACGGATGTCTTAAGTTTTACTCAGGTTTCCGCTGATGCATGAAACACTGCCTGGAAATGCAGATAGAATTTTTCCACCATAAAAGTTTGGAAAGTTGCAATATGATCCTAACTGTGTTTGTATGGCTGTAAACCTATGAATGAAACAAAAAATTTATTCAGTGAATATTGACTGTATAAATAAACAAAAGGTTTTTAGAATAGAAAAAAGTTACTAGACGAGACTATAAGATAAAAAATAAGCTTTAGTAAAACGGAAAGGTTATACTGAAAAATTTAATAGCTGGCTG
Source organism: Mercenaria mercenaria (assembly GCF_021730395.1). NCBI lineage: Eukaryota > Metazoa > Mollusca > Bivalvia > Venerida > Veneridae > Mercenaria > Mercenaria mercenaria. Next base: position 28,742,849 of record NC_069368.1, read on the forward strand.
CCATTTAGTGAACTAAAAAAAATTTAATTAAATTTAAAAAATATATTATATAAATGAGTAATAAAAATCTAATTTCTAATGAATTAGAAACAATAGATCAATTAATTATTTACTTAACTAAACTTGCTTCTGCTTACAGAAAAGTTATTCAGGATATTTTTACAATACTGTTAGAAATGAAGGAAGAAGAAAAAAACTATTCAATGCCTCTTGAAATGCATATGAAGGAATTTAAACTTAACGGATATAGAAATAAAAAGGAAGAAGAGTTGTATTAAATTTAGATTGCTGAATTTATTTTTACGTGCGTTTTTTAAAGATTTTTTTCTCTAAGTATATTATATAAATGGGTAATAGAAAGGTAGATAGAATGATTATGCCAAAATTATCTAGCACTTTAGAAGAAATAACAAATAAAGATAGAAATTCATATAAAAATGTACTAAAAAGAAGAAACGTTATTTAATCAAAACTTGATCAAATAGTTAGCGCTGATTATAAAAGGCATGTGATTGATAAATTACAAAATGTTATAGATCTTTATCTTTTTGAAGGCAGTATACAAAGGGATAAAAATTTATTTGAATGGGATTGTGGTTGTTTAATGTCAGTGCCCTTAACAGAAGAGCAAAATAATATTAGATTATGTGATTGCCCAAGACCAAATAATCATCGAAACAATCCTAAAAAGATAATTGCAACCGATTGTGACACTAATGAAGAAAAAATATATATAAGCACTTACGCACCATCTCAAGACCTTGATATTAATTCTGGGTTGGTTAATAAAAATGTGCTGTGAAGGAAAAAACCGAGTAAAAAGTGGAATATCAAAAACTAATGGAAAAAGATATAAATTTAAATATTTAACAACAGTTACTGCAAGCAGCCGGGGATTGGAATCCACCTCTTCTTAAACTTTATTTATTTATTTTTTTTTTGCTTAACGATTATTTTTTTTAAATATAATATATAGATGGCTGTTAGAGAAATTGAGAGGTATTTAAATCAGTATATTAAGAAATTTGAAATCGAAATTATATATAGAGAAGATCAAAAAAGCAGTTATATTTAAATATGGAAGACTCATTTGATATTCTTAAATCTGAACTTAAAACTATTAAAGGTATGAAAATAAATGTTGTTTTAGACATAACTTTTAAAAATTAGTAAAACAGATACAATATATAAATCAGCTTATTTTCAATCAAGCTGGATATAATAAAGGTTTTGAAATTAGAAAGGGATTAATCCAGGAAGGTAAATGTTAAAATTCCGTTAAAAAATTATTCATTTTTTCAGGACAAATCATGTTAACCCCAATTCAAATTCAAATGACATTACAATTAACAATTGATGATGAATTAATTTACAGAGCTAATTCTGCTGATGCAGGTAGGATTATTGTAACTAAATTAATTTTGTGGGTTCCACGTTTAATTTTTAATCTATATGGAATTAATTTAATTTCTGAAAAATATATGAAAGCAACAAGTTAGAAATACCTCCGAGAAACGATAACACAGTCAACAGATACACAACAGACTAACATAACTTTCAGAACAACAGCCTGTGTAAAGAAAAACAAACATGTGTTTGTTTATTTACAACGACCTGATAAAAGTAATTCACACGAACATAATCCACATTTATTAATTACATTTAAAGCTAATGCAGCAGATAATGATTGTAGGCTGGAATCTTGCCGTCTTGAAGTTGGTAATGGTATTTTTATCCCGAAACCAAATATACAAGTACATGTATATCAAGAATTTATAATGATGTTCTTAATTATATTCATAAACAAATTAATAAAACTCTAAAAGTCTCCTAAATGTCGGAAATTTTAAAAGTTTGTTTGGATTTGTTCATTTTAACTTAGAATTTAAAAAGGAAGGGATAACAGAAGATCCTAAGCATATTACATTAACAGCTAAATTAAACGTTCGGCCAGCAGCTAATATCCGTGTTTACGCAAATGTATTGTATGAAGAAACAGTTGAAATAAATACTATTGGAAGTGAACTTGTTATTGTTTAAATAATATATATATAAAATATATAATGACATCAAATTATATTGAATATAAAGTAGATTTAACAGATGGACAAAAGAAAAGCTTATCAAAAGCTTACAATAATAAAATTCCACATACTTTTAGATTAAAATATGAACAATTGCGTGGAAACTTTCCTTTACTTTTAACAAAACACAGACTCATCAAATTGAAAAGTCTATTAGGGTCGAGAAGGGATTAGAAATTACAATTTCAAAAAGTCAAATGTCCAGTCAAGGTCAAAATGGAGGATTTTTAGGAGCTTTGGCTGATCTGTTAGGTCGGACAGTACTTCCGGTAACTGCAAAAATAGCTCCAAAAATATTAGGACCGTTAGGCGTCGGAGCTTTGTTCGGTCTTGCCAGTACTGGTGTTAGTAAAATACTTGGAAATGGTATGATTTCGTCAGCTAATGTTAAAAGAAATATGATATCACCATATCTTACACCTTATCAAAGAAAACCATTAAGGGGAACTGGTGAAATAAAACAAATTAAAAAACAAAAACAGGAATGCTGGCTGCTAGTCTCGAAATACCTTTGATTACATGTACATCTTGGTTAAGTGATTAAGTAATAAGGAAGGACCACAGTCCCCGGGGGTTGCAAGCAACCGACAAGGTCAAGGTATACAAAATGATTCTCAACGGGACCTTACAGAGGAATTCCTATATTAAAAAAAATATAAACAAACCTATTTCTAACTTTGAAATTGAACAATGGGTAAAAAAAATAAAAATTAAAAACTTTAGGGGCGTATTTAGTAGAAACAATTTACCAAAAACAGGACCGAATGTTAAATGTGGAATTATAAATTTGGACGACTCTGTCGGATCCGGAACACACTGGGTATGTATGTAAATAAAAGATAATTTGACCCATTTGGACTTCCTCCGCCAAAAGAAGTAATCAAATATATACCTGGAGTAAAGTATAGCAGCATACAATATCAAGACAAAACAAGTTATAATTGTGTGGTTATTATTGTTTATCTTCATAAAAAATGTTACAAGATGGTATAAAATTTGATGATTTATCGTACAAAATACTAAAAGTTAGAGCCCGCCCGCTTAGCTCAGTAGGTAAGAGCGTTGGTCTACGGATCGCGGGGTCGTGAGTTCGATCCTCGGGCGGGGGGTATGTTCTCCGTGACTATTTGATAAACGTCATTGTGTCTGAAATCATTGGTCCTCCACCTTTGATTCATGCGGGGAAGTTGGCAGTTACTTGCGGAGAACAGGTTTGTACTGGTACAGAATCCAGGAACACTGGTTAGATTAACTGCCCGCCGTTACATGACTGAAATACCTTTGATAAACGGCGTTTAACCAAAAAAAAAAAAAAAAAAACAAACAAAAAACTAAAAGTTAAGAATCAAAAAACAAATGAACAAATAATTATTTCCTATTTCACATCTCAATACAACAAGTAATTTAAAAATAAGCGTTTACACTGTAAACGTTACTGAAAATAAATGTGAAAATTGTACACGGAAGTGACATAATTCCACTAATGCTAAAAATAAACGTGAACTTCTCCTTGTCTAAATGATTTTGTAATTTCTTCTTTTAATTCTTTCTTCAAATCATTTCTTGTCTGTTGTTTACGTCGAGGTCGAGTTGCATCCGCTAGTTTGGTGTAATATTTTGTAAAAAATATTTTAGTCCATTTTACACATATTTCGTCTTGTTTGTAATTATCCCCGAGATAAATTTATCAAATCTCCCAAAAGTTCTGTTGCTGTAATGTTGTCCCTGAAATAAAAACAATCGCATTTATTTCTGAAGTTAGTGAAAAGAACGAAAAATAAAACTTACATTTTAGTTGTTTAAATTCTCCTTCTTTCAGTCGTATATAGCCTACAAACTTATTTGCTTATTATGCAAACGAATGTTCCGGTGTTATTAATCATCTATAGTGGTAAGTTGTTTGCGAAATACAGGAAAAACCGGATGCAATAAGCTATATTTAAATTATTCTCATAAATGCTATATTTAAATGCTGGAAAACCGATACTTGTTCATGCTTGCTGATATGATTACAAAACTAGCTAACAGGCTTTAAACTGGAGGCTAAAACTGTTCTGTAAATTGTTTTCAGTCCGGGTGTAAAGCTCTCGTTAGGGGTTTTTAAAATATTTTAAAAGTAAAACACATGTTTTCTTTTAACTTAAAAACCTGTGGTTTTTTAACTTTGTCAAACCAAATGTTTTCACGGTAGTTTGTCAAAACCTGTGGTTTTTTTAATTGGTCAGCATTGGTCAGTTTAGGCCAAGGGTAAGGTCAAAATGAGGCCAAAACGCAAAAACCCTTACTTTCTAAACTACTATTAGTTAAACATTATTCATCTTGTTTTTCGGTCAGTTATAGGTTATACTTAAAAGAATTCCGGGATGCTACATAATAAAATAATTTCAACATTGGTCATAACAGAAAGTGACAGGTCGTGATATCTCACTTAGGTTAACTACACTCTGGCCACGTTATGATTTTTGTTTTGTCATGTTCTAATTGCTTTGACAAGATGACTAAATGGAAATAATGACATGTTTATTTTATAATGGTCACTTTGCGTGCCCTTTTAAGAAAACAATTTAGTCACTCCTATGGCCGGTTTACCTTAAATACCGCTAATATTTAGGTAGAACTTTAGTATCAAACTTGCTCGTCCGAATGTTAGTTACGTAAGCTGATACTCCACACGATATAAGTTAGTTAGGACCGAGGCAATTAATGATGAAATATTATTGTTAAAGTTTAGAGATTATTTGAAATAATAGAGTTTATGTTAGAGACTATATTAATGTATTATAAAGATACACATTGATGACTTAAATATATTATCGTAGCATATAGAAAATATTAAATAATAGTTATTATAGTGAACAGGTGTTGTTGTTGCTGATATTTAGTAGCGTGAACCCTTAGACCCTGTTACACCACACAAATTCATATTGATTTAAGTTCATCGCACTATTTATGAAAGTTTCAACATGTAAGAACAACATTTGCTAATTCACACAATACGAAAGTATAATTGCGACTGAATATCTCCGAAATGAATCATGGAATATTATTTTCACTCTGCTGAAAAAATACATTGTGTTCATGCTAAGGATATTGCTGAGACATCCATTGATTAGTTATTCTTCGTTGTTAAGGAATAGGCCGCTTCTTAGTTTCCATTTGAGCAAGTCTATTGATAAAACTACCTTTGAACAAACGTCTTTCCAGGCTTAATTGTTTCTGTTTCGTATATTACTGTTTTGCTGTTACGTATATTAGTGGTATAAGTTATTTAAACACGTTTTACAAATTAAAGTAATATAAATAACTACAAGAGAGTATAATTATTTATATTTCTCCTCTTTCTATTGTAATATTGTTTGTCTTATTCACTGTCCTGTCGTGACATACTAAGCTAATGTCCTGATAAGGGCCACTGCAGCCGACTTTCTTTTAATGATTCCCTATTTGTATGTCTCCTAGTTTTGTTAAAGGCAATTACTGTTTGCCTGTGAAAATGCCTGTCCAATAGACAAAACTTGTCCGATTCCAGAGTTTGTCAATTTTTCAGCTTTGTAACTGATGAAGTGACTCATCATAAGATACTGAAATGTTCATGTTAAAACAATGAGTGTGACATTAGTAGGTGTTGATAGCTAAACTTTCTAAATTTTATTACTTTCAAGTTTCTATTCCACGAAGGCCATGGTTAAATTTGATTTATACAATGCACTTGACTGGCTTAGTTAATTTGGTTTGTTGCATATATACATGTTAAACTGATGTCACATAATAATTTCAAATATTGTTCTCCTTCCATCCGTGCTTGGTATACAATTTGTGCTTGGTATATTGTTCACTTTTATTTACTGTCTGTTAACAATGTTCCTCCCTTTACTGCATAAACAGCCTGAAATATATATATAAACAACCCGGCAAAATACTGCAAAATAAATGGATAATATTGTAAATAACAAATTATGTGATCACCATATATGTACCAGCTACTCTACAAAAAAGAAACAAAAAATTGCAACCATTTCATTTTCTGTTACTTGTACACGTACCGACTATCGAATGATCAGTGGTCACATGCAAATGATATTGGATACGGAAAATTCCGAGTGTATCCAAATATCAAATTTAAATTGGTAACTTTGGATACATACCAAGCTTGATGTGCCAAAATAAATATTATTATTTATTGATAAGATAATAAGTATTATTTAAGGACTTACCAAGGCATATAAGCAATCTCACTATATTCCAGGTCAATACTTCAATATACAAACAAGTTACACCGAAGGGTATCAAACGTATCAAACACAATTGTGTATTAATAGTATATATAAGTAGCAGAAAAGGCCGCATGTTATCAGGCCCACTGACGGACGAGTTAGCAAGCGCACCGACTAGTGGTTAACACAATTTTACTGACCTAGAGGTTTACACACGAAAGTGTTAACAGAGCTAGCTGTTAGCATACTTTAACGACAGACAAGCAACCAATGGTTCGATTTACTGTCAACCGACCTAGCGGAATACATCACTATAACAACATACAACCATCAAAAGATTGTAACATTAAATTTGACTTATATCCTTCGAGAACATGCGCCTGTCTGCTCGCCCATTTAATAGCATTTGTCGCCACAATATATTTGAAAAAAATATTCCTCCAAAATTCTATTGACTACTACATGTACTACAAGCCTAATTTAAGTTGTCTTAGAAACTTACAGTCCTTGACGACTTATCCTCATGACTTACTAAAAGTAATATATAGAGTTTATTTTATACGACGATTACTATTACATCTTTTATCTTGCATTATCAGGCTCTTGCCCATTTACCTGAACCTGTACTAACTTTATTCATACTCATTATACATTTTTTCCCTCTTTCAATGATAGTTATGGATGTACTGACTGACATAACGACAAGACATATGTCTGCCGCACAATTGAGGCCTTAAATAATATTTCTTGCACTCAATGTTTTTCGTAATGTTGTGTTACTGCTTCTTTTCCATGCAAGCAAATAGTTAAAATTAAAGTAAAGCAATGATTCAATCATTTCTGTTTATTAAAGTTCTTTAGTCAAATCCATTTTATACATTTACCATTGGTGGTGAAACAGTTTGTGTTTAAATAGTAAAGCCAAAATGTGGGCTTCAAGATCTGACCTGTTACTACAAGATCCTTTTTTCTCATTAAATAAAAAAGATTATGGACAAATTGAAAATATAAAAAATCTTAACAGAATTTTCCATAAATATTCACATAATTGCCACACTTAAAACATTCACAATTCGAGCCTTACTCTAAGCATTATACTCTTGTTTAGTTACTTGCATATATTATTATTTTATTTGTTCGCAACTTTAGATTTAATGGATTTTCTCGTTTCCGCCATATACCTTAAATCTTACTCTTTTTTAAAAACAATATATATATATTATTTAATCTGCGAGCAGGAGACCACAGGAACCAGTTCTTTGCACAATAATCCCCATTTAATGTGAATCAAGCTGATATGTTTGCAAATGAAAGGCACTTAAAACTATGAAAGACCCATGGTGACATTTCAACTTCATTATTTCACGCGTTCTGCTTCATGATTTCACGATTTCCACTTCATGAATTCACGAATTCACGATTTTTGCTTCATGATTTCACGATTTCCACTTCATGAATTCACGGTTTCTTCTTCCTGATTTCCACTTCATGAATTCACGACTTCAACTTTACGATTTCGCGATTTCACGATTTCCACTTCACGAATTCACGATTTTATAATTTCCACTTCTTGATTTCACGAATTCACGATTTCACTTCACGATTTTACGATTTCACCATTAAATTTTACGAATTCACGATTTCCACTTCAAGAATTCACGATTTCATAATTACAGTACAATTTCAGCTTTTTGCGATTTTATCAGTTACATGACTAATGTATGACGTAAAAAAAACACGGGTGATATTTTCTATATGTAAGATGGCGTGTTATATATTTGTACAACCAGGTTTAGGTACTGAGAGTAAAAACTGGCCGAAAATGCCTCAACTGATGAGGAAATAGACTTAAAACAATACTTTTAGAATGCATTATTGCTTTAAATGTGAAATTGTTCCAGTCCTTTTTTCAGTTTTAGTAAGTTCCCCATCTTTGTTGTATTAAATGAAAAGCGATTCATCTTATTCACATGTAAGCTATTGCCACCTGCTGTGTAAATGTTATGCAAACTGAGTTGATAAAGAGTACGGCCTTACCACGAGGGCCGTTTAAAACGTAAAGAAGCGGCTTAGACGTTTTACTACGTTATAGGCGTGGAAAATATATACAAAATATAAATTCAATCCATGCAAGCATTCCCTGTTAAATGAACAGAACTCATCCTCTATAACCCAAACCATTTATTACGTTTACACTTCATTGATTGAAGAGTAACGGAATGGATTGGCCAAATGGAAAAAGTGAAATAAAGAAATCATGAAATCGTGAAGTTTAATGGTGAAATTGTGAAATCGTGAAATCAAGAAATCGTGAAATCGTGAAGTTTAATCATGAAATCATGAAAGCAAGAAATCGTGAAGTTTTTTTGTGAAATCGTGAATTCGTGAAATGGAAATTGAGAAATCAGGAAGCAGAAATCGTGAATTCATGAAGTGGAGATCGTGAAATCAAGAAATCGTGAAGTTTAATCATGAAATCGTGAAATTAAGAAATCGTGAATTCGTGAAATCAAGAAGTTTTTTCGTGGATTCGTGAAGTGGAAATCGTAAAATCAGGAAGCAGAAATCGGGAATCCATGAAGTGGAATTTTTGAATTCATGAAGTGGAAATCGTGAAATCATGAAGCAGAAATCGTGAAATAGTGAAATTGAAATGTCACCACGGGTCTTTCGTACAAAACTGATTTTGCAAGTTCTATTACCCGTCTTCCAATATATAACTTTGATGTTGGTACCATGTTAATTACAGCTGTAATACCTTAGTAGCTGAGAATCTTTGCACTGTTATAAAATGAACCGACTGGTTTATTACCATAATGCAGCTGTTTTAAAGCTAAGCATAGTTTGTCAATTTTTCATGCATTTCTGATTGAAAACTTTGAAAAATATTTCAGCTTAAATATATGCAATTATAATTAATGTTATCCCACTTTTACATCCAATCAGTTCAACCCATTTCCAGTATTTTATGATATCCTTAATAAGAAATTTGTTAATATTCAATTATCCTGCTTATATATAATGCAGTTAATTTTGACTAATTGTAACATGACAAAAAATAGGAAAGACTTTTCGAACTCAAAAAGTTTCGGCTTCTTCATGCTTTTATTCATAAATATAAAAACTGAACTGGGCGACTGCTTTATTAAACCATGCCATCCATCTTTGCAGTCATAATATTATATGCTATGTAGCTCTAAAAACTATATACAAAAGAAACATTAGAACCAAGTCATCATGCTAGATATTTATTAATTAAGAGACTTGGCTTAATAACTGCTGACAAAATTACTGCTTGTGTGCAATTACAATCCCTTCTTTCTAGATGCCGATTGCAATGATTAAGTGCACAGTTACTGACCACAAATAACATTTATCTACTGTATTAAATTAATATTATTTTATTAACACAAAATTATATTTTTCAGCAATAAAAAACATTGAATTACTTTCATTCCAAGGCAAGTACTTATCTGCCAGATTATTGTAGAATATAATTATGTCTGAGCGCTATTCTCATTTATGTTGCTATATGATATATTATTTGAAACTTTCCCATGTGAAATTGATATTGTATAAGCCGCCATATGACATTGATTTTAATAGAGGCATAGGACATGTGGGACGTGTATTAAATTAAAAAGCAAGATAGTCAATTAAAAACTTCGATGTTGATATTTACATTAGATCGTTGTACCTTCTGACCCTAGAGTACTTCGATATGCAACATTTATATCAGCAATCACAATAATAATTTATTGTTTCGTTTCTTTATAAATAAATACTACAGTATTTCCATACCAACATTCTTTTAGACTCTAGATACACGGAGTATACCACTAACAATTACTTAAATGAAATTTAAATCCATACATTTGCCTGGCAATTACACTGTTATGTTTGTGTATTAATCCATGTTTAAATACTTATATCCTGGCTTGAACAGTGTCTAACAAGCGTTTGCGAGAGTTATCTTTCCTGTGGTTATTATAATAAACAACAACAATTGTTGACCAAAAACAACTTTAATCGATACAACATTTGCTTTAGATAGATAATAGCACAACGTAATTGGAAAACATACCGTATCTAATTATATAACCCATACCTATCCCACATAAGAACAATAATCTACATTTTTCCAACAGGCATTTACCAACGAGACTTCGCGTGTTTATCTGACTAGCAAGTTTTCGGATAGACATATTCTGACAACTTGACTAAAACGACAACTTAGCACATTTCCTCGGGCATGGACATTTACATTAAAGAGTATGCAATTTTTTGTCTAAATTATGGCATGTAGAATGATTCAACTTAATTACATGTATGTCCAATGTAATTAATTTGATTACGACCACCGAGAAAATGTGTCCCGAGAAAATACGAAACAACATTCATCGTCAATTTCCAAAGTTTACCGAACTGTCAAACTAAACTTTTAAATAAAATGTATGTTTTAAACAGCTTCGATAATCTTAACGATGTTAATGCTGGGGGACATGCCATTCTCATAACCTCAGTTGTGATTTTACGAGTACGAACAAACAAAATTTGCAAGGTTGAAAATTACCTTTGAAATCCTGGTTTTCACCTCCAATATCCAGTTTCACGATAGTTGAAAGCATTTTGTACAAATGTCAGACTACGCTGAACATTACACTTGAAGCAAAATTGACGATGTTGACGAATATATAAGACCAAGGTCACTCTGTCTAAGGGTAACGTCGCATTTTGACGCAGGATTCTGACAGTGCCCGTCTGCTTTGTTTCGTAAGTTTGGTCGTCTTTAACAGTCTCTTTGCCTCTTTTTTACACCATTAGGAATATTTCACTTAATGACTATCTTTATCTCTTCTGCTTGAATATAAAGGCTTTATCTTGAGGAATAAGGGGACTGCAATGGTGAAAATAGTTGTAATAAAATACTGACCAATAATAACCCTTTGCTAAAATCATATCATTGTAATGCCTTGGTGAACGTGTGATCTATGTCATGTCCATACAGCTCAAAGCATTTCTCGCACGGAGTCAGATAGTTAATTGTATATTTAAAAGAGCCAGATTACCTCATTGAAAATGGTCCAACAAGAATGAATAAAATGCTTAACATTTTGCATCTTAAAAAAGATTCAACCAATAAACCAAAAAGAAAAATGGGAAACATTATTTCTCTCAAAAAGTCTTACTTGGAACAGAAGTACACTTATTTATAAAGTGTACAATTGATACTAAACTTAGAGCAATCCAATATAAATGTCTGATTAAAATAGTACCACATAATACTTGTTATATAATTGGAGGGATATTGGAATATATCTTAGTATGAAACATATATTAGAAACCCCGTCAGACATTCAAGTTCTTTGGAATAACAAGGTATAGTAAAATAGTGTCATTAATCATATACTTATTCTGGATTCTATTTCTAAAATAAAATTTAGTAAAACGCCTCCAGGTTTTAATTATAAGCTTTATCTTGGAAAACGAATTAATATAAAAGATACCGTTGCTTGCTCGAAGGACAAGTTAGATGTATACCATTCAAAATGAACTGAATTTCAAGGTGATGTAGATCAACATAGAATTTTTGTTTGAGCAGAGCAGCCCATTTTTCTCTTTCCTTTTTCTTTCATTCCCCCTCCTTTGTATATTTTTCTTTACTACACCCAAGCATGACAAAATATTTTCCCCTTTTTCAAAATAGTTACCGCTCGCTTACTTTATTCTTTAATGAGACTTCGTTATTTCATCCTTCATCGTTTATTTTTCATTCTTCATCAGTCATTCTTCATCCTTCAACATTCATCAGTCATGTTTCATCTTTCACAACTCATCAGTCATGCTCATCCTTCATCAGTATTTGAAAAACATTTCAGATACCATGTACAATAATATAATTGTTTGAACATTTCAAAATATATGGACAAAAGTTTATATTGTGTATTGCATTGAAGATTCGAAAAAAAAGAGAATAAAATGGACTTTGCGGAAAATGAAAGTTTATGTAAATTTTACTTTCTCAGAATCTAAAAAAGTACTGTATAAACAGGTGTTATATAATTTACACCATAAAATATGACAATAACTGCAAGCTAACATATGGGATCGATTCAGTGATCCATTAAGGTTGCGACTCGGAGACCAAAGGTATTACCGTTTCTTTAGCGTCAGCTTTATAGTAAATGCCGAACTGAAAATATCTGTTTACCTCATCAAGTCAAGGCCCAAAATAAAGATAATACTTGGAGGTCAAAGGTCAAATATCTTTTTGTCATGTCCACTTGCAGTCCAATCTTTTAAAGCGCTGAAAGAATTTTCATAAAGAAAGCTTCGATTAATTGCTTAACAGAGACGAGGTATTGTGTACTGTATTTGCGATGTCATACGTTGTATAAAGTTTGACATTTAGATGTACATCGCAAGTGAGATACCTATATTTAAAACGTTCATGTAAGGAAACAATAAATGTGTTAGTTCTTTAAATGTATCTAAGTCTTCTTAACAAATTAACGATTTTTGTCGAGCCAGCTTGCAGAAGCGAGGACATAGTTGTCCAAATGGCTGTTGGGTGTTTGTGCGTGCGTTTGTGCGTGCGTGCGTGTGCGTCCGTCCGGATTTGTTTGTCTGAACCATAACTTTGACATGCATTAAACAATCTTGTTTATATTTGGCATAAATGTTAACCTCAGTGAGACGGAGTGTCATGTGCAAACCGCAGGTTCCTATCTTAAAGGTCAAGGCCACACTCGGAGGTCAAAGGTTAAATTCAATAATGACTTTGTCCGGAGCATTTCTTCTTCATGCATGGAGGGATTTTGATGTAACTTGACATAAATGTTCACAACCATGTGACGAAGTGTCATGCGCAAGAACAAGGACACTAGGCATAAGGTCAAGGTCACACTTAGAGGTCAAAGGTCAGATACAAGAATGACTTTGTCCGGAGCATTTCTTTTTCATGCATAGAGGGATTTTGATGTAACTTGGCACAGTTGTTCACCATCATGAGACAAAGTGTCATGTTTAAGAACCTAGAATTACTTCCCTTTGTTGTTACTATAAACCGCTTATATTGTATTTTTTTTTATTACTGGTCGTAGGAAAAAATCAAGACCACTTTTCTGTAGTACAATGTACATGTTACATCCAATTTTGAGTGTATTTTGACCTATCTCTACTGGTAAGGATTTTTGTGTGGACTTAGATATTTTAAAAGACTTACTTCCCTTTTTTACTATAAATAACTTATATTGTAACTTTTTGCAATCATTTTTTATTTGGCATAAATGTTTGCCTCATTGAGACAGGGTGTCATGAGCACCCCCTAGTCCTTTTGACAGCTGACGGGCTCGACATGTTGCCCGTGGGCATCTAGTTATAAACATAATCTTTAAGGAGTAAAAATAGAATTAAGAAAAAACAAATTTTACATGTAAGACCAAGATCAAAGAAAATTTACTAATTTTATTTTCATGGTTAATCTTTAAGACTAATCTGCATTTATTTTACATTATTTTAGATAAATCATAACAAGTAATAAATATACACAGATGTCAGGCTAATCGATTTTTAAAAACTAATTATCGAAGAAAAAAAAACGATGTGTTACTGCGTCTTATTTCTCCATAACGAAATTTAGATTCCAGTTTGGATGTAGATAAGGCGCATGAACAAACAACACCTGCTGAACATCCAGTTGCCGAAATAGAAGACAGTGTAGAAGTAGAAATTTATTCTAGAATTCAAACAGGTATTTCATACAACTTATTTTCAGCACTTATTTAACTTTGTAAAAGCAAATTGCTAAAACATTTTCTAGAAAATTACCTAATATACACAATGTATTTATGTCTTACGTTGTAGGTCACCCTTTTTGTCATGTCTTATAGGTATATATGCATTGATGTTGTGTAGTATGACAGATCCAAATTGATAGTGAATGTTACAGTGCTATTAAGATATATTTCTTTACCGATTCGAAGTTACAATTTTTATCAAACTTAAAGTATAATCTCTTCATCCTGGCTGCCTTGAATATTAAAAATTTACCCGATATATTATCATAAGCTAACCAAGGTAAGATCTTCTTACGAACTAGGTGCTAGGCAAAAGCTAGGTAAAAACCTATACATTTTACCATTATAGAAACTGCTATTTGTTAATAAAATATTCCTGTTATTTATAGTTTGGTGGTTACACTACTGATTTTAGCCTTTATTATAGTCTGATATATCGGTTTTGTGATTGTAGTACAATTCAAGAAATTTTTGTTCCTAAAACTTGATTTTGATATTGGTTAAGACAGCTATTTCAATGCTAGATACTTTTCATGTAATTTATCCTAAATGATATGTAGCTTTCTCACCCTGCTTCAATGTGTTTAGTGAAATCGTCTTCACTTGTCCTTGATGTATCAACTGTATCAGTTTAAACATAAAAACACATACATCTGAAACATCGAAGATAAACATTTAAATGATTTATAAATGTATAATGAACATGAAACATAAATAATTAGTGACTATTTTCATTTGACACGTAACATGAGTAATTAAACGAGACAAACAACAAGTGTCAATTGCCGATGAATTGTATCTTAAATTGCATGTGAAATATTAAACATTTCTCATATTTATGCATCAGTGAGCAAAGTTTCTCACCTTGAATCTGTAAGAAAAAATGCCGAATCACTTGAAGGGGAGGATACACAGATCATGAGTCATTTGAAGGTGAGCATTCACGTTTTACGGTTTCCTATATCATGACACTGTAATTAGAGAAATAGAATTGTTTTAAAAACGGTTTTCCACGAATGCAAGTATAAAACCTAAATTTAAGTTTGCAATGCTGTAGTTTATGCACATTTCAATATACAACGCATAATGTCCGATATGTACGAAAGAGCATTAGTGCTAGGTGTATGTTATTTATTAACTCGACATTTCTACTTAATTACTCGAAATTTCGAGTAACTAACTACAATAGTTCACGTTGATGTATAGTTCCTGGCCAAGATTATCTACCTGGTGTATCCATTGTGTAGCCCTAAAGGGTCATATAATTAAGATGACCGGGTAGCGTTTGCTCATTGAAAATATCACTATTTAAACAATGTTTATTAATTTATTGACTTTGTTGGGTTTAACGCCGCACCGACACAATTATAGGTCATATGGCGACTTCCCATAAGACCTCAGGTGCCTAAATCATGTTTAAGTCTGGAATGTTTTCGACCTAGTTTTAGCCCATATGTAAATGACATATAGACATACCCTAAATGAAAGTGTAGTTATGTGTCTGACCAAGAGTTGGTACCTGGACAGTTCTAGATTTTGAGGAGAGGTCATACGAGGTGACCGGGAAGTATTCAAACTTAGAACATTTCACTATTTTGACCATATCTGGAAGGTTTTCGACCTAGTTCGAGCCCCTACCACATGAACATACTATACATGTAAATGAGGGTATATATCCTGTATACAGTTTGAAATCTGGAGTAGCTCTAGAGGCTATAATAGGACATACATTGATGTATGGTAGTACATGTTCAAGTCCCTACATGTTCGATACAATATATGGATGTGCAGAGAGATGATCCCACTTCGAAGAGTCAAATGTCGTCCATTACATTTCGGGTTAGTAACTCGAATTTTCGACTTATGTCACTCGCAATTTCGACTTTTTAACTCATAATTTCGACTTATTAACTCGAAATTTCGGCTTATTAACTCTAACTCGAAATTTCAAGTTACGTAAGTCGAAATTTCGAGTTACTAACTCGAAATTTCGAGTTAATAGAAAATCGTACCTGGCACTAATACTCTTCTGTAGATATGGGTAATTTTTTCACATTATGTTTTTTGCGTTGCCAAGTGCAAATCATCTCTTAATTTGTTTTCAAATGAAGACAATTGACCTCTTTCACGGGCTAGCATTGCCACAAATATAAAACGTAGACAAATCTTCTTTCTTGAATGGCTTAATGCGTCCTTAACTAAAGTCAACATATAGCATTCTTGGCCAAGCTCTCTCTCAGTCGTGTTAGAATGTGTTTTTTTCTAAACCATTTTAGGGACCGCTAGAGTTAGGGCTAAAAAACCTAATACACTTCTCACCAAGAACTGTTTGAAAAACTTTTGCTAAACAAGTCAGTTCTTACGGTTCTAATTACATGTTTAGACTGTCAATGCAAACCTTAGAAAGTTTTGTAAATGACTTAGTGAACTTCTTAGAAAAATACAACAAACTTTGACTTAGCAAGGTTGAATAGTAAATGCCTTCCTCGGCCTAAATAATATATTCTTGTTATTACAACTTTGGTGACTGTACGTCAATTCTTACTAATGTTTTCATCCATAAACGAGAATTAGTAACTGACCTAGACCATATGACATCTAAATATATATCAAGAACTAGCTCTGGGTTGAAAGAGGGGTCACTGTTACTAACAATAGTAATATTTCGGTTTAGTAATTCTAATGAGGAATAGTGCTGCAAAACTATCGAGATTAAGAGCACCGAACTGGTCCACGTATTGCAACAAAACGGTTTATATACCAAAATGTTTGTCAGGGTCTCTAGTTTCAGGAACTTTTGTTCGATCTGGTTGCAGAGTTTGAGAAATCCAAGATTTCACGTCCAAGATGGCCGCCAAAATATAAATATTAATATTCGCTAATTTCCCTTAACATTACTGAGTTTCAAACTACATCATCTAAATAGTAAGAAGTTTTATTTTATTCTAACTAATGAAATACTGTATTCTATCAGTTAAATATTTTATATCTCATCACTCACACTGTGAAAATATGAGATCTATATTTTCACACTGAGATATAGCTCCGATCTACTTGTACATGTTGTATGAATTTTGAATTATTTCCTTAAAACAGGATGAAAATTGTAGTCGTGCTTTGTTCATTCTAGTATATTTCTCGATTCAAATTATTTTACTTAATGAGAATTTCATAACGTTATGCATCCAGAAATAAAATTAAATGGAACTTTGTTGTGTGCGTCTTTCTAACGTCACAACACGTCTGACGTCATATCTGTTGATGCGCGCCTGTTTCCCGCGCTGAGATAAAAATTTGTTTGTAAAGTGCACATTTCAACGTAATTAAGCATAAAATAATCAGAAATTTTGTTTGTTTTGAGTGAATATGGAGAAGTGAGAAAATTTCGAATATTTTCACGAGCGCATACAATGGATGTCCTTTGTTATGTTACTTTGTTACTATTTTATCGTGTATTATTATTTTTTTACCTGAAATATACTAAATCAATCTTGAAAAATAACGGTTGAGATAAGCAATTTCATGTTTGTTATTACATTGTAAATAGAACACACAGTCATAAGTTATTTTTATTTGAAATTAATATATAGTGTATGGGCATTTATGTATATGCCATATTTTTGTCGATTTGTGGCTTTTCATGATGCAGTAGTGTACATAAAGTGAGTAGGGAAATTGAAATTCCTTACAGTTAAAGCTAATATTGCGTTATTTGATCTATACTGTTCTCCACTTTTTCTTGGTGATTTTTACACTATACATGAATGTACACTTTAACTAAGAATAAAGTAAAGTTTGTATTAAATTTCATATATCTCATAGGCCATGGCTAAGAAATAATAATTCCATATTATGAAAAACATTAAAGAAGGCTTAAGGTAAGTTAGCTTTTATAAAATGTTGAACACTTAATGTCACTTATGTTGCATATATGGGTGTTCCATAGTGAGCACCGTTGAATATTATCTAAATATCTAATTCATGAAGCAAGAGTGTACACGGCCATACTTGCAACTTGCACATTACTGTTTAACATTTTCCAGTCATCAAAATGGTGCAAATTGATGCATACGTTATGGACGCTACTTGATAAAGTGTGTGTTTAATGGTACCTGTTAATGAAGTTGCCCAGTGTATACTTAAATAGCATTAAGTGTCAGCAGACATCAACAGTAGTCAGTAGACAAAATGTTTAGTATTTCACTGCATTATTTACATATCTTGGCATATGTTAATCTTAGCATATGTTAAATGCTTCACACCAGTTCATTTATACATACGTAGCTATCAATAATTATCAGGCATAGAGATGAAAAATTGTAGTCTATATTTTTCGACCATCTTCCAGATGTCATTTTTTTTACTGACGGAAAAGTCAGTAATATAGTTCCATCAGAGATTTATGTGTTATATAATGAACTGTTATCGGGCCCTACTTTAGGGTCACAAATGGGCTGATACATATGTTACATATAATTTTAAAAAGTATCAGAAAGCATTGATTGTAATTGTAATGAAAGAATAAGTAAACCACCTTCTTAAACGGAAATTTTATTTTACAACTTAAGAAACATTTATAGTTGAAATTATCAAAACGATGTTAACGTGACAGATTAAAACGATACCAACAACATTTGACAATAGTTAAATATCCTTTGTCCTAGTTTAGGTTTTCATTGTTTTGTGCTGTTTTGGTGGTCATTATATCAAAAACAATATTTCTTGTGAATGTGATTAGATTTGATGAAAACTTTCCTACTGACATACATCAGATATATTGGACAACATTATCCCAATGGTTCTGTGCAAGTATCCTTTTGTTTAGTGTCTAGTGCAAGTATTTCCAGCTGATTTTCAGTACTAGAAGCAGATAGTGCGATCACACATATGTTAGTAGCTTAAGGATGTACAAGCGTTTTTTTTCAGGATATCTGCCATTTTGAAAAAATAATGTTTCTTCAATTATTGCTTTCTAACAAATGTTTTGCCAAAAGTTAATGCTTAATAATCAAAATATAGCTAATAATGTAACATATAACCAAACAAATTCTTCCTTTTTGCAAAAGAAAATCATCATTAATTTTGGCTGGCATTTGGCTAAATTACAATGAGGTAGGGTTAGGTAATTTCAAATATCTATTAAAGTAAATCAGGTTTGGTTTTAATATTTTACTGACTGATACATATAATGATAAGCTATTACAAAGTTTTCAAGATAACATTTTGTATGATCTAAATAATATAAATTAAAACAAAACGAAAAACATATCAAAATTGACCTGTTTTCAACATGTTTTTAACAAATCTCTCAGGTGCGCGGTGACCCCAACTTTTGTTCTTTCTATTTTGAAGTATTTTTGCCATTAAAGTTGCAAAATATTTTTAAAATCTTAACTTCAGAATTTATTTCGTAGATCTAAATACGTTGAATTTAATTTAAAAATTTCCTCTTAAACTGCTCAACTGCCTTAACTGTAAAGAGCTTGGTTTTCATGCTTGTGCTGTAAAATTCATTTAAGCTGTAGAAGGACATTGCTCTCTTGTTAAATTTTTAAAAGTTAGGTTTGCATTGGAAAAATGTCGGTAATGTTTTATTCAGGGTCAAGATTGAATAGGAGTAAGGTTTGTTCCTGACCGGTAATCCTTTCAAAGATTGTTATTATTATCCCTTATAAGGCTTATGAAAGATATGTCTATTTGTCAGTAGAAAAAAAAATTCTTTTTTTTTCATTTTATTTCTGTTATTGTTGCCACTCAAAAGGGCATTTCTTCCAAACCAGTGTCAAAATATTGTTATGTTGTAATATATTGCTTTTTTTATTTCCTCAAAAATAAGAAACTGATAGAAAATGTACAAGTCGACAAAGAGCATTTGGAAGCATCCGACCTGTCTTTGTGGGACTTTGCCGGACAGAATGTGTTTTATGCAACCCACCAGGCTTTTTTCTCTCGCCGAGCGATCTACCTGCTAGTGACAAATATTTCCAAGCACATAGATGATACAGTTGATGACGATCCTTGGCATACAGACTGCAGAGGAGAGAAAAATTGCAAAGTCTCAGGTTAGAGGATTTTGTATATAGGTAGTATTGGAATTAAAAGTAAACAATGTATGTTGACCATAAACGGACACGAATAGGTGAAAATGGATGTCGATTCTTATCCACCAATGACTCTTGGTGTAGAAGTTGGCATTAACAAAGTATGGAAAGAAACAAAAACGATCTTTATTTTGAGAGATTAAATATACTTGGATTCTTTGTTATGCAGGATTTCGGCATTTCGGTATCAAGCAAACAATTAATCGTTAGATCGAAATATTTGCTTCAACTTTCCGAAACAAAATGGTATGTATGTAATGTTCAAAAATATTAGATAAGTTATACAAATTTTAAAGTATTTCTTAAACTATTAGACCTAAATTAGTGTAAATTAATATTCAGTGCAAGAAAAATGTATTCATGTAACGCATTCCGTATCTCTGTGTGTAAAGACTCTGAATGCCTGACTCGCCTGAAAACCGGACCGACAGGCGTCAGTTTTCGGAGTGTTCACAGTGCAAACCGAACAGCATTATGACAACGATATAAGGCATATATTTGCTTTATGTACGACATCAATTAAACGCTTTAGTATATCATTTTTTCGGTGAAGCCGTATTAAGCTCGTTTTTGCCCTTAAATCGGCAAGCTATTGACTGCCAATGAAAACGTTGTACATTATTTTGACAGAAAGGTTATATATAGATAAGGAAACTAGCTTTGTAAGGCATCTCTTAATTAAATGATATTGCATCAAAAATGGCAATCGAATGCAGTTGTGCTTTCAGGCTTACGTGAAAAGTGCTTCTCGTTTATAAAGTAAACAGCCAATCAGCACCAACACAATTGTTTCTGACTCAAAGCTGATAAGTGTGTACACTTGTTCTATCGATGGAACACTGTTACTTTTTCTACTATAATTACACACCATCCTCAATTAAATTTGCCCGACTGCAAACGGCACAACCGTATTTGTCCGAATACTACATTCTAGATAAACAAATGGTATAAATAATAAATATATATTTTTGGAAAAAAAGTTCATTTTATATTGAAATATAGTTATATGATGTAATACTTAGTAATACATGTTATACAATTTGTAATTATTTGTGTAGTGCTTGGTTGATTAGTTTAAGCTCTTAATAAAGTTGACTAACAACCAGGTGATTTTTGCAAATGACCTAATTTATATTCTAGCTCGGTGTTATAGGTAACTCAACTTATTTGCTCAGTATGAGTTTTTACTTATGGAAGTAAACACACAACCTCGTTTTTTACAGATTTCTGTTTTATTTTATTACTGATTGATATATGCCGACTATAGTTCTTGTTAGTTTTATATGCATATGACTCGGACAAAAGTTTTCTATTAGCTTAAATACGACTTTTAAATCAAAATTAAAATTTCACTAGTTCTTTTTTTTTATAAAGCTAGTCATGGCAACTTCTTTTTGAAGAGAACATTATGAGTATGATAATGAAGAGTAAAACTTAGTTTAATATAGATTATTTTCGTCTGTTATTGTGGCTTATCCGTTTCCAAAGAAAAATTTCGTTTACACATTTTGGATTTTAATTGCAACATATTTCATTTTGTAATAATATAAAAAAATTTAAACCCGTGCTAAGAGTATGGAGATTTTGTATTTTCATAAGTCAGCAAGACCAGAAAAATATAAACTACATTTCAGAGTATATTGACTTCTGGTTGAATTCGATACACGAGTTTTGTAGTAATCAGGGAGAAAATGGACCTCCTGTTGTTTTGGTTGGCACTTTTGCAGATCAGTTAAAAAAGGTATGCGAAGTTTATTAAAAATATTCATTCATATGCTTTTGGTCAAGGTATTGTTCAGGGTCCAGGAATAACGCGCACTCTAACTGCATTATGTACATCGTATAATTTCTTGCATTTCATCACCACCTGTTACAACTTTAACTTATATCTATACATACATTGCGAATATTTTGGACGAATTATTCTTCCAAACACTAGAATATATAGATTTACTACGTACAAAAGAAATACGTAAACAATAGATTGCGAGGAAAACATCTGGTACTTCGTTAATTGAAAGTATTTCCGCTTAAGCCGGTAATAGGGGGCGTAAGAATTGTTGCACATTTCATTACCTCTCTTGAACGGAGTCTCCTATTGTTCTTCTTGGTTACATTCTTTGCTTCTAAAGGATCTATTTTTGCATATTTTATTGATATATTGATTCATTATCTTGAATTCATTACGGTTGTAGTTGATAATCCTTTCATATTATGTTATAATCGAACTAACATATCTTAAGCAGTTTTCTCTAAAATAAAAGTATTGTTTGTTGTTCGGTTATTATGTCACTCGAACAAGTAACAGTTTGGTCGAGGAGGTTACTTACACTACTATCGTGCATAATTATGCAAAAATGTGTGTCATCTCATCCATTTCGAATATTTTCTTTTTATCGTGTGTAAAGCAGTAGGAAAATTACGGTTATGATACAAAATGTTCAAGGGGGACAGACGTTTGTTCCATTGTTAATCAAACCTTCTGTTACCAATTCAAAAAAATATATGCAACATTTTCACATGTGAAAACGTAAAATCCAATATTCACGAATGAATGTTAATTAGAATTTAAAATGTGAAATAAGCATTGTCTGTATCTTCAGTGGTTTAAGTAGTATTTAACACATTTGGTACAACTACCATCAGACGACATCATGACGTCATATTGTCCTAACGAGGAAAGCTACAAAAGAGAAATGGATTTCTATAACATTATAACATGTAGTTTCATAATTTGTTATGTTCTCATTTTGTCTCATCCGCTGATAACTTACGTTTAATTATAACAATAATGATACGAATTAAAATTATTTAATAAGGAGTAAAATAAGTTTGATAAAACAATCGCCCTTGATGCCTTAAGCAATGTCCATTGTGATCGCTCGATGTCTGGCGTCCGTCGTCTGTCTGTCAACATTTAGCTGGTGTATGCGATAGAGGCTGTATTTTGCAATTGATCTTCATGAATTTTAGTCAAGATAATAGTTTTGATAAAATCTAGGTCAAGTTGGAATATTGGTCAACAGGGGTCAAAACTAGGTCATTAGGTCAAGTGAAAGGAATACCTTGTGTATAGGACGGATGCTGTATTTTTCAATTGATCTTCTTAAAATTTTATCAGAACAATTGCCTTGATAAAATTTAGGTCCAGTTTGAATATGAGATATCTGTAATAAAAAACTAGGTCATTAGGTAAAATTAAAGAAAAATCTTGTGACTGCATATTACACCGGATTCACATGAAATTTTATCACAATGAATGTCTAGATAAAATCTAGGTCAGGTTTGAATATTTATCATCTGGGATTGAAAACAAGGTCGCTACGTCAAATAAAAGAAACACCTTGTTAATGCGATAGTGGCTGTACGTTTTAATTAATCTTCATGAAATTAAGTCAAAAATAATTGTCTTGATGGAATCTAGGTCAAGGTTGAATATGGATCATCTTGGGTCAAAAACTAGGTCAACTTGTTAAATGCAATAAAACCTTGTGTATGTAATAAGGACTGCATTTTTATCAGAAAAAGTATGAATGTAATAGGAGCTACATTTTAGGCATGATGTTCATAAAATTTGATAAAAATGTTTGGTTTGATGAAATAAGGGTCAAGTTTAAATATGGGTTATGTTGGATCAAAAACTAGGTCACCTGGCCAAATCAAAGAAAATCTCTTTTGTATACGATAAAGGCTGTATTTTTCGGCTGATCTTCATAAAGTTTGATCAGAATGGTTGCCTTGATGAAATCTAGGATATTCATTAAATTTGGTCAAAATGTTTCTATTGATGCAATCTAGGGCAGATTTAAATATGGGTCATCTTTGATAAAAAACTAGGTCACCCGTTCGTTCAATTGAAAGAAAAAACTATGCATTATGGGCTTTTTTTACTGGATTTTCATTAAATTATATCAGAATATTTGTCTTGATGAGATCTGGGTCATGTTTAAATATAGGTTTTATTGATCAAGAACTTGGTTACCCGCTCAAATCTTAGAAATACCTTGTGTAAGCGTTAGCGGCTGCACTTTAAACTGGATATTCATGCAATTTGTTCCTGCTAATTGTTTTCTAGGCCAGGTTCAAATAGAATCATCTTGGGTCATAAAATAGGTCAACCTGTCAAATCAAAGAAGTACCTTGTGAAAAACCTGGATTAGGGGATGCTTTCCATGTCTATTATGTCAAGGTCACTTAGGCCTCAACATTGAAAAATGTTCCCGGAGTATTTGTTGAGAAGCCGTTAATCAACACCGGCCGAAATGGAGTAGACAACACATTTTACTTTTCAGATCAGTAGGTTTAAGGTAAAGAATGCAACAGCCAGAATGTCACTTTTTGTTTCTTTCTTGAAACATTACTAAAATGTTTACAGTCATTTTCAGGAAGATCATTCCAGCTGTTCTCAAGTGAGCGACATAGGACCATTTGGTCCTCTTGGTATCATACACAAAACAATGTATATATAATCTATTTAATATATCTTCGGTATCATATTTACTTACACGAAAGGGAAGAAAAGTGTTTGTCTGATTTAAGGACATCTCCCCAGATGACGCTTGCAGTTCGTTGAGAGAGTTCCTGGTTGAAAAGGCAGCAAGTTGTCATTTAACCACAGAGAACTTTTTATTAGACAACACTGTGGAAGATGAAAATATTCAGTCTCTTAGGAAACATATCTTTGATGAAGCTTCGAAACAGTCCTACTGGGGAGAGAATATCCCAGCAAAATGGGTCATTATGGAAGACGTCCTTATAGGAATCAAGGAGGAAAACACAAAGGTTGTCCATTATATATGTAACATTATTATGAAATTGCTAACTTATCTTAGTCATTCTTTCTGTTTAAGCTAATGCCAGCTTTGATTAACTCGGTAAAAAGCGATAACGTCTATCGCTTTGTTACTACAATGATATATATCTTAAATGTCCCATAATGTTAAAGGAAGGTCAAAGAAGTTCAAAGTACTTCATCTTGGACTTAATATACACTGATAAATATATTAGTCACATTTCTGTCCTCCGACAGATTTTGGTGACTATACGTCGAAATGCCATGAAAATGCAATCTTTGTAAGAAACGTTTTGGAATTCAAATAACTTTAGATCTGTTTATACTGAAGTACAATTTTTGTTTTTTAATTTCAAAATATGTTTATTGATCTGCGATTAATTCAATGCAATAAGTGAGCTAAAATTGTACTTTTTCACAACTGTCTGAATTGAAAATACATATAAGAGAGTTTTAATTGCAGTATTTCTCACAATCATTTATGGCTGACTTCTCAGCACTATTTACTAAACTAAATACATTGTATAAATAAAATTAGAAGTGATTTTAAAATTTTAATTTTTGTATGTATCTTATATTTTCAAAATGATACTCCATTATTGAATGATTTGTTTGATAATTCATAAAATAGCTAAACGCAAGTCTCTTTGATTAAAGCCTTAAATAATAAACAGTATGATCTTAATTTTGGACAAATTATATCTCTTAATTTTGGACACATTCAAATACTTTCTTTTGGCAAAAATAATTAAAACTTAAATGTACAAAAATATAGAATTCGTATCTAAATGGTAAATGAGTCTAAAGGGGCATAGGCAGCCTATAATAGATGTTGAGGGACAAATAAGGAGGAGATCGGGGGCATGCTCCCACTGACAAGATGAACTGTAGAATTCCTCTCTCGTGCATTTTGATGTATACTTGGATATACAATCAACCCCCTTTTGGAAATCGTTTCATTTAACAAATTGTAGCCATGAAAATCATGCGCATGCCCCCGCCTTTGGATCTGCGTGGCTTTAGCATCTGATGTAAATTCATTCAAGAAAATATATATCTGAATAGGTTCACCTATGTGTTTTCATAATACTTGTTTTAAGGTAAATAAAAGTTATAACCTAACGCGAGGAACAAGTAGTGTGATTAGTAGAAAAAGAGAGAAGCAGTATAATGGGTTTGTTGTAGGGCCTCTCCTGGATTTCAGCGTAGAGAGCAGACATATCTTTTAAAATACTATGAGGTCTGAATTGTAGCTTTTCAAAATGCATTATACGTAAAACGGTAGCCTTAATCAATCCGAATTCTGTCATAAAGTATCGGTCTTATTTGAATATGTAAACTTGTAATAAAAAGAAAATTACCTGATCTTCACAAATAAGCATAAGATAAAAAGAAAGTTAGTTTGTTTTCAATGAGATATTGAAATATTTCGTCAACGATCAGGGAAACAGTTCTGAGATTTTCAGAAAGCACTATCATCTATGTCCATGTTAGAAATGGAAGAATGAACAGGTTAATCCTATCAAAATGTGTAAAAATGCAGGCATAAAATAATAGAGGAAGTGTTTAATTTGCATTTGGTAGCAATGTTATAGAAATTTGTACGATTTATCATCCACAAAATACTATCATATGAGTTCTAATACATGATTGTATCAACTTTATATAAACTAACAATAGCATATTGATTTTACATTGTAAGCATATTCTAGAAGCAGTAATATTAAGACAACATCAAAACATTCATTACTACAAGTGTCCTAGTATTGCTGTATTCTTTGATTTTTTACAATAGGCGACTTCAATAAAGCAAATGCAAGCGAGAAAAGTAAAACTGCACCATACCAAGCACAACGGATTATTATAAATAAAACCACCAATATAGATTTGTAAATGATGTAAAAATATATATTCAAGCCAAAAGGCATCTAAATTGTTCTTCAAAAGTTAAATACTACGTATGTACATGCATTATTACTGCTTCAAAAACTCAGGAATAGCTTTTCATCCTGGCATTTTAATACATCTTCGAAAGCTCCTGTCATTAGCCTAGTGGCTGTTATCGCTGACTTGTAATCAGTCGCCCCTCGGCGCTGTAGGTTCGAAACAAGGAAATCGTCCAGGATGCTTATGGAAGATTATGCCTAGGTCACCCATTCCTTTGTGTTCAAACATGTACCAGCAAAAGCTGGAAACCTCCCATTTGACTTATTTTTTTGTCTGTGTGACTTAAAACGCAACAAGCAAACATGGTTTTCATAAATCTTAAAAAAAGCCTTTTTAGCCACGATGCATTGGAACCTGTTTAAACGTTTATTGTGTTGTAACTTTTTCTTATTTTCTAGACTTTTATGTGTATGTATAAAATGCACAGATGCTATAAACATCTCAATCTGTAATATTATTAAAACGTTTAATATCTTGCAATTATGTGTGTTTTTTATTTTGTTTAGATTACGAATCAGTTCAAGTTATCCCAGTCGGGTCAAATATGACCAAAAATGGGGGGTGGGGGGGGGGGGGGTCACATGATTCACATAGACTTATATATTGAAAACGACAGGGCCTTGGGTTTTGATATCTGATATTTAGCATCATCTAGTGGTTCTCTATACAGATTGTTGAAATTTTCCGCTAAGGTCAGCAAATAAGGCCCCGCCCTGGGAGTCACATGAAATTAGATAGATTTATATAGGTAAAAACTTTGAAAAATTCCTTGTCCAAAGCCACAGGGCCTGGAGCTTTGACATTTAGTACGTAATATAATCAAATCAAAATTATACAAATTATGTCACAATTATGGCAAAGCTAATAAAACAATCTACGGACAGACCAACGAGCGCTTCTAAAGCCGTATTCAGTCGTTATAACCCCTGAAAACTGTATTTGAATACAAATTTCCACTATATTTCAGGTACTTCGAAAAGACAGACTGAAGGAACTGAATATGACATTGCCTGTACCCATTAAAACTGACGAGGAACTTGAATTATTCTTGCAGTTTCATCATGAAATAGGAAACATCATATATTTCAGGTTGCCAATTATGTATATGAGTTTAACTTTATTAAACATTCGTAACGAGTCTATTGATACTTGCTAGAATTGAGAAGTTGCACAGGATATAACGCCAAAAAACTTTGTCGCTTTTGCTGTCGGTAGCGGCTGATACCCCGTGACTGAAAAATTATGACTTGTTTATTTTCATTTTATTGATATAATTCGATCGATTGTTGTGATACTTGTATCCATTCATCAAATTTATGTTCTCCAACGAATGTAGCGATTTCCTGTCTTTCTGTAAGATGACTGAATGGTACCTGAAATAAGTGATTTGTATTAAATCTTTAAGAATGAATTGCTTAATAAAAACACCTAGCTCAATGGTGTTTCGAGTACCACGTAGACCATATCAACATAACTTATAAATCCACAGAAAAGTAACACGAGCAAAAGACAATTAATGACGACAAATGTTTCGGTTATGTTCGTTTTGTAACTGCTGGAAAAGGTTTCTTGACGTTATGGCTTTTCTGAGCACAAAAGTGATTTATCTTTAATTCATCATGTTTTATTTTCTTTAATTCCGAGGCCTAGTACTATTATATCTCGTCACAGGTTGCCAATTTCAATTCTATATAATGTAGAAACGAGCATTGAATAGATAAAGTCTGAAAAAATGTACTATTAACTTTTTACATGAATTCTTTTTTATAAACATGTAGTCGTTAAACTAATTACTATTTTATTAATACTTTTAAAAAGCTTTATTTGACTATGTTTTATCTAAAATGAGAATATCAAAATAATGATTGACTGAATGACGAGTTTGGATGTCGATATCAGCTTATAGAAAGCAACGATTTGAGTTTGTACATGAGAACAAATCACAACTTTTACACCACTCTTGCCTGAATATGTGAAAGGTTACGACCCTTTTTCGCCTTTAAAATAGGTTATAACCAGTCTGTGTTGAGACTCCCCGCATGTTTCGTTTCAAACCCTTTACAGTTGGACGGAACTCCTCTTTAATTTTGTCTGACGTTTCTTGTTGTTATCACCCACCGAAGTTGAATGGATATACATCTGGCGTTTTTGACCCGGCTGTTTGTCCGTCCGTGTTAGTGTGCGTCTTTGCATCCACCCGCGCGAAATTTAAAATGCTAATAATTCAAAAAGTGTTTTAGGCAGATGTTTTTGCTACTGACTTTCACCACTGTGTTCCTTTATTTTTTTTCTTTTCACTGTGTGCTCACTTGCGCGCATGGATGCGTCTTTGTATGATAGCGCTTTTATATGTTTTGGTCGTCTCACGTCCAAGCACTGTTAGTTGCGGTTTAGGGAGGCTATGTTTTCTGATTTTTTTCTCTTGGATATTCATCCTTGTTTTTCAAAAATCGTCCAGTAAACGATAAACAGATATTGTTAACAAATTGAATATATGCATGTGTCTTTTATGTTTGGTGATATTAAGTAAGTAAGTAAGTGAGTAAGTAAGTAAGAAAATAAGTAAGTAACAAGAAAGTAAGTAAGTAAGTAAGTAAGTAAGCGAACAAGCAAGCAAGTAAGTAAATAAGTCAGTAAGTAAGTCCGTAAGTAATATTGTCATATTTTTATCCTTATATTATTTATATTATTGACACGTTATCAAATAACATAACAGTGGTAGTTTATACAGGTCTCTGAATGTAGGGTATAAGCTATAGATCAGTAAGGAATCTTTTAAAATTACATTGTCCTCAATATCACGGATTGAAATAAAATGTCTTGCTTATGGTATTCTTACTTATAAAATCGTCAGTGACTTCAGCCACTTTAGTTCTCCATTTTTGAATTTTGGTGTAGAATTGTATTCAAAAGAAACGACTGAAACAGACAAATATTAATTCATAGAATGTTTAGTTACTGCTGAAATATGGCAAGAATTTGTTATATAACATAACTGCCATTTGCAAATGCAAGAGAACTAAGTTTGTCCTTACTGATCTGATTGAATTCGATGCCATGTATGCACGTACACAACTTTCTCTGGTAAATAAGTGTATACTGCAACAAAAACTTCTTTCAGCCCTTTTCAGTTAAGTTTATCTCTTACTGATGAAATCTTAAGCTGAATAGGCAGGTGTCGTTATTCTGTCCTGATAAATAGTTCCTAAGTTTTATTGTTACTTTAGTATATATTTATCTAGAAATGTCTCAGCAGAGTCCTAGCTCTTCAGTGACGAAGTAATCGATACAAAATGATAAGTTTTGTAAAATTATGATAACTACAAGGTTTAGAATGACTGTGAAAGGAGAACAATTTAGGGTAATACTAGTTGAACTGAACTCAGAAATTGTTACCTTTTTAGAGAATGAAAGTAGCTTAAACCAAAGATGAGAGTCATATATTTAGCATGCATATATGTCATGTTAGAATATTGCATCTACTATCTTTCTGTTCTTGAACAGCAGCGCAGTTACAAAATCCCCTTTTTGCTGTACTTGCGAGCGGGTGAATTATATATTTTTTCTCTGAGGAGTGAAATTTTATTGAGGTCTGTCTGAAGAGCAACAAATCAATATGGCATGGCGTTAATCGTGATACAAATTCCAGTAAATGGAACAGATTTGTCTTTTGGTCATGAAATGCATGTGGTCAGTAGATCTACCATATACCTAGTACGTTTAGTTTTTTATATATAAGGATTCCTGGTTGAAAGCAGATTATCACTGCTGTTTGGGAATCGTTTGACAAAGAATTGGATATCAGATATTAACCATTGATAGGCTATCACACAAGACCTGTATGTTTATTACCTGGATGTTGGAATGCAACAAGAAATGTAGCACATGGGGACTGGGTGATTTCACGGGACATTTTACCGACATGCGACTGGCTTATCGCATTTATGGAACGTCGTTTTTGCAATACAGCTTGCACTCTATATGATATATAGAGAAATGTTTCCTCATTCATTATTTTATATAATTTATTCAAACGTTCAGCAATGATCAATATTGATACCTAGATGTGCATAAGAAATTTGTTTTAAATTTTCTTGAATTTGATTATGGTCCTGTATCGTCTTGCTCTGTATGTCAAAGACGTCCAGGTGAATGCATGAATCACATTAGTGATAGCTCTGGTGTAGTATTTCAATTGTCAAGAAATGTGAGCAGTTGAGCTAAAAGTAAGGATGAAAGGGAATTATAGTTATTTTTGCTCAAAATAATATTTTTCACATATAACATAGAGCTACTTATTTATCATGTAAAATGGAGTAATATTTCCTACATTAAAGCGTTATGGTATGATAAAAAAAACAAAAAACAAGCACGTTATTTGCTCATAAGTTATATTTTAGGCTGAGTGGTCACACATACATCCGTAACAATTTCTGGTCTGTATAACTTCTGGCCGCAGGAAATATTTCGACTTTCCCTTTCCCAATCACCTTTCGTTTGTCATTTCTGCCATAAGCTGTACAGCTTGTCTTTAGTCTGATAAATTCTTGCCATAGTGTATACTTTGCATCAACTGTTTGTTAGTGTTAGCATACTGACATCTAATTTTTGCAGCAAAGATGACGTGACAAATTACATCCTTCTAGACCCACAATGGTTAATTGATGCCTTTAAGAGCGTGATCACTGCCAAATCATTTTGCATAAGCCGGACAAATATAAAGAACGAATGGATGGAGTTCCAGCGAACAGCTGTTTTAAAACAAGTATTGATTGGTACGCTTTATAACTTAAAATATGTTGCTTGATCCAGCTTTAGAAAATTCATTTAATTATAAATGTACATGTGCCACTGGTATTGTTTGATTCTCTCCATAGAGGGAAATAAAGTTACGAAAATCAATGAAATACAACTTGTGGTATGTATGCTTTTACTTACTGAACAATCACTACTGTGTTTTGAATGCACACCATCAGATTTGACTTAGTTTCAAACGTAAATTAGGTGTAATATCTTATCATTAGGGCTTTTAAAGACGGTTTACTTTTTGTATTTTATTAAGTAGCATTTTATTTATCGGAAATTAGCACAGTCGCTGGACATGTATCGATTTTAAGGTTATTGCGTATATGAATATGTATACATTGGAAGAGTATCAACATGAAAACAAATGTAAATTTCAAAATATGAATAAAATAATTTGATTAATTCCATTATCTATGGGTTATAGTACTAGAAACTGTCCATATAGACACTGGTTATTAAGACAGTGTACTTTAATATAAATAAAAAATATGCTTCCGTGTTTCTCATATTAGATGCCGTCTGGGAAAAACCCGAAAACAGAGATTTCAAAAACTATAGAGACCTGTTACTGACATACATGGTTATTCTAGGATTGGTGGCTAGACCAGTACAACAGGAGGAGCACTCCGTGAAGGTCAGTTAACGTACGTAAATGAAAATCAATGTAAAAGTACATTCTTTTATTTCTACTATCAATTCTGATAATTGTAGTATGTTCATGACTGATGTTGTATAAACTAGTTATCAGCATATATGAATATATGAATATTCTATCGATTTCTTTTCATTATAAACAGTATTATGGTTCCAGCATAATACTTTCGCAAGTTTTTACCTTAAGTTGTTTTAGAGTGTACTACATCTTTCATGCCAGAAAACTTGTAATGAGGACGGGGGTAGTCGAGGGCGCACTTTATTTGTCTGATATTTTTCGCGCTTTCGTTTGTCCTTTCTTCCAAATTTGTGCCTTGTACAACTTAAAAATGATTTATTGTGTTGTCATTAATCAGTATAGAATGTAATTAAGCACGTGAAGTTTTGAAACTCAAAATTTATTTGGTATTTACCTATACACCTCACTGCTTCCACCCAGCCCTGAGATAACAAGAATATTTACCCTATTTTGCATTGTTAGCAAGTAACATAATGACTGCATAATAACAGTGAGTGGGTGCAGCAGATGTATGTAGACATCCTTAAAAAATAGCCAATTTCTGTACAGTATTGATTCATAGTTCTTATCTGTCTAAATGTCTTTCTTTATCATAGGGGGAAAACTGGTATTTTGTCCCATGCATGCTAAAAGATCCTCCCCCAATGGAAACAACTTCTTGCTGTGATTTTCTGGATCGCAAGTCTACAAGTAAACTCTGCTACACGACAGCGGTAGAGCCTGAGAGAAGATTTTTTCCAGCCACAATATTCAACAAACTTCTTGCTGCATGTCTACAAAAATGGCCGTTGTCAAAACCAAACAGAAAACCCATGATTTTCTGTGGAGGCGCTGTTTTTCAGTTGAAAGAGAATCACTTCCTCTATATATTCTTCTACGAGCATGTGATACAGATCTGGATATCTCGGTTAAGTTCGGATGGGCAGTTTCCAAATATTTCACTGTGTACTGAAACCAAAGACAGCATCGAATTTGTATTAGATACAGACATCAGAATGCACAGTAAGATCATCCCGTTTGTAAAATGTCAAACAGCTAATTTTTACTCGAACGAAAACATGTTTCCACTTGAGCAGACGGAAGATTTTTCTACAAAGGAGGTTGTCTGCTATTGCAAGGATAACCAACATGTCATACGGTACCATAATCTGGCGAAATATTGGTTACATGATCAAGATTCAAATAACTTATCAGGTTAGTACAGTTTTAATGAAAATAGATTATATTACTTGTGTTGAATCGAATATGAACACACATGAACCGTTTATGTGACTGTACCCTTTTATATCATAAGAATTGCAAAACCCTATGTCGTAGTCTGGAAAAAAGGGTAAGGTCATACATTTGTAAATCTTGGAATCGTTCCATGACATTTTCATGGTGCTAGCGCTATAAAAAATGATATACATGAGTTACTATGCAAGCCAGTGAAAGTATTACATATTCTAGACATAGTGTGCAATCTTCTTTTTTTCCAACCTGAGCAAGATATTTATTCAAATTAATACGACTTCTTATTTCTGAAGACCAATTTGACTGCAGCGATAATTTTCGAAGAACGGCTTTACACGTTGAAGCGCGTCGACTGAATGCACATGCATACAATTGACCGCCCTTTCATTAATACTGTATTCAAAGGAAGCCGACACATTTGTGTTTCTCCGAGGTGTCAGTGAATCCGATACTTTCTTTTCATTTGTAAACGTCAGTTAAATGAATACGACTGACTCTGTATTTCAGATTGGTCAAACGTAGATTTTACACTATGTCCGATAGTGCCCACGAAGACTACGTTCAGTTTCCATCTTTCTTTTGCACTAAGAATAATATTCATTTACTCTATCATCAACTTAAAATGAACCGACATAATTTTGAGGAAAAGCAAATAAAAAGTTGGATTATTTTATTCGTTTCTTTTTTCAAGTCCTATTTAATGAAATACTATTTATCTTTAGACCTTTATTGCTGTGTAATTCCTGATGTTTGTCATCTTAATTGTTAGAACTTGAAAGCGACCATACCAGTCTCACTGAAAAGGACTTTAGTAAATTTGCAAGTAGGATTGGGGAGGAATACTTACAACTTGGACGGAAATTAGGCCTTACAGAAGCCAAACTTGATCAAATTCGATTAGATAGATGGACTACACAGGACAGAATAGTAGCAATGTTCTGCGAGTGGAAGAAACAGATGGCGGACGAGGCAACAGCTTCTAAGTTGAGACGGGCGCTGTCGGATATTGGTAAAGATCCTTCTGAAGTTCTTCGATAACACTACTGCGCTATGCCATCATGTTTTTCGGAAATTAGAAAAGCCCAGCCAATATCCAATATGCGTCGGTGGGTCAATATAAATTGTGAATCATGACTTACAACATTTTTGTTTGTCGTTCCACTGCAATCTTTATATATCGGTGCCATATAAATACAAGCATACTGCTGAAATACTTAACTATACACAGATTTATCTGATATATGAAATATTTCACATTTGCCCAAAAGGTAAAAGAAGCGATTATTGTGCAGAGTAAATTGTAAATGTATGTCGTCGTCATACTAATGTTTTGAAAATGGATATCGTTTTGTACTGTTCAAGGTATAAATTATCGTAACGTAGTTACCATATTTATATCAAATAGTTTGAATTGGACTAAAGTATATATATATGATATGACACTATTTTCGCTAAAAGGCGGCTGTTAGAATGGGAAACTTGCTTGCACTTTTTTCACATGACGATGCATTTCAACAATCGCTGGCAGTCTAATGTTTTGGCATCCGAAATGATCCACCTTTGAGCAAACATAAACTGAAGATGTTGCATTCGTAGAAACTGAATACACGTGCTTAGAGTCTACTTCAAAACAGTTTCGATTATTTGATTTCATGCAGTATTTTAATTTGACTCATATGTAAGAAGTTTGAAATTTTATTTAGAATTTAATAATTATATGATGTAGCACGTTTTTAACATGAACATCGTTTCAAGTTAAGTTTCGAATGGGATATGGCTATTAGATGATCATATTAATTTTGGTAATAGTGTATGTACTATCTTTGAATATTGAATGTTATATTACAAAATGTTACGTTTTGGTCAAGTTTTATTTGTTAAATGCTATTTATATGTATAATATTTTCTTTTAAGCTTTTGTGTATAATCATTATTTCAAGTTGCAATTCTGATCCTGACAAAAATTTCGTGTAAATTAAATAAATGACAATAGTAATAAACCTTTTTATTTTATGTTTTTCGGATGAAATCCTGAGATATAAGTGAAAAATATATTTGATAATTTCATAGTGAAAAATATCAAATATATTTTTCACTGTACTACAGGTGGGACTACTTTGAATAAATTCCCCTTAAGGTGCCTCAAACACTGTCTCAATCGTTACTGTCCTTCTATGCATTTCGAGTGACTTCCCCTAGATTGTCTACAAACAATACATGTATATAACGTAACCTATGACATGTCTGACCTAACTACGAAAATGCATGAGGCTGATACCCTTGTAACAAAATTTCCAAAAGCATTACTTCATTCAATGTGGATAGTTTGCACCTCTTATTTTGTGTACAGGCAAAGAAATTCATCAGTTGTGTTGGTGTGAGGTAAAGCTATACCTGCAAATCACATCATGATCATGCAAATCTCGGGACACAAAAGGTGAAAAACATTAACAATTACAGTAAACTAAATAATGTTCAAAGTCGCCAGATATCAAATAAATCAACAAAACCTTCCTCCACCGTTGTTTACAACCCAGGCCATCCATCAACTTCTGGTCCATTTGGTTTTCACATGTATTATTTGCAAACAATCTAGGGGAAACTTATTGGATACTCTTTGTCAAAAGTTATTTAACTTTCGCAAATTAATGTCAGAGGTCAATATTGGATATACTTTTCATTACTTCAGAGAGAAACAGATTAGATACCGGTAGGTGAAGTAGTTTTCGACATTCTTTCATTTTTAACATTTTCATGCAAAATTCTGGTACAGTTTTGTTAAGAGTTTCTTCTTTTTTCACAGATGAAAATATAAATAGACTTTCCTCTTTAAAAAAAAGAAAATAAATAAAATACATTAAAATCTATTGTGCTTTAACGGTTTTTGTTGTTTTCTGTTTCATTTTCACAAACTTGTTGAATTTTAAAGTTGTTGCTTCATTTAAAATAACGAGAATATTAAATAGAATAAAAAATTGTTGTACCTTCAACAATATTTTTAACTGTGTTAAAATTTAATTTGTTTGAGTGTGTATCTCTGCTTGTAAAAACTAAGTTCACATTCCCTGAAAGATTTAAAATTAATACTTGTATCACAAGTCATGGAAATGTGTTACCATGAACACAGTGGAGCTTGAACCCTTGACCTCCGGATTAAGCAGCTGACACCATAACCACTAGACCACCTGTCCTGTCCCATGAATTCAACTGTTTGAAACAGTGAAATTTATAATAACGCTCCCCTTCAGGCCATTGTTAAAATCAGTGAGTAATAAATACCGCTTACCTTCACGCCACTGTTTGAAACAGTGGAAGTTATAACCATTCATGCCACTGTTTGAAACAGTGAAAAATATAATACCGTTCCCCTTCATGCCACTGTTTGAAACAGTGAAAGTTAGAATACAACTCCCCTTCATGTCACTGTTTGTAACAATGAAAAGTGTAATATTGCTTCCCTTCTTGCATTTGTTTAAAAACAGTGAAAAGTGTAATACTGCTCCACGTATGCCACTTTTTGAAACAATGAAATGTGTAATACTGCTTCCCTTCATGCAACTATTTGAAACCGCAAAAAGTATAATAAACCGCTCCCTTTAGTGCCACTGTTTGAAAAGGAGAAAGTTATTTATACTGCTCCCATTCACGCCAGTTATAAATACGTTCCACCTGTATCATTTCAGTAAACTAGATCTATTGAAAAAAAAATCCCCACATAAATTTTAAAAACCAATATAATTTAGGCCGAGGATATATCCACCCGATGAGAATATTCCTTATCCACATGACCCTCGTGCCGATTATTTTCTTTATTCGCACGACAGTCATGCCGATTATTTTCTGTATACGCACAACGATCGTATTTATACGCACAACGATCGTATTCTTATCTGAAAAGTCATGTTGATTATTTTCGTTATTGATACCACTAAACATACTGTATACATATGTAGCATTTCAATCTTTTCTGAAGTTTTCCCTGCTTATCATATCTCTGTAAAGTATAGATTATTAGTTGACAATTTTAGCATGCACTTGCCCGCATTATTGAATCACTTATGCACAATATATTGAATTAAACGCATAATAAAAATGCATTAAGGTATTATTAATATTATCAATGTATGCAATAATATGTTTTCTGTGCATTCTTTTGAGTTTTTTGCAAGTGATGAATTATTCAATTAATTTTACTAATAGAATAATCGTATTTCTTCACCTTGGCGCAAAAAGTACTGTAACTGGCTTTTTAAAAAATTTACAGGAGACACAAACAACTGTTTTGCTTATTTCCAGAAAACCTTTTTAATACCATAACATAGTGTGAAGTTAGTAATTATCAGGCCAATTTAACTTCTTTTAAACATTATAATCATTTATTAGACCATAAAAAGTAATTAGATATTCTTTTCCACTTACATGACTCTTTGCGCTAAATTTCTTACACGCAAAAAGTCAACAAGTGCAGTTACCAGACTTTTTTGCACTAATTTTTAATGTGAAGAAGCCAAGTTACAGCATTTCACATACATTTTGAAAATGCTGCGATATCATAAATAAGGCCAAAACATTGTGTTCATGGTTAATTTGATACATAAAAAAATAAGTTTAAGAAAATATAATCTACTTTGTTTTTTACAGTTTATTTTGAATAGCAAGCATTTTGTACTAGACTAGAGTGACGATTTAAATACAGTTAAATGACCATATTTTGCAACATCAGCACTATTTGCAAAACATATTTATATAGTAAACTTATTGCATATTTCAACTCTGTCTCAATTTTAAGCAAAATAAAGTGGAGAAACAATGTTGTTCAACAATATTAAAAGCTCAACTATATCCTTCGTAAATATGAATTAAAAATCTAATTGCAATGTATGAATTAAACATTTTAAATAGCACGTATGTCCGGCAATAAAGTAAATACTAGAAGAGATTCAACTGCACCGCAGAACAGCAATGAAAACGAATACCGAAAGAAAATGTCCAGATTAAGGACAAAAGACAAAAAATATGAAGCATGATATAAAAATTAAAGAACTGTTTGGTATTTTGAAAGTTTTTCTTTTTTCCTTTTTCCTGTATGCCCTCATGACCGCGCCGTTTTAGATGCAGACGTGCTAAAATAAAAACAAGAGGGTCATGATGACCCTGGATCGCTCACCTGAGTAATATGAGCTACATGTTTCAAATGTCAAACTGATGTTAAAATATTAAGAAAGTCAGTAGGTCACATTCATGGTCAATGAAATTCAGTTTTACGAAATGTGCGAAACTGTGTATGTCATCAAAATTTCAAGGCTGTATCTTAAAAAACAAGAAAGTATGTCAGTAGATCAAGGTCACAGTCAAGTGACATCATATTACTTGGGGCCATCAGGTAATTATAATTAAACAGTCTTGGAAATAGGATCAGATGATTTTTTAAGTATTTTTCCTATATAACTCACATAATAACTAAGTGACCCCAGGGCGGGGCCTCTTTTAACTCCATGGGCATAATTTGAACACTTTTGGTAGAGGACTACTAGACAATGCATCATACCAAATATCAAAATCCTAGGTCGTATGGTTTCAGACAAGAAGATCTTTAAAGCTTTTTCCTATACAAGTCTATATAAAACTTGGGACTCCCAGAGCAGGGCCTCTTTTCACCCAAGGGGTACAATTTGAACAATTTTGGTTGAGGACCATAAGACAATGCTACAAACCAAATATCAAAAGTCTAAGTGGTGTGGTTTCAGACAAAAAGATTTTTTTTTCCTATAAAAGTCTATGTAAAACTTGGGACCCCCAGGGCGGGGCCATATTTGACCCTAAGGGGATTATTTGAACAATCTCGGTAGAGGACCACTAGGTGATGCTTCATACCAAATATCAAAGCCCTAGGCCCTGTGGTTTTGTACGAGAAGATTTTCAAAGTTTTCCCTATATAAGTCTATATAAACCATGTGACCCCAGGGCGGGGCCATATTTGACCCTAGGGGGATAATTTGAACAATTTTGGTAGAGAACCACTAGATGATGCTACACACCAGATATCAAAGCCCTAGGCCCTGTGGTTTTGGACAAAAGGATTTTTAAAGTTTTTCCTTTCGGTTGCCATGACAACCAGAGTTCTGCAAGGAATTAAATTCTTTAAAAAAAATTGAAAGAGGGTCACCCAAGGATCATTCCTGTGAAGTTTGGTGTAATTCTGATCAGTTGTTTTCAAGGAGAAGATTTTTTTAGAAATTGTTGACGCACGACGGACATCAAGCGGTCACAGTATCTCACCTTGTCACTTCGTGACAGGTGAGCTAAAAAGGGAAATGCTATCTACTATTTATTTGATTATTTTGTTTAACGTCGCTCTGTGACAGTTATAGGACAAATGACGACTTTCAAGCTTTGATGGAAGAAGAAAACCCAAGATGCCCCTCCGTGCAAAATTTAAGCAGGAGCAGTCACCTTGGTGGAACCATCGACCTTCTGTAAGTCAGCTTGGATGACTTCCTCAAATGAAAATACCATCTTCTATCGTCCCACGACTAATTTAGAAAGATTGGTATATCAGATGAATGAGGTGATCATTGGCTTCCCAGTAACACCACGCTCGTAAATATATGCTCTTTCAGTGAGTCAAAGTGGACCGTGGTACCTTAGCTTTTCGGATTTAGACAGGTTGTATTAAACAAGCTGAGCTGGTAAATGCAACAACACCAAAAGTTTAAATATATTAAACGACACGGATTTCCGTCTTTGAAGCATAAACAGACATAGCATCACCTCAATATTGAATAACATTGAGTGAAATTGGATTCACCAAGTTTTATTTGTTTTCATTAAAATCTTAATTCACACCAAGATAGTAAACATAATATACAAACTATACTGTCTGGTAAAATGATAAATTACAATTTCCGTTTTATTAATCATGCAATAAAGTCAACTTACGGATTATCAACTTAATGTCGTCTTCACACCAGTGTTTAATATATATGTATATCATCATAAATATATCTTCTGAGGAAACGAGCCCGACGAAAACCACAGCTACTTGACATTGTAAAGAATTATGGGATACTTGAACGTATAAAACAGGTTCCGTTATACGTTCGGTAAATTTATGCGACGGTGCCACTAACACATGCAACAGTTAACGGCGGATAAAAATAAAGCACAGCCAAGTCAACATAGAGAAAATAAAGTGGATAAGAAAAAGTATTTTTAAATCATATTTACAGCTAAACTATATCCTATGTAAATTTGAATAAAATATATAATTGTAATGTAAGATATATATTAATAAAACAGGTTAAATAACACGTATGTCCGGCAAAAAAGTATATAGTAGAAGGTAATCAATTACATTGCAGTACAGCTCTGTAAAAAAAGAACATAAAGAAAAATGTTCTGACAAAGACCAAGATAAAAAGTATAAATTTTGATATAGAAACTAAAGAAATGTTTGATATTTTGAAAATATTTTGTTTATTTCTGTGTGCCCTCGTATATGCAAATGCGCTGAAGCGAAAAAGGAAATGCCATCTTCAATCGCTCCCACGACTTGCTTTACAAAGTGTGGCATATCAGTTGAAAGAAGTGAGCATTAGCATCCAAATAAGAACGCGTTCATGAATATAGGTTCTTTAAGTGATTAGTCAAAGTGGATTGTGGTCATATCTTATTTCAAGACCTGTTTTGATCATTTTTCATCGGCAATAAATTGATAGAATTTGTGCGTGTGTGTGTGTGTGTGTGTGTGTGTGTGTGTGTGTGTGTGTGTGCGTGTGTGGGTGGGTGGAGGGGGGGGGTGTGGGGATGGCAAAACCATCGCTTCCTACATTTTTCTTAACTGGGTGTATAGTGCATACAGATGCATAGCCATAGTTATACGTCAGAGAAATTTGTCATTTCTTAAATTTTCGCAAACTTCTTACGGTATCTGAGAAATACCTAGATAAACTGAAACCCAAGTGGTTAAACACTTATAAAACAGTATCTTTTAAGTTAA
Organism: Mercenaria mercenaria; assembly: GCF_021730395.1. Classification (NCBI taxonomy): domain Eukaryota; kingdom Metazoa; phylum Mollusca; class Bivalvia; order Venerida; family Veneridae; genus Mercenaria; species Mercenaria mercenaria. Next base: position 28,784,497 of record NC_069368.1, read on the forward strand.
AAATAAAAGCACAAACAAACAGTAATGATAGCCTATTTAATTTGCTTAGATAGTAGACGTATTAAAGAGATTTGTTGCGGAGAGTAATTCAGTCAAATAGACAAAGATATCAGATCCCTTACTAGGCTAAAGGACACTAGAATTACTTTTAGCCCGCCCGCTTAGCTCAGTAGGTAGAGCGTCGGTCTACGGATCGCGGGGTCGTGAGTTCGATCCTCGGGCGGGGCGTATGTTCTCCGTGACTATTTGATAAACGACATTGTGTCTGAAATCATTAGTCCTCCACCTCTGATTCATGTGGGGAAGTTGGCAGTTACTTGCGGAGAACAGGTTTGTACTGGTACAGAAACCAGGAACACTGGTTAGATTAACTGCTCGCCGTTATATGACTGAAATACTGTTGAAAAACGGCATTAAACCCAAAACAGACAAACTAGAATTACTTTGAATATTGTTGATGAAGGTTTTGATTTCAGTTTGTAACTTCAACAAGAGTTGTTATATTTCCTAGACCTTTGGGATGATGGAATTCTTTAATTCTTATTCTAACATGCTTGTCTCTGTTAAAAAATTCTTACGCTAGAATGACGTCACGTCAACGTACGGTGACGGGGTAAATTGTCTTGATTAGTGATGTTCCCATTGTCGCCGACAATCGATCGTCGATCGCCTTATGAGTCAAAGTCGTTGACATAGATTGTGAACGTGAATAATCGATTATTTCACGCTTAGGCGAGTTTAAAGCCTATTCTTGAGTTACGCGTCTTTATGTAGGTATTTCCTCTTAAACTTCATTTCTTTTCCACTTTTCATCTGCCATGTGATTTTAGCAAAACAAAAATGCAAAAATAAAGAAAATAGCTCTACAGAGCAAAAATCTGAGGACTATTTGTATCCGCTATTATGCGACTACCATTTTCTTTCGCGCTATTTCCTATTTAGTGTCTGTATGCCTATAACAGATAAAATATACTTTTAATTAGCCACATAGATATCTGCATACAAGGGCTTAAACTTCATCTCCTGCTAAATTCCTAATACAGTTAGTCAAGTGAGCTAATGATTAGTAAGTTTCAGTAGGTCCAATGTTAAAGTCCAGTTATTTCCCGATTACCAGCAAATGTTCACTGTAGAATGTTTCATATAATTTAGACTGATATTAGCCCAGCGATACAATTGATTTTGAATAAATTATAATTACAATACATTACAGCAGACTTTAAAGTTATCAGGTAAATATTAATGCGATCGCAAGAAAAATGTTTCACATTTCGTACCTTAGATACTGCCAAACTACTTCTACTATTTTGCTGTCTGGCTGCTTTCTGTGCTTACAAAGGATCTTCTCCCATATTTTACCACCGAAACTTGTCATTTTATACTTACATTTACCATATCAATTGATCGACCAATATGCTAATGACAGTGTTTTACAAAATCGTATAAAGCGAGGAGAAAACATCCCTGCTTCTTGTCTCTCCGATTTTTTTGTGCATACTTTATCTTAAGCCAAATGACTGTTTGTTCATTTGATAAAAGTGCATGACAATTTATGTGGCATTAAATTTACCTTTACAGCGTCCAAGGGTCCCACAGATGTACTAAATTTTTCTCTGCAAATAACTGAAAACTGTATGGAAGGACTCATAAGAGATATGGCATCAAAAATAGAAAATATGTCCCATAGCCATGAATGAAAATATTTTGAAACTTATTTTTCCTTGACTAGAGATTGTTCTCTTATCGCAGTTATAATTTCTACTTGATCACGTTTCTCAGAAATATTTCAAAGTAAAATTCTGTTGCTGAAAAGGTCAACACAAATCCGATTTCAACAATTATGAAACAGTTTAATTACCAACGTTCTGTCTATTTTTTAAGATTAAGTCCGCTAACTGACAGCTGAAAGACGAACGTTGGGGGTAAATGTGTCGTGTGAAGACACTCTGAAGACATAGTTGTCGTCGAGTAACAATTCTTACAGTTCTGCATATTTCTAAAGCCATTGTTTGAACCCTTCTCTGCGATTCTCCAAAATAATTGTATGAAAATATTCTATAGAGAAATAAATCGTGTCTAACATGTTTTCACATATTTGCTGCATTTATGACCAGTGTAAATTGTTTATTCTCCTAATATTACAAAATGTAATTCGTTGAACCAACTGACCAGTGGCCATCAGGAAATCGATGAATTCTTCGTCAACTGAAGATTAACATTTTAGGCAAGACGAAATACATGTACTTTATATGTCATATATGCCATGCTAATAGTTTTCTATTCCACATTCGAATCCGTCTATTACGAATGGTAATTATACTATAGAAAATAAAAAGTAGCTCAAATGCGATGAAATCCTTCAGTTGATTTTAATCACTTTTGATCCTGTGTTTTAGAAAAAAACAAGTACTCCTGGTAATCATAACTTTACAGTGCTCGAATCAGCTGTACTCACTGGCGACAATGTTCTAAATATTCATAACTTTATCATAATATCACAGTACATTATCAGGGGTTCTAATTGACCAGTCAGAGAGCTGCATTTTCGAGTACCTGCCAGTTTCCACTTGGATATAAAGAAGTATATTTACAATGAATATATAGTGATTTCAGAAATAAATATCACACAATTTTAGAAATCAAATTAAGATTTTTCATTGCACAAGTCCTAGATGACGCTACAAACAACAAAACTTTGAATTTTTATTGAAATATTATGTTGATTTAATACCTTTATTGTAGTGTTAAAGTTTGAGATTTTTACACAGGGAGTCTATGATAAAGTCCGAGTAAAATGTAATCATTACCCAAGTGAAATAAGTAAAACTATCATTCCACAATGTTTTGGACATGTTAAAATTATGAATACTTCTTATGTGTATCACAAAACATACATGAACTCTCCAGTATGTTTAATGAAGGGTTAAATTTCGAAAAAAATGCTTCTTGCTTATGTATCTTCGTTAGAAAACGTATACTGTATGTTATTTACAGTTGCTATATTTAGTTTAACACCGTATAAAATGCATCCCACCGTCGGATAAGAACTATGCGTATCCGAATCATTCTTGAAAATATGCCCCCTGGAATTATCAAGCATTCCAGAGACTCCATTTGTTTCAGTATATAAATGAGTTTAAAATACGCAAGTCCGCACGGAATTTTAGTGGTCAGCTGTCGTTTAAGTGTGATGTTTGGTCTATAACATACTCTGAATAATAATAGGTTATTCGATTTGTACCATGAGGAAAAAAATAGTGCGCCTGTATTTTCCAGAACTTTCATTAAGAAACTTAATTTTATTTTATTTCAGTTTTCGTACAAGTCAACGTTGTGTCGTAGTTGTTTGACACGTAAAACTTTGAGAACTTGCACATGATTATGATCTCCATCTTTAGGCAAGGGTACATAATTCGGTCAACTATCCTAGCTGAATTATAGCCTTTTCTGACTTGAAAATCAGCTAAGTTTTCATACCAGTCTATATATTGCCAAACTTGTTTGTCATCTGACTTTGAAAATTTTATCACATGTTTAACATCATAGTACACAAATGTAGGCAAGGCTATGTAATTAGGACAAGAACTTTAGCTCCGTTATGACTCTTTTTGTCAAAGAAATTAGTTAAGTTTCGCATACGATGCAATATTTTGTCTTAGAAACTGTTTGATACATGGCTTTGAAACTTTGAACAGGAATGCTTACCATCATGTCTACTGAATCACACAGACTCTGTTTATTTATCCTCTATAAGTGCGGAATGGCATGATATATCCCGTTCTGTCAAAGCAGCTGCACTATATTCACCACAAAGCTGCTGCACAGTGTGTTTAGATATATCACCAAAATCAGAAGCCTCGCAGAAACGCTCGTGTGTTAGCCGCATAGAAACAAGATCTTTTCCTTTAGGTAGTGTTAGAGAAGAATTCCACCGCTGGTAAAAATGGCACAAGTCACACGGTACTGTCAAAATCTTGGTACATTCCTCAGAATTTACACATTCAATTGTGGGTCTCTTTGTACATTTTACATTGTTGTTATTTATCATTGTTTTCAGATTGCTTATAGACGCTTGCGAGGTAAGTGTCAACGGCTCAAATGCATTTTTCTGTTTACATGTCTGCTCTACATGTACACTACATACACTATCATCATTAGAATCAATATATTGTAAAAGAGCAGTATTCAAAATGTGCGGCGAGTTAAATTTGTCGTTATCAGACTGCCGTTTGATGTGTTTAATTTTCTTCTGGAGAGCAGAGTAATTTTCATCGGTACCATACAAACTTAGTTTTTGTTTTTTCATCAGATTATTTGCTGATATGCTCATGATTTATCGGTTTCAAAATCGATACAACAGACATAAGTTATTCAAATAAACTTGAGAATGAATGATAAATAAAAATGTCATCATAACCTTTTATGCACAAGAAGTAGTATAATAATACTGACACTTTGCAAGGACCGGTTTCGAAATATACAAGAAACATGATATTTTGTTTTCAAAATTAACAATTGAAATAAACATTTACAGATAATGGCATGTGTAAAACAAACACGGTCCACTGCTATCATAATGATGGAAATTTCATGAAATATAGCACCTGAAGTAGTTGTCTTAGTATCATTGTTACAATGGCACCTCAAAAGCTAACACTTGAAGTAAGCGAAGAACAAAAGTTTATCAGCTTTCACAATTGGAGCAATAATGTTGATGGTGAAAGCGACAAAAATGAAACTCGTATTGATCTATCATTTCCTACTGAGCGTCACGAGGATGGTGCAGAAGAATGTAATCATTGCTACTATTCGCCATGCGTTACATCGGACGAACATCGCCAGTTCTGGTGGCTAGACAATGGCCTTCCTCCAGGGCAATCCAGTGGTACAGAAAGAAGACTCTACCAACGTTTCTGGGCCATGGTTAGCAACTGTGGGGCGGCTTGGTTGGACCCAAAGTATCTGAAAAAAGGCTCTTGCAAGAACGTCAAGAACTTCAACACGGCACGAACGAGAACATTTGCATAAATGTGTTTTAGAAAAGCTTGGGGCGTGGCTTCCCAACCTAAGAGACATTCCACACATGTGCCACAAATGGAAATAAAGTGTATTATGTGGACTCTGATTTCAACACAAAAACAATAAAAACAAAAAATCAAAATAATTAAAAAAGCAACAACAAAAACAATGTGGACAATGATTAGAGGCGCCTTCCCGTGGTGTAGCCGAATGTATTTTTTATGTATAATCCTTCTGTCCATATTCCTTTTCTATTTACTGAAAATGCATCTTAATGCTTCCTTAATTCAAATGAAATCCAGCAATGATCAATTTTTGTGATTTTATTTTTCTTATTCAGTTTTGAATAAGTATTTTATTTTTAACCCAAGGGTGATAATATGACAATCGTGGACTGCCATTAAATGCTACATACATAATATCATGTGATTTTGAACAAAAGATTTTCCCTTTATAAGTTTATATAAATCATGTGACCTCAGGTCGGGGCCATATTTGACCATAGGGGAATAATTTGATCAAACGTTGTAGAGGACCGCTCTATGATGCTATATACCAAATAACAAAGCCCAAGGCCCTGTGGTTTTGGAAAAGAACAGTTTTAAAGTCTTTCCCTATATATGTCAGTATAAACAATGTGACCCCCAGTGCGGGGCCATATCTGACACTTAGTCTAGGGAAATAATTTGAATAATCTTCGGAGAGGACCACAAGATGATACTACAAACCAAATACCAAAGCCCTAGGACGACGGACACCGGACGGACGCCGGGCGTTGAGACGTTACGCACGATATTGGTATACCGAATGGTAACGTCGAAAACGTCAAAATCTGACGTCAAAAAGACGTTCTTAAAGGTTATGCAAAAACGTTATCGTAATAGAAACAAAAATGTAAATGATATTATTTAATAAGATAATTATTTAAGAAAAGTATATGTCTTTAATTGCTGTCTTGTAATGTATACAAATACTAAATCTGGTACATGTATAAATATTTTATGCACACATCACATCAACGTCGCAATCAATCTGCACATGTTCAAACATTGTAAAATGTCCTGCAGTTCATCCTTATTAAATCGAAGTATGTCCTTTTTACATGTGGTTTCTGTATGAATATACGTCACAGATAAAATTTGATCAGAGACAATAAATTGCATGCTTTCCACGAATGAGTTTGTATTCTAAATTTTTGTAGTTTTCTTAAATATTTGTAAAAAGTGTTATCATTTTGATGTATGTTTTGTTTATCTCTCCACCGCTTTAATCTCTTATTACGCATATCCTTAAGATGATTCTCCCTTTCCCGTTGTTTTCTCTTCCCTAATGCCGCATCAGATACATGTCTTCCTCTGTTGTCTACAAAATTAAAACATTAAAATCGGTAATGCGAGATTAATAGCGGCGCATTAAACCTTACCCTGCTAAGTTACTAAAATGAACTTTTCCATCTTTCAATTTGGATATTACCATTTATAGTCCATAGAGGTATTCATTAAAATGTACAGACAGAATAGCGAAGAGTGCAGATCATGATCAGACTGCACAGATTCGCAGTCTGATCTTGATCTGCACTGGTAGCAAAGGCAGCTCTTTACAATTGCCGCTAGAATGACAAGTGCTAATATGACGACTTTGAAGATTATCGAACTTATTTCACACATCGTAAATATAATAGCAGAGCCGGTAACGTAATTCCTTCGTAACATCGCAATAGGCTTGCAGTACCGTTTGTTTGATTCTATGTAAGGAAAAAATAAAATCTGGAAATTAGATCCCTCGGAAGCATCGAGAACAAGGCAAACAGTGAAAATTGCAGTCTCGGTTTGATTGAGTCTGTTCATGGGCAGTAATGGAAAATGCAACACTGCCCACGTCCCCTAGCACCGGCTTAAGCAGTATTCAATCTTCAAATCTAAATGAGTTGAAATCAATGATCCCGAAGGACCAGAAAATATAACAACACTGAGATGAAGTCGGGGCGACATTTTACGGCCGCCATACACACAGCACTTAACACCCGCTGTTGTCAAGTAAATAAAATCTGGAAATTAGATCCCTCGGAAGCATCGAGAACAAGGCAAACAGTGAAAATTGCAAACTCGGTTTGATTGAGTCTGTTGATTGAGTCTGTTCGTTGGCAGTAATGGAAAATGCAACACTGCCCATGCCCCCTAGGAGTCGAGCTTCTGTTGTTTCCGTCTCTGCCATTTTGTGTCATTTATTGCCTTTATTCTGTCGTTGAAGTCATACTAGCTTTCCAAGAGCAAAGAGTTGAATAATGCAGTATTATGCAGTGTATTATTATAATCTAAAGAAATTAAGTGAAAAGAAAGCAATGTCAATATTTGACAAAATACATGGGAACAGTTTTCTAAAATTGTTCTATGTATATAAATGAATACATAATCATTAAACTATAGAAAAAAACGCTACATACAGTACTGTAACGTCGAGGAAATAAGACGTTACATCAGTTTTGTGACATTTTTACTGGACATTCAATTATAACGATAAAGTAATCATATAGGAGAGATCGCCATGACGTCACGCATAAATACCTGTTTATCTGGTGGTGGGTAAAACAAATGATTTTACATCGTTTGTGTATGGGATCTGAATTTTTAATTTTTAATAACTTTTTCGCTCATTTATGGATTTTAAAAATTCAAAAAGTTTTGAAATGCTTACGATTTTCATATTTTCCCATTTAAATATCTTTTTAAAATGAATAACCGTTTTAAATGACATAAGATTTTAATAGCGGCGTAGCGATCCTCCAAACTTTTTGAAAAAAAAAACTGTAAGTTAAGCGTTCATAATTAATCCATTTAATTTCGAAATTATAATCAAAAGTAATCAATAAATTGCTTGTTTTATACACTTTCCATTGATCAAAAAATTATTGATATTATTTGTGTTTTAAGAAAGTTTAAGCCGTTAGAAAAACATCACTGTTTACAAAAAACATGGACGCTCGGCGTCTACCCACCCGGTCTTTGTCTTATCAGTTCTAAAAATAGAAAATACAATGGATTTGTTTACAAACACGATCTCTCCTATATCTATATACATGTATTTAATTACCGTATACAATTTCGAAATAATCTTGAAAATAATATTGTATAAGTATTTACATTTGTGAAATATCTATCACGATAAAGTAAATATTCAGGTCTGAAATAGTACATACATCGCCAAAATTTGCAAGACTACATTAATTTTCTACTTTATGACATTATTACTAGACACAGACTTTTGAAATTTATTCCAACTTTTAACAACGTTTGTAGCATTTAAAATTATTTGCAAGAACTTTATGCCTGCAACAATGAAAATATGTTAACAAATCTAAAATAAGATATATAATTTTATATAATTTTCAAATTAACCTGTTTACCGTTATAAACATTTCGCAAAATATCCAATCGCCTACATGTCTAGTCTTGAAGTTATCTTGTTTCAGATCTGCTTTGTGCGCAGGACGTCAAATGTTTTCAGCTTCGTCACTGACGCCATCCGCAGACGGCATTCAGGATAATGTTATTTGACTTTTTCCTGCGATAACAAAGGTGATATTAACAAATATAAGTAAGCGCCTGATTGAAATTGTTACCCGTCTACATAACTTTTTACTCAATATATAACACTTTACTTGGTGTTATCTAATAAAGTGCAGTGAATTTCTGACTTAAATGTACTTTAAAGTAGACAGATTTTATGTCTCTTTATTTTGATGTATTGGTCATCAAATTGCGTCGGGTATAGCGCTCAATACATCTGAATTTAGGCCGTGTATCATCTAAAAAGACAAAAGCGTATGAACTTCGTGCGTAACGTCTGAGCGATCACAACACTTTTTGCTCAGGTTAGCTAAAAACAGGAAGCCAGGTTTCGCTGGAGAAATCAAGAGTAATAAATGACAGAAAAGTGTCACAAGTGAAGTTATACATGTAGTTTGGAATAAGACAGTCTTCATGACGAAATTGTCTTAGAGAACACGCGACCAAATAAAAGGAGGGAAACCCAAGTACTCCAGACGATATAGACATAGACAACATTTATAACATTTTTCAATATGCAACATATTTAAAATATGCTTAGCCTAATAATCTGCTTTATATATTTGCTGTGTGTTCATTGAGTAGCTTCACAACATAAAAGTACAGAACAGAAACATATTATTTTATTTCATCCAGACTTTTTACAATACAACAGGGATATTTATCACAGTTTATATTAAGATAAACAATAGAATGGTTTCGGCACAAGAAATAATGTTAAACAATGAAACAGTTATCAATAAACATTTACATAGAGAACTTGAAATTCACATTCGGTATTAAGTACTTATCAACTAAATGGACAGCAGGGGTTCATTTACTAATAAATGGATAGAAACTCCTGTATATTAAACTACACTAATTGTCAATAAAATACATAAATAGATGTCTGTCAATGTAACCGAATCTCACAATCAATTCGACGAGAAGAATAAAAAGTAGTACCTTTATTTCAAAGTATTTATTATTTATATAAATAAAAATCTTCTACAAAAATGCTGTTAACATATTACAATTACAAAGATAATCATAACTGTAACAGTTATGTTATATTTAATTGGATGATATATGAGGTGCTTGTTTTAAAGACCCACCACGACCTATTGACCTCATTTTTTCTCCCAAAAGAACTTCGTGAAAATCTTTCTAATAATGCAGCTATATTACATGATGACATATGGATATAAATAGAAAACGATAACGAGAAAGTTATCGGAAAATTCGATTGTGTCTTTATTGGTAAATCAGGATTTTCTTTATAGTCAGTACAATTCAGCAGTAGTACAACTACTTTGTCACGGATAATGGTTTCACTACCCAATTCCGCTTTTCTTAATAATGGACATTTCCGAATTAAGACGAAGACGGAGGTCGGAAGACAGGTGATAACGAGGGGTCGTTTCAAAAGCATTTATATTTGTGAATATATAACAACAGGGGCGTATCATTTCTGTTAAATATTTATTAGTTAATACTTTTGTGTCGACAAAGAAGGCCAGCACAGATAACGGAACAACCCATGGTAATGCTGACCTTCGCTGTCTACATACAGATGACACTGCCTTATAACACTTCAGTTCAGCGATAGCCTGCTCGACACATACCCTATACTGTTTTATAGAACAATTCAGTTTCTGACACTTTCACCGCTGACGTCCTCGTTTACGTCTTAGTTGTGTGCTGAAATAAGGCGTCATGACGGGATGCTCGTTTGTATATATCTTATCCACCACTCCCTAAAAGAAAACATTGCTCGGAAATGGCATGTTGAATCCGATTTGATGCATTAACCGGAATTGTTGTGCGTCTTTCTGATGACCTAAAAACATACATTCAGTGTACCTAATTAATACACAGTTATCTACGATGACTTGGGAATGAATCGCATGGTATTGTCTATGACCTGGAAAGTACTGCTCCTGTGGTTTGTATATTTCATGAGAAGTACCATCTATTGCACCTACTAAGCTGAGCGGACTTGTTAAACAAAGGTAAGATAATATTCAAGACCTTGAAAAAAGTTATGTGCTTTTTGTATTTCTCTATGTCTACGCATCCGGACGGACGGGCAGATGCAAAGACATAGAGAAATACAAAAAGCACGTAACTTATTTCAAGGTCTTGGTCCCGCATCCAGCATCTATTCCGTATATCTGTCTGCATATCAAATTTCTCAATTAATTCACAAATAAACTATAAGTAATTTACTCTTTTTATTCTCTTTAAATTTTACCAATTACATCTTTGGTTCTTTAATATATTATGTTATACACCTTTGCATAAATGAAATAATTGTATATACGAACAGTTATACGAACCTGTCTTTTTCAGAAATGCGGTAGGCGAAATCAAACAACTGGAGCGACGATTAATATCTCAAAATGACTGTCAGGGTCACCATGACCCAGGCCATTTGCAGCCGTTGTCAGAAATGGTGCTGGTCTAGCCAATTATCGAGCGATTCTGATGACGACGAAGAAGATGCACCACTGCCAACAGCAAAGTCATTAGCAGTACAACTACCGGCAAGGCAGCTAGTGGCACCTCAGCCGGCAGCACCACAGCAAGCGGCTAGGCAGCCAGTGGTACCGCAGACAGCAGTACCGCAGCAAGTTGCAAGGCAGCCAGTGGTACCGCAACCAGTAGTACCACGTCAAACTGCAAAGAAGCCAGCAACCAATAGCACTGCAGGAAGCTGTACCACAACCAGCGCTACTGAAACAACCAGTGACGAAATGGCGACGAAGGAGAATTATACTGGTCGTGTTATTCGTGAAAATCAAATAAACTATCAATGTTTCATCCGAAAAAAAATTCCAAAGCTTCTTCGGGAGTAAGGTGTACCAAACTCGGACTCAGATGCGATATGTATGTCAGAATAATTTGTAGCTGCCTGTTGCAAAACGGCGTTAAACCAGAAGTTGTAAATATATATATTGTACACTAGCTACAACAGCAGAGAGAAAACAGTTTATCTGTATTTACATGTTGCTGCATTATACAATTTGTTAAACCTCGCTGATAAGTATAGAAAGAGAGAGTGGGCAAAATAATTAGGTGTTGACAGGCATATGGATTTTTACACAGTATTATGAGAGTTTATCAGTTTTGGTCGCGCCTTAGCGAGAGAAAGACGCATGTTATACATGCAGTATTTTTAATGTTGTTTAGAGTCAATTGGTGGCTCGATTTTTGAAGGAAAGATTTGTTTCTTGATTTATTTGTTGGAGATTGGTGGCGTACATTTTATTGTACATAACTGTTGATTTGCTTGGCGAATATTTTGGTTGTTTAATTGTGGTTTTGTTTTGAAGTTGATACTTGGTTGTTGGCGGTTGGAATTGTTGGTTCTTTTGTGAATTTGAAGTTTATGATTTGGTTGGTTGTTTGAATTTGTGTGTTGATGGGGTTTTTTTAGTTTTAGAGGTGTATAAATTAATTTTCTGGAGTTCGGTGGTGTATTGTTCGAATATATATTTTGCTCCGAGTTTTGCAGATTAATTGTTTGGTTTTGAATGGTTGTTGGTTAAAGCTTGTGCTGGCCTAGAATAAGTATTGAAATACTTGCGATATTTTGTATATTATATATACCTGCGTACATGTGATAAAGCTTGACGAAAAGCGGTGCAAATTTAGTTATATTTGTAGACAGAATGTTTGTGGTGTGTGTTCGATCTAGGTGTAAATAGTACGTCACCATGCTTAAGTATATAATGTATATACTGTGATAAATATACAGAAAAACTACAAAAAAATACACACACGAAAATAGATAAGGAAACAATTAAGTGCTAGTTTCCAAGGTAAAGATTAGCCATAGTCAGGCGGTGCACACTACCTCCCTAACCATTGGTAACGCCTCGCACCGGCCACCTTCAAATCCTGACAAACTAGGGGCCCGTCCGGGATCTTTAACAAATTGGCAAATAACTAGCAAAATATTGTTTGAATGCATGTTAAAATATTGTGTTATTTAACGGTGTTTTGAAGTACTGAAAAAGTGTTCAAACGGCGTTCAACGTAGTGTTTTTCAATTTAACAGTATTAGTTGAATACTGAAATTTTAATGATGGATTATGATAAATGGGTTTCATTGGGCGAGAGATTAGGCTTAAAGGAAGATGCCTTACTAGAATATGTGCAGAAAAAAGAAGCTGAATGTCTCGAGAGGGGCGAACGAAGGGGAAAGGTGCGACCAGGAACGTCGGCGCGTAGATGCTGAAATGGAGGAAAAGAAACGCTTATTCGAGCTTGAAAAATGCAAGTACATGGCAGATGAGGCCGAGAAGCAGAAGCATATAGAGCTCAAACTCAGAGAGCAAGAAATTGAACTTATACGACTGAAAATTGAAGCACGGGCGTCAGCCGATATAAAGCCTTCTGTTGGGGCACCGCATAGCAGAGGTATTAGGCCAAAGCTACCAAAATTTAAAGAGCATAAAGATGACATTAATGCTTACCTTGAAAGGTTTGAAAGATTTGCATGTAGCCAAGAGTGGATAGAAAGATACTTGGGCCATAAGTTTGAGTTCTTTGTTAACCGGGAAGGGTCTTGAAGTATACACTAGTATGCCCCCGGAACAAGCTACAGATTACCAGGCATTGAAAACAGCCGTTCTTAAAGCAGCTTACGGAAGAAGGTTTTCGGGCTAAATTTAGAGAAGGTAAACCAGAGCAAGGGGAGACAGTATTTCAATTTATGGCTCGTCTTGATAGATACTTCAGCAGATGGACGAAAATGGCGGAGGCCATAGATACGTACGACAAGTTAAAAGACTTAATTATTAGAGAGCAGTTTACTAGAACGTGTTCACCGGACTTAGCGCTTTTCCTTAAAGAAAGGAAACCTAAAAGCCGCAATGACGTCATTACTCTGGCAGAGCAGTACATAGAAGCTCATGGTGGTACGATTACGTACAGTAAGAATCCCAAATCTAATAATAACCCCAATAAATTCACACCACACCCAGTTCAGTCGCCAAGCCCAAAGCCCCCGTCCTATGATAAGGCAGTGCATAAAAAAGTCACATGTTTATTTGCAAAAGACATGGTCACATTGCGAAACAGAAAGCGATATGGCGCAGCTGGAATGATGTACAGAGGGCAAAATGGTGGAAATTATCGTGATATACGTGATCCGTCACCAAAGAATTGGCGCATGGGGCCGACAGAAAATAAGTGTGATGGTAGACCAGGTAATGAGAAAATATCGGGCATGTGCATGTCACTTCCTCCGCAAAGCTCATACGAAGCTTGCATAGAAAAGGGAAAGCTAAAGCTAGCTAATGGGAATTCAGTTCCAGTAGTTACTAGTAGTTGTACTATTGAATCCTTAGAAGGTGAAAGGCAGCTAGATTTGAAGCAGGGTTATGTCGGAGACCAAGAAGTTAAAGTACTTAGAGACACAGGGTGTGAGTTAGCAGTTGTTAGAAAGAAGTTTGTTACAGAAGGTCAAATGTTGAAAAAAAACTGCGTAATGATAGCAATAGAAGGACGTGCCAGATTAGTCCCTATGGCTCAGATTAAAATTGACACACCATACTTTAAGGGTGGAATAGAGGCCATGGTTTTAGAAACCGTAATTTGTGATTTGGTTTTAGGCACCATCAGTCGCGTGCTAAATAAACCAGATGAAAAATAGGTTGGCCGTGATGCCAGTAAGATAGAAGCAATTGACACAAATGTAGCTGCTGTAGTCACAAGGGCACAAGCAGAAAAGGAGAAGAAGCCTATGAAGCCACAAAAGTACATGTAGTTAAAGAAGATGAAATTATGGTTGAGTTGCTTAAGAAAGCACAGTCAGAGGATTAGTCATTGAACAGGCTATGGAGATATGCCAAAGAGAAAAAGATAAAGTCGACAAAAGGTGGCAATAAGTACAGATACGAGATAGATACGAAATAAGTAAAGACGTATTGTACAGGATCTTTGAGACAGTGAAGGGCGATAAGAAAGTAGAAACCAAGGAGATAGTGGTCCCGAAGATATACCAGAACCTCGTAATGTCCTTAGCAAATGAATCTATAGTGGGTGGACATCTTTCAGTTCGCAAGACTGTAGACAGAATACAGTCAAGCTTTCATTGGCCAGGAATATCAAGCGACGTCACAAGGTTTTGTCGTTCATGCGATATTTGCCAGAAAACAGTACCGAAGGGTAAAGTTTAGAAGGTACCTCTTGGTGAGATGCCAATCATCGATGCTCCATTTCAACGGGTTGCTGTTGATTTGATTGGGCCAATTTCACCTGTTTCAGAAAAAGGAAACCGTTACATCTTGACAGTAGTTGATTATGCTACACGTTATCCAGAAGCAGTTGCTTTACTAAGAATAGAAACAGAAAATATTGCAGAAGCATTGTTAGACATATCCTCGAGAGTAGGTTTTCCTTCTGAGATTTTAAGCGACAAAGGTAGCCAGTTTACATCGCAACTTATGGAAAAAGTATGCAGGCTCGTGTCCCTTAAACAGTTATTTACGACACCTTACAACCCGAAATGTAATAGCCTTTGTGAGAGAATGAATGGAATTCTCAAAAGTATGCTGAAGAAAATGTGCCAAGAGAGACCCAAAGACTGGGATCGATATATATCTGCTGTATTGTTTGCATACAGGAAAGTCCCACAAGTCAGTACATGATTTTCACCATTCGAATTGTTATATGGTAGAACAGTGAGAGGTCCACTGCAGGCACTGAAGGAACTTTGGACAGAAAGCGAAGTTCCAGAAACAAGGAACAGGTATCAATACGTGCTAGATCTACGGAACAGACTAGAAGAAACGTGCAGAATTGCAAGGGAGAGCCTCAGCAATGCACAAGTAGAATATAAACATCATTATGACAAAAAGGCAAGAGCACGAAGTCTCGAGCACGGAGACAAAGTTTTAGTCCTCCTGCCTACATCTCACAACAAACTCATGTTGCAGTGGAAGGGTCCATTTGAAGTAGCTGAAGTTGTAAACAAATTTGATTATAAAGTGAAGATAGGCGACAGAGTACGTGTTTATCACATAAACCTTTTGAAGAAATATGAGGAGAGAGAAGATAAGGTCTGTACAAGTGCAGCAGTTATGGAAGCAGAGAATGAAAGTGAAACAGGGTTAGTTGATGATGAGAGTTTACTGAACTTAGTAAACACAAGTGGTACAGAGACGTACAGAGACGTTTGTGTAAATGAGCAGTTATCTAGAGAGCAGAAAGCAGAGGTGTATGCTCTGCTTGAAGAATTTAAAGATATGTTCACAGATTTACCAGGTACAACTGAACTGGAAGAGCACAATATTGAATTGACTGATGAGACACCGATACGTGTTAGACAGTACACAATACCTAACGCAAAGAGAAAAGACGTTGAAGTTAAGAATATGTTAGAAGCTGGAGTCATAGAACAAGCAAATTCAGATTACAACTCCCCGGTTGTTCTTGTGAAGAAGAGAGATAATACAAACCGCTTGTGTATAGACTTCAGACGCATTTATACTTTCACGAGGTTCGACACGGAACCAATGGGTAACGTAGAGGATATTATGGCGAAGATGAGAGAAGACAACTACTTCACAAAGATTGACCTGACCAAATGTTATTGGCAGATACCAATAGAAGAAAAGTCGAAGCATTTGACAGCATTCTCTACTCCAAAAGGCAGTTACCAGTTCAGAAAAATGCCGTTCTGAATGGTAAATTCTGGGGCAACATTCAATCGAATGATGAGAAAGTTGTTGGCTGGCATCAAAGATGCAGATAATTATGTGAACGATGTCCTTGGACACACTATAACCTGGGAGAGACACGTAATTACGTTGAGAAATGTATTCACTAGAATACGGGAAGCAAGACTGACAGTAAAACCATCAAAATGTATGATTGGATTTGGTAGTATTTCGTTTGCCGGCCACGTTGTAGGTGACGGCATGATGCAAATGGAGGAAGATAAGTTGGACAAGATACGTAGTGCTGAGAGACCAGAAACTAAGAAGCAACTTAGGTCATTCCTGGGTTTGGCGGGATACTATAGGAAATTCATCGGGTCCTTCGCAGAGATCGCCGCCCCTTTGACAGACCTTACGAAGAAAGGTCAACCAAACAAAATAGTCTGGATACCAGACCATGAAACCGTCTTCAGGACACTGAAGCAATTATTGACTCGTGCTCCGATATTACGTTTGCCAGACTTCTCCAAACCGTTTGTCAGTGTGATGCTTCGGATAATGGGGTTGGAGCAGCTCTTCTACAAAGGTTTGATGACGGATTGTTTCCTATTGCATATGCAAGCAAGAAGCTTTTGAAACGGGAGAAGAACTACTCAGTAATAGAGAGGGAATGCCTAGCTATGGTTTTTGGAATTAAGATATTCCACAAGTACTTGTATGGACAACAGTTTGAACTGCAAACTGATCACGCACCTTTGACCTACATTCAAAAATGTAAAGTTGAAAGCGGTCGCATTATAAGATGGGCCTTGTTCTTGCAGAACTACAAGTTCCGAATCGAGGCTGTCAAGAAACAGACAACGTCTGTGCAGATTACCTGAGTAGAATGGATACATGAAGGGTCAGTGGCGAATTATTCTTTGTATTTGGAAAACAGTTGAGTGTTTCCTTGAGTGGGGGGCTGTCAGAATAATTCGTAGCTGCCTGTTGCAAAACGGCGTTAAACCAGAAAGTGTAAATATATATTGTACACTAGCTATAACAGCAGAGAGAAAAAAGTTTATCTGTATTTACATGTTGCTACATTATACAATTTGTTAAACCTCGCTGATAAAATAACCACTGCAGTATAGAGAGAGAGAGAGTGGACAAAATAATTAGGTGTTGACAGGTATATGGATTTTTACACAGTATTAAATACTAATACGGCAAGAATGATATGACGGCAAGCAGTTTCAAAGAATACACATATTGTCCCTAACAGCAGTTGAGACTTGGTTCTTTAAAACTACTTACTTCTGTCAGCAGGTAAGTAAACAGGGCCTACCTACTTAATGCATGGTATGCTGAACTAGACGGAACCGTTTATAAACAGTAAAGCCTTGTTTCATTTTTGACGTGTTGACAAAACATTTTTCCGTATGCCTTTATTATAAAGAATAATTCAGTGGTCTGTTTTCAAAATTATTTTTACCTTTTCATGCACTTTCAGTCCATAGGAAGATGGGGAACTTTGCCGTACAAGCAGTTGTACTATGTGAGTGATAAAGGACTGTCGTAGACGTTTTGAGATTATTTTTTAAAGCCTGCCTGTTTGACACAACTTGAAAATACTTTTTACGAATAATGTTGGCAAGTAAAGTGACTGTACAGGCATAGTCTTACATTCCATTTTACGACCATGATTCTGAAACGATATTTTAACGATTGTAATATTGTTCATAAAAGATATTTATCGTTTGTCAAAAATAATTTGATATTATGACTGCATACGTATATGGGTCTGAAGAATGCATGTAATAGCCTGTACAATTTTGATATTAGATTATGCAAAATCTTAAGAAAATTCAAATTCATAATGTTACGTTTATCGAACAGGATAAACTTCCTTTTCTTTCCATACTTTTATTTTAATTTATGCCCCCTTTTTAGGGCACAACGTTTATGCACTTTCTGGTTTCACCGTTATATGATTTGATACTAGTATATAATTTGTAAGTTTTATGATAAGCCCAAGTTATCATCAGTAATGATGATTCTGCGACCCTTACCGTAACTAGGTTCATAATTTAGTGATAGACAACTGTTTCTTTACATTATCTGTATTTGGAAGATGTTACACCGACCCTTGATTCCGTCTGTGATAACCACGTTAGATAGGCATACCCCAGGAGCTGATCAATATCGCACTTATGTGTGCTCTTTGGCTAATCACTAAGGTTTTATTCAAAGGTCATGTAATATATTCTTTCTCTCAAGTTTGTTGTGGTCTTTATGAGATACGAAGAAGTTTTACTCAATCTCGAATTTATTATATTCTTCTAGTCGTTGGTTTACGCGTTGAAATTTCCAGATATTTGAGAAAATATTTTAACACATTACCTTTTGTGTATTGTTTCCATTTTTTAAAGGTAAATCTGCATTTTACACTCTAGTATGACACACAAGAAGTACTGCATACACATGTATATTTTTGTTCTTTATATATACAGTGATTTGTTTTGGAAAATGCCCGCTGAATTGGGAAAAAGCGCGATAATTCCAAAAACTGGGAAATAGAAATATGTTTAATTTCCATACTAAGTTATATAAATCTGTACATTTCCTAACTGAATGTTGTTTTGGAAGAGTTTATATTTTTTCAAAACCACTTTTTGAATTAAAATCGTGAAATTTTTGGGTGATAGAATAAATTAAGATACCAATACAACTTGTAATAATTGTATTTATCAATTTTCACTGCCCTTGAAATTTGATAACGACCGAAATTTTGACTATCCGAAAATCGGTACTATCGCGGCGATTTTGATCTCAAATATTTCAAAATCTAGGACAGATATTGTCATTTTTCATTACCATAAATGATTAACTGACACAATGGAACATATTTAAACCGAATGAAGTCCATATTTCTCTTGAAAATCGGCAATGTTTTGTTTGTCACGTGTTTTCGCGACGGTAACCTTGATTAAAAAGGACGTATTTGATGTCATTTCTGCCAATTTCATGTTAGATATCGCGGGTCACAAGCCCGAATGTAAACTGTTACATTTTGGAAATAACATTTTGATGCAGTATAAATATATAAGGACTCATTTAGAGACTTGAGACTACAGATAAATTCCTAATTTCTACTTTATCATAAAGTAGAAATTAGGAAACTTCTCTTGAAAGCTCTTAATTATTAAATAGCAGTCAAGTAATTAAACAGAAAATTTTTAATAGATCTACTAAACGATCTTTTAGAAGCATTGAAAAAAAAAGTTCTTTCATATCATATCTTAAAAGCTAAAGAAATCTACAAACAGGTATTATACATGTGGAAACGAGTCTCTAACTCAATAATCCGCGAAACTGTTCTTAAAGGAACAATAGGTGTATTCATGAATCTGCTTGCCGTCATATCATTTTTGCCGTATTAGCTTTTTCAGAAGACACATTTTTCACAGAGAAACCTACCATTTTAGTTCAAGTAAAGTGGTTCGCAGGCCTTCTTGGAACCGAAATAAACAGCGTTGAAAGACACAAAAATGCAAAGGAAAGTACATGAAATCCTGCATTACATTGTAAAACACGGGTTTTTCTTGCCGTATTACCTTCCAAGAATTTGCCGAATTTCAAGGTTGGAAAGGACCTTTGCAAAAACTGCTTAGAATTTCAGAAAAACATTGCCTTGTGTTTATATCCCACTATCTTGGCTTGAGCCTCGTAAAAGAATTATTCAAATCGGTGAAAAAAATGAAATACTTACGGTGTTTTTAAGTTCTGGATCGACGGATTTGTTTATTAATTTTCTTGCCGTAATACCCGAAAATGACGCCACAAACCACGTGGTATGTACACACTGGTGATACAGCTTGACGAAAAGCGGTGCAAATTTAGTTATATTTGTAGACAGAATGTTTGTGGTATGTGTTTGATCTAGGTGTAAGTAGTACGTCACCATGCTTAAGTATATAATGTATATACAGTGAAACTATACAGAAAAACTACAAAAAAAAATACACACACGAAAATAGATAAGGAAACAATTAAGTGCTAGTTTCCAAAGTAAAGATTAGCCATAGTCAGGCGGTGCACACTACCTCCCTAACCGTTGGTAACGCCTCGCACCGGCCACCATCAAATCCTGACAATGTAATAAATAAAGATAATAAAACTGAAGGTGTTTATTTTTTAAATGAGTTTCCAGCATTCAGTAAAAAATAAAGATACTCATACTATAATAAAAATATATAGAGACGCCCCCAATTCGTCTTGTTCTCCGACCTCTGTATTCGCCTTCGTCTTAATTCGGAAATGTCCAAGTACATGTTATCGTTACAAATACCGTGCGCGAGTAGTAATTTAGGCCCTCCTTGAATTAATATGTTTTCAAAACTTCATCTACAAATTAAATCAGTCAATCGCTTTTCAGTATAATTTTAAAAACATTGATAAATAATTATCTTGCCATGTAGAAACAAAGATTGATGTAAACTTAGTTTAATATATCAAATTCTGTTCTTCATGCTACATTCATCCAAAACAATGTTTAGACATTAAACACATTGTCTTGGCCTTAAATATCTCACAGCATATTTGTTAGTAGATACTTGTATTTCTCACTTTTTTCAGGCAAATCATGTAAAATCCATCATGGAAACAAAAGTAAATAACAAACATGTGCTTAACTAATGCTACATATATAGAACACTGACGGATTTAATACTTAAGTAACTATTGTACGAAGATAAGAGTTACGGATAAATATGCAGATGTAAGTGACATCTTTTAAACATAAATATTTGAGTAGTAAGGCAATTAACTGGTTTCATGTATACTTATGCTACTTAGTTAGAAATACGAACATACATTCTATGAATTACAAAATATTGATGATACTCCGAAGAAAATGTAAATGTAAAAAAAAGTAAAAAAAGGAGGCGTTGGGATTATGTCTTGAACTGTTTCATAATAACGTCAAGAGGTTTTACTAAATGTCTAAGACTAGAGCGTTGTTCGATCCTAATAACGATTTCAAAGTAAGATCGCGTCTTTGGGAAAGTGCTGCGTTTTGCATGAAAATTTCTCTTTGTCTTTCGAAAAAAATTGCAATGAAATGAATAATATCGCTCAGTGCCAGTTTGATTCGAGTTAACAGTGTACAGTTTCTTTCGTTAAACGGGATACCATCGTACCGCCCAATTTCTACTGGGAGTTTATGGTTTGCAGTTCTAAATCTGAATAAGGTTATGCATTCTTTTTGGTCTAACAATTTGAAATATTCTTCAAAACAATGATCTTCTTTCAAACTATTGTAAATTAGACCTTTATTCGACTGGGGAAGATGTGCATGCCATGACTGTTTATATTGATCTAATAATGTTTAATATGTATATGGATGATTCCGTGATTAATTTGGGCCTGGTTCTGGCAGAGATCTGGTCGACCTAAAAGTTCAAAATGTGTTAAATTTTTATCTTAGAAAACCATCCAAATTCATGATTAGGGTCATTGACTATATATTTGTAAATTTCCAACGATTTTTCATTTTGTTTGCCAGTAATGAGACGATTCCAAAATGATCCATAAGTCAGTAAAGGTAGAACGGTGTGTTCAAATGATTTGATAATGAGGTCTAAAGGTAAATCTGAATTATTCATTTTAGTAAATAATAAATACATTGCCCTAGTTGCTTGCTGCACTACCTGTTTTCTAGCTTTAAGAAAGGAATCATTACTGAAGAATGTTACCCTAGATAGTTGTAATTGTCAGAAATCAAAATATTTTCCTCGCCTAAATAGAAACTGAAATTTCCCAATTATCGAGCCCCAAATATAGCTATTTTAGACTTGTTTACAGTTACCTTGAAATGCCATTTTGTGCAGTAATTGTTGAAAATATTTATTAAGCAGTTTTGAAGGGCAGTTAAAGAGATCGAGATTAAAATAGTATTATCTGCATAGAGAAGAACAAGAAGTTTAAGCAATAATCTTGGGAATTAAGTAGTTAAGTAGTTATACTCCAACAGTTTCACTATTCTATTAGTAGGTCGTTTAAGTACATGGAAAATAGGAAAGGGGACATATTGTTACCCTGTCTAACCCCAGTTTCGGAAATGAACGAGTCTGTAAAAGATCCATTATATAAGATACGTGATAATATATTTTTGTACATGTTCTTAATAACTTTAAAGAACTTTCAATTTATAAAATTTTGTAACAATTAATGCTAGACACCGACTCATCATACCTTATCAAATGCTAGCGAAAAATCTGCAAAAATACAAAAAGTTTTTGCTTTTTCTTTTAAAATATTTCAGTTAGAGAATATAATGTAAATATATGGTCCACACACGAGTAACCTTCCCTTAAACCGGCTTGAATTTCATGATCATGTCCAATATTATTGTCAACAAGATATTTCGTTAACTTATTGTTTAATATTGATGTAAATAGCTTTCCCAAACACCTTAGAATTGTAATTGGGCGATAGTTGTTTGGGTCATTTGTCTGACCTTTATCTTTTAACACTGGAATTATTGTTCCTTCTTGCCATGCATTTGGGATGAAGCATGTGTCTGGCATACAGTTTAACAGCTTAACATAAATGGGTAACAAAATATCTTTCGTACTCTTAATATATTCATTTCTAATATTGTCTGAGGAACCTGATGCTTTACCATTACTCAGATTTTCAATACATTTCACTATTTCTGCCTCAATCATTTGGGAATTTAAGTAAATATTTGAGTTCTGCGACGACGTTATGTTTTCATTTAAGCTATTTTGCTCACAAATCGTGTTAGTATTTACATTTTTAAAATGGTAATAAAATTCAGCAATTTTAGGAGACTAACTTATTTTTGTTTTTAGTTTTAAGGATATTAAATACTTTCCTTTATTTCTTGTGAAATTTTCACTCATATTTCGCCACTTTACCGAATTATTATTTTTTTATATATATATAAAAATCCATTGTTTTTTCTTTTGTATATTTTACTAGCGTTGCACAGGCGTAATTATTTGTTTCAGCTGGATATGAACGAAAGTTGTTGTAAGCTTCATGATAGTTATTCCTAGCTTTATATCATTTTGGACCGAACCAGGATTTATATGTTGTTATTATTATTAGTGGAAATATACGAATTAGTTTTATTTGGAAATGTTTTTGAGAATAAGGATAGTTTTGTAGCTGGTAAAACAGTGTTTCTAGGTTATCAATATTACTGTTATTTCTAAATTTATTTTCGAGGCTACTGTTCCATGGCGATTTATTGGTTTGAAAGACGAAATTTTTCATTTCTATTTTTCCGGGATAAAATTATTGTCTACCTTAATTTTCCAATGAAGTGCACTGTGTCCGTCCAAAGAAAGTGCATCTGTTTTACTAATGTCAAAATGTGTTACATATTCAACACAATCTGTTTTGGCTATAACATAATCAATAACTGAGCGTTTTCCGAATGTAAAATTATCTACATTTTTATCGCTAAACATTCTTCCGTTTTATAAAAAAAAGGTTATTAACTTTGCACTTCTAGAATTAGTTGCACCAGCTATGAAAATATAATTGCTATCGCCACACATTTGTGTTATTTCGTTTTCAAAACCATTTAAAACATCTTCATTAAAAGAAAGGGATTTTTTCGACGGCAGAAACACAGAGCCTAGAATAATATTTTCGCACGTACTAGTATAGGTCTTACTTATCGGGACCAAACCCAAATTTTAAACATAAACTTGTTCAGAGTGGTGATGAAACATAGACAATATAGTTTGCTTAGTTAAACTTGTTTCTGATTAAGACACTACTTAATCAGTTATCTTAAGAATCTTATGTATGTTAACAGTTACTGTAGTTGATTACACCGCTTTATTTTCTGAATGAGAAATTTCCTGAATGAAATTCCATAGTAATGTTTCATTTACTATTGGTTTAACTAAAGAATGTGTGAATATATAGGTAGCAAGGTACGCTTCGAATTTTAATCCCTGTCAATATTTGTAATAATTAGAACTTCGTGATTTTGGATGTCTGTAAATTACAGTGAGGGATAATGACTGTTAATTCTTAAAAAAAAAACAAAAAAAACAAAAAAACTACACAGCTGAAACGTGTAAAATTCTGATGTCAGTTGTAAAATTAACTGTTGCTGGCTTTGTATGAATCTATGAGTCATCATCGGTGGGGGGATTTAAATCTTTGAAGAGTTCCATATTTGTTGATTGACCATCAGGTTCAATTTTGCTATTTTGTGGAAAAAAAAAACAAATAAAAAACTGAAATGATTTGGCCGATTGAATATCATTCATATCCTCTAGTTCATTACATTAGAGCCAATTAAATTGAGAAATGCGCAATAAGTGGACATTGTTCCTGCAGGCATTCCAAAAAAGCGCAAAATTGATGGTTTTGATGTGTTATTTTAAATGGGTTTTTGTTTTAATAACTTTCTATATTCTTGTACGAGAGTCCTTATTTTGTCATTAATTAAAAGCACAAAGTATGCTCACAATTAATAAATGGCAACTTTGATTCTGCACATTAGGGAAGTGCAATATTACGATTGCGACTAGCTACATGTTATCCATGTCGTGCCAAAAATGTTTGAATCTAAGTGTACTCTGCTACTTTTACTTAATATGTTTGCTTTGCTAAGACTTCAGTTTAATCTGCGATAGTGTACTAGCCGCATGCTTAATAAATGTATAAGCTAGAAAATGTCTTAATGTGATATATTACAGTATGGCATATTGTGTACATAACAAGTAGCATGGTGTAGGTCATCAATGATAAAATCATCATTATGTTGAATATTTGTTGTGCATTTAGCCTTGGATTTTCGGTAGCTGGACTTGCCTAGCACTTTGCATTCTATTACATTGTCAAGTATATAGTTATTATGAAAGCTTCGGCATCATATAACGTTTTCTGTTCTGAATCTATGCATTTTAAGTAGAAAACAACATTTAATGATTCATTTTATGATATTTACAGTTCGTACAAGATATCATGATATTTCATTAATTTTCTGTAATGATATTACAATGATAAAGCCACGGTCTTGTTGTTAATTGTCAATATTCAGAAGCAACAGACCACTCTAATTGACATATGATTTAAATCTAGGTCACTTCTCAACCTGATTAAAACAACATGCGTGAAAGAATCGCTTCTGATATTAGTATCCTACTAATAGAATAACTGGATTTTATATGAAATAAAGAACAGCCGGATTTAGTCGTGTTCAGCCTATAGTCCACATGTAGTTATCAGAGCGTTATACTGACCCTTGACATATTATCTAAACTTAACACGCAAGGTTAATTTAGAGGTTTGTTTATTTTCTTGGCATGCGCAATGAAACATCAACGCATGCGTAGTTATATGCCGTTTTCTCCTATAGGTAAACGTGGTTGAAATGAGCCCTGGAATACGGAAAAAAGACAGTTAATATAGGAAAGTATTAATCAACTTCAGTATATGTAGATGTCACGAAATATAAATAACTAGTATTCAGATAAGTAATAGAATTTCTGAGATATAAACCTGCTAAATTAGGATTTTGGCATCTCCTGACACCAAACAATGAAGTTTTAATGTCTTCCGTTTCGTTAATCTATCTCCTTGACTACATTTACTTTTATAATTGTTAGACTCATGATTTTTAATGACTATAACTCCATATATCCTAATGCTACTCTTCATAAAGAATGAATACTAATTAAAGAGTGACTTTATTTCAATTCACAACCTGTTTAAACACATTTTTACTTTATTAGTAAGATAACTTGCCGGTTCAGTAAAAACATAAAGTAATCGGTACACTTGTCATACCACATATCTTATACAAGATGAATGTTTATATATTAAGTCATATATAGTACTGTATGCTATAATGCCATATTTCTGCCAAGAGATAGGTAGGTAGCCATAGCGATACTTCAAAAAAAATTATCTTGATAAAGCGAAGTTTTCTTAAAAGATTTTCTCAATAGTGGAAGGTTTCCTGGAAAAATTATTGCGATAATATACATTATTTTCTCGAAACATTTTGTGTCAGAGTCAACACCTGTCATTTGTTAGTTAGGTAAGCTTTTTCGATACCTTCAGAAATAATCTCTATGTTTCGAAATTTTCTGAAAAGTTTTTCGCAATAGCCTAAAGTTTCCTGGAAATAAAAAGCATATCTAGAGTAAAAAATAATGCGATAATGTTATCAGAAAAATGCACAACTTTACTGGAAAGTTTAAAGTATTATCGTGATAGTTACCGAGCAATTCGTGGAAGTTTCAAGCATTAACGCGAACTTTTGCGCTAAAACATTTTCAGGAAATAAATAAACTATCTAGAAAATATTATTTATTGCTAAAATGTTTCCAGAAAAAAATGCACACGTTTCCTGGAAAGTTTACAAATTATCATAATAGCTATCTAGTTATCTCTTGGCAGAAAAATGCGACCATAGTATGCGTAGTATCTAATAACAATATTATATAGTCCATTTTAATCGACCTGGCGGGGCGGGCTTTCGCGATGGTCTACTGCATTATTGTGCAGGATATATAGTATATTCGGCAACCTGATTTCTAATTCACTGGTCATCTACCTTACCCTGTATCCACTGTAGCTCTACCTATTTTGCTCATTGTTATACCCCATCAAACATGTTGGGGTGAGGAGCTATATAGGATTCAGTTTTGTCCCGTCCCGTCGCGTCGCGTCTAGAAATCTATTATCTCAGTTACTACTAAATGGATTTGATTCAAACTTAAAATAGATGTATCACCTTATCACCCGCATCATGTGACACAAGGTGCATAACTCTGACACCAACGTTTCATGAATCATGCCCCCCCCCCCTTTTACTTAGAATTTAAGGTTAATTTTGATGCATTTTCGCTATATCTCAGTTATTACTAAATGGATTTGATTCAAACTTAAAATAGATGTTCCACCTGATCACCCACATCATGTGACACAAGGTGCATAAATCTGACACCAATTTTTCATGAATTATGCCCCCTTTTGCTTAGAATTTAAGGTTAATTTTGATGTATTTTGACTATATCTCAGTTATTACTAAATGGATTTGATTCAAATTTAAAATAGATGATCCACCTTATCACCCACATCGTGTGACACAAGGTACATAACTCTGACACCAATATTCATGAGTTATGCCCCCTTGTGCTTAGAATTTAAGGTTAATTTTGATGCATTTTGACTATATCTCAGTTATTACTAAATGGATTTGATTCAAATTTAAAATAGATGATCCACCTTATCACCCACATCGTGTGACACAAGGTACATAACTCTGACACCAATATTCATGAGTTATGCCCCCTTGTGCTTAGAATTTAAGGTTAATTTTGATGCATTTTGACTATATCTCAGTTATTACTAAATGGATTTGATTCAAACTTAAAATAAATGTTTCACCTTATCACCCCCCATCTTATGACACAAGGTGCATAACTCTGACACCAACTTTCATGAATTATGCCCCCTTTTACTTAGAAGCTAATGCATTTTCACTATATCTCGGTTATTACTAAATGGAATTGATTCAAACTTAAAATAGATGACGTTCCACCTCATCACCAACATCATGTGACACAAGATGCATAACTCTGACACCAATTTTATATGAATTATGCCCCCTTTTGCTTAGAATTTAAAGTTAATTTTGATGCATTTTCACAATATATCATTCTGATTGGCTTAGAGCCAAAGGGAAGTAACCTTTTTTCTAACTTTTGTACTGAGTTACTCCCCCTAAAATTCCAATAACTACTCTATTTTTAGAAATTCTATTTTTAGATTTTCAATATTTTAGGGATTTTTCTAACTTTTTTATTATTAGTCCTATGTAAAAAGTAAAGACATTTTTCTGTGGTAACATGTGTCGATAAGACATTTTTTTGTATTCATTTTTAGTGTATCTCTTATATTAGAGATTTTTATATTTACCTCATCTCTCGTACTGGGCACATATACTAGTATTACTTGCATGAACCACGGAAGCCCAGGATGAAGTACTCCAAAGACGAGTAAATTTTTACGTTTTAAATTATTCTATGTATTTCTAAATTTTTTTATGGTTGATGGTTGCCATTCTTCTGTGACATGACCGTATGGTGGGGGTATAAGTCACTCCTGTGACAGTTCTTGTTTTGATTACCATTATTTGCATAAGACCGAGATTAACTCCGTTCTGCGAGGTCAAATAAAACGCACTATAATACGTAATTTTAATCAAAGCATTGTAAATATTGGAGGACGGATTGTATTGAAATGTACTGACTCTGTCAGGTCCGAGAGCAGCAATGTCCCTTTTCTGTTGGGACCGTTATACTAGCAGATGTATTTTTCGGTTGTTGTTTTTTACAACAGTGTAACCATTTCCTTGCCAATTTTTTATGTTCATTGTGAATTTAATGACTAAATATGAACAATGCAGACTTTTGATCATGATCAGACTGCACAGATGTGCATGTAGACACATACACACAATTACAAAACAATCATACATTTTGTAATAACTATGGGGCCAATATACATCAAACTATAATAACATAGGATACAGAACTGAAACACACTTTTTAAGGTCACTAATTATAGCAGGGACGATCAGATGTTTAAGGTTGAGATCAGGCCTTGAGAAACAAAAGCCAGACAACACCAAATCATAGAAAGAAAGAGTTGTTTGACATGAAAATTGAACAGCATGTAAAACATGTATATAACTTTACGAAACAAGTGTCGGTATACTGATATAAACATTGAATTCCGGAAAAGCCTAAAGGGGCTCCACGTCCGGACAGTTAAACGCCTTTAAAAACTCACCATTTTCAAAGAACAGTTGCAGATGTTCGTTTTGATGCATTTGCAATAGCGTGCGAGTGGTGAAATTTGGCATAACAAGGTGGAACACATTTTTCAGCAATTGTTTATCTTTATTTCATTACAAATGGTATTCATTTTCGAAGGGAGATAACTTTTTCCGATTATTTTAAGTACAAATGGCATTCATTTTCAAAGGGAGACAACTTTTTCCGATTATTTTAAGTAATCGTCGAGAAAAAGTTGTTTCCCTTTGAAAATGAATGCCATTTGTAAAGAAATAAAGATAAACAATTGCTGAAAACTGTGTTCCACCTTGTTATGTGAAATTTTACCACTCGCACGCTTTTGCAAATGCATCAAAACGAACATGTGTAACAGTTCTTTAAAAATGGTGAGTTTTTAAAGGCGTTTGAATGTCCGGAAATGGGGCCCCTATAGGCAGTCATTTTCTGGAGTCCGAAGCTTACACTGTACATATTGTAAATGGAAGATTACGATGCGCGTACTATAATCTGAAGCTTACAGTGTACACGCTGTAATCCAAAAGTTAGTTTACGTTTATTGTAATTCGAAGCTTACAGTGCGCATGACCCAAAAATGACACTGTGCTTGTTGTAATCTGAACTTACACTTTACAGTCTGTAATCCAAAGGTAAAAATTCGCATGCTGTAATCCGAAGCTTACACTGAGCATACTGATTAATGCAAAAATGACCCAAAAATGACACTGTGCTTGTTGTAATCTGAACTTACACTTTACAGTCTGTAATCCAAAGGTAAAAATTCGCATGCTGTAATCCAAAGCTTACACTGAGCATACTGATTAATCCAAAGCTTTCGTCTACATATGCTGTTATCTAAGCTGAAATTGTATATGCTGGTATCCGAAGCTTACTTTATCCCTAAATAAACACAATGTATGCTATAATTCGAAGCTTTTTACTGCGCGTGCTGTAATTCGAAGCTTACACTGCTTATGCTGTAATTCGAAACTTACAATACGTACATTGTAATCCGAAGCTTATGCTGCTTATGCTGTAATCTAAAACTCACAATGCGTATGCCGTGATCCGAAGCTTACATGGTACATTGTGTTAATAGAAGCTTACACTGTGCAGGGTGTAATCCGAAGCTTACCCTACATATGCTGTTTGTACTGTGCTTACACTGTATATGCTGTACTCCAAACTAACACTGTGTATGCTGTAATCCGAGGCTTATACTTCGCATGCTGTAATCTAAAAATTACACTGTGCATGCATGCTGAAATATGAAACTTACAATATACATGCTATAATCCTGAAGATTCAATTCAGGTGCTGTAATCTGAAGTTAACAATGCGCATACTGTAATGTACAACTTACACCGACATGTGGTAGTTTGAAGATTATCCTGCGAACGCTTTAATCTGGAGCTTGCGCTCTAGTCCTACTTGCTGTTATCCGAAGCTCAAACAGCGTATACTGTTATAAGAGGTTTTGCACTTTTGCGGAATTTGTATACTGCGTATGCTGAAGTAAGAAATTTTACACCGTGTATGAAGTAAACCAAAGCTTATATTAAGTTTGCAGTAAAATGAAAAGTTTGCACTAGCATTCATATTAAGTAATCTACACTATAACACTACGTATATGTAATTAGGTATTAACTATAACTTGCTTCGTTTAGGTTCCAGTCCAATATTGGAATGATATCTCAACTTCATTTAGAGAAGAAAAAGTTCAGACATTGGGCCAAGGCAATGCTTGGAATAAAATACTTAAAAGAAGGAATTGCGCCTTTTTGTGACGACGTTGCCAGACAGCAGCATGAAGTTATTTTAGATAACATTAGACAAAGCAAGAACCTACAGAGTGTGACATGTGCTCAGTGCGCTCTGAATACTCTCAAACCAGACCATGTGAAATCAGGAAAAAAACAATGTCCATTAGGTCAAGCTAACTGTAACTGTTGGTATGAGAAAGATAAATGGGCTTGTTGTGGAAACGTATGTGGCGCCATCTATGACACAATTATAACTTACCATGCGAACAAACCACCCGCTCCTTATTGGAAAAACACCAACTCTCATATGTGGACTAGAGATCCGTGGAGTATAGCTAAATGTTTCATCAACTCCCCCGGATATGATCAGGCGTCATCAGCAGCCGACACTGACTGCATGGGATTACTACACGTAATCATAAACAACAAATATTTTCATAACCATGTTGGGAGTAATATGGCTAATGCGTTTTCAAAGGTAAAATTGTACAACTATTACTCAGTTTTGCATGAACTTCTGCCTATTTTTTTAAAACAAAAAAAAAAAAAAAAAAAAAGAAAAACTTCGGCTAGATTTGTTACACAAGATTGCCGATTATACATGCATTCTGACCTGGTTTCATCTCAATTACTATTTTAAATATACCTGTAAATGTTGTAGGTACAAACACTTTTTCATACATGCATTCTAGTACACTTCCATCTTTATTTTTTAATTTATTTTTTGTTGGATTTGGCGTCGCACGGACACATGATAGGTCATATGGCGACTTTCCAGCTTTAATGGAGGAGGAAGACCCCA
Source organism: Mercenaria mercenaria (assembly GCF_021730395.1). Classification (NCBI taxonomy): domain Eukaryota; kingdom Metazoa; phylum Mollusca; class Bivalvia; order Venerida; family Veneridae; genus Mercenaria; species Mercenaria mercenaria. The sequence continues at coordinate 28,816,135 of NC_069368.1, forward strand.
GGTGCCCTTCCGTGCATTATTTTATCACTAGCGGACACCTGGGTAGAACCACCGACCTTCCGTAAACCGGCTGGATGGCTTCCTCACATGAAGAATTTAACGCCCCGAGTGAGGCTCGAACCCACATCGATGAGGGGCAAGTGATTAGAAGTCAGCGACCTTAAGCACTCGGCCATGGAGGCCCCACTTCCATCTTTATAATTTTCACTTGTCTAGTAGCAAATGTAACTGAAATTGCCAAAGATTATATCACTCGTACCTCTTACATAACTAAATACGTTCAAAGAGGAAAGTCATTCGGTTTTATTTCACAAGTCTTGGGCCAATACATCATCATCTTACCCTGGAAGAATTTACTCGAAAAAATATTCGTAACAATAACTGAGTTTTGTGTATTACAGCATTAATATTACCTGAATATGTATACATGTTTTCATCAGATATTATCTTCTTTTTCTACAAAATTTTCTTTAAACGTTTCCTTGTATGAAAAACGTAAGCACATTTCCATTCTTGTCAATATTTTTATGTTTATCATAGCAAAAAAAATGGTAACTTACATAAATCAGTCAAATCATTTCGTAACTTTATGTGCAAGTTTCAAGTAATGCTAGAAAAGTTATGCTTTACAGTTCAATTATATTTTGTGATTTACCTTAATTTCTATAACATATGTATTTTAAATATTTGAGGAGCGGTCTGAAAATTTCCTTACTCTTCCCAGGTGTAGCTATTATCTACACTTACTATATATGAACGAAACTTTCATGACAAGTTTTGAGCATCATAACAAGGTAGGTGTTAGATTTGCCATGGATACTGAGCTAGAGGAACGGAGATCTGTAATTATACTTGCTTTTAGAGGTCGAAAAAAAACCTTGCCACATTTTTCAAAGGTCGCAGAAAAATAACTCTAAAGCCTGCATATCCCGTTCTATAACTAGGTTTTACAGTTTAAGACCCGCTAATGCAATGGTTGCGAATATTTAGGTTTTTGTCAACACGACTCACAGAGAGACATTGCAGGAAGTAGTTTTTCAGTTTAAAATAATATTGGCTCATTTCATGCCAAAAGGTCAAACTGTGACTGCTAGATACTATTTAGAAATAAATTTCATTTTGACTATTCGAAGAAGAAGATCTGACAAAGTCGAGTTCCAGGCCAGCCAAGGCATGTCCTTCTTTTTACATGCCAATGCCCCTCGCAAGCTGTATCATATACAGTAGAACTTGTCATCTTCAAGTAGCAATTGTTGTCCCACCGTCCGTACAGCCCAGATCTTTCCCCGTGCGACCTTCCCAGAACTGAAAAAAGGCTCTCTGGAAACAAATATGAGACGAGGGCGGTTTGATTTCTGAATCAGCTGTAAATCGGCACCTCTACTTCATGGTTTTCAGAGGGAATACAAAAGCTCCAGCAAAGATGGAGAAGGTGTATAGACGTAGGTAGGGAACACCTTGAAAAAAATTTTTTTTTGAAAAAAAGTACTGAAGGAGTTTTAGATCGACCTAAACGTCTGTATATTTTTCGACCGCTTTTTCATTTAATAACATCGCCTGTAAAACTGGACAGTTTTTGAACAAGTATTAGTAAATAGCCGACCCTTATATTTTTATTATACTCTTATCTTCTTTGAAAATTAAATATCCTCTGTGAATAAAGGTAGCAACTTAGCGTAAATTTTAGATGGACACGACAATCAGGTAATGTGTTACTATAGTAAAGAATGTATCTCTTTCGTAGCTAAGGTGTTACAAGATTGTATAACAAACAAATATCCTAAAATCAACTATCCGTACGAAGTAAATTCGTGCTCGTTCATGATCGTTGAAACTAACGAGCGGACGGACAGCTTCAAAATTATATCCATGTCAGCTTCGGCGTGAGAAACTAACTAATTAACAAACTCACGAATACCTTAATGACCCATTACGAAAATCTCAAAGACTTCATGTACGTTCCCGATAGTGGCCACAAGCTATATCATTACTAAATTTACAGGCAGTGTACGTGTAGATCCATCTTATTGCTTTTGTTTTTGGTTTGTATAGACACTAAGAGTCTGGCAAAATATCCCTCATGTCTGTTACTTCTATATTCAATATTTCAAGGAAAAGTCGCATCAATCAGACTTAGTCTTCTGCTTTCTTCGGTCTTTTGAAGAATTTTACCACATTCAAACCTGAGAGATAAATGTTTATTTGTTTATTTAATCAAACAGGTCAGACAAGACAGAAACGAGATATTCCACAGTAGCACCATGGAGCTAGAGGAGGCAGAAGCAAATGCTTACATTGATGATATGATTGCTGCGCTGCAAGATGGCGAAGAACTGAAAAACAGGCAAGATGCTCAGGACGCTGTAAACAAACTTGAAGAGGTCGGTACAATATTTTTGATACTGTTTTGAACATGTGACGGACCTTTCTTTTTATATTTATTTATATCATTTCAAACACACGACATCTTATCTCAAGCGTGCCACCTTATTTCGAGCGTACGACACTCATTTCGTGCGTAACACAGCTTATCTCGAACCGTTACGACATACATGTTGTCATCTAATCTCGAGCGCTTGGCATTATATTTTCAATTCACGACATCTTGTCTCGAGTGCATAACATATCAAACGTACAGAATCTCATCTCGAGCGTATGACATCTTAGAGCTACTATATCTAGTGTTTGACACTACGATAGCTTACGATACCTTATCTCAAGCGTACGGCACATTGTGTTGAATGCCCGAGATAATTTAATGTAAAAAAGTACGCAAGTGTCCGAAACATGCATCCATAAGTAACAAGAAAGATGTAAAAGAAACAGCAATATCGATATAATTGATAAATGATGATCAGTTTCGAAGAAAATGTTTGCCAATTATAGAGCAATCCAAATGGCAGAATCTTCTCTCTCATAAATTTTCTCCTCGCCAAATCGTTACTTTGAAAAAACAAAACAAAAAAAAAAACAACAACAAAAAATACAACAGATAAACAGATTCATTACGTATACCTCACATCAAATGATGCGGTTTTGGTGATGTTTGGTAAGATGATAATCTGTTCCTGTAATTTAGAAAGTATTGTCAAGGACGGAATACAGTTAAGGAAATTGGTAGTAAGAAATATGAAATTATAAACACAACTTTGATCTATGCTGACCGATCGCGCAACCCCTGGCCTACCTAAGAATTATATCACGATATACACGCCCCTGGCCCCTAACCCCAGTTTAAGTTAAACAGAAAGCAAATAATAAAAAAGTAACTATGATTCGCACGGTATTACATTGAATGCATTGCATACTAAAAGAAAACACTTAACCTTATATATTCCATTATTCCATGTCCAATTCAGGTACCGGTTAACCTATATATCAATCTAGTAGTAAACAATCTTAGTTAACATAAATCATCAGAATGTAAACAATATAATTATACCTTGAAGGAAATTTCTATACAGCATTTATAAACTGGACTTAAAAATAGCACATCTGGAAAGTCGCAAAACCTTTCTTCAATCAAAAAAGTAAGTTATATAATTAGACTTTGCCGGTAACATAATGTTATTTGCCAAGTGGTTTCATATTGGCCTTGTTATTTGCCCGAGGGTTGTCGGGCCAGTTCGACTACCCGTGGACAAATAACCATGTCAATATGATATCACGTGATTAATGATGATATTATCATTCAACTTTTCAATTCTGGCTATAACGCGATAAGAATTAAGCCATTTGTGCACATTCGTATCAAATTATTATAGCATTATTGATTAAACCCTGATTTTTGAAAACATTCTAATTTAATCTACTACAAAAGATAGGTTTGTGTGTAAATAAGTGTGATTGATTTTACAGATATTGTGACAGCTATTATGGAAACTTACCACCTTTTATTTCTCTAATGATGTTACGAATAATTTAATTTTGAGCTAGGATGAAAACGGTTTTCCATGTTACTTCCATGCAGGCCGCAGGTAACGAGACACAAAATTGTACACATGTGTTGATCAGTTAATACAAACGAGCACATATTATACACCACATGGCTCGTTTATTCTTACCCGAATTTGTTACAGCTAACATCATGTGTGCTTTTCCATGTTTAATCCTTTTTCTAGTTTGTAATTGCACAAATAATCTATCAAAATATATGTTTGAGATAAGTGTCCTCTTTTTAATTAATCCCAGTTTCTCAGAATTTCTATAAATGTCTTAAAAAAGATGTTAGAAAATTTTGACAGGAGTTTTGGAAAATGCACTACCGAAGCTTCCTGCTCTACAGTATCGTTATCATCTACACAGATTTTCACGATTTGACACTGCATTGTTCGTCCGCTCAAGCACAGTTGGATATCAACGTTACATTTGTCCGATTATATTTGTTATATTGCGCGAAATATGAAAACTGATAAGAATATGTATTCTGATGTAAAACAAAATTCTAACGCAAACCATTCAGAGTACTTGAATCCCATATTTGCTTCAAGTTTCAAGTTTATTCAACAAATTCTCAGTTTGTATATATACAAAAACATGAGACAAATACAAGTAATTAAAGAAAACATTACATATAGTCACGCAAATCAATGAGGGCAACACACACACCATTAGAATCTACATTAATTTTATCGAATTACGGAATCTATAAGTTCTATTTATAGCAAATTAAGACGGGTTACAGGTTAAAAATAGGTCAGATTATTCATTCAGAAAAGCGTGTGGATAATGTGTAATTGATGGTAGGCACATGTGCTTGCTTGACCATTTATTCGTAACGGGATAACCGTTTTGTTCATAACGGAATTACACGTGGGGAAATAAGGAGTTAAATGATTAAAGTAATTTTACTAGAATTACGTTGTTTAATAAGAACTTTATGATACAAGCTATGTAGAAGAAATCACAGGCACCAGTATCGGACCTGGGACAAAAATATGCTTGCTCTCATCCCAAATGAGCTCAAAATGAAAAATATGTAGTGAAATATGAGCCCCCATCAAAACATACATATGTCCACTGAAGGCCGGAATCTCGAGAATCGAGCCCTGTTAATTTTTTTTATTGGCATTGATTTTTCATATTGGCTCAGTTGAGTTTGGTATTAGCTCAATCTATTTCATATGACTTGTATAACTTATCTAATATTGTGTCCATTATATCATAGTTGAATGATAATTGCTGTTATAAGAGGCGTGTTAATAAGCAAATAACTTTGTTACGACTAAGGCATTCGAGTGATACTACTGCGCATTAGCAAATTAAGAATAAAAACTGAACTTAAAATATAATTTTCTTTATTCAATGTGATAATTAATTGTAATCAAACATATTTCAAGTATTTCTACGTATCTTTAGGTCACCTGAGCAATTCTCAGGTGAGTTGTTGTGATCGCTTGATGTCCGGCGTCTGTCGTCTGTTTGTCAACATTTAGCTTGTGTATACGATAGAGACTGTACTTTTCTTCATGGCATTTAGTGAGAATGATCGCCTTGATACATTCTAGTTCGAGTTTAAATATCGGTCATCTGGGGTCAAAAAACTAGTTCACTAGGTCAAATCGAAGAAAAATCTTGTGTATGTGATAGAGGCTGTATTTTTCAATTGATCTTTATAAACTTCAATCAGAATATTTGTCTTGATAAAATTTAGGCCAAGTTTGAATATAAATTATCTGAGGTTTAAAACGTGGTCACTAGGTCAAATCAAAGAAAAACCTTGTATATGCGATAGAGGCTGTACTTTTCAGTTGATCTTCATGAAATTTAGTCAAAATAAGTTGTCTTGATAAAGTTTAGGTTGAGTTTGAATATGGGTTATATTGGGTCAAAAACTAGTTTACTAGGTCAAATCGAAGAAAACCCTTGTGTAAGCGATAGAAGCTGTATTTTTCAATTGATCTTCATAAAATTTAATCAGAATGATTGTCTTGATAAAACCTATGTCGAGTTTGAATATGGATTATTTGAAGTAAAAAAACTAGGTCACTAGGTCAGATCAAAGAAAAACATTTTGTATGCGATAGAAGCTGTATTTTTTAAATGATCTTCATAAAATTTGATCAAAATTATTGTCTTGATAAAATCTAGGTCAAGTTTGAATATTGGTTATCTTGGATTAAATATAGGTCACTAGGTTAAATCAAAGAAAGAAAAATATATGCGATAGAGCCAATACTTTTCAATTGATCTTCATGGAATTTGGTCAGAATGATTGCGTTGATGAAATCTAGGTCAAGTTTGAATATGGGTTATCTGGGGTCAAAAGCTACGGTCACTAGGTTATATCAAAGAAAATACTTGTTTAAACTTAAGAGACCACATTTTCTTGTCCAATCCTGATGAAAATTGGCCAGAATATTTGTTTTCATGAAATCACTAGGTCAAACATGCTTACACTGTTATGGTGTGTTTCTCAGGTGAGCGACGAAGGGGCATCTTGGCCGTCTTGTTTTATCATTTTACTGCTAACTAACTCAAATTTATGTATATTATACCACTTTATTTATCAGGGACAAGAATGCCATTAAAGATTTATTGGGTGATCTTTTACATATGAAACATCACCTTCAAACAAACAATTCACAGGATCAAACGTGTAACGCCTTTATCCAAACGTTTGAGTCAGAATGATGATTTTTGTGTTTAAGTGCATACATGTATTATGATATTATGCCGTACTGTTGATAAAGTCTAAATACTTATATAAGGAAAAATAGACATAAGATCGTTGTCAGTTAAATTGTCATGTATAATTTCTGGTCCTGGTTTAACATTCAGCATCTGTAACAAAGAATGATTTCCATGTTTTTAGAATATAAATGAAATGTATAAATACTAAAACATGTGGTAAAGATTGCCCTTGTATAAAGGCCAGTACAGAAACACGGTAAATAAAGGTCACAAAATTGTATTATCGTTTAACCGTAAACCCAAAGAATAAAAAGTGCGAATTCACTTGTGTTGAGAGATCAACAAAGACAAGATTTTTAATTTGCTTTAAGTGGACGATACGGACAGACTTGACTTGAAAAAATAAAAACTTTAATATCTACTAAAGTATCTAGAATAGGGTTTTGAATAACAGAAATAGTTTGTTCGATGCCCAAAGTAAACATCATAGTATTGAGCACAAGTAGTGTAATTTTTCTCATTTTGTCAATTTATCTTAATTCCTGCAAAGTATAGAATTTGATCGAAAGAACAACCACAGTTATATAATTCTGAGAAAGATATACAGTTTTTGATCGTACAGTTAAAATGACACAAAGGAAGTAGAAAGAAAAATGAAGTCAGACGACATCAATATTTAAGGTTGAGAATTAGGCCTTTTACAAATGGCATTCATTTTCAAATGGAGACAACTTTTCCTCGACGAATACTTAAAACATTCGGAAAAAGTTGTCTCCCTTTGAAAATTAATGCCATTTGTACTTGAAATATTCGTACCATTTGTAAAGAAATAAAGATAGACAATTGCTGAAAACTGTGTTCCACCTTGTTATGCGAATTTTCACCACTCGAACGCCATTGCAAATGCATCAAAACGAACATCATCAACATGTGTAACAGTTCTTTGAAAATGGTGAGTTTTTAAAGGCGTTTGACTGTCCGGAAGTGGGGCCCCTTTATGCACTCCTTTTCCGAAATTCATTGTTTATATCAGTATACTGACATTGTTTCGTAAAGTAACATGTTTTGCGTGCTGTTCAATTTTCATGTCAAACAACTCTTTCTTTCTATGATTTGTTGTTGTCTGATTTTTGTTTCTCAAGGCCTAATTCTCAACCTTAAGATAATTAAATTCAGACAATTTGTGAAGAAAACGTATGTTTCTACCCATCAGGAAACTGTTGAGAGTCTAATACCAGTATGACTAAATACAAAATAACTTAATTTCGTAAATCAAAATATTATTTGATCAAAGCATATGTACGTTTCTTACATTATTGTATTTTAATTGAATAGACAGTACCTCAAGAGGTAATATAATCATTAGATATGTATTCACAGCAGTTCAACTCATATATTAAAGAAATTGAAGGTATAAAAATGAACTACATATTTCAAAATCAGTGATTAACGATACTCCTTATTGTGATTTTTTCTTAGCTAACCAGAGCCAAAGGCTCAGGGTGAGCTATTCTGATCACTCACTGTCCGGCGTCCGTAGTCCGTAAACTTTTAATTTAAACGACATCTGCTCATAAACCGCTAGGCCAATTTCATCCAAACCTCACAGGAATGTTCCTTGGGTGAAGCTCTACTAAAATTATTCAAAGAATTGAATTCCATTCAGAACTCAGGTTGCCATGGCAACCGAAAGGAAAAACTTTAAAAATCTTGGTCTCAAAAACCAGAAGCCCTAGAGCTAAGATATTTGGTGTGAAGCATTGCCTAGTGGACCTCTACAAAATTTATTCAAATCATGACCCCGGGGTCAAAACTGAACCCGCCCCAGGGGTCACTTGATTTTACATAGATTTCTATAGGAAATCTTCAAAAATTAAATAAAAATAAACTAAAAAGCCTAGAGCTTAGATATTTGACATGTAGCATTGCCTAGTAGACTTCTACAAAATTTATTCAATCATGACCCCCGGGGTCAAAATTGACCCCGCCTCAGGGGTCACTTGATTTTACATAGCAAAATCTTCAAAAAAAATCTTAAAATAAACCAGAAGGCCTAGAGCTTAGATATTTGACATGTAGCATTGCCTCGTTAACCTCTATAAAATTTGTTCAAATCATGACCCCCGCGGTCAAAGTGACCCCACATGTAGTTACTTGATTGTACATAGAAAAATCTTCAAAATTTTCTAAAAATAAACCAGAAGGCCTAGATCTTAGATATTTGACATGTAGCATTGCCTAGTGGACTTCTACAAAATTTGTTCAAATCATGACCCTCGGGTCAAAATTGACCCCGCTCAGGGGTCACTTGATTTTACATAGCAAAATCTTCAAAAGTTTTCTAAAAATAAACCAGAAGGCCTAGAGCTTAGATATTTGACATGTTGCATTGCCTAGTGGACCTCTACAGAATTTGTTAAAATCTTGACCCCCCCCCCCCCGGGTTAAATTGACCAAGCCCCAGGGGTTACTTGATTGTACATAGGGAAATCTTCATAAATTTGCTAAAAATAAACCAGAAGGCCTAGATCTTAGATATCTGATATGTAATGCCTAGTAGACTTCTACAAACTTTGTTCAAATCATGACCCCCGGGGTAAAATTGGCCCCGCCCAAGGTGTTACTTGATTGTACATCGGAAAATCTTCCAAAAAAATTCTAAAAATCATCAGCTTGACATTTGAAACATGTAGCTCATATTACTCAGGTGAGCGATCTAGTGTCATCATGACCCTCTTGTTATGTCTAACTAACATTTATACCTATATGAAATATTTTAATTGATAAAAATGTAGTTTTCAGATAATACCGGTATAAGTATGTGTAACAGATGATATGTTGTAGCATATGCTATCAAGCATACATTGTAATGTTGTTATGATATCGTCAAAGTATTGTCAGTAGACTAAGGTATAATATCTTGACTCTGAATAAAAGTAAATAGTATATATCTTTTTATCAATTTAATGTTTGTGAGGTGTTCCTAAGTCCTTAAAATATCTTAATCCCTAAATAAAGTATCTTGGAGAGAGTTTCAAATAAGCTTGGCTTTCTACTCAATCCTGTAACTGTAAGCTGTAACTATGTAACGTTTCATGTTGTAAATATATATGAATAAAATATTGTTTAAACCAAAGTATCTAGAATATATTAATTTTTATCATTTTATTTTTTTGAGGTTTTCCAAAGGATCATATCAATTTATTCTGAAGAGATTTTATATTTTGGAAGACAACACGTTACTCAAAAGGATGTAATGTAGCTGTATGCATTCTCCGGAAGTGGTGACTGTTGATTTACATGTTTGATTACCAAGCAAAATATCTAACTTCATGCAATTTAATTTTAATTCAAACAATTTGGGTTTCTGAAACTTGATATACACATTTGTTGACGATGCAACTGCCATATATATTGGCTCTGTGTAAAGATAGCAAAAGTCTGATACTCTACATTATCTGAAAATGACCTTGCAGCTAACACCCTAACATACCAGTTGTCATATAATAGTTAATTGCCAATATTATGAAGCACCCAATCCAAATGTACCGGATATGTATAATTGAAGATTTTTATGGCACATACAGAATTTGACTGCAGACATAATCTATTGTACAAAATTTTATCACTCTGGAAACCGATATTGATTATCGGACTAGTTTCAAGGGAGCAACTAACGATGATGTGCAAATTCCCATTAAAATAAGCTGGGTATTACACAAATAATTCTTGGGTTACCCTCATCCAAGAGTGTACAAGTTCTTCTGATAAGCAAAAAGGACATGAAAGGGTGTACTCATTTTAACCGATATGTGTGTGGTAAAAACCTTCTTTGTCGTAACGTACTCGCCGAATTGTACAATATTTTAAAATAAATATGGTTCTTATATGGCCCTCTTGGAGGCTTTGATATCTCAAATATATCGATATCAGAGTTAAACTGGAAAAACAATCTTTTAATAACATCAAGTGGCATGCCGCGGGTTCTATTTCAAAATTTGTATCACAGGAACGTAGGATTATTATCTAATGGGATTGTAGAAATTGTTCCGTTTTATAAAACGACATAAATACAAAAGCAAGGAAAGAAAAGAAAAAGAAAAACAAATAACAATATTTAAAGGTCCTCACCTCAAAACTCATTTGTGTGATATAAAAATGATCTCTCTGGTGTGTTTCTTAGGTGACCGTTCTCTAAAACGGTTAAAATCAACTCGATTTATCAAAGAAAACGTATTGCAAGGAGGGTTGGATAATCTAATCTATGACTCTTTGGAAACCAATGACAATCTTCCCAGGCACAGCTGATCTGAATTCATTAATTGAACAAAATTGTTTCTCAGGTGATCCGTATCTTTTATACCAGTTTTGGAGCACTTGGTTGTTTATGTGATAATAATTTGTAATGTTTGAAATTCTTTATCCATTAGTAATAATAATAAACACATTTCTAGTTGAAGAACGGGGACTTTAACATTACCACACAAGGAGGGAAAGGCGTACCTGAAAATGCCCTAGTCTCAATTTGCAATAAAATAGAGGACCTGGAAAATACGACTAAGAAGGCAAACTATGACATTGATTACAAACATAATGAAGTTATAGAAAATATTGAAAAAAGGATGGAGGTAGCATTACAACATGCTCTGCAAGAATTTGATCAACATGCTCTGCAAGAATTTGAACGAGTACGTTTACATTTATTACACTTGTTTGAAAATTTCAAAATAGATAAACTCCTTTTATGTTTTTTCAATATTCATGACCCATTCGGAAAATGTTGAGCGAATGCAAATAATTAGTCGTAAGAACATTATAGCTAACTCTTTTTACTTCAAGTACATGTAAAATTATAACAATAAATTTGATAGATAACTTCATTTCTGAAGATCATGACGACATTGTAATTAGAGGAAGGTTTGCATTTTACTAACCATGAGTATTGCCATTATTTTTCAGCTTACATTGCCAAAGAGTAAAGAAGACAAAACGGACACCATACGTCAAGAGGATCAGAAACAGTTCGGCTATGTAGAAGAAAAACAAGGTAAATGGTTTATAAAATCTATGTTGATTTACGATTTATTTCGATTTTGAATTCAGAATCCCTAATCAGTGTAATTCCGGTATTGAATAAATTATAATATTTATTTGAAAACAATGTATTTTTGAATACAATCATTATAATCATTCGTTTCACTGGTTCACATATAGTATGTAAAGGACGCATGCGACAGTTTTGGGTAAAAAAATCCCAATAATAGAATTTGTTCAAGCTTTGTATATGAACACAGTGTCATGCTAGAAACAGACTTATAAAAAGAATCGAAGGTCATCATGCTTGCTCAGGAGTTATCTGCCCTTGAATATGCAAATTTGAAGAAAAGTCCAGTTATAAGGGCTGGTAACTCCTAAACAAGTACGGTGACGTATGATTGTTTTTGTATTTTTCTGTTTCTTACATGAAACTGTGTTCATATACAAATTTGAACAAAATTTATTATTGGGAAATTTTTGCAGCAAGTGTCTTTAAATGATGAAACTTACCAGATTTTTTACGCAATATTTGGTAATTTTACCAACGTCTTTAAAGTGATATAAGGTCCTTTTTTAAATTTAGCCAAGAGTAATAAGTAAAAAATTTAATTGAATCAGACACTCCTTTTGATCCAATATACAACCTTAACTGATGTTCTTAAATAACAAATATTTTTGACTTATTAAAGTATCTTCCTTCGGTCCGTTCGTTCAATTGTCGTTTACTTCTTCAAAGACATCTCTGAAACCATTCGTTACAAGTTAATGACGCTTCGCAGGGATGTTTTTATATGCTTCTCTGTCATGGCTTTTCCAATGGTTCCGATATACTGCAAAAAAGTGAATTGAAAAAAATCTCAACACAACATTTTCTCCTAAAGTGCCGGTCTGATGTTTTAATCCGACAAAAATTTACAGAAATGTTTCTTAAGTACCCCTATCAACTTATTTTTGTCAGTTTATTACAGCATATGAATAAAGACCATCTGCACATGAAAACCATTTTTGGCATTTTTAGCCACGATGTTATCTAAGGATCACGTGTGAACATATCCCACCTGATTGTACAGACCATTAGGCTAAGCTTCATTTTGATATCAAACTTTTCAGTTCATGTAAACTGTGAATAAAGACCATAGGCGCATAAAAACCACTTAACTTTCTGAGCAAGGTATTTTCATTAAAACCTATGATACAAACGATTAGTGAACAAAGACCACTTGGCTCTAAAAAACCAAAAGTTTTATTTACAAATTAAACATGATATCAGATTATTCTTACCTGCATGCATATAGACCACTATTTGACTACTGGGCGGCTTCCTCACATGCTTCATACATCTGTAGTAGAATGACAAAGGTTTTGCATGTTAATTACATTGCAAGCTAAACAACCTGCTTTCCAAAAATCTATATAATAAATTGTTGATGTCTCTCTCAAAACGGATAAAAATAATAACAGAAATTAAAATCAAAACATGTATGGTTAGCATCATTTTAGGTAGTGTCAAGCAGCATAAACAAATATTTTTATCATAGGTTTTAGCACGGAAGGAAGTGTGAGGTAAGCGGGCTGATATATATCGTTATTTTCTTTTTGTGTAAAAATGTTTCATGATGAATTCTGACATTAACTCTATGTGTTAGCTCCTAATCCATTTGCTACACTGTGTATTAGCCCCCCTTTTTTCAGTATTGTGGTAGAAAATTCTTGAACAACATAGAATATAATCTGGACAGGTTGACACCTAATTTCACATGAGTAATCACTGCCAAACCGCCTAGTTGTGCATATCTTCGGCATTTTCCGGCTTGAAAATTTTTATTTGGAGTTATGGCCCTTGATTCAACAAACTTTATGATGTTTTGACCGCTTTTCTTACATGATTAGACTGATTTTTTACCAAAGCTTACAACAGGAGCGATCTTTGCCAAACCTCATCGTGCTACTTTTCCGAAACCACTTGTTTAGATCCACCAAACTTTACAGTAGTTACCGCTGCTTAACATATTTCTAAAAAAAACTGAATGTTATGATTCAGTGATTTTAATATGCGGCACTTGCAATTTCTGTGTGGTAAGTGGTGAGAGATATACGTTCTACGTGAAAAACAATCAATTCATATAAATCCACATACCCAAAACGTAATAAACTCTGAAATTTTTAAATAAAATCGTGAAAGTAGACAAACTGTCCACTCCTCGATTCTAGAATGAAAATTGGCAAAACAATAGGATATCAATGGTGTTAACTTTTTTAAATATTAAAGAAAGTATATTTACATTTTGTCATACGTATCTAGCTAATGGTGTAAAGTTCAATACGATTGTTTGTTTTGTTTAAGTTTATAGGTTATAAAATCATGTGTTTTGATAGCCTCTATGTCATATTAAAACTTCCGTATATTATAACAAAAAGGTAGATATTGTTATCCGTTTTAGAAGTAGATCTAGTCACGTTTTGGAAGTTTCTGTTATTTGCTGGGAAGTTATTACTCTTAGAAAATGGCAGTTGTGGTATAATCAGCTGTATATTTATATATGCAGACATAGCGACACAACAATTAAATCCGAAGACTTCCGGTAATGATACAGAGCAATCGATAGTCTCCGAGTACGACAGCGATGGTAGAACAAGTGTCAACAGCCCGGAATTAAAAGATGAAGACAGATTAAAAAAGGTTAGCTAATAATAGAAATCATTGTCACCCTTCTCAAGGTTATTTGATCTATTAGAAGTCTGGTCAGAATGATTTTTAGCTCACCTGAGCACGAAGTGCTCGGGGTGAGCTATTGTGATCGCTCACCGTCCGGCGTCCGTCCGTCAACACTTTCCTTTAAACAACATCTCCTCCTAAACCACCAGGCCAATTTTGATGAAACTTCACAGGGATGTTCCATGGATGGTCCTCTTTAAAAATTATTCAAAGAATTGAATTCCATATTGAACTCTGGTTGCCATGGAAACCGAAAGGAATTTTTTTTAAAATCCTCTTCTCAAAAACCAGAAGCCCCAGAGCATAGATATTTGGTGTGAAGCATTGCCTAGTGGACCTCTACCAAGTTTGTTCAAATCATGACCTCGGGGTCAAAATTGACCCCGCCCCAGGGGTCACTTGATTTTACATAGGAAAATCTTCAAAATCTTCTTCTCAAAAAACAGAAGCCCTAGAGCTTAGTTATTTGACATGTAGCATTGCCTAATGGACCTCTACTAAAGTTGTTCAAATCATGACCCCGCCCCAGGGGTCACTTAATTTTACATAGGAAAATCTTCAAAATTTTTCTAAAAATAAACCAGAAGGCCTAGATCTTAGATATTTGACATGTGGCATTGCCTAGGAGACTTCTACAACATTTGTTCAAATCATGACCCCCGGGGTAAAATTGACCCCGCTCCATTGGGTTTCTTGATTGTACATAGAAAAATCTTCAAAACTTTCTAAAAATAAACCAGAAGGCCTAGATCTTAGATATTTGACATTTGGCATTGCCTAGTAGACTTCTAAAAATGTGTTCAAATCATGACCCCCGGGGTAAAATTGACCCCGCCCCATTGGGTTTCTTGATTGTACATAGAAAAATCTTCAAAATTTTCTAAAAATAAACCAGAAGGCCTAGAGCACAGATATTTGACGTGTAGCATTGCCTAGTAGACCTCTACAAAATGTGTTCAAATCATGACCCCGGGGTCAAAATTGACCCCGCCCCAGGGGTCCTTTGATTTTACATAGGAAAATCTTCAAAAATTTTCTAAAATAAACCAGAAGGCCTAGAGCTTAGATATTGACATGTAGAATTGCCTAGTGGACCTCTACAAAATTTGTTCAAATCTTGACCCCCGGGGTCAAAATTGACCCGCCCTAGGGGTCACTTGATTTTACATAGGAAAATCTTCAAATTTATTTTAAAATAAACCAGAAGGCCTAGATCTTAGATATTTGATAAGTAACATTGCGTAGTAGACTTCTACAAACTTTGTTCAAATCATGACCCTCGGGGTAAAATTGGCCCTGCCCCAGGGGTTACTTGATTGCACATCGGAAAATCTTTCAAAAACTTCTAAAAATCATTAGTTTGACATTTGAAACATGTAGCTCATATTACTCTGGTGAGCAGGGTCATCAAGACCCTCTTGTTTTTTATGAAATCTAAGTCAGATTTGAAATTGGATTATCTGGGTTCGAAGACACCAGATCATGTCATAAAACAAACGTTTATTCAGGTAGTTCTGTGCGATTGTGTAACGTACAATTAAGCCTTGACTCTGTATCCGGACCCTGTGTAAATTTACCTAAACGGCAACGTTACAATCTTTCTAGCGTGAAATTGCTTGACACATAAAATAATTCAATATGATGTCTTGATATCAGCATGTATTACAACACATAACTCAAAAACAAACATACGGACCTAAACATTGTATTTCAATCATTCATATATCATATATTTACAACATTGAAATCTACATTGTAGGAAAACACATATTCATGAAAATGTTATCAAAATTGTGATTTTTCCATAGACGCCCATTATGAAAACTTGCGGAAAGACTAAATATTTCTTATCTGTCTAGCAAAAGAAAAAATAATACAAGGCCCTATCTTTTTATTTGCCGATTTTTCTAAGCATGTCCTGTAAAAATCAGGGTTTAATCAAATTCTAAAGTTTAGAACAAATTTTGATTCGAATGTGCAGAATTATATTATTTTAACTACACTCCTTAGTTCGAATTTACTTGTTCTGCAAGACACCTGATCAGAGTATTTGTCTTTATGAACTCGAGTGTCAAAGCAGGTCATATTGGGTCAAAGGTCAAATCCATCCAGATGCAAACATTTTCTATACGAATGGCATTAAAACTTTGTCAGAATGTTTTTCTTTGTAAGTGTGTAGTTCAAATTTGAAATTGGATCATATTGGGCCAATATCTAGGTCACTAGATCAAGTCATGAAAGTTTGTTTACACTCTCAAAAGTCATCAGTTTCTTCTAAATCTACATGAAAAAATGTAACATAGCCAAACTATGAAAGAGTGGCTCGGTTTGATGGTTTGATCGAGTCTGTTCATGAGAGGTAATTAAATGAGTAACATCCCTTACGTCCTTCAGCACTGACCTAGGTAGAATTCTTTTATACATACACTTTGAAAAACTTCGGGATCCCAAAGAATCCAAAATTATAAAATTGAGTCCAAGTACGGGGAGAGTTTCACGGCGGCCGCGTGGTATCTATGTCTCCTACCATACAGTGGTGTGGGAGACATATTGATTTACTCCTCTCTGTGTGTCTGTATTCCGTTTGTATGTTACAAATTTTGTCCGCACTCTAAGTCGAATCTTCCTCATCCGATCTTCACCAAACTTGAACAAAATGTGTTTACCAATAAGTCATCGGCCAAGTTAGATAACTAGCTAGATTAGCCCAGGCACTTCAGAATGATGGCCCTTGAAACTTGTTTGATAATCAAAACACAGAAAGTCTGATAAGGCAGTTGTGGGAGACATGAACTTTTCTCAAAAGCAGCTCTAGTTAAAATATGTTTTTGTGACACGTCACGGTGGAAATAATTTAGCATTATTGTTATACACAATAGATATTAACTACATTAATGGATGACAACCTATAACGCATTGATGAAAACCCGTTGATTACTTTTACAGTTGGTTTTGTACATTTCAGCTGAAACAGCATAAAAGAGCCCTATACACAAAGCTACATGAAATCGAAGACTCAAGAAGTATTCCCTTTCCTGCAAATGACCAAGACGTCAAAACGTGGGATATCAATTGCACTTCTAGATGGCATGATGCTCCTGAACATATTTTCTATTATGGTATTTTTGACCTAATTATTAAAAGAACTCGGGAATTGCCAAAACTTGAATATCTTACACTGACGGACATGATCATTGGGAGACATAAATTTTCAATGTCAATTACTGAAAAAGATATAGCTTGTCTTAAAGATTTAAATTCAGATAGTAAATTTCGAAAAATTGGTTCAGAGTTTTTGGCAAAATATGCAGAAAATGTTTGTTTTGATAAAGACGATTTCCGAATTGAGGAAAGAAAAACAAGGTCATTTGCATCGTACATCGTTTTAGATATGATTTGTCGTATGTGCGTGATGGAAAACGTTGATATTGAGGAAGCTTATCCTGCTTTGGAAGAGAACAAAGGCGAGCTAATGATAATTTGTGTTTCAAAAAAAAAAGTTGCTTATCAGAGTACAGACGATTCAGCATAAGAGAAATATCTTTTGAGGATACATCGACAGAATCGCTGGTGGCAGAAAACGCACCTGATAAAAATGATACAAATGTGCAGGATTTGATCAGACGGTATAGCATTGAGGTCAATGAAACATTGTCTCATCATATATTAAGACTTATGGAAAGACACAGTAACTTAGAAGCAGCTAAAGTGAGTTTTGTTCGTTCTACCAAAACAGGGTATGACTATTCCGAGCCATGTATCGTGTTATATTGTTTGGGCAAAACGTTTGTACCTTATGGAGAAGACTTATTTCCTGTTTCGCTGCAGCACCCAAAAATGTACAAGACTTTCAAAACGGATGTTCGAGAAGGATACTATATAGCTTGCCGCGGCAGATCTACATCTAGACATCAGGAGCTAGCCATGGGCTGTAGCATTGGTGAAAAGGGACATCTAGAAGCTGCTACACTTGGGTCACTGGTTGAATTGGTCGAAAGTGGTGAAATAGGGTTTCTGACAGTAAGACATCTATTCCAACCCACGACTAGATCTGACATTCTTCTCCCAGGAACGGAAGTTGTTCAACCCTCAGATCTTGATGTAACGTTACCCAGTTCTAGTAGTGGTGACAGAGTATGCGGGAAAGTTGTCACTAGTCATATTGGGGACCAAGTTGATGCCGCGCTTGTACAGATCAGCCCAGACAGAATTCCACAAAGGGGAAATTTCATCGAAGTTGATAAAAGGGATCTGAACTTTGCTGGTATGTAGCTTATAGGTCCTTTACTTTATTAAAAAATAAGGAAAGCTGACGTCAGTGTCATGATCTGCGTCGATTTCAGATTTAAACTTGTTTGTATACATCTCGATTTTATTTTGTTAACCTCTGTCACTAATTTTATCAAGCCTCCAATGAAAATTGATGTTGGTAAGGGACAGAAAACTTAAAATTGAGGGTCAGTGCCCAAAAGACAAGAAGGATTTAAGAAGATGAATTTATTATAAGCTTTCTGGTTCAGAGTTAGTTCGGATGTGCATGAGTTAGTAATAACTAAAATGTTGAATAATGATTATTTAAGTAGTGGACGATAAAAAACGAGTAGGCCTTGATTATTTTCATTCTTGCGTGCTATTTGAAGCATTTGTATAACAAAAAGTGCAGATCTTCATTCATACAAGTAGTAATGAAGAGGACGACGTGAGACATTTGACGTAATAATTGTTGTCATAAAGTTATTTTACCTTTCGTGCGTCAGCCGTTATATTTATCGCAGAATATACATCAAATGACTTCTTTCTTCTTAATGATTCAATTTTTTGTCAGTTAAACGAATAGATTTAAGTAGGTCAAATGTTGTATACATTGTGCGATAAGCAACGGTTGACTCGAGTAGTAGCGAGAGAACATTATGACGTCAGTTATGAGGTCAAATTGCCGCATGATGTTCGACTGATACTACTTGGGTGAATGGCTTCGAGCATAATTTTCATACTAATTTTATTGCAATTAAAAAGTATGTTGTAACAAAAATTCCTTTTTCGTTTAACGTCTTATTAATAATCATTCAGATTCTTGATATTTAACGACACAGGCTTACACCCTCCAGGTTAAAATCATGTGGAAAATCAAATGATAAACCTTAGAGGCTTCTATATAATATTATCTAAAAATAAGTCATGTTTTAATGTTTTACTTTTATTTATAATAATTAACAGCAAAACATTAAATTTTATACATTCTCATGTTGAGAAAAGTTCCACATTTCATTTCATAAACTACAGCAGATTCGAAGGTGTTACAAATTTAGTGCGTAAAAGAATATGCTTGCCTTATATATATACAGAATAATTTTGTAGTCGTGCAATGTCGGTCACTTGTGTAGTTCTTTTAATCTAAAGTAAAGGCATCTTAAAACATTAAAACTGTAAACGTATATTATTTATATAGTAAAGTTGTTGTGCATAGTTAAAACGTACATGCTATGCTAATAATACCACCTCAATGTCTACCTATTTGTGTCTTTTTCCTGCTGTTGAAGGTTTCCGAATTGATCAACAACCCACTTTTGATGATGGTGCAAGTATTGATGCAAGGACACTTACCAATGAGAATAGGGCTAATAGGAGAATCATCAAAGTTGGAATGAAAACTGGTCTAACGAAAGGCACGCTTTCAACTACGAATGGAGCTGTTAGGGAAAGATCACAAACATTAGATTATATTTACAATGGTCGGAGAGATTCACGGGCTATACACAGTCAGTTGTTAGTTGACTCTTACTACTCGAGTGTATTTTGTCAACAGGGAGATTCGGGTTCAGCGGTATTTTTAGTTGAAGATGATGAGAACAATACATTAAAATGTATAGGCATGGTTATTGGAATGGTTTTAAAAGATTGTGCCTGTGTTGTCACACCTATACAAACTATTCTTCCTGTCTTGCAACACAAGTGTGGAAAGGAGTTACGACTAAAAGAATTTCATTTTGAGGAAATGCAGGGTTAGTTCGTTCTATATAGCTGACGTTCTACAGATCAAATAATGCCGGGAAAACGCAGGAAATCTTATGCGTTTTTCCGTGATGTTATAAGATTCTTTCACTTGTTGTAGGTGCTAATGGGAATTTCCGGCCTCGAGGGTAACTGTTTAGGCGGTAAGGAGGCTCCTGCCGAGTTACCGCGTAAACAGTTACCTGAAAACCGGATATTCCCATCTGCAGCCAAAGCCAGTGATATAATCTTTTTTGTTAGCCCACCATCATCAGATGGTGGGCTATTAAAATCACTCTGCGTCCGTGGTCCGTCCGTCCGTCATTCCGTCCGTCCGTCCGTCCGTCCGTCCATTAACAATTTCTCGTTATCGCATCTCCTCAGAAACTACTGGGGGGATTTTGACCAAACTTTGTCAGAATGATGTATTGGTACCCTAGTTGTGTCCCTCTGAAAATCAGACTGGTTCAACAATTTATGAGTGAGTTATGGCCCTTTGTTTATTTCTATAATTTACATAGATTTATATAGGGAAAAACTTTGAAAACCTTCTTGTCCAAAACCACAGAGCCTAGGGCTTTGATATTTGGTATGAAGCATTATCTAGTGGTCCTCTACCAAGATGATTCAAATTATTTCTCTGGGGTCAAATATGGCCCCGCCCTGGGGGTCACATGGTTTATATAGACTTGTATAGGTAAAAACTTTGAAAAACCTCTTGTCCAAAACTACAGGGCCTAGGGCTTTGATATTTTGTATGTGACATCATCTAGTGGTCTTCAACTAAGATTATTCAAATTATACCCCTAGGGTCAAATATGGCCCCACCCTGGGGGTCATATGGTTTACATAGACTTATATAGGGAAAAACTTTGAAAATCTTCTTGTCCAAACCACAAAGCCTAGGGCTTTGATACTTGTAATGTAGCATCATCTAGTGGTTCTCTACCAAGTTTGTTCGAATTATCCCCCTAGGGTCAAATATGGCCCCGCCCCGGGGGTCACATGGTTCATATAGACTTATATAGGGAAAAGCTTTTAAAATCTTCTTGTCAATAACTACAACATTCAAATTTGTACATGTATATTTTTGAGTGGCAAGATGAACCTTGACATGAGTTGACCTTGATTTTGACCTAGTGACCTACTTTCACATTTCTGTAGCTACAGCCTTCAAATTTGGACCACATGCATAGTTTTGTGCACTTGAAAAAACTTTGACCTTGATTTTGACCTAGTGACCTACTTTCACATTTTTGAAGGTACAGGTATCAAATTTGGACCATATGCATAGTTCCGTGTTTCAAAATGAAATTTGACATTGATTTTGACCTAGTGACCTACTTTCACATTTTTGAAGGTACAGTCTTCAAATTTGGACCACATGCATAGTTTTGTGTTCCGAAATGAAATTTGACCTTGATTTTGACCCAGTGACCTACTTTCTCATTTCTCAAGCTACAGCCTTCAAATTTGGACCACATACATGGTTTTATGTACCGAAACAAACTTTGACCTTTACATTGACCTAGTGACCTACTTTCACATTTTTGAAGGTACAAGCTTTAAATTTGGACCACATGCATAGTTCTGTATTCTGAAATAAAATTTGACATTGATTTTGACCTAGTGACCTACTTTCACATTTCTCAAGCTACAGCCTTCAAATTCGGACCACATGCATAGTTTTGTGTACCGAAATGAACTTTGACCTTATGATTGACCTACTTTCACATTTCTGTAGCTACAGGCTTCAAATTTAGACCACATGCATAGGATTGTGTACCGAAACAAACTTTGACCTTGACATTGACCTAGTGACCTACTTTCACATTTTTGAAGGTACAGGCTTCAGATTTGGACCACATGCATAGATTTGTGTTCTGAAGTGAAATTTGACCCTTGATTTTGACCTAGTGACCTACTTACACATTTCTCAAGCTAAGCCTTCAAATTTGGACCACTTGCATAGTTTTGTGTACCAAATTAAACTTTGACCTTAAGATTGATCTAGTGACCTACTTTCACATATCTCAAGCTACAGCTTTCGAATTTGGACCACATGCACAGTGTTGTGTACGGAAATGAAATTTGACCTTGAGCTAGTCAGTAAGTCTTGAAATTTGGAACACTTCAAAATGGCACATTGGTGGGCGCCAAGATCACTCTGTGATCTCTTGTTGCATACCATATCTAAGAATGACATTTCGTAGTTTTAAAGAAATGTTGAAAATAATGCTTTGTCTACATTTTTATTAGTCGATTTCTTGTGTAGCTAGAACTGGCCAATGAAAATAATTTAATTACCATTTTTCAGATAGTTTTCAGGACATCAGGACAAGGATGTTATATTTTAGTTATACTGAATTTTGTAGATTTTTAGAAGACTGGTTCTCTTTTAATCCTTAAAAATGGCACTAAGATGTGCAGACCTAATTTTTGCAGCCATATTGGATTACTGGATATATTTTATGTCATTTCTGTGTCAATTTATTGACACTTGATTTAAGTACTTTAAAATCAAAATATACTGATCACATGTAGTTTTTCTGTTCTTTATGTTAATGTTATTTGTTTTTGCTGTCATTCATTCTATGTTTCTTTTTTGCATTTGATGAGACAAGTTTTGCGTAGTTGGCAAAATGTTATTGACCAATCAGATCGCAGCTTTTCTGTGCTTGTCTTTAAATAGTGGTTTACCAGTTATTTATTTACTATTTTTATTTGCCCTTTTGCACTTAACATTTTTTCTTGGAATGGAAATTGTATGGAAATCTAGAGAAAATTTTAGGAACTTTGAACATTTTTATTAGGGAAATTAATTAGAACTTTGGACTTTTATCATAATTTTAGTACTCGCAGAATATAATGGAATCTATATGAGTTCTATTTAGAACAATGTAATAATAAATTATGCAGATTGTGGAATTTTCTGCAAATATTTACATAAAACGAAGGAAATTGCAGACGTTGTGTTTTATTTGAATTATCGTCAGTGACTGTAAAAGTGTATTGATAGATATACAGGTATTAGAATTTTGAAGTTATGAATGTGCATTTATATGTAAAAGTGAAAAATAGAGAACTATATGACTCGACCTTTTCTTATGTCTTCATTTCATTAGTGTTGACTTTATTATAACCAAAGTGGTGTGATAATAATTAAATTTATTATTGCAGAACTAAGCACTATAAAAATTTGGAAATTACGAAAAAATTGCTTTTCGAAGGAATCTTGTCTTTTTATTGAAATAAACAAGCTAGTGGTGTCTGTCATTCTGCACATTTAATCCCAGTACCCAAGTGCAAAAAGACATTTGTGAGGTAATATGATTTAAGTCCTTGTTGAGATATTGCCCTGTTATGCCCGCTGTAAACTGTGCCATACCATGCAACTGGAAAGGAAACGGGGTTTACAGTAAGTGCTTGTAACTTATCATACTGCTTTTGTTAAACTAATTTAAAAGAAGAATTATATATTCGAGCGTTTCTTCTATTAAGTGACAAGTAAAGAATAAGAAATTTACAGTTAATAACATAAGGTAATCTGTAGTGCAGTGGTTAGCAGATAGAAATATAACGTCAGCAATCCAGGTTTGTTTGATACCTCGATTGGTACACATTGCTGAGTGATTAGCGAAAAGTGCATCTATTTTAAAATTTAGCAGTATTAACCTAGACTGAATGCTGGGCTGGTAAACATAACACATGCTGTAATCTCGACTGGAAATACGTTTTGCTATCCATTCCAGGTGGGAAGTTTCGTCGACTACACGCTAATCAATAAACCTTTCCATTTACTTTATCTGAAATCAAAATCAAGAACGAAAATCCAACTGAACAGCCACATTCTAAGAACGCAGTCTTCCCTAAATGAAATGTTTATTTGAATGCATACATTGATGCATTTTATACCATTGAGTTAGTCTTGAAAATAAGTGAACTTTGATATAAAATCGAAGAACAAAAGGATAAATTATATCAGTTTAACACATTGTCAGAATATTGTCAGAAAGACACTAGCTTTCTTCAAAGTTGTTTGACATCGACACACAAATAATAACAAAAATTATGTCGAGCTAAAAGTTCAGATACGGAAAACTGTAAAAAATGAAAAAAATGATATAGACGCTGAACAGTCTACAGTTAAATATTAAAACACGCCACGAAAGTCGAACTACAAAGAGGAGCCGTTTTGTCAGCGAAAAATACAATTAATCCAGGACCTCGATAAGGTTTAAGTAGTAAACGTTCAGAGCAAAATCTGGATTTTTCTTCAAATTTGCATATTTAAGGGCAGATAACTCCTGAATAAGCATAGTGAGCTTCGATTTTTGTCACATTTTGTTTCTAACATGACACTGGGTTCATATACAAGTTCGAACAAATTCTATTACTGGGATTGCTTTTTTTACCCAAAACTGCAGCATACGTCCTAAATTTGATATCCATCCATCATTTAATACATAGGCCGGCCATTCCAGTCTGGACAAAATATATGTTCTGCAACATGCCAAGCACAAAATGAATATCATTGTATTTTTAGCCATTGCCTTCCAATCTGCACTGTTCAGCGTCTATATAAGATCTGGACTGTTCAGCGTCTATTTGTTTTGTTGTTGTTGTATTGCAATTGTCCATACCTGAAATTTGAGCTCGACTGATTGAGATTTTTCAGGTAGTAGAGCTTTTGTTATCGCCCTTACGTCGACGTTTCTTTTGCATTTTGCTTTTATATCGATTTTATGCGATTCACATTCCATGTGATCCAGCTATCTTTTAATAGCAATTAGGAACAATAAAAACATCCCCCAAAAAACACTGAAAATGCTGTAATATATATACCACTGCCCCGTCAACATTTCCTAACCTTTCTCTGTCATTTTGAAACTAGAGGAATCCGGCTACTTGTGTTATTATTTCATATACGTTAACGAGAGGCAGTTGGATGCCAAGTAATAATAGTAAGGTTATCAAACTAGGTCATTGTGCATTTATTCAGTCCAACAATTATATTGCTCGGAAGTCACTCGTCTTTTTTACGCGTGGTTTAGGGAAAACTCTTATGAATTAGGATATTGTTTTTAAGCTGTTTAAGATCGGACTTCCGAATGCTATTTTGGAATACTTACCTCCTTCATCGCCACGATGTAGTTAAAATTTGTTTTGCTGGGTAACAAATAATAAAGAAAGATTAAAGTATTATTGAAGGCTGGTAAATTCAACGACCATCGGTCATCCGGCTGGGTAGCTTCTTCGCATGAAATGCATAGTCCTGAAGTATCACAAAACAATTGAAACTTAAAATACGATCATTAGTTTAATCATATTGTATTGCTTATATATACATGTATAAACAGAGACAAAACATTTACGATACATTGAAAATCAAAAGGGTTGGGCCCAAGTTCTTACAACATTAGCGATCGGCCCTCCCCTACAAAGAAAGTAAATATATATCATTATTTTAAGCTAATAGTAGCATGCATACATATTAAGCAAAAGTTGCGTTAGAAACATAATAATTTTTCAGTAGCTTTAACAAGTACATACATATAACTATTTATAAGGCTTTAGGATCCAGCCAAGAAGTATCCCCACCCACGATCAATGGATTGGTTTCTGCCCACATATACATTTGCAAAGTAGTGGCAGCAGAGCGTACACATAGTAAATAGAGTCAAGTGTTGTGAAAACGTTTCGTAGTTTTATTTAACTTTTGAACAGCTGATAATACTTTTTGATTATTTTCAACGTCTAACAAATCACTACCGAAAAGTAATAGATTAACATTAAGCGGATGAAAGATTCTAGTTTCTTCCAAGAGTATAATTCTTTGAGGTTTAAATATGGGACAGTGAAATAGGTAATACTCAGCATCTTCAAACGAGTATCCACAATTACACGTCGCAGTTTTCCTTAAAACGTTCCTGAACAGATCACCATACAAATTACTACAATAATTCTTATGCGCGCATGTAGAACCGATAAAAGTCTGTTTCCGAAAAAAGCAATGCCTCTAAGATACCTGTGGCGCTTTAAACATCTCTTTTATTTTTGATTTAAATATATTCAATGAATTTGAATCGCAAACAATAATATCAAGTGTATTCCATAATTCGGTAGCAGAAGGTATAAATGATTTATTGTATGTCTCTGTACGTCGATTTACTGTTGTAAAATTGTTGTTATTCCTTAGTGGATAATTTGTCGTTTCTGATACTAATGAAGGGAAGATATTTTCTATATATTGTGGAAGAAGACCATTTTTTTGCTTTATAGACCGTAACCAACGTCCGAATTTTTCGCCTGTCTGAAAGAGAAACCCGACCTACTTCTTTGATCAGAGAGTTGATTTAAACCGACCGCGTAAAACCTGTTACTACGCGAGCGGCTTCATACTATAATTGTTCTAATGATTGCTTTTCATACCATGTGCACCAGTCCCACACCACTGGCACCAGATCAGAAAGAAAACGCCTCCGTACGTGTTATACCATACCCCTAGGTATTCTATAAGAACCATGGTCATGAACGGGAAAGTGCACTAACCCGTTTCAATCGTACATTTCTCAACATAAACGCGCAGTTCGATGAATGGGTACCTAGTATATTGAACAAGCGATAATTTATCTTCCATCGTGCACCAGTCACATTGTCTCAATATTCCATATTGCTGAGGTTATCAAGATATTTTATGCTTTCGTCAACGTTACTAAAAAAACTTGCTTGACCTTCCCTAATGAACAACCGGTCTAGAGGTCACGGCAGTGTGCACATGTTTGGCTAGACGTAAACAAACAAAAACAGAATTTAAAAAAATCACAATTTTACACTAAAACTCGAAATGATGAATGAAATTTATCTTGTATGATCTTTAATTTGAAATCGTACATTGGTCTGCATCTATTCTGTTTATTTTATTCATTTTGCACATTTATGCTGCATTTTCACTTTTACCGAACACGTGTAGTAAAATGACGATTGACAACAGCCAATCAGAATGGTTTTGTAATCTAGAACGGAACTTCATTAGGGAAGTTCAAGCAAGTTTTTCGTGTAACGTTGAAATAACTATAAACTACGCGTTGTTTTTCTAAGATAAGATGTATTGAAAAAATGTGACCGGTGCACAATGGAAGATAAATTACCACTTATTTGATATCCATAGTACACATTTACCGCACTGCGTGTTTTAGGTATGAAATGCGCGATTGAAACGGGTTAGTATATTTTCCCGTTCATGACCATGGTTCTTATAGAATACCTAGGGGTAGGGTATAACACGTACGGAGGCATTTTCTTTCTGATCTGGTGCCAGTGTCCCACACAACCAAAGCGTACTCTTATATTGGAAGAGATGTAGATTTTATTTAATGTTGATCGTTTTAGTTTAAATTTTAATGCACGCATTGTACTTAGCATTTGAGAGGCTGATAATGTTATATTTTCAATGTGCTCATGCCATTTTAAGTCTGTAGATAGTGTTAAGCCTATATGTTTATGATGATCTACAAAATCAAGAGAGTTGTCATTAAATAAAAGTGTTGGCTTGTTATTTACATTTGTTGAGAAAAGCATGACTTCAGTTTTACTAGGATTTAAATTACTAGCCATTGTTTAGACCATTCATCGACGATTTTGATATCACGGTTTAAAGTCGTTTCGATATAATGTGTATTACTAGATGAAACAGCTAAAGAACTGTCGTCTGCAAAGAGAGGCGCGTTACACTTAGTAGATTTTTGGCAATGTCATTGCCGTAGACGAGAAATAGAAGAGGCCTAAGGGCGGAGCCTTAGGGAACACCGACAGAGATATCAAGTATTTCAGCTAATTCAGAACCTACAAACACAGACTGTTTTCTTTCAGAGAGATAGTGATTGATCCATTTAAAGAGCTCATTATTAATACCGTATTGACTGAGTTTAAAGATGAGACCACGGTGCCAAACTCTATCAACAGCTTTGGAGATGTCGCAGAACATAATACATGTTGACTGCTTTTTATCGAATGATTCACATATTTGATGATATATGATGTCAATCAGCTGATAAACAGTTGAATGACCTGGAAGAAACCCTGACTGTAATGGATAGAATAAATTATTTGAATGTAAGTGTTTGTAAATGTGTTTGAATATTGCCCTTTCCATTACTTTACCTACATAACTAATCAGTGAGATCGGTCGATAGTTCGAAGGTAAATTTTTTATTTCCCTTTTCGAAAAGTGGCATAACTTTTGCAATAGGACATATTAAACAAAATAGTTAAAGGATAACTAATACTGAATCGGGTTTCTTTTAATAATTTATGACTTATTTAATCTGGTCCAACAGCTTTATTCATTTGTAGCGCTAAAAGTAAATCTATTATCTCTTGACTGTTTATAGTGAAATCTGTCAAAACAATACAGAAGTTATAGCACACAATAAACATTCGCGATGCTACGAATCGTAATTTAACGAAATACCGGTATACTACGAAAAGGTGTTGTGGTCCCGGCTGCTTTCCTTCTTATTTCTTATGTTACAAAGCCGCGGTTTTACGTAAATGCAATTTTACGAAAAATGCTCTCCTACGAATGTATTGTTATGCCCTTAAAGCATGTTTTCAACTTATTTAAATTGCGATTTTACGAATACCTGCATCGTCTAAGTTTTCACACCTGTCATAACGGCGTGAAAACGCTTTAGAGTGGAAAGTGTCACTATCATTTAGCTGGGCATAAACAGTAATTAAAGTGTTTAAAACTTAGTAATTAAATTCGAAACACATAGGGTGTACACCATGACACAAGCTAGTGGTTAATTTTTTCTCCTATAACTATCAGATCGGATGGCATACCAGTCACACTTGCTTCGATATCTATACGTCTCAGTTAATCACTGCATAACAATTTTTTTTAAAAAAAGGTGTTTAAGTACTTATCGTCTGTATATTGTCGTTTTAATATTCCGAACAATTCAGTAAATGGTAGCTGAGGGGTATCGGAAATGCATATTCGATTTTTTGTTCTCGTGCAACAATGTACTATATTTATGTTTTATGTACAGTGAATAAAAAAAGAAGAAAAAATAACAACCCGTTTTACATTCCAGATACTATCTGAGTTTAGATTCGAATAAGATTTGTAGTAAACCCAGATGTACATATAAAATTGGTATATATGCACTCCGATACGAAAATCAAATGTTTAGATATCACGGGTTACGACGTGTAGATATTAAGGTTTTGTATAGCGAAATTTCCTATGCTACGCTCGAACGAAAATGTGATATTACGAAAAAACGACCGGTCCCTTGGCTTTTCGTAGGATCGCGATGGTACTGTATTTGATTTATTGACATATTTTTGATATTGAAGTGAAATATTCCTTTAAACAATTAGCTTTTTCGTTATCAGTAGTATAATATTTTTCATTGTTATCTTCGTCAACGACTAATGTTGGTACTGAGTTGAATGCATTAGAATTTTCTTTTTTAATTATTTTTATAGTTCTCCAGTACTGTTTTGTATTATTCACATTTTGGTTCTTCTAACGAAAATTCTAGATTATTGAAAAATTGTTTTTAGCACGTGTTTTTAAGTATTTACTTTATTTCGCAGTCGTTTAAAGGCATTAATAATGCGATAACATCAACTAATTACAAACAGTACGGCTATACACCTGCAACGATCTCATATGCATGAAAAACTAGGTCATCTGCACTTGGCCAAAATATATCTAAAACAACGGTTTTTACGCATGTTTTACTCTATCACCGATAGCTTAACATAAGACACTACTTTTTCAACATGAAGAGCTATAAATTTATATACTTACATTCATTAAAATCAGGAATATATCCAAAATTACTTGCGAAGCGATAGCACATCCAGTGACATCTGAATGCTGGTTCCTCTTTCGTCTCTTTATACAATTTATAATGCTGATAATTTTTTTTAGAGAACTAGAACCAGCTGCTCCAAAAACGTTTGAAAACAATCGGACACATATATATATAGACCATGAACTTATATCGTTCATTTATATACATGAACGACTTTTCGTCCAGAAAAAAGCATTTGTATTGGACCCCTAATAGTAATGTTTAGAAAATGGCATTAGTTTGGTATATTCATAAAGTTGACCATGTTTTGCACTGTGTTAAACAACTTTTACCGTGCCGTTTTTTTTTCTAAAATTTGTATAATTTATGGTATTTCCTCAAGCTCAAGTAGAGACAAATTTCAATGTGATGGCCACTATTTTAAACGTTTGCAGAAAATTCATTACAGCATCAAATTTGATAAAAGAAACACCAAACTATTGTTAAACAATTATAAAACACAAAATATGAAACTGTAAATATCATTTTTTCTAGGGTGCCTCAAGTAAACAGTTTTAATGAGACAGAATTCTAACTCGAACATTGAAAAATTAAGGTCGAATCATGTGGGTCTGTTTTGAATTTTGCTAACTTCATTAAAAAATGACCTTGGGGCAGAACTAAAACCTACCTGCATTTCTTTCACAATATGTAATCTAAAGAACGAAGGCAAAATAGAGAAATTTTACCGCATGTAACTCAGTATTTTTAAAGATGTCTAACTCTACCCCTCCTGATTCAGAGGTAAATTCACTTTGAACAGCAAGAAATTGCTTATAAAATGAAAATTTTCCACTTTTATACAATGCATCCATAATAAGTCTTGAAAGAAGTAAAAACGTACTAGAAAAAAGGAAAATATGGGAGAAAAATTGGTCCCAGTGGGGCTTGAACCTAAGCCCCCGTGAAAATTGCTGTCAAAGTAGGTTTTTGGTAAGAATTGAATACTCTTCAAAAAGGAGGTACTCTATTACGAGTCCCATACCCTAACACCAAACTTCATTACATTTTACGAAGTTATAGAAGATTTTTATAGAATTAAAAATATTACGTATTTGTTTGGCATGTAGTAATTATGCTCTTAGTAATAACACTAGTATATTTGTATCAGTTTTCGATTTTTATGAAATGATGAAACTGTCAAATTTTATATATTTCAGGTGGAAATGTAAGCGGAGTTGAAGAATCATGCAAAAATGACCAAACCTGAAAGTTTCAATTACTGGATTACTTTTTGGACTTATTGTATTAGACTTAAGTCGCCAAAATGTGAAATAAAGATGTTAAAATACACGTGTTAATTACTAGTTTGATTGCAAATTATGTTGAAAATTTGGTCAGATCTTGGTTAAAAAGTGGTTAGATTTAGGTTGGAAAATGGGCGGATTGCGAAGTCTAGCCAACGTCGGGATCCGACGTCTAAACGGTTTGCAGATCCAACCAAAATCCAACGTTAATCCGAGGTCGGGGTCCGACGTCTATACGACGTCTAACCGACGTCAAATATCTACTGGGAGACAGGTGCACTTTGAACCTGTACGGAATTTTACAACTGTAAAAGAGCTGTATTTTTGTTCAAAATTACAGTCATTACTATTTCAATTTTACACCTGTAGATTTTATATAAGAACACTGATTCTACAGCTGTAGATTTCAACTTACAGCTGTAAAACAGGTCGAATTATGCAAATGAGATACAACTTTAAAAAACTTACAGCTGTAAAACTGAAATCGTTACAGCTGTAAATATGCCTAAAAATCTGGCTTTATAACTAAATATACGTGTATTTACAACTATGTTTTGCACGGAATGCCACGAGTCAGCGCAGGTAGACTGGCTGTACTCATCATTTTTACCCGGCACTGAGTTAACGAACTGCATGGAATCTAAAGTGGTAGTGGTAGTATATTCATGGCATTAAAAATGACATTTTTTGAATCGAGAAATATTTTATAAAAAACAAAGCGAAACTGTCAAGTTGATATTTTTCACTGCATTTACAGTATTTTATTATACATTTGACAAAATTTATGTGTACTGACAAAAAAATATCACTATTCATATGTTTTTCGTCCGATATTTTGGTAGAACTAAGATAGTTCTTGAAAAACTTGTAATAAGATGTGTTTCGATGTGTGGAAGGCCGTACACGCCATAATGTTACAATGTAAGTCTATGGGAAAACAACTGGTGGTCTCTAACCTATATGCAATAGGCTTTGAAAGCAAACGGGATGCGTAGGCTGCTCTGGATCAATGATGGTCGCAAATGCAAGTTATGTTGGTTTTCTCAAGGTCCGGCCCATAATATGTACCGGTGTTACTTATGTTACGCGTGTCTAAGAAGAGGCGTATTTTTATAGTTAAATTGTTACGGATGTTACACCTCATTTCTTAAATTTAGCCCAAATACGTCTTAAGTAGTGTTATAAAGATGTAACAAGGATGTTACAAGGATGTTACATGGATGTTACTTATGTTACATGTGTCTGAGAAGACGCGTCTTTTTATAGTTAAAATGTTACAGATGTTACACCTCATTTCTTAACTTAGGCCGAAATACGTCTCTAGTAGTGTTACATAGATGTAACAAGGATGTTACAGGGATGTTACTTATGTTACGTGTGTCTGAGAAGACGCGTCTTTTTACATTTAAAATGTTACGCATGTTACACCTCATTCTTAAATTAGGCCGAAAGACGTCTTTAGTAGTGTTATAAATATGTAACAAGGATGTTACAAGGATGTTACATGGATGTTACTTATGTTACGTGTGTCTGAGAAGAGGCGTCGTTTTACAGTTACAATGTTACGCATGTTACACCTCATTTCTTAAATTTTACATGCAACAAAGATGTTACAAGGATGTTACATGGATGTTACGTGTGTCTGAGAAGAGACGTCTTTTTGTAGTTAAAATGTTACGCATGTTACACCTCATTTCTAAAATTTGGCCGAAAACGTCTTTAGTAGAGTTACATGGATGTTACTTATGATACATGTGTCTGAGAAGACGCGTCTTTTTATAGTTAAATTTTACAGATGTTACACCTAAGTTCTTAAATTTCTCTGAAAAACGTCTTTATTAGTGTTATATAGATGTAAGAGGCGACTATTTGTAGTAAAAATGTTACGCATGCTACTGAACACTACTTAAACGTCTTTACATGTTACTTAAGGTTACATCTTGTTACTTGATGTTATTCTTGTAACAAATGCAAAGTATATCACCAAATTGGGCCAATCTTATGCCCTATCCAAGAAATGTTAAACGCTCGGTTTTCTGTTCTACGCTGTCCCTCTGGTAGGGAAAACCCCGTCTTACACAGACAGGCATGTAAGATCCTTATAGTCTTTTGACAGTTCCTGTGATAAGCAGGCTTCAAAACCACAGATCCGCTTTCTAAATTCCAGTTTATATAGTTCTGCCCATTGTTTTCTCGTTTAGGAAAAATCCATTATTTTTACTTGGGACCATACGCCAATATCAATTTTATTCAACGAGACTAATAAATTCAATGTGGGGAGACACAAGTGTAATATTCTATTATCACATGTAAGCTTTGATTCTGCTAACACATCAAAATTTCTTCATTTTACCTTATATACACCAATTAAATTCGACCAACGTCTCATATACTTGAAACGACGTCGACGTCAAAGCTTTATAACACTAGTGTATTATATCAAACTTCTGTAATTGCATTATTTCACTTTCGTGACGTCAAACATGTGATAAAAATATGTGCAAATGTTGATATGTAGGTGCATGCTTATAAGGGCTTGCACGTTTGTATAATTTTACTCGTGCACGTCCATAGAAACGTATAAGCGTAATACGTGTACCTATAATTGAAAGTATACAGATAAATTTACCCTTGAATGCAAATTTGTAAATAAACAAGCTCTAGGAATCAAGCGCGCACGCTTAAAAACATACGCGGTCAATGGTAAATATTACATATTGACTTGTACATTTGTAATGTTTAAGTTCGCGCGCATATTTATGTGCAGTTAGAATGTGCGTGCACGCTAAAAAAACTCATACATTCACGTGTATAGTTTTAAACGCAAATGCGTAAATATGTGGGTGAACGCGTATGGGACATCCACGTGTAAACTGATATGTGCATGCGCTCTGACAAGTGCATGTAGGTCCATATAAGCGAGCGACAACATGAATACGCGTGCATGTATAAAAATACAAGTATTTATATATCGATATAGACAGGGGCAAAATAATTCCCCGGATTTTTTAGCTCTATTTGTTCGTTTGTTTGTGTTGGGTTTAAAGCCGTTTTTCAATGGTATTTTAGTCATGTAACGGCGGGCAGTAAACCTAAGCAGTGTTCCTGGTTTCTGTACCAGAATAACCTGTGATCCGCAAGTAACTGTCAACTTCCCCGCGTGAATCAGAGGTGGAGGACGAATGATTTCAGACATAATGTCGTTTATCAAATCGTCACGGAGAAAATACGCCCCTCCCGACGAAGATCGAACTCACGACCCCGCGATCCGGAGACAAACGCTCTACCTGCTGAGCTAAGTGGGCGGGCTAGCTCTATTTGTAGAAGACATTTAATAGTTTTTATCAGGTAAGCATGACAGCGGATTTGCGTTGTGATTTGAGTATAGACTTTTATTATTTGCTAATGACATGGTCATAGTTGGTAAAACTCAACAAGACTTACAAAACAGTTTAAATACTTTATATGTTATTGCGGGGCTTAAAGTAAATACTTCTAAAACAGAATTTGTTGCACTTTGGAAGAGAGGACCAATCAAATTGTATGAGAAGTGGTACATGTATAATGATAGTGAACCATGAGAAGTTGTAAATGAGTTAAATTATTTAGGAGTTGGTTTTAACTCTCCTGGTTCATTTGTTCATGATAATCAATGTATCGTAGGTAAATCTTTAAGGACATGATGGTTTTAATGAATAATATTAACAAATAATTATGATATAACTCCATTTATATTGCTTCAACTGTGTGACTCGTTTGTAGGTTCTATGTTAAATTATGCATGTCCGGTATGAGGTGCCTTAAGTATAAAAAACATGTAAAAGTTCATCTAAAAGTTTGAAAAAAAAAAAACATACTTGGCGTGAAACAGAGTGCATGTGACGCTGCAACCCATGCTGAACTTGGGCGTAAACCCTTATATATAAATAGATATGTCGATATTATTAAGTATTGGTTTAAATTAAATACAGAAGTACTGTTTTGAAAGGTATTTAACAAAATCCTTCAGAAAAGTGTAATCATAATGATGTAAAAAAAAATGGACATACGTGTATCATGTGAAATGTCTTCTTAACGAGTATAGTTTTTCTGATTCTGGAATTTACCGGGTCAATTTGAAGCCAAAACATTTTTACTCATTTTTAAACTATAAAATTATAGATTGTTTTAAGCAAAAATTGTCTGCCGACATTGCTGCAAATGATGTTTTAAACACTTTATATTCACATGTTAAAACAAATTTTGGTATATATTATTATGCAAAACATCACAAAGTTGTTTAACGAACCTCCGTATATCTGCAAATAAGTTACGTATAGAGTCTGCCATGTACGACAGAGACAGACGACATGAACCCATTTGTCAGTTAGGTAATTTTAATAAGGTTGAAGACGAATTTCATTTTTGTTCTTAAATGTAGAGTTTATAAAGTATAAAGTATTACGTACAAAGTTCATTAAACGTTATTTCTATACAAGTATATATAAATTCTTATAATTGCTATAATGAAGTAATAAATAGAGGATATTTGTTTGTTTTGAGTGAATATGGAATAAATGTATATCTCACTGAGAAGTGAGAAAATTCAAATATTTTCATGAGCGCGTAGTGAGAGTTTAAAATATAAACATTTTCTCACTTAGAGGTGAGATATATTCTGTATTCACTAAAAAATAAATTCTATTTATTGTATGCTTAATAACGTTGCTACATGCATTTTGCAACAAACTTTAATCTCCGCACGGGAAATAGACGCGCGTCAACGAACATGACGTCAGACATGTTGTGACGTTAGAAAGATGTACATGACGCAAAGTTTCATTTTTGGGACCAATGCCCCCAGATTTAACAAACCGTCTTTCAATTTTCTTGTCGAGCTTATGACCAACCTGACAACGCACAGAAAACAAGTTCCAAAGTATTTACCTAACATAACTTTCATATTGCATTTTGCAATTATATTTTTGATCCAGATATGATTAAATAGATCTGCATATTTTATATTAACAACAGTATGTGAAGAAAACTAAACTGCATTATAAATATAAATTTTAATAGATCTTCTTAGGCGTAAGAATAATAAAGACGCTTAATTTGATCACGTGACCGATTCTGAATCCGACACTTGTTTTGATCATGTGACCTATTCTGAAATCCAATAACTAGTTTCAATACGCTCAAAAAATGTGTTCATGATTCTGCGTGAAAATAGCAACTACTATGGAATTGCAACGCCACTGATAAGCTGATAGATTATTGATTTTTCATCGCCGTGCCTCGACACTGTTGTGGATGTGTAGTTTGGAGAAAGTTTATCAGTTTGTGGCGATCAGTACCGTTTATCAGTAGGCGAATCTATAAATATGCGGCAACATCCTATAGATCCCGATTCGCAATCTGTTAAAATATCTTTTCTGTGCAGGTGTTATTTCTAAAATATTATTTCAGAAAATATAGTGCTGAAATGAAATATTTTTCGCATGTCTAAGAAAATATTTTCAAGAGATATAGAGGATATTTGTTTGTTTTGAGTAAATATGGAATATATCTCACTGAGAAGTGAGATAATTTGAAAATGTGAAAATTTTCTTACTTCGAGGTGAGATATATTCCATATTCACTCAAAGCAAACAAATTTTCTTTTTATTTTATGCTCAGTTACGTTCAGATATGCATTTTGCAACTATTTTTAATCTCAGCGCGGAAAACAGACGCGCGTAAACAGACATGACGTCAGACGTGCTGTGACGTTATAAAGACGCATACAACATAAAGTTCCATGTAATTTTATTTTTTTGCTGCATAACGTTATAAAATTCTCTTTAAGTAAATTAATTTGAATCGAGAAATTCACTATAAAGAACCAAGTGCGACTACAATTTTCATCCTGTTTTAAGCAAATAATTTAAAATTCATACACAATGTAATGAGGGGGCGGAGGTATATCTCTCACAGTGTGAAAATATAGATTTCATATTTTCACAGTGTGAGTGATGAGATATGAAAATATTTAACTGATAGAATACAGTATTTCATAAGTTAGCATAAAATAAATGTTATTTATAAAATTTAATACTATATAAAAGATAATAATAATACAAAATAAAATAAAAAACAGTGTTTTACTTGAAATAGAATAGGTAGAAAAAATTCATTACTCATTCGTCAGTTTGAATTTATGACTTATTTGGTATGAGGGTTGGGGGATTAATTTGACAGTTTGATTTTTTGTAATTATTATCTAATCTAATAATTTTTTCTCTCATTGTTCGAATTCGTAAAATCAACTATGAACAGGTTACTTCTGTTTTACAACAACTATTAAGAACATTTTAAAGCTTAAAGGCATATTTTTGTACTTGGTCGGACCGTCCTTATTTGTGATTGTATATTATGTATAATTATATATTTTGATCTCGAAATCAGCTGTAAATCGTTAATCAAAATGTCTTGTCCACAGAAGTTGCATAAAAATGAATTGAATTTCAAATAGTTACTAATTTAAAAATTTAATATACAATCGCACGGTGCGTATCCATATCGGCGGACTCTTTGCGAAATATGCTTTATCGGCGGTTTCTTGTGTCGGCACCGGCGATTCTTTGCTATAAACAGGTTGGCAGTTATAAAAAGTCAGATAAACACACCAAATTAATTAAGCTTTAATTTTTCCAGATGATCATTAGCCTAGAGCCTCTCTGTGCGTAATGCAGAGAGCCTGCCTGTTTCATCGAATTGCGAGCAAAATCGCTGATAATTAAAAAGTAAACACTATAAAACATAGAAAAGACAATCTTATGTTCCGTGCTCTACCTATTTTTGAGCAGCATACCTATGATCATGGATGGCAGCTCGATTTTTCGCCTCCCATACCAACCTGGGCACTGTTTATAGCAAAAAAAATAGCCGGTGCCGACGCAAAGAAACCGCCGATATAGCAGATTTCGCAAAGAGTGCATCGATATGGATATGTACTGTGAATTGGAGAGAGCATCCTGAATATACATGTCAACTAGGGAAGGTTTGAATCCATGGAGATGTTGTTAAAAGTTATGGCATCAGAATCTTGCGGGCATGCAATAATTTCAATAGCAACCACCACGCAACAGCAAATCAGGAGAGATATTTTTTTAACTTTTTTTCCTGAAATCCGACCTCACTATAGGGCCAATAGATACGCACTTATTCTGGGAAAGTACAGCATTTTCCAAACTGAACATATGCCCGATTCTTTAGTCTAAAGATCAGAACATTATGTATATGACGTGTTTAACATATAATGTTCGGGAAATCCTTGAAAAAGGACAGAAGAAAAAAATCATTCCCAGATTTTTATTTAAAAAGAAACGCCATATACGCTGATCAAACTGGTATTTATCTGCAGGAAAATTATCGTTTAACGTGAAAAGTGCGCTAAATACAGTTTTAATTGCGCGTACATATACGTATTTCATCATTTTTCAGACCGAGTAATTTTTGCTATGGGAGGTGATCCACCATTCCGCGATGATAACTTGCCACAGGTGCCCGTTATATTTTGGTCTCATTTTCTTGGTAATCATCCCTGCAGATGTACATTTATGTTACCAGTTTAATGTATTTCATCTATCTTAGGGTGCAAATGGTTTCTGATGGTGATATTCGAAGTCAGAACCACTAGAAATCTTGTTCTTTTTCAACGGGCGTTTCGTATCCTAATTTACTTGAACCTAACTGTGTACGCCAGTTTGGTAGGTTCGTTGATATGACGAATCACGGTTTGCATAGTGTTTAATGTATTTCTTATATTATGATATTGATAGTTTGAAATACAGGGTATATCAAATAACCTAAAATTGAATATTCCTGACTTTTTTAATTGATAAGCATTGTACAATTAGAAAACATAGCCTAGATTTTTTCAATGTCAGTTCACGGAAATCCTGTTCCTTTAAACTTTCACATATTGGAATATTTTGACTTTCTTTCCAAACTTTCATAAAGTGTTACAAAGTTTGCCCGTTTCTGTTAGACTGTCAAGAACACATGATGTCAGGACATAGAGTGCAAACAGAAGTATTGAAGAAATTGAAATACATTGTATAGCTTTATCTTTTTCATTTTATCAAACCTGGCAATGAAAGGTTTTGTTTGTCGATGAACAACTGCTATTGAACAAGATTAGATTTTTTATCTTTACCTTTTTAACAAAATGTAGAAGCGTATTCAACACAAAGTTAATAAATTTTATTGTTGTTCACTGCTAAAGTTGTGACCGCTCCATTTCTTGCCACACACCAGTGCATTGCATAATGCCTGCATGTACTTCCCTGACATGAATGGGTTACATCAAGTATTGAAACTGCAAAGCATTGCCCCCATCAGTCCTCTCAGTACTTTGATTATTTTACTTCTTGCTGCATAACGTTATAAAACTCTCATTAGGTAAAATAACTTGAATCGAGAAATATACTATACAGATCAAAGTGCGACTACAATTTTCAGACATCCTGTTTTAAGCAAATAATTTAAAATTAATACACAATGTACAAGTAGACCGGCAAAGCTATATTATTTACAGTGAGTGATATGGATTATATCTCATTGATAAAACACAGTATTTCGTCAGCTAGCATAAAATAATTCGATTCTAGTTATTATCTTTTATAATAGTATTAAGTTTTATAAATAACATTTATTTTATGCTAACTAATGAAATACTGTATTCTATCAGTTAAATATTTTCATATCTCATCACTCACACTGTGAAAATATGAAATCTATATTTTCAAACTGTGAGAAATATACCTCCGCCCCCTCATTACATTGTGTATGAATTTTAAATTATTTGCTTAAAACAGGATGAAAATTGTAGTCGCACTTGGTTCTTTATTATATAATAGTGAATTTCTCGATTCAAATTAATTTACTTAAAGAGAATTTTATAACGTTATGCAGCAAAAAATAAAATTAAATAGAACTTTATGTTGTATGCGTCTTTATAACGTCACAGCACGTCTGACGTCATGTCTGTTTACGCGCGTCTGTTTTCCGCGCTGCGATTAAAAATAGTTGCAAAATGCATATCTGAACGTAACTGAGCATAAAATAAAAAGAAAATTTGTTTGCTTTGAGTGAATATGGAATATATCTCACCTCGAAGTGAGAAAATTTTCACATTTTCAAATTTTCTCACTTCTCAGTGAGATATATTCCATATTTACTCAAAACAAACAAATATCCTCTATATCTCTTGAAAATATTTTCTTAGACGTGCGAAAAGTATTTCATTTCAGCACTGGTTTTTCTGAAATAATATTTTAGAAATAACACCTGCACAGAAAAGATATTTTAACAGATTGCGAATCGGGATCTATAGGATGTTGCCGCATATTTATAGATTCGCCTACTGATAAACGGTACTGATCGCCGCAAACTGATAAAGTTTCTCCAAACTACACATCCACAACAGTGTCGAGGCACGGCGATGAAAAATCAATAATCTATCAGCTTATCAGTGGCGTTGCAATTCCATAGTAGTTGCTTTTTTCACGCAGAATCATGAACACATTTTTTGAGCGTATTGAAACTAGTTATTGGATTTCAGAATAGGTCACATGATCAAAACAAGTGTCGGTTTCAGAATCGGTCACGTGATCAAATCAAGCGTCTTTATTATTCTTACGCCTAAGAAGATCTATTATAATTTATATTTATAATGCAGTTTAGTTTTCTTCACATACTGTTGTTAATATAAAATATGCAGATCTATTTAATCATATCTGGATCAAAAATATAATTGCAAAATGCAAAATGAAAGTTATGTTAGGTAACTTTGGAACTTGTTTTCTGTGTGTTGTCAGGTTGGTCATAAGCTCGACAAGAAAATTGAAAGACGGTTTGTTAAATCTGGGGGCACTGGTCCCAAAAATGGTACTTTGCGTCATGTACATCTTTCTAACGTCACAACATGTCTGACGTCATGTTCGTTGACGCGCGTCTATTTCCCGTGCGGAGATTAGAATTTGTTGCAAAATGCATGTAGCAACGTTATTAAGCATAAAATAAAATAAATTTATTTTTTAGTGAATACGGAATATATCTCACCTCTAAGTGAGAAAATGTTTATATTTTAAACTCTCACTACGCGCTCATGAAAATATTTGAATTTTCTCACTTCTCAGTGAGATATACATTTATTCCATATTCACTCAAAACAAACAAATATCCTCTATTTATTACTTCATTATAGCACTTATAAGAATTTATATATGCTTGTACAGAAATAACGTTTAATGAACTTTGTACGTAATACTTTATACTTTAAAAACTCTACATTTAAGAACAAAAATGAAATTCATCTTCAATCTTATTAAAATTACCTAACTGACAAATGGGTTCATGTCGTCTGTCTCTGTCGTACATGGCAGACTCTATACGTAACTTATTTGCAGATATACGGAGGTTCGTTAAACAACTTTGTGGAGTTTTGCATAATAATATATACCAGAATTTGTTTTAACATGTGAATATAAAGTGTTTAAAACATCATTTGCAGCAATGTCGGCACACAATTTTTGCTTAAAACAATCTATATTTTTTTTGTTTAAAAATGAGTAAAAATGTTTTGGCTTAAAATTGACCCGGTAAATTCCAGAATCAGAAAAAACTATACTCGTTAAGAAGACATTTCACATGATACACGTATGTCCATCTTTTAACATCATTATGATTACACTTTTCTGAAGGATTTTGTTAAATACCTTTCAAGACAGTATTTCTGTATTTAATTTAAACCAGTACTTAATAATATCGACATATCTATTTATATATAAGGGTTTACGCCCAAGTTCAGCATGGGTTGCAGCGTCACTTGCACTCTGTTTCACGCCAAGTATGTTTTTTTTTTCAAACTTTTAGATGAATTTTTACATGTTTTTTATACTTAAGGCACCTCATACCGGACATGCATAATTTAACATAGAACCTACAAACGAGTCACACAGTTGAAGCAATATAAATGGAGTATATCATAATTATTTGTTAATATTATTCATTAAAACCATCACATCATGTCCTTAAAGATTTACCTACGATACATTGATTATCATGAACAAATGAACCAGGATAGTTAAAACCAACTCTTAAATAATTTAACTCATTTACAACTTCTAATGGTTCACTATCATTATACATGTACCACTTCTCATACAATTTGATTGGTCCTCTCTTCCAAAGTGCAACAAATTCTGTTTTAGAAGTATTTACTTTAAGCCCCGCAATAACATATAAAGTATTTAAACTGTTTTGTAAGTCTTGTTGAGTTTTACCAACTATGACCATGTCATTAGCAAATAATAAAAGTCTATACTCAAATCACAACGCAAATCCGCTGTCATGCTTACCTGATAAAAACTATTAAATGTCTTCTACAAATAGAGCTAGCCCGCCCACTTAGCTCAGCAGGTAGAGCGTTTGTCTCCGGATCGCGGGGTCGTGAGTTCGATCTTCGGGAGGGGCGTATTTTCTCCGTGACGATTTGATAAACGACATTATGTCTGAAATCATTCGTCCTCCACCTCTGATTCACGCGAAGAAGTTGACAGTTACTTGCAGAGAACAGGTTATTCTGGCACAGAAACCAGGAACACTGCTTAGGTTTTCTGCCAGTTACATGACTAAAATACCATTGAAAAACGGCTTTAAACCCAACACAAACAAACGAACAAATAGAGCTAAAAAATCCGGGGAATTATTTTGCCCCTGTCTATATCGATATATAAATACTTGTATTTTTATACATGCACGCGTAAACATGTTGTCGCACGCTTATATGGACCTACATGCACTTGTCAGAGCGCATGCACATATCAGTTTACACGTGGATGTCCCATACGCGTTCACCCACATATTTACGCATTTGCGATTAACACTATACACGTGAATGTATGTGTTTTTTAGCGTGCACGCACATTCTAACTGCACATAAATATTCGCGCGAACTTAAACATTACAAGTGTACAAGTAAATATGTAATATTTACCATTGACCGCGTATATTTTTAAGCGTGCGCGCTTGATTCCTAGAGCTTGTTTATTTACAAATTTGCATTCAAGCGTAAATTTATCTGTATACTTTCAGTTACAGGTACACGTATTACGCTTGTACGTTTCTATGGACGTGCACGAGTAAAATTATACAAACGTGCAAGCCCTTATAAGCATGCACCTACATATCAACATTTGCACATATTTTTATCACATGTTTGACGTCACGAAAGTGAAATAAAGCTATTACAGAAGTTTGATATGATACACTAGTGTTATAAAGCTTTGACGTCGACGTCGTTTCAAGTATAGGAGACGTTTGTCGAATTTAACTGGTCTATATAAGGTAAAATGAAGAAATTTTGATGTGTTAGCAGAATCAAAGCTTACATGTGATAATAGAATATTACACTTGTGTCTCCCCACATTGAATTTATAAGTCTCGTTGAATAAAATTGATATTGGCCAAGACTCTCAGTAAAAAAGCTTTTCTTTGCCGAATCAATCAAATATTGTGTTTTGTTACGTTAAGATTTAAAAGTACA
Source organism: Mercenaria mercenaria (assembly GCF_021730395.1). NCBI lineage: Eukaryota > Metazoa > Mollusca > Bivalvia > Venerida > Veneridae > Mercenaria > Mercenaria mercenaria. Next base: position 28,860,202 of record NC_069368.1, read on the forward strand.
ATAGTTTTCATCACTTCTGACTTTTCTATGCTGCTTAAGCTGAGTCTCTCTGGTTTATTGCATTTAATATATAAGCATCCATCCATGGTTCTGTTCTTTGTTTGATACGCAGTTGCTTAACTGGTGCAATATTGTTAACAACTAACATAAACATGTTCCTAAACTGTTCCCAAGCTTCAGATGCATTGTCGCAAGTAATAACACTCTTCCAATCCACAGCTAACAAGTTTGCTTGAAAATCTTCACCAGTGTAGGTTTTCATGGAACGTGTTGAAATATTATTATGCGATCCGATGAACACCTTTTGCGTACAAAATATCATGTTGTGATCACTGAAACTGGTTTCTGTGACTGCAGATTGAGAAATACTTTTCGGGTCTGACACTAATATGAAATCTATCGTAGAAGATGTTGAACTACTTATTCTTGTAAAATAAGTTATCAGCTATGTGAAATTAAACATATCAATAAAAGAACTAAAAGCTGAAAGTAGAGAGCATGATTTTGAAGACTTACAGACGTCAGTATTAAAATCTCCTTATAATATTGTTTCATACTCAGAAAAATGACTAGATGATGCACACACACTGTCTAAAATACTATAAAAGATTGTTTGATGAGGTGGTCTATAAATAACTCCACAGAGAATAGGTTTGGATTTTGGCAATAGAACTTCCAGCAAAGTTGCTTCAAGATCTTCATGGTCTAAATCGCTGCGCTTATTAAAAGCAAAATCTTTGCGTACATAGACAAGTCCACCACCGCCTTATCGATTTCTTTTCGTTGAACTAAGAAGTCATCAATAAAAATTTCTGCATCCGGCACCGTGTCGTCCAGCCAAAATTCTGTAAAACATATGCACGCTGCTTTTGTTTGGCGTGAAATGATTTACATTGATCAAACTAAATGTCTATGTAAACTATTGTATATCTTATAAATATGTACAAAACCTTCATCTTCAGACGACATGATTACGTTTTACTCCGTGTGATGGTAAATGTATTTGTGCGCATGGGCATCAGAAAGGCGGTACTAAGAGTAAACAACGAGATGACGATGGTGAAAATCGATTTTTTTTACATCATCATAGTTTCGACTTTTCGCCATCATAGTTTGTTATTTCGACTTTTAAACATCGCAGTATCTTTGTTCCGGGCTCACAGTTTCGGGCGATGGCCCTAATGGGACACAATAATAATCCATTTACATCATATTTGATGAGGACTGATAAACGCCACTCCGCACAGATTGAATAACAATATTACATAAATCAACGCGGACAGATGTACACATTTTATCCCTCACCAGGCCGAAGAATAACAGTACGTGAATTAACACAGACTGGAATACACTTTACTACACACTAGATCGCAGAACAATATCAGATGAATCAATGTGGACTAGAAAATATACTTTACCACGCATCATGCCTAAGAACAAGAGCACATGAACTAACGCTGAGTGGAAAACACTTTACCACGCACTGACTGATGAACAACAGTATGTGAATTAACGCGGATTGACATGCACTTCCCAGCACCAAGCCAAGGAGCAACAAACAAGGACCGATATGTACTTTGCAATGTCATTCTCGCTATTAATTCTTTGAGGTCGTGTAGTCACTGTCACTAAGATTTAATTTGTCAGTAGTATATGAATACTGAAAAATTGCAAACACCAGGGGTCGTATTCATAAAGCATCTTAAGTATAAGTATAAGAAATTGATTATTGATTTAAGTTTTACTTAGGCTAGAAATTTATTTTACTTAAGTATATTTGTTATTCATAAAACAACTTAATAAGTAATTCTTGTTTTTTATTGTTGACGAAAACATTAAAAAATCAACATTAATTTCAGACAGATACAACATGCACAATTATGTTTAAAGTGTTTTTATCTGAAAACAACACTTTAATTGTACTCACCACGCTATTATATTTTCTGACTTAAGTTATTTCTTAAGTATCTTAAGTTTTAGCTGTTTTATGACTAGAACTTAAGTTTTTACTTAGACTTAAGTTGATGTCACCACAAACTTAAGTAAAATCTTAAACTTAAGTCACTTAAGATGCTTTATGAATACGGCCCCAGGTTGGTTATTATTAAATTTATTATGAAATTACTATATGTGTACTCGTTTGCCATTTTTGGGGTCGAATATTGGCCCCATTCCTCACATAAAATAGTTTGTTTTTTCTCTTTCTCAGGGTTACTGTTGCAATATAGTTACATTCGTTAGAAATTATTGAACATTATTAGTATGTGTAAAAAGCAGTAACATATATATGGCTAAAATTCCCCCTTTTGTCTTAAAATGATGGAAAATTCCCATTCCTGAGAGTATGTGTATCTGTCCCCAAAAGTTGTCCAGTGCCCTGATGTTATGTGTGTTGTCTGCAAATGTTCCATATTACGTATGATTTTTAAGTTAAATTATATTTGGTAATAAGTACTCTTTTAAGGATGAGACGGGGCGGTTCAACCTTTGAATTTGAACCACGCCGACTGGTAGACATTTGATTCCGTGTCCATGTTAATAATGAAATACTATTTGGTATTCCTTTTTATTCTATTATGACCTTTATAATTTTTAATAAGTGAGGTCTTAAGAATTTTATTTAAGATAAATTTGCAGTATAAATTCCTCACAGTATAGTACATACATGAATTCAATACATAGTACACTCAAAATGGACAACATGTTATGTGTTGGTATAAACCCTGGCCCGGGATTGCAACAAATACTTCCAATAAACACTAAAATTTCAAATATACAAGTCGCGCTATTGTTTGTATAAGATTGCAAATGTAGATAATAAAAACCTATGTAAATGTTATAAGTGTACTGAAACTGAAATGAGTAACCTTTTTTGACCTGGTCTAGATGTAAATATTCAATCTGAGAGCCACATTCCGCACTCGGACTCTGATAAATTACAATTATACTATACAATTACAATGTATTGAACTATACTTGGAAATATAAAAGACCAATGTAACAATCACATATTCTTGCTCTCAAAATAGTGTCATTATGCACCTCAAAAGAAGAAATTTCACATTTCATTCTTGTAGCTGTATTAATTACAGGATTACATGTACTTGATTATTAATGAGAACACTGCCATTCAATTTTGAATGATATTTTCAAAACAGAGTAATTGAAAATAATGAATGAACAATCAAATTAGCAATAATGAGGAAATGTATTTTTGATAAAACACAATTATTCGTCTCTGTAGAAATTGTTCTTGAAACGCATAAAACAAATGGAAATATCTGGCATATTAGTGAACAGTTTGGTACTTGATCACATGCGTTCTGGCTGGGTACATACTGGCTACTTTGACAATTACCGGTATATCATTGACTTTTGTTGTTCATTGCAAAAATGTAATATACATGTATAGTACATTTTCCTGACTATCCACAATAGGCCAGATGGTCAAGCTAGAAATGGATGATTATGTTTGCTTCCAGTAAACACTGGGTAATAAAACAAATGAAACGATGATTCTTAATAACCTGACAATAAGCTGCATGCTATGACCACCAACCACTATAAACATCACTTTTTGACGCGGACTGATATACCCCGCACAAGACCAACATTAGGTGACTTCACAAGGACTGATTCCCGCTTTACCCGGCGCCGGGATGAAGATCAAGAGGACGAACGTGAAATAATGTAGACTGAATTACGTGAATTAACGCAGTTTAGTAAATACTATACCACCCACCATCAGCATGTCGTGAACAAACGCAGACTGATTAACACTTTATACCTACACCTTGCCAAAAGAAAAAAAAACACAGGTCCATATGCCACACACTAGGTCGAAAAGCAATAATACGCGAATTAACGCTGATTGAAATATTTTTACCCTCTACCGAGCTGAAAATCGACACCACATGAATAAACAGTACTCAGTCTGATAGAATGTAAGCCCGCTCCGAAACAAAGAAGCACAGGACGTAACTTTTTACACGTGAATAAACATATAGTTTTAAATATGCGTGGAAACATAACTAACAGATATCATATTTCCAAATCTATTATTTGTTTAATGTTAGTTGCACTTGCAACTTAACTGAATTACTTCTGATTATGACGGGTAGGCTTCATACTTATACCTTAAGCTAAAGTCACACATACGGATATGTCCGTGCGTTGAGGTACGGTGCGGATAAGATTAGTCTGTGGGTGTATAACTACGGAGCAGTACGTCTTACTACGGGAAAAATGGCGAGAAACAGGAAACAAACAAAGCAATACAGGACGCGAATAAGTACGGATAGGTACGAGGTACTACGTTGAATTACGTTTTACTGCGCCTTGCAACTTGCCCAGCGCACGGACGGGTCTGCGGTAAACTACGTTGAACTACGCTTAAGTACGAGCAGCCTCGGATAACTACATTCGGCTACGGCGAGGTACGTAACAGCACGGATAACTACGTTTAGGTACGTTTATTTACGGATGAATAAGTTTCAGCCAAGTTGTACTAAAGTCACGCTCAAATGGCTACGGTTCGCTCAAACTTGTGCATGTTCAAAAGTTGGAGAAACTTGCAAGTTTGGAATAAGTTTTGAATACGTTTTGACCACGTTTTGGTACGGATTAGTACGAATAACTACTCTGAGGTACGGCTCAGGTACGGATCGATACGGATTACTACGTTTCTGTCCGTAGCTAGACGTAGCTATCCGCGCCGTATGTGTGACTGGGGTATTATACAATTTTGCAAATAATGAATACGGCACTTATTCCATATCCTATCCGCACCTATAATGTAATCAAACAAGTTCGATTCTGATGGCTCGTGAAATCACGCTTCCGTAGAATCAGCACGTTAATCACACGAAAGTCAGGTAAAATAAATAGGTCAGTAACTTCTGTCACATTTGTGCTTTTTCCGCGTCTAAATAATTGTTTCGTAAATAACGACATGCTGACATGTCGTGCTCTATCTCATATGTTTTTATAAGAGCTGAAATAAGACTTTTCTCGAAACACATCACAATTAGTCTTAATAGTCATAAATCGGTTGTATATGTTATAAAATGATGTTTTCAGTGCAAAATAATCATTAAATTTGAAAAGTTTTGAATTTTGACCATACTTTGAGTAGATGCGCCTATTTTTGCAATAGAAAGGCCAATATTTTGTCTCCAGAATGTGTGAAAATGCACAAAATGCATTCATTTGAGTCATATTCATGACGGAATGAATGATATTTCAGAATCAAAGCGAAAAATAATGCATACAGGCGAAACTTTTACCAAAATTTACAATGAAGCGACCATAGAGCCTAAATTTAGCCCAGAAAATGGGTAGGGGGTGGCCTCACTTAAATGTCTATATTTCTCTAAAATCTCGAATTTTCGCAATGAAACTTGTTAACATGTTCGGTATTGCATCTTTCTTGAAAATAGGGATGAAAATGTTATGAAATTTGTTAAAAGATATTTCTTATAGGTCATAATGCAGTAATTCGGTCAAAAATGTGCTTCCGTGGTGTAGTCGAAAGACGTTCCTAATAAATAGATCCTATTTTTTCCATTTTTCGCGCATTTGCGCGTAAATGGGGGGCCAAATGGGCATTATTTTACTCGTGGAATGAATTTTACATAAAATAGGACACTTTTCATGCTAATATTCGCATGTTTTCGAGTTGTTTACATGAAAACGAAAGTAGGGTTTTTATTCTGCGGACCGCTTTCTGAAATGCGGCAATATGAGGGTACCTGACTTCAGTTGACTTGCATTTCACTGCATACTATTCAACACCCCTTTTTCTTTTCGTTTTCTTGAAGCAAATGTATGGATATCTTGTGGAAAATAGGTCTACGACGGAGTGAAAATCTAGAAACTGTAACAAAATTGTTCTGAAGTAGCTGAATTTTATATGAAACAAAGAACAATTTCTTTTATTGGTATATAGCCTTCAAACCGTAAGAAAGTGCTAGCAGTTATCTCTCCATTTGCAAAAGAAAGTCCTCGCACATAATTTTAGACAGGGTGAACTCTGAGCCTGAACCGTAAATACAGATAAATACAAATGGTATTGTTTTTCTTTACTTCCAGAAAATGTCGTTCTCGATCCCAGCAATGCTTCTATAAAACAAAGTCCACGCGCCTACTTAGACAATGTGGCCCCTGCGCGTTAACCATCAATGTACACCAAATACAATTTCAAGTTTAGGCTGTACTTTCAGTTTGTTTACTTTTGGAAAATAATGAAGGTATTTGGAAATAAACATGCCTACGTAGGTCTTGAAAGTGTGCCAGGTGTCCTTTTGATATTCCCTGTTTAAGAAATACTGTACTTTGTAAAAGTTATGATGTTAAAAGATATTAACCCTGAGTAAATATTATTTGCACTTTATTTGATAAAGAGTTATAAACCATCCTACCCGTCATAAGATTGCGCATCTTTTAAGATAAAATGGGGATTTCCTTACCATTTGGCATTTAAAATCAGACTGTGCGTGGCGCAAATTGTAAATAAGTGATTTATCCTAACTAGATTATTATTTTTGATACTAAAACACGATTTGATAAAAAAAGATAGATATAATTTAAAAATTCTAATATTGCACACATTTTGTTAATATTCATTTCTTAATGCATTCTTTACCATGTCAATCAATATCATGAACCTTCTCAAATATAAAAGTAAACCTTTGCAGTATTCATCTTATTGCTTGGCATAAGTAATATTAATTCGGTCTGCTGAGTTTTCTTAAATCATTTGTGAAAGAATTTTCAAAATCTTCTTCAAAATGAGAAAGTTGTGTGCATTTCAAGGTTTGATTTTTCAATACATAATACACAAAGGTAAAAACAAAACAAATAACGATATACAGTAACGATATCCTTCAGGTATAAAATTGTTCCAAACGAGATGTTAAGAAAACAGTGGTTAAAGGTAATTGAAATTTTCTATAAACGGCAAAATATACCTTGATTTGTGTTAAGTTAAAACTGCATAATTATATAACATTGTAACTTTGATGTGAAATATCAACTTTTACTTTTACTGTAAGTTAAAGTTTCAAACTGTGAATGATAGAGGTGACCAATCAAATTATTTAGGCCAGCATAAATATATAATCGTTAGTTAGAAAAATTTTGTTCACCGTCATAAATTTTAAAAACATAACCCTTTAAGTGACATCACTATATACTATAAACAACGGAACTGGTAATAGTCGACTTACTGATTGCCATGGTATAAAACCAGTATATAATTTTGAGTTCGTTCTTGCAAAACAAAAGTTTATTATAATTCTATGTTAAATAATTCTTCTGCATGCAAATAGTGATTGTCATAATAATGCAAAGGATATTTAATAGCATGTTTAGTAAGTGAGGTATAAGCTGAATAGGCAGGAAACATATCTTTAAATCCATAACGAAGTAATTGTTCTGCTGTTATGTTCAGTTGTTCAGTAAGGACAACATATTTGTTATCGAATAAGCTTATACTGATCTTTTTATATTCCGCTACTCTATTTGATGTATTGCAACTTCAAGATTACATATTTTCTTTACGCAAATCGGCATTCTTCGGATGAAAATTTAGCAAAATGCGCACATCATGTTCTGTAAGTATACGAGATATGCCGAAAGAAACGTATGGTGAATATGTAGTTTGTCGACGACTGTCATTATGGATCAACGTTAACAACAATCTAAACAACAAACGCTTCTTTCAAAGGCAGATATTTTCTTACCTAAAGAGCTACTTAATTACAATGAACATATTTCCGCCTTATTTCCCAGCCATGCAAGCTTTAGAAAAATTGTGCTGTACATCCTTATTGTTGTATAAAGACATTCCTGTTTTAAGCCTCAGTAGTTACCTGTGAAATGGTGTTTATATATATTATTTAAAGTCCACTTAAAGATTGTTCTGTTGTCCAGATAAGATTCCTGGACCAGTCTCTGTATCTGCTAATATATCCACCATACTGGTGAAGTGTGCAGAGTTCCCATATGTACCGTCTCAATGGGCACTGTGGCTATTCCACTGCTAATCAGCACCATTTCAATGCCGTATGTATGGAAGATTATTTATGCAAAAATTCTATTATTGTATTTGATCAAACGCTTTATGATTAATGACAACTATTATTGCATTTGGTAAAGTGCTTTATTGTTGATGACAAACGCATGCTACATGTTGCAATTTAGATCACTTATATATGGATATAAGTAAACCAATTAATGCTTTAAATGCCAAAATCCTTAGTATCTTATGTATAGCTTCATGATAATTTTTCTAAGTATTTTTTCTAACGCCAAGTGCCAAAAGAGAACTGGTAGTCATTTACTTGATTTGGGCTATTGGAGACTAGTTAAATGTTAGCAAATACGTTCTCTCATTGTTAATCAACTGTTTTTATTACAGTTATTACATGCATACACTGTAATGTCATTAAGTACTTGTGTAATGTCAATGAGAGCAACGATTTCTGTATTGCGCTTTATGCTTATTCATATACGTAATTTCATGTCTTCATATTTTGTTAGCTGGGTCCATTTTCGTTTAAATGAAGAACGATAACTCCAGCTTACTTATTTGAGAATACAGTTAATAGCTGATCCCTTTAAGAAACTCTCGTAGAAAGAGGTAGCCGGGGTTATTAATAAAACCCGGCCCGGCCCAAACCACGGAAATAGCCGATTCCGATTGTACGGAAACCACCGGAAACTTACGGACGGAAGGCTAATATAATTACGAATGGTGATACCGTCATCTTTATCAAGGCCATTATGTGTATTTTATTTCATTATTACAAAAGTAGAAGCAAAGTATTTGATATTGATGATACTATGTTTGATGAAGTATTGCACTTGACATAAGCGAAGACCTAAAATACAAGATATTTGAATCACACTCAGTCAAAGAAGTAATACGTTTCGGCAGTCGATGTGTCATTTTGTGTACCGGACAGACACGAGATAGCAGTTTGCAGGATACTTTCAACAGAACTGGACAGGCTAGTTAAATGTACGTCGTTATTTCACACCTAACGATGTGACATAAGGCGAAGGGTCTATACCGTGCGCTGGAAGTATTTATAAAATTTGGTTGCCCGACCAAGATAGCGTTTTAGCATATTAAGTTTTAATTTAATGAAAATATCTTGTCTTAGGGAACATATGAATATAAACACTCTTATATTAAGGTTGTCAAAGATTTGCATTGGTAAGTACACATTTTGCGAAAATTAAACTAGAAATGTAAGTTTATGAAATTATTATTATACTCCTTTTGCCTATCTCGGTTGCGCAACCAGATGGATCGAAAATAGATGAACTACGAAGCTATGCGCTGTTTTCATACTTGCCATTTGTTTCAGGTTGTTGAAGTATTCAATTTGAATATAAAACTAAATAAACTAATAAATTATATCAAAATCTAAAAACATAGTCCACTTTTTACATTTTTTTTCATATTAAAGGGAGGCAATTACAAAATTTCATAAAAAATATCAAAGTAAACATTTCCAGAAGAGGTATAACTCTATGTAATAGGTCTTTGTTCCTGAAATACAAGAAAACTGAAAAAAAAATATCATAAAATGTTGCTCAAATGATAAATCATATGATTTAGCTTTAAACAAAACCGGGTGATTTTGTATGGAGATGATACCCGGAGTTACAGTAAGTTGTAGAAATGAATGAACTGGAGTATAAAATATGAAAGATCGGTCGCAAAGTTTCAAACCCGGACCCCCCCCCCCCCCCCCCCCCCCCCTCACCCACACACACACCCCGAAACATGTCCGCTCAGTCTGTTTAAAACAAAACAATAAAAAACGGTAAATATCTAATACGGATAATGGGAGGGTAGTGATAGCAATGAACTTTCATGTTTTAACAATTTACTGCTAACGTTATTTTTGTTTTTAGATTATTTAATTTTTGATTTCTCTTTCTTTTATATTTGAAATAATACTAGCATATCTTTTTAACACAGAATTAAAAAAACCGGTCCGGTCGGACTGCGAACTATGCTTTTGCTATATGCTTATACAACTATTCACACAATGTTAACTTTTTTGTTTTTAAAATGAACATTTAAAGCATGGATTACAAATGTGTGCAATTCAGATGTTAAATTATTATACCCCACACAATGTCCAATGCACTTTTCCCATTAGTTTAACTTGAATAATATATCATAAGCGTTTTTATATCTCGTGCGCAAAATCGTTATTTTCAATTTCTGCGCATGTGATATTATACAATAATTGCCTTTTGGTGAGGTCGATATGAGCCGCGCCATGAGAAAACCAACATCCGTCCAGTCTGGTTAGGATCCATGCTGTTTGCTAACGGTTTCTCTAATCGCAATAGGGAGCGGTGGTCTAGTGGATAAGGTGTTGGCCGCTCAATCCAGAGGTCGTGGGTTCGAACCCCACCGGGGTCACGACCATGACTTCTCATATGACACCAGTACTGGTTTTTCCAGGAAGCGGACTCGAGAGTGGTTACAATAAGCTTGAAGCTTTCATCACAATCGAGCTAAAAAAAAATTGTATAAACTAAAAACTAATCGCAATAGACAATGTTGGTTTTCTCATGGCTTGGCTCATATGTGGATTTATCGGCCTGATAAAAGCAATATCAACCTCGAGCGAATTTATCGACTTGATATCGCTTTAACAGGTCGATAAATCCACATATCGACCACACATAAAAACGACAATTGTTTTATTATCAAATCCAGCCTACTCATAAGTATAAACATTAGATACAAATGTCTGCAGCCTTAGGTCATCTTTCGTTGTTAATTGTATACGACGTCGCATTGTTTTAACGTAATAACGTGTGGACGTCACAGCTGGAGGTCAATATGTGTGTTTGGCTCCGCCTTCGAGAAAATACGATTTTTTATCGTTGAATATGTGACTACATCTAGAACAATGGAAAGGACTATAAATATAGATTTAATGATAAAACAATAATTTCATATCACATGCGCAACAACGCTATTTTGTTTTTCTGCGCATGTGATATTACATTTTCGTGTCTCCCTATGAGAGATCGATATTTTCGTACTGATTAAAAGACGATGCGCTTATTTATACATAGGATTAAATTACTTTATCTTGTGTTCATACATGTGTGAACCCGGCCTATTTTTTGTGAAAAAAGAACACACTACTTAGTCATTCCATTTGAAAACATATAGGTTTTAATAATGGGCCTGCTATACCAAATGAAACATAATTACTTTTTGGATATAATGGAAACCCAAAAAATAAATTAATCTCCGTAAAACAGAAACGTCACAACTATATATATTTAGGGTTGAGCTAAAATGTGATTTCTCGACGCGATTTGCGTAAGGAGTTTCAATACAATGCAATATCGGGTGAAGATCAACTTTTACTATTATTTAAACAAGTTATGAAGGATGCAACTTGTTTCTGGAAAATCCCGCTCATACACTTTCTTTACCGTAATAGTTGAAAAAAAATTGTAAGGTTAAAACTTTTCTGAGATGCTTTATGGATTTGGCCACACATGGGCAGTTTAACAAACCAATTATAGCTGAAAAATTACACTCAGATCTTTCGTAAAAAACTGCAAACTATCGTACAATTACTCGGTATATACAAAAGAAGAGCAACAATTTTATTTGCATAATTACAATAGGTTTGGTTCTACCAATGAAAAACTCACAAAACGTAAGGTCTCAGAATGCGACAGCATTAAAGCTGCTCAATATAGATCCAAGTACAGTTCACTTCCGGTGTGGTCACGTAACCATAGTAAAGTAAGCAGTGTTAGAGTAAATCGTCTGCAGTACATTGTGATATTGATAAATTTACAAAAAAAAATCTTAATGAAGAAATTTGTGAGATTTGAAGAGACAACATCCGTTCAAAGTTTTATTTTGCTTTTTCGAGACTTATTTGTAAATTATGATTAGCGGGCTCAAACGATCCTTCAGTTGTTATGTATCAAAAATGCCGAGCACTAGCAAACTGACTGAAAAGGCATTCTGTATACAATAATATATCAAATCAACCTAAATAAATTGCAAGGTTTTGCAAGATATGTCTAACCATTGAAGTTTAATTTTGAAGTATCTAAATTCATAATCTGAAAGTGTAGAGCATTGGTAAATATCCAAACGAACCTTAACAAGTTCAAGTTTACTTGGTCTTTTTTCACGAAACAGTGTGAATCGTTCTGTATATTGAGTGCAGTTTAATGGTAATTTTGTTCCCATTTAAAAGATTTCTTTTTCGCGTCGAGTTTTGGTTCACCAACTAATGTGAAATACACTCGATGACTGCTTCCTGGAAAGTAACCAGTACTCGCACCGAAAGAAGGGACTGTTGGAGTCACGGTCAAATCCGCTGACAGGATTCGACCCCGCGACCTCCGGTTTACGAGACATCTGTACAAAAATGAAAAAAGGTAAAATTTGTATCTCGATTCTACTCTATATAGTTTTGAACTAATTTGAATATAACTTAAGTAAGTCAGTTTATTCAGAGATCACTTGCAAACTTAAAAAAAAAAAAAAAAAAAAAAAAATATATATATATATATATATATATATATTAAAACATTATAGGAACCTGCCGAATATGAAATCGATTATGCCACAAACTGCAATGTACCACAATATATTCAATTTGTGACTTTCATCGTACGTCAATTCAGTCGACTAAGTTCAAGAGATACTCAGAATCCTGCGTGAACAAACCTATCTCACTATTTGTTTCTATATATTTGTTTTATGGTCTTTGAGATTTTTTAAAGACTTTTTAATAAAAAGTTTTAAAAAACTGCTCATTCTATTCTCTAAAAATTGTCAGTGATATTAGAAATTATTCGTATTCATTTTTTTTGACATAAAAATAATTTCCGTAAAGTCTCGTTGAACAAAAAAGTATAAAAAATCCTGCCTTTTTACTACCTATTTTTTTAGGCATGTTACCGGACACAAGAGAATTATTTAGGCTTTGGGAATGCACAGGTGAAACAAAAACTCTTTGAGGCCCGAGAGGAATTCCTTTCTTCGAAATATAACAACTTTTTGGACAAAACGTGATTATAAGATAGTATATAATGATAACGATACAAAATATCGGGAACTAATTAGAAGGCTCGTCAAAACAACGCTATGTATAACGATTTCCTGTGTACAAGTTTACAAATTATATTAAGACGTTTTTGCAACCAGAAAGAACACGCAGTTTTTAACCCATTCATCAAAGAAGTTCCTCGCGGGCATCATAAAGTTCAGTGTTTTTTTTTTACTAAATTCTAAATATGTAAATTGATATCGACACGATATCATTCGTAATTATATTAGCCTTCCGTCCGTAAGTTTCCGGTGGTTTCCGTACAATCAGAATCGGCTATTTCCGTGGTTTGGGCCGGGCCGGGTTTTATAATAACCACGTTTGAACGCGCTAAATTTAGAACCGGAGATCTATCTTACTTTCATTTTCACATTTTTTTCCTTTACGATTATGACATTTTCTGTAAGTTTTTTTTTCACATGGAAGGTACTCTATATGTTGTTTGGATAGATTGTAAGCAAGTTAGTGAAGAAACAATTTTTATTTTTAAAACATACTGGCAATTTAAAAGAACTTGTTCGTTGTTGTTCCTTTATAGCAATTGAACAAGCCTGGGGATCAGTCCTTATAATTTTAGGACATGTGGCGCCCCTAGCGTTAAAATTTATAAAAATTTGCCGGTTCCCGGCTTCGTTGAAGTCAAGGAACTTAGTGTATGGTGGATAGTGCATTGTCGCTGTGCCAAGTGTCGAAATTTCTTTTTTTCCTATTTAAAACTGTAATTAATGCAAACGCATTATGGAAGAGCTACTTTACAAAATCAAAGTATGGTCATACATGCAAACAGTTGATTTATTCTGTGCATCAGACTAATAGAAGTATATGCATGCGAACATTTGATATAGAGCTATGCAGGAAGTGTGTTATCAAACACCAAGCATATAGTGTTTATATTCATCAAAATTGCGTTACATAACATACATTTGTCTACAATCATAAAGCATTTGACAAAATGCAATTGAATGTTTGTCATGAATCATAAAGCATTTGACCAAATGCAATAATGTTTGTCATCAACAATAAAGCACTTTACCAAATGCAATAATAGTTGTCATTAATCATAAAGCGTTTGATCAAATACAATAATAGAATTTTTGCATAAATAATCTTCCATACGTATGTACGGGTATTTTATGCTAGTTATGCTTGCAAACAATCGTAATAAATACCTACATGTTCCAAATACATTCAAAGTTCAAAAACATTTCATTCCATCATTTTTTGCAAACACAGCTTTTTCATTAGGGCATGAACGCGTTTAATTAGTATAAAAGGATACAATATTAGTAACTTCATTTGTTCACTGGAATTTATTTTCTGGTTTGAAGCACCAATAAACAAATTTGATAAATGCGAATTATAGTTATTCCATAAATACAGTGCTTTAATGCCATCATTGCAACCCTTTTACATATCATAAGATAATATGTTGATTGAAACGTTTACAAATGAATCGTTAAACTATTCTTTACGTAAAGGACTTCGGACACTTTCTATATGAATTTGCCTTTTCCAAGAGTGAAAAATAAAATACTCAGAAATAATTATTTGATTACAAACACCATCAAAATACATACTTGAGATTATTTCTTAAAGTCAAATTTTCAATACTTGTTTCGTAAAACGAGTTTTTGCTCTAAATAGAGTTACGTACCCTGTTGTATACATATAAAAGCTATTTTTCTTTATACAACATTGCCCCCCCCCCCCCCCCCACCGTGCATCAAACCCATATTTGGCTAGCATATGTAGATATTAACTATACACATTTTCTGTAACTATTGTGTTGATGCAAGGGGGTGAGGTTTGGCAGTACTTTTAAATAATTTGATAGTCACATATTTTTACTGTTTATAACTCAAATAACATACAAATGTTTGCAAAGCGTGCACAAAGGTATGTTATACATGTATAGTAATGAGAGACGTAAATACTGTGAAATCGTTATTATTCGTTAGGTTGAATTATCATTGAGTTTGACTTATCTTGGTTGTTTGTTGCAGTAGATTGGTAAATGTATGCTGTAAAATACTAGCAATCTACTGCCTTCTCTCCTATTATTATTTGTTTTCCAGGTCTTTTTATTATTTTTTTTTAAACTATATTTTTCATTTCTTTATGTTTCCATCTTTTTCTGTGTGTTTATGTTTATTTCTTTTAGACACAC
Source organism: Mercenaria mercenaria (assembly GCF_021730395.1). Classification (NCBI taxonomy): domain Eukaryota; kingdom Metazoa; phylum Mollusca; class Bivalvia; order Venerida; family Veneridae; genus Mercenaria; species Mercenaria mercenaria. The sequence continues at coordinate 28,875,493 of NC_069368.1, forward strand.
GCATTCTTTACTTCATAGGGGGCCTCTGTGGCCGAGTGGTTAAGGTCGCTGACTTCAAATCACTTGCCTCTAACCGATGTGGGTTCGGGCCTTACTCGAGGCGTTGAATTATTCATGTGAGGAAGCCATCCAGCTTGCTTACGGAAGGTTGGTGGTTCTACCCAGGTGCCTGTTCGTGATGAAATAATGCACGGAGGGGCATCCGGGGTCTTCCTCCGCCATTAAAGATGGAAAGTCGCCATTTGACATATAATTATGTCAGTTCGACGTTAAATCCAACAAAATAAATGCATTACTTCATGTTCTTCCTTTTGTGAAAACTGAACTGAAGATTGTTCGTTGTGGCGGACTAGGCCTAGACACCACAACAAAGAGGCAATATGTGCACAACAGTTAATCTGATCCTGACTATGGTCTATCCAACAGAAATAACGCTTAGCATAGATATTCCTGTGATGCATAGATCAAGAACAGTACCTTCTTTGCAGGTCATATCAGTGACTGTTTCATATTCAATGTCCAGCCCAGCTTCAAATGGAATTTTATGCAGCGGCCTGCTTTTAACTTTAGCATTACAAATGGCAGATTTCGAATGTGTTCTGCCCACAACTTCAGCCCTAATTTGCACAACATTGTCTTTATCGGGGTTGCAGTCATTCTGGATACATTTTTATTACATGTTTTAGCCAAATACTGTCTGTGCCATTGGTATTATCCCCAGCGAGAACCCTACGACCTTGATAAGATGACTGCCTTTTCTTAGTATTAATGCTATACAGCACACAAATATCTGCCATCACTTATAACAGAGTTATACAGATATGTAAATGTACTTGATTAACCAAGTGCCCACTGTAATAAAACTAACCGGTCACTTATACATGTATATATCGCCGGGTTACAGCAAAAACCTACTATCTACACATTTTTGGTAAAATGACGTTTTTAAATAAATACATGTATTTTGGTCATTTGCACATCGTCACAAATTTTTAGACCTATAGCAAATGTCGTTTTTGAGATATTGATTGTGACCAAATCAAGTATTAATTTTCTAGCGATTTTCCAAGATCATAACCACGTATTTTGATATGCTGCCTACACACTCACATATATAGTAAAACAAGCCAGCAGTAAGCACGTATTTCAAAATACTATCACTTTGCAGGAACAATTTCTTGTAAACTTAACTCATTTACTAGAGCAAAAAAACACGTTTTTAGAAATACTGGCTTTTTGCTGGAACAAAACCGGTTGCCATTGTCCATGCAGTTGGAGCAAAAACAAAGCATAAAAAGATGCAATGCAACATGTCCGTAATATTTTACCAAGCAGTTGGTGCAGAAACCAAGTATTTAAAACTGCAGTTTTCTTTTTGCACTGACAGATTTACATTTAAATTGCTTAAATGTCAGCCCAACCCTTGTATAAACAGATACGACAGTTTTGCGCCAAATATACATAAAATTTTAGCATCAAGTCAGGATAAAAAAAAAAATCTAGGATTTCAATCTGCAGTATTAAGTTTTAATTTACAGTTTTTGGAAGGTAAATGTTGCATTTTTGCTGTGACTGGTTTTGTGCAAACTAGCAAAGAAAAGATTATTATATTTTAAAAAATTTTTTACTATACATGATTGTATTCAATATTAATTATAGCAACTGAAAAACGAGTTTTTATGTAATAATTACTTAAAATCCAATTACATTTAATATGAATATCTAATTTTATTAGTTTGTTTATATAAATCAAATTGTATTTGTGTTTGTTGTTAGGGTGGTATACTGGTTTCCGGTTGTCTGTCCGTCCGTCCGTCGATCTGTCTGTCTGTAGACACAATCTTATGCACACCATCTTTCCTCATCTCCTTGACACAGTATAATGAAATTTCATGCAAGTAATCATTAACAAGAGTAGTTGTGCATGGTGCATGTTAAGTTCTTTCAGATAAAAATTTGCAGAGTTACGGGACTTTCTCTTTTGTTACTTTACTATATACAACGAGTCAGCATATGCATTTTTTTCGCGCTAAATCTCCCGATTCCTTGCACACAAGTTAATGAAACTTCACACAAGTGATCAGTAGTAGCCCTAGTTGTGCATGTTAGGTTCTTTCAGAAAAATTTCCACAGTTATGAGACTTTGTTTTTTGTTAATATACTATATACATACAGTCTGCATATGCAATCTTGTGCGTTCCTAATCTCCTGAACTCTTGCACACAATTTAGTGAAACTTCACACAAGTGATCAGTACCAACCCTAGTTGTGCATGGTGCATATTACTTTCTTTTGTGCGTCAAAATGCAATGTACAGTGTCAGTGCATGCCGTGGGTACATTCAACACCTTCAGTGATAGCTCTAGTTTTATCAAGTATAACATTTATACTGAACACTCATTATTTAATCAATGTAACATTATTAGTACCTAATAATTTTCATTGGTCTGATTCTTCAAATGAAGCACAACAAATAGGAGATGAAATTGAAACAGAAAACAAATACATGCAAAGTCAAAGGTGTCCTGAGTTTGTACCACAGAAGGCTGAAATTCAGCTCTAGAAAATCAGCAACATAGTGGTGAAAATGAATCAATAACAGTGAATGATGAAATCACACAATTTAGAAATGATCCTTATGAAAAGTTTATTTACCTGAACATACAAGCAATAAGCAACATAAGACAGTGATGGATAATATCGCTGACGATGGTCCAAAAATGAAATAACGATAAGGATTACAAATAATGATAATAACACAGTGTAATGTAACATGAAGGACAGAAACGTTAACAACCATCATAATAGTGTGTGTGACAAAGCATAGAAATTATACCTAAAATACAAACAAATAAACAACGATAAAGCTGAGGCATAACAAAACAAAAAAACAAAACAAAAAAAACAAAAAAAAAACAAACATAATGATAGACAATAACGTTGCAAAATAGTGCATGTGACAATGAAATAACACCAGAAAATCCAAGCAATAATGATGACGCAGTGCCAAGTAACATAGTGATGGACACTAACGTTGAAGACGGGAAAACAATGAAATAACACTGGGAAATACAAGCATTAATGATAATGCAGTGCAGCGTACCATACTCATGGACAGTATTATTTCAAAATGGTCATATGTACAGACGTATATTTAATGAGGAGTTTTATGTCTTGTCCCATGTTTCTAAAAATGATCATTTGCAATTTGTGTGCAAAATACAATGTAGCTGAAAAAGATGTGTTTATAGAAAAAATGAAATAATAGTTCCAGAAACGCCAACACTGTAAACTAACAGCTCGGGAAGAAAAGAAAAAAAGAAAAAAACCTAACCAAGCATGACAGTAAATAAAATCTGTAACAAAATCCTTTGGAAGCAAAGCAGACTAATCGCAACACACATACACATTTGACCTACAATCGGTGCTGACACACCCTGTAGTTTAGTCAGTGTAATGTACTGTATGAGCAAGTTTTGTTGCTTTAATCTATCAGTTTACAGTTTTGGAAACGGCAACGGTTCATGTTATGTTCGAAGTTATAATGGAAAGAGGGGTTCCTGTGAGATTTCTATGAGTATATACATTTACCTACAATCTCTACTGCAATCAGATGAAACTGCGGTATGATAGTCGAATGCATGTACAGGGCAGAACAGAAATCAAGTTATTTCATCAAGTCTGCTGTGTGTGGTTAATCCAATCAAGAATACTAAACAAATAGATCTCAAATTTCTTGAATCTGGCACACATATGAAGTGCGACAGCATGCACGCTGCAATCGAGTAAACAACAAGGCAGTCTGAAAGACAGCTAAATCCCCCGCTACAGCTATGGATAGTGAATGGGTAAACCCTTGACCTTTAGCTGTGACCTGGACCTTGAACTGACATGGCTGACTCATAAATTCAGCGCAACGTCTTGATGAGGTGATCATTTGACCCAAGTTTCATGAAAATCCTTCACGGGATTTAGGAGATACCGAGCTCAAACCTTTAACCTTGAGTTGTGACCTTGACCTTGAGTTGACATGGCTGACTCATGCGTTCTTGATGAGGTGAAAATTTGACTAAGTTTGATGAAAATCCTTCAAGGGGTTTAGGAGATACAGAGTGGACACAAAATGGAAGGCTCAAACCTTTGACCCTAAGTTGTGACCTTGACCTTGAGCCGGCATGGCTGACTCATAAGTTCTGCACATAGTTTTGATGAGGTGATCATTTGACCCAAGTTTTATTAAATTCCTTCAAGGGGTTTAGGAGGCAGAGAGCGGACACGAAATGGAAGGCTAAAACCTTTGACCTTGAGTTGTGACCTTGACCTTGAGCCGGCATGACTGACTCATAGATTCTGCATATTGCCTTGATAAGGTGATCATTTGACCCAAGTTTGATGAAAATCCTTTAAGGGGTTTAGGAGATATAGAGCGGACACAAAATAGAAGGCTCAAAACTTTCACCCTAAGTTGTGACCTTGACATTGAGCCAACATAGCTGACTCATGGGTTTTGCACATCGTCTTGATGAGGTGATCATTTTACCCAAGTTTTATAAAATTCCTTCAAGGGGTTTAGGAGATAGAGAGCGGACACAAAATGGAAGTCTCAAACCTTTGACCTTGAGTTGTGACCTTGACCTTGAGTCGACAAGGCTGGCTTATAGGTTCTGCACATCGTCTTGATAAGGTGATTATTTGACCCAAGTTTCATGAAAATCCTTCAATGGGTTTTGGAAATATGGAGCGGCTACTTGCGGAAAACAGGTTTGTACTGGTACAGAATCCAGGAACACTAGTTAGGTTAACTGCCCACCGTTACATGACTGAAATACTGTTGAAAAACGGTGTTAAACGCAACACAAACAAACAAAACTTTCTCAACATCAAGGTCACATATTTGGACAATGGAGTGAAAGTAAACTGGACGAAAAATGAAGTGGGTCAGATTTATTAAAGACAATCAAAGGCTTGTTACTTCAAATATTGTATGACTGATAAGGATTTTTAGAGGACACAATTCACAAAAGATAGTCAACTACCAGCCAAAGACCAGCTACCGAAGCTGTTTATCAATCGCAAGAAAAACCTCTTTACAATTTGCAAGAAAAATGATTTATTCCCAGTGAGTTTCATGATTAATACAAGTCTTTTACGACAAGTAAATTGACTAATGAAATGCTTGCAGAACCAGACTTTGAGGGAAGCGATGGAGACACAGATCCTAGCATGAACTATTATTGAAGGAAGCGAAACAAGAAGTTACCCCCTGACTATTTTTGTATGCCAGGAATAAAGATCGGAAATATACCAGATAACTCGCATAATATTAATTACTCTATGCTTTCATAATTTTTTTATTAAAGTAATGTACTTCAGATACTGTTATGTTTTCTTTTCAATAGACAATCAATTGAGCAAAGACGTTGTACATGTATATGCCATATATTGTCATAATTTTTGTCTCAAAATCTGCTATAATTGTTATGGCAAAATATCTTATCTGAACATATTATGTTTCTACATGGTTTTTTACCGAGCACTCTTATGGGTATGGTCAGTGCATAAGCCACTCAGTTTAATAAGCAATGTTCTTGCGCAACAATTTAGTGATAAATATAATCATACTGTGACAGCAAAAATCCTGTATTCACATCTGCAGTGTTTATGCATGATGTATTAAGACTGGAATAAAGAATAAATATAAATGTGCCAGCAAAAAGCCTGTATTTGCAACTGCAATGTTTTTGCACCGTTGATTTCGTTTGCATTTTTGAGTAACTGTTCCAACAAAAACACTGTTTCTCAATATACGTGGTTTTTGCACAACAATTATCTTTGAAATATGTACAAACTGTTTGTGCAAAAACAATTTTTGTTTCTAACTCCAAGTTTACCAACAAATCACTTAAACAGAACATAGAATATATTATTTCCAGTTTATGTGTAAAAAATTGTACCCCAAATAAAAGGTACTTAAAAATGATACTGTTTTTTTGCTTCTCCTGGAAAGTTTTCAAAAATAATGATTCTAGGTTTTTGCTCTAACCCGACGAATTATGTAGCATTCCTATTCACACATGTAATGCATCAATAACTTTACATTATGGTCAGTGCAGAGATAAGCAAGTAAAGTAAGTTTAAATCAAGTACAGGTTGTTTGCTAAAATATCGTTCTCTTTTTTATTTATTAGTAGGATTTTAATCTTAAAATGTTATTTTTTCCTTAAATAAACAGATCTTGCCACTTTTTTAATTAGAATTCATATATTTGAAACTTCCGTAAAGTGATGACATCACATTTGTACGGAAATAAAACATTTTATTTTTTCAAAAAAAATATACCCTGGCCTAGATTAAATAAAAAGAATATCTTGATAAGAACGGATACAAACCAGTTTCTGCTGTAATATGTTAACTTACACATTGGTTAATATGTGATTAGAAACGATTTGGGTATTGTTTAAATACTTGATGAGAATTTTGCATTCAAAATGTAAGCTAGAAGCATATGATACTGTCCGAAGTCCTTAGTTGTCCTATGTAGACCGAAAGTTTAATCGAGAACTTTTTGTTTGTCTAGATATAGTTAATGTATAAGTTTATGACACAACATTGAAGCAAACACTGCATCTTGCTTTATTAGCTATTAGTTATTCGGACAAATTGACATCATTACACATCATCATTTTGACAATAGAAAATGCATTATTACATGCACTTTCCTCTATAAAATATTCATATGTTTAAAAATAATATAGTATGATACTTATCATGCTTTTGGTCGTTCTACAATGTGACATACTACATTTGATGTATTATCTGTTTGTAAACATACATCGTTCCTTCTGTGTCTAGGGTACGAGAGGTGTTCAATTTATTATGAAACACTATCAAAACACATCTATAAAAATTTTCAGCTTACAAAACCTCGTGTAAAGCGATTAATTCATGTAAAGTAGTGTATCGTACACATACGCATTACATTTGAATTCAAAATTCAATATGGTTAGACCAAAAATAAATAAATTAGTTGAGGTCATTATTTTAGGGCTTTTGAAGCAAAAAATGTCCTACAGAAACATTATGAAACAAGTAAAACAGATGGGACATAATGTTTCTCTTGCTACTTTGCATCGCATTTAACATGGTAAAGGTGTTATTCGAAATAACGAACGCAAAACAGTTAAAAGTGGAACTTTTACCAAACGTCGTACAGCAACTACTGCTGACGTCGTACGGAAAATCCGTAATATGATTAAATTGGTGAATCCGCCAACACAAGGATAAATGGCAGCTACGTGTGGAGTGTCTCTTGTCACTGTTTTACAGAATTACAGCCCGAATTATAAAAGCCAAACTTAGGGAAAATGCCGTGTTCATAGGCTTAGTGAGGCCCAGATTCTGAAACGACGTGCTCGATCATGGCGTCTATATCTCCGTCTTAACTGTGGAAAATGGAAAAACGTAGTCACCACTGATGAGGCTATGCTCTATATGGGCGACAGTTGTGGTCGACGTCGTGTTTGCTACGTTCGTTCTAATGAGACAGACCTAAAAAAACTGAAGTAAAACTAAAACGAGATGCATTTGCACCTGGGTTTATGGTTTGGGCCGGTGTTAGTTTCTACGACAAGACATCTTTGATTTTTATCAATAAAGGGGTGAAAGTCAATGCAAAGTATTACATAGGCAAGGTTCTAAAACCATTTCTGAATAAAAATGTTCCGCGCCTTTTTCCTGGAAGAGAGAATGATATGGTGTTCCATCAAGACTCGGCTTCTAGTCACACTGCTAAAATGACCATTGATTTTCTCAACAAACACAAAGTAAATTATATAACTCCTGCAGAATGGATGCCAAGAAGCCCAGATGCAGCTCCCATAGACTTTGGTATTTGGGGCATACTGAAATGTAGGCTACAAAAACGTAAGATCTATATCATGACTGGTCTTAAAAAGGTTCTTAAAGACGAATGGAACAAACTTGAGCAGTCGTGCATAAATTGGACTTTAGAAAGCTGGCCTAGAAGGTGCAGAATTATTTACTATTACCATGGATCCCAGATTGAGCATCTGTTGCAATAAAACGTATGCGAGTAAATAATTAAGCTGTGTTTAAAACTGTTTCTCGGACTGGGCTTTTGTGTCCACCCGCATGCATGAAAGCCTGACAGAATATTGTCCAAACTTTAAGACACGCAGCGGATGCATTTGTCGAGAGGGCTAAGACGCCTTCTATGGAGATGAATGCTCTGGATTCGATTCCTGGCTCCGCCCGCCCGGTTTAGCTCAGTAGGAAGAGCGTTGGTCTACGGATCGCGGGGTCGCGAGTTCGATCTACGGCGGGACGTATGTTCTCCCTGACGATTTGATAAAAGACATCGTGTCTGAAATCATTCGTCCTCCAACTCTGATAATTCATGTAGGGAAGTTGGCAGTTACTAGCGGAGAAAAGGCTTGTACAGCCCGCCGTTAAATACGGTTGAAAAAACGGCGTTAAATCCAAAACAAACAAATTCGTGGCTTCTCACATTGCGATTTGTCCTTCGGCAAGGCACTTTACTAAGATGGCTCAGTCGACGCACCAAAACAAGTTCTTATTGTTCTATAGGAAAAAATGAAACCAGATGGATAGATATTATGCTAGTTCCCGCTCTTCATATGCAATCTTATCGATGCATAATACTAAAGCGTCAATGACATATATGTTTAATCCCTTAAGATCATATACATGTAATACAAAAGCCCTGAATTATACACCTCGACAATAAAAAAATAACGACCTTGCCACGCCATATCAAAAAAGAGATTTTCAAAATTGGGTAATTTGTAAGCATTTTCGAGTAAAAAATCAAAATCTACACCTCCGTTTCTTTATGATTGTTATTCATTCGTTTTCTAAAAAACAAGAATAAATGGCATGTAGTAATAAAATACAAAATACAAATGTATGTATATCTTTTGGCATTGTAATAGTTCTGACTTTTTAAAATGTAATTAATACCATGACGACCTAACTATGTTCTTAATTTAAAAGTAAATTTAAATTTAGATATCGGCAAAGTAGAAAATTGTGGGAAAGCTATTGTTCAGTATATAAAGCAAACCAAGATCGACTATCACATAACTGTACAAGTTGTTTTATCCCACAGTTGTATCCCTTAAATTTACACTAGCTGTTTACGATGGCATAAAGTAATGTTAAAATTTCATATATCAAATTTCACCTTCAAGTAAAATCAATAACACTATCGTATAACATTAAAGCTGCTACCTGTAATACACTCGCTTACTATTGATATGGACAGTAAAACATCAATATAGGCGTAAAACAAATTCGTACATGTAGGTCAGATGTTGTTTATTTATAGCAAACTGGATGAAAAAAAGTGTAGAAAATCCGTGGGATTGAATCATGCATCAGCTGACTGAATAAAAAAGAAATGTTCACAATCATAAATGTTTTGTTAAAACCAAGCATACCGATGAATTGTACGAAGTTTGGAATATTTATCCAGTTGCTGGCTGCATACTGGCTGCATGTATGACTTATTTATTGTAGCTTTAGAATATTAGACATAATGGGGCATTTTGCCTCCAATGATGTAAAATTGTTACAAATATGATCGAGTTCACAGTATATAAAATTACTATTTGTCTGTATTACATATCATCATATTGAAAGAAACGAATTTCAATGATCAGCTCTATATCTTGGAATATATTACAGTGCCTTTTGTTATAATGGAAGCTTAGGTAAAATTAAGTAACAGTGCATGTCCTGAAGGAGTTCAATTCCAATTGTAAATGTACTGAAATAACTCATGTAAAATGTTTTGATAGTTTAAGATGCTTCGTTCGGATTTCCTAAGAAATCAAAGCTTTCCATGTTGTTTACTAATACAATTATTCGAATTTAAGCAAGTCAGTATTATTATAAAAAGATCAGGGTTCTCAAACTTTGCACTATTAAGATGACGGTAGTAATAACATGTGACCTAAGTGAAACTATCATTTGTTTCTGCTAAGAGTAATATTTTACAGTGAGTATGACAGAATGACTGTACTTGTGGATGACTGCAGTGTTGTTTTTTAATATTTTTTCATTCAGGTCTTAGGCCGGTTAGGTATCAACGAAGAAGTTAAGAAAAGATTGTGAGACAGTGACACTCCCAGAGTACTTTTGATGAAGAACAGTAGGGGTATGACATTAAAAACACATAAATTTATACAGACATAAGTTTTAAATTGCTCTTACAGCCTTCAACATTATATATGGGAGGATATATTCTTCTCCTTGAAGCAATTAGAGTTTGTGGGGTGCCAATTTATCTGTTTTATTTCTCTTTTTATGTAACTTATGATTATGTTTACATATATCTAGTTGCTATTTCTGATTGAGTTTCTATAAATCTCAGATGAAAGCAGTAATAACATTAAAACGTGAGTAAAATACTTATTGCTCAGGAAAAAAGTAAAAATGCACAATGTCATGAAATGTTAGTTTAGGCTTAACAAAAAAAAACACTGCTCTACAATAATTGTGTTGACTAGGTGCTTAAATTTGCATATAGTCATTATTCCTGTATTGTCAAGTTTTCAGACTACAGTTATATCATGAAGGCGTTCTAAAGACTAGATAGTAGACTTCAATGTGCTGTGGAGTTGATAGAGCAGGAAAATTAAGTGTTGTTTGAATACACTTATTCCGTTCTAAAGAAGTCCATACATATATGATTTGCTTTTCTGTATTATATGTACATATTTTACAACTTTTAGTGATGTTGTTTGTCATTTCGACGGAACAAATGCCAACATTGAAACAAAGTGTTATCAGGATTGAAATATTGGTACGTAAAAGAATAAAACTACCTCCCATTAATGATTTAGAATGCTTATAGTTCACTCATTCTTTGAGGTATTGTGGGCTAGACATACAAATTGTTTTGTAACATTAGTATCGCAAATACATTTAATTGCGGAAAGATGGTTTGAAAAATTAGGCTTCCATTGTCTAACATGACACTCTAGATACAGATGTTTGATGGCTATTTATTTGTGAATAAAACATTTCTTAGAAGGAAATTTGATTTTATTTTCAATGAGGATGCATCACGAGAAACGTTATATACCATATGACAATAATATTTATTTTGTAACCCTGTACCAAATTTCTTCAAGCCATGTTGATTTCTTAAGACACATGCCTGTCTAGGGCCAAGATCAGTATTCTGGATACAGCTACATTGACAATCTTCCTTGCTGAAACTGCAGGCTCGATATGAAATTAAGTTCACAGCAATTTTTATTTACATGTGACGGTATACAAAATTCCGTGAAATTATTATGTTTCCTTATAAACATTGCCATCAGGTAGCGGTGCTAACTTTCCTTGTATGACTATATGAACATCTTTGAAAATCTTTCCCCTCTCAAACAGTGGATTCGATTTAAAAATCAGTTGAAAGTAATTATCCTTCAAACCATCTCGATTGTCACAAAATATGGCTGCCTAGCTGTGCGGTCAGTTTTCTCTAAATGGCTGTATTGAATTATCTTAAAAATCCCTTTTTAAACAGCTGTCTCAAATTCAATAATTTCAAACAAATGTTCCTTCGGTGACCTTCTACAATATCCATTAAAGGTCCGAAAACAACCCATCCCACTCGCACCAACCCCCTCCGTAATTAAAAAGAAATATGATATTGCCTGTACAGCAGGTGTCAATACGCATATGACCTCTAAATGCTATTCAAAATGGGGATAGATATGTTTGAAGAAATTGTAAAAAAAACTTAGATGTCTATATTACATTATCATTTTTCTGTGTCTGACATGTTATTTTATTAAAACAATCACAATTCAAGAGTCAACGTTCTATTTTTAGGTATGTGACAGAAGCATTTCTTTTCAAGGAGGTCTGTGGAAAAAGCAATAAAAGTGTATGCATTCTTTTATTTTATTAGTGAATTTAGTGAAATAACTGATATAGAAATAAGATTTTGTTATATTAGATTTTCTAAAGGTATCAAAGCCTCATTTTTTGTTCGTCAACATAATTATAAGAATTTAGACATTCAAGCATTTTGGCACTTTTTAATGTTTTTTTCATTATAAGGACCAGGGGTGCTCAAAATAAATTTGCATTAATGATGTTTTTAACAGCATGTGGCCCAATTAATACTTGCATTTATTTGTGTCTGCCTAGAGTGAGAATATTCTCTGTGAGTAGGATATGGTGAAGTTTGGCTTGTCGGATGACGTCATTGATGTTCACAATAACTCTTTTATTTAAGTCCCTGCACACGCTTGACGAATTATGAATCCATGAAGAAATGTAGACATGATTAAGAGTGATAGAGCCAGCCTGAGGATGGTTATTGATGAAGACTAGTAGACGAATGACACTAGAAGTACATACATCAAGACAAAACATTTGAATTTGCCTTTTCAGCCTTCTACATTATCAATAGAAGCTTTTACTCTTTTCATTAAAGCAGTGTAAGCCTGCGGTGAGTTTTTTTTTATCTTATTAAGTTCTACTTTCTATATGATTAAAGAAAACGTGCAAATGCACATTATCTGAATGATATTGAATATTAGAATATATTCAAGCTTCCTGCTTAGAAGAATCACTAAGAATGACACTCATAGAATAATGTATTTAGTAAAAGTGTTATCTGTGTGATTCAGATAGAATACCCACTTTAGCTATATTATTTTTAGTTATCAAGTGTTCAGGCTTCGGTTACATGATTTAGGCATTATGAGGATCAGAAAATAGTTTACTGTGCACTTTTTGTCGGACAGCAAAGGAAACGTATATGTCATTTATGTAAAACATTAGTCCTGGAGAAGTTCAAATACATAAGAGATTTCCAAAGTAATTCAAACCAATTTCTTATCAAGATAAGCAATTCTTTTCAAATTACAAGAAAGTAACTCTTAGGGATTTGATGAGAAATACTAGTAAGAAAATACTGCAACCTTAAATCGTAAACTAAGCGAACTTCTTTCTGCGCACATGTGACATAAAAATAAAGTATCCCCTGAAAAACTTTTTGCTGAATGCAAACAAAGTAATACATTATTATAAAACACACGCTTTTTGCACATTCAACATACTTATAATCCACATGAAAAAATGCCGAATGCCCAGTGTTTTAAATTGCCTATTAAATTGTCCACTCAATTTTAATTATTTCACAGCTGTACAAAGGACAAATATTGTACAATAAACTGTAAGGGTATTCCACAAAATTACTGCAAATTAAAAAAAAATAAAATATTTAACTGCACGCAATGAATACTAAGTGACTAAAGCATAAGTAACACATCTTAATCACATAGCTGACATGTATTGCTTCATACAAATTATAAAAATTTAACAGTCTCATTGATGTTAAATGGTAAAGTAAAATACATATACTTCGTAATATTATTGAAAAAGTGCTCAGGGGACAAATTGCAACAAACATATTTTTTCTAGAACATGTTCATAATATAAAAATATTTCATATACATGGCATATACTGGTGAACATTAACACAAGTAGGTACATTTCAAACATAAGAAGTAATACAAGTTTTGTTTCAACCATTGGCCTCTTAAAGAGATCCAAACAATGAATTTTGAAATGTCCAGTGCTTATGGTTGAATGTTTCAGAAAAACGTAAGGATTTTAGAAGAGTAATTCGGTTATCACATTGCAGTGTTCAACATTTATATTTTGTATTTTAATTCACTATTTTTCATGACGGGTAACTATGTCAATATGTAAAATATTGGTTTGAATGAAATGTAACATATGGAAAACATATCTTGCTTGAAATGAGTAACATTTAAGTTACGTCAAAAAATAAAAGTAAAAGCTGTAGCAATAACTACTGGTTAAAATAAGTTGCAGACATACCTTCATGTAAAATATAAACTGTTTAGGTATACATGGTACATGCTAGCTATGTAATTAAAATAACTTTAAAACTGCTTAGGCCTCCAAGCTGGGTACATTGAATTTGGTATAAATTGCCAGATAGCAATTCCTAAAACTGAACTGCATTAAAGTAAGGTAAGTGAAAAGAAAAACAAGTCTCTTTATTTGAAAACCACTCATATTTCATTTGCTTTGCAGCATGCTTTTAACGTATTTTCAGTTCTGTTTGACTTAAACCGAACCAAGATGTTATTAGAATTAAGAAGTTGGCTCATAATAAAGAAATGAATTACCTCCCATTGATTGTTTAGATTTCTTCTTGTTCAGCTTGTTCAGCTAAAATTACTTCATTTAAGTACTTTGGACTAGGCAAAAGGATTGTTTTGCAAGACTGGAATAATTTTATAATATATTAAAACTATTGCCCTTAGGCTCTCCATTGTTTAAAATAGTGTTCCAATATACTTAAATGAATACTTACTTATTTGAGAGTATGTCAGGATACTGGTTATATGACCCAGGGAAGTGCCTACGCATTTAATTTCTTGAACAATGAAATGGATCCAATCGCTAAGGTGACTATGTCTTAGACTAGCTGAGAAATGATGCTTTGTTAAAACGTAGAGCTGGTGAGACCAAATATCTCATATATAGAATTTTCCTCTGGCTACCTTGCCTAAATGATTCGTGTACCAATGGTTTGTAAATTATTTCTATTTGAAGCTAAATAATTTCAGAGATCAGGCAAATCACTAAATGTTTCAAACTAACTTAATCTTAATTAATACCGATAAGTTCAAACTCCTATAGGCTAGATACTCTATACTTGACTTGTCTTTTTGTTGAAGTTCCCGTCAGACAATTCTTTGAATAAACAACATACGAGTCCTATCGCATAGATGCTCGGCCTCTGTTCTCTCAACTCTATATGATTGCCCTGACTCCTATATGCTGTCATATGTAGCATTCAACTACCATATATGTATATCCCCGATGCCTTGGCTGTACTTCGTCAGTAATGCTGAAACCTTGTTAAAATTCTGCAACTCTTCTTTAGTCTTTGAACTCCAAACGTCTTGTTTTTAATAATTTATCCGCCCTGACAGGGTAGTTGCAATAACTTCCTTATCAAGGTACTGGGATAAATTATTAGTTGAATTCTCGATGTATCTTCTTGAATCGCTGGATACAGAATGCCCTCTCTGTCATCCATCTACCTATTTATACCTCAGCAGACGTGCTATTTTCAGAACTTGTTTCTGATTGCTCCAAATTTAAACATAGCGTTTAACGAATACTTGCTCTATCAAATATCTGATTCCCTTTAACTTTTGTATATAACATAATGTGTAGTGCTGGGAACCAGCTATCCTCATAATGAACCCAAATCAGCCATCAATGACCCAAATTGTATTGTGTACATCAATTCAACAATAATTATAGCAATGGCAATATGAAAAGGGAGCAAGCACTATCTGTGCTTATGTGTTACATTATCAATAAATCAAATATACAAATTATTCTGACAAAAAGAAAATACTTCAAGTTTTTCAGAAGCATGAAGAATAATTTGTAAACAAATCTATTTTTATTTTTACTATTTCTTGATTTTTTTAAAGATCTGTTACACATATAATCCATTACTGTCTGCTTAAATAATCAGCGCATACATTTTCTGTACCTTTAATAGATTCTATCTTGAATCTGTAACACTGCAAAAATAATTCCCATCTCATAATTCTCGAACTTTCTACTTTACATGTCTGTATATAACATAATAGGCTCTGTATCAAATTTCGTTACAGGGGACTTTGTGGCCGGGTGGTTAAGGTCGCTGACTTCCAATCACTGGCCCCTCATCGATGTGGGTTCGAGCCTCACTCGGGGCGTTGAATTCTTCATGTGAGGAAGCCATCCAGCTGGCTTACGGAAGGTAGGTGGTTCTACCCAGGTGCCCGCTCGTGATGAAATATTGCACGGAGGGGCACCTGGGGTCTTCCTCCACCATTAAATAGCTAGAAGGTCGCCATATGACCTATCATGTGTCGGTGCGACGTTAAATCCAACAAAAACTTAAAAAAAACAAATTTCGTTACAGAATTCAAACGTCTAAAATCGATAAAAATATGTTTGTATTATCTTTCTTTTTTACCATAACGATATGGGAGTTGTATTTAGAGGAGGCAGGCCCGACAGTACCAGCCTTTAAAATGTGTTGAACCTCTTGGTTAACCTCATTTCGTTTTGCATATGGTATGGGGTATTGTCTGACTCTAACAGGTTCTTTGGTTGTTAGTTCGACCTTATGTTCTGCGAGATTTGTAGTCCCAGGACTTTCTGTGAAAATGTCTTGATATTGTTTCACCAGAGATTTAATTTGAGAGATTTGATCTTCGGATAACTGAGGATTAATGTCTACATCTTTATATGTTTCCGACCTACTATACTGATAAGGTCAAGCAAATGTTCGTCATCAACCACCCCTCCTTCTAAACTTTCATCGGCCTCGATCACTGAAACACTTCCGGCAAAAATATCTTGTCTTTCAAAATACTTTTTGATTAAATTGATATGGTAAAGCCCTATTTTGTCACCAACCTTTACGTTATAATCCAATTTATTGACAACATCTACTACTTCATAAGGTCCTTTCCACTGGAGCATCAACTTATTATGGTTCGTGGGTAAAAGTAATAGTACTTTGTCCCCGACCTTAAAATTTCTCTTTCTGGCACTCTTGTCATAATGGTGTTTATACGTTTCTTGTGCGAGCTGCATTCAGACTTTCTCTACCTATCCCACAAGTTTCCTCTAGTCGATTTCTAAGGTCTAAAACATATTCATAGGTATTTCTTGTTTCTGGTGTTCTGGAGCTTCAGTCCAAAGTTCTTTAAGTATTGTCATAGAGTAATTCAAATGGTGAGAATCCTGTACTTGCCTGTGGAAATTCTCGATATGCAAACAACACAGCTGACAAATATCTATCCTAGTCTTTTGGTTTTTCCTGACACATCTTTTTCAACATACTCTTTAAAATACCATTCATACCTTCACAAAAACTGCACTTAGGATTATATGGAGTTTTGAACATTTGTTTCAGACTGATCAGCCTACAAACTTCTTCCATCAGCTGTGAGGTAAACTGACTTCCTCTGTCACTCAAAATTTCGGAT
Source organism: Mercenaria mercenaria (assembly GCF_021730395.1). Classification (NCBI taxonomy): domain Eukaryota; kingdom Metazoa; phylum Mollusca; class Bivalvia; order Venerida; family Veneridae; genus Mercenaria; species Mercenaria mercenaria. The sequence goes on from NC_069368.1 coordinate 28,892,595, forward strand.
GGAAATCCTACTCTAGAAAATATATCTATCAAAGCTTCAGCTACTCGTTCTGTCTCAATCCTAGGTAATGCGACTGCCTCAGGATATCTTGTGGCATAGTCGACCACTGTTAGAATATACCGATTTCCTTTTTCTGAAATAGGAGCAATAGGTCCTACTAAATGTACAGCCATCCGATGAAATGGTGTCTCCATTATTGGCATATCTCCCTGTGGAAACTTTCTAACTTTGGGATCGTTTTCTGATATATATCACACGACCTACAAAACCGTATGACATCACTAGTTAACCCAGGCCAGTAAAAACTTGTTTGTATCCTATCAACTATCTTTCTTATTGATAGGTGTCCTCCAACTATTAATTCATGAGCTAGAGACACAACCCTCTTTCTGAACTGAGTTGGAACTACAATTTGCTTTGTCTCTTTTATAATACTGCCTTTCTTTTCTTCGAAGGTTCATAATACTACTCATTATAGCAATGACAAAATGAAAAAGGAGTCAATCTCTATCTGTGCTTATGTGTTACATTATCAAGATATCAAAAATACAAATTATTCTGACAGAGTAAATTATTAAAAGCAATATCAATTTTCTTCATAAAAGTATGTTGAAATTTGTTTGCTGTCTTTAATGACCTAACTCAGATAAAATACTTGCAATAGATTTCTATTTGACAGACCGGGTACATTTTAAGGTCTAAATTACTGTATTGATAGTAGTAATAGAATGTATTCTACATCAAATGATTATCCAGTGTTTATTCACTATTCAGTAAATTCATTAGTTATTCCCTTTGGTGACAAAATGTGTTGACATTAAATGCATAACTGTTTTGTGATGGATTTGGAGGGAAAAGAACCAGCTCCCTGCTGCAGTTGACTTCAGACGCTGTGGCATACTACACATAAATTGAAACAAGACACTTGGATTTTGGAAGAAGGTTAATGCAATCCATTTGTTACTTTAAAAATTTGTGTTTATTTAAACGATAAATATCCCAGTGCATTAATATTGAATATTGAAATTTTATAACCTTTTTAGGACAGATTTTGTTACTGAATTGTGGCTTTTGTATTGCTAATGAATGACATTACTATAAAACAATTATTTCATTAAGAAAATCTGTTTGTGTTGTTCAGTTGGAAGTCAATACAAAATATTTTTATTTCGTTTGTATTCATGAAGTTTCCATAGCTTCAGTTACATTATTTACATATTCTTGGGCTCAGAAAGTACTTTATTCAGTGTTTTGATTTGTCCGACAAAAGTTATTTCTGTGGAAGAACTAACATTCATGTATATGACTTGCTTTCTAACATGATGTATATGTTAAAAGAATTATTTTCAGGTGTATATCTGTTTGACAGAAAAGTGTTTATGAAATTAAAGTAATAGTACATAAAATAAAAGTGAATTACCTCCCATTAACTGTTAAGAGTGCTTATATTTCAGCTTTTAGCAGGTCCATTCTTGTTACACATTTGTTGTCCTGGAAAAGTAAGGGACCAAATAGCATAAGGAAATAACACATTCGATTTCTACCTGATGTTATACGAAAGATCAAAACACCAATGAGTTAGATAGAACGGTAAATCACAGTTTGACCAACCTCGATGACACTGATTATAAAAATATAGAAATGTACGTCAAGTACCAAAAATGATGATAATTTTCATAATTTTTACTAACTGTGGCAGTAGAGAAAATGGTCACATCTTAAAGACTGATATACCAACTGTTGAACCATGTCGCATTGCAAGAAATTTGAAGAAACCTGTAGAACTGGTACTTCTGAAGAAGCTAAAACCAAACATATTACAAGTTATTTAAAGAGTACTCTTAGGACACAAAATACAGCAGTTCAATTGAATATGTGTTTCTTATCCCTAGGGTATTGTTTACATCTCAAGTTTCGCGGCTCCTCTCCTTCTTTTTTCTGTTTTGGTCTGTTTTTGTATGAGCACTGACTCTTTGCTGAAAGATCAAAACAAAATGCGCATGTGCAATTCATGTTGATTATGTATGCCTTGTTTTATTTGAATTAGATGGAACTTGTAGGATTTGCTGAATACATTCTCAAAATTTTACAGAATGGTAGAGGTGGAAGAGTGAGAATTAGAAAATATATATTAAATGTTTCTGAATGATGGATGATAAGAATACAACGTGCATGAAATCAGCGTGAAAGGGCTAATATTACACTATATTGGACTTGATATGAACGATGGTACTCGCGTTGATTTTACCCATCGCCTCTATTACAGCACAAAGAAAGAATGTATGAAGCTATTTAGTTTTCAATAAATATATTTTTAAATAATATTTAATGTTTCCCTCGCATTGTTTGGCTTTTTAATAAATTTGTTCAGTGAAAGTTTTATGCGCGTGCTTCATGAAATGATAACAACACATTTAACTCATAATGAAATGGTCATTTAGTATTTGATGACGAAATTATATGATATTATACAACATAATACAAACATTTATCAGTATGAAGGCCAACGATCCATTTTGAGAAACATACAAAACTAAGCTATGGTGGCATATTTCTGCCAACCACATATCCACTTATTAATATCTTGAAATTTTTGCAAAGATGTCATTTATTCAGTTATTATCTTACATTTTATAAAGGGGCATAAAAAATATGCAAGTGTATTATTCCAAATCCTCTCTATAGGTACAAACCAATAGGGGTGGTGGTAGGTGATGAGGTGGATATACACTAATTCATTCTGTCACAAGGTGAGAAAAATGTGAAGCCAGACCGAGACTCGAACCCGGGACGCCTCAGAATACCGTTCCAATGCTGTACCGACTGAGCTACGCGGCCGCCTATACATTTTCTTTTCTTTTTAATATTCAGCTTCTATACCGTGACAATTCCGTATAGGGAACGAAAAGTCTAACCGTTAATCGCCAATTTGGGTAAGAATATTAACTGGATATCAAGAAGACTTTACCACTTATTTATGTGAATATGTGGATGGCAGAAGTGGGCACTAACAGGCAGTTTTGTCCTGCTAACATAATCATCTGGATAACACGCAATTTTGCCACTTGCCATATAAGAACTGGATATGTGACATTTTAGAGAAAACTGTCTACAAAAATAAGAGGATATGTGGTTTCCAAATATATGCCACCATACTAAGCTAATATATATTCTTACAATAAATGAATCAAATTTTGTAGTCCAAAATTTGTAAACACAAAAACTTACACTATGACTTGATAGAAATGTCAGATGTTTACACGTGGTTAATCAGATTTTGATCAAGTAATATATTTGCTTGAAAGTGTAACAAATGAGCATTAGTACGGTGCCCCTAAAGTGACATGTATGCACTTTTTTCCACTTAGGTAATGCGAGACTTTTTTATTTCGTTTAAACGAAATCATTTCGTTTTAACGAAATAACTATTTCGTTTAAACGAAATCATTTCGTTTTAACGAAATAACTATTTCGTTTAAATAACTATTTCGTTTAAACGAAATGATTTCGTTTAAACGAAATGTTATTTCGTTTAAACGAAATCATTTCGCTTAAACGAAATAACTAATTCGTTTAAACGAAATGATTTCGTTTAAACGAAATGTAATCATTTCGCTTAAACGAAATAACTAATTCGTTTAAACGAAATGATTTCGTTTTTACGAAATGTTATTTCGTTTAAACGAAATAATTTCGTTTAAACGAAATAGTTATTTCGTTTAAGCGAAATGATTTCGTTTAAACGAAATTATTTCGTTTAAACGAAATGATTTCGCTTAAACGAAATAACTATTTCGTTTAAACGAAATGATTTATTTCGTTTAAACGAAATAGTTATTTCGTTTAAGCGAAATCATTTCGTTTAAACGAAATAAAAAAGTCTCACATTACCTAAGTGGAAAAAAAGTGCGTAACATGTCACTTTAGGGGAACCGTACATTAGCACTTTGTTCATTGATTGCTAAATATGTTTCACTCGAGGTTTTTTGTTTTAATTTGATTTTCAGATCTATCCCGGTTGCCAAACAGCATATGTATAAATTAAATTAATATATTTTGATTAAGAAAGGATAGAGATATCATACCTAATGTATTATAATATTTACATTAACAAATATATATTTACATGAAATCTATCAAAAATGCTAGTTTGTAAAATTTAGAAACTACGCACTGTTTTAAAATTTGCCTTTGGTTTCATATTGAATTATTCCAATATCTTTCAAATGCAAATATAAAACTAAAAGTTATATTGAAAACAAACAGTCAACACTTGGAATACTTTCATATTAAAATATGAAACGGGACTTATTAATAATTTCATAAACAATAGTGTGACATGTATTTCTAATATGGAGCTATATCTACGTAATAGATAGTTTTGTTTATCAAACTAACCTCTAACTGAATAAACTAAAAATGAAAAATGTCTGAAAATGTTGCATAAATTTGATTGAACCTCTTCAATAGGAGACAAGTTTTACAAAAGAATATGAATATTTCCAACTGCACACATTTCATCTCGCATCAATAAGCAATAATCTGAGCAAAATTTAATAGATAGATATATAACAAACCAGATCAATATACAGTAAACCATATTTAACCATAAAAACTTCTTACCGTATACCTTTCATCTTTAACCAGATTTATCAGAGAAGACAGCGCGCTAGACTATTTTTGAGGCTGAAGAATGGAATAACGCATATCTTAGGAAACCGGGGGTATTGCTGGAGTAATTAATATACCCAGTGTAGATAGAGATGTTGGACAACGGTTTGATTCAAAGCCGTCTAGTAATAGCGGGGCTAGCTTAAACGTGCATCAAACTATTAACCAGATTTTCTACGTATGAATTTTACATAATTCATGCAATATTTCTGCGAGAGTAATAAAGTCCAAAACATTGTAATGATGTTTTACATGTATTTCAAGTTTGAATGCAACCCACTTAGTTATAACAGAATTAAAATTGACGTGCATTAACACATTTATCAGAATGTTTATGTACAAAAAGGAAATAATCTTAGACTATTTCTGCTAGAGGAATGGACTTTATGTTCTGTGATGATGGGGAGTAACACATTCTAGTTCGAATCAAATCCATTCAGTGATAATCGAAAAAGAGAGAAAGCGCATCTAAACTTTACCCTGCAATACAAAGTAAACAGGACATATTTCACTGAATATCTGAGCTTGAGTTATGAACTCTGTGTCATGCAATATCGGTGATTTTATATAGGTACGAATTTCAGTCATTTCGTCCATAGGAAATTGATCAGTCTATAAGACTCCATGCATTTCAATTTGAAATAACTCGATCATTTAAAAAGCAATTTGCACGAAATAAACGGATGTCTTTAGCAGTTGGAAACACCATCCAAGTGCAAGGAAGCGTTTTGAAAGTACCTGGGATAAAACTAGGGAAGTCCATTAGTAATAGAACCTGGTGATTTTATATCAGCATCTTGTATATCATAGAAAATACTAAATACATAATAAGTTAAAACTGTGATACCTGAAGAATATTATCAAACAAATTAAAGAAAATATCATAAAATCAAAGATGTCACAAAATAGCGAATTTGCTACCTGCTGTGTACATGCCTAAAATAATGAGCAAAAGAGAATCTCGTGTATTTATAAAACAGTAAAACTGACATGTCTTCTTATGTGTTCTTCAAATTCTCCCAACGTTCCCGCTAAAGGTTAAATAATTCCACATGTTCGACTACTTTAAACCAATTGAGTTATACTAAAGTGAGACAGACAGGCAACTTTCCAGTTGAAGGGGCTGTTTTAAGGTATTGGACCCCTAAAATGGTATTTGCTAGGTATTTTCTCAAAGTTGACTGTGTTTGCATTGTGTTGCAAATTGCAAATAACTTTGACCATGCCGATTTTTTTTATATTTCTTATATAATTTATGGTATTTTCTCGAGCTGAAGTAGATGGAGTTCACTGTCCAAAACGTTTGCAGAGAATTCATTATACAATTATTTTTAATAAAAGAAACATCAAAGTATTGGTAAGCAATAATAAAACACAAAATAAAACTGCCAATATCATTTTAGGGTGCCTCACGTAAACGGATTTATTGAGACAGAATTCTATCTCAAACATTGAAAAATTATGGTCAAGTCCTGTGGGACTGTCTTGAATTTTGCTCACTTCATTCAAAAATAATCTTGGGGCAGAAGTAAAACCTACCTACATTTCTTTAACAATTTATAATCTAAAGAGTAAAGGCAAAAAAAGAACTTTTACCGCGTGTAACGCAGTATTTTTAAACATGTCTAAATCTGCCCCCTTCGGTTTCAGAGGTAAATTTACTTTGAACAACAAGAAATTGCTTATCAAATGCAAAATTTCCACTTTTGTACAATAAATCAATAAGTCTTGAAAATAGTAAAAACTTACTAGGAAAACAAAGGAAAATAAGGGGAAAAATTGATCCCAGTGGGGCTTGAACCTACGCCCCCTGGAAAGCTACTCCCGCACGACAATTTAAACGATAGCATGTTTATATACTTGTTTTGGCTCTCATGCATCGTTGAACTCAAAATGGTTGTCAATGATAGAAGTTAAGTGCATACTGTGATATTGAACAAAAATATTTTCTGAATGAAGAAAGTTGTTTAAGTTATCATGCGGGATTTATACATTGTCACCGAATTTATTTTGATCACAAATCCGTATGTTATATCGGTTATAAAATAGGAACACCGAACGGGTAGATACTAGAGCGTGCAAGTAAACAGTTTATTTATACTTTTACGTTGGTAAGACGATATATTCAAGGACGCTTGTTTTTTGTACATTGAGGAAAATCTTTAACTTCTTCTAGGAAGCTAGTTTTCTGACATCGCATTTCTAGGTATCAGAACACAAACAGACAACAACAAAAAATAACATGCATCCAAGTAGAAGGAGGTAAATTGTTTAAAGTGCTTCTGCGAAAAGCGGTTTGTTTTTGGTACGTGACGTGTTTGATATTTGTCTTTGTTTTTTTGTGCATCAAAGTTTTGGGTATCTGAATGTAACTTGGCTAACGGTGTTCGTTCAAGAACGTTTAATCTTATGTATTTTTGATTTTGAATAAAATTTTATAGTCTCACATGTACATAACGCTAAAAGATTTTCTAAAATCGGATTACCACTGTAAAATAAATGGCAGTTTGAAATTAGAAGAAATGGCTAATCAGGGCGGCATGCATTGTAGTGTATTATATATTAAACAGATACCTTTTTAAATAAAAGACTTTCTAATGTTTCTTTTCTTTAAGTTGTAAGGTATGATGCTTTCTTTCGTTTCAAAAAGTAGCAAAATTATGTTACTGTTATTTTGTTTTAAGTTGTCACGGAAAAATAAGTAAAAATATTTGTTTCATATTATCAAATATTAAAAACGTTTCAATATCTTTCTAAAGCACTTTTAAAAATACTTTCGTTTCTCTAGGAATGAAGTATACCTTGTCACTAAGCTTGATTTAACTTTTAAACATTGAACAGTACTTTTTCATTGTACTTCATGTAATCAAATTATAATTTATACAGCTGCAAAAATTTGATGTTTGTTTTTCTGTGTTTTTTCAAGTTAAATTTCATCAAGGCTTGAAGTACATGACACTCCGTAGTAATCTGCGCATTTGGTAATTTTATATTTCATTCCCAGTACGTTCTCTGTACTTCTTTTCAATTGGCGGTCTCTGACCTATATCCAAATAAAAAAATATGGAGTTCCGGTTTAGACCAATGGCGTGCGACGACCCCGATGAAATTCGGGATATCACGGTCTTCGTTAATGTTAATAAGCGTCCGTTTGTTGCGTCACAAGCTAACCAGCCGGTAACATGACTACACTGATATTGTAATACAAACATGGTTTATTAATTACTGAGTAGCATTTTTAAAAGGCGACATTTTGAACATTTTTATTCTCACATTGATTAACAGTGAGTAGATACAGATACACTGGCGCCGACATTTTGAAAATTTGAGAAAACAGAAACTTTCTCCAACGAGTTCTTCAGCTCGGGAATGAGAGAATAGATTCACCTTTGTGTCGCTTTTCAATTTGTATTTTAAGTCCTTTCCGGTACTTTAATTTCTTGGAACTTCCCTGTTACTCACTAGATAAATGAATTTTAAAAATTAAGACATCCGCGATTTTACTTGCAGGCATGACTGATTAATGGAATTATTCTACTTTATATAGAATATGGACGCTATAGTAGTGTAAAAATAATAAACTCGCGGCCATTTTTGAACCGTCGGGTTACCGGTTCCAAGATGGCGGACACAAATGAGCCGTCGCTTCCAAGATGGCGGACATTTTGAACAAGTTTGTGCCTGCCAGTAAGCGGTTTTGATATGGCGGTATCAATTTTAGTCGGTGTGTAAAAATTTGAAAGCCACAGTGAGCAATAATAAACTTTATCGAGGGGTCAAGTGTATTGATTACACTAGTGCGCTCTTTATCTATCCATTGTATGTCTTTTCAATTGGGTCGTTTTCCTGCTCAAATGTTTACCAATGAAAAGATCAAGACGTTAACATTCAAACCTATTATTCTGTGAGAGTTAATTTTGTCCTATAAGAACACGATTTTAAAGCTATCCAAAGATTGAATTGTTTGTGAAAAGATGATTGAGAGAAATACAATTTCATGTTGTAAAAGTTAGATACCTTGATATTTTATTCCTAACCCAAATCGGGTATAATTTAGATTTTGCAATCAAATTGTTGATTCAGGTAATGAGCGAGTTTTGCCATTATAAACCCAATGTGATGAAGTAGTGCATGACCTAAAGTTTGTTTCAATGCTGCTTGATTCTGACTTTTTACTTATAACCATTATTTTATGTATCCAATGTATGATTGGGTATACCTATACTCTATGAAATTATCACATTGTATGACTCTATGTCAAAGTTATATTTTAAGTATATAATTTAATTAGTTGGGTTTAACCTCACACCGATACAGTATTAGCTCAAATAGCTATTTTCCAGCTTTGATGGTGCTAACCCTCCAAGCATTATTTCACCACAAGCGGATACCTAAGTAGAACCACCAACCTTCCGTAAGTCAGCTGGGTAGCTTCCTCACATGAAGAATTCAACGCCTTGAGTGAGACTCAAACCCACATCAATGAGGGTGAGATTATTGACGGATCATGTTGCTAATGTTTTTAATACTTTCACATAACACGTTACAAGTATATTTTTATTGTCGTCATTACCACATCTATTCATACAAAATCTGTTTTGAGTTTAACACTATTTCAGTTATATTACGGCGGACAGCTAGTCTTATAAGTGTTCCTGGATTCTGTACCAGTACAAACTTATTCTCCACAAGTAACCACCAACTCTCCCACATGAATTATCAGAGGCGGGCGAAAGATTTACGACTTAATGCTTTTTTATCAGAATTATCACAGAGAACATGTACACCGCCTGAGGATCGAACTCACAACCCCTTTCATCTTGCTTTTGTAAAAGAAAAAATCTACCTTAAAGTTTTTTTCCTAAACGGTTATTTTATCAATCTGGTATAAGATATGTGGAATTTTTGAGCCTTAAAACTGTAATTTAATAGAGTACAGTGGACAAAACTGACATTAACGATCTCCCCTAGGGGCATCTTTTTCTAGTGCTCATTGCAAATTTGTAAGATAGCTATACATGACTGAAAGGTAAAATAATAAAAGAAACACGTTCTCTTCATTCACTGCTATCTCATCTTCATATCATAAACTTGTATAGTTATAGACTGGATGTCTAAACGTTTCTTTTATATGAACCATTTATTAATAAGTTTTTCATTTGTGTTATAAATGATTTTATCAATAAGAAAACACAAAAGGTAAGTTTCAATATTTGTTTTACATAAAACATGACTGTTTTATAGCCTTTAGAGCATATTAAACTTTTAAATATAGAGTAACTGAATGTTACAGACCACACAACGAATACTCAGAATGTAGTCTCCTAATGTATAATATTTGTTTTGTTCATGCAGTATTGTATTATTTAACAATTTTAACTTTACACTCTCTTCATTATTAAAAGAGTTGCATGTTTTACTCTGAGATACATTTGTGTTTCTAATTTTGAGATTTTACCGCTACATTCAATTGCTAAAGTAATACAAAATTTGTAATACAGACATTGAGTGATCACAAGCTCATTTTGTATTTAGAAACATGAACAATTACTTCAGATAGTTTATGCAAACATGAAATTAACAAGTTCGTTTGTACTGACAGTACTGAGCATTAGGTTTAAGTAATACACATCGTATGTATGTATAGGTAAATACAATATAAATGTATACTACCACTAGAAAAGCTAGCTGTTTTTAACGCTCTGTTGATACATCAAGACTTTTAATTATGAATATAGCTCTGTATGCTACTTAATTTATATATTTAGTAAGCTAAAGACATTTAATGAGGTTTTTATATAGTTGAAGTTAATATCTAAAGGTAAAATATTTTTGTGAAATATGGCTTTTGGATATCTTTAAGTCTATAATTTTAATGAGTGTGTTAACAATTTAAAGCAGAGAGGTATATATCCTTAAGCTATTTTAATATGTTGATTAAAGAACGTCTTCCTCAAAATTTACAGATCTCTAAGAGTAAGACCATCTTTCAAAATATAATATTAACAGTGACATTTTTCAACAATTCTTTTATGACCTCGGCACGCGTACTACCCTGCGTTTGATAATGTAAACATGAAAAGTGATACTGTTATTTTCATACCTTGTCCTTCTCTTTGATGATCAATAAAAAACTACAACGATACATGTAAATTGAAACTGTTTATGCTTCATGGGTATTTGAAAAGGCTACTGTTTACCTGTATTAAATTGTTATCCAGGTGCAAAAATTATGAGAACTACACGATTCTTTTAAATTTTTATTTTACAAGTCCAGTTCAGTAAATCACTAAAATCACATAAGCATAACAAAGGTATCTTTAAATTTTGTTTTTGCAAATATAAATAAAAAATGAAAGTTTTATCAGTCTTTTTCAGTCCTTTGCTTGAGAGTGTAACAATTCATGCAGTTTGTTGTCCCTCATGTGTAAGCAGTGGAAGATTGTAATCATCTAGAACTGTCTCGAGCAGAAATTTTCTTTTATTACAAGCATATGTCCATGCTTGTTTTCTATTAAAATCTTCATTTTCCATAGCAAGATCAGCTGTTTTCTTGATCGATTGAAAAACATCATTATCTTTTAATGCTTGAATCCACAGTACGTTGTCTTTGAAGATGTCAGTTAATGCTTTCCTATATATACTTCTCATACTTTTATACGTTCTTTCTCGAGCGTCATTTTCAGAAATGTTTTCCTGGTTCATTAAAGCTAAGACTCTATCTTCATATTCTGGCTGGATTTGATCAACAGCTTCATCGACGATGCGCTCTAACGGGTCAATTTGATTATCCTCCTCATCTGATATATTTGAGTCATTGTCATCATTAATGTCTTCATGGGATGCGTTCTTGTGTCTAAGCATATTGTCACGATGACTGTACTCCTTTCCAATATCCACACATAGGTAGAAGAATTTGAGAAAATGATACTTCATTATATACAATAACATGATTTGAAAAGGTAAAAATGGAAAAGTACACACTCCTTTATCAGTAAAAGGCCTTTTTGTTTCAATTACGTGTGTTAGAGATTCACCTGGAGGGGATTACTTTTATTTACACTGTCCCGTGTCTTTTGAACATGGTGGGGGTAAGAGTGAGGTTGGGTGCGCACCATAAACCGGTTTAAGCTCCCCAGTGGTGTTTTTGCCACTGACCGTTCCAAGGCGGTGCCCCACTGTGTTCCTTTGTTTGTTCGTTTTGTCCTCTTGTGTGGGCTTTGTGTGTGTGCGCGTGTGTGTGTGTGTGTTCCTTTGTTTGTTCGTTTTGTCCTCGTGTGTTGGCTTTGTGTGTGTGCGCGTGTGTGTGTGTATGTGTGTGTGTGTGTGTTTGTGGTGTGCGCGTCTGCGTGCTGTAGGTTTCGTTTTGGGGAGGCTGCGATTTTGGTACGTGGCATTCTCTGTTTGGTATTTGTCATTGTTTTTACTAGCAATCTAATTGAGGCTAATTGAGATCTTCATCATTTTACTGAAATATAACTGAGGTAGCACTTCTTTTGTTGGAAAACAAAATGAGGAAACATACTTTTCAAATGAGTTAAATGGAGTCATTATTCTTTTGAAATGGTGAAAAAAATAAATGTGCAATTACTCTTTCAAAATGATGAAAACGTGTAGTCACAACTTTTTAGGGAAAATGCAAAAGAAGATTAAATACTTTATCTAGTTATTTATTTATTTTTGCATCAATTGTAGAACAATATCTTCATCTTTTAAAATCAGAAACACTTCCCGCCATGTTCATGATTATCATCAACAGCCAGCTATTAACAAATATAAGTCTTCTATTTTATCTTTAATGTAACAGTTCAAATCAATATCCTAAATCTTATAGTTTTGATTATGACACAACCACCGGAGAGATTCGATGTCTGCAGTCATCAAACATGAAAGTTTCCATATAATGGTATCCTGTCGTCCAGTTTCATCTGATGTTCTATGACATGCTTCTAATGGCACTAATTCTGATATTGCTCTGGACATCTTTTCAAAAGGACTTAAAAACCTTCTGACTGATGTTTCTGAAGACATACCTTGAACTTCGTTTTCCTCCTTAAAAAAAGTTTGATAAATACTCTTTTATATGAAGTGCAATGTTGCTAAAGGTACTCATTTTTAACGTAAGACGTGTCCGACGAATATATTATCAATGTAAGACACTCATTGTATAAACAGTTTAATGGTTATTTTAAATTTTCAGAACAACTACCTCCGGGTTGTAGACAAATTCCATGGACTCCTCAGATCCTCGTCAAAAGCAGAAGAACTTTTATATTGATTTGACTGTCCAACCATTTTTAAAAATAAACATGATTTTGAACGCAATCTGTGTTCTTTCATTGGATTGTCTTCTGGTTTCCATTTATTTAGTCTAAGAGAACAATAAAAAACTCTCTACAATATCCGCTTTTCCTGTATAATAAAAACCCGCAAATGCAAACTTGTACTTATTTGGTTGAATTTGCTGAGACCAGGATTCGAATGTATTTAGCCTGTTTTCATCAAATTTCAGCTCTGGTGATTGAAACTCCGGACCTAGTCCAGTATAATCCATTATGTTGACCATCCTTCTAAAAATGAAGTCAAAACTCTTTCCTTTAAATCACACAAAAAATTGAATTGATTTAAATTTAATATTATCTGAGATTTTCTTTTCCGCAGTAGAATTACAGTTTTATTTCGTTTTCTTTTAATAGTAAGAAAATGTTTGTCATCTAGTTGACAAAAAACCTGTTTCGACAATGGACACCAATTCACAGTTTTAAAGCCGCACTGTCTGAAATAAGCTAACGAGTCTTCTGTAAATTGCAGCTGTGCTTGAGCCATGCTTTTAGTCTGTTTTGATATATTTTTAAAGTATGTTTTGAAGTTTATATTTTTACTTCATTCCTCACCTGCCTGCGTAATATAGTCCCTTATTTCCGCCGCTATAGTTTGATAATTATAATGATCTCTAAGTATTCTTACAAGCAATGAATGACATCTTATTAAAAGGTTCTTTTTCCTTCATCTGTTGACTTGACTGGAAGCTAAAGTCCTAATGACCTGTCTATGGTCTTCAAATATAGGAATGTCTCGTTGTAAGACAATGATAGATTGTCTATATAGTCTTCTCACGATTTCAGTGATGGCATCTATTTGTCTCAAACTTAAATTTTGGATTAATTGATGTTGAGTTCGTCCATTTGAATATCTTAAGGTTACCAAATAGTTTAACTCTTGAAACACTTTCGATCGGTTCATAACAGGTTACTCCTCAACAAGATATTAAAAGTAAAGAAAATAGTTCGAAAGTACTAATGATATTCATTCCATAAAATGTGTCCACAATGTATACATTGGCAACCTGTATCAAAATGTGGTCCTACTCCAAAATATGATCTGGTGATTAAACAATGACTTCTTTTTAAAGAACAAGTGTTGCAATACCTTAAAGAAAACAAAGTTCTATCAAAAAAATTTGTTTGAATTCAAATGTCATAAGGAAATGTACAAACAAACAGTGTTCGTCATGCCAGTGTGTATCTTTTGAATACCTTCTTGCTACTGTTGTATACCTATTTTGGTAATTTTGTAATATACCCAACATAAATATATGGCTTTCATAAGCCCACCAATAAAATGCTTAATACTTCATCATCATCTCACACCCAAGGCAGTTTGTTCCCTTCTGCGTCAAAACAAGAATCAAACATCCTGTCATATGGATCTCAAATCCATTTTGTAAAAATAAGTTAAACTATCTAAACATCAGACAAAAATGAATGTTTCACTGTGCACTTGTAACACTTGGAACAAAGCCTCCAATTCCAACCCCGAAGCCAGCTGGTGGGCGTGGTGGCGATTTTTCCACCCCCCACCACTTTAAGATATTCACAGTTAGGTGACCACTTTAAATGTTCCCTCCATGCAACGTCATACCTATCCCATGAAGTAATTCTAACACTGTAATGGAAACAAATTACAGTATCTATCTGCCTCTTTGGTATAGTAAAATCAAGCCCTGGCTAACTGGTATTTGTCGGGTAGTAACTACTTTGGATATGTATGAAAGGTTTCCTGTCTATTTTCATAATATTCAAATCCATTACCTGCAGTGTTCAGTGTATAAATTCATATTTCTAATGTTTACCATTAAACAATCCTTGTAGAAATACAAACAAAAAGGATACTAGCACAAGTGATAGGTTATTGTTAACATAATATAGGTCATTTCAATTTTTTTAAAAAGGGCGCACTAGTGTAATCAATACACCGGTGCCGCTTAATTCAAAATTGGTCGTTGTGGTTTTTCAAATTTTAAAACACAAAAGAGTAAAGACCGATTGAAATTGAAACCGCTTACTGACAGGCACAAATTTGTTCAAAATGTCCGCCATCTTAGAAGCGACGGCTCACTTGTGTCCGCCATCTTGGAACCGGTAAACCGACGGTTCCAAAATGGCCGCGAGTTTGTTATTTTTACACTACTGGCACTCCAGTATAGCATGTGCATGGTTGGACCTGATGACAATTTTAGAAACGTGAGTAACTAACTTTCCAATGTAAACAAATACTCCACACATAAAAGCATAGAAATTCAGTATTTTTACATTATTATTTATTTATAAAGTTGAAATGGGCCTTTCAGATTACTATTTCTTATGACTCGCTGCATACACAGTAATTAAGTTGATCTAATGATTCTGTCGCTAAGCTGTGCTCAGCCTAAATTTAAAGGGAATCGGATCGGCTTCTTGCAGATTTTGGTGTACTTACAGTGTGGCCGATGGTATTTTTATTTTATGATGGTTGTGT
This sequence comes from Mercenaria mercenaria, assembly GCF_021730395.1. Taxonomy (NCBI): domain Eukaryota; kingdom Metazoa; phylum Mollusca; class Bivalvia; order Venerida; family Veneridae; genus Mercenaria; species Mercenaria mercenaria. The sequence goes on from NC_069368.1 coordinate 28,908,063, forward strand.
CCATTAAGTTATGGCATAACCCCATTTGGATACCTTACCAGTTCTGAATCACAGCATCTTGCACCAACTCTTGTGAGAAACTGATAATGTCATGCAAGCAAAGTTTATTCCGTGTTTTTTTTTCTTCTTTTTTTTAAATCAAGATCAATATACTGAAGTATTAAAATGCATATTCTTGAATTTTATTGAATTATAAATAATGCTGTTTACAACAAAGTTCATGTAACACATATAGTTCGACTACGTTTTTTTTTTAGCCATGACCTAATTTATGCAGGACAGTTGATTCACCAAAATATGGTAGGAACATATATTTGATACATAGTAAAGCGGTATAAGTAATATCGATGAATGCAAACAAATGTATGGCCAAAAGGATGTGGCGTTGGCTGAGCGTACTTACTTATCGTGGTTGGAGCCTTGGTAAGCTCACATTATTTTATTATTTTTTTGTTTCAATAAATATTGCAGGAGAAAAGTATGCAGTTCATTGAATCGATTAGTTAATGATGTGTTAGCTAGTCAAAAAATACTTGCCTGTAGTCTTAGTTTTTGGTAATGATACCTGGTTTCGGTAAAATGAGGAAATATGCTAAAAAAGAAACTGATCCTGTTTGTAATTGCTGCGGGTAGGGCAGCAGGTGTGACACTCGAGGGTTTTGCAGTTTTCCCATTTATGTATATTTGTAAGCAAAACATGCACATAACATAGAAAAAAATACAGATTTTAAAAGGCGTTTTTCATGTTCTCAGAATTTTGCATGTACTGCTTTTTTTTTCATGACTGGACACAAATTTGACCTCGTTAATCAGCTTTTCTATAAGAAATAATTCAAACCAGTAATTTCGCACATCTGAATTAAAAATAGGTCAGTGAGTCCCAGTCATATATATACATGCTTTTACCGTGAATTCACAGTGTTCGAAGTTAGAGGTAGTTCAATAGCCAATGACTACATAATTTCAGCTTGTGCTACTGATTTGCCGCAGATACAACCTCGACCATGCAGGCTACCATTTTTAGCTCACCAGAGCACAAAGTGCTCACTTGAGGTGAGATATTGTGACTGGTCATTGTCCGGCGTCCGTCGACGTGCGTCGTCCGTCGTCCATCAATATTTGCCTTGTAAAACTTAGTCAGAATGTTTGTCTTGATGATCTTTAGGTCAAGTTCGAAACTGGGTCATGTGGGTTGAAAAACTAGGTCAGTAGGTCAGATCAAAGGAAAAGCTTGTGAACACTCTCGAGACCACGTTTTTAACCCAATCTTTATGAAACTGCGTTAGAATGTTAGTCTTAATAATTTCTAGGTAAATTTTGAAACTGGGTTATGTGGAGTCAAAAACTAGTCAGTAGGTCAGATCAAAAGAAAAGCTTGTGAACACTCTAGAGACCACATTTGTAATCCAATCTTTATGAAATTCAGTCAGAATGTTGGTCTTGATGATTTCTAGGTCAAGTTTGAAGCTGGGTTATGTGGGATCAAAAGCTAGGTCAGTAGGTCAAATCAAAAGAAAAGCTTGTGAACACTCTAAAGACCACATTTTAGACCCAATCTTTATGAAACTTGGTCAGAACGTTAGTCTTGATGATCTCTAGGTTAAGTTCGAAACTGGGTCATGTGGGGTTAAAAACTAAGTCAGTAGGTCAGATCAAAGGAAGAGCTTGTGGACACTCTAGAGACCACATCTGTGACCTTCTCACGATTTCAGTGATGGCATCTATTGGTCTCATGCCGAAAATGTAATTACTTCCGCAAATCAAAGGGCTCAAATTTTGCACTGACGCTAAATGCGAGTCGATTTCATGGAATGCGAGTAGATAAACATTTCACACAATTTATTATGCAAATACAAATAATAGTCAAAAAATGTTGCGGTTTTTGTTAATGTTTGTAGATTTGCTTTCATTTGAGGACAAGGCAGTGACAGTGTTTTCCCCACCTGCATATAACAGAAAACACAACATCTTTTGTTGGTTAGCCATTTTTTGTTGAATGGTTTACTGAATAAAGAGATGTAGAGGTCTATCTGATGATTAAATCTAGAACGCAGCTACCTTACTACTTCGTACATACGGTTGAATCGGTACTTACTTATAATATTGGGTATCCGCGCAGTCTGGTCATGATCCGTGCTTTCGCTTTCAAAGCCTATTGTAATTAGAGAAACCCTTAGCGAACCACATGGATCTTGACCAGACTGCGCGTATACGCAGGCTGGTCTGGATCCATGCTGGTCGCAAATGCACTAGGTTGGTTTTCCCATGGCACGGCTCAATAAGAGGTATCGCTTTGAATGCTATCCTAAAGTTACATTAACGCATAGGCGTAGCTTTATTAAATTCTGATGAGTGAACTGCTAAATTGTTTGAAAATTGTTACATTCTAATGTTGACATCTCAGACGCTTCTTAAAATAAAAATAAATAAAAAATAACTGCTTACACACATATATATACTTGTACAAATCCTAGTATCTCGTAAATACAAGACCAGGACTAGCAAGTTTGAGCCGTCGGTCCTATTTACAAAGTTACGATTCTTGAGTCGCTCATATAGATAATTACAACATAGATTTATTCATGTTTAACTGCTGATGAGTTACAGCGAGTTTCCATCACAACCACTGTTTTCTGTGTTTCTTTCTTTCACCCCATCCGCTTAGCTCAGTTCTGTGAATCGCTTTTTCGATCCCTGGGTAGGGCGTGACAGTCTGGTAGAAGGTATCTGTCCGAAATCATTCGTCCTTCACTTCCGATTTTATGTGGTGAAGTTGAAAGTTACTTGTTGAGGAACACTGGTTGGGTTAACCGCCTATCATAACAGAAAACAGCGCTAAACCTAAAACAAACAAACAGTTTTCTTTCTTTTTTATTTTATGGAATATCTATCATTTTAGCAGAGTATTTACTCGTACTTGTTATGTTTGATAGATCTCTAATATTAGGAAAAATATTATATATGGAATATGTTTCTATTATGTGTCTATGAATACAAGGATAATCTTTCTTAAAACACATCTCTGGAGAGCTAAAACCTTTTTGTAAAGGATGGTGTTTCTATCTAGCGTTGTTAATGAATTAACCTTTTCAGAGCAACAGCCTCCGTACAATCAATATAAATTCTGTTTCCCCGTGGCTGCACTTTTGGAATCGGGGTGTCTAACTACTCTCGAAGCAATCGTAATATTTCCAAAACGTAAAATTTATAATAAAGTTAAATAAATGTGTGATGTTTATTGCAATATGATGACATAACGATATTAGGGCTTTTAATTTTTCTTATTATTTTTGTAAATGTTTACAATGTCGTGTGTATCAATCATGTATAATCATGAACTTAAGAGGTAATTTAAGAAATCCTTGCAAAGTTGTAAAGGACTCTTTTGACTAAATTCTTCTTAAAATAGGTTAAAAATTGATCACAAGACATACGAGAACCCGTTTAATTACGTATTTTTATCTGGGGTAGGGGTAGAGTAATGTAATTCAGCGTAATAATTTCGCCCACGGTAACAGAGTTTTAAAGGCTATTTTGATCTAAAAGTAGAGTTTATCTTAAAATGAAGATTTACAGAAACAAATGCTCATTGCGATTAAATAAAGTTTTCACCATCATATTACTTTTTAGTCAAATTATATTGCTTGGGTTTTACATTAGACAAGATTAAAGCATATTTTTTATTCAAAACTCAACGTCATATTTGTCGTTCTGACGTAACTTTAACTTAAATATCGAGTCTAGGGTTAAGTGATCACCACAAATTATATACCATTTTAATTGCAGATACTTGTTGACTGAACAGAACGATTTACGACAACAGTCCGACGGACGTGAAATCACGGTATATCAAAAAATGGACGTCTATATAAGGTTTGCGGAGAAAAACGTTACAGAAATATCAAAAATGTAAAATACGCATTATATGAGGAATATGCTGGATTTTAAATTAAACAAAATGTCGAAACGGAACCCAATAACTTCTGAATTTAGGCGCATTCCACCTTAATTATAGCAAATTGTGTCCACTTGACGCATTTAAAGATACCAAACGCTTCGGATTTATTTTTTGCACGAGTGGCACGTTATATAATTATATTGAAATGTACTTTTTAATACACTTTCATCATTGTTTATATATAAACGTTTTGCCACGGAACAAAATGTTTGTTCTTGTTTTGTATAAAGTTCTTTAAGAACCAGTAAAACACTAAATTGTGCAGCTGACAAGCTAAACACAATGGCCAAATCATGATGTCTCAAACGTATTTGCAGACGTCGAATTACAGTACAAAATTTACGCATGGGGGTGGGGGAAATAAAATCACATGTACAGAAAAATCTAAGTCGGTGACCTCCCAGTTTTATTTGTCATTTGGACTCGGTATACATTTTAAACACCGTTTATTGAAAAAAATCACAAATTTAATTCAGGGATTTTGTAATAAGCTGATTTAAAGCCGAAAAATGCTGCGAAACTGAACGTCAATTTTTAGTCAAAAACGGCGATTTTCTTTCCATTTTTCAAATATTTGTCGGTGTAAAACAATGGTTTTTACATCACCATAAAGGAAAAAATAATTCTCGTCGAATAATGTATAATTTAAGAAGATTTGTTGGCTGGTGCCGTTGCAGTACCCGTAACAGTTGCCAGGCATACGCGGCAACGTCGGTTTAAAAAAAAACGGGCTTTGGTGGTCAACTTTGACGTCTCGTGTACAAAAACTGGTTGGCTCTATTGGTATAAAATAACTGTATCTTGTTTGAAATATGGTCAACTTTACACATGCAAAATTTCAAGACGCTTCTCAATAGTTCGCAAAGTGTCGCGTTCTACCTTAAAGCATTTACATTGTTTCATTATACATTTTGACAAAATTTACTACTGTTTTATTTTCAATGAAAAAGGTTTTATTTAACGAATTTCTCCCGCCATGCTAACGATATAATTGGGTTCATCTTATTGGCATGAAAATTGAAAAAAACAGCTTTTGGATTTTACATGTCTGCCTGTGTAAGACCGGTATTTCCCTACCCGAGGGACAGTGTGGAATGAAAAACCGAGCGTTAGCGAGGTTTTTATCCAGACTGTCCCTAGGGTTGGGAAAACAGCTGTCTTTCACAGGCAGACTTGTAAGATCATTTTTCTTGCCTATCACGTTTAAAATAGATCGTGGTGACAAATAGATTTGGGTATTTCCTTGCATCATTTTTATAGTTTATGACTGAATTTATGTTGATAAACATCTGCATGCTAGCTTAATAAGATTGAAATAAATCACAAATAGGGGAGATTTGCTACATGTAGTTCGTTTTCACATTTGTAAGCTTAACAGCATATCAGTAGTTGTTGCATCTTTAATAGAGCGTTATATTATTCAGTTACATGTTATCTCGGTTAGACTGAAATAAATCATAGGTCAAGGTAAAACATACAGCCATGTATTGCATTGAAATATAAAGCTGATTTAAATATTAGAACAGGAAAGACGATTAACGAAACGAGGAAAACTACTTATTTCTTCTTGGAAGGCAATTTCCTTACATCATGTTTCCAGCTAACGAGGACATTTTTGGGTTATATGGGTATACATTTAAGGGTTTTCATCTTTTTTTAAATAAGAGAAAAATCTTTTTCTCGCGAAGAAAGTCCGTTAATGGATCAACTGCCAGTACGTTCAGGAAGCATTAAGAGAATAACATAATTTATAAAGTATAACTGTGAGGAAGAAGTTTAGTATTTAGATTAAATGATGATAATAATGATAATGGTAACATATGAAAAAGGCAACAGCTAATAATTTTATTTCTAACGTATGTTATTCGACTAATATAGATAGTAAGAATTACCGCTTTATGCTAAAGCCTCTAAGTATTAAACTTGAGTTATATTTAAATATTGAATAAAGTAAACATGCATATCCACCGGACAACTGTAACATAATAAAATCTAGCGATTTTTGCACTTTTCACGATTCCGTAAAACGACTATTAACTACCCAATAAAAATTAGATGCTATCGTGTAACTGACTTACTTCATTGCCGTAAACATTAATCTTGCCGGTCTTAGAATTTATGAAAATTACTTTGAACGCAAACTGCCCTATTTCCAATTAGGGCAATTTGCAAGTTCATTAAAAGTTAACAGTATAACACGTTTTTAAATTCCAGAATTAGAGTTGAATGATATCATTTTAAATATATATAAAATCAAACCTGACTATAAAAACCACCCTTTGGAGAGCCAAAATTTGGTCTTTATTGGGAGGTGGTCTTTATTCGCAAGTTAAAACACAATGTAAATGTAAAAATGGGAAACAGCACATGTGGTCTATAGAACCAGGTGGTCTCTGTTCAGAGGTGGTCTTTAACACAGATTTGGCTGTATACATGAGGTATTGGCATTTAACTAAACAATGACACACATTTACACAGTGCAGAAATTAGATCTAATGTTACAAGAAACAGTCTGTCGCGGATTCCTAAGGAGTCATTGATGAATACGACCTCTTATATAAAAACAGGTTATCATAGGATTATCTACAAAATGAACCAAGTTATATAGATTTGTTCGACAACATAAATTGACGAGATGATTTATTTTCTACTGGCATTGACTTAGTGTGTAAAAGATTCTGAAGTTAAAACGGTTGATGCGTAATTATCCATTATAAAGGTTATATATACACGCCGTATACACATGGTTATGTTACTATAACTAACCATTATCAACCTTTAATTATAACTTTCCATTCTTGAAATAATGGATAGTGTAAGAATTGACAGTTAGCAAGAAATGGGAATGTACAGTAACAACGACCTGAATTGAGAGGAGTGAGTATATCAACCAATGGGCTTCAAATACCAAATAGAAGTTAAGTTTCAATGTAACATGGCCCGATTTGATTTCCAGTTAAATAAAGAAGATCAAGTTTTTTTCTATTCTGCGAGAAACACCGGTTGACGCGCGGATCGGTAAAATAGTATTATGACGTCAATAATGATGTCAAATTGCAGCATGACGTCCGGTTCATTATTCCCATGGTTTACAAATGAAGTCCATCATGACGTGCATTAAAATGTTTGAAGGAGCATGTCATCATGAAAACAATAAATGCCTTCTTGTGATTTATCGTTTAAATTAAATGTACCATGGTGCATCGTTCAGATGCTACCGTAATTAACTACGAGGGCGTTATTTAACCACGAGGGCGTTCAAACTACGAGGGTTTATTTCCTACGCATCTGAATTCTGAACCGTGGTTGATAAGACGACAAGTAAACTCGAAGGCACTGATTATTTGTTAAATCTTCATTTCTTAGGAAGTAATAACATATCCGCTATGTATACCCATATCCCAAAAAAAGGTATCGCATAATATTTTACATCTAGTATTGTATTTTTGATCAAAATATTCTTTGTCGTTTAACTGGTAATCCAATCGAGCAAATTTTGAGTACTCAGTTTGTCAGAGAAATGCTTGTCAGCTGTGACATATTTGTACATATTACGAGTGAATAAAAATCCCATGCTTGTAGAGCAGCTTTTTTACTGATTTAGTGAGGTATTTTGGGCTAGACAAAATCATGTCTTGCAAGGTTAGTATGACAGGCATCCTTAATAGCAAACATAATATGTTCAACAATATGCATTAATGCTTCCCATTCTCTAATAGTGTGTCAAACTCTCAAAAGAAGTTTAGATACTTTTGGAAAGATTACGAAGGCTGTTCAATAAATATCCGGAAATGTGCTCTCATTTCTTTATTTCTGGTCCTATTTTGCTGAAAATTGAAAATATTGCGGATATAAATAAAATAAATCTGAATATTTAAGTAGCAGATATCAGAATATCAGAACATGCATAACATTTATTTATCGTCTCCTACGCAACGTCATTTCCCCAAAAGCGACCAAACACCATTAAGACGGTGTCATATCACAAACATTTAATCAATACAACTTGTGATTACCATTGGTTCAATGTTTATTGCAATTAAATGCCTTTTCTACACCTTCCTTCGAATAAATAAATAATGTTCGTATGATATAACTGTCGTTCTGATGAAATGGGACACTGAACTGCGATGCCGTATCAAGGAGCTCTTTAATTGATAAAACGTAACTGAACGTCATTTTTCATGTCCATACCACGAGTCGTCAGCCATATTCACCTGGCCACTTTTAAACGTCCCGTTCCGCTAATAAACTTTTGTTTACTTCAGTGCATTGTCCATTAAATCTTAAGCAGTACTGCATTTGCCTCTTTTCTTGATTTTCGATTCAAAACACAAAGTATTATCTCATGACTCCTTTCAACAATGCCTTTCAAGCGATGACCAACACGGGATGCCTGCCAAACATTTGAATGATGTAAAATTTATAATTTGACGTTATTGGCATAGCGCTTACACTTCCTATTTATATTTACCCAATTAAAGAAAAGGTTGCTTGAAAAATACGCCAGCGGCAAGTAATGTTTTAGCGCATGTAGTATAGAAAATGAGACAAAAATGGGCCGAATGACGTCATATGACGTTGCCATGGGGACTATTATTTACCTATTATTTATCCAAAGAAAACAAAATGTTGTCATATCAACTCAGTATTCCCTAATCTACATTATGTAGCAGTTTCATTCATTTTTGATGAAACATGAAGAAATGAGAGCACATTTCCGCGTATTTATTGAACACCCCTCCTATATTTCCGTTTATTTACAGTTACAACTATTTTACATATTTGTTAGAGATGGTACCTACCCAAGAAAACTAAGGGAAACAACTCCGAATTTGACCAACAAACTGAAGCAAACATAAATCAAAGGTCAAAAGGGAAAGAAAAACTAAAAAAAATGAAAGAAAAACTAAATACTAGGCAATTTTCCCATCAACTGATCAGGCAGATAAAATATAATCTACATTTATCTAAAACTCTTTGTATTGGATATACAGCATACAAACTATCTGATAAGTCGTGCAGAGGCCCTGCTAGTTCAGTAGTGCTTAAAACTAAAACTAAATCATGTATAAATTCCTTTCAAGATTTGACGTTAAGAAATATAACCTAAGGTATTTAAGTTTTGCATTTAAGCTAAAGTAATTGTTCGTTCTCAATGATTATAACCTGGTTTAAAGGATTTGATAAATTATAATGCAAATTGTATATCAAATGTGAGAAATTAAAAATCCACCTGAAATCACAAATGTGTAACAACATTTTCAGGCAATTTATCATCATTTAAATTAATCATTTGGAAAATGTTTCTTATGCTATTTCTCTGACTGATAAGGAGAACTTTTTTGCTCAAAGTATACACTAACAGTCACTGCCATCAAATGTAATTACAATCTACCTACCTACCTACCTACCTACCTACCTACCTATTCTATTCTATTCTATTCTATTCTCTATTCTATTTTATTCTATTCTATTTTATTCTATTCTATTCTATTCTATTCTATTCTATTCTATTCTACCTACCTACCTATCTATCTATCTATCTATCTATCAGTACTAGTCTCTTAGGTTGGAGACGCTCAAGAGCAACTCAGATATCCGCAGTACCTTGACCTTGATTTTATGGCTTTGCGGCCAACACATCATGCCAGCAATTGCAGTAGATACCTATTTGAAAGACAATTTATTTCTATAATGCCGGTATTTATCGTATAAATAGTCTTAAATCTCAATCTTAATATTAGCTAATTTTAATTTACTGTCTAATATATGATTAAATCTCACACAGTAATCCGTTAGGATAAGAAATTATGTTGAAAATGAAGAAAACACATTTTGATGAGCGAGGTTAGCTAGCTACAGCAGTTATGTTTAAAAACCTACATAAGCAATATTAAAATGTACTCAGTACAGGTGTAGCTTTATACATTGTCGCCAAAAATCATTGACCTCATGGTGGTCATTTAAATTAGGAAATATATTTTCACTTCATTTTTTTAGTAGAGTTGATATACGAATGACGTAAATAAAATGGAACAAAAGTTTGGACTAACTATTTTCACTGCCTGGTTCTATATGAAAAATGAAAATTTAAGAGTAGGGTTTGGCACAAGTTTACTATTCAAACTTTCCAATCGTGTTTTTGCCACTGACAGATCCAAGGCTGTACCTAAATGCGTTCTTTCTTCATGTATGCTTATAACAGTTTGATAGTTTTATGTTATTACTGCAGTCGTTTGTGGTTATATGTACACTTAAGCCCAGTCACTGTGCATGTGATCCAAAGCTGTGCCCTAATGCATTCCTTCTTCGTAATATTATATGCTTATAACAGTTCGGTAGTTTTATGTTATTATTGCAGTCGTTTGTGTTAATGTATACATATGCCCAGTTACTTTGCATGTGATCAGTTACTTTGTTAAGTGTGACAGCTGTAAAATATATCCACGCTATTTATATTTTCGGCTCGTTTAGGATCATGGATAACTTTCAATTTTATATTAAGAGAATTCCGCTGACGCCGGTACTACTATAATTTTACAAACTTGCTTTTCTAATGAATTTTGGCTAAGTATATATTTCGAGGGCTTAGACCGAAACTGATCTATCTGCTGGTATTTCCATATACGAATAGACTAGTTTCGCTCTTAGCCCTCGATTTGATAATCTAAATCTTTGATATATATAATATAATAGTTCTTATATTTGTAATCATTCCTATAGGAACATATTTACTAAAATAGCAACAAAATTAATTTTTCTGATCTTGTATACATCAAAACTTCGCACCTACACCGAATATAGTCACGCATAAGTTAGATTAAAATAATCACAGATAGGTTAATCATACATGGGTTATTTGCTACATGTAGTTCCTTTTCACATTTGTAAACTGAACAGCATACATGTATAAATTATTGCTGCACCTTAAATAAACGTTATATGATTCATTAACATGTTAACTAGGTTAGACTGAAATAAATCGTATGTCAAGGTAAAACATACAGCCACGTATTCATGGTATTGTATTGAAATATGAAGCTGACTTAAATATTTATAGAAACAGCGGTAAGATGATATTTACGATACGAGGAAAACTACTAATTTCTTCTTGGAAGCCAATTTCGTTACATCATGTTTCCAGGTAACCAGGACATTATGGGTTATATGGTATACATTCACGGGTATTCATTTTAATGTAATGAAGAAAAAAAAGCACCTTTCAAGTATTTCTCACGAAGAACGCCCGTTAATGGACAAACGGCAAGTACATTCATGAGGTATTAATAAAGTACAAATGTGAGGAAGAAGTTTAGTGTTTAAGTTTAATGATAATAATGATAATGATAATATATGAAGAAAATGATACAAATAATTAAAGACAACAACTAATTTCGAACGTATATTTTTTTGACTTATATAAAAAATAAGAATTAAAGTTTCATGGTTGTCATTTAAATTAGGAAATATATTTCACTTCATATTTTAAGTAGGATTGACATAAGGCTCTGTAACGTATATAAATTGAAACTTGGAGTAACTATTTTTACTGTCTGGTTCTATATAAAAATGAAAACTTAAGAGTGAGGTTTGGCGCCAGTTAACTATTTAGTTTATACATAATTTACTTTAGGTCGATTGTGAAGAAAGTTCTAACTGATATTAATCACTCTCGACATCTCATTCATGACGGAATCCATCGCCACGAGGGTATGAGGGAAGAGGCCAGTTTCTCTTTTAATGCTGAGCGTAAAGCTAGGGAGTTACTGGTACCATTTTTCACGTTTGTGGTATGACGCGGCCGGGGATCAAACCCAAGACCTCCCAAACACGAAGCGGACGCTCTACCACTAAGCTACCGAGGCTGTTAACTATTTAAACTATCCAGTGGTGGTTTTGCCAATGACCTATCTAAGGCTGTATCCTTATGCGTTCTTTCTTCATGTATGCTTATAACAGTTTGGTAGTTTTATATTATTACCGCCGTCGGTTGTGTTAATGTCTACCTTTGCCTGGTCACTGTGTGCGTGATCCAAAGCTGTATACTTATGTGTTCCTTCCTCACGTATGCTTATAACGGTTTGATAGTTTTATGTTATTATTGCAGTCGTTTGAGTTATTGTGTAAATTTGTCCAGTCACTGCCATTAACTGTGCGTTTAATCAGTTACTTTGTTACTTTGTTAAATGTGACCGTTGTAAAATCTATCCAAGTTCTTTATATTTTCCGTGCCGTTTAGGACCATGGAGAACATTCCATGTTACATCAATAGAATTCCGCTAAAGGCGGTCCTATGGGGCATGGGGAGTTTTGCAATCTTGTAATGTTTTGTTCTCTTTGCAATATGAAGTATCTTACAGCTGCATTGTTATACATTTGATTTTGAAATTTGCAATTTAGTAAAATTACTACTAGAGTAGTTGAAATTTCATCACTAAATTCCATGCACAATTGAGGGTAGTTGTTTTTGAATGGAAAACGAAAAGTAATGGATCGGTCATATCCATATAAAAATTGAATTGGATGGAACTTGTAGGGGTAGCTGAGTACATTCTCAAAATTTTACAGAATGGAAGAGATGGAAGGGTGAGAATCAGTAAATGTATATCAAATGTTTCTAAATGGCGGATGATAGGAATACAACGTGCATGAAATCAGCAAGAGAGAGCTACTATTACACTATATGGGACTAGATATTAACGATCTATTCCTACTCACGTTGGTTCGACCCATCGCCCCTATTATAGCAAAAGAAAAGAATACAGGAAACTATTTAGTTTACAATAAATAAATATTCAATAATTTTGAATGTTTCCCTTGCAGTGGTTTGCTTTTATATATAAATTTGTACAGTGAACATTTTCTGCGTGTGATTCATGAAATGATAACAACACATTTAACTGATATTGAAATTGTCATTTAGTAATTTATAACGAAATACAACATGATACAATCATTTCGTAGTATGAAACCAAATGATCCATTTTGTGAAACATATAAATATAAGATACACAGTATATTAACCTAAGGTAATATATATTCTTAAAACAAATGAATCAAAGTTTGTAGTCCAAAAAGTATTAACACAGTAACTTGCATTATGACTTGATAAAAATGTCAAAAATTTAAAGGTGGTTAATCAGATTTTGATCAAGTAACATATTTGCTTGAAAGTTTAACAGTCTGAAATGAACATTAGCACTGTGCTAAATACATGTTAGAGTTTCACTCGAGGTATTTTTAGAATTTGATTTTTCTATCTATCCCGTCTGCTAAACCGAGATTATGTTATTTAGCATAATGATAAACATTTAACAAGATCTATCAGAGGAGACAATGCGCTCGACTTTTTCGAGGCTCAATAGTAGTAAAACGCATATTTTAGGAAACTGGGGGTTTCACTGTAGTGATTAATTATAGTACTGGGATTGGATTGCGATGTTGGACAACAGTTTGAGTTAAAGCCGCCCAGTAATAACGTGGATAGATTAAAAGTGCATCAAACTATTAACCAGAGTTTCTACGTATGAAAGGGACATAATTCATGCAATATTTCTGCCAGAGTAATGCACATTGTGCCCTAAAATGTTTGTGATGATGTTGAACATGTATTTCAAGTTTGTATCCAACTAACTTAGTGATAACAGATATAGAGTTAATGTGCAACAACACATTTATCGGAATGTATAAAAGGGAAACATTTCTTAGACTATTTCTGCCCGTGTGATGCCCTTTATGTCCTGCGATGTGAGTGATGATTTGGAGAAACAAATTCTAGTTTGAATCAAATCCATTCAATGATAACTGAGATAGAGTGTAGGTGCATCAAAACTTTACGCTGAAATACAAAGTAAAGAGGACGGATTTCACTAAATGTCTGAGCTTTAGTTATGGATTATATGTCATTCAATGTCGGTGAGTTAATATGACAACCATTTTAATGTTGAATCTAATAAATTTAGTATTAACAGATATAAGGTTAAATTGCGTTTAACCTGTAATGTTAGATTTCTTGAAATACTAGGGCAAGATTAATAAACCCTACATTAAGTAATTTGGAAGATGATATGAAACAACTATTTTAAGTTTGTGTCAAATCCATTTAGTAGTAACAGAGAAAGAGTGACAATGCAACAATTCTCTGTAAAAAGCGGTCATAATTCATGGAAAATTGGTGTGAGAGTTATTGGCCCTGTGTCATATGATTTGTGTGATGATGTGAACCGACTAATTTAATATTAACTGATCGGATGATATTGGATATCTTTAAATACATACTCTTCTATTATCCTTAAAGCTTCTCGCTCAAATATGGGATGAACTTTTTCAAAATATTCATTTTAATCAAGTTGGCATAGACTGCAATATGACAATTAAACATGGTGAAGCGAATGAAACTGTAAGCCATTGATGATTCACAGGCAAGAAGAGTGTTAATTTCCTTTATTGTTTGAAATGCGTTGCAACGCTTCACTCCAAACTACAATATTTTTATCAGGATGCCTGGCATAAATATCATGTCAATATGCTTGTACCGCTGTTCACTTTCACAGTACCAACATTTTGAAGAATTTGAAAGAAAGTATTGTTTGCCTAAATTGTGTGAACGAGTCGCTAACTCGATTTAACGATAAATTATCTAAATTATTTTGATGCCTAAAATTTCATCATATGATAAATCATTATGTGAAAATCTTGGTGATTTTATAAAATATCAGAATTTTATATGTCATATAAATACTAATGATATAATAAGTTAAAGCACAATGAGTGATAAGGGGTGTTTTTGGCCTCTATTCCAATTTTGTTTAAATATGTATCAGTAACCTGGTAAATTTATATGTATTTTCTCGTTTCAGTTGCCAAATTTCTCATATACTCCATTAAATTCATAAAATAATAATTTATTTATACGTGTCTGTGTGTTTGTAAATATTTGCTTGATTAGTGGGTATACGTAGAGAAATTAAAAATGTGGAGATTTCATTTACCTAAATTAAAAATTTACACGATAAATAATTATTACCGTAGTGTACAATTCTTTATAAAATTAGAAAACTGCCGTATACTATTTGAAATAGTGCAGGAATTAAGGAGATAACTCTTCCTTACTCAAATCAGCCATTTGTAATGGACAACATGGTTTTCTTTGATTTATTTTTTCGAAATTAAGACATGTAGAGTGGTTTGAATCGTTTTATATTTTCCATTACCACTTGGATAATCCAACCTATAATAAATAAAACCACTCGTTACCATCTTACTTCAACATACGATTCAGCAAATTTTTCTCATTAATTTTTCAAACTGTATGTTGGAGACATTCAGTAAAAAGTTCCTGAGGAATCTGTTTAGTAGCAAATGTATCACAAATAATGCTAAGCATGAAAGGGAAATACTTGTTCAAAAATGTCAGCAAATGTTTTTAAACTGTCATGTGTCAAATATGCGTATCTTAACAAATGTTTTGTTAGTTTAAAGTTACAGCTGTAAAATGGTCATGTCTCAAAATTACAGCTGTAACTTTTTTGGAGGGAAACATGATACTGTCAGCCGTCTTTAATGCATTTTGGCGGGATATAGCTGAAATTCACAGAAGAGACACATATAAAATATTGGAATTTTAGCCATTATGGAGGAAGTGCAAAAGTTTAATTATCTAATACAGTTGTTAAAGGACATGTGTAAGCACATGCATTAACAATTTACTCTTTATTTAAAACTGATCACTTTAAAGGAAATAATTACAAGATTGTCATATGTTTTCATGACATAGAAAGTTTTGTAAACACGATATGATGCATAGTTTCTACTTTGTATCCTACTCTTTAAGTTTGCAATTGCTATACTAGAAACATATTTGATATTGTTCTTTACTTACTAGATCATTTATTTTGCCATTTGTGTAGTAATTGCTACCCTTTCTAGAGAATTACAATTCATCCTAAAACGTTTTGTACTTCTGATTTCGACCCTTAAAATAATGTTCCCTTTTTCAACACCTGTTATATTTCTACAGCTGTAACTTTTAGGCATATTTACAGTTGAAACTTTTTTCGTTTTTACAGCTGTAAGTTCTTTTACAACTGTATCTCATTTGCATAATTCGACCTGTTTCACAGTCGTTTTACAGCTGTAAATTGAAGTTTACAGCTGTAAAATCAATGTTGTTATATAAAATCTACAGGTGTTAAATTAAAATAATCATCAGTGTAATTTTGAACAAAAATACAGGTATTTTACAGCTGTAAAAGTTCGTACAGGTTACTGTAACAAAAGTGTCAATTTTTAGGAACCGTAAATACCGAAATGTGACTATACGTGTTAATGTAGAGGATAACGGGAAAACTGATGCCATGACCGATGACCTTTACTATTGGCCGAGAGGCGTAGTTTGCCGTCCGTGGCTATCCTATAATACATACAAAAGCAAGAACAGTGGCTATGAGAACAGTTATAGGAAGCAGTACAAATCCAATGTATGGAATAACAGACTTAACCACGAACATAATTTTGAGTCTCCTAACAAATACAGTGTTTTAGCTGAGATATCGGAGACTTACCCTACAAGTATATTTTTTAATTACTTCCATTCAAAATCATTTAACAATCGCAACTTTGAATGTAACAGGCATTATGTCATCATAAGTTTTCTTAGTGATTTTTTATTACTAGTAAAGATATTTGCGGCATTAGTGAGCATTGGTTGTATAGTTATGATTTGCATTTTCTAAATTGTATCAATAACAATTATATAAGCCATGCGCAGTCTGAACCAGATTTAGTATTAGGAAGTAGGCGCGAAGTTTGAAAAGGTGGATTATCTATAATATGGAATAAGAATATAAATCATATAGTTTCTCCAATAAACCTAAATAATCGACATGTCATAGGTATTGAGATCATGACACAGCCTGGTTGTTATATGTATGTATTACATGTATATTTACCATGCAAAAATCATTCATCAAAATATATATTAATTGTTTAGAAGAATTGGAATGTATCATTTACATGTATATTGACAGAGGAAGAATTATCATAATGGGCGACTACAATCGAAGTAGAGTTATTTTAAACCTAATGTCTACAATTAACATGGTTCCTATTAACGCTACTGAATTGTGCTCGGGAGCTCAGTTTAGCAATGTTAAGCATGAAAGTGACATACTTTTTGCCAAGATGTCAGCACAATCATGATATTTAAACTGCCATTTGTCAAATATGTGTATCTTAACAAATTAATTGCTAGAATTATGTTACTTGCCCTGTGACGAGGTTGACAGCACATGTCCCAGTAGGTTCAGAGAAACCTACTTGGAAAGGAGCGATAACGAAAGGAAGCATAATTATAAAAAAAAAATAAAGTTACGTAGATCACGTCTCCGTGCTAAAGACATACATGATGCATTTGAGTAAGTAGTTTTAAAACACCTGTTTACACACAAACATTTTGTAACGCTGACGCCAACGCGGACGTCGAATAAGCTCTCATTATAAAATAATGATCAAATAAACTAGCTTTTAACGAACACCTGTCTAAGACTTCAAAACG
Organism: Mercenaria mercenaria; assembly: GCF_021730395.1. Taxonomy (NCBI): domain Eukaryota; kingdom Metazoa; phylum Mollusca; class Bivalvia; order Venerida; family Veneridae; genus Mercenaria; species Mercenaria mercenaria. The sequence goes on from NC_069368.1 coordinate 28,925,579, forward strand.
AAACAAAACGTCGTATAATGCGGTGAAGTAAAACGTATTAATAATGTCGTTGTCGTCGTTCCTTGTACTTAGTAAAAATCAGCATCATATCTATTCAATTGACTAAATATAACAAATCTAACTGTAATAACAGGCATTATTTAAAAAAAATCCTCCACTTTTAAAACGGTGGAACGAATACACACTTTGGGTAGTTATACATTAATTTTGATCTTTTTATACTAACATGCAATACTGTTTATATATGCAAACATGCTTTGGTTTTTTTTCAAACACGAGTTCCCTTTAAGCGGAAGTTTATTCTACATACACATGGAAAAGAGTTGAATCGGGACTTTGTATATTATACTTACATTATAGTATACAATGTGCGCCCCAAAACCCTAATTAAGAGCGACACCAAACCATTTCACGGGGAAAGACATAAAATGGATTGTTTTCGATGAGTTGAGAATGTCGTGACGTTCGTTATAAAAGAATGCAGCCTTTTTATTATTTTCCTGTTTGTTAAGATTTGCAATCTGATGACAAACGAACATCTACAAATGTAATTGAGAGATGCGAAATTGCGTGAAAAGATATGTTTAATAGGCGACTGTTTCTGATGAAAAATAATGATAACATCCTTTTCTTGTTATCTGATTTTCAAACAAAATTAGATAAATAAATTTTTACCTGCAGCAAACTTCAGCAATTTTAACTTAAATTTAAAACTAAACAACACATTCCTTTCTACATTTAATGCCATCAAGATTAGTTTAATGTTTTGTTTGCCTGTCACTGACGTTTATTTGTGATGATCATATGATGGATTGTCAAAACTTAACATAACTTTACCCAACGATATCTTTTGAAATTAACTTGTCAACAAGTTAAACAGATTTTAAGGTTATGCAAATGTACAGAGAAATGATATTTTGTCCTCTGAATTGCAAATTATAGACCGTAAGGGGACGATAAATGTTAAGATTATTTTGTGCCCACTGTAACTTAATTTAATTTGTACTTTGTTTTTGCAGTTTGATTACGGTGGTATGTTTCGGACATATGTTATTTTTTTTAAGATTAAATTATCTCGTTCGCACGACATCTTATCTTGAGCGATCAACATCTTATCTCGTGCGCACGACATCTTATCTCGAGCGATCAACATCTTATCTCGTGCGCACGACATCTTATCTCGAGCGATCAACATCTTATCTCGGGCGCACAACATCTTATCTTGAGCGATCAACATCTTATCTCGAGCGATCAACATAATTATTATGTTGAGCGATCAACATCTTATCTCGAGCGATCAACATCTTATCTTGAGCGATCAGCATATTATCTTGAGCGATCAACATCTTATCTCATGCGCACGACATCTTATCTCGAGCGATCAACATATTATCTTGAGCGATCAACATATTATCTTGAGTGATCAACATCTTATCTCGAGCGATCATCATCTTATCTCGAGCGATTAACATATTATCTTGAGCGATCAACATCTTATCTTGAGCGATCAACATCTTATTTCGTGCGCACGACATCTTATCTTGAGCGATCAACATCTTATCTCGAGCGATCAACATATTATCTTGAGCGATCAACATTTATCTTGAGCGATCAACATCTTATCTCGAGCGATCAACATATTATCTTGAGCGATCAACATATTATCGTGAGCGATCAACATCTAATCTCTAGCGATCAACATATTATCTTGAGCGATCAACATCTTATCTTGTGCGATCAACATCTTATCTCGAGCGCACGACATCTTATTTATATATATTAAGGCCCTAGTTGTGTGCATTTAAGTCATCTGTAAAACATACGGACAAGTTGTTAATTAGGGTCCCGCCTATTCCGCTGTTATTTGAACTTCCCACAAGTACATTTACAAGTATATCACATCATTTGGGAGAGCAATGCATATAATTGGTCATCCTATCTTCAAAATCAAATGAACATAACCAATGATGCATACTGCATGTTAGAATAGCAACAACAAATTTCATTTCGACTGATAAATTCGCGCAGAAAAGCTGCATGCATGAATTAAGGGAAAACAAGGAAATTCTTTAATATATTGGCGAAGCCTACATACTAATTTTTTTTGTCAAGGACTTAAATTTATTCTTTGCATCATCCCTGATTTTTTGCTGCCTTTTTTATCCGTTTGCGTATTTAAATTTCTAACCCTGCAAACATGTGAAACGGTTATAAATATAATCGAAACAAGAACTAAAACGGTGGCAGCCGTATGTTTTTACTAACGATCTGAATTCACACAAAGGTCCTTAATATATATTAATAAGATGACCGAGAAAAAATGTTGATCGCTCGAGATAATATGTTGATCGCTCAAGATAATATGTTGATCGCTCAAGATAATATGTTGATCGCCCAAGATAAGATGTCGTGCGCACGAAATAAGATGTTGATCGCTCGAGATAAGATGTTGATCGCTCAAGATAATACGTTGATCGCTCGAGATAAGATGTTGATCGCTCAAGATAATATGTTGATCGCTCCAGATAATATGTTGATCGCTCGAGATAAGATATTGATCGCTCCAGTTAATATGTTGATTGCTCAAGATAATATGTTGATAGCTCAAGATGATATGTTGACTGCTCGAGATAAGATGTCGTGCGCACGAGATAAGATGTTGATCGCACGAAATAAGATGTTGATCGCTCGAGATAAGATGTTGATCGCTCAAGATAATATGTTGATCGCTCAAGATAATACGTTGATCGCTCGAGATAAGATGTTGATCGCTCAAGATAATATGTTGATCGCTCAAGATAATATGTTGATCGCCCGAGATAAGATGTTGATCGCTCAAGATAATATGTTGTTCGCTCGAGATAAGATGTTGATCGCTCAAGATAAGATGTTGATCGCACGAGATAAGATGTTGATCGCTCAAGATAATATGTTGATCGCTCGAGATAATATGTTGATCGCTTGAGATAAGATGTTGATCGCTCAAGATAAGATGTCGTGCGCACGAAATAAGATGTTGAACGCTCGAGATAAGATGTTGATCGCTCAAGATAATATGTTGATCGCTCAAGATAAGAATGATCGCTCAAGATAAGATGTCGTGCGCACGAGATAAGATGTTGATCGCTTAAGATAATTTAATCCTAAAAAAAATAATTGCATGTCCGAAACATACCACCGTATGATCAACCTTTTCCGTAAGAAAAGTTTTGCATGACTTCTCTTTGAATATAAGACAATACTTTTCACAATACAGCAATAACTTCATAACCTTAAGGTCTGTAACATGAACCTTTTAGTTGTAAAAACGTCATGACTTGCTGCAAACAAATTATGATAGCATATTTTCCATTGTAATTCTAATCAATTTAGGACACACGAAAGTTTTTAAAGTTTGGTTTTATTTGCTGATGGAGTGGTTAGGAAATGATATCCATTGTATAGCTTCTTTCTGGGTTTTCCAAAATTAAGTCAAAATTAACACAAATCGTATTACATAATTGGTGGATCAAAGAGTAAATCACAATAAGACCAAGTAAACTTTAAATACTAATGCTGTACCCCCTTCAGCTTAACAGTACACTTTATATCATAGACTCAATCAAACCGAGTCTGCTATTACTCTGCTTAGTTGCATTCTAAGTTTCCAAGGGATCTTCTTACATATTTTATTAACTATCACAACAGCAATTTGTAGTGCCTTGTGGCGATTATAAAAAGTCTCCCCTTACTTGGAATTAGTGTTCATATATTTTCTGATCCTTTTGGGTCATTCAATACCTTTGTAATAGACTTCCGCTTGAGAAATCGTTGTTTGGCTAATGTTATCCTTTATCCTACCTACTAGACATACTTGCTGAATCAGAACAGAACACTGTCACCGATTTTTATCTCACAGTTGCATGTTATATCGTTTAGAACAATAAGAACAACGTACGGTTAGATACTAGAGCGTGCAAATAAACAGTTTATTTATAGCTTTAAGTTGGTAAAAGGATATACTCAAGGGCGCTCTTCTTTTGACAATTGAGGAAAATCTACTTCTAGGGAGCGTGTTTCTAGGTATTAGAACACAAATAAACCACAAATATGCATCCAAGGTCGTTCATTGTTATGGAAGGAGGTAAATTGTTTAAAGTACTACTGCGAATTTTACATCAAGGTTTTAGGTATCTGATCGTAATTTGGCCAACAGTGTACATTCAATGTCGTTTATTTTTATCTATTTTCGATTTTTAATACTGTAACAATTAATTTTCAAGCTCATATATACATAACGCTAAAAGATTTCGTTAAATTGCAACAGCAAACAAAAACAAGCCAGACAACAATTTAGTAAAATAACTTTATTTCAGCCAGTTTCGCCATAATGACTGCTTTCTTAAGCAAGTGTGGAAGTGAAATTACTTTTCTAAACAGTAACCATCAAATTAGACATGATTTTGTTTATAACAGTTGGTACACTATGCTGTATTTCTTGTCAGATTATAGTCACTTTTACTTCATAACAGTACACATTTCTTTAGACCTAGTTGTCAATTAGACAAGGAGTATGAACAGACTGCTTTGTGATTGATACTTTTATTAGTTAAACTGCATGTTATGTCACAATTTACATATGATTGTAAGACTTGATTTTAAGATTTTATATAATATTTTGACACTTACAGTGTTTGGGGAAAGGCGATTGTGATATAAATGTTCATGGAAAAGTTGCTGAAAGGCGCACTTACTTAGCAGTCAGATTGTTTTGAAACATATTTTGCACATATATGTGATAATTTAAACTGTTTGAGTAATGACTATTTTAATCTGAGATATTATGACTAGCTTCCATCATTTTTAGGTGATGTACAGCCACAGGCCTTTCAGTCTCACGCAAGTTAATGGGTCAATGGTACGAATTGTCACATGAATTCACACTGGTCACTGGAAAAATTAAGAGAACCAGTTGTAATTTGTCAGGTTGGTATTTCTTATCGAAAGGCTGTTTGAAAAATTGAGCAGACGGTGTTGAACATTTAAAAGTTTGTAAAGTGAATGAGCCAAAACCCAGGAAACAGCGAAAGGACTCAGACATTTGAGAAGCATGATTAATGTTTTACTGACTGTATAGGCCTGCGATGGATCTTTAGCTTCAAGTAGAAGGATCCCGCGTTGGCCCCTGGTAGCTCTATACCAAAAACAACAGTGGAAATTCAGTATGCTTATATCATTTATTATGCTCGTGCGTGACAATCACGTAGCCTTACGGTATTTTTGGTTCCTAAGTTAAGCACCCAACAGCTGAAACGAAAAAAATAAAATGTTGTTTCAAAGCGGTTGACTATGTAAAACAAATATTTCAAAGCAATTTCGTTGATATTTCGTTATCTTAATAAATCGTCTATATTTTACGAATTTTACATGTGGGCTTATACTACTGTAAAAGCATTTTAAACTGTTAACAGTGGAAGCATTGAAAAGGTTTCTTCTTAAAATGCATGAAACCAATCATATCAGTTCTCTAATATAACCGTTCTCTTTATAACATCTTTATTCATAAACAACAGAAACAAGTGAAAGGTGGTTTCTTAATGCAAGTTGACCTAATCAAAAATCTTAATCAACGCCGATGCCGTCGATCAAGTTATGACAATTCCGCGTAAATTCTTTTCAAAAATCAAACGAGCTAAAACATTTATTATGTAAGTGATAATGATATATATATGGAAGATTTTTACACGAAAAAAAAAAAAAAAAAAAAAAAAAAAACACAGGTCACCGATATCGTTTTAATTTTATAGGGCATTTTCTTCACCCACTGTTTTAGCGTTTCTGAAATTATGTAAAATTGAAAAAAATGCGGTACTTTATAAAACATATAATATCCCATTTAATGTTATAGGGCTTTCAGGTCTTACAGGTTAATATGAATACAAAGTGATGTCAGTGATATATATGTCACTAACAAATCTCTTTCATTTTTACATGTTGACATAATTACCCCACCCACTTTATTTTCAATGGAGAAACGAATTTAGATCTACAAAATATCTGACGTTAAGATTTTTCAAAATATTTTGCAGCTTTAATGACATACAAAAATGCTTCATATTGGAATAAAAAAAAGAGTTGGGATCACCATAATCTAAGAGATTACTTTAGAAAAAACTGTTAAACATGGTGCATTTTGATACTTTTTGTTCTTTTTGTTTTAATTTACATGTTCTAGATAATATAAAGTGCTATCTTGAAAACTTTTATTTCAGTTATAAATTATCATAATATGTATCAGTCAGGAAAATCTCAAGTTTAAACCTGATCTACTTTAATAGATATTTTAAATTACCTACCCCTACCCTATTGTAAATCTTACGTCAACTTTAGGCAAATGCCAGCTAAAAGTAAGAGTGAAATTCTTTTTCGCAAAAGGTAGAATCTGTTTGGTTAAATGGTATATTATAAGCCATATTTTAATTAGTAGTTGCTGTTATAATAACCGTTTTATCGTATACCCAACCTTTATATTTTTCAATATGTTATCGAACGAAATCTTCAATGGTTAAGAGTTAATCAATGTTAAAATAGAAGTTGGTACAGTTTTTGTGCGAGCTGTTTATAGAACTCTGCCAAGTCATGCATATTCAATGAAAATAGTCCGGCAACATGCAATACAAAAGGTATAATACTATTTTTCTTCTGCTTGTTGTTTCGTATTTACTGGTAAAATACAAGCCTGATTTTGACAAAATTCATTATAGGCATATGATAAATGATTATCTAAAACAAACCGTAGGTAGAGTTATACTATTTTTGGATGGCAACAGGTTCTACGATGTGCACCAATGGAGAGAAATGAGCCTATTTCAATCACTACAATAAGAACAACCTGTTTCCTCTGTTCAATCTCATGAGAGGAATGTTATGATATGATTTGTCCGCTAAAAAATCTGGGGCATTCTAAAATATCCACTTGCAGCTTCACTGAAAATAAAAGTGAAGCCTTGTCTTCCATACAAATACCAGAACGCTAACTCAGGGATATTTATGTTAATACATGAAGAAGATATATTAAGTTCTAAATTTCACTTCTTCTCATAGACGAATAAACAAAATAGTCTCCTGTCTAAGATGTGCTTATAATCACTATATCGTTGAAAAAGATATTACTTTTCAAGGTTTTTGAAACCTAGTACCTGTTTTCACAGACGCGGTTTACAAAAAAAAAAACAATTATACGATGCAGAAGTAGATATTTTGTCACGATTTTCGCAAACATTAGACAAAATACGTATCAAACAAATTGCAGTGTCTTCTTTTATCACGTTATGTTGCCATGTAAGATTGTAGCTAAAGATGCATATGAGAATATCCGTTTCGGGGGTAACTGTTCTGACGGTAACGAGGCTTTGCCAAAAAGTACTCTAGAGCCGGATATTCCCACCGGCATCTATAACCTCAAAATTAAGTACGGTCCAAAAATTATGAAAAGGAAAAAGATTCAGCAAGAATAGCAATGATCCAGTAAATGTATACTTCATACTACAGAGTTCTGTTGATAAGTGCCCTCTTTTTCAAAATGTGCGCCGATAATTATTGTTATCTTAATAGACAACATGAATAAACTACAATAATTTTTCTGTACCTGTTTCATCTATCTTCTAAAATTTACGATGCAGGCGTATTAATTTCCCCTCCGTCAAAATATGTCTAAATATATTTATAAAGTCTGTCAAGTGCGGACAGTAACATCATGCCCACCCACGAATGCGCAGTGAAAGAATATTTACACATGCGCAGTAAACAATAACGTCATGGACATTTACATATAAGCAGGACGAATCACACCAAACACTTCATTCATACAAGCGCATTCAATCTACAAGTTAACGTGGCGGAAATGAGCCTTGGATATATAGGCGAATAAAGAGAAACTAAGGGTAGGTACCATTTTTTAAAAATGTATCTTTTAGAAATGTTATACAATAAACTGGGCATATTAGCCTCAAAGTAATTTACCATGTATCTTTTAAATCGTGTCTACCCCATGTATGAAATAATTGCGCGTTAAATCAAATTATCTTAAGGGTGTTATTTGTAATTCAACTTCATTCGCTCGAACTCGCGGAGCCCGTTAAGATTTGTTCTGGCCCTAGGTAGATCAAGCCAACATAGAAATGTAGGTAAACATGTTTAGAATACGGAAATACATTTATCAAAAGAAGAAAATCGTGGATGTGTTTTTAATTTAATAAATTTTAACCTTTCGTATACGTTTCAATAAATAAATTAAGACGGTAACTGATTTTAAAGTTGTAAATAACAGTGTTACCTAATAATTGGTATTTTAACCTTCCCTTAATTACGAATTTCACGAAGTGTAAAAAAGTTGCACTGCTGAAATGTGCAAACCGATTGTAAATAATCGAAACTCGACTCGCGCTTTTGTTGTTCGAGCGAAATGTTGCTACTTACACTATTATAGAATCGTTAAAAGTCCTGTCCTCATTGTTTTTTAAGCTTTTCTGAACGAAATTATTTTACTCACTTCTCATAATGTACAACTATTTTGGTAAACTGTCGTGTATTATAAGAAAGTTTATCATAAATAGATTTCCAGTCGTGCTACATCATAACAGAATATATCTGGGACTGGGAAAAGAAATAATCCTATAATTATACTAAATTCTAAAAAATAGAGACTTTTATATAGCAGGCTTAACATACATACCCTGTCGTATCAGCATACTATATCAGCATACTGATTTGAAATGTCCGAAGTGTATGAAGTCAAGTCAAATGGCACAAAAACACATGAAAGTATAATTATAGTCAAAACATTTTTAACCGATTAATTTCTATTGTACTGAAATGTGTTCGATTGAATGTTGACCAATAGTGGACGTAAATATGCGGACTGCCTTCTTGTAGGAGTAAGTTATAAAAAGGAAGGAACTTTAAAATACCACCCCTACCATGTTTTCTATTTCACCACAAGTAAATGAATGGCAAAAACTAATATTCCTGCATGTGCTAGTTTTCCTCAGGGCACAAGAAGGTGTCAAAAGTTCTATTATAAGGTATGTAGTAACTGTCAACAAATAACTTTATTAAAAAGGAGGGCTTATAGATAAAATCCCCATATCAAATTTTGTTTCTGACATCTTTCGAAATTGTGCGACCGACACTTACCACCTGGTAGTGTTTATCTGACCTACAAAATATTTCCGTAGAGTGTCAGCAACAAACCCAATAACAAATAATATGATACTTCGTATCAAAACCGTTAGAGGAAGAATAATTTTCTATTCAGTAAATGATTCAACAACTGAGTTTTCGAAAATGCAGAATTTCTTTTCTAAATATATCCCTCTCCAAATTTACAATAATTGAATGTGCAGTGACATATATCTAGAACAAATTTCATTACCACATAACATAAATGAAATATAATAAGTAGAGATGGTACGAATTGTGCGATTCAAAATTTTGAAATATAGAAATATTATACTTATTAAACTACGAATTTCTCCATAAATTTTACACTGATAACATTGGTATTAAGTCACACGTGTTTGCCCATCTCTAGAGACACTGCTAGATAATGTCTTCTTGAAATGGTGAAAAGAATATGACTATCAAAAAATATCTTATTTTGAAAAATAAGTTTTGACTTTATAATGCTAAAGCCATCGTATGTTTAAACTGTTTGTATATTCGATGCAAGTGTTTAGTTTGAAATAAGTAATTACTGAAAAAAACGCAAGTAGTCTGTAATAATACAATTAACAAGTGGAATACACGGTTTAATAATTGCCAGTTTAAGGAATAACTAACGGCTATGAGAAGTGTTTTTGCGGACTAGGTCAACGGTGGTTTGCAAGTTTAAATCCCGCTATGTCCGTTGTTTTACCTCCTCATCTGGCACCAATATTGTCTTTGAAAGCAGAGGGAATGTCGATATTGAAATAATTACGATGCAAGTTTCCGTCATTATATTTTAAAAATGCATAAGTAAAAAGCATAAGGATTTCGGTAAAATGAAACATGGTCTTCTTTATTTTTAAATTTTGCAGCAATTGCTTACACTATTGCACGAATTCTTGTATAAGTTTTTGTTATTTAATCGGTATATATTCAACACATTTATCAAAACTTGAAAAGCAAACATTGAACATTTATTTATGATGAAAGTCTTACCATTTGACCGAGGAAAAATACTTAAATATAAAATCCTTCCTTAGACTAGAGTTGCTTATTATTAAGTGAGGGCAAATAGTTTTTATTAAATAATTGACTGGCAAATAATTCAATTATTATATACTATATATTGGTCTACAATCAAAAGCAGTTTTACAATAGGCCGCAATGACATATTTGAGTAGGGGATATCATCGTGTTTAATGCGAAATGCAATATCTGACGTCGTTGCATCAAACTTTTAAAGGTTTAAAGGAGCATGTGGTCTTTTGTTGCATACGCGCATAATACAAAAATGAGAAATATATTTGTTAACAATTTTTTGTTGATTTGTATCATAAATATTTTTGAATAATAACAATTCTGGCCGGATTTCCTTAAAGATATAAGATCTAACAATTCATAAAGTATGAAAATAAATTACCTAATATATAAATTTATTCAAGTGTCTTTACATAATCGTACTCAACCTTTACAGACAATGCTAAATGGTACGGTGTCACGAAAGCTTTCAAATAGGAAGTTGAAATGACAGAAAGTCCATTTGTTTTTATCAGTCTTATTTTCATTGTGGATACAGGTACTTTAACTTTGTTGTAAATATTGGCCTAAGAATCGGTTGTATCTATTACATACATGTATACAAATGTATGTAAAATTAGCCACGAAATGAGTTTCAGTTTTAATAGCAACATGATGTAATATTTGGCAATATAGAACTGCTATGATTTCTTAATAATACGAAAAATACTAATATAATTTTACAATGAAGATATACTTATTGCAGATGCCGATCTTACGTTACATAGTTAAATATTTTTGAAATACGGTAATACAACAAGGACGAAATTAAAATATTTCATAAAACATACGGAATTATCCATCACAGGCTTGTTTCAAAATAGAAACAATTGTCATGACATATAACACCAAGCATGCGCACAGTTCTGAACGAGCCCTGGAAAAAGGAGAAAATAAAGAGTACAAGTATTATGTTTGAACAATAGTTTAGCATTAAACCGACTCAAAAAACTGGGTGCGGTATCATGTAACGTGTCTACGGCTTGATATTCCAGTGAGGTAGCACTGTAAAGTTGGAAACTGTGCTCACTGATACAAATAGACATCGTTGTTTATATGACTGAAAAATAAATGTTAAAAAAGACTTTAAACCCGAATACAAAAACTGTTTCAAGCGTTATGAATGTCAGATATGATTGGTTTAACAAGGAAGTAATTTGAGTATTTAGGTATTTACAACAAAGCAAGGTCACATACCTACGTATAAAATTACAGCTCAGTTCAGGTGCGTAGTTCGTTGAGATTTGTAAAGGTATATTATAAGGTAAAGGTCTTACAAAATCCTTATGTGTCGTTGTTATTCATATGCAAGTGATACACACAGAATACAATGACTTGCGGTCCTGTCAAAATTAGAGACAATCTTTGTTATAGTTTTAATCTCAATTACTTGCCGCGCTTAACGAGTTTTGTAATCATTGTTGTTCTTGTTTTCAAGATTCTGTTCGTACGAGCTGTTAAAAGTCATACCGGTTCGTTGTCTACAGACAAGCTACGAATTACGATTTAAATAATATAGTTATATCTTACGCTATAATCACACTGTCCCGGACGGGCTTGCGGATGAGCTCCGGATAGCATCTGTAACGCATCCGTAAGTCATCCGGTGTATCCGTTCAGAAATCGAGGGCATCTGGAGGCAAGGGTGCAAAGTTTTGAACATGCTCAAAATTTTTCCACGGATAATATGTAATAAATCCGTAACAGTTCTGAAAAGATCCTAACAGATGTTAAAAGATCGTAACAGTTCTGAAGACAATCATTGTGGTAAACAATACTAGCTATTACGGCTTTCTTTTGGTTCGAATAAGGTCAATAATGGTTCTGTTACAATTGCAATAAAGCTTTATAAAGGTTTCTTGCGGATTTGCACAGTTATTTACGATTACATCAAGGTTTTTTAAAATTAGTTTCGCTCCGGATTTTACGGTTTCTTGTGATTTGTTAAGGACAGAAAGAATTAGATGCGGATGCACTGCGGTTAAGAATCAAGTTGTCAACTTTCGACGTGACTATATATAGGCGTGCCCCAAGGTCAACCCTCATTCTCGTTCTGTTACAGCAGTAGTTACATTCAATAAAGATATTCTTGAGATGACGGACGCTGCTGAGACATGGACGACTTCCCTGACTCCTGAAGAGATCATCCTGGAGTTCCTTGTCCTCCAGATGAAGCACGCGCGTGTGATAATCCAAATGATGCGTATCCGACGGCGACTTCAGAAAGAGGCCCGGCCTTTAACAAGGACTGAGTTGACCAGGAAGTTCCTTCGCAGACGCATTTTTTTTTTCATGGCCAGTATGAGGCACTCATGCATGAACTAAAATGGAAGAAGCCAGGGGACTTAAGAAATTTTATGATGTTCGACCCACAAATGTTTGATGAACTCCTGCACAGACTGAGTCCCAGAATTAAGAAGAATCATACCAATTTTAGGCTGGCACTGGAGCCGGCTGTCAGACTGTCGTTTACACTGTGCTACCTGGCTTCCGGTGAAAGCTACAAGTCAGTGATGTATGGATTCAGGGTGACAGGCAACACCCAACACCGTGTCAATTATCAATTATCATCCAAGAGGTCTGTCAAGCCATCATCGACCATTTTATTGCAGAGGTGGTACAGACTGTCATGACACAAGAACAATGGTCGGCAGTTGCTGAGACGTTGAAAACCAGGTGAAGGTTCCCACATACCCTTTGGATCGGAAGCACGTGGCCATTGAATGGCCTCCAGGTAGTGGATTAGTTTTCTATATTTTGATGGCCTTTGCGGTTGCCGACTACAAATTCCTGTGGGTGAACTCAAGCAGTGTGTTGAAGAGAGATTGATGGACATCCTCCTGCAGCACTCTTTCCCCCAAGATTACAGGCCAATATCGTACTGGGTCAATGGTGCTGATGCGTGTGGGATGAAGACCTATCTCCTCAACCATTCGCCAAGCGGGGCCTCACCGGGGAGGAGTGGATTTTCAACTACCGCCTCTCCCAAAACAGAAGGGTTGTGAGAATGCTTATTGTGATCCAGAGATTAAGATGTTTGCGCACCACTCTCCCAAAAGACCCTGACACAGTAGCCAAGATTGTCAAGGCGTGCGTCTGTCTCTGCAAACTCGTGAGGTTCCGGTATCCAAGACATCACAACTATCTATTTGATGACGGGGATGAGGAGCACAACATTGTCCCTGGAGCCTGGAGGAGTAATGTAGACATGGAAGACCTGCAGCCAATTGGCGTAAATTTGAACACGAGGTAGGCGAAAGTGGTGAAGCTCTACCTCATGCACTACTTGAATAGACCTGTGGGTAAAGTACCTTGGCAAGACCGGATGTTTGTATGAACTTTGGAACTTCAAAAATAAAAATGTCTTTCAAAGGGCAATCCATATACTCACAGAAGAATCTTGCAAATCATGTTGCTTGATATTATTATTGTTATTTAATGAGGGGCAGTTAGAACTAAATAAAACTCTATGTTTTACTAAACACATTTGACGTTATTTATTAAAAGATCTAGCTCGTCTGAGTCAAAGGCTCGTCGTGAGTTATTTTGGGGTCGTTGTTTGTCCGTCCGATTACATTTAGTTTGTTTAAAATCGAGGAGTGCATTTCCTGACTATTACCCACACAATGCAAGAGGTCATCTTAGTATTCGGTTTCCAAAACGGGGCGGTTACTAGAAACATTTTCTTGTAAAATTTAAATAGGGAAAGAATGCTATTAATACTTTTGATATTAATACCCCAACAAACGAAGTTTAGAGGTTTTATATAGGCGTGAGCTTGTCGGTCGGTCGGTCCGTTAATTTTCATGGTTTTCGGACAATAACTCATGAAATACTTGGCAGATGTAAATAAATTTTGGTACACAGGCGTAACATTATAAAATAAAGGTAGAAATTTCGGCTATGCCAACAAACCACCATTTTTTTTGACGTAGTTATGGGCCCTCTCCAACTTAAAATTTGCCAATCTCGTGGTTTCCGTACAATAACTCATGTAAGATTTGATTTAAATAATGTTTGGTAAACAGATGTACTGTTTGAAGAACTCTGGCTAAATGATAACGGGTACTGGAAGTACCAGCGTTCCAAGTGTGTAATGTCTGAAAATGTTCAGCTAACGTCAGTAATAGATCGCAGCAGAACGTAACTCAATCGTAAGAGATCGGAAGAAATTGCAGCGGCACTTAAGGATCCGCAGGCATTTTCATTGACATCCGGCAGACATGGGGAAAATCGCAACTAATCCTCATCTAATCTATAGCTACCAGTATTGCAATTGTAAAGACTCGCAGTGGACCGCAACAATCCCTAAGACCCGCGTACTCAATTAGCCTCCCTACGTCTTCTCAACTCAGTAATCCGTATCAGATCCTAAATGCAGCCTTAACAGACCATAACAAATTCGTAAAACCTTTTTTTTCTAACACATTCGCGGAGCAACCGGGGGATGTGAATCTGGAACTCATCCGTAAACCCATCCGGGGCAGTGCGATTCAGGCTTTACGAAATCATTTTGAATTAATTCGATCTCAAAAGGCTTCATATAATATTGTCATCGCTACTAATGAATAGTGCCTATTTATGAGTTTGTTTTTCTACTTGTTTAATATGGATGTTTTCTAGATCCAGTTTGAGTATCTACGCCTCACGTCGTAAATCTATGACGTCATAAAAGTTCATCATTATCACTTTAAAAACAGCTTACCATGACGTTACAGTTATACATTTGTTCTGCCTGTATTTAACTTCAACATTTATGTAATATCAACATTTTTGTAATATTCATTTTTTTCGGAGTGCCAGTCTTGAGCCACACTCGACATGTTATTTAGCAGGTTTAACGCATGCGCAGCAAATATACATATCTGTTATATTTCTCGTAGGCAAATACGGTGACAAAGAGCCAATAATAACAAATAAACATCATCTATAGTTTATCCAAATTGAATACATGTGTAATTAACTGGCGGAATAATAAATACGAACTAAGGTGCGTGCTTCCTATCTGACGGTTACCCCAATCATGTGTGTATCCTTTTGGTCCTTTTTTTCAGTTCTTTCTTTCAGTTCTTTCTGGATGGACGTATGCGTCACTTTCTGAAAGCGGATCTTTCTGCTGTTTTCAGAATGACAAACCTCGATTACTTAAAACTGAATACATAAAATTTAACATTTACTCGCGCGTTTAACTCCGTAATAAAAAAGATAGGCCCACTATTTCCATTTAAAACGTGATGGTAACTTTTTGTAGGAATGTAAGGGTGGTGGATGTAGAAGAATATTGTTAAAATCTTGCTACTTCTTTTTCTTGATCAAAACAATCATATTATAGAGGTATATATATGAACATTTGAATTCTTTGTTGTTGGATAGGTAAAGCACTTTGGTAAAGGTAGCATGAAAGAGACTTAGATAAAATTTCAAAAAGAAATGACAATGATTAAACGAGCCCATATTTAACACATTAACATTTCTTTTAAAATTTATTCATGTGTTTTGATCAGGAAAGGGTTCAGAATGTCCCCAAACTTCAAAATATGTTCATTCCTACATAAAGATAACTCATAGTTTTAGTTATCATAAAATTAGGACAGTATTGTTGGCGAAAAAAGTGTAAGTGTACCAAACAATATTATATATGTTAAATGATTAGTGTAGGGGGAGTACCGAGGCGTGGAGACGTGGTGCTCTCTTTAAGTTGGTATTTTGCTGCAATATAATTTAAAGGGATTAAAAAGGTTTCTCTTGAAAATTGGCAAAACTTCTCTGTATTATGGAAGGCCGGTGCGCCATGGTAATTGCGACAAATTCTAAATGCTATGTAGAACTACCACACGCTATATGCATAATGCCAAATGCCGAACCCTTATACCAATTGCCAAATGAAAAATGCTAATCGTCAATTTATTTTAACTTAATGAGTCAATGACCTGTAGCTTTTCAACGAATTATTGTAACTTTTACATACTTCGAAACATATAATGTTATACTAGTTCAATTTGAAGCAATAACACGTTGTGTAGGCAATGGGACCGTGAGTACAAAACGCTTTAGTTTCAAATGTTCAAAAAAGTTTTAAACAGAAACAAAATTATGTAACGAAGGTCAGTGCATTCAAAGGATGCACATTCATCCACTGATATATTTATTTTTCTATTTGAATCAGCACTTAGCAATAAGAATTTGGCATATATGATAAGTACAGTCTGTAGAGCATTTTAAAGGAAATGACTCGTTTGTATTAAAACCAGAAAACTGGTTATCAGTGACAATATTTTCACAGAGTTTATTATTTATCTATTTATATATACATGTATTTATTAAATAATTAAATATTTATCAATTATTTATATATGATTCGCATTTTGCAATTAACATTTATATTTTACATTTGACAATTGCCGTAAGACAGTCAATATTTGAGATTGAGCATTTGACAAATATTTTGGATTAACCTTTTGTCAGTAAGCATTTGGCAGTTAGCATGGCATGCCGACCTTCCATACTTTATCTGTATTATTTGGCTCGTGTTTCACTGGGTTGTATTTCGAAATATTGACATACTTACAGCTCGTTCAAATGGGTCAGCCGTGTTGATGTACTTGTAAGATAGACTTGTCCGGTTTATAGCTTGGTCACGGCTATCTATGAATATGTATTATATTTTGCCATCGGAATATTTCTATAAAATGCTTTTTCCCTTTCCGTTTGGATATATCCATGTTTACAAACACGTTTGTTTATTTGATGGACTGCAAATAAAATCGCACGTGATTAAATATCAAATAAATCAACACAGCCGTAAATCTGTTTATAACTTACCTATCACAAAGCAAGTAAATCAGTTTATCAAGAAGCAAAACGCTTTACATCTGTACAAATAAAAAAAAGTATTTTAAGGTATCATAGATGTTTAATACCTGCAGGAAGTATATGTATGGTATACGGCTTGGGACGTGCCAGTTGCTATTTACTGAATGCTATATGCTATGTGTTTAATGGCTAAAATTATTTACTGACTACGAGCTGTTCAGATATGTATGGAAGGCCGCGCGCCATGCTCATTGCCAAATGCTAAATGACAAATAGTTAATGCAAAAAGCTATTTGCCAAATGCTTAATGTTAGATATTGATTGCCCTACGGTACTTGTCAAGCGATATATGCTAACTGTGTATTGATAATTGAGAAACAATAAATGCTAAATGCATATTGCTAAGTGCTTATTAAAAAGAGCTGAATATATATCAATGTGTGAATGCATCATTTGAATAGACATTGACCTGCCTTTGTTATATAACTTTGTCTCTATTAAAAGCTATTTTTCTATGTTGACGTCCAAATATCGTATAGGGCATGCGACATTATTTGTGACGCCAGTTTTATCAGCATTGCGTTTAAATGTTTTTATAATTTAAAACTGGAATTTGTACCGCTTATTACGTCGCCGAATATTTCTGGAGCATATTTCCAGCGTTTTTTTTTTCAATTATTATACAAATATAATAACCAATAATTATTCCAAGATTGAGACTAAATATAACTTTTTTCCGTTTTATGCTATAGCGCAACAATTGTTTATCATATGAAGAAATAAATTGTGTAGTTGCGCTTCATCATTTGACATGTTCAGCCTGTAGAATGGATTCTG
Organism: Mercenaria mercenaria; assembly: GCF_021730395.1. NCBI lineage: Eukaryota > Metazoa > Mollusca > Bivalvia > Venerida > Veneridae > Mercenaria > Mercenaria mercenaria. The sequence continues at coordinate 28,943,492 of NC_069368.1, forward strand.
TTGTTTCTATGATAAAGACGAGTAAACATCAATTTCAGTACACTAAATTTTGAGACTAAATGTCACAAAATACACTCATTGTGCGGCCTGTAGCTTATCATCAGCAAATGACTGGCCTAAAACATATGTATACATATAAAGCGTGCGACCAGACAAAAATCTTGTAATCGTGCACCTTTTCCACAAATTTGAGCTAAATCTGGATGGATAGATGACCATTTCCATTTTATCTGAGTTCCGATGTCTCAGGTAAGATTTTAGACCCGGACATCTACATGGCGCTTTAAGCATTAGTTAATTATACACAATAATTACTCGTACGCAGGAGTTTTAGTTCTATAAACATTATTAATAACCAGTTGAATATAAATGCTTTTACTGAACATCTACCTATCGTAGTATAAAAATCGTACTAGACCATAACACAAAATTGGCCCCTGCCACTTAACTTAGTGCAGGTTTTAATTCACACGCAAATTCGTCAAAATTAATCCTGACATAGTATTCACGGAAATATGAGGAAATGGTCTTAATGTCAATCATCATGTAGAATACTACTTAACTTAAATATTAAGAAATTCATCGATTTGTAATAGGATGACAGGTCATGGACATTACCGAGTTGTTCCGTATTGTTTTTGTTTTGTTTTTGTTTTAACTCTATTTGGCGCGTTTAATTAAACTACAATCCAAGCTAAAACAGAAGTTTCTAAGTCACTTAGAAATGGTAGTGAAGTTTGCCAAAATTCTGGTTTTGCAAAGATATCCTGGTGGCTGTTTATAATATGTTAATATGGAATGCGGATTGGGACATGGCAATTTTCCTTTGTTAATTGCCATTTGCTAACTGTTACCTGCTAAATGCTATTTGCTAAATGTTATTTGCAATTTGCTAATTGCCATTTGCTAATAGCTAATAATTATTTCCTTGCTGCGAGTTCAAATTGCAAATAGAATTTAGTAAATGACCAATGGGCGAATAGAAATTAGCAAATAGTAATTGGCAAATAACATTTAACAAATGTCTTATCTATGGAAGGCCGGTTCTTCATGCTAATTGCCAAATGCCATATATCAAATGCTTAATGCCTATTATTTAATGTTAGATGCCAATTATTAAATGCTATATGCTACAAATCAAATTCTTTACTCCAAGTATAATACTTAATGCTTAATGCCAAATGCTAAATGTCAAGTAGCTATGCGTATTGATAATATAAATATATGATTTAAATTTTTTTGTATGTTAAGAAATCAATCTTTCTAAGAGTCATGATAATAAATGATTAGCCTTTAACGTTTGTAGTATATGTATAATGTTTGTCTCAAAATTAAACGACTTGGCAATTTGTCTCATAATTGTTCGCAAACCTATTCCTTGATAATTATACCCCAGGCACCAGTATCGGACCTGACGTGGATCAGATAGTAAATGCATATTCAAAAGGATTATCATTACTGATAGATAAACATGCCCCCTTACGTTCTTCGACCTAGCTGTCCGTAGTTCACAGACGAACTTCATGAGGCTAAACACTTAAAACTCAAGCTTTATCGGAAATGGCGTAAATCTAAACTAACAATCGACCATCAACTTTAAGTTTGGCAAAGATAACCAAAAATCTACTAGGAGACAGCCATGATGTTTCCCGTCCCTCTAACTCATCATCAAGGGAACTTGCGCAGAAGTCTAGTGACTTTTTCATCGAGAAAATTGAAAACATTAGTAATGACATTATTTCGCACAGCCTAACTGATTGTGATTCAGTTGACTTGCATTGTCCAGAACACCAGGAAGTAGCAAACTGTCTTATTGATTTGGCTCCTACAACGATAGAAGAGGTAAAACAAATTATACACAAATCTCCAAACAAATCCTGTGAACTTGACCCTTTACCAACATGGCTTTCGAAGAAATGTCTCGATGAGCTCTTGCCGTTGATAACAAACATCATAAATACATCAATGGAATTAGGTTATGTACCAAAAGGGTTTAAACGTGCTAGTATAAGACCCCTGCTTAACCTCCCTTTCATTTCAGAAATCTTAGAAAAGGTAGTAGATGTGCGTCTTGAGCGGTCAGAAACCTAAGATCACAAGACACGCTGTCACTGATTATACCAAAAACTAAAACCATGATATATGGCAATCGAAGTTTTTCTTACACTGCTCCAAAGCTTTGGAACTCCCTACCTGTCAAGATCAGGGAAGCTGACACGCTTGCTGCTTTAAAAAGCCTGCTAAAACTCACTTCTTTGTACAATATTTTGTTAACTGATTTAATTGACGCTTTTTAAAACGGCATAGAACAGTATTTCATCCTAAGGTAACTTAAATAGTTTTAAATATGTATGTATGTTTATCTTGTTTAATCTATACATTTTACATTAATGAATTTTGTTAATATGGAATGCATTATTTTTGTATGCGTATCTGTTAGTATTTTTGCAATTTTTCTGTGAAGCACTTTTGAACGTGTACATGTGCATGAAAAGAGTGCTATATAAATGTGGTCTAATAAATAAATATATATGTCTACTGAAGGCCAGAATCTCGAAAATCGAGCCTGCGAGCAATGGGTTCACTTCCCGGGCGGTTGTGAAATAAATTCTCTAGACATTTGAACAAACTGCCTTTCACTATTTTACCTGTACATTTAGCTACAACATGAGACCGATCCGAAGTCTCCAGCCCTCCCCGTTCATGAAATATCTATCAGAAAACGAGTGACTTTCTGCTGCAAGTTCTAGGTAGATAGAAATGTGGCATAACAGACCGGTACGAAATCACGGACTAAAAATGTTTGTCAGCGTAGCAAGGGTCAAATTCATTTGCCATTAACAACAAGTATTACTAAATATGTAAATCATGGCCACTCACCACCGTCAGTAGCATCTGCTACACGTGATATTTACTTTTTTCCGTCGGTCTTTCAATTGTATTCTACACCATTGAAACCAATACGATAGTATTCGAGTAATTTTGTACGACACGTTGCGATTCTGTCGGAAGTGTGTTGCCATTGGCCAATCAGAAATTGCGTTTAAAAATACCTAATGAATTCTGTTTAATGGCGTAGCATTCAATTGAAAGACCGTGGAAAAGTTTAAAACGCCAATACCGCGTGTTTGAGATGCATCTGACGATTGTGAGTGGCCTTAGTTTATATATTTATTTATACTATTTAGTTTTTTTTATTGAATTTGAGCCGTACTCGACGGACAACCATACTTTAGTCTATGTTTACGTACCAACTCTTTGTGCCGCATTTTTATCTACACGGGACTTTCAGCAGGAAATCACTCTTTTTCTGATAGATATTTCATGAATGGGAAGGGCTAGAGACTTCGGGTTGGTCTCATTTTGTAGCTAAATGTATCCGGGTGAAAAGTGATAGGTAGTTTGTTTAATTGTCTAGAGAATTTATTTCACAACCGCCCGAGAAGTGAACCCATTGCTCAAAGGCTCGATTCTCGAGTTTCTGGCCTTCAGTAGACTTATGTATCTTCTGAAGGGGGCCCATATTTCATTACAAATGTTTCATTTTGAACTCATTTAGGATGAAAACAAGGCAATATTCTTTGTCCCAGGTCCGATACTGGTGTCTGTGAATTATACCAGCATGCGTAAATATCTTTTACGAAAATATCAGCTTTTTGTTCGTATATGTTTAACGATCGTTTATCACTATCAACTTAACCGTTTAATTATGCTTAGAGAGTCTATGATTTATTTCAAATGTCATCTATATGTAAAAATGGCAGACATTAAACTAATTTAATTCATTTTTAAGTTCCTGGAGAATCAAAATCCGATGATCTTTATTTGTCCCCTACTGGTTGGAAACCAGTTTTGGAGACTATAGGATTGCGCTTTTCCGTCCGACCGTCATTCTGTCATTCCGTCCGTCCGTCCGCAATTTCATGTCCTGTCCATAACTCTGCCATTCATCAAGGATTTTTCATATGCTCCTCATAATGAAACGACGTGTCATGCGCAAAACCCGGACCCTTAGTTTAAAGGTCAAGGTCACAATTGGAGGTCAAAGGTCAGCAGGGTTTTTCATGTCCGATCTGTAACTCTGCCTACAATGAAGGGATTTTAATATAACTTGGCGAAAATGTACCCCATAATAAGAGATGTGTTATGCATTACTTTTAGACCCCCTAGCTTAAAGGTCAAGGTCACACTTGGCAGTCTAATGTTAACATGGCATTTCGTGTCCAGTCCATAACTCATTCAATAAGGGTGTTTCATTTTACTTGGTAGAAATGTTCACCATGATAAGACGACGTGCCTTGAGCTAAACCTGGACACATAGCTTAAAGTTCAAGTCACTATGAGAGGTCAAAGGTCAAAAAGTATTTTTTAGTCCGGTCCGTAACTCAATTAAAGGATTTTAATATTACTTGGTACAAATATACCCCATAATAAGATTATGTGTCGAGCACCACTTTTAGTCTCACAGTCACACTTTGCAGTCAAATGTTAACATGGCATGAACAGGGTCTGTTTCATGTCCGGTCTAGAACTCTGTCATACATCAAGGGGTTACAATATTACTTGACATACTAGTAAATGTTCCCCATGATGAGACGACATGTCATGCGCAACACCCAGGACCCTCGCATACATTTTGGCCGTGAGATATTTCAATGTACTCGTGTCACTGTTGGCTGCTTTCTAGGCCTGATATCTGCAAAAGCCTTTTCCCTTTGTACACCCGAGTTGCGCACCCGTCTGCTCATTCATGAACTTCCTCAATATTTACCTCCTTGCTTTCTAGTATCTCCAAGGCTCAATTTTCAAAGACCACAACTATATCAGCATCATGTTTAGTTTCCATACTTATGTCTTTTATGGCATGCTGCATTTTAACAACCTTGTCCCAAAATTTCTTAGTTTTTTTCTCCGTTTTTGCTATGTAAATGTTCTGTATTAAATGACATGTGAAGTAATAAGTAGCATATTGGACTGTTGGTTATGATGTCTGCCCTGTAACTCAATAGGTCTTAAAATGCCTCCGTAGCCGAGTGGTTAAGGTCGCTGACTTCAAATCGCTTGTCCCTCACCTCAATCAGGGCATTGAATTCTTCATGTGAGGAAGACATTAAGCTGGCTTAGGGAATTTCGGTGGTTCTATCCAGGTGTCCGTTCGTGATGAAATATTTCATTATGCTTAAGTGCTATGCTGCATTCTGCATAATGACAAGGGGGATTATGCATGTCTTAAACTTTGTTGGCTGTTCATGCGTACGAGTAAGCACATTCATCCCGTTCGGTAACATTTCTGTCCATATCACCAGCACATACACAATATAAACACATGGGAAATGAGTGTCTGGGTTAACCACAAGCTAATACACCGGATGCATATCACATTGCAGCATGACCGAAAGCAAGATAATGTCATAGGCTAATGAAGAATTAACATTGTTATTAAAATGAAACAATTAAGCATGTATGAATGTCAGAAAGGAACACGTAAACGTAAGATGCACAAACGGTCATGTCACAATGCAAAATGAGATATCAGAAGGATGCATATGAACATCAGAATCACAACTGCATATATGTAAATCGCAAGATTGGATGTACGAAAGCACAATGCAGTTTTTGCCCTAATTCTGTTCCATATATATACCTACCAATAACCGTTATAGGCGCACATAATATATTCAAATTATACTGAGGTGCCCCCCTCGGAAAACGATCGACACTCCACGTCGTCTTGAAGGAAATAAGTGTTTGATGAAGGAGGAGCCTAAGTATAACATATTTTCGTCTTTTTCTCAATACAGAAATTCTAAACTTTGCGAAGTGTTTGAGATGATTAAAATCCTTTATTTATAAAGGAAATTGCATAAAAAAGATTGATCTATAAAAGTGTATCACAGTTTTGCAATAAATTAACCCGTCTTGAATTATATATCTTTTAATTCAGTGGGGATGGAATTGAAGACCTGAAAAAATTGTTTTCTGTGTATCTCTTTTCTGACAATTTATTGAGAATTTGAGATACTCTTTGGTTGTGTATGGGACTGCCACACAGCACACAACGTTTTAGTTCTTTTGAAATATCGATGGGAGAGTTGAATCTGTTTGAATATATCAATAGAGCTTATTTTTACGTAATCTTCATGCATAAAATCTTATCAAATAGTATCATGGTATAGCATAATTTTTTACCTTCATTTTAGTATGTTACATATCAAATGTGGAAGAAAATCATATTTAAGCAAGGCATCCCCTCTTTGCCCAGAGTATCTATATTAATGAAATACTATTGGTGTTATGGAATAGAACACAAGATACCGACGTAAATAGTCTTTTAAAGTTTGATGAAGTTAAGAGAAAAAAATATGCTTGAGCATAATCTATATAAATAATTGTTAGCTTGTAATCTTATTATATATATATTGAAATTCAGTTTACACACACGAACAAAGACATGCATTTTCTTATCAAATTGCTTTTCATGAACAAAGTTGACCCAGGTTATTCTTATTCCGATCCGTCTCGACTTGTCAGTATTAAGATAGGATTTTCGTGTTAAAGAAACAAAAAGACAGAAGCCGTCGAATCCCTTTGAGATTTTCTGTGCGAAATACTTTTGCAACTTTCAAATCCACCGGCGTTTACTTGTTTATAAGTATGTTTTACAGTCTACCGACTTTATATTTTTATTTTCGTAATAAGACATCATGCATTTACATTTTTAACAATAACATAATATGTAATACCGACCAATATGTTTTTAAAAATACTCGACAGTTTCTGCATGATTTCAATAAACTCTAAAAACCGAATGTAATATTTGAACGAAACAATTGTTTTTCTGAATTAAGAAGACGAAGGAAAAGTACAGAAAGAACATACCTTGCTGATGCCCCAGTCACACATACGGCGCGGATAGCTACGTCTAGCCACGGATATAAACGTAGTAATCCGTATCGATCCGTAGCGATCCGTACCTGAGCCGTACCTTAAAGTAGTAATCCGTATCAATCCTTACCCAGGTACGCATCGATACGGATTATTACGTTTCTATCCGTAGTTAGATGTAGCTATCTGCGCCGTATGTGTGACTGGGGTATAAATTAAAACTGGAATTACAGAAATACACCTATCAAAATCAAGTACATTAAGACAAATAGATTTAAACAAAAACTGTTGCCATTTAGAGGAGGCGAAACAAAACGAGATCAATTTGATTTTAAAGCGGGAGAAATGTTAAGACAATAAAATTGCCTAATTTGCAATCGCATTGGCAAGCTCCGAATCAATCATTGCAATACATAAACCCAATTTTTACATGAAAAACTGCTTTCATTTTATTGTGTAACTGCTCGATGGTATTACCAGTATTGTGTTTCAGTCTCAGTTTGTTGAGCATAACAAACACGCCGCTTACTAGCTTTACAAAACGCTAACCTTATTCATTTTACACTGTATTTCAAAATAATGATCTTTATCAACGCACATGGCAATTTGACCGAACTATTCATCTAATCTTTAAAGGTGTACTTGACAGTGAAAATAGCATAATGAATGTTATGATGTCTTACGTATAAAATAATGACATGCGGGATATTCTACCGTATTACCAGCAGCCTTTATTAATGACCGATTAAGTTCATACTCACACACAACAACCCTTGTGTCAAAAACTACAAATTGACCTATATACAAATAAAAATGACCTTTATATGGCCTCCACCATCAAACTTAGAACCTTAATGAACAACATTTCTGGTCCCACAGTCCACACGAATGATTCAATTTAGGTCACACTAACGCAAAACAAACATTGTGCCAAGACCTGCAAACTGACCTATATTTAAACAACCTTGACTTGACATTCACATGATCTCCTCCTTTAAACTTAAAACCTAAAAAAGCAAAATATTTGGTCATATTCAAATGACCTCCATCCTCACATCACCTTCACCTACAAACTTGAAACATTTTAAACAACAGGTTTAATTCAACAGCCCACATAAATGGCCAAATTTAGTTCATACTCACACCCGTCAAACTTTGTGGCAAGACCTACAGACTGACTGATATATATGAACCTTGACCATTATATGATCTTCGCCATTAAATTTCACATCTTAAAACCAACATGTTTCTTTAAAACGCAGCTTATTGTTTAAATAAGAAATAATAGATCTAGATCTGTTCCTATATTTTATCAGTTAGATACTGCAAGCATAATTTCAGAACTCCAACGCTAAGGATAAATCATAACATTACAAGCGCTGTAAGACTTTCCATGCAATGTTGCCACGTTCAAACGTTATGTGGGAAAGTTGAGTTGCTTATGTAAAATGGGTCTAATACTTACTGTGGTATTTTAGTCGATTCGTGATAGAAAAAAAGCACAAAGTGTATAGGTTTCTTAAATAGTGTATAATTTTATATCGATTGTAGAGTAAAATTACACATTATATCGTCCACTCTCGATAAGTGTTTCCTGGAGTTCTGCCAGTACTCGCGAGGAACGAATGCATTGTGATGGTAGCAGTCACATTCTGCGGATGTAATTCGAACCCGCGGCCTCCGGGCTACAAGTCCAACGCCCTACCCATACATTATGATCTTAGATTTAGACTGATAAATTAAAAACAGATTTTGATGAATTGAATATATCTGAACTTACCGATGTCTGGTTAGATGGGCCTTTGAAGAGTAGCTTTCCCACAACAGTGGTAATGTCTCTTCTCGTGCTCCTTTAAATTACTTTTTCTCCGAAAAGACTTTCCGCACTCCTGGCACATGTATTCATTCTCCATGCTATAAATAGATAATATGATAGTTTTACTGCTGTTACTCTGAGTGCAACAATGATACCTGTGTGCGTATTTAAAACTTCTTTTTGTTTGTCTTTGATTTACGACCTCTTTCAAAAGTCAGAATCTTATGGTGCGGATAACTAAGCTAACCATTGTTACTCGAAAGAACAAGTACTAGGCTTCCATTCCCCGTAAGCATTTATCAACTTCTTCCCTCAAAGATACATGGTCGGTTGCGCATATGATGGATTTAGAGCAAAATAATTTCAAAATTTTATCATTTTACCTTTTTTATGTATAGATATACAAGAAACGTTTAAAGAGCAGTAAACGTGTAATTATTTCCAAGTTAGGATGAGGACTGACGCTACTCATTTTCACTGTAGCATTTCTGGATATACTACCCTACCGAATGAAAAATAGCCTATTCCCAGCATCTGCATCCTTTTTTAACAATATCAAAATGTTTACAGTTCAGTCATTCAAAGACAAAGATGTTCTACATGCGTGATAAATAGTCTTTGACGTGTACGTTACCCTCTGGGGAAAAATGACATGTACGTCACCTCCTGAAAACCCGCAACGTGTACGTTACCGCACCCTTTGTCTACGATATCTTTAATATTCCTGAATAGCCATGTTAAATATTTGGTACAGGACTTTGGACAATGACAATCTTTATTTTAAATCTACATTCCAGCGAAAATTCTCTGCAGAATCTGTGATAGGTGCGTAACTTGTGAACAGACGTGTTCGTTACCAAAATATTTTGCATCTTTCGAATCGGCTGGGCAAGGATTACGTAAAAACGGAAGGGAGTTTCATCAAGTTACATATATCCGCTGAAAGAGCTTTTTATTGTGGGGTTTATGCACGTTATCTCGTTTAAAACAATTGCGGATCAAAAAAGTTATAGTGAAAAAACATACCTGAAGCGGGCCTATTTTTAGCACTTTTGCGTGCACGTTATCCGATTTAGTCACGTGGTTTCCCCACCGTGATTCCATTGTAGAAACAAGATTGAGCCAGTAAAGGCAATTCAAATGTCGATTTCATTGAATAACATGGTTTATGGCCCCCGCTTTGTTAATTGTTTGAAGATGAACTTAAATGTACAGAAGATAACGATCAAAGCTGCAAGATTATCGAATTTTCAAATAAGGCTTATCAACAGTTGCGTTGGGTGATCCTATACCAAAGGCACATAGGGGCCGCCATATATGAAAATAGAATACATCCTTAAACGACATTTCCACCTAAACCGCGGGTCTGATATTGAATAATTTTACACAATGGTCCTTATGGCAATGTAACCTTCTATCAAAACTGTACATATTACATGTATTTTTATACGTCAAAAAATGGCCACCAGAGGTAATGGTCAAATTTCCCCATATTCATATAGTGGAAGCGTTAAAAATCTTCTTGTGTTGAAGTACTGACATGATTTTAAAATACATTTGTAATTTTACATAAGTGGTACTTGTGTGACCCTCTACAAAGTTTTTTCAATTATTCCGATTCATTCAGAAAAAAATGGCCACCAGATTTTTATTCATTTTGTTAGGTTTAACGTCGCACCGACACAATTACAGGTTATATTGCGACTTTCAAGCTTTTTTGGCCGCCAGAGGGCATGGTAACTTCTCCCTTTATTCACATGTGTTTAGTGCAAATTATATGAAAAAGCTCCTTGTATGAGTTTCATAAGTTTACACAAATGGTCCTTGTGTGGCCTTCTACCTAGACTGTTCATTTTTTTTTTTTGGAATTTTCATAATACATGGCCACAAGGGAGAGATGTTACTTTTTTCCTATATGTATATACTGGAAACTTTAAAACTGTTCTTGTCAGAAACGGCAGGTCCAATTTTAAAACAATTCTATGCAAACGTTTCTTGGATATTTGGCGTGAGATGTCTTACTGTTTTCCGTAATTGTTCAAATTATTGGCATAGGTTCAAAGATGACCATTCACTTGTTTGTGTCATGTATATAACATAGACTAATATAATTCAAAACCTTCGAATATATTTTTTCAGCTTGAGCCTTGATTTTTATATAAATCAAGTTCTATACTTGTAGAAAATCATATTATACTAACACACTTGAAGCCTTTTACACATGTGAGCGCTTTGGGAGCGACGACCCTCTTGGTATCATAATTATAGTTTACTACCTTTTGGCGTTGAAATAATTCGTATATAATAGAACAGAATTAGAATATCTTATGTTGCATGAGGTAAAAAATATCTGCTGGCCATAATTCATCGTCACTATCAGGAATTCATATATACACGGCTGCTAATCGGACAATTCGAGCACCGTCGATCCTCCGCTCCTATAGAATTACGACACTGTTTTGTACGAAAAACAGACAAACTAAGGTTAGTGGCTTCATTTTCTGTGAGGCATAGTATATTATCAAATATCGATCTTCTTTAGTCCGACCTACAGCAGCAAAACACAGCATTTGTGCACAAAACTGTCTCACCAGGGTGAAAAAATAAACATTCATGTAAGACTATCAAAAGGTAAATTCTTCATTTCTTTTACAGATAGATTTACATTTTCTTGGAGCTTTTTAAGTACAGGTCACCACTACATTTGTTTTGAAACACGACTCTTGAATTCACGTTTACAAAGAAATGTCAACATATGTAATACAAACAAAATACATGTAATGAAAGGTACTCACTTGAGAAATATTCCAAACAAAATGTTTGTTGACTTTCCTTATAAGAAGACTTAAATATTCAGCTTCAAGTAAAACATTTTTCATCCACGTATCTCGATGTTCAATACGTATTTTGTCAGGTAAAAATACTATTATTAAACTACAGTCACCCTTTACAGTTCACAGGATGTTATTAACCTTTTTCTACCTAAAAGAAATGTCTGTGGTTATATGTACACTACACCAGAAAACTCTCAATACATGTCCCACTTATTTTCTACTTAAAGCGACTAACCCACACATCGTGGTGTGAAAATTTATAAAATCAAACGTTTACCTATATTGATCTTTAAGTGGCATATTTAATTTTCTAACAATGTAATTTTCATCGAATTTTGTCCAAAATCGTGTTTTCCTAATGAACCACAAATAAAATCATTCGTCTACCATTTCTGATAAAGAGTTTTCCGGTTTATAAAAGAACGGAATCCCCGGCCTTCATCGAGCATCTTGCAACCATCAGGTGACAGTGATAACACGATAATCAATAGAGCGTACAAGTATAGATATCGCGTAGTGTAATGACGTTTTGAAAATGTAAATAAATAATACAATAATATAAAGTGAAGTCAGCACACTGTTGTTCTTAGCATGCGAGGATCCAGCCAATTTTCTCAGAGGGGATCCGACCGAACTGCCACTTATGAAAAACATGTGTCTTTATACACTTAATAATTTGATGTGACTTGTTCGGATGCTAGCCGTTTACAAGTACAGGGTTGCCAATAAGTTTTTCTTGAACAGCTATGGGGTCCGGGGGCATGCCCCCAACCCCCTTTGAAAATTTTGAAATTCAGCGCTTCATTTCCTGCATTCTGAGGCATTTTTAGAGCTTTTAAGAACACATTTTCCACTGTAATGTTATAAAAATATGCCCCTTATTTTCACGTTTTTATAAACTCACCAGTTACATTTGGGAAAAATAACAAGATTAAGTTTTCTTAAAGGTAAACTTCTTTGTTTCTTTGAGATAATTGACTAAATATGAATTACGTCGTGGTCATATTTAACAGCAGTGACATACACTTTGAATGCTGTCCTATTGTTGCCTTTTTGAAAAAACATTTTCTTCCCTTTCTTCTCTTTTTTTCTTATTTTCTTTTTTGGATTTTCCAGGGGTCCCCCTTGGATTCGCGCATGCTTAGTATTGACCTGGAAGGGGTGAGGGAATCGAATCCTTTCCGCCCAAATCTGCCGAGCCTGATAACATTGATATCAAAAGACAGTTGTATGTTATTCTATTTACAAAATGTATCATGAAACTCATACAACCTACCTAGAAAAACATATGTTCTCATCTCTTATTTCGTAAAGGTTTACTTCTGAAGTGGAAATTAAATAATTTATATTATACGGATTTTGAACATTCAGAGATTCTTAAAAATGTAATCTCTAAATTTACACAGATCCCAGAAATAATAATAACACAAACATTTTTGCTACTAGCGATTCATGTTTAATTAGCCGATCCTATTCTGTCGTTCATTTCACATGAACACCGAAAAAAATTATTTCATTTCTTATATTTACATTATATTTCCTTTCCATTTATAAACTATATAATATTATGAATTGTATATTGTAGCATTTAGCATTAAAATCAGCTTCCCAGCCATTCTGTTCGCCAGACGGAACAACTGCGACGTCATCTAAGGAACGTTCCCCCAGACTATACGCGGACGTTGTCAAAACAGCGGCCGGTTATCTCTAAGTAGCTATGACGTAACATTCACGTCTTTCCTTTTGCTGTTTGTACGAAATGAACGTCAAAAGTTTCAATGGAAAAGAATATGGCAAATGTAAACATTGTGATGTCATGATGAACGCTCCACATTGACGTCATTAAGTGATATTGTCTGTGTGATAAATGTGGAGACAAGCATATTTAAGGAAATGAGTTGGGATAACAGATTTTTTAAGTCATGCAACATCAAAACTGGATCTGTATTTAAATTTGATGTGGAAGAAAGCTGATGTAAAAATTAGTCCATCAATATGGGAGGAACTTAATTTTGATATCAGTTTAATGACCTGATATCAAAATAGAATATCAGGCAAGTGATATCAGGCACTTTGCAGTTTACAAAGTAGTTGCGTGATAAATTACTGTATAATTTAACTTATATCGCATGTGCAAGTAGCTGCGCAAACATCAATGTTTACAAAATAAAGCCAATGTTTACAAAATAAAGCGTTTTAACTGTTTATAAAATGCGTGAGAAAAACTGCGCCAACTCGAATGTTCCCGTAAATCTGGAAACTAGAAACTTTTTAACCACTTGGTTTCATGTACATATGTGAAATAGTGGCGTCTTTTTGACTTTCGGTGATACTTTTATTTAAAAATTACAATTCATAATTGTGGGTTAGTCGCTTTAACGTACCCGTGTCTGTGTATCTTTTTGAGATCAACGTTTATGTTATTTATTTTTTCTCTTTTGAATTTCAAAAAGACCCCTTTCGTTAACAAGTTTGAAATGATATTTTTGTACACACCGGAGACAGGTCGTGCTTCTCAGGCCATATGTAAACATTTCAAGATCTCTCCATATATTTGAGTAGCCCACACTCTGTTTTATTGATATGTATAACTTCTGCTATATAAACACAGATTGGCCTCTTTCTAGGTTTCAGTCCCACATTTACAAAATCACCAGGTTTGTAATCTGCACGTGCTGACTGTTGAGATGTTTTCATGTTGTTTCTTTTACTTTTGCATTATTTGAGTTTACCCATAATGTCAAGGTTTCTTTACTCCCAGTTGCTAATAATATCAACATTCTCACATTCAAAATGTTGTCAATATACACAGTCAAGCGTCACATTAGCAGCTAAGATTTTGTTTGTACAGCCTAAAGTCCTTGCTCAAGGACTAAACAAGGTGCAGTTTTCGTGTTCCTGTTAATACCTGAACATTGGTCTCTGGTCTGTTTCTGTTTACATTGCAATGAATTCAATCTCTTCTAGACACAGTGTTTCGCTCATTATCGGCTTCTTCCATTTTGAGTTTTCTTGGCAAAATTTTTACACATTGTCAGTATTTCCAATACCTTTTCTGTTACTTATAACAGCGCGATAACAATCATTCTTTACTGTGGCACCCAAGCCATCGCATACATTTTTGTCATGAGATGTTTCAAAGTAATTTCGTGCCACTTTTGGTTGCTTTCTAGGACTGATATCTGCAAAAGCCTTTTCCCTTTGTACAGGGCTGCACACCCATCAAGGACTTCTACCATATTTACCATGTTTACTTTCCTTACTTATGCCATTTATAGCCTGCTTCGCTTTGACAACTTTGTCCGCAAGATTGTCTTAGCAGCTTTTCTCATTTTGCTTCTTTACATTGTCATCATCTTTTTCAGCATCTTTGTCATAAAATAATTTAGATTTATTGAGTCGCAGTGATGATTTTCTGCTCTCTTCTGCAACGGAGTTGTTCTTCTGATAATAAATTAATTTCGAACAACCTTAAATACTACATTTATGTTCTAGTTAACATTTTATTAAGGACCTTTAAACACTTCATGTTTTATCAAAGGACCTTTAAACATGGAATATTTTTAATGAATTTTCAGTCTGCTTCACTTAATTTTCATCGATAAGACGTGATGCAGTTATAAAAAACAAGAACCACGCTCCATGATTTGTATTAGCAAGGTTTTCTTTCTTTACGAGGAGGGGTCAAAAAGTCGTTATGAAGGTATGAAGTCTGTCTCGGTTTAGGGCCAAAATAATCTTTGTCGCTGTACACATCAGACAGGGGTCGCTAGAAACAAGTCTATTTAATGTGTGATTGGATCGGGAGGAAATAAAAAGGTCGTTGTAGACAGAAAGTCACTGAAAGCAAGTGATCGCTAAGGCAGTCTTTTCTGTAATCTATAGTGTCCATAATCTCACTGACAGTACAACAAAATATACAAAAATGTAGAAGCTTTCCATACCACAGGCGTGTACTGTGTCAATTAAATGCCCCTTCTATCGACTCCGCACACAACTGAGGCATCTTAATTATTAGTTGACCTCTAGTTTATTGCGCTTAGCGCGACGCCATATTAGAAAGTCGACGTAACGTCATTTAGCATTACGATCTATGGGGAAAAAAGAAAAACGTGAGACTATTTCTTTAAAATAAACTTTATTAAAATGTTAAAATGGTCTAGAGATATTTAGGTACGGTATATAAAATGTTTTTGGACAACTTCACCGACACGGACAACTCAGAATCGAGTCAAACGTAATAATGGGAACAGATTTTAGTAAATAAGTGGGATACAAGAACTGTTTTTATATCAGCCCTGTAAAAGCCTTTCACAATATAAATTGTGCATCAAACTCAATAGGTCTTTTCTGTGTAAACCCTTTTCAGGTCATATTCTTCATCTTGCATGTTACAACAAAGCAAACATATTTTATGTAATTCATGTGGATATTTTTTGAATACTGGGAAACAGGAAAATGCATGTTTTGGGTTACAGACACTAATTAATATGATAAGTAATGCTTCAGATACGTTTATACATACCTTGGGAATCACTGGGACTTAAAACTTTAGTTTTTAAATGTCTAAGGACATTTTAGACTCTGACAGATGCTCATCTCTATGAGAAAATACATTAATTTCAGTTTAAAAATACAATTTATCGAAGTAAGACAGCACTGGAAATGTTTGGGGTATGTTTATTGCCATATCTCAATAACGGAGTAATATATTAACTTGAACTTTGGTGACCTTAAGTGGCCATCAGGAGTGGTCATTATTGTAAATGCTAAATGTAAGAAAATGAGTAAATAAAAGCTGCCAATTTTCTTCAATCTGTATTCAACGTAATAAAAGTAAAATCTGTACAAATACTGTGCATTGGCGTTGACTCAGAGATCAATGTTTGTGCGTCTGTTAATAGAGTAGAGATATTTCGAATTCTTGCTGCCTTCAGTTTGCTACATATACAAATAGTAGAAGTGAATGACTGTCAGATTAGCTTTTCTCATGAATTTGCTTGTGATACCCAACTGGTCATTTATAAATTAATAGGGGTTCTTGAATATAGTTTTAGGCATGTCTGAGAATTTGAATACAAAGGAACTAAAATTGATTGTTATAGAAACATGTGTTATATTTTATGATAGATTATAATTTAAAAATGTTTAGTACTTTAGTGAAAAATGATTGCAGAAAAGATAAGTTATTTTGGTACAATTCATATTCGTAGTTAGCGCTACGTGTTTGTTCAAAGTAAGGTCTATCTATCTTTCGGACAATAATAAAATTAGCTTGTTGAAATGGACTTGTTTTTTATGTAACTGCTATTTTTCTTATAATTATTGATGATGCTGTTTTCTTGTTGCTGGGGTACTTCTGGTTACTTTTTGTTGTTGTTCTTCATGTTTCATTTTGTTGCTGCTTTTAAAAAAAAAATCTTGTTGTTCCTGTTTTTATGTTGCTTCTTGTTGCTGCTGTTTTCCTTTTACTTCTTGATCCTGTTGTTTTCCGTGTTACTTCATGTCACTGTTGTTTTCCATTTTACTTTATATTGCTGCTGTTTTTCTTGTTGATTGTTCTTGCTTCTGTTTTTCTTATTGCTTCTTGTTGCCGTTCATTTTCTTATTGTTACATTTTAGTTGCTTCTTGTTGCTGGTTTTTATAGCGTTTTACCTGTTGATTCTCGTTGCTGCTGTATTTCTTGTTACTTGTTGTTGCTGATGTTTTTCACGTTGCTTTATGTTGCTACTGTCTTTTTTTTGTTGATTTTTTTATTTCTTCTGTTTTTATGGTTGTTGTTGTATTTCTTGTTTCTTCTTCTTGCTTTTATTTTTCCTGTCGGTTTTGGTCGCTGTTTTTTTCACTTTTCATTATTATTATTATTATTATACCAGATTTATATAGCGCCCTTTTCATGATCAATTTCACGTTCAAATGCGCTTAACATAGTTCAAATGCAGCCACACAGGGCGCATAATTAATCCTCTACTAGTACAGTCATAGAGCGATCTGCCCAGAGGGACAAAGTGAGACAAAGCCCCCACGACTTTTCTTCTTGTTGCTGCTTTATTTCTTGTTGCGTCTTGTTGCTTCTTGTTGCTGCTGTTTCTCTTGTTGATATTTGTTGCTTTTTTTTTTCTTGATGCAACTTGTAGCTAATGTTTTTCTTGTTGCTGCTGTTTTACTTGTTGTTACTTGTTGTTTCTTGTTACTGCTCTTTTTCTTGTTGATTCTCGATGCTGCTGTTTTTTGATGCTTCTTGTTGCTACTTTTTTGCTTTTTATTGCTGTTTTTTCTTGTTGCTGATGTTTTAATTGTTTCTTGTTACTGCTGTTTTTCTTGCTGCTACTGTATTTATTGTTATATCTTGTTGCTAAAGGTTTATCATGCTACTTGTTTCCGCGGTTGTTTTTCATTTTGTTGCTGCTGTTTTTCTTGTTGATTCTTTATTCTTCTTATTTTCTTGTTGCTGCTGTTTTACTTGTTGCTTCTTGTTGCTGTGGTTTTTCTCGTTGCTTCTTTTTTCTTGTTGCTTCTTGTTGCTGCTGTTTTTCTTGCTGCTGCATTTCATGATACTTCTTCTTGCTGTTGGTTGTTTCATGTTACTTCTTGTGGTTGTTGTTTTTCACGTTGCTTCATGTTGCTGCTGTTGATTCTTTTTGCTTCAGTTTCTTGTTGTTGCTTCTTGTTGCTGCAGTTTTAATTGTTGTTACTTGTTGTTGTTGCTTTTCTTGCTGCTAATGACTGTTGCTGTTGTTTCTCTTGTCGCTAGTTGTTGCTGTTGTTTTTCTTGTTGCTATTTGTTGCAACTGTCTTTCTTGCTGCTTTTGTTTTTCTTCTTCTTGTTGCTATTTGCTAATGCTTGTTTTCTTGCTGTTGTTGTTTTTGTTACCAGAATCATTAAAGTTAATCATGAAGCAGTCATAATTATAATAATATTATAATAATATTATAATTGTTGTCTTAATATTTTATGAAGGATACAGCTGTTAGAAGACCTAAATATAGTCCTTCATCCAATAACGATTAAGTGAATATTTTCAATACACTACCGGTCCTCCAACTAATTCCGGGGACTAATTCTGGTTACGGGGTATATATAGGATCACTTACTTTCATTCAGCCGTCCGTCCTTCTTGTCATCGGTTTGAACGACTGTCACACGCTCACGTGTACTTAATCCCTTCAACAGTTTCCATCAAATTCAAATGGAATGTGGCATAAGCACGAAGTGGGCAAGCCAGCATTTACAGGGATTTCATGCCCGATATGTTCTTGACTTATGACCGATTTTGGACTTTACTAATTACAGCTGCATATATACCATATGTAGTCAACAACTAAAGCAATTTCAGCTCATTCATTTGAAATGTTGTGAATCTTCAACATGGTGTGGACATGTACATGTTATAAAGAACTTCATGTCCATTCTTCTTAAAATTCACTACTTGTTTTGAGATATCAAAACTACATTCTGTATACTGCGTACTTTTTACTGCTATAAGAAGCTAATAATGTGTATGCTATAATCCGAAGCTTACACAGTGTGTGCTATAATCCGAGGCTTACACAGTGTATGCTGTAATCCAAGGATTACACACCTTATACTGTAATCCAAAGCTTACATTGTACATGGTGTAATTTGAAGCTTACACAGTGTATGCTGTAATCCAAAGCATACAATGTTCGTATGTTGTAATTCAAAGCTTGCAATGCGCATGCTGTTATCCAAGCTTACAAAGAACATGCTGTAATCCGAAGTTTACACTGAATATTCTGTAACCCAACATTTACGCTGCTTATGCTGTGGTCCAAAGCTTACACTGCGTATACTGTTATCCAAAGCTTACACTGCGTATGCTGTAATCCCAAGGTTACACTGCGTATACTGTTATCCAAAGCTTACACTGCGTATACTGTTATCCAAAGCTTACACTGCGTATGCTGTAATCCCAAGGTTACACCGCATATGCTGTGATCAAAATCTTACAAAATGCATGCTGGTATTCAAAGCTTGCACTAAATATTCCGTAATCCAAAATTTAGGCTGCGTATGCTGTAATCCAAAGCTTACACTGCGTATGCTGTAATTCCAAGCTAACTCTGTCAAGCAGTAACCCAAGGATAACACTGCGCATGCTGTAATCCGAAGCTTAAAACTGTGCATGCTGTTATGCGAAGCTTACACTTAGCATACTGTCACCCAAAGCTTATACTGTGTATGCTGTAGTCCAAAGCTTACAGAGTGCATAATGTCCGATGTTATCACTGTGGATACTCTAAACTGAAGCTTTCACTGCGCATTATGCAATCCAAATCTTACGCTGCACATGCTGTAGTCTGAAGCTTACACTGCATATGCTGTAATCCGACGCTTATACTGCAAATGCTGTAATCCGAAGCTTATACTGCGTATGCTGTAATTCGAAGTTCTTACTGTACGTGCAGTAATTCGAAGCTTACACTATGCATACTGTAATCAAAAGCATTTCTCTGCATATATTGTAGTCTGAATATACATGCATGGTGTAATCTAAAGCTTAAACTGTGCAAGCTATATTTTGAAGTTTTACTCTGCTTATTTTGCAATCCGAAGCTTACAGTGCGCTTGCTTATTTCGAATATTACATCTCGAATACTGTAATCCGAGTTTTTTCTTTGTGCATGCTGCAGAAGCTTACACTGTATAGGCTTTTATCAGAGGCAAACAATGTGCATGCTGTAATCCGAAGCTAACAAAACGCCGGCTGTAATCCGAAGTTTAACACTGCGTATGCTGTAACCCGGATTTACAATGTGCATGTGGTAATTAGAAGCTTCCACTGTGTATAATGTAATCCGAAGTTTTACACTGCATAGGCTGTAAATCGAAGCTCATAACGTGTATGTTGTAATCAAAAGCTTACAATACGCATGCTGTATTCTGAAAATTTACAGTGTGCATCCTGTAATCCGAATCTTTCAATGAACATTCTATGATCCGAAGTAACACTGAACAGTCAAACCTGTCTATAAAAATAACCCTAAGGAGAGCCAAAAAATGTGGCCCTTGTCAGGAGGTAGTCTTTATTCATAGGTTGAAATACGCTGTAAATGTTAAAATGGGAAACAAAACATGTGGGCTTTAGAGCCAGGTGGTCTCTGTTCAGGTGTAGTCTTTAACGTAGGTTGGACTGTAAATGATGTAATCAAAAGTTCAAACTGTGCAGGCTGTTATCCAAAGCTTACACTAAGCTGTAATCCGAAGTTTACTCTATGCAGGCTGTAATCCGAAGCTTAGACTCGGCATGCATAGGCCAAAGTTTACACATAGTGCATGATGTAAACAGAAGCTTACGCTGTTCATTCTGTAATTCGAAGCTTACACTGTGCATGCTAAATCTAAAGTTACACTGCGCAAACTAAATCCAGGAATTTATACTGCGTATTTCAAACTTACACTATTCGTATTTTATTACCTTACGAACACTGCACATGCCGTAATCCGAAGTTTGCACTGCGTATGCTGTAATTAGAAGCTTACGCTGTGCATGCTGTGAACGGAAACATCGACTGCGCATACTAAAATCCGACGCTTACACTGTACATGATGTAATCCAAGGCTTACGCTTCGCATGATGTAATTCGAAAATTACACAGTGCATGCTGTAATCTGAAAATTACAATGTACATACTAAAATCTGTATGGTTCTATTCAGGTGTTGTTATCTGAAACTTACACTGCCTGTGTATCCCGAATGGACGTTGTAATCTGAAACTTACATTGTATATGTTGTAATCCAAAACTCACAATGCATATGCTGTACATAATTTGAAGCCTACGCCGCGCATGCTGTAATCTGATGTGATACACTGCGTATGCTGTAATCCGAAGTTTACACTGCATATATAATCATCGAAAGTTTAACACTATGCAAGCTAATATCTGAAGCTTGCACTACCGCATAGTTATGCGCATTTTACACCGACATATGACAGTTTGAAGTTTACTCTGCACATTATGTATTCCGAAGCCAACACAACGTGTGCTAAAATCAGACGTTTTACAGTGCCATTGCGGAATTAATTCTACACTGTGCATTAAGTGATCCAAAAATTACAAAAGTTTAGTGTAATAGAAAAGTCTACACTGACATTCATAATATGTAATCTACACTTTAACACTACGTATGATGTAACTAGTTAATAACCACAACTTGTTTCGTTTAGGTTCAATATTGGGATGGCACATCCACTTTATTTATCGAATGAAAAGTACAGACAATGGTTGAAGGCCGGACTTGGCTTAAGATACTTGAAAGAAGGACTAGCGCCTTTCTGTGAGGACGTTGCCAAGCAACAGCATAAAGACATCTTAGATAACATTAAACAGACAAAGATACTACCGACTGTGACATGTGGTCAATGTGCTGTGAGAACTCTCAAACCAGACCATGTAAAAATAGGAAAGAATAAATGTCCTTTAGGTCAAGCTAATTGTAACTGCTGTTGTAAGGGTGGTAAAATTGCTTGTCCAAACAACGTATGTGGCGCCATTTATGACAACATTATAACTAATCATGCGTCCGTACCACCAGCTCCTAATTGGAAAAACACTCAGTCTCAGCAGTGGACTGTAGATCCGTGGAGTATAGCTAAATGTTTCATCAACGTCTCTGGATATGACCTGAAGACATCAGCAGCCGACATTGACTGCACGGGATTACTGCATGTGATTATCAACAATAAATATTTTCATAACCACATCACTGGAACAGATGTGTTCTCAAAGGTAAACTTCTACAATGGTTACGCAGTTCTGCATAAACCTCTGCCTGTTTTAAATAAAACGTTGGTTAGCTCTGTTACACAAGATTGGTAAAAAATATACATGCATTCTGAACTGGTTTCATGGCAAAAATTTACTATATTAAACATACATGTAAATGGTGTAGGTACGAAAACTGTTTTATACATGCGTTGTAACTAAAAAGTTCCCGTGTACTTTCTGAATTCCATATTTATAATTTTTGCTTGTCTACTATCAAATGTAACAGAAATTGCCACAATTACGCTTAATATTACATACATTTTACATAGCTAAATATGTTTAAAGAGGAACGCCATTCGGACTTATTTAATTTTCAAGTCTTAGGCCAAAAATTATCATCTTCAGTGTTCGTGATACCCTAGAAGAGTATATTTGAAAAGCTGTTCGTATCAATAACTGAGCTTTGTGGATTAAAACATTAATAGTTTTTAAATATGTTAAAACATTTTCATCTTTTTCTAAATTGTGATATTTTTATGCGCCCGTCCGAGTTGTAACTCTGTCAAGCATAAATGGATTTTGAATAACTTGGCCTAAATGTTCACAATAAAGAGTCGAACTCTGCAACTATGAAGGTATTTTGAAATAACTTGGCGGAAAAGTAAACCATAATAAGGCAATGCGACCCAGATCCAGACCCAGACCCAGACCCCTAGCTCCAAGGTAAATATCAAACTTAGAAGTGTTTTAAGGTTAACAGGGGTCCAGCTCGTAACTCTGTCATTCATCAAGGGATTTTGAGATTACTAATAATAATAAGAGACAACGTGTCATGTGCAAAATGCAGACCTCTAACTCTAAGGTCAAGGTCACACTTAGAGGTTAAAGTTTAACATGGTCTGTTTCTTGTCTAGTCAATCACTCTGTTATCGATGAAGGGATCTTAACATTACTTAGCAAAAATATTCCATATAGTGAGATGACATGTCATGCGCAAGACCCAGAGTCTAAGCTCTAAGGTAAAGGTGACACTAAGAAGTCAAAGGTTAGCATTGTCTTTTTCTTGTCTGGTCCATAACTCTGCCATTTATCAAAGGATTTGAAAATAGTTTGACACAAATATTTACCATATTAGGAACGGGTGTCGCGCTTATGCCCCGGGTCTCTAGTGTTAATGTTACAAAATGATTCATAACGAAACTGTTCTGGCATATTTTGCGCAGACAATTGTAGCATTCTTGGGCATGCTTCGCGGGCATTTGTCACTGATAGTGATAGCTCTTGCTTTTATGAACCTTACCGTGATTCTTTTCCTTGTATGAAATACTTATTCACGAAAAAGTTAATAGTGAAAGTGATTCTTTTTTAATATACAATATACATTGTTGTTATTTCCATTCTTGTCGATATTTTCTGTTTGTAAGTTTTCCATTCTTGTTGAATTTTTATCTGTTTGTCAGTGCAAAAACGGTTACTTTTACTTAATGCAGTTAAATTTTTGGGTAAACTTGCAAGTTTTCAGTTATGCTAAAATAGTCATTTTAAGTCTTTATGGTGATATGAGTACCTTAAGTGCTATAACATATGTACTTTGAATATTCAATTAGCAATTACACATTTTGTGATGCCATATTGTATTATTTGCCCTGATGAGTAATAAACGAAACCGGTTTGAAAATATTAAGTTTCTCATTTATTTTCTATACAGCTTTAGGTTGTATTTTTCTATATAGAACATCATTTTTACCTATTTTTCATGAAAGTTCTATCATAAATTAACGGAAAATGAAAAGAAAATAGGTTGAATAGTTCCTAGTGAAATGCCAGCCAGTTGTGGTCTGCTACCCTGAAAATGGCGCTATTTTGCTCTTGTCCGCTCAATAAACCCCTATTTCCGGTTTCGATTTGCAAAACTTACAAAATGGGGTGTATAAACATGGAAACTGTCTCATTTCATGCAGAATGTATCCTAGCATTTAAAACGTGTAATAAAAACACTCGTTTTACACGAATTTACGCAAAAAGAGGGAAAATAGGATCTATTTACTTTGGACTTTTTCGACCAAATTATTGATCCTATTTCTATATTTTTGTGTCAATTAAACACCCTCTTTGAAAGTAGGTAGCAATTCAGCATAAATCTTGCATGGCCTCGACAAAATGGTAATGTGTTAATGTATTTAAAAATGTATCTGTTTCGCTGCTTAGGTGTTGCGAGATTTTATCTATATATAACAGACATTCATCCTAAATTCATGCTCGTTCATGGCGGTTGAAAAGTACGAACGGATGGACATCTTCAAAACTATATTCAAGCCAGCTTCGGCGTGACACAGTGAGAAATTATCTAACACATTCACTTTAACAGGAGTAGAAATATAAGACAAGAAAACTTTAGGTTTGAGAACTTTTAACCTTAACTTTTGAGGAAATTTACAAAGTGTCGTAACTAACAAGACGTCTGAGATACAAGCAATATCTGGTACAAATACCTTTATTTAATGACCGTTTACGAAAATCGCAAGACGTAATGTAAGTTCCCGATAGTGGCCACAGGTTATTACTAAATTTAACAAGCAGTATACGTGTAAGTCTCTGTTATTGCTTTTATTGGTTTTGTATAAAACCTAAGAATCTGGCACAATATCCCGGTTGTCTGTTACTTCTATATCTAATATGTCAGGGCATAAATCACATAAATCAGACTTAGTCTTCTGCCTTCGGTAGAGATAAATGTATTTTTTAATAAATGAAACAGGTGAGAAAATACAGAAGCGAGATATTCCGCTCGAGCACCATGGAACTAGAAAATGCAAATACGTATATAGATGATATGATTGCTGTGCTGCAAGATGGCAAGGAACTGATCTACCGAAAAGACGCCAAAGAGGCTGTAAAGAAACTTCAAGAGGTTGGTACAATACTGTCACTGTTTATATTTACTCAATGGATAAAATTGAGGATTTGTACTAAATAAATGGATAAAATTGAGGATTTGTATTTGTTTGCTGTCAGACCTTTTTAGAATAAAAATTAGCTGATAGTTAGCATAAACTACCAATATCGGTCTAATATAGGCAAATCGATATCTATTTATAAAATGGTCCGACGGCATCTGACTCACCATGTTTTGCTCTATAGCTTTAGCTCTGAATGAGATATTGAACCTTGACCTATAGTCTTCTTAATCAGTCCAAGAATATAACGTGGGACCAGTGGATGTAAGGTCAGGGTCACCTTAAATAAAATTAGCATAATGTTTCCCCGCTCAAAAACCTTAGAAATGAAAATGCCTATAGATAGCATTGGAAAAGCTTAAGTTTCGATTTCAAAGCCAAGATTACCATTACTAAATTATTTTTTATATTCTTACACTCCCACTAAGTACAAGCGGCCTAAGATGGTTGGCTTAAATTCCGTGGGAAAAAAAAGAGAAAAGATCAATTTAGATACAACACTACATGTTTAAAATTTGGGAGTAAGTGGGGAGGGGGTGGGCTCCGTGACCGAGTGGTTAAGGTACTGATTTCTAATTTCTTGCCTTTTATCTTTGTAGGTTTAAAACACCCCTCGCGGTGTAGAATTCATTCATGTAAGGAAGCCGACCATAGCTTATGGAAGGTCGATGGTTCTACTATGGTGCCCTTTCGTGCATGAAATAATACTCAAATCTGCTTCCGGAATAAAAGAGGATCTTCCGGACTGTCCCTCTTTTTTGCCGCTATATGGAATTTTTACCGGTGAAAATCAGAGCAAAAATTGAAGAAATCGCAGACCACAGCAAAAGAAAATCAGAATTTGTTCGTACGTCAAACAGCTCAGATTTGTTCCTACTACCCAACAAAATTCCAAATTGCTTTAAAAATTATTTTTAATTTCTCACTATCATTTGTTCGTACGTACGAACAGCCTGGATTTGTTTGTACGTACTAATAAATGAGAGAACTGAAAAAGAATTGATTTTTAAAAAAAATGCAATTTGGAATTTGTTCGAACGTACGAACAAAACCTGTTTGTTCCTACGTAAAACAATAATCCATATTCCGTATCATTTTTCAGCTCTGACATTCTGTTCGAACAGCCCAGATTTGTTGATATGTACGAACAAAATTCCAAACTGCTTTAAAAATTCTTTTTCATTTCTCACACTCATTTGTTCGTACGTATGAACAGCCTGTATTTGTTCGTACGTACGAACAAATGAGAGAACTGAAAGAATAGATTTTTAAAAGATGCAAATTGAATTGTGCTCGTACGTACGAACAAATCCAGGGTCTGTATGCAAAAGATTAATTTTCAGTTCTGACATTTTGTTAAAACAGCCCAGATTCGTTCGTACGTACGAACAAATTTACAAATTGCATTTAAAAATTATTTTTCATTTCTCATAATTATTTGTTCGTACGTACGAACAGCCTGAATTTGTTCATACGTACGAACAAATGACAGAACAGAAAAAGAAATTTAATTCAAAAAAATGCATTTGGAATTTTGTTCGTACATGTACGTACGAACAAATCCAGGGACTGTATGCAAAATATTAATTTTCCAGTTCTGAGATTTTGTTTGAACAGCCCAGATTTGTTCGTACGTACGAACAAATTTTCAAGTTGCATTTAAAAATTCTTTTTCATTTCTCACAATCAATACTTAATATGTATAAACAGCCAGGATTTGTTCGTACATACGAACAAATAAGAGAACCGAAAAATAATTAATTCTAAAAAAGATGCAATTTGGAATTTTGTTCGTACGTACGAGAAATCCAGGGACTGTATGCAAGGGATAAATTTTCAGTTCTGACATTTTGTGTAAACAGCCCAGACTTGTTCATACGTCCGAACAAATTTCCAAATAGCATTTGAAAATAATTTTTCATTTCTCACAATCATTTATTCGCACGTATGAACAGCCTTAATTTGTTCGTACGTATCAACAAATGAGAGAACAGAAATAGAATTAATTTTAAAAAAAGCAATTTCAATTTTGCTCGTACGTACGAACAAATCCAGGGTCTGTATGCAAAAGATTAATTTTCAGTTCTGACATTTTGTTTGAACAGCCCAGATTTGTTCGTACGTACGAACGAATTTACAAATTGCATTTAAAATTTCTTTTTCATTTCTCACAATTATTTGTTCGTACGTACGAACAGCCTGAATTTGATCATACGTACGAACCAATGAGAGAAAAGAAAAAGAAATTTAATTTTAAAAAATGCAATTTGGAATTTTGTTCGTACGCACGAACGAATCTAGGGACTGTATGCAAAAGATTAATTTTCAGTTCTGACATTTTGTTTGAACAGGCCAGATTTGTTCGTACGTAGGAACCAATTTTCAAGTTGCATTTAAAAATTCTTTTTCATTTCTCACAATCATTTGTTCATACGTTCGAACAGTCTGGATTTGTTCGTACGTACGAACAATTGAGAGAACAGAAAAAGAATTAATTCTAATAAACATGCAATTTTGAATTTTGTTCGTACGTACGAACAAATCCAGGGTCTGTATGCAAGAGATAAATTTTCAGTTCTGAAATTTTGTTTGAACAGCCCAGATTTGTTCATACGTACAAACAAATTTCCAAATTCCATTTATTATTTTTTTCATTTCACAATTTTGTTCGTACGTAAGAACAAATGAGAGAACAGAAAAAGAATTAAGTTTTAAAAAATTGGAATTTGGAATTTTGTTCGTACGTACGAACAAATCCAGGGACTGTATGCAAGAGATAAATTTTCAGTTCTGACATTTTGTTTAAACAGCCCAGACTTGTTCATACGTACGAACAAATTTCCAAATTGATTTAAAAAAAATTGTTTCCATCTCACAATCATTTATTCGTACGTATGAACAGCCTTAATATGTTCGTATATGCAAACAAATGAGAGAACAGAGATAGAATTAATTTTAAATATGCAATTTGGAATTTTGTCCGTACGTACGAACAAATCCAGGGTCTGTGTGCAAGAGATGAATTTTCCAGTTCTGACATTTTGTTTAAACAGCCCAGATTTGATCGTACGTACGGACAAATTTTCAAGTTGCATTTAAAAATTCTTGTTCATTTCTCACAATCATTTGTTCATACGTACGAACAGCCTGGATTTGTTCGTACGTGCGAACAAATGAGAGAACAGAAAAAGAATTAATTCTAAAAAAAACATGCAATTTTGATTTTTTTTCGTACGTACGAACAAATCCAGGGTCTGCATGCAAGAGATAAATTTTCAGTTCTGACATTTTGTTTATACAGCCCAGATTTGTTCATACGTACAAACAAATTTCCAAATTGCATTTTTTTTTCATTTCTCACAATCATTTGTTCGTACGTACGAACAAATGAGAGACCGGAAAAAGAATTAAGTTTTAAAAAAATGCAATTTGGATTTTGTTCGTACGTACGAACAAATTCAAGGCTGTATGCAAGTGATAATT
This sequence comes from Mercenaria mercenaria, assembly GCF_021730395.1. Classification (NCBI taxonomy): domain Eukaryota; kingdom Metazoa; phylum Mollusca; class Bivalvia; order Venerida; family Veneridae; genus Mercenaria; species Mercenaria mercenaria. The sequence continues at coordinate 28,972,200 of NC_069368.1, forward strand.
TTTTAGTTCAGACATTTTGTTTCAACAGCCCAGACTTGTTCATACGTTCGAAAAAAATTCCAAATTGATTTAAAAACTCTTTTTCATTTCTCATAATCATTTATTCGTACGTATGAACAGCCTCAATTTGTTCGTACGTAAGAACAAATGAGAGAACAGAAATAGAATTAATTTTAAAAATGCAATTTGGCATTTTTTTCGTACGTACGAACAAATCCAGTGTCTGTATACAAGAGATGACTTTTCCAGTTCTGACATTTTGTTTAAACAGCCAAGATTTGTTCATACGTACGAACAAATTTTCAAGTTGCATTTAAGAATTCTTGTTCATTTCTCACAATCATTTGTTCATACGTACGAACAGCCTGGATTTGTTCGTACGTACGAACAAGTGAGAGAACAGAAAAAGAATTAGTTCTAAAAAACATGCAGTTTGGAATTTTGTTCGTACGTATGAACAAATCCAGGGTCTGTATGCAAGCGATAAATTTTCAGTTCTGACATTTTGTTTGAACAGCCCAGATTTGTTCATACGTACAAACAAATTTCCAAATTGCATTGATTTTTTTTTATTTCTCACAATCAATTGTTTGTACGTACGAACAAATGCGAGACCGGAAAAAAGAATTAAGTTTTAAAAAATTGTAATTTGGATTTTGTTCGTACGTACGAACAAATTCAGGACTGTATGCAAGTGATAAATTTTCAGTTCTGACATTTTGCTTAAACAGCCCAGACTTGTTCATACGTACGAACAAATTTCCAAATTGATTTAAAAATTCTTTTTACATTTCTCACAATCATTTATTCGTACCTATGAACACCCTCATTTTGTTCGTACGTAAGAACAAATGGGAGAACAGAAATAGAATTAATTTTAAAAATGCAATTTGGAATTTTGTTCGTACGTACGAACAAATCCAGTGTCTGTATGCAAGAGATGAATTTTCCAGTTCTGACATTTTGTTTAAACAGCCCAGATTTGTTTATACGTACGAACAAATTTCCGTTTCATTTCTCATAATCATTTGTTCATACGTACGAACAAATGAGAAAACTGAAGAAGTATTTGAAAAAAATGCTTTTTGGAATTTTGTTCGTACGTACAAACAAATCCAGGCACTGTATGCAAGAGAGTACTTTTCAGAACAAATCTGTGAACTGTATGCATTTGAAAAATATCCAAATATGAACAAATGTGAGAACTGAGAAAGAATCTGTATGCATTTGGAATATTGTTCGTACGTACGAACAAATGCCACTTAATACAATTTCAAAAATACAACAATCACTAAAAGTTTCAACAAATATTTTAATCTATTTATTTATAAATATACCAAAAAATACTTATGAACATAACAAATATAACACAAAGTCTAACATAAATGAAACAATAGCTGTCATTGACAAGAGCTGTTGGTGACAAATGTGCCCCACCTCTCCCCAAGTATGCTACAATTGTATGCACACAAAAACAAATCGCTCACCTGAGTACCATTGCTCAAAATGATATGATCAAGTTTTGACATACAGTACATAGGCTTACACATAAAATATCATCAGGATAAACATTTTCTTGTAACAGTCCCTTTTGACCTAGTCAGGGCCAATTTCCATACCGAGTTTGAGCGTCCTAGGTTCAAATGCTGCATTTTTTTACTAACATGACTATTCCTTACCCTGAAAGACTTAGATAACATTTAAAACTAATTTTTAAATGCTGCTGATATATATTTGTTTACATAAAATAAAGGGAAGAAATTTGTCATAAATTCAGTCAAAAGTTATCTACCCTGATTGTTAGAGTCCATCTAATACCACAAATGACATTTCAAATCAGTATCTTCATTGGTTACTGAGATACACCCATTTTAATTTGAAACAAAGGGAGGTAATTTGACATAAATCAGTCCACAGCAGTCTACCCTAATTGCCTCAGTTCAACTAAAAGACAATATGAAATTTCAAATGAGTTATATAAATATTTACCGAAATAAATCCATTTTTATTAAAATTAGGGGAGGTACTCATGCATTGGTATATGCATGCAGAAGGTACAAATTACAAGCCTATACAACAATATATAAGTTAAGTATTTATATTGATAAATGTTCAATCAAGAGTTACCTAATATGACTATTTCTTACCATGGAAGACATAAATAACTTTTCAATCCAATCTCATTAGAAGCTGCTAAGGTGTATTCATTTAGATAAAAAATAAAGGGAGGTAATTTGTCATAAATTCAGCCAATATGTATCTTCGCCGATTGTCCAAGTCCAGCTAATTTCAGATCAGTATCTTCTTTAGTTACGGAGATATACCTATTTTAATTTGAAATAAAGGGGGTAATTTGACATAAAATCAGTCCATAGTTATCTACCCTGATTGTCTCAGTCCAACTTATGACAATAATGAAATTTCAAATAAGTCCTGTAGTACTTACTGATATAAATCCATTTTAATTACAATCAGGGGAGTTAATCAGACATAAAATAACTCTGGAACCTACTATTGGATCTAACAGATTCATCAAGAAATCCAAGATCTATTGTTGTTGAAGATATTTTGGAAGTTTGTATCAAATCAAACCATAAATGAAGTCTCAATATGGCTGCAAAAGCCAAAAATGGAACCAAGATCTTATAGTGATACAAGTTGTGTGCAAGTTTGGTAAAAATCAAATCATAAATAAAGCTGCTATTGTGCAGTCAACGTCAACATAGCTCATTTTGGCCCTTTCAGGGGCCATAACTCTGGAACCCATAATGGGATCCGGCCAGTTCAAGAAAGGAACCAAGATCTTATGGTGATACAAGTTGTATGCAAGTTTGGTTTAAATAAAATTATAAATGAAACCTCCATCGTGCAGACAAGAAATTGTTGACGCACGCACGGATGCACAGATGACGGACGAAGGGTGATCACAAAAGTTCATCTTGTCACTATGTGACAGGTGAGCTAAAAACAAAAACACCGCCAAGCAGGGCAATATACGCCCGAATGGTTATATCAGAGGAGGATCTGAGCAAAATTTAAAGAACTTTTAAGTCCACAATCCAATTCTCACTGGGAATACGGTAAAAATTGGTTGCGCGACTTCCGGTGCTGGTGTTGCGCATCAATATATACAAAATCGAGGTAGGTGGGTTTTTGTTTTTGTAAATAATGACACATTTACGAGTGCTTTCGAAAAAAAGCAAAATGCTATTCGACACAAAAATGAATAAAGATCATATGTGTGAAATACCAACTTATTAATTTAAGAATCACGAAAACTCTGTTGGCTCGAGCTGTGCGTATATATTCAATACATTATGATGTATACGAGCAACTCCATTCCCGGTGCGCAACCCTATTCCCGATGATTTTTTTGTCAGTTATGTCCCCGTAAGTAGGATTTGAAGCAAATGATTTTGGTATTCGTTACTTTATAACAGTTGAATTATCACAAAAGCATCAGATGTCCTCAGATTAGGCATATGAGGACAGAAACTCCCATTTTTGTTGATTTCATACTTTTTCCACGCTTCGTGTCGCCTGAGTTTTTGTGATAATAGAGCCGAATCATAAATTACAAACCAGATATTTTACATACATATGATGTAGTATCATATTTGTGTCGAATAGCATTTTGCTTTTTTCGAGAAAATTTATTCTTGTCTCGTACTTAGAAAAATCATAACTTCACATACCTCAATTTCGTCTTTTTTTACGCTCAACACCAGCAGCGGACGTTGCGCAACCCATTTAAAGCGTAATCCCGGCGGAAATTGGATTGCGCGTTTACCATCCGTGTACGAGGGCTGTTCAAAAATAACGTAGACTTTTTCTGTCAAATGTTGCATATTGTGTAAATAATGATGTGACATATATCGTTGTAATTCGGAATCTTTCTGTGATTTTGTCATATATTTTTGTAACATTTTTGCCGATAGAGGAAGCTCGTCGAACGTTTTTATTACCATAGCTACCTATAACCGACGCAGTCGCTTTTTGATCTGTGGTGATTTGAATTCGATCGCTAATGTTCGAACTAATAATACTCTTTTTGCTCAAATATATTCAGAACTGCAGCAACACGTCAGGGCGACATGTACCTAGAGTAGGGTGTCATTCCGATTTGGGAGGCGGAAAAAAGCAACGTTTAAACAAAGCGAGTGTTACTGTGTCCAATGCATGTAATGTCGTCATCGACTCGCACGGATACTAAGACAACTGCTCAGTTATGAAGAAGTTTTGCGAACAGCAACTGAAATTCATAAAATAATGAAATAAATGCCACAACGATGTGCAGTCTTTATCTTCAAATGGTACAAATGATTCTCAAATGGTCCAGAATTGCTTAAAGACAGCGAAATACTACGAATGGTTGTAAATGCCAATGTGTGACGCCGTAGATAAAGACCAAGTTCTCACGTTGAATCCCCTGTCCGAGATGCTCGTCATAAAAGTTCATAAAATTTTAGTATTCTTACCAAACAAATTCTTATTTCTTAGTACTCATCAAAATTTATAAAATAAATTTAAAAATATGAATTAATGCAAACTTAATGAAAGCATCATCAGGAAAGCACGACGTCGTTAACGTCGTTTAAATATAATCGCCGTGCGCCGGGTCCGTGTAAGTTTTCGAGGAGGTTCAACTTCTAAATTGATGGCCATAATCACGTCAAATTTGCCTTGAAGTAAGAAGAAAGATCGCAAGTTATGATGGTATCATTTTTGTTTGGCTTCATTCAAGTATATAAAAGCCAAAGAAAAAGTCTACGTTATTTTTGAAGAGCCCTCGTACCATCCATGTTTTATCACTGGAAAGTGGTCTCGTTTTTTCCCTACGATCAATCATAATTTATTTATTTTTTCGGGTTTTATGGCGCACCAACACAGTATAGGTTATATGGCGCCAAACAGGACTACAAATTTTGGTTCCACATCTTATTTACATTGAAATAAAAGCATGAGGTGTGGAATCAAAATTTGCATACCTGCTGGAATCATAGAGTTACTGCAAAACCGAGTGTTTAACCCTATTAGTAATAAAAAGTAACAAAATGTGCTATTTATAGTAGCATAAAAGGGAAGTAATTCAATTAAAACAAGAGCTCAGCCAAGCGGAGCAATATACGCCCGAAAGTTTACATCAGAGGATTGGAGCAAAATTTAAAGAAGTTGGAGTTTTTCCGTGAGAAATAAAACGAAGCAAATTTAACTATTTGTTTACACTTCAACCATGTGAAATTAATGGCATGTACTATCACGAGACTCCCGTGCATTTTGAACCTCGTGGTGAATAAACTGAATTTACTTTAAAGTATGGTGTCTCAGTTGAGCCAGTTATTTGTTAATTTCAGAGAACATACATTAAATAAGTGTTTATGAGATTATGCATATGTACGAATATTTAGTAGTCTACTTTATATTAACGACGATAGAAAACAAGTGTGCACTCGGCAAATGAGCCTGGCTCCCTGGCTGCATGGTTATTTTTTATATAAATACAGGAAACATTTTATTAAAAAATTTTAAGCCTCTAAAATAGCACAATTTTATCTGATGGAGCCAGGGGCAATAAAAAATGTCAATGTAGAAACAACCCTCTGGAGTTACTTCCCTCTTAATGAAGAAAACTGATATATGTAAATAAGAACAAACATAGGGACGGAAGCCAGTCTATCGGCAAATAGCAAATCTATTATTTTCAGCTGTATACTGAACACTGATCCTAATGTTTGTAATTTTCAGATAAAGAACTCGTTATCCTTGGTTTCGTAGACAGGCTTAGTACTGGACCGATGCTTCCGCCGTCAACACCGCAGTAATCACTAATGTAAAGTCAGTGTCCATTTCTATGCCGGAATTTCAATACACATTTATCATTAGTTTAAATCTATGAAAATGTGAAAAAATATCATTGTTTTGCGAAGAACAGGATCTATAGAGTATTGCAAAATCATACAGCAACTGTAATTAAATGCGGTAAAGTAAATATAAACCGAATTAATATCTGAATATTTCATGTCAATTGTTTATACGTACTTCTTTATTGGTTGTATCATAATATTTTAAGTATTAGATAAAAGCCTTAAACGATCCAATATGTTAAATACTTGACGGTTGTCAGCGCTAACGCGCTACGGACAGTCCAGTATTTTACATATTGGATCGTTTTCGTCTTATATCCTATACCTAAAGTTGGAATGTAATGGTTCAGTGATTGTAAACTGTTATATTTTGCAATTTCTGTGTGGTAGGTGGTGGGAGACACACGTTTGATGTAAAAAACAATCTCTACTTTCCATGTGTTTCAGTAATGGGTGACATTCACGAAAGAACGGGGCTGGTTGTTTGGCGGCTATACCCGTTTATTAGTGTCGTGTAAGCTATTAAATGTTTTATCACGATTGGTAAAAGTTACGTGCACCCACTTCGAACAAAGTACAATTTTTGTAGAGATGTTTTTAATAAAAATATCATATTGAAATTTTAAACTAGGTTGTTTTAATTCATGTGTTAAACGGAGTGCAGTCGATTAAGAGGCTAAATGGATGAGTTAATTGGATACATCAGGGTCATAATTTATACAGCTATATCTTCAACGGGAAAATGACTTTAAGGTCTTTTTGTTTTATTTTCGTTTGAAAGCCAATCTAACTATCTTCATTAACGATTATGTCTAACGCCTGGCAGGTACGTAGTCTGGTGGTACATTATTATTTATAACCGCATGTGGTTATGCGTTTTCTTTGGAAATAACAAACAGAAATTGGGATAATAAAATAATAGAATTTCAATGCGACTGTGGAAATGGAGCAAGAGATACATTAGTAACATGTAGACCTCACGCAATATTTCATAATGGGAGCGTATGGGAAAATCATTACTTTCATAACATTTTCGCGTATAGAACTTTTTCTACAATGTAGATTTTGATGAAACTTCTCACAGTTGTAAATATACATATGGCCTATAATTTGGTGAAATAAAATGTATATGTCTGTGTGCTTCTTTTTGAGATATTTGACCATGATTAAAGTGAACCGGAAATTTCACGCTAATTTTAAGACATTACTTTGATTATTTTAACTCTTGATATGTTTTAATATCATAGTTTGACTTTAGAAATATAGCAACATTGCCATTGTAATAAATTTACTCACAGATTTCAATTAATTCAAAAAATGATTTTCAATTCCGTACGCCGAATCCAGGCGTTATTCTACGTTTTCCGGATAAATGAAGTTACGCCATCACTTCCGGTTTATCAAACGTGCAGAATTTACCTTAGCTCAATATAGAAAAAATTGTTGATCTTCAACATGAATTTAGATTCTTTCAAATCCCTTCTATCTACTAAATATTCGTTACCTTCCTTTTATAAAACTCTAATAGATACATTGATTGAACTTCAAAGGGTAAAACGATAAAAAAATATCAAATTATATAGTCTTTCCGTGAAATAAGGAAGCAAGTAATTAAAAACAAATCATTACATTAAAGATATGGGAAAATGCTTAATATTTAAAGACTGGATGGATTCTGAAATTCTCTTTATCGGTGATCTGTTGTCTGAATCTGGGGAACTCGATATCAACCGATTATTTCGAAATTTGAAATGTAAAGATAGTTGGATAGTTGAATCTAACATAATTAAAACAAACAATATCCAAAAGATAGAAAACAATATTAAATTCAGAGGCCTCCGTGGACGAGTTCTTAAGATTGTTAACTTCAAATTACTTGCCCCTCATCAATGTGGGTTCGAGCCTCATTCGGACCGTTAAATTCTTCATGTTAGGAAACCATCCAACTGGCTTAGGAAGGTCCACAGTTCTACCCAGGTGCCCGTTTGTGATGAAATAATGCACTTAGGGACGACTTTGGTCTTCCTTCCCCATCAAAGCTGGAAAGTCGCCATATAACCTATAATTTAGTCGGTGCGACGTAAAACCAAACAAAATAATTAAATAAACAATCTCACGGGTCAGGCAACACACATGTAAAAACAGAATTAATTGATTTTTGAAGGAAATAAGTTGTTGAAAGGTATTAGAAATAAAGTTATATATAATACTTTTCTGAAAAGAATTTTCGAGGTAGTTTTTGGGAACAGCGGTTTAGACATGCTTAAGTGGGATTCTTTTTATTATGTCCTGAACAAAAGTACCATTGACCCTAAAATCAAGCAATTTAAGTATAACCTTATCAATTGCATTATCGTACAAACTTCAACCTTTTTACTTGGAAAGTTAGTGATAACCCTTTATGTTACCACTTTAATAATGTAGAAGACTATGAGCAATTCTTCCTTAACTGATTTTTGTCTAAAGATATCTGATGCCTTAAAAAATAATATCTCGAAATCTTTTAAAATTCTAGAACATTTAGTTATCGGATACAAAAAGGAAGAAGAAGAACATCAAAGTATGAACATAATACTTAGTATATAACCTATTGTATATATAAACTTAATTTATGACTGATCGAAGAAGGAAATGTCTAAATATGACTAGAACATTATATTTTGATTTACTTGTTGTAAGCATGTACCTCGAGAATAGTAAGAATATCAACATCAAAGAACCTACATCTAAAAAATGTATTAGTACTTTGACCAATTTATGTTGAGAACAACATACATGTAATACATGTGTGAAAGAATGACAAACATTATTATGCACTTTATATTTCTGAAAACATTTTTCTATGTTATACATGTCTTTACAATTGTTATGCACTTAGTTTATCAATAAACGGATTGTCCTTTGACAATTCCAAAGAGAAACAAACTTTAGTATTCATAATCATAACTGGTGTAACAGTAGAAAAGTACATTTGATGCGGATGCGTCGGTGTAAAGCAATGTATGTATTAACAGTATTCAGAAATGTATTACATCAGATAAGTTAGTTGTGGGTTTTGCAAATATAACGACCGGATGATGAGTGGCGGGCCGGGGTTGCTTGCACGCCACGTCTGGGTTTTCTAGGGCATACAAGTTGTATTGTGATCAGGGGACATACCCATCCCCAGTGTTTATTAATTTCATTTTCTAAATTGTTTCTGGTGGAGCTGGGAGCTGTAAAAGTACCTTTATTATTACTCACGCATAATATTGTAGATGAAGTCGCGATTTACAGCTAGAATTAGTTTTACCAACAATGGTATTGTTGAAGCCGTACCACACTTCAATGTGTATTGGTCTTATTTCATATTTGGGATGTCCCTCAGACTTGCGTAATTTTGCGAACAGGTAGCTACGCTGTCTGGTGGCTTGTTGGTCGTGTAATAGTAGTGTTAAATCAGAACTTTCAGTGTTTCTGACTGGTGGAGGTTTCGTGTTTCCGAACGTTATTGCATAGGTTTTGTACATTAGTACTGTATTTTCATGATAGAATGTATTATATTTTATAACCTAAGTGAATAGCGTCTAATTAAGCAACGGCAAAATTTGTTTTCGCTACAAAAGTTTTAACTTGTGTTGATTTACAGTACCTTATTCCACATTAATTTCATTACACTGTAGCCTTATTTATTAAGTAATGTCTCAAATAATTAATTCGTATAGGCCCTTGTTGGGCTGGCTCTATAAATGTCAATTTAAGTGTCAATTATTGTTAGCATCAAATCTCATGTCATTAATTTAGGGATGGAGGATGGTGAGTGAAGTTTATATGGATCTGAAAAAAGTGACGTTTGCGGAAAGAACACAGATATGGTTATCCTTGTCAATTTTGTTTTTTATTTTTTTTAACTTTTTCGTACTCGGCGTGCGTCTTTCAACAGCGCCCGCTAACTTTGACCAATATGCAGCGGTGGTGCCACCCCAACCGGCACCAGGACCAGTACCTCAACCGGCACCAGTACCCCAGCATGCACCTGTTCCCCAGCAGGCTCAGATGACGCCCAAACGAGCGCTAGCACCCCAACCAGATCCAGCAGAAGTGGTACCAGCACCAGTTGTTCCAGTTGGTATTGAACATCTACAATGTGTGCTTGATCAGGGTACAGGTTTTCGGTTACTAAGTTTTGATGCAATGTCTAATGACCAACTACAAATGGTACCGACTGCTCGGGCCGGGATGGGGCTGCATGTGTCTACACCAATCAAAAGTAAAATTATAGAGGGTCAATATGTCAGACTCGCTAGCTTACTGCAGCATCCAGCGCGGTCTTCTTTTTATTAACCAGTCTATATTTGGCCGCCCACTCAGATCAAATAATGGGAAAAAATTCTTGAATATTTTAATAGCATTCGCACGGCAGCAAAAGGCATCTTGGCTCTGGGTGGAAGAGCTAGGACGTGCAATTTAGGCTACGTATGGCTGCAAACCCAGTCTTTTGGTTACATAGATCAGGAGTTATGGCTTTCTGTTGATTGTGCAGTCCTAAACGACTAGTAACGCTATCAATCAGAAAAAAAAATGTTTTGACTGCAATCATAGGTCTTGTTGTAAACATTTCTGTACTTTAAGACATGTATGCTTATATTGAAGGGCTAACCATCCTGCAAAGTTGTTTAGAAGACCAGACAGCGGCAATATATTCCCGGGCCATGTGCGAGCCACTGCATTCCCTCAGGGCGCACCACGGAAATTCAATAAAGTCCGTCCATTCCATCCTTGAGCAGGTTTCAGACCCCCGCAGTAGATTCTAAATCTTTACAATTTGGGGTTTCTACCGTTAACGTTAAAAGGTAGTACAATACATAGAATTATACGATGATACAATGATGCCAATGTTTTAAAGAATGAGTTTGTATAGTTTTAAATATAGGTTACACTGGCCCTAGGATTGCCATGGTATGCAATAATTTAGAATCGGCATATGCTCACCCCGTAGCTCTTCAAGAGAAAATGGATGGGGAAGTAGCTTTAGGACGTATAGCAGGCCAGTCGTGGACCCACCACTGCCAAATCTTAGGACTTACTTAGTCGGTCTGGTCCCAAAATCGAATGGGGAATGGAGATTGATAACTCACCTCCCTTTCCCCAGAGGCACTAGTGCAAACGATGGGATTGTTTAGTCTCTATGTTGTGTTCACTATAAATCTCTTGATTAAGTAACTAATATGATATTGAAGTTAGGGAAATTAGCGTTAATCGCGAAGCTCGATTTGAATCCTGCTATTTGCTGTAAGTGATTCCCCGCTGTTTACTTTGAAAGTAGCGGAATGTTTATATGTCGATAAATATTTGCCTATGGGTATAAGTCAGAGTGCTAACGTTTTTGAAAAGTTTTCAACATTTTTTGCATTTGCCATTGTGTGCTACAATTCAAATGGATACCTTTGATCATATGTTAGGTAATTTTATTTTTGCTGGCAGTAAAGTGACTAATGACTGTCATACCTTAATACCACCATTTACAGAGTTATGCACTACCCTAGATGTCCCTATTGCAGAGGATTAATAAATCAGTAGGTCGAACACATTTATGGTATTTTTGTGTTGGAAATTGACACTAATGAAATAGTGAAATGCTAGTGTTAATTCCAATACATAAGGTTGAAGAATTGGCTGGCTTGCCCGAGGGGATAATGAATAAAACGAAAATCAGTTTGAAAGTGCTATAAAGTCTGGTTGGTAAGCTGAATATTTTTGGTCAGGCTATTAGATCTAGCAGGCCGTTTACTAGGCGGTTTTATGATTATGTCTGGCCAAAGCAAACAAGTTAAGCTGTTAAGGGTTACAAGAGAAATTAAGGAGAACATAGAGGTCTTCTTGACATTTTTGAAAGAGTTTAACGGAGTTTAATATATATCCCGGAAAAAAATCGGTACACAAGTGAACAATTACAGTTGTTTTCGGATAGTGCTGGTTCGGCTGATATGGGGACGGCATGTTATTTTGAGGGCAGATGGTCATTTTTTTCATGGCCTGAGTCTTGGAAGTATGAGGACGTCCTTGGTGATTAAACTTTTCTGGAAATGGTTTCCATGGTTTTAGCCATGTTTTAATGGGATAGAGAGTTGATGAACAAAATTATTACATTTAGAATAGATAACGAAGCTCTTGTGTTATTCCTAAATAAACAGCCTGCTAATTCAAAAAGAGTCATGCAGTAAATCCGATCATTTGTCATGCTTGCAAAGAAATATTATATCTTGTTTAAAGCTGTACACATTTCATAACAAAATAATGCAATTGCTGATGCTATTTCCCGCCAACAGTGGTCACGTTTTTTGCAGATAGTTCTAGGAACTGAGAAACACCAAAAATGGTTCCCCGGTTATACCTATTACTGGTCTCCGAGATGAAGCTTACAGATTGTTAAGGGGAGCGGCGTCAGTTAACACAACCAATGCAAATAGGGTAGGGTTGTCACGATTCACTTATTTCAGGTCTAATTCTCTTATGCCGGTTATTTGGCCACCTTCACTGGACCAAGTAATGCTGTTTTTGTCATACTTGTCCATTCAGAAACTAAGTTTTAATACTGTCCGATCGTATATTTGCGCTCTCAGTTATCAATGCAAAATGTTGGATAAGATTGACAGCTCCAAGCATTTTTTAGTAAACAAAGTGGGGGGTTTAAGGCGAGATAATAAAGAAAAGTTGGCTAGACTACCGATTACATTGGGGGTGGTAACGGACTCAGCATTTTATCGCGACCAGTATGAGACTAATCTTTTTTCAGCTATATTTTCAGAAACATATTAGTCAGTTTCTAAGTTTCAAAGCCTTCTTGAAAAAAAGCAATCATTTTCTGATATCTAAATTTATTTATTATTGGATTTATTTTACAATTTATATATCTAAGTAATTTTGCACCATCAATCGAAGTTTGTACTATTGATGCATTGTATTAACTGATTATGCAAAAACACAGATAAGCAATAAGAGATATTGTAGAATACTAATCAATCAATTAATTACGTGCGAATCCAGCGGCAAGGTCTGGGAGACTCTCCGTAAGAGGCAGACTCATTGGTTTTTAAATCTCACCAAAAATGTTTCACGGAGCCGGTAGATGAATCTCTAATCCCGATCATTACAGTACTTGGACGTCCCGACATCTCATTAAATGAAATTGTGTCCCGGCTTATAATGAACAAACAAAATCAATTTAATATATAAATCCACACACCAAAAACGTAATAAACGCTGAAATTGCAAATAATTCATGAAAACATACAAACTGTCCAATCCTCGATTCTAGAATGAAAAATGGATAAACAAATTGGGTATCAATGGTGTTAATAGTTTAGATATTATAGAAAATAGATAATACATTTTTGTCATACATATCCAGCCAAGAGCCTAAAGTTCAATACATTTTTTTGTTTTGTTTAAGGTTATAAAACAGTGTGTTTTGCTAGCCTCTTTATCATATTAAAACTATTAAATATTATTACAAAAAGGGTTATATTGTTTAATCATGTTTTGATACTTTCTGTTACTCCTTGGAAAGTTATCGCTCTTAGAAAATGACAGTTGTGGTATAATAATAAGTTAACGCAGCTGTACATTTATATATGCAGACATAACGACACAGCAGTTAAATCCTAGTTTCTATTATTTGTTGGGAAGTTATCACTTCGGATATAATAATAAGTTAACGCAGCTGTATATTTATATATGCAGACAAAGCGACACAGACTTCAAGAGATGATACAGAGCAATCGATAGTCTCTGAATACGACAGCGATGGTAGAACAGGTGTCAACAGACCGGAATTAAAAGATAAAGACAAATCAGAAGAGGTTAGCTAATATCAAATATTTACATCTTAGAAATTTTATCTATATGTTTAGCTCACCTGAAACAAATGTTCAGGCCCACCCACTCCGCTTAATAGGGATATACGGATCGCGGGGTCGTGATGAAGCGTATGTACTCTGTGACGATATGACAGAAGACCTCGTATGCATATAGAGAAGTTGGCAGTAACATGTGGAGAACATGTTAGTACTGGTACAGAATCTAGAAACACTGGTAAGGGAAAAAACGCCATTGCATTTGTACAGAACAGAATCTTGAACGAGTTTGAAATTGGGTCATTTGCAGTATAAACTAGGTAATCAGGTCAAACCATAGAAAAACCATGTGAAAACTTTAAACTCTATGTTTTAACGTTGTCTCATAATCGAGGATCAGTTTAAAACTAGGTTAGCTTAGATCTTAAACTAGGTTAATAGAAAACAGTGTTAACCTTCTGATGGTTATTTGATCTAGCTGAAGTCTGGTCAGAATGAATCAAAATCTAAATTTTAGAACCAATGTTGATTCGAATGTGCAGAATTATATTAATATACTCCTGTGGCCGAATTTATTTGAACTACAAGACACCTGAACAGAATATGTGTCTTTACGAACTCAAGTGTGAAATAAGGACATAATAGGTCAAAATCGAGGTCATAACGTCTGATCCGTCTCGTGAGAGTTCCAGATGCCAACATTTTCTATACGGTAGGTATCAAAACTTTTTAGTTCAGATTTGAAACTGGGTCATATTGGGCCAAACACAAGGTCACCAGATCATGTCATGAAAAAGTGTTAATACTCTCAAAAGTCATCATTTTCTTCTTCATTTACATGAAATAAATCTATAAGACGATCCATTTAAAGCAAAATATGCAACACTTATACATAATAGGTAATATATTGGTAAATTTTATTACCAATATATGTGCTTAATGTCTCGGATAGATTCCTGGCAACATTAAATTTTATGCTTCACGTATGACGGCTACCAGACATTATTCTAGGGTTTCCGAATAACGGCAGATAACACCGTCACTTCATGTAATCAAACGTACAGAATTACCTTAACGAAAGACAACTTATAACCCACTGAAGAAAACCGGTTCGTTTCTTTTACAGTTGCTTTTGCACATTTCAGTTGAAACAGCACGAACGAGCCCTATACACAAAGCTACATGAAATCGAAGACTCAAGAAATATTCCCTTTCCTGCAAATGACCAAGACGTGGAAACGTGGTATATCAATTGCACCTCTACATTGCATGGTGCTCCTGAACATATTTTCTATTATGGTATTTTCGATACAATTATAAGAAGAACGCGGGAATTACCAAAACTTAAATATCTTACACTGACGGACATGATCATTGGGAGACATAAATTTTCGATGTCAATTACAGAAAAAGATATAGCTTGTCTGAAAGAATTAAATTCAGATAGTGAATTTCGAAAAATGGGTTCAATGATTTTAGCAAAACATGCAGAACATGTTTGTTTTGATAAAGACGATTTTCGAATTGAGGAAGGAAAATCAAGGTCATTCGCATCGTACATTGTTTTAGATATGATTTGTCGTAAGTGCGTGATGGAAAACGTCGATATTGAAGAAGCTTATCCTGCTTTGGAAGAGAGCAAGGGCGAGCTATTGATCATTTGTGTTTCAAAACAAAGAACTTGCCTATCAGAGTACAAACGATTCAGTACAAGAGAAATATCATTTGATGGTACATCGACAGAATCGCTGGAGGCAGAAAACGTTCTTGATAAAGATGATGAAAATGTAAAAGATTTGATTAGACGGTATGGCATTGAGGTCAATGAAACATTGTCTCATCATGTATTAAGACTTATGGAAAGACATAGTAACTTAGAAGCAGCTAGAGTGAGTTTTGTTCGTTCCACAAAAACAGGCTATGACTATTCCGAGCCATGTATCGTGTTATATTGTTTGGGCAAAACGTTAGTACCATATGGTGAAGATTTATTTCCTGTTTCCCTACAGCACCCGAAAACATACAGGACTTTTAAAACAGATGTTCGCGAAGGATATTTTACAACTTGCCTGAATGAGGCTACATTAAGACATCAGGAGCTAGCTATGGGCTGTAGCATTGGAGAAAAGGGAGTGAACGCCTGTGGTACACTCGGGCCACTGGTTGAATTCGTCAAAAACGGCGATATGGGGTTCCTGACAGTAAGACATCTATTCGAACCCATTACTAAACCTGACAATCATATCCAAGGTACGGAAGTTGTTCAGCCCTCAGATGGTGATGTTATATCACCCAGTTCTAGCAGTGATGACAGAATATGCGGGATAGTTGTCACTAGTAACGTTGGAGGCGAAACAGATGCCGCGCTTATACGGATCTACCCTGATAGAATTCCACAGAGGGGAAAATTTATCAGTGTCGATGAAGATGATCTGAACTTTGCTGGTATGTGGCTTATAGGTCCATTTCTATATTGGAAAGAGCTGACGTCAGTCTCATCGTCCGCGTAGCTTCCATATTTAATTTTGATTGTACACGCTTTTTTATTTTATTTTGTTAACTGATGCCCCTAAAATTATCAAGCCTGACATAAAAAAGAGTTGTTGGTATGTGACAGAAAAGTTGAGGGTTAAGTGTCCTAGAGGTCAAGAAGGATTTACGAAGATGCCTTTATATTAGCTTTCTTTGTAAACTTGTTTCCAGATTGTTAGAAACACATTTATGATGTTATATGTGATCGTTTATGTACATGAGCACTGTAAAGCAAAGATCAAAGTCAATGTGGTCAGATATAGAAGTATTAGGTAAGGTTTATGGTAAGCTCACCAATTTAAAACAACTATCATTTTCAAAATTAATGTAAGGCTTGGTTATGGTAAACGACAGACACCATTTGATTAAGAGTCAGGCATGCCAGAAATCAATGCCACTGGAGGCATATTTTGTTATGATGTTTATTCAAGCTTATATAACGCTCCCACTTTCCTTATGTTGCCTTATATTTATTTCGATATCCCTATATACACTACTTTTTCCATCAACAGAAGTTATCTTTTCACCATTGATAAATTTCATTCTGTTTTCATGCCGCTTTCTTTTTCAATTGCTTGTGTTTCTTCATAATGCCGCTTAGTACACCCCTACCCTCGCATTACATACTACTGCCTGACACACTCTCACACAAAGTCTGCACAAGTTTTCAATGGCATTTTCCCTTCTATGTTTGATTTTTTTTCGAGCTGCCGTCAGTGCTATCCTTCCCGTAGCATTGTTTTATTTTTCATGCTGTTTCCTCTATCAATTTCTTGTGTTCCATATTGTTTGTTTAGTGGCCTGAAATCTGAATTCTAAAAGCACACATATCCACAAATATGTTAATGTTAATAAATATGTTTACGTTATTTCTCGCTAATTTCTACTCGCCATCTGACTTTTGTATTTTGATTTTCTTTTAATTTTGAAGAGTATCGTTGCCGATTGCTTGCTGTACAACGAAATTACAAACAGGTTTTCTCATTCATGTTTTGGAAATAGAAAATTATCAACGTTGAGAATTTCATGTATATTTCAAAAATATCTTAAATCCTGGTCGCTATAATGTAGTTCGTAGAACACTTAAGCTTTAGCGTTGTTCAGAGGTTCGTTTTCAGATTCGCAGGAGTTGGTAATAACCAAAATGTTGAACAATGAATCATATAAATATCAGACGATAAACCATGAGTAGGCCTTGTCTATTTTTATTTTAACATACTGTACTTATAGAAGCATTTGTCTAACTACTTCAATACAAATGTAAATGATTTTAAGCATAACTTTCGTACTAATTTATTGCAATGAATTAGTATGTTAGAACAGAAATATTCTTAATTATCAATTATAATAATTGTTCAGATTCTTCAATATTTTACGATACGTCTAAAGTTAAAGCACCATCAAACGTTTAAATTTTCAATGTATATAATTTATTTTGTTTGTGGCTGTGTATAATTTAAATCTTACATGTTATGTCAACAATATCTCCTCAGTATGTACTTCTTCTGCTGTTAAAGGTTTCCGAAGTAATCATCAACTCACTTTTGATGATGGTGCAACTACTGATGCAAGAACACTAACTACAGAGGATATGGCTACAAGAAGAATCATCAAAATTGGAAGTGCTACTGGTCTAACGAAAGGTACGCTATCAACTACGGATGGAGCTGTTAGGGAGAGAGCGAAAGAAATGATGTATGATTACAATGGTCGGAGATATCCAATTATTATAAACAATCTGTTGTGTGTTGACTCTTACTACACAAAAATATTTTGTCAAAAGGGAGATTCAGGTTCAGCAGTATTTTTAGTTGAAGATGATGCGAACAATTCCTTGAAATGTATAGGCATGGTAATTGGAAATATCGAAAACGACTGTGCAGGCGTGATCACACCTATACAAAATATTCTTTCTGTCTTGCAAAACAAGTGTGGAGAGAAGTTACGACTTAAAGAGTTTAAATTTGAGAAAATGCAGGGATAGGTCGTCCTATATATATATATATATATATATATATATATATATATATATATATATATATATATATATATATATATATATATATATATATATATATCAGACGTTCAAATCAAATATATAACTGATTGAAGTTTGAGCCAATTTTCCAAATTATAACGGTGACCGTATTATGACTAATATCAAAAAGTTAGGAGAGAGCAGGAGCCTAACCATACACACAAACCTCGCTCATAATTATTCTGCATAACAAACTACCTGTCAAACGATTACTTTTTCGGGTCTCTTTTTTGCATTAGATCTCTCTTATTGTGACATTTGCACGTAGAGCCAACACTCGACATTTGCAGTTTCTCATTTGAACGACATCATAAAACTAACTAGAGGCTATAGGCCACCAATAGCCCTCCTCCCCAAACCATAGGTAATTTTCTACATAACCATTTTTGAAAGACACTTTGTCTGTAGTGAAGCTTACTGTTTTCTAAGATCTGAACGTTGGGTTGTTTGTCCGTAACAGACATTTTCTACGTTATCACAAAAAGTACACTATGATTTCTTTTAAGTAGAAGTTCAATTGTAGATTTAAAAAGTTATTTAGTTTAAGTATATATTCATTTTTTAACGTTCTTTACTCAAGAAGAGTTTTGCTGATGTCTTCTTGTTGGTGAGCAAGTCATTTCTCTGTAAGGGAAATTGTAATACGTTACTTTGTCACACTTGTTAAAAACAGTTGTCATCAAGACCATTTTTCTGTGGTACAACATAGATGTTACTTTTAAATTTTATGTGTATTTTAAGGTATCTCTTCCTGGTAGGGACTTTTTTGTGGTCTTAGAAAAACAAAACTTACTGTTTTACTGTAACATCTGCATGACGGGTGTATAATGCGACATTCTGGCACTCTTGTTATTTTTTGTTCATGCCAAGATGCTGTATTGGCATGCAGTATGTTTTGTGAAAAAATGCCCTTAGGCGGGGGACGTTGGTAACTCTGTTACAAATTCTTGTTTTTATTTTGTAATAGGACCATTCCACTTCTGTACTATATACAGTTACATGCACAATATTATTTTTGTATATATTTTAATTATGTAAGTACTTAATACACATGAAATTATGATAATATTCATACTAGCCTTATATTCTAAATAGTAGTCTCAGGTTATATTCTGAGAGACTAGAATTTTGCAGAATATTAAAAACTAAATTTAAAGCTATCAATATATGGATCACAAACAATGGTTGTGCTTGCAATTTGTTCATTTTAAATGGTTGTAAGATTTAAAAGTAATTAAAATACATGTTACACATGCAGTCTTAATAATTACATTAGTACTTGCAACTAAATTAAATATTTGGCCCGCCCGCTTAGCTCAGTAGGTAAGAGCGTTGGTCTACGGATCTCTGGGTCGCGAGTTCGATCCTCGGGCGGGGCGTATGTTCTCCGTGACTATTTGATAAACGACATTGTGTCTGAAATCATTAGTCCTCCACCTCTGATTTATGAGGGGAAGTTGGCAGTTACTTGCGGAGAACAGGTTTGTACTGGTGCAGAATCCAGGAATACTGGTTAGGTTAACTGCCCGCCGTTACATGACTGAAATACTGTTGAAAAACGGCGTTAAACCCAAAACAAACAAACAAAACAAATTAAATATTTGGAAGATAACAAGTATGATAATGTTCAAACGATTTTACTTACTGAACATTATATACTGTAGCTTACATGTACTTGATCGGCGAACACCTTGTCATTCTTCCACAATATGTATCTCTTCTAGTCTATATATCCAGTTCCTAATGCATCCTCACTTTATATCCTCACATCCTTTCACCCAAGTGAAAAACACCGATATTTTAATATTTTAAGCACTGTTAATGTGAATGCACAAATTATATCTCGAATATTCATTTTGTAACAGCAGGGCTAGTACAGACTGTCCACTTAAAATTCAAGCATAATACCTTTCAAACACATTTCTAAGTCACAATTAAGTCATAATTACACTATAGTAAACTATTCCATTTAGAAACGTGTTTTGTTACCAATAACTATCCAAGCGCTTCCATTTTGTTATTTTGGTCTACCCCATTATATTACCAATTAGAATTCGCTGTGTTTCACCGTAGGTACTTACTGGTGTAAAGTAAATGCCAGTCTTGTCGTGAAGTTTACATCACAATAAAATGTTCACTTGCGATACAATTTTTTTACTAATTACTTTTCTTTTCAAACATTTACTCCTACCTTTTTCTTTCCTTTCCATAGGTCACTTTTGACTCTGAGTTACCTCACCCCACAGTTTATTCAGCCCAGATATTACTTAATGTCTGTAGAGGGCGAGGGTAGGGTTTTATGTAGATAAAGGTTCTAAGACGCTTTATAACATCTAAGCTGATAACCTGGATGGCTTTGATTCTTTTTCTAGCGGAAAATGTCCACGGAAACCCAGAACCTGGCACAGACAGAAGTCTACCTTTTTTCTTCTTCGTCGTCATCTTCTTTCTCGTCTATTTTTGATCTCGTAGACGGCTTAAAGAAATTGTAAGAAATGATCTTTCGTACATTATAATGTTAGAGTTTTGTTTTCACAAACAAGATATATTACAAGGAGAACTCCAGCGTTTTGATATCTTCTCATTTACTGAAACTTGGTTAGGTAATGATACTGAGTCTAACACTAGCACTGTTGATACTTATGCTGACAACCATGGTGACGTTCTGGTTTATGTTAAAAGTCATATACCAGCTATTAGGAGGTCTGATCTAGAGTTTGATGGAGTCGAGTGTATATGGATAGTGCTTAGAATCATGCGTAAAAGTTCTTTATGATACTTTCTATCATCTTCGAAACTCCCCCTCTTCATTTGTCAAATATAGAAAACCCTATCGACGTTGCCTTTGACACAAACATAAATAGTATAATCATCATTGTATAATTTAGACGTGTTAAACCGTAACACAAAGGAAACTAAACGACGTAGCTTCACATTAAAACATGAACAAGATCATAATGAGACAACTAATTTCACTGAACCATTTCACTCTCTTATCGACCTTTTTCTCGTATCCTCTGCATGTAATGTTTACACATCTGGAGAAGGAAACCCCTTTCTTGACAAAAATTTTAGATTTAACTGCCCCGTCTATTGTTGCCTCGATTGCTCGAAAAACGTATTATGCGCAATATATAGAAATTCGACCAGGGGTGTTAGGATAATCTGAGATGAAAAGCAGCCTGTATTAATTGGGACCACATAGCTGATGATGATATTGATACATATGTTGATACAATCCCATCTATAGATGAAAAGCACATTCCAAACAAAATAGTAAGAATAAGACAATAAGACCCTCCCCAGACGCATAACGACATATTAAAACATTTAAGAAAGAGAAGACAGCATATGACAATGCCAAACAAACCAAAAATGAGCACCATTGGAACACTTAGAAACAAAACCACGCTTATTATGAAATGCAAAAACACAACTTTCATAAAAACTGTCAAAAACCTACAGAATGGAAACCTTAAAACGTCCGACTAATAGAAAATGCTAATATATATATTAACAATTCTTGCATTGTTGATTGGCAGCCCTCATAACAAGTGCTCTTGCCACTGTTTTCTTACACACCGGACTGGCGTTTCCGGTGATTTTAACCATGCTGGCTAAACCCATCTGCCTTCCCCCCCCCCCCCCCCCCCACCCCCATGTCAGACGATTCTCGTGCTGTTAATGACAACTAGCGATTCGATTCATGCAATCATTATATCTTGTTTATGTAAAAAGCTTATATGTGTACGATGTGCAAGAAAAAATATCCTTCATGTGTTTACGAATTGGATAGAAATATATAACCCGGCAAGCCTCGTTACCGCCCAATGAGCAGGTGCCCTCGGGACGGATATTTCTATCCGATTCGTATACACATGACAGATATTATTATTTATGAATCACACAACATCAAGCTTTATATAATGAAATGAATGAACTAGCACGCAAAAAAATGCTATTCAAATATTCAAACTTAAATGTCACCACAAGTCAACGTGTCGAATGTTCAAATGAAGTATGGGTTATTTCATTTAAGTTGACCACAACCACACCCATGCACCACGCATCACCACAGTCGACAATTCTACATACACAATTTCATTCAAAATTAACAGTTCTATTTAGTCTGTATTACTGTATTCTAAAAGACATTTTAACAGATAGTGACTGTAGTGCTGACTAGGGCTGTATGCCATCTTATTTTACTTTATTTTCGTTTTCTATTAAAACTGATACTTTTGAAAATATGTACAAATCGCTGTCTTTCGTCTACTCCCTTAAAGATAAAACAGCTACCTTAAAATAACGTTAAGGTAAAAATCTTCTAGTAAAAGGACATAACACTATGTTTCAAGCATGATACATCTTTAAATATTTTTTCAAAGATTTCAATACACTTTTAAGAAGTCTTTTAGAATATAGTAAATACAGTCTTAATGCAGCTGTTAATTCTGAATGAAATTTTGCATGAAGAATTGTGGATTGTGGTGATGCTTGGTGCATGAGGATGGTTGTTCTCAACTTAAATACAATTATCCATACTTCATTTGAACGTTCAGACACGGTGGATTCATTTAATTTGGAATATCTAAACAGCATTTTTTTCTGCGTGCTAGTTCATTCATTACCTTATATACAGCTTTATGTTGTTCATTTCAATGGATAAAAGTGGCAAAAACACTTGTTATAAGAGCTGCCAACCTACACATATAGTAACTTAACAATTTATTTCAGTCTCAAAAATAATCAAACGACAATAACAAAACACTACCATATATGCAAACAAATACAACCCCTCCAAAACTTGACTCATTTATCATCACAGAGGAAGAAGCATCAGAAACACTCATCAGTAGGTAAAGCTGCAGGGCCTGATAACGTGAATAACAGAATCCTGAAGGAACTCTTACAGGAGGTTGCAAGACCAGTTTATCACCTTTTAAACATATTCATTAGCACTGTTCGAATGCAATCCAAATTGAAATTAGCACGTGTACATGCTGTTTTTAAGGAAAATGATCAACAGCTATTCTGCAGCTAAAGTCTTTTGTTCAAATTGGAATCTGGCGGTATACCTGGATGCCTATTAGATTGGTTTCTTGACTATTTGTCTCAGAGAAAGCAGAAGATGGGTCTTTCTGGAGGTTCTTCTCAAACCCTTTATATCTCGGGTGTGCCACAAGGTCCTATTCTTGGTCCCCATCTTTTCATTGATTGTCTTTAGTTCAACTATCAGACTTGCTGATGATTCTAACTTTAACGTTAGAAAACAGAAATTCTCTCTCAAAAGGCAGAAAGTCCCGTGTTATTATCATACAGGTAAACGTAAATTCCAAATTCTTCATGGCAGATCTCTTAATGAACATTTATTTTCAAAAAATATATAAAAATACTGTAAAGTGTCCATTGCGTGTATGTAGTGAAGGTAGAAAATACATATCATTTCTTTTTCAGCTGTCCCAAGAGAGCGCATAAGTCTCCTAAATAACAATAGGCCAGTAACCATGCACTGTTACATTGTGATAACTCAAATACAAGCACTCTAAATATTTCAATATGAACATAAATATATCCAGAAACAAAGAAATTTGATACATAGTTTTCAATTTTTAGAACATTTACAACTCTGATAATAGTTTTGTATCCCAGGTTCTTTGCAACTAGTATTTTAGCTCTAGCTTCTAAATAGCTTCAACGAAAGTCCTAAAACCCAAAGTTCTATAGTGGCATTCCTGACCTGTCAACCTTATTTCGTCTATTATGTTTTTTCCTTTCCTTTTTCCTCAGATATCATTACATAATAACGTTTTTACAGTTTAGATTTTAGGTTATATTAACAGTTTATTTTTTTATCCAAAATAAGTTTGCTTTCAACCTATTTTGGAAATTACAGATTGACATATCTATGTCATATACCATATAGATAAACGAAGAATCTGCAAGCAGAACATGTACAATGGAATATTTACTTTGTTACCGTTAGAATTACATTATGTATAGGGAGAGAGTTTTTAAAAAGCTTATAGCTTCCTATTCAATCTTTTATATTTATATATTTGTAAAATTGTAACAACTGCAATTATGTCATTAAATACTGTTTGAATCAAATTATATATATGATTTTTACAGTCGTTGGTATCATTTTAATCTTTGATTATCTTTGAAATCATTTTTAAAATGTAAATACTGATTGAAGCTTGTAAATAATGCTGATTCTATTATGACTGATGATTTTAGAGACCAGTGTAACAATGTCAATTCTCTCAGATGTACAAACTGGTATCTCATAAAATGCTGATAATGACTACTTAAGAAAATTATACAGTTGTTTTAGAATGTCTTCACATTGCTTAGCTATCGAAACTGTAAGGTATAGTGGTATAGCTAGGGATCAAAGAATATGTCAAAATTGTTATTTAAATGATGTAGACTCTGAGTATCATGTGTTATTGACGTGTCCTAAATATAAAACCTTACGTTAAAATTATCTGCAAAAAATATCGTGGCCAAATCTGAAAATGTTTGACAATTTCATCTACAAAGAAAAAAATCCAATTGAATATATGTAAATATTTGAAGGAAGTCTTTTTGTTAAGGGTTTGAAATCTTGCTTACGAATTATTTATACGTCTGTTGTGAAAGTACTGTATACTGTTCATTAGTCAAAGACATGTATATGTCAATTATGCTAATATATGTTGTTGTTGTTGTTGCTTAAAATGTAGCGTTGTTTTAAAGATAAAATTTCAAATTCTTTATCGGCTTACTGTTAGAACATTATAGCAAATAGAAAATACAATCCCACATATAAGTTTTCAGTAAACTGTCTGTAAACAAATCTTATAGTTTATGGAAAGAAATTTTTGTCTTATTTCTACTTAAAGGTGGTCAATTACACTTTAGCAACATTTCATGGCATTTGTTCAGTTTTTATATACATTGTATTCTGTTTGGGATATTGATTTAAGGATTATAAAGACCCATTACATAGAGTTAGATCCCTACCGGAAGTGTTTATTCTATCACTTTTATGACTTTTTGTAATTACTTCCCCTTAATATCAAGGTATCCAGAAGGTGGATTTTTTCTTTTGTCTGCAATATAATTTTTGATTTTACATTCACAAGTAAATATAAATGATTAAGTTTTGAACAAATCAATTGGTTGACCAAAATCTGATTAATCTCCTTTAAAGTTCACGATCAGGTATTCACATATATCACATCAAAACTAGAGTAATGTAATCAGCTGAAAAAATTGTATCCTAGGTGAAAATGAAATAAATATACATTTCGTGTAATTCTTTTACAACCAATTGACAAACTTTGATTAATTTTCAGATTGCAATACCTTATACACTGTATAGATGTTGAAAGTTCATGTTCATTTGTAGGGATAATATACGTTTTTCTGTGTATTAACGTGTGCAGAAGCACGCGGGATTGTTTGTGATCGAGACCGAAGGTCGAGGTCACAAAC
Organism: Mercenaria mercenaria; assembly: GCF_021730395.1. NCBI lineage: Eukaryota > Metazoa > Mollusca > Bivalvia > Venerida > Veneridae > Mercenaria > Mercenaria mercenaria. The sequence goes on from NC_069368.1 coordinate 28,997,951, forward strand.
ATACCCCAAGGGCTTCTGCAGACGTTAATACACAAAACAAACGTGTATTGTAGCTATTCTTGCATAAAAAATTACACAACGACTTTGTGTATTGTTTTCATATGTGATGACTTGGCGATTCCGGTACATTTTTATTTACCAATTCTTGTTGTTATTGGAAACGGTAAACATGTTTTAAATATCCGTATCCAGGGCCCAGAAATAAACAACACTATCAAAAGCGCATCCTGAAGGTTTTTAAACCATTTTTTATCTCTCGTTATTACAAAAATAAACAATTACCAATAATTGTTCATATCACTTCACAATTTGGTGCACTCGAGCACAATTTCAAGAATAATAACTTTAATTTTGAGTTATATTGAGTACGGACACAGTTTGAGTACGGATGTGTATGAACGTAGTGTCAAGCTTCCAAGCTGTTTATATAAATTCTTCGAGACAGTTTGAGTACGGATGTGTACCAACGTAGTGTCAAGCTTCCAAGCTGTTTATATAAACTCTTCGAGAAATTAGATAAAAACATACCGACTGATACTTACCAAAATCATAAATATGATTCCTAAAAACAAAGAATCGCGCAGGTTACACGCGATTCTTTAACATCCACGGTTGTCTACAAAATCTGAATCGACGCCGAGTTTTAAAAGGGGAGTAAACAAGGATAGAAACGAGTACGAACATTGTTGGGAACAGCGTACTTGGCGTTAGTTACTGATACAGCAAAACATTCTATGTGGTTTAGATTGCATCTTTTATGCTTCAAGATGAGATTTTAATGAAAGAAACAAGACGCAGATACTAGATGTCAATCTGCGCAGAAATACATATACGGCCCTGGGAAAGCATTTCAAAAATAAAAATCGGGTATTAACAGCACGTGAATTGCCTTGTTTGCACACGATTTTTCTCCCGTTAATACATGGGCGGATCCAGTGAAAAAAAGTAGTTTTTATGCAAGAATATCTTGAAGTCCTGGCTTTAATTTGTTTTGTATATTGTTACATGTCTGTTATTTTTACAGATAATGGCAAATATTGTTTCTTCAAGTTCCAAAATCATTGAATATAATATTGAATGAGTTTACAGTTTCTTAATATGTTTGCCTTTGTTAAAGAAAATAAGTACTACATCTAATTATTAGATAAAGAAATTTGTGTCTCATACAATCAATTCCTTCCCTTTTTACTATATTTAACTTTATTTAAATTGTAAATATTTGATTTAAGGTATTAGGTCACTAATAGTAATGTTTACAAAATGGCCTTTGCTTGGTATATTCTGAAAGGTAACCGTGTTTTGCACTATTTTGCAAATTTTAAACAACTTTTACCGTGTCATTTTTTATAAATTTTGAATAACTTGTGGTATCTCCTTAAGCTCAAGTAGAGACAAATTTCAAAGTGATAGCCAACATCCAAAACGTTTGCAGAGAACTCATTTTACCATTAATTTCAATAGAAGAAGCTTCAAACTATTGGTAAACAATTTTAAAACACAAAATAAAAAATGTCGATATTATTTTTCCTATGGCGCCTCAAGTAAACAAATTTAATGGGACAGAATTCATACTTCAGCATTGAAAACATAAGGCCGACTGATGTGTTTTTGTTTTGAATTTTGCTTACTCCATTTAAAAATAACCTTAGGGAAGATGTAAAACCTATCTAGATTTCTTCCACAATATATAATCTAAGAGCGAAAGCAAAAAAGAGAACTTTCACCGCGTGTAACTCAATATTTTTAGAGATGTGTAACTCTACCCCTTCTGTTTAAGTAGTAAGTTTACTTTGAACACCAATAAATCGCTTATAAGATTCATCTTTTTCCATTTCTGTACAACAAATCAATAATAAGTCTTGAAAGAAGTAAAAACTTACTAGTAAAAAAGAAAAGTAAGGGGAAAACAATTTGGTCCCAGTAGGGCTTGAACCTACGCACCCCTAAGAATTGCAGTAAAAGTAGGTTTATGGTAGGAATTGAATACTCTTCAAAAAGGAGGTTCTCTATTAGTGATCTAATACCTTAAAGACAGGAATGTGTTTTGTTACATCAGCATTCCTACGGACATGTACAAAGTTGTTGCAGGTATAGATGAACGTTACTGAATACGATGTTGCTCATTGCAGAGCTTGAGCGGTTTTCTGTGCATGTCCGAAAGTGAATATCAGTTGAAGCGGACGGCAAAAAATGCAAATTATTGCATGTTCGCAAGCATTTAGTGTATAATATGTATAATACACTGACTATAATTAGGGTTAGTATTACCAAGATAACAAAATATATACATTATCAATTTAAAGATTCAAATTGCTGGAATCCGGCATATACCGGAGTCTGTAATTTCTACACTCAGGCGCTCCAGGTCTACAGAGAGTCACGGTCTAGAGAATATATGATTTAACTTTTGCTGTACATATGCCAATATAAAATGCAAAAAACCTTAATTACTTATTAATTATTGATTAAATGTTGTGTAGTATTATATGTTTGCTTGAATATGGATAAACAACTTCGCATTTAAATATCTTGACTTATTTAGATATATACTATTATTAGTCTCCTACTGGTTTAAAACCAGTGTCAGGAACTATAGGACTGTGCTTTTCCATCCGTCATTCTGTACCATTCAGAATTATGAACCAGATACTTTCGTTACCGGTCCATAAAATTATCATCCATTAAAGGATTTTGTTATTACTTGGCACAAATGTTTCCTATTTTAAGGCGGTGTGTCGTGCGCAACACCTGACACCTGACACTTAGTTCTGATATCAAGGTCAAATTTGGAGGCCAGAGATCCGAATAGTTGTTTCTGTATAGTCTTTGAATTGAACATCCCTGAAGGGATTTTAATAAATACCCCGCCTCGAGTGGTGCGGGGTTATATGAATGGTTTCCATCCGTCCGCCCGTCCGTCCGTTCGTGACAATTGTGCCCGCTTCATATAACTTAAGCCTTTTGAAGGATTTTCTTGAGACTTGGGTCAAATGATCACCCTATCAAGACGATGTGCAAAACTTATGACTCAGCCTTGTCGGCTCAAGGACAAGGTGACAACTTAACGTAAAAGGTTTGAGCCTTCCATTCCGTGTCCGCTGTGTACCTCCTAACCCATTTGAAGGATTTACAAGAAACTTGGATCAAATGATCTCCACATCACGACAATATGTAAAACAACTGTCAGCCATGTCGACAGAAAGTCAAGGTCACAACTCAAGGTCAAATGTTGAGTTTTCTATATTGTGTCAGCTCTGTATCTCCTTAACCCCTTAAAGGATTCTCATGAAACTTTGGTCAAATGATCATCTCATCAAGACAATGCGTAGAACGTATGAGTCAGCCATGTCGGTTTAAGGTCAAGGTTACTAATCAAGCTCAAAGTTTTGAGCCTTCCGTTTTATGTCCGTTCTGTATCGCCTAAACCCCTTGAATTTTAATATGATTTGGCTGTGATATCCCCCTTATCAAGACAATGTGCAGAACCCGAAATTCACTCATGCTAGCCCAAGTTCAAGGTCACAACTCAAAAGTTTGAGCCTTCCATTTCCTCTACTCCACCCCCCCCCCCCCCACACCCCTCCTTCTGCTAAACAGTTTGAAAGATTTTTTTGCAACTTTGGTCAAGTATTTACCTTACTGAGATGGTTTGCAAAACCCATAAATCAGCCAGGCAGGCTCAGGGTCAAAGTCCTAACTTAAGCTGAAAGATCTGAGCATTTGCGTTCATGTAAGCTCAACATCCGTCAATGCTTCCAGCCAGTACCGTCAACCCTTTCACTATCCATAAGAGCGGCGGGGTATATAGCTGTCTTTTTGGACTGCCTTGTTTAACTTGACACAAATGTTCCCCATAATTAGAAAATGTGTCAAGTACAACTTTCAGATCCTTAGTTTAAGGTCAAGGTCACACTTGGTTGTCAAAAGTTTACATGGTATTTACAGGGTCTGTCATCCATTAAGGGATAATGATATCACTTGGCACAATTGGTTCCCATAATGATCTGTCATGTGCAACACCAGTCCCACTAGCTCAAAGGTCGAGGCTAAACTTGGAGGGGTTTTTCCTGTCCGATCAAATATTTTGTCATTTTATTAAGGGAATTTAATATTTTTGTACAAATATTTTCCATAACCATAAGTCATGCCATGCGCAAGACACAGTCTCCTAGCTAAAAGGTCAAGGTTACGTTGGAAGGGTGAAGTTAACAATTTTCATGTCCAGTCCATACCTCTGAAATCCATAAAAGGATTTAGATAGTATTACTTGGCACAAATATTCACCATAATCAGATACGTTGTTAAGCACATTATCCAAATTCCTAGCCTGAAAGGTCAAGGTCACACTTGTATGTCAAAAGTTGACATAGATTACATTTTAACTTTGTGTAAATATTTAACATAACCAACTGGACCCAACAGAACATTTTTAGGAGTATTTTTTTTAAACTATATCATATGATAAAGCTTTTCATTACATTTTTAGCCCACCATCACCAGATGGTGGGCTATTAAAATCACTCTGCGTCCGTGGTCCGTGATCCGTCGTCCTTCCGTCCGTCAGTCCTTTCGTCCGTAAACAATTTTTCGTGATCGCATCTCCTCAGAAACTATTGGGCGGGTAAGGAGTAGGGGTACAAAACTTTGTCAGAATGATGTATTGGTACCCAAGTTGTGTTCCCTAAAATCAGACTGGTTTAACAAATTTTGTGTGAGTTAGGGCCCTTTGTTTATATTTATAATTTACTTTGAAAATCTTCCTGTCAAAAACCATAGGGCCTAGGGCTTTGATATTTGGCCTGTAGCATCATCTAGTGATCCTCTACAAAGAGTTTTCAGATTTCCCTAGGGTCAAATATGACTCCACCCCGAAGAAGGTCACATGGTTTATATACACTTATATAGGGAAAAACTTTGAAATCTTCTTGTCCAAAACCACAGGGCCTAGGTCTTTGATATATTGTATGTGGCATCATCTAGTAGTCCTCTACTAAGATTTCACAAATTATTCCCCTAGGGTCAAATATGGCCCCGCTCTGGAGGTCACATGGTTTACATAGACCTATTTAGGGAAAACATCGAATGTCTTCTTATCCAAAAGCACAAAGCCTTGGGCTTTGATATTTGTAATGTAGCATCATCTAGTGGTTTTCTATCAGGTTTGTTCAAATTTTCCCCCTAGGGTCAAATATGGCCCCGCACCGGGGGTCACATGGTTTATATAGACTTATATAGGGAAAAACTTTAAATATCTTCTTGTCCATAGCCTACAACATTCAATTTAGACTACATGTATAGTTTTGAGTGGCTAGATGAACAATGACATACTTTCACATTTCTGTAGCTACAGCCTTCAAATTTGGACCACATGCATATTTTGTGTACCGAAATAAACTTTGACCTTTACATTGACCTAGTGACCTACTTGCACATTTTTGAAGGTACAAGCTTCAACTTTGGACCACATGCATACTTCTGTGTTCTGAACTGAAATTTGACCTTGAAATTGACATAGTGATCTACTTTCACATTTCTCAAGCTGCAGGCTTCAAATTTAGACCACATGCATAGTTTTGTGTTCTGATTGAAATTTGACCTTGATTTTTACCTAGTACTTACTTTCACATTTCTCAAACTACAGCCTTCAAATAGGAAGTGCATGCATAGTTTTGTGTACCGAATTGAATTTTGACCTTGTAATTGATCTAGTGACCTACTTTCCCATTTCCCAATCTACAGCGTTCAAATTTTCACAGTTTTGTGTACCAAAATGAACTCTGACCTAGATTTCGACCTTGAGCTAGTCTTGAAATTTAGAGCATTCAAAAATGGTTCAATGGTGGGCGCCAAGATCACTCTTATTTTCTCTCATTTTCCCAACTAATAAAAATAAAGAGCTATTAAAATATTTTATATGAACTATATTATAGATGTTTTTAGAAATTAACAACTGTAAATTTATATGATATATGCAAATTTAATTCAAACATTGTACGTTATAAAATTTTAATTTACAGATCAATATTGAATATACATTATTATTAGTTTATTTCATAAAACTGAAGTTGAGATGATCAGGAGACTTTTTTCGTATGGCAATGTTTCTATCAATTTTATTATGTTAACATAAAACATATAACATTGTTAACTTTGAATTGTATTATAACATACGCTTGATTAATTGCATCATTATATTCTACTGGCTTAACGTGCGTAAAGAAACCTTGTAAAGGTTTTATTAATGTTCTAAGGGTACTCATGTTAAAGCACGTTTAATTGAACCTCAAATCATCGTTTTACCTTAATTGATTTCACGTGCGTACATTTGTATCTGATATTTTTACTGACCTATTGTAGCTAACTAGACCCAAGGTTTCAGAGTGAATTATTAGAAAGTATAGGTGCATGGTCTGTCGTCTTACTTTTAGAATTAGGCTATATTTGGTACTTTTCATTCTGGCATAGACTATTTTCACGTTTAAGTTGACAACATGGTAGAGTTGATTGAGAAATAAGTAAATGTCTTCTTTTCTGAAACTGTCGGACAGAATTACATCACCTTTTTGTAGCATTATTGTCTATATACTCCTGATTTGTTCAGAATTGTCCTCTTGAATGAATTTGATAATTCATATAAAACAGAATAGATAAAAAAGAAAAACCAACATCATTCAGTGCAGTAACTAGACCTGAAAAACACAGAGGTGGAAATTTTCGGAAAAGAGTAGTTGGGTACAAGTGCTTATGTACAACCTAAGATTATATATGTCAACATTTTAGAGCATTTTCTTTCTTTTATATAAGGCATACGGAATTGTAGCACCTATAATGGCGAGATTTCAGAAGTTTTGAAATTTTACATGACAAAATGATGCAGTTTAAACTCATTTTCATATAAATTTTGAGCGATTAGGGTTGACATGTACATCCTTCTAGCCTAGATAATTTCAGTATACTATGTTGGGTTTGAAATTTGAGGATTTCCTCAACGAGAAATGGTGCAATTTAAGTAATATCCGAAAAAATTTAGATTCTTAAAAAAAATTGTGCACTTTAAGGCCATTTCAGAACAACAAATCAGAGCAAATCAGGTTAACAAGTCAAAAAAAACTAGCCTGGATAATTTGAGAATTGGTAGAGGTTGAGTGATCCACCTAAAGAAATTTTGAAATTCTACTGGATAAATTGTGCATTATCATCTATAACAGACAAAAACTTGTTAAATCAGTGACTGTTTTGGGGAGTTACCGTTAATTCTGCCAACACACAATACACAAAACTCTCTCCACCCTGTGACAATAAAAAAATCAAGACCATGTATCATTTTCATGGAAATATGTATGAATTGGACATTTTTGACGGGACACATTACTTACCCAACCTAAAATAGGTAAAGAGACCTATATTACGAACTTCAAAAAAAAAATAAAAATAAAAAAATGATTTACAAAATAAATCTGCTTAATCGACTCAGTTCTATTTTATCTCTATTCTTATGAAAACATAGGGATAATAAGCGACAAATCAGATCCGTTCAGTATCAAACAATGCAATTTGGAAAAAAAGAGAAATAAAAAAAAACGAAACAAAAACACGAGGCAGCTTTGCCTCAACGTGATTACAACTGACATTTAAATATCTTGTCGAGTACCATTTTAATGATATGTAGCAAATTTGGCCGGTAGCATCTTTTTATGCGTTTTTGTTAGGTCCGCTTGTCTGCACTTTAAAGAGTTGTTATTAGAAAGCAAATTTAAGTTAACTTCTTGTTTTCCTTGTATAGGACTTGTTACGCTGGACCGCCAGAGCTAAAAGTAAAAAAAAAAAAAAGGCTTGCCTGGTTTCATAATCTAGGAATTATATCAAAGACTGCAAGTGCATATGATCAAAATAAAAGTAATTTGCATAAAACTGAAAACATTGTGTAAAAGCATCCGCAGACGACTTAGCTCTCGGTTGGGGTGTCGTCCACGTGTTCTATTTATAGTCCAAATGAGTTTTGCCTTTGTTACTATTCAAATCCTACAAGCTGGAAGTAGTCGACTTCTGTCTTTTTAGTAAATATGTCTAAGTGGTGAAAACATGCACATAAGCAGTCTAAAGCCAGGAACGAGCTTGTTTGCGATCGAAATCGCTGCCAAAATGAAATATCCCTCTAAACACTAATAGATTCGGCCACAACTTTTCCTCTGAGATATCCTTTTGGCAGATTACATTATTTAAGGTGTCTGCTTACTACGACAGGTATAAATGTCCATAAATTCTTTATAATAGTAACTAAAAAAACTGAAATATGTAAGAAATTAAACGATCTTCATTTCTAATAAAATCTTAATATATGTTAGCCTAACTTATTTACACTTCGTTATCATATAATGGTCGTGAAACACCCTCGAATTAAAAATAGACTGTTTAATAAAAACGCAAACACCCGTTAAACCGAAGCATGTAGGTGTGACCAATCGGTGGACACCTTACATCGTGTCGCTTGGAAATACTCTGTTTCCCGGCTTCTTAATGCAGACAGAACTACATTTGGGAATGCAAAATTACCGAAAACAATATGCCGTAGCTCCGAGCCAAAAAAAAACGAATTGGTCTCTTCATGATTTTAAAACTTTCGTCAGAAGCATCTTTTCATCGACAAATTTAGTTAGTTAGTTTAAATGGTTCCGCTTGAATTCATTTAGAAGCAATCAAGGCTAAAATAAGATCAGTTAAAAAGATCTTCATTCTAATTTTAAGGTTAGTCCTAAGAAATCCTTGCATGTTCGTCTGTATGACTGCGGTCTCCAGAAAAAATGAAAATCATTTAACTTGCCGCTCGTCTTTTCCTTTATTTGGAAAAAAAACATTAAAGGAGAATGAATAAAACAACATAAAATAGTTTCTTGCTTATACTGGTCATATATTCAAGATTTAAAGATAAATATATACGTACTAAACACATTTGTTAGATTTTTGTAATACAATCTGTCATGATTTATATTCAATATCAAAAGGGTCAGGTGAGCGACTTAAGACCTTGTTTTATTCTAGATGCGATGTTTGCTGCAGTATGTTAAACGAAATGAAAATTGTGTATTTATATTTAAATATTTGCTTATGCTTTTTGAGCGTGTATTGAGGAACGTTATGTTTCATAATATTCCAAATATGATTGTAGTAAGTATCTTTTAATTTAGTCTTATGTATACAATTCAGCATATCTCAAAAGATATAAAATACAATCGGGATTTTTCAGAATTTCATTTGATTCCGTATTTTGATATATTTCGAAATTGAGAAAGTAGTTTTAGTTATGATTAATTGCAAATAAAAAGTAACAGCAAAATAGTTTAATACGAGTAATGCAGTATGTTTAGAAAACTGTTTGTTGTACTGATATTAGTGCGGTACTTCATTTGTCACTCTCTACGAATTTGGTGAGAATATCAACAAATTAACTTGTACAATATCAACTTTAGTATATGATTTTTAGAGCAATCTGTTTTTCTTCAATTTTTTTATTGTGATGTACAACTGGAGGCAAGCCCCCTCTAAGCATGTACTAGGTTTTATAATGAACTGTGATAGCTGTAGCATTGCTGTTTTTACCCCAAGCTTGTAACAAGAGTAAATTAACAATAGCCATATCACAGTGAATAAAACCATGTTAAAGGCTAGGAGGAGGATAGTAACTCGTGTGTTAGATCAATAGTAGTGTGCTTCAAATTTGTAATCTCTATAATAAATATATTGAAAAAAAATAAATGCACTTGTTGTACTTTATTTACAAGTGGGTTGTGAATGATTTGGTACTAACTGGCAACCCGAAATTCTAGTATTATTATAGTAGGTCAATTTATTTGCGTTCTTTATATAAGGTTCGTTTTCGTTTGTTTTGTTTTTTTTTGCCATTGTTACCTGTTCATAGTGTTTCTGGTGTCGGCCCGGTACAATTTCTCCTTCTTTGCTGTATAGTAAAAATGTGTACAAGTATTTACAAGGCTGGCAGGTGTTCTAGTGGTAACACGCTTGACTGTCAATCCAAAGGTCCGGGGTTCGAATCCAAGTCCAAGTACTGGAAATTTCTGAGATGCTTTTGAGTGTCTCCCGCCTAACTAGAAGCCTGTACTGGTTCTTCCCAGGAAAGACGGCTTCGCGTGTATCGGTGCTATACTACTGGGCACAGTAAAGAACCAGACTGTCTATTCGCAAAAGAGCTAGGTTAAGTTAGCCGGACATGTCTGTATCTACAAAAGATTTCTCTCTCTCTGTTCTGGGGGCTTCATCTCACTCTGTCCCTCTGGTCAGGTCGTTCTGTGTCTGTTCCAGTAGATGATGAATTTCACGACCTGTGTGGCTACGTTTGCTATATCTTAAGCGCCTTTGAACGTGTTTATCATGAAAAGGGCGCTATATAAATCTGGTATAATAATAATAATAATAATAAAACAAGCATTTCTCGACATGGATTCTGACTTTCACAACTAAATTGCAGCATTGACAGCTCTGTATTTCTGAAGAATAACATTGTTCCAGTCAATATAACACAAGTATTCAGTCCATATTTATATTTCCAATACACAACTGTCATGGTCGCCAGTCTGGAGCAGTTTCTTAATCCTTCCGCATAGTCACGAAATCCTGAAAACACAGACAAAACAACTCTTAAAGACATCAGAAATAATAAAAAAAGTGTACACAGTGTCAATAAATAAATTTGGAATTTACCAAGTCAAAGTAGGGATGGCTTTAAATTGGGAAATTCAATATTTCAAAGACCTACTTCCTATGATTCAACGACCCGGAAGTACTTCAGTACCGGGGTGACACCTTCCAGAGGCTGATATACTTACACGTGTTGTAATCTGCTAAAGTCTGACTCACCTAATTTTAGACCTCAACTTTAGACTGATATGAAGATATAGAACATAAAACAGGTTATTTTGTGAATTGAAAAAAATGTCATCCTCAATAATTTCAAGGAATTTTGCGACTAACGTCTGGTTTCCCCGTGCGGATGAATTTCATTTTCTCTGTGGAAATTTGCTGCTGTTTATTTCTGACCGCCATTGCCAAACATCTCTATTTTGGAGATTTTCCAAAAATTTCAAGTGTTAATCCTCGGGGACGTTTCACTCTTATATTTCTACATTTAGCTATTTTTCCTCCAGTAAAACAGCTTGGGTTTGAAATAGGATCTATAATATAGACAGAAAACTAAATTTGGAAAAATGCAAAAATGAAAATTAGAAAAAGAATTTAATTTGCAAAAAATAATCTTACCATAAAGTATTCACCGCTATAAATTCCTTTAAAGGAAAGGCAATTTGTTCTTCTGTTAAATCTGTCTGCTAGGATTTCTTAAGTCATTTAAAGAAGAGAAATAAAATCAAAAGCGGCTTTAAAATGAAAAAGTTATTAGCATTTAGATATTTGATCAAAACGGCGGCCAACTTGTTTATGGCAAAAGAAAACAAAATGGCGGATTTATTAAATTTCTAGAGAAACATATTTTAATGGTATTTACTTTTGTCTGTATAATAATTTCTCTACATTTTCCATCTATAATGAAAGAAATTACCATGTTTTGCATCTTATAAACACTCCAAAAACATATGAAATTAATCTATCTACAAAGTTATTTGCTAAATAGAGAATTCAGTAGTGTGTAAATGACGTTCTAAACACACTAAAATGGCTGCCTCAATGATCAATAACTTTCTTAAACTTCAAACTACGATACTTTTTTCAATGGTGGTCAGATTTTAAAACTCCTTTCAGTGTCCTGGTGTTTCTGAGCTTCATTCCGTCCACATAAACACCATATGTTGGCGCGGACGTCCGTCCGTCCGTTAACAATTTCTCGTTATCGCATCACCTCAGTAACTAGCCTACTTGGGTGATTTACCAAACTTTGTCAGAATGATGTATTGGTACCCTAGTTGTGTCCCCCTGAAAATCAGACTGGTTCAATAATATTTGAGTGAGTTATGGCCCATTGTTTATTTTATAATTTACATAGATTTATATATTGAAAAAAATTGAAAATCTTCTTGTTCAAAACCATAGAGCCTAGGGCTTTGATATTTGATATGAAATACCATCTAGTAGTCCTCTTCCAAGATGATTTAAATTATATCCCTGTGGTCAAATATGGTCCCACCCCGGGGTCACATGGTTTATATAGACTTATATAGGGAAAATCGTTGGAAAAACTCTTATCCAAAACCACAGGGCCTAGGGCTTTGATATTTTTCATGTGACATCATCTGGTGGTCTTCTACTAAGATTGTTCAAATTATCCCCATAGGGCCAAATATGGCCCCGCCCTGGGTGTTACATGGTTTTATATAGACTTATATAGGGAAAAATTTTGAAAAACCACTTATCTAAAACCACAGGACCTAGGGCTTTGATATTTTGTATGTGACATCACCTAGTAGTCTTCTACTAAGGTTGTTCAAATTTCCCCCCTAATGTCAAATATGGTCCCGCCCTGGGAGTCACATGGACTTATATAGGGAAAAACTTGTCCAAAACCACAGGGCCTAGGGCTTTGATATTTTGCATGCGACATCATCTAGTGGTCTTCTACAAAGATTGTTCAAATTATCCCCCTATGGTCAAATATGGCCCCGATCTGGGAGTCACATGGTTTTATATAGACTTATATAGGGAAATAATTTGAAAAACCATTTATCCAAAACCACAGGACATCATCTAGTAGTCTTCTACTAAGGTTGTTCAAATTATTCCCCTAAGGTCAAATATGGCCCCCGCCCTGGGGGTAACATGGTTTACATAGACATATACGAAAAAACTTTGAAAATCTTCTTGTCCGAACCACAGAGCCTTGGGCTTTGATATTTATGTAGTATCATCTCGTAGTTCTCTACCAAGTTTGTTCAAATTATCCCCCTAGGATCAAATATGGCCCCGGCCCAGGGGTAACATGGTTCATATAGACTCTTCTTCTAAATAACCTACAACATTCAAATTTGGACCACATGTATAGTTTTGAGTGGCAAGATGAACATTGACATGAGTTGACCTTGATTTTGATCTAGTGACCTACTTTCACATTTCTGTAGCTACAGCCTTCAAATTTAGACCACATGCATAGTTTTGTGCACCAGAAAAATATTTTGATCTTGACATTGAACTAGTTACCTACTTTCACATTTTGGAAGGTACAGGCTTCAAATTTGGACCACATGCATAGTTTTGTGTTCCGAAATGAAATTTGACCTTGATTTTGACCTAGTGACCTACTTTCACATTTCTCAAGCTACAGCCTTCAAATTTAGACCACATGCATAGTTTTGTGTACCGAAAAAAATTTGACCTTGACATTGACATAGTTACCTACTTTCACATTTTTCAAGCTACAGCCTTAAAATTTGGACCACATGCATAGTTTTGTGAACCGAAAAAAACTTTGACCTTGACAATGACATAATGACCTGTTTCACATTTTTGAAGGTGCAGGCTTCAAATTTGGACCACATGCATAGTTTTGTGTTCCGAAATGAAATTTGACCTTGAGTTTGACCTAGTGACCTACTTTCACATTTTGGAAGGTACAGGCTTTAAATTTAACTAAATGCATGGTTTTGTGCACCGAACAAAATCTTTGACCTTGACATTGACCTAGTGACCTACTTTTACATTTCCCAAGCTACATCCTTCAAATTTGGACCACATGCATAGTTTTGTGTAAAAAAAAAACTTTGATCTTAACATTGACCTAGTGACCTACTTTCACATACTTTAAGGTACAGGCTTCAAATTTGGACTACATGCATAGTTTTGTGTTCTGAAATGAAATTTGACCTTGATTTTGACCTAGTGACCTACTTTCACATTTTTGAAGGTACAGGCTTCAAATGTGGACCACATGCATAGTTTTGTGTTCCGAAATGAAATTTGACCTTGATTTTGACCTGGTGACCTATTTTCACATTTCTCATGCTTCAGCCTTCAAATTTCGACCACATGCATAGTTGTGTGTACCAAAATGAACTTTGATCATGACAATGACCTAGTGACCTACTTTCATATTTTTTGAAGGTAGGCTTCAAATTTGGACCACATGCATATTTTAATTATGCCCCCGAAGGGAGGCATATTAGTTTTTTAACTGTCCGTCCTTTCGTTAGTTTGTCAGTTCGTTCGTTCGTTCGTCACAACGTTAACTTTTTGCATGAAGGCACTTTACTCGCGAACTTCACATGCTGATAGTACGTATTGAGTATACCATCCCTACTGACTTTGGGGTCACCAGGTTAAAGGTCAAGGTCACAGGGGCTAACGTTAACTTTTTGCATGAAAGCACTTTACTCGCAAACCACTTCACCTAGGACCTTTAAACTTGCATGAAAGCACTTTACTCGCAAACCACTTCACCTAGGACCTTTAAACTTCACATGCTAATAATACTTATTAATTACACTACCACTACTGACTTTGGAGTAACCAGGTCAAAGGTAAAGGTCACAGTGGCCAACGTTAACTTATTGCATGAAGGTACTTTTCTCGCGAACCACTTCACCCAGGATCTTCAAACTTCACATGCTGATAGTACTTATTGAGTATACCACCCCTACTGACTTTGGGGTCACCAAGTCAATTGTCAAGGTCACCAGGCCAAAGGTCAAGTGATGTATACTGAAATGAAATTTGACCTTGATTTTGACCCTGAGCTAGTCTTGAAATTTGGAACAATCAAAAATGGCTCAATGGTGGGCGCCAAGATCACTCTGTGATCTCTTGTTGAGTAATTTAAGGGCTATAATCCAAGAGTGCTTAGGGCGATTAGGCTAGTTATCGAACTTGGTCGAGATATTATGCCCACAAACATTGTCAGCAAGTTTGTGAAGGTTCGACTAAGAGAGCGGACAAGGCTCAATTCTCAGTTTTTCGAGTAATTCAAGGGATATACTCCAAGAGTGCCTTAGGCGATTCGGCTTGTTATCGAACTTGGTTGAGATATTATATGCCCAAAAACATTGTCAGCAAGTTCGATAACCAGCCAGATCGCTGCAGGCACTCTTGGATTATGACTCTTGAATAACTCGAAATCTGCAAAATTAGCCATGTCCATTCAAACAGTTTTTTTTAAGAAGATATAAGGTTTGTTTGGGTCACTGCCTTATTATATGCATTACTATACTTGGACCCGATGTTGTACCGATCAGTCTGCAAGCCTGGATTCTGTCTCAGATATGACTGGCATTCTGACCAATATTTTTTTGGTTGGATTTAACGTCGCACTGATACATGATAGGTTATATTGCGACTTTCCAGCTTTAATGGTGGAGGAAGACCCCAGGTGCCCCTCCGTGCATTATTTCGTCACGAGCGGGCACCTGGGTAGAACCACCGACCTTCCGTAAGCCAGCTGGATGGCTTCCTCACATGAAGAATTCAACGCACCGAGTGAGGCTCGAACCCACATCGATGATGGGCAAGTGATTTGAAGTCAGCGGCCTAAACCACTTGGCCACGGAGGCCCCTTCTGACCAATAGGGTCTCTTCAGTGGCCGGCCTGAATACTACAACATCCAACAGTTGTGTGACATGCGATGTATGTGGGGATAACACGAACAAATTTTACATTATGTGCATTTCCCCACTCACTTAATGTCAGGTTAGCATGGCTTTTATGACCAGCTAGTAACAAAAAGATGGACGTTGTCTTCTCTAATAGGCACATGTTTTAGAAAATGACTCTCCATGAAATCTAAAATCACTAAAGAATTAGACCACCCACTTCAAGACATGATGCCCAATGCTCCAGGTATTTCACCCTCAAGAAAACTCCATCTTAGAATCAAATAATATGGGTGAAATATTGTATCCACAGCATTTCCACATGCAATGATAAAACTGTTTTACCCCTGCATGAGGTTACTGAGTTATGTGAGAATACATTTTTACAGACAGCACTTGATGGCTTGTTCTCCATGATCAGACCTGTCTCATTCTCATTCCAGAGTCTGTCCGGGCTTTCAATAATGTCATATTTTTCTTATACATTTTTCAAGTTAGTGTAATATTTGTCCAGTACTTCTGCTGAAGAAGCCTTCGCCCGCACAAGTGCAAGTTTCTGGGTCTTTACAGTATGGAGAGGTGATCGTCTAGTTATAAAACTCTATAACCAGTCCTTGGTCAAAATTGGACAATCTTCATTCTTTTTCCCTTTAGCCTTATTGCAAAGTACTTTGCCAATCTAAGTAGTTCACCAGAAGAATAGCCATAACCTATTTCTGCCATACAGTTGATGTGGCTGATAAATGACTTCTCTTCTTTAGAAAAAAAGAGTGGCAGGTCCAGGTTTAACTTGTAGGACACCATTTAGGCAGAGGTTGCAAACCTATGGTTCTATCTTTAAGAGTACTCTGGAATACCATAGAATTTGTAACCTTTATAGACTTCTGTTGGTGAAATATGTGGTATACGATTTATGTTGTACAAATAAAAACATGGACTTACAGGATTTCAGTATTTTCGATTATATTTTGGGAAAATAAAACCTGTAGATAACTTATTATGGAGCTTCAAAAATTACACATCGGTGGAACTCTACGTTTACATAGATATGTACATCGGGTGATGACGTCATTCAGGCTAAAGAAATTTCAATAAATTCGGAATACATCGGTATTACCCTTCCACCGGTTAAAAATTGGAACTCTTCCAATCGATGTCTAATTTATGCACAACTTCCAAATTCAAACGTTTTACACAGAAAATCCATCATCTTCTGTTGAAGAAACCTTCGCCCGCACAAGCGCACGTTTCTGGGTCTTTACAGTATGAAGAGGTGGCCGGCTTGTCATAAAACTCTTTAACCAGTACTTAGTCAATATTGGACAATCTTCATTCTTTTTCCCTAGTCTTATTGCAAAGTCATTTGCCAATCTAAGTAGTTCACCAGAAGAATAGCCATAACCTATGTTTGCCATACAATTGATGTGGCTGATAAATGACTTCTCTTCTTCTTTAGAAAAAAAGAGTGGCAGGTCTATGTTTAACTTGTAGGACACTATTTAGGCAGAGGTTGCAAACCTAAGGTTATGTCTTGAAGAATTCTCTGGAATACCATAGAATCTGTCACCTTTATAGACTTCTGTTGGTAAAATATGTGGTATACGATTTATGTTGTACAAATAAAAGCATGGACTTACAGGATTATAGTATTTTCTATAATATTTTAGGGAAATGTAAAAAATATAACCTGTAGATAATTTATTATGGAGCTTCAAAGTATTTTGACACATCGGTGGAACTCTACGTTTACATAGATATGCAAATCGGGCGATGACGTCATTCACGCTAAAGAAATTTCAATAAATTTGGAATACATCGGTATTACCCTTCCACCGGCCTAAAATTGAAACCCTTCCATTCGATGTCCAGTTTATGCACAGCTTTCAAATTCAGAAGTTTTACACAGAAATTCCATCATCCGAAAATTGCTCCAGTCAATCAGCGGCAGTGCTTCGAAGAATTTCAGGTAAATAACTGAACCACTGGCGCCAGACCAGAAAGAAAATGCCTCTGTACATGTTATACCCTACCCCTAGGTATTCTATAAGAACCATGGTCATGAACGGGAAAATATACTAACCCGTTTCAATCGTACATTTCTCAACTTAAACGCGCAGTTCAGTGAATGGGTACCATGTATATTGAACCACTGGCACCAGAACAGAAAGAATGCCTCTGTACATGTTATACCTTACCCCTAGGTATTCTATAAGAACCATGGTCATGAAGGGAAAAATATACTAACCCGTTTCACTCCCGCATTTCATACCTAAAACACGCAGTTTGGTGAATGTGCACTATGGATATCAAACAAGTGGTAATTTATCTTCCATTGTGTACTGGTCACATTTCTTCAATACATCTTATCTTAGAAAAACAACGCGTAGTTTATAGTTACTTCAACGTTACTCAAAAAACTTGCTTGAACTTCCCTGGTGAAGTTCCGTTCTAGATTACAAAACCATTCTGATTGGCTAATGTGAAAATGTATGTCAATCGTCATTTTACTACACGTGTTCGCTAAAGTGTGAAAATGCAGAATAAATGTGCAAAATGAATAAAATAAACAGAACAGATGCAGACCAATGTACGATTTCAAATTAAAGATCATATACAAGATGAATTTCATTCATCATTTCGAGTTTTATTGTAAAAATGTGATTTTTTTTAAATTCTGTTTTTGTTTGTTTACATTTCGTCAAACATGTGCACACTGCCGTGACCTCTAGACCGGATGTTCATTAGGGAAGGTCAAGCAAGTTTTTTCTGTAACGTTGACGAAAGCATAAAGTATGTTGATAATCTCAGCAATATGGAATATTGAGACAATGTGACTGGTGCACGATGGAAGATAAATTATCGCTTGTTCAATATACTAGGTACCCATTCACCGAACTGTGCGTTCAAGTTGAGAAATTTACGATTGAAACGGGTTAGTATATTTTCCCGTTCATGACCATGGTTCTTATAGAATACCTAGGGGCAGGGTATAACATGTACAGAGGCATTTTCTTTCTGGTCTGGCGCCAGTGTATTGAACAACCGATAATTTATCTTACAACTTACACCAGTCACATTGTCTCAATATTCCCTAATGAACATCCGGTCTAGAGGTCACGACAGTGTGCACATGTTAGGCAAAACGTAAACAAACAAAAACAGAATTTAAAAAATATCACAATTTTACACTAATACTCGAAATGATGAATGAAATTCATCTTGTATATGATTTTTAATTTGAAATCATACATTGGTCTACATCTGGTCTGCTTATTTTATTCCTTTTGCACATTTATGCTGCATTTTCACATATTAGCGAACACGTGTATTAAAATGACGATTGACATACATTTTCACAACAGCCAATCAGAATGTTTTGTAATCTAGAACGGAACTTTACCAGGGAAGGTCAAGCAAGTTTTTTGTGTAACATTAAAAAAACTAAAAACTACGCGTTGTTTTTATAAAATAAGAATTATTGAAAAATGCGACCGGTACACAATGGAAGATAAATTACCACTTGTTTGATATCCATAGTACACATTTACCGAACTGCGTGCTTTAGGTATGAAATGCGGGATTGAAACGGGTTAGTATATTTTCCCCTTCATGGCCATGGTTCTTATAGAATACCTAGGGGTAGGGTTTAACATGTACAGAGGCATTTTCTTTCTGGTCTGGCGCCAGTGAACTGAATGAACTATGCATGTGTAAAACAATAGCTCTACCTTTAATCACTGTATTTTTCAAATGCATAATCGAAGAAAAACCTGAAGGCCTATCATACAAATCTACTTCAGTCTTCTTAAGGTAAACAAAATGGCGTCACGAAATTAGAGTTGGTCACATTATTTACTCTTATAGACGATATGCTGCTACAGAGGTCTAAAGATGCATTTTAATCATTTAACACAGATATAAACACTTGTAAAAATGCATTTAATTTATAAAAATATATAATCAAATGTTCTGAAACTCACCATGAAATCTAGTCAATTTTTGTGCGCATTTTGCGGAAAAGTTATGTATCCAAACTGAAAATAATTTATATCCTCATATCTTTGAACATGTCCTTCAGGTGCTCCACCTATGAACAAAAGAACTTATCCACTGAGTTTTATGCTATTTGCTCTGGGATTTCATCAGTAAATTATAAATTTCTATATTTTACACCCTAAAAACTTGAAACCTGCCTGCAATATGAGGGTCGTTAAAAAATTCAAAGTACATGTCAGTTTACTTTGTCCTTATTTCTGAGACTTTACATCCTCACATATTAAGAGTTTTGAGTGATGTGTTCATTACTTAGTAATTCTATTGTCCAATTTATTTGACCTGTCAAAAATGGACCCGGCTTTCATTATATTCTGTTCGAGCCTATATGAAGATTAACATGAAATCCGGGAACATGTTTTGACAGGTCAATTAAACTGGACAATACATTGTATATAAATTTTATAAAACTTTTACAATCTTTTCAATCTGTGTCCTAGTTCAGATGTGTTTGCTACTGTTTGAATAACCCTCAATGTCAAAACTTTACTGACTTGCATGGAAATCTCATGGAAAGCGTGGATTTTAGGTCAAACTAAATTAATGTATGTTTAATGTAACTGATAAAGTACATTTTCTTGATTTTCTGTTGCCTTCCAAAAAATATAAAGCCAGTTTAGATAAGGGTTTATTCATTTGAACATGAAAGGGTCATAAAACATAATGTAATATACCCAAAATCAGCTATGTTTGGGTTCATTTTCCGTTCATAGGACTGGTGTGGGTTTTACAATAAACATATTTTTGGAATTGCATAGCCCCTTTTTACTAAATTTATTTGCAACAAAATATTGAAATTTATAATTTACTGATGAAATTCCAGAGCAAATAGCATAAAACTCGGAGGATAAGTTCTTTTGTTCATAGGTGGAGCTCCTGAAGGACATATTCAAACACATGATGATATAAATTATTTTCAGTTTGGATACATAACTTTTCCGTAAAATGCGCACAAAAATTGACTAGTTTTCATGGTGAGTTTCAGAACATTTGATTTTATAATTTTATAAATTAAATGCATTTTTACAATTGTTTATGTGTGTGTTAAATGAATAAAATGCATGTTTAGACCTCTGTAGCAGCATATTGTCTATAGTAAATAATGTGACCAACCCTAATTTCGTGACGCCATCTTGGTTGTTCATGTCAAGTTATCTTAAACTTCTTTACATAACAAGTAAATGTTTCGCATACGTACCTTTTGGTGGGAAAACACGTGTGTTTCATACCATCGAAAATGAAAGTAATATGCTTCTTTTATCATAAGCTGAAGAACAAAATACCCCTTCGAACGGTCATATTTTTATTTCTTCTGGCATACCATACTGGGATTTCTGGTGATTTCTCTAGTGCTGGAAAACTCCATCTTACACACAAGGGTGTAAGATGACTCTCGTGCTGTACGTGAAGACGTATAACGGACTACATCTGTATAATAGATTTGTGTAGTGATATTTATTTTTTACTTAAAACGAGATAAACTCAAATTAATAGTTTCTCTTTGTTCCTTACAACAGATTTCTCGATTAAAACATGTCATTTTACGGGGAAAAACATAACGTTCCACTGCAGATGATTAAACAAAACCGGAACTCTTACGTGTTTTCGTCTTTGTAAAACGTACTTCTTGATGTTGTCTCAAATGAAAATATATCGAGGCTGTACATTTTAAATCATTAATTGCACTGAGGTATAATTTTTACCTAGACCGAACAGTCACTAAAGATAGTGAGTTCACGAACATGTAGTCATGCTAAAAACACTGTTATCATTCGAACCTATAATACGATTGTAAACAACAGTAACCCATAAATGTGTTACGCGCATCTCTGCTGTCCCCACCTCTATTATCTATGGCTGAAACAATGATACGCGCTTGACATGACTTGTATTTATTTTACCTCATTGCTAACGAGTAAATAGAAACACATTTTCAGGGGGAAAAGCTGAAAACCTGAAACGGGAAAAATTGCTTATGCGAAGTGAGATGTTAATTCAGGGCCTTCCGTGCAAGTTAATCCCACAAGTTTTGGACAAAGTTTGTTTTAATGTTCCATGTCTGTTGGATCGGACTTCGCAAACTATGAGTAAACCCCCAAATGACGTTTATATGGATGCCGCCATCTTGGAATGGACGTCCCGTCATTTTACAACGCAAGTCTATGGGGGAAAATATAAAATCTTGATTTCACTTTTTTTTTAATTGAAAAAGGCGCCTAGAGATATCAACCTTCTAGTATAAACGATGCTATTTTTGACAATTTACAAACAGTATAAATAGATTATCGGAGGTCCAAAATCAGGTGAGGTAGACTTTAGCTATTATAATTTTGCAAGGTAACCATTTCAATCAAGCATTTTATATCAGGACGATATTAGACATATATATATTTTTTGATACCTTTGCAAAATTGACACACTGTCTGTCCAATATTGTTTCCAAGCAAAATGCAGTAAAGAGCGTCCAAATATTTTCGCTAGAAGATTCTTGGTTGAACTGCCAAAATCTGCCTCGAGATACTGTTATCTAACATTTATGTAATAAATACCGCACGAGTGTCCTCTTATAACCCTAAAGAAAGATAAAAAAAAATAATATACAATTCCATGTATAGTTTTGAAATTGGCGTGTTTTGTTTGTTTTGTTTTGTTTTTTTTGTTTTTTCTTGTTTTGTTTTTTTTGTTGTTTTTTATTGGTTTTTTTTTTGTGATTCATTTTTACTGTTATACTAATTTAAATAAATGCTACTCGGTATAAAAAAAGAATTTCTCAAACTCACAGTTGATTGTCTAGTCACGAATGCAAACAAATAGTAATTTTTGGAAGCAACAATCGTATATCCAACTTGAAAAATCGGGACGGAAAAATGTATGTAACATTATACTAGCATACATGAAGCAATTGTTACCTCCATAATTGAGCTGCGCAATGAGAAAACCAACATAGTGCATTTGTGACCAGCATGGATCCGGACCAGACTGTGCATCCGTGCAGTCTGGTCAGGATCCATGCTATTAGCTAACGGTTTCCCTAATTGCAATAGGCTTTGAAAGCGAACAGCATGGATCCTGACCAGTCTGCACGGATGCACTATATTGGTTTTCTCATGGTGAGGCTCATATAATGTACCGGTGAAAACCGGAACTGAAAATATTTTCAACTTATATTTAGCATTGTTTCTAAATTCTATCAATATATTCACGCAAGATGAATTAATGGTAGGTAACAACTGTTCATCTTTCGTAAATCGGCAAGACTGCTAATTTCATAAGGTATATTGCGATACTATTTCTCTTGGTCCCGCAGTTGGTATTGTCCGTAAGAATTAACCTGGCACTCATGAATATTCCGTTTATTTCCGTAAATTAATTTTCGGTGTCCGAACCTAAATAGTGTATAACTATGACAGATATAATTTTTAATGACTTAACCTCACACGGGCAGGTAGCTCTGTGGACAAAGCATTTAGCTGCCAATCTCGAGTACTACGTCAACTGTATCTTTTCTCTTTTTTTACAATTTTTTATATGCAAACTAACATCGTATCGGGTCAAACGTATCGTGATTTTTATGGTTCATTTACTGAAGGTTGTCATATTTAACCGTTGTAGAAAAAGTGGATTTTTTTTAAAAAAGTATCATAGATAAAAAACAACAACAATGTTTCCAGAAAAAAAATACTACTAGACAAACAATTAACTTCATGAAATATGATACATAAAATAATGTAACAGTAAAACCAGTATCAATAACATTACATTACATAAAATATTATAAATTTTCATAATTTTTTATATCTAATTAGTGTGATTTCGAACCCATGGTAACGTGCGTGGAAGTCAGACACTTTACCACTACGCTACCTTGTCACCGGTCTGTTACTTTTAAATTAGTTATATAGATTTTTTTCAGGATACAAATATTGCGTTAATTAACGAAAACGTACAAAAATATTGTCGAAGATTAATGAGTGCCAGGTCAATACTTACGGACTATACATGTAAATTCATTGAAATATTATTGACATGGTACATGTTTTGCTAATGTCCAAACAGGGATAAAAAATATAGGTCGCACAATGTCTTTAAACCCCTGTTGCGACCATATTGTAAAATGCTTTTAATCAATTTTGACCGCGTAATTTGAAAGTATCTTAAAACCTGATTATGCGCAAAAAGTATCGATTGTAAAATTGCTATATTATTATCAATAAAAAGCACTGATCATTACGTGTGAGAACCGAGTGTGACAGCGAAGGACATACCCGATATTGATTACAACTACCTTATATATTGATCGATTTACATGTATAGGCTCGGTATGTTTATTTTAAATTCAACCTGAAGGAGTATAAATTTAAGATATTTATGAAGAAAAATATAAAGGAGAATTGTGAGTGAATATCATAGCCTTGGAGTAACTGTATGATAGCAAAGATATGTGACAAATGTGTAAGTATAATTTCCATTTTTCTGTTCAGTTCATAATATTGAAAGTTAATGTTGAAATTGAAGTAAAGTAGCTGGTAAAATGACTCTACTTAACGTGTTAGAAAGATCTAATTACGTGTTTAGAAAATAGAACATACATTGTCATTACCGGTAATCTAACGTTCACTTTATCTTTAAAAGATTTTTTTTTAAATCATAAATGTCAAAAAGCATGTAATTTTCACCGTTCACTTGTATATGCTATACGGATTTGAATACTAGAAATTAAAAACGATTAAATTTTGTGGAGTAATTTTGCTAACTAGTTGACCTATCTGCTAAGTCAGCTGAATAGAAAGTCATGCAAATATTTTAGCTCGGCCGAAACTAGGCGTCTACATCAGGAAGATAAACTATCTGTCTACGAAAGAGGACAAAGAATACAAAGATGACGAGGAAACGCAGGGCAACCAGTTAATAGATTATGAGCGCCTCTGTGATCAAGATGAAAACTTCAATTTTGAAGAGCTGAAGGTGCGTTCATTAGACTTTACCTTTTGTATAAATGACATAGCAAATTCTTAGATTAAATAGTCTTACATTTCCTTGAATTGAGGGATGAGGCTGTGTGTTTACTAAGCTGTAGCCTCTGTATAGAATAATACACAAATTTCTTTCTTCCCTTCATCTTGAATAGCTGAATATTTGTTCACTGTGTTGTACAGAATGGATTCTTATTTTTTATACACTATTTTTACTTTAAGAGCTTAATACGCGTTGACTGGGGTTGTAGCCTATGTATAGAAATACGTATATTGAATGTGACGATCTCGACTGTAGCTATCTTGACAGCAGGGTTTTTACTTATCAACTTTTCAAAATTACATAATGCGTCGTTGTAGTGTTTTTCAAGATTTTTTCATTCATGATCAAAATTGTTTAACGTCCCGTCATTAATAAGTTTTTATTATTAGTATTATTATTATTTTGGAGAAGTTATCTGAAAAATAGAATTTTATCATGTTTTAGGATGGCTATGCAGCGTTTAGGGAAAAAGTTTGTATACCCAAGTTTACAGGCAGACATTCTCCGCCGTATTGGGTGGCTTATTCTACTGCATGTGTTCTTGAAAGGTTAACCAGGTAAACTAGGACTATAAACGAATCTGTTGTAGCCAGAGTTGTATATCAAATGTCAAAAATGTTATTAGGTCTATTATGTTACTAAATAAGTGTTTTCATACTGGCATTTAAATTCAGTCTTGGATTGTCGTACTGGCCTCTGTCAAATTTTATAACAAAGCCAGTATGCAATTACTAAATTTATAACATTAGTATATATACGGATATTTCACAGCGTGTTTTAAGTATAGGATACAGATAATTTATTGACATTCAAATGCAATTAAAGTTTCCCGAATCGAAGCGTTTTTATAAATTCCCATTTATTTTGAACCACTTCGTGATTAAGTGACCAATGTTTTTCCGTTATAAAATAATATGAAAATAAGATGGCTACTTTTTTGAAAATCCTTCGCTTGTCATTGCTTAAAACAGATGTTTGAACTGTAAGGAAAAGCCTGATAATTCAGATTAGCTATTTTGTTACATTAAAATTTGAAAAATACAGTTTATGCATTTTTGCATAATTTCAGAGACTTTGAAGACGACGAGAGCAAGCATTTACAGATAGGTCATGAATTGCTGTACACTTGGTTGGCGCTGTTTTGTGCCAGACCAAGTTCTGGACAGTTAGATCTCATGTCAAACTTTACAGGCGGTCTGTTTGAAAAGTATATAGAGGTAATATGTTATTATGATTATGGTATACATGTCAGTTTTCGCCTATACATGTTTGTAGTCATTCCGAAATTTGGGTTCCGATGTCAAGTATTTATCATACACAGTACCGTTTGTAAATTAGTTCACAGAAGGGCTAATATAAATATTTTAGTGCAAAATTGCAAAGTGCTTTTAATCACTGTAAACAGGACAATATATCTTATCTTTGGCCGTAATACAGATGTCATAACAGCCAATATTTGCAAGCTTTCAGTCCGTCTAACCATATGATTCAGATTTAAAATTCTGTTATTTCAAACATATTTTACTGCTTGAAATGTTCTTTGATCAGGACGGCATATGTTTCGAGTCCAAGACATATTTAAAATATCACTTGTTTTTCGACAAGTGACTTTTACAACTTTTTAAATTTGATCCAGGTATGTATTTTAATAGTAGATTTAATAGTTAAGACTAGTGACGTTAACTATTCCATGCAATATAAAGTCTTCAAACGTAACTAATTAATGCTTTTCTTCTAAGGCTTGCAAAGCAGACGAACTGGTCAAGATAATGTCCCGGATGAAGATAAAATTTTCCTACGACGCGAAGAATGAAACAGACGAGGAAAGAACCTATGCAAGCTTTCTTAGCGACAATGCAAAAACGTTCTTTCAAAATCTCACGTATGAAGTGAAAAGATACAGATTTCTGTCTCTATAAATAAAGGATTTACTTCCTGCTCAGTGTTTTTCATTTGAAACGATTTGTTATTTTTTTGTCTTACCGTTGCTCTATAAATCTTACTTTACCGAGTATAAGAAGGCTCATGTTTGTTTTTCGTTATATGGTTCTTCAAAAGAGAAAAGATGTAATGTTGGTGATAATAGGAAATGAAAGTTTCATGCAAAATCATTTACACAGAGTTACATTCTTTGGTAATCAATAACAAACTCTGTAAGATGATCTTATCTTAGCATAGATAGCTACCAATTAAAATAATAGCCGACATGGATTGAAAGAGTCTCTTCGTAAGATGTATAAAATGTGCAACAGGATTCAAAACTCATCAAACGTTGTTTATATATTATGCGAGATTAACTATAAATGTTTTTCTATCTATAAGTAGGTTTTAAGTAAATTATCGAAAATTTGGCATATTTTTCACTGTAAAAAATATTACAGGTCTTAAACCTATTTCTTTTGATTGATTGATTGATTGATTGATTACCTACTAACTGATTGATTATACTTTCAGTGAAGAACAATGCGCAGAGCCAGTGGTACTGGAAGCTTTCCTTGATCTGCGAATCTTCTATCAGCAACAAATTTCAAAAATATCCCCCACTTTGGCACTATATGTCGGATACCTAGTTCGTGACATGGCATCAAAATTCAAAACCAATGTTGGCGACCCGTATAAAGTAAGCTTTTATTCTTTTCGGCGCTAGCAAACTTAGTTTATTTAAAGGATGTTTAGTTAATAAATATAAAAAAACGAGTAAGTTAAAGGAATTGAGAACATTTTCGAGTTTCAAAGACATTCATTAATTGGATAAAATTGGCTTTAAAAAAGAAAGAAAATGCTAGATTAAACAAAAACAAACATAGTTGATTATAATAGCCCGCTCACTGCCTCCTGTAATCGCAAACTTTCTATTTTAATATGACTAAGTACTATTCAAGTTAATCAGTGATACTGACTATGTGTATTGTTCAAGTTTACCAGTGATACTGATTATGTGAGAACCGAAAACTGTCCGTAAAGACAAAATCACAAAACACAAAAGTGAATGCTTTGTTTGTTGGTCTGTTTTGGGCCAAACAGCTGACAAAGTTTAAGATACTTTCCAGTTGTTGTTGTTTCTTTCTGGAAGAAAAGGGCAACAGCGCCAACAACTCCTAAGGTAAATTCAGAATACATAACACGTAGTTCTGATTCCACTATTTGAATACAACATCTATTTATATTTGCCCAGAAACTAGCGAACGTGCAGGTCATTGTAACCCATCTGTCGTATATTGAAGAATCTCTGTGTACCTTCGAGGGTGATCTGAAAGCACTTAGAGACGAAGAAACGCTGAACGAAATTGTCAAGGCAGCACGGTAAGTTATCACCTGTGGAGACATGAATGGTCTTACTTGAAAACAATTGGTATATACGGAGAAGAAAAAGAAACATTTTAGATGATGGCGTAAACATTTTTTACCTGGAAATTTATCAGATCAGTTTTCTTCCTTTTTCAGAGTTTTGCTTTTGTTGGGGTTAACGTCACAATAAAAGGTATGTAGAGACTTTCCAGCTTTATTTTGTGACGGTGGAGGAGGACCATAGACGCTCTTCCGAACAATATTTCATTTTGCTAATTCGTAATAAATCGTTATACATATATATGAACAGGACTCTGTTGACAATATCTGCGTTTATTTTTTAAATAAGTGACACAGCTCGAAACAAGTATTTTACAATAATCCTTTTATTTTCTTCAGAGAAAGTTCAAAGGTGAAAGAATTGTTCCCTGCACTTATGTCATTGGTCACCAGGTTTTCAAAGAGGAAGACACCTCTACAGAATGGATACAGAATTTTTGATGTCTACAGAATAAATCTATTTAGAGATATGACAAAATTTCTTGTAAGCTTTCTTTATTGTACCGGACTTCGGTGATATGATAATGGTTTAATTTAACAGGTACGAATGTTAGAAAAGGGAAAATATTTTACTATCAAACGAAAAGCACATTATTAATTGTATGAATATATTTAAATGGTGAGGTAGCGATTTGTTTCCAGATGCTGGAGTTATTATTGTGAAATGCATATCAGTCTAGTGCATTTGTTTAAATCTGATAATTCATGGATAATCAGGTGAACATGCCTTGCCGACACATGCTGTCCAACGAATTATTGATATTTCAGAACTATTTTGTTAGTTTGTTTTTTCGTATAGTAGTTCAGCTTCAACTGACTCAGATATATATTTTTTGGCTTCAACTGCCTCAGATTACCGATACGTGTAAAGAATAAAGAATAGTGTAACATTTAGTTGCAAATAAAATAAAATGAGCCGCATCATGAGAAAACCAACATAGTGGCTTTCAAAGCCTACTGCAATTAGAGAAACCGTTAGCGAACAGCATGGATCCTGACCAGACTGTGCTGATGCGCAGGCTGGTCTGGATCCATGCTGGTCGCAAACGCACTATGCTGGTTTTCTCATGGCGCGGCTCAAATGTATATCATAAAATTAATTTGCTATTCTCATTCGTATATAGCAACCAGACGGTGGCATGTTTGAATCATGTAATGCAATGATAAAGAACGTTCTGACGGACGGATGTGAATTAACGAAAGCGAAACAAGACATGATCGTCGAGGCACTATCAGATTGTCTGCTGAAAGTGAAAAACTTGTAAGCACAAATATATTTTTACTTCCATGCCTTATTACAGATAGACTGAAGCAATTGACCAAATATTGTTACGTTTAGGAACATTTGCTCACTCTAAAATGATTATGTACTTTTTGTACACCAGTATCAACGTCTATTTCTTTATATGTTTAAATGATTTATAATTATTTTCAATGATATGCACTTTAAGCATGGGTTTTATGCAAAAATATTCAATTTACTGTATAGATTTCTGAATTACCCATACACACTCTCGTAAACTATATATTTAGACGTACATCGCAAGTTCTGAATATTACAGATTTTATTTCAATATAACTTGCTTTAGTTCTTTATATACACGTATTATACGTACAAAAATGTCATGAATGTTATTACAAGTATCTTATTCCTATGAACTGTAGCTTTTATTGGTTATCTATGTACACATACTATACGTACATCACAAGTTCTGAATAGTATTATAAATATCTTATTCCTATGAACTGTAGCTTTTATTTTGGTTATCTATGTACACATATTATACGTACATCACAAGTTCTGAATAGTATTTTAAGTATCTTATTCATACGATCATATGAACTATAACTTGCTTTGGTTATTTATATACATATACTATACGTACATCACAAGTTCTCTATGTTATTATAATGAATTATAACTTGCTTTCGTTATTTATATACACATATATGTACATCACAAGTTCTGAATGTCATTATAAGTATCTTTTGCATATGAATTATAACTTGCTTTAGTTATTTATATACACATATATGTACATCACAAGTTCTGAATGTCATTATAAGTATCTTTTGCATATGAATTATAACTTGCTTTAGTTATTTATATACACATATATGTACATCACAAGTTCTGAATGTCATTATAAGTATCTTTTGCATATGAATTATAACTTGCTTTCGTTATTTATATACACAGACGATACTAGTTATCATCTCTTGTTCGAAAGTCAGTAAAATATTTTTATATCAGTTATAGAGAAAAAAATGCAATCTTAGCGGTGCATTCGGCTTTCCGCTGGTTTTATCTGCCAAACTGTGTTGTTCTGATTATGTTAGGACTTCATCACAAGCAAAGGACCTGCTAGACGCTCTTCTTATCATGTTGAAATCAGGAAGAAAATGCATGATAAATGCCGTGAAGAGGACCCTTAAGACCAAGGAATATACGAAGACAATTGAATGGAAGGTAACTTGTTTTTCTGTCATTTTCAATAAATTATTAGGGTAAGTTCGCGACTTCAGTATACATTTTGTTTAATCTCCGATTATATTTCCGTCAACATTTATACAATTTAACAAATGAAAATAATTGATATAGATTTGGAGGTCTCATATATAGTTTTCTTTATTAACATATAAATGTGCATATTTCGCGGCTATTTCAATCCATATATTTGTTCTCAAGTCGCAACAATGAAACATTGCGTGAAATTATTTCACGACGTTGTAATTCAAGCCAGTGTTATCTTGTTACTTTATTGCAAATAGAATTAATAGAGTTCCCATGATTTCCTTGTCTTAATGATTCATACTAATATTATCTTGTTATTTTACTACAAGTTGATTAAATGGAATTCCAATGGTGTTCTTGTCTTAATGATTCATACCAATATTATCTTGCTATTTCACTGCAAAAAATAGAATAATGGAATTCCCATGGTTTTCTTGTCTTGATAATTCATACAGTATTATCTTGTTATTTCACTGCATGAGGAATTAATGGAACTGCAATGGTGTTCTTGTCTTAATGATTCATTCAAATATTATCTTGTTATTTCTATGGTTTTCTTGTATTTATATTTCATACCAATATAGTTTTATTATTTCACTGCCAAAATGAATCAATGGAGTTCCTACGGTTTCCTTGTTAATTTGTAATCTTGTTTCAGAATTTGATAGCGGAGGCGAAAGAATTGCTAAATGTGGTTGGAACATTGAAATGTGATCAGTTGGAATACACTGAGAGCAGAGAGTATGACGAAGTTTTACGAGAATTATTGGATACTGTCGAGATATCACTGGAATTGTTTAAGTATGAATTCTATCAGATACAAGTCACACGGAGTAACTAATTAAAATTTTAAGAAGTTTTAGTTTCTATCTTTTAAACCATTTTTTATCAACTTTTGCTCAAAGCAATCAAAATATGAAAAGATCATCTGCATCAATACATTGCATTTTAATGGAGGGATCATTTTTGTGGTGATACTATCTGCCGGATGAAAGCTTCATTTTCCGTGACTCGGAATCTAGCATGTCTGGTAATGGACACATTTACATAGAAATCTGATGGAGGTATTAAGTAAATGTCAACATTTATTTACACACATAATTTCCCTAAATAGCTTGATACTACTTGAGTTGGCCCGAAAACAATTACCGGTAAGTATTTTCATGCCAAGTTTTGTGTAGTATTAAATCGGCACAGAGCATAATCAAGAACACGAGAAGTCTTGTTTGAAATGCCTGTTAATACCATAATAGATTGTTTATCTTGTTTGTTATTTTTAAAGCACCTCTGATTGTGCTTATATATTTTTATTTGCAACACAGATTTATCTAGAAAACTGTAAAAGACTAATATAAAAAGTGAATTATTAATACTTCTGAGAGGACTTCATTTTATCTCACGACATCCGCCCATGCCCTCCCACAACGAAAACGACATCCGTCCATGCCCTCCCACATCGAAAACGACATCCGCCCATGCCCTCCCACAACGAAAACGACATCCGCCCATGCCCTCCCATAACGGAAACAAAGCTAAGTATCTTAGTAGGAGTATAATGATAGTGTTGTGCCTCAAACGTTTTTACCACAACACCTTCCCTTTACCAATGTTTGTGGTGTCTGAAAATTTATATTCTGGCTATAAAAACACTCGGAAAATACAATGTTACTTCGCAGGTTGCTCGATTTTTAGCTCGACTATTCATAGAATAGTAGAGCTATTGGACTCGCCCATGCGTCGGCGTCCGCGTCGGCGTCGGCGTCGGCGTCCGCGTCCCGATTTTGGTTAAGGTTTTGTATGTAAGCTGGTATCTCAGTAACCACTTGTGGGAATGGATTGAAACTTCACACACTTATTCACTGTGACAAACTGACTTACATTGCACAGGTTCCATAACTCTATTTTGCTTTTTTACAAAATTATGCCCCTTTTTCGACTTAGAAATTTTTGGTTAAGGTTTTGTATGTAAGCTGGTAACTCAGTAACTACTTGTGGGAATGGATTGAAACTTCACACACTTATTCACTGTGATGAACTGACCTACATTGCACAGGTTCCATAACTCTATTTTGCTTTTTTACAAAATTATGCCCCTTTTTTGACTTAGAAATTTTTGGTTAAGGTTTTGTATGTAAGCTAGTATCTCAGTACTTACTAATGGGAATGGATTGAAACTTCACATACTTGTTCACTGTCATGATCTGACATGCACTAAGCAAGTCCCATAACTCTACTCTTTTTTTTTCAAAATTATGCCCCTTTTTCGACTTAGTAGTTTTTGGTTAAATTTTTGTATGTAATCTGATATCTCAGTATCCACTAATTGGAATGGATTGAAACTTCACACACTTGTTCACTGTCATGATCTAACATGCACTAAGCAAGTCCCATAACTCTACTTGGCATTTTTACAAAACTATGCCCCTTTGACTTAGCAGTTTTTGGTTAAGTTTTGTATGTAAGCTGGTATCTCAGTATCCACAAATTGGAAAGGATTGAAACTTCACATACTTGTTCACTGTCGTGATATGACATGCAGTACAGAGGTTCAATACCTCTACTTTGCATTTTACAAAATTATGCCCCTTTTTCAACTTTTGTATTCATTCAATTGACAAGGCTGTTGAATAGTCGAGCGTTGCTGTCCTCCGACAGCTCTTGTTATGGTACTGGTTGTGTGCCTTCATGGATTCTATTTTTTTTTACAGATCGTGTTGTGTGTACGATCAAAAGTTCTGTTTTATAGATTGTTTAATTCCAGAAAAGGAAAGATTTTGAAAGACATACTGAATGACCACGTGACGCTTATATTTAACTGTTTAGAGATGACAGAACCTAACAAAGCTTAATTAGCATACAAGGCATCAGATTCAAAGTACCTCACTATTACGGTATGCCTGATTTTATAGAGCCTAAAGTCTTGTAATAAAGTAGCTCAACTAGAAATATTTTGTACCATTTGTTGTAATGTAGAAACTATTTCTGTATATACAAATTAAAAACATGACTATTCTCAACCATTTATGTTACACTAATGGCTCCTATCACAGAATTTAATCGTATATCAGCTGCACAGTATGCTATGTTTTTTTTTTCAATGTGCCTTCTCTTGTTGGGTAGTCTTTTTTTCAAACGGCGTCATTACTGTTTAAACGAGCGCAGCCTGTAGCATATAATATGTAGATGTTGATATCAAGCAGTAATACTGCATTTTACCATGAAAAATACATTTGATCATCATCCACTTCGTCAACATTATATGTTTATTACAAGTTTTAACATTAATTATCAATTAGTCTACCATTGTTGCTTTTGTGTTTATGTAACTAGTGTCCATAAATAAATCCCAGAATATATATCATAAAGTCTATGTCTTTGGTAAAAGAGAAAGAAAATGGAAAGATAAAGAAAGATATAGTAACATACGACAGCTCAAATTAATTAAAGGGAAACTCATACACCAATAGTTTAAAATTCTTATATTGTTTATCAGAATTATTTTACAAAACAGATGTCTTAAAGTTATTAAAATCTGTTGACTTTAAGATAAAAGATAAAGAAATAGTGGATGCGATACTAGATAAAGTTGATAAACTGTTGAAGCAGTCAGCTGAACTGTGGGATACGGACAGATCAGTGACAGTCCAACATTTGCTAGACGCTGTAATTAAATCTTATAATGGGTGAGAAATTTTGGGGAATCGGCTTGTGAACAGTTTCGTTCATAAAATTAAAAAAATAAAGAAATTACAAAAGTGATGTTTATAAACCACTTGGGTTTAAAGAATAACTTCAAATTCCCCGAACAAAGTACATGTCACGTACCTAGATTGCAGACTTTTGTGAGGTGCTCAGTCCGTCTGTATCACGGGGAAAAAAATAGAATTTAAAAAATGTTCGCTCCATTTGCGTAGATGTATCCACTAAGAGCGATTTAGAAAAAATCACCTTATGGAATAGGAAAATGCGTAGTTTAGTAAGCAAACAGAATTTGAGTCAAAATACACCCCGGGTTTATTTTTCGAGGATTGGTAAAGGAAAACGTTTTTAAGCTAAAAAACCCCGGAAATTGGGATAGATTGGTAAAGAAATTAGCGATAAGTAAAAATAAAACCCCCAGAAGTTGTGAAATTTTTGGTAAAGCGAATAGCGACTTCAACTCAAAATACAACCTAGTAAGTTACATAGGTTTGATGAAGCAAACAGCGATTTGAGCTCATCATACACAGTCAACATAACAATATAAAGTTCTGTTATACACTTTATATACATTTCAGTATCGGGAAGAATGTGACAGATTCACAGAACTCAATGTTTATGTCAATTTTCGACACGTGTTGTGAAGGAGAAAGTATAGATGAAAAAATTTGTTCTCCCAGACGAAGAAAAATGACATGTTCTATTTAATTTACATATCAAGGGAAATAATTTATATCACTAGGGGAGCATACAAATTTTAAACGCGCATTTCTTTTTTAATTTTCAAAAGTTTTTCGTATAGATATATAGTTTTTATTTTTGGTTTTAAAACGTAAAAACAAGCCATTATAGCTCATACAGCGTTTTCAAGTTTTTAAGGGTGGAGGAAGCCCCCAAGTCCCCCCATGACATCTTTAAACATGGGGGGGTTTTTGGTAAACCCCAAAAATTTTCGAAATCCAGCTGAAAAGACCCCTTCCTAAAACCCTTCTTTGAACTTTTTTAATAATAAATAGACATGAAGAACGTGTGTCGTGAAAAAGTAATTCGGCGGTTTCAAATATTGTCAAACGTTAATATAGACAATATTTCACAAAAAGATCACTTGCTATCAATTCAATTTTCGTGAATGTATTTCACCTGTGAATAATGCCGCTTGCATTTTAGTTACTTTTAAAAGACAACATTTGTCTTTCAAGGGTGTGCTGTTTATAATGGGTTTTGTAAAGTTTGTGAATCAAAATCATAAAAAATATAAAAATTTTTAAGTAAAAAAAATATATCTCGTTTTTTTTTTTGATATTGTAATTCCAGCAAATCAAGCAAAAACTTTGTCACTTGCCCCCCCCTTAAACAAAAACTTTTAAAATGGGAAAGGATTCAGTGAGGAAGCGCAAAGGATTGTTACAACGATTTTGGTGCCCTAATTAAAGGATCTTTGTCCCCGGGAAAAATTAGCTATATCGCACCTGAGGTTGTTGATCTGTTCTTATCAGTTGATGAAGTGTCAGATGTGTTAAGTGAGTATCTTTTGTTTTTTGTTTTCTGTTAATAAAATGCCATTTTGCAGTTTAATTTGTTATCTTTTAAAGGTTTGGAAAAGAAGGTCCATATCAATATCAGGTTCGTAAGTATTTCATGTACTTATCGCAGTAGTTCGTCTGCTGTAACAAGTGAGATGTGTCTTCTGGTAAATAACCACTGACATAAAGAACTCCAGGTTTGGCATAAAATGAAAACGTTTGAAAATAAATTAACCCGTTACTGATTAAAAGATTTTACAAGATTGTAGTTTTGACGATTGTCATTTTCAATGTAATCTCTTTACACTAAAACATTTTTGTTTATTTTCGATCTACAGCAATATTGCAAGGTCTTTACGCTCTGAACCCACAGCCGGTTCACGACAAATTGCAGTTATTTGTGGACAAAATGGACAACCTTGTTCACAACCAACGAGCATGCGTTGCTGCTTTATTGGGAGAAGTTGCTAGCAAACATGCTAAGGTAATCATCATCCTTGCCTCTTCCGAAGTACTCGCAGAACGAAACACACGTTTTATCGCGATGACTGTCAGGTTTTTGGAACTTAGAATTGACTGTTCATAAGAATTATAAACGAGCAATTTTTTAGAAATTCATACAAACTCATTTTTTTAAACAACAGGTTTCCTTAACCTCTCTGCATCACAAATCCACAAAAGTTCCAATGCAAATAAAACTGCAACAATTTTCCATACTTCAAAAATGTTGATTTTTATTTGTTTTTCTTGGGGTTTTCACGGAAACCAGGTTGGCAATTGTTTAAATTTCGCTATTGAAGAGCCAGTGCGGGGATGTACTTTCATGTATTAAATAAAATAGAACCAATGCCCTGGACCTTTTTTGAAAACACTTTCCAAGTTTCAAAATGACGCCGCTTACAGCAGTCCGATTCTAATCTTTCGTGTGATGTTATGCCCGTATTGCTTGCATGAAAAGGTAAAGATATAATTGTCCTTTTATTGCTGGAAAGGAAATTTATTATTTTTTGTCGAGCATGCTTTTAAAAAGGTAATGATAATTGTCGTCCGATTGTTTGCTATGATAAGGTATTGATCATTGTCGTCCGTTCTACTTTCTATGATAATGTAACGATGATTGTCGTCCTTTTGTTTGCTATAAAATGTAATGATGTTGTCGTCCGTATTGTTGGGCAAAAAAAAAGTAATGATGATTTTCGTCCTATTGCTGCAGATAAGGCTTTGTTATTGTCGCCCGTTCTATTTTCTATGATAAGGAAAGATGATTGTCGTCCGTATTGCTTGCTATGAAAATGTAATGGTGATTGTCGTCCGTATTGCTTGCTATGAAAATGTAATGATGATTGTCGTCCGTATTGCTTGCTAGATAAGGCAATGAAATTTGTCGTCCTATTGCTTGCTATGAAAAGTAATATGTTTGCCCCCCGTATGCTTGCTATAAAATGAAAATGAGTTTGTCGCGTATTCTTGCTATGATAAGGCAATATAATTTCGCCGTTTTGCTTGATAAAAAATGTAATGATGTTTGCGTCCTAATTGCTTCAAAAAAATGTAAGATAATTTCGTCCGTATTGTTTTGCAATGAAATTGTAATGATGATTGTCGCCCCGTATTGCTTGTTTGAAAATTTAAGATCATGTCGCCCGTATTGTTTGTAGAAAATGTAATGATGATTTGCGCCGATTGCTTCTTGTAAGGCAATGAAATTGCGTCCGAGTTTGCTATGAAAAGGCATTGATCATTGTCTTCCGTTCTATTTTCTTGAAAGGGTAACGATGATTGTCTCCGATTGCTTCTATAAAATGTAAGAATTGTCGTCCGTTTTGCTTGCTAGAAAAGTAATGATATTGTCGTCCGATTGCTTGCTTAAAAGTAATGATGATTGTCGCCGTATTGCTTGCAAAGATAAGGCAATAAAAATTTGTCGCCCGATTGCTTGCTATAAAAAGTTGATTTTTGTCGTCCGAAAAGCTTGCTTTGATAAGGAAAGATAATTGTCGCCGTAGGGGTTTTTCTATGTAAGGTATTGATCATTGTCGCCGTTCTATTTTCTTGATAAGGAAACGATGATTGTCGCCTTTGCTTGCTTAAAAATGTAAGTGATTTCGTCTTTTTTTTCTTGCAAAAAAGGCAATATAATTGTCGCCCGTATGCTTGCTAAAAAAATGTAAGAGATTGTCGCCCTTTTTTCTTGCAAAAAATTTTAATGATAATTGTCCCCCGTTTTGCTTGCAAAAAATGTAATGAGATTGCGTCCGTATTGTTTGCTTAAAAATGTAATGATCTTTGTCGTCCGTATTCTTGCTATAAAAATGTAATGATATTGTCGCCGATTGCTTGCTTTATAAGGAAATGAATTTTTCGCCTATTGTTAGCTATATAAGGTATTGATCTTTGTCGCCGTTCTATTTCTATAAAAAGGTACGATGATTGCGTCCTTTTTGCTTGTATAAAATTAAGAGATGTTTTCCGTTCTTGCTATGAAAATGTAAGGGAAATTGCCCCGTATTGCTTGCTTGAAAATGTAATGAGATTGTCGCCCGTATTGCTTGCTTTGAAAAGTAATGAGTTTGTCGTCCATTGTTGCTTAAAAGGTTTAAACATTGTCGTCCGTATTTTTGCTATGTAAGGAAACAATGTTTGTGCCATATTGCTTGCATATAAGGAAACAATCATTCCCCGCCGTATTGCTTGCTAG
Organism: Mercenaria mercenaria; assembly: GCF_021730395.1. Lineage (NCBI taxonomy): Eukaryota > Metazoa > Mollusca > Bivalvia > Venerida > Veneridae > Mercenaria > Mercenaria mercenaria. Next base: position 29,036,343 of record NC_069368.1, read on the forward strand.
ATAAGGCAATATAATTGTCATCCGTATTTTTTTGTTGATAAGGTAATAAAATTTGTCGTCCGTATTTTTTCTATATAAAACGATGTTTTGCCTTCTTTTCTGCTTGCTATGATAAGGTAACATCTTTTCCGCCCCAACTGCTTTTTTAAAAGGAAAACGATGTTGCCGCCCGTATTGCTTAAAATTTTAGTTTAAACCCTAGATATGATTTGATAACTTCATATCTAGTTTGAATATTCCGGTAAATGATTGTCGCCAGATTGCTTTCTATTAAAAAGTTTTTTTTTGAATTTTTTTCAAATATCTTTTCGTCCTATTATTGATATAATAAGGGCTGATGATTGTCGTCCTTTTTTTCTTGTGGGAAAAGGGTAAACGGGCCATTTTTGGAAATTTAAAAACTTTCTGGATAATGATTACTGCCCGTATTTTTTCTTTAAATAAGGGGGAAGTTTTTAATATTTTCGAATTATGATTTTCGTCTGTATTGCTTGCTATGATAAGGTAATCTGTCGTTTTATGAAATGTGGGTGCCAGTGATTAAATTTTGCCCGAAAGATACGTTTTCTTACAGATACTGTTGTAAAAAGGTATTGTGCCCAAGATACGAACCCAGAGAATCAAATTAATACGTACCGGGGATTAGACTGATAATCTGTGTTTCCCGGGGTAATACCCTTATCTTTTATCTTTTATTTTGTTTTTTATATTTCATTTCTAAAGAAAAAATTTTTTTGTTTTTTTATATGAATTAAAGGAATACAGCCTTTTTAAAAATGGTCTTTTATTTACTTTTGACCTACTTCCCTGGGGGCCTAAACTTATAAATTTTTAAAAAAACCCGCAAAACTAAAGGGAAAATTTTGAAGATAAAAACAAACTCAAAAGATATAGTGCCCTTGACAAGAATTTTGGTTCTACCATGAACACCGTTGTTTCTCTTGGAGAACATGAAATTTGGGCGGGGAAAAGATAAGATAAGGAATCAATGTAGTAAAAAGGGTGAGCGAGTAGATAAAGTTGAAGCGGTTTTAAAGATACAAAAAAAAAGGGTCAAAAGAAATTGAAAAAGGGTAACAAACAATATTAATCGGAACACATCAATAAATCCATATGTTTAGTTTTTTCTTGGATTCAACTTTATATCGTCATTAAAGATTTATTTGACTTCTGGTGGCTGAGGAATATCCCCACAGTGAGGGGCAAGTGATTCGCAGTCAAACACCTTAACACTTCTGCCACGTAGACTCCGAAAATCAGCAGGTAGATCTTTTGGAAGAAAAAAAAATGCTATAAAACAGAGTAATGACAGACACAGTGTTGCTATATTTTCTGGTCATTTGGGAAGATGGTATTCTTTCTAATTTTATAAAACAGACCCCTTAAAAAGTTGTTGAGGGCAAAAAGGGCTTTCCCATATTTCATTACCTCAAAAAACCCCACACTGTCAAACGAGGTCGGTATTATTTTGCAGTTGCATTCTATGCTTCAAAGGATCTTACCAGCGGCTTACTGAAGGATGGTGTTCAACCCAGGTGCCCGCTCTTATAAAATAATAAAAATTTAAACCCCTTGGGTCTTCCTCAAGCATAACGCGGGGAAATCGCCATAAGACTTAATGTGCATGCACATTAACCCAAACAAAAGAAAGAAATAAATCCAAAAATTCCCCTTTCTAAATTTTTTAAATTGTTCTTTTCTTTTAGTTTATGAAAATATAAATTTTTTTGTTAGCCAATACAAATCAACACAGTATTTTTTTTATTAGTATAATTACATGTACAAAATTTAAAAACCTTTACAGTGTAACGATATAAGACATTTTTTAAACATAAAATTTTTTTTTTAACATTACAAGTTTTTTTTTAGCAATACATAAACTGAGGTAATATAAAGGTAGAATAGTTATTTAAAAAAAAAGGAAAACTAATGTTATTTTAAGATAGTTCAAAGAAAAAATATTACTTCTCCTAGACAATGACGAATGCGCCCAAATGGCCGGGGGATTCCAAGCGCAAAACCCGAAAACAAAAATGACGGGCGTCTTTTTTGGTCAATGTCTTGGTAAAGTAACGACATACAGGGCAGGGCCCAGCAGAATGACCCCTGCAGGGCTTTACTGAGCGAATGGACGCAACACAAAAAACAAGCAAAGAAAATTTTGGGATATTGACTCTTTACGAAATTTAACAACGGATGGGGGTAATTGTTGAAAAGCAATGAAAGCACTGGTGAGAAGAATTAAACAAAATTTCATTATTTATAACGTATTAATATACATTTGATTTCTTCTTTTAAATTGGGTAAATACTTCGGGTTTATCGAAACTAACTGCAGTTTATTTTAGACATTTATGTTGTTTCATGATCCCATTTTAGCAATTGGAACATGAAAAAGAAAATAATGCTTTGTGTAAACTTTGCTTTAGTTGAGCACCCAGCGGTGTGGTGGGTTTTTAAAGGGGACAGAAACGGTTTCCATTTAACACGTTAATTAAGTCATATTTTTATATTTGCAAAAAATTAAAAAAATGTTTGTAAATATAAAGAATTTAAACCCTTACCTCCCCCGATTTTTCTCAGCTACGGGGGGAGTTCAAAATGAGGAAAAACCTTGAAGCAACATTAAAATATGGCGGGGTTAATTTTTGGGGATTTTGGTTCAGATGGGCGTGGGACAAATTGTTCAACAAAATTGACAGTGGAAAAGGCCCCAAAGTTTATTTGTTCACGCAAAAATACGCTCATCACAAAATTTCATCGGGAGGTAAAATCACCCATTTTAATTGATAGAGTATTTTTTTACTTTCGAGGGGTTATTTTCCTTGTTTTCAAGTTGACATTTTAATAACAAATAATACAACTGGGAACCCTTTTAAAAATTTTACAGCTAAACGTAAAAAAAATTTACATTTACCTGATAGATTGCCCTTATTAATTGAAAAACTATAATAATAGCAGCAAATCATCCTAAAAACTTTAAGTATTTTATACTTTTCTTTTAGTAAACCCGTTGAAAATTAGGAAAAACCAAATTTTACCATTGCTAATGGAAAAGATGGCTTGGCCTCCAAAAGGATCTATGGGCCGTTTTAGGGAAAATCTATTTATCCGGTTTTTTTCAAAGGGAAACAATCGCACGTTTTTTCAAAAAGATGTTTAATGTAATTTTTATATATTTTAAAAATCAACAAAAATGCAGAATTATTTAGTAACGATTTTCTGTTGCATTAAAAGAAATTTTTTTTACACCTGAAGATGAATTGATTCCTTCAGAAAAAAAAACTAGGCAAATGTGTTGACCAACAAATACATGTGATGTAATTTGAAATTATGGCAGTAACATCATAATTAGTCATCTCAACGTGAAAACTAGTTCTTCGAAGTTGGTCAATGCCACAGTATAATTAATTTATCATCAAATTGCTATTGTCGTTCAAATTTAAATATAGGCAATAACATACATTTGGTTTGAATTGTTGGTCGTCTAAATTTCCACAGAAACATCCAATATTAATCTGAACGTGATACATGATTAACAAACATTCTGTAAATAATCACTGGTAACAAAGATGTCAAACGTTGCAACCGCAGATACATTTCCTCTTCCTACAGGAACGGTGAGGAAACGGATGACCAGAGATTTTGGCCGATTGCCAAATTCCAGGAACTGTTGATGCAAATAAAATTTATGAGCCCGATCCAAACTTTTCCATCCGGTAGAAAGTTATTCTAAAATAGTACCTTTTAAAATTGGCGACCATGCTTTGGGCTTGTTACCCAAAAACTGAAGTACCTTCATTTCGAGTGGTTAAGTTTTTCTGCAACAAATCCTTAAAAAAACTTTCGTCTTTCCGATCTAGGTTCGAACCTTGCTTTGCACTTGCAAGTTAGCCATCTGTCTGGCTTACTGAAGGTCGGTGGTTCTACCTAGTTGCCCATCCATGATGATGTAATGTCAAGAAAGGCACCTGGGGTCTACCTCTGCAATGAAAAGCTGGGCAGTCGCCATGTAACCTGTAATTATGTCATTCTGGTATTAAACCAAACCACAAAAGAACAATATATGATGGTAGTTTAACAGTCAAAACTTTCTAGCTTAATTTTTGTTGTTTGGTTGTCAAGAAAATATTCTTTTATTCTAGAATAACGAGAACAAAATATTTGAAGTAAACCTTTCATTCATATCTATATAGTTTTGATAAATTTATTTGTTTCAGTATATGCAAATTGGTGGAATCCCCTGTAGAAAATAAAAATTGATAAAAGCAAAATGCAAATGGGACAAAAAACACCCCGGGCAATAAAACTCCTGGTAATAAACGTTGCCGTATTTTAAAAAAAAGACGGTTTTGTGAATGATACTCAAAAATTTTTCTCGAAATCTTCCATTACACTAGTACCTTTTTAGTTTCGTAAATTTTAAAAGTTTGATCCGATGGGAAATCCCAATGCATTTTAGTTTAGGGGGGTTTTTTAGTTGTTATTTTAATTTTTGGGAAACATTTGTATAAAAATTGAGTAGTATAATTTGGGTTTGGTTAAACGTCGCACCGACACAATTATGCTAGGCGCTTTTCCAGCTTTGATGGTGGGGAAGACCCCCGTGCCCCTCCGGGATTAATCATCACGAGCGGACCGGGTGATATAAAATAAAGTTCCTTTTTAAATATAACAAAGGAAATCAACCGATAAAAAATTTTACAACAAAAAAATTCAGATGTAGGGGATTTGGCTTTTTAGGGAAAAAAAAAAACCCCTGAAATAGCAAAAAAAATAAAATTTTGACAATTGATTATCGCATTTTTCTTTGTTTGTCAGAATGAGCCTTGTCAGATTGTCACCCTTATATTTCGTCCTACCATTGGGGGCGACAGCCGCAGGTTAAAACTTTTTATACGCTTTTTTCCCTGGTTACACCCTCTGGATACCTTTAAGATGGATGGGGAGATTCACTTACGAAAAAAAGATCGTGAATTTGGGGGAAATTAAAAGTTGTATGTCGTGGTTTCACCGAAATGCCCGTCGCAAATTGTAAACGGGAAAATGACCTGGTATGCTTTTTAAAAGACCGATTATACCTCTGCTATAAAAAAATGACATGGCCCCCCCGACGGTCCAAAGAATGATTTTTTACGGGAAAACTTTTCATAAAATTTTCCGCGATCCAACATTCAAATGAAGTGGACTGGCCAAAGGCGAAGAATTGATTGGGAAATTGAAGATATAATACCGGGATGAAAAAAATGCAGATTTAAAGAGTCAAAGAGGACGATAGAGAAAAAAAGCGAAAAAAATTAAACCCCACTGCAAAACCAAAACGAATCAAGCAAACCCAAAACTGGAAAAATGTTTTTAGAATCTACAAAAAAAATTGAAAAGAAAGGCCCAAAAAAGGAAAAAATGAAAAATCTAAATCTATCAAAACCGAAGGGGACCAAGAAAAAGAGACACGAAACCAACATCCAAAAAAAAACAGCGTTTTGCTTTAAAAAATTTAAATTTTTTAATCTAAGGAATGCGAGCGCATTTTCCCGGGGTTGATTTTTTTCGAAATTGGTGCAACCCTTTTTAAAATCTTCCTTAATTAAATCAATTAATTGGGTAATAAAAAATGGGTAACGAAACACGTACAAAAAAATTAAACCCGGGGTAAGATTTTTGAAGTTGGTAAACTTTTTATATTATTAAAAAATTTTTTTTCCTTTAAAAAACCAGAGTGAACTGGGTAATAACAGGGGCACGACACCGTACAAAAATTTTTAATTAGTGGTGTGTATTTAAAGATAATACGACGGGAAATAAGGGTTAAAAATAATATTTATTTTAAAAAATTTTTATGAACAGTGCCATATAGATAAAATTTCAAAAATTATTCCTTGGGGTTTATTTAAAATTTTTTAAAACATTGATTAAGTCTTTAAAAACCTGAATTTAATAAACATGGAACGATTTTAAATTCATTGATGGGTGATTTTAATACAGGAGTAAAGTTTTAAAAACATTTCAAAGTAGATTGGTAACACGAAAATATTTAATATTTCCTGACTTTTTTGGTATTAAACCTATGCATTAAAAAACTACTAGAAAAAATGCAAAAAAACATTAATTAAAAAAAAAAAGTGGGAAAAAGGGTTTTTTTTTTTAAAAAAATAATTGATGTAAAAGCATTGACATGGGTTAAACCGCATGTTGATGAAAGGTTTTTTTAAATGTCAAGTAACTGACATTTTGGAGTGCTCTTTTAAAGATATCCTTTTTATTTTTACCTTTACCAAAAAGAGGATTTAAATGTTGCACAAAATTTTTTTATAGCATTTAAATTAAAAACAAGTGGCAATCTACAGTATTTTGATCCAATTTATCCGCTAAAGAATTTGTAAGACTATAGCTTGTTTTTTTTAATGTATCATGTAAGACCAAATTTGTATTTGAACATATGGCAATTACTTCAAAATAGTTTTGCAATAAATTAATCTTTAAAAAAAAAGGTGTGTTGTGTGTTGGTGCGTGTGCTTTTGCTCTGCGTAAAGTGTGGGTTTTGGTGGTGGTGTGGGGGGAACGGCAGTGTTTTTTTTGTTTTAAAAAAGTTCATATATGGTACATGTACATACAATAAAATCGTAAAATACGTGTTTGTACATTAAGTACATTTAAATTTTCAATTTCTGTACCTGATTATAATGTTTCAAAATAAGTGCATGTTTTGTACAGGGTAAGAGTGGACGGTATGACTATGGAAAATAATAGTTTTTTGAATATTAGAGATGTAAAGAAATTAAAACAGGTTTTCACAATTTTAAATAAATGTTAAGCAACACGGTAAAAAAGCTAAAACCTGGTAAGATTTTTTTCCAATACGAATAAAAATTACCATTTTATTTTCCAAGTTTCAGAAACCCCTTGATTTATAATGTTTTGTCGAGTTAAATTTATTCTATGAGGGTTTTTCCCCATCTGTTCGGGATCTTTTAAAAAAAAAACCCCACGAATTTTTAACCTTTTATGACAATTTGTTCATTTAAAAATTTAAATAGTTAGCCTACAGAATATGTTTTCTTAAGAATACAAAAACTTGTACATACCTTTTTGAAGAAAATTTTTTTTGAATCATATTATAAAATATATATATATTAAATATATAATTAAAAAAAAAATATATATATAAAAATATATATATATATATATTTTTAAAGGGGGTGAGTCACATTTGAGCAACAACTATCATATTTTTCAGTTTTTATATATTCGCAAAGATTTTTTTTTAAAATTTTTTTTTATCTAATGAACAAAAAGACACTTACATAATTTTTTGGGAAATTTGAAATGTAAAAATTTAAAATTTTTTCATGAAATTTTGAATTACCTCCCTTAATAGATAAAAGTAAAATTTGACTATTTCTTTTATTTCAAAAAAATTTCTAATTTTATATTTGCATTTTTAAAAAATTGAATACTTCAACAACCGAAACAAAAGCAAGTTTTTTAAAAAAGCAGTAATTTCAAATTCATCTGTTTTCAAACCCGAGCAACCAAGAAGACAAAGGGAGGTAATAGAAATTTTATAAACTTTATTTCTAATGAACACCAAATTTGGGAAAAAAAACTTTTTCAATTCAAAATTTTTGGGAAAAATTTAATACAGTGTGTTTAATTTTTATTAGCATTTGGGGAGAAGTTTTAAACAATTTATGCTTTTAAATAACGTTATTTGGTTCTGCAAACAAGATAGGAAAATTCCAGCGAAAATCTGACGTTTAAGAACCGATGAAAATAAACAATTATTGACAAATTAACAAATCCCTAGTTGTCAAAAACTGATAAACCCCCTTTTAAAAATTTTTCATTTCATGATGTTTATTTAAAGGTTTTAAACATATTACGAAAACAAAGATATATAGCGAAATAGGTATTTATATTCGAAGCTAAAACAAAAACATTAGAAACCCCTATTTCTTTCGGAATAATCATTGTTATATTAAAACACCAAAAAATTGGGGTTTTTATCAGTCCCGCTCCGTTGGTTTTGGGGCAAAAATTGGGGTTTTTATAGGTCCTCCAGGGTTCGGGCAAATATTGGGTTTTGTTAGGGTTTCCCCTCCCTGTGGGTTTTGGGGGAAAAATCGGGTTTGTACAGATCTTTTTGGGTCACTGAGTCCCTTCTTATTATATGATGAATTTCACTTAAGTGTAAGGCATACCTGACAAAAACGTTAATTTTATATGAACGTGATCCCCCCTCCTTTAAACACTGAAAGAATTTTTAAAAACGGACCAAAGTTTGAAAAATATGGTAATTTGAAATTTCAGAAAATCTATCATGGAGGGAGCCCTTTTTATTGTTTTTTTGTCTCATTTACACACTGCGAAATCTTAATAGCAAATAAATTTAAATATATTAATTTCAAAAAATTTCTTTAAATTTTGATGTGAAACAGGAAACTTTCTTTGCTGGGAAAAAATAGAAAATTTTTTAAAGCAGTAAGTAAATGTAGTTTAGATTTTACAGAAATTTTAAAAACCATCTTTTGTTTTTTTGCCATGGGGAAAAAAAAGGCCGCAATTTTTTACAATTTTTGAAAAGCCCCTAAAAATTTCCCCTTTTTAAAACCGTTTTTTACAATTCTTGGCTTCTTTTAAGATTTAAGAATCCATGACATAAGAAAAACAAAGCCCCCCATTTAGCGCTAGTGGGTGAGGTTAAGCATTTCCATTTTCCCTCTGAACAAACTCAGTCAAACCGAATCGTTATAATTTGCTTGGAACGTTCTTTGCTTTTTAAAAGTATATTTAAACCTTTTTCCCCCCTAAATTTCTAAAATGGACTTACATCATTTTATTTGGGCAGTACCATTTTCTTTTGAAGGGGGTTCACTAAAAGTTTACAGAAGAATTCGAACAGCGCAGACCAACCCTCCACAAGACGTGGGTGAAATGGTTTTTCACTGGTCGCAAAGGCAGAAACACTTGCCACCAGCAGCTAAAGGTTATTTGTAATCAGTTAATTTGGTTTCGATATCGAAACGCAGCTTAAACACCCCCAAACCCCGGGTTAACCTTTATAATTTAAAATTTTATTGGGTTTTGTAACCAACAGATCCAAAACGATCCCTTTAAAATTGCATTCTTTCTTCTAAAGGATCTTTTTAAGATTTTTTAACTACACAACAGAAATTTCCCTTTAATTCCCTGGGGGGGTGCAAAATCCCCCTACGAAGTTCAGTGTTGTATTTTGGAATGAGTCCATTTTAACATATTTGTAATAGATTCCGCTAAAACCCGGGAAGGGGCGTGAGAGGTTTTGCGCCTTTCATTACCGTGTCTGCTATTTTCTTCTTTGTTAAATTTTTTGCTTCCAAAGGATCTCTTTACAGATTTTATTAACTTTCACAACAGCAATCTTTAAGTGCCGTGTGGCGGGTGAGAGGTGTTGCACATTTCATTACCTCCCATGAACAGGCTCAATCACACTGAGTCTACTATTATTCTCCTTGGTTCCAAAGGGTCTTTTTACAGGTTAGAAAACAACGTTCGTTCATTCGTCTGTTTGTTTGTCCGCTGGTTTAACATGGGCCAAACAATATTTTTTCAGGAGTATTCAAGCGATGTCACGGCGCTTGGTAACTTACCTATGCTTCCGCAAAATAACTTCTGTTTTCAGCATGTAGATATTGTAACTTAAAATATAAACTTCAAGTAGGCACTATCTATTTTAAATATATTTGTAGCTAACTGTATCAGAGTAGGCAGTCTGAAAAAATATTTAGGAAACATTTTCTGAAAAAAGAGTTATTTGAGCTGAAAAACAAATGATCATGATGCAAAAGAAATGTTATTAAATAATTCCATGGTATAGTTCTTCTTTCGCATCCATTTTGGTATGCTACACATCATGTTTATTCTTAAGAATGGAGAAAAATGATTTTAAAGTAGGTCAACCCTCGACCCCTTAGTGTGTTCTTAGGTTGTTATCTTCGCAGCGGTATTGTGTTACGCGTTCTCCATAACAGCTGGTAAAATATTCCAAAACCTGCATACCGTTGTACATTGTCTAAACATGTTCGGAAATTTTTCAGATATTTTGACTTCAACAAAATCGAGTATATGCATAATGCTATGACATTACTTTGCTAGGGGTGAAGGGGAGGTAACTGTGGAAGGAAAAAAACCGGATCGGTTAGAGAGGCCTTCCCTTAATTTTGTAAAAAGCGTCAAAAGGCCTAAGGGAGGTAATTGTGGAAGGAAAAAACTGGGTCGCATAGAGTGGATTCCCCTTAAATTTCAACTGGTGTCAAGGATCCTCCCAATCATGCTGCAGTTGGTGTTAAGGGCGTACAGGAGGTAACTGTTGAAGGAAATAATCAGGTTGGTGAAAGTGGCCTCCCCTTAATTTTGCAAAGGCGTCAAGGGGCGTAGGCGAGGTATCTATGGAAGGAAAGGATAACCGGTCGCTTAGAATGGCCTCCCCTTAATTTTGCAAATGGCGTTCATGGGGGTAGGGAAGATAACTGTGGAAGGGAAAAGACGGGTCGCTTAGAGTTGCCTCCCCTTAAGTTTGCAAATGGCATGAAAGGGCTTAGGGGAGTAACTGTGGAATTGAAAAACGGGTCTGTTACAGTGGCCTCCCCTTAATTTTGCAAATGGCGTCAAAGGGCGTAGGGGAGGTAACTGTGAGAAGAAAAGAGAACGGCCGCTTAGAGTGGCTTCCCTTAATTTTGCAAAGGACGCAGGGGTGGTAACTGTGAAAAGGAAAGAAAACGGGCGCTTAGAGTGGCCTCCCCTTAATTTTGCAAATGGCGTCAAGGTGAGTAGGGGAGATAACTGTCGAAGGAAAAGACGGGTCGCTTATAGTGGCCTCCGCTTAATTTTGCAAATGGTGTCAAAGGGCGTAGGGGAGGTAACTGTGGAAGGAAAAAACGGCTTGCTTAGAGTGGCTTCCCCTTAATTTTGCAAAGGGCGCAGGGGTGGTAACTGTGAAAAGGAAATTAAACGGGCGCTTAGAGTTGTCTCCCCTTAATTTTGCAAATGGCATCGAAGGGGGCAGCTGTGGAAGGAAAACGGGTCGCTAAGAATGGCTTCCCCTTAATTTTGCAAATGGTGTCAAAGGGCGTATGGGAGGTAACTGTGGAAGAAAAAATGGCGTCAAGGGGCGTAGGGTAACTATGGAAGGAAAAGGGGTCGCTTAGAGTGGCTTCCCCTTAATTGTGCAAATGGCGTCAAGGGGCGTATGGTAGGTAACTATGGAAGGAAAAGGGGGTCGCTCAGAGTGGCCTCCCCTTAATTTTGCAAATGGCGTCAAAGGGCGTAGGGGAGGTAACTGTGAAAAGAAAAGAAAACGGGTGCTGCTTAGAGTGGCTTCCCTTAATTTTGCAAAGGGCGCAGGGGTGGTAACTGTGAAAAGGAAAGAAAACGGGCGCTTAGAGTGGCCTCCCCTTAATTTTGCAAATGGCGTCAAGTTGTGTAGGGGAGGTAACTGTGGAGTAAAAAGGAAACGGGTTGGTAAGAGTGGCTTCCCCTTAATTTTTCAAATGGAGTCGAAACACGTATGGGAGGTAACTGTGGAAGGAAAAAAATGGTCGCTTAAGAGTGGTCTGCCCTTTATTTTGCAAATGCTGTCAAAGGGCGTAGGGGAGGTAACTGTAGAACAAAAAACAACGTGTCGCTTAGAGTGGCCTCCCTTAATTTTGCAAATGGCGTCACGGGGCATAGGGGAGGTAACTGTGGAAGGAAATGGAAACGGGTCGCTTAGGTTGGCTTCCCTTAATTTTGCTAATGGCGTCATGGGGCGTCGGGGAGATAACTGTGGAGGGGAAAATCGAGTCGTTGAGTGGCCTCCCCTTAATTTTGCAAATGGCGTCAAGAGGCATAGGGGAGATGCCTGTGGAAAGAAAAGAATCTGCTAGGCTAGTCGCTTTCCCTTAATTTTGCAAATGGCGTCAAGGGGGTAGGGGAGCTAACTGTGTAAGGAAAATAATTTGTACGGTTAGAGTAGCTTCCCAATAATTTTGAAAATGGCGTCAAGAGGCGTATGGGAGGTAACTGTTGAGAGAAAAGAAACGGGTAGGCTAGTGGCGTCCCCTTAATTTTGCAAATGGGGTCAACGGGCGTAGGGGAGCTAACTGTGGAAGGAAAAGAAACTGTCCCGTTCGAGTGGCTTCCCCTTAATTTTGCAAATAGAGTCAAGAGGCGTAGGGGAGGTAGCTGTTGATAGAAACAACGGGTCGTTTAGAGGGATCTCCCTTTTATTTGCAAATGGTGTCAAGGGGCATAGGGGAGATACCTTTAGATGGAAAAAAAATGTGAACGGCTTTCAATTTGTTTTGCAAATTATGTCAAGGAGCGTCGGAGTGTTCTTTGGATTAAAAACATTGGAAAACACATTAATGGGCAGGGTTAACTTCCCCTGTATTTTGCAACTTACAGGAAAATATGACCAACTGAACACACATGCATTTTGCAAAAGGTAGTAGCTATGAAGGAAACACGTACATTTAATGCTGATTGGATTTATCAATGCAATTGTATGGCTTTTATTTTCAAAAGAATAATCAACACAACTGTACGGCGTTTTATTCTTTTTTTTTTCAAACAACAAAATAGCATACTCACAACTGACATTGTTAAGTATAAATATTGTAAAATACTTTTTAAAAATTAAATACATGTACAAAAAGTTATTGAATTGAACTATGTTCTCACTTCAAACAGTAAAACTCCTTGAGAAAAATATGGTAAGCTTACAAATATATTTACGAATGAAGTTCTGACGGTCCTTACAAAATAACCAGCGAGCAGGATAAATGTACATTACGATAATATAAAGTATAAAGTGTAATTAATAAATAGATCTGTAAAAAAAAAAAAGAGATTGAAACAGTTAATGCCAAATGTGAAGATGCACCTTTCTTAATATGTCTTTTGTCTTTAACAACAGTTATACAGATAATGAAATTTTGACTGTCATTTCAAGATAATATAAGGTTCTTTTAGTCATTTTTGTCCTAGGTTATGTGGCCTTATTTGTAGGTGTTTTTTCTTAAAAATAATGATGTTTGATACCTGTTACTGCTGTAAAAAGATATAGAAAGAGGGTATTTGTTTGTTTCAGTATAACAAAGAAATATTTTTCACCATGAAAGCTTAAATGTGGTGTTCCCAAGTGAAAGATTATTCAGTAATAAATTTCTTATCTTTCTAACAGTTTTAACCAAATTTTATATACAAGTATTAGCCATTTTAAAAGTTCATCCATAGCTTATTTTGTATTATTTTATGGCTTGTCGAATTAGAATAAATTTATCTAATTTATCATATCTTAAACATTCGCCATGCATAACGGCACGTCATATTTCATAACGTCACAAAGCTTTTGTTGGATAAAAAGTTAATTTTAAAATAATTATGTCTACGAGATAAATATGTTTCTTTCACATTTTAATGGTTTGGCGTATAAGTTAATGTTTATTTTTTTGTAAGCATCAACTTACATCTTTGTCTTTTTGGCGAACTTTAGTCCTTACAATTTATAGCCTTTTGCGTTTCATTGTAGTTCCTTGGTCATGAAAACTATATTTGGATTTCCTTCCGTTTGAAACAATGAGTTTTTAGCATGTTATAATCTATCGTCATACTAGGATACATTCTAAAAACCTTAAGTTTGCTAACTAAACATTTTATCGATGCATCTTTTTACCAATCATTCCTAACGATTAACCTGTCGACAGTTTAGCACATAGTTTTATAAAAGACACTGTTGCATTTAAAGTCATTTCAGCCCAAAAGATTAAATTAAAATGCTAATACTCAGAGTTAGGTGCCGGTTTAAGCGTTATGTGAAACAACGTAAAATTCAGTGTACAAGAAATTAGGCCAAAATGACTTTAAAAAGCTACATTTAGTCGACCAAGACAACGAACGGTAGAATATTTCTGAATAAAAGAGCTATGATTTTATTTGTACAATTTGTAGTTATGAGAGTATGGAATTCCCTGTCAAGCTTTCAGAGCATAACTGAAATATCACGATACATTACACCCTGATTAACACACTGTTAGAGACAGTGGGAAGTCCAAATACAATTTTCACTTGCACGCAACATCGATTTATCGCGAAAGAATTTAAATGAAAAATATTAAATTATAAGTATATTAAAATGTAACAGAAATCAATCTCGTAGAACTACGTAACTTTTTCCGACAGAAATATATACATATATATTGCCATAAGAGTAAGAGTAGCATTGCGCATTGTGTGTGACGTTACACTGGTAAATTTTGCACAATTTAGTACACAAATGTTTAAATGCATAAAGTAATATTTGTTTCATTTATATACAAAATAGAATTATTTTTCACGCGTGATCGCTACAGATCACATTCTAGACTGATGCGATAATCTTACTCTGAAACGAACAAATAGAAATAATTTCGCGTCCAATATTTACCATTTGTTAATGTGGCTTTTGTTCACTCATATTTATTTTTGAAAACTATCCTTGTCCAGTTTAACAGGAGAAAAATTTCAGACACTTTTGAAATAAGGAACCAAATCAGTATTCAATGTGGCTTCTTACAAATATTGATTGTCCCTGATTTTTTATTTGTCCGTCATATGTGCATTTTGCTCATTTTTTTAAATAACCCATTAAAAATAAAGATGCATAATTCATGAACAATAACAAACCAAGTTAGAAATATATATCCGTTGCGTCTAAAGTAGTCCGACTATATCAGTGTTCAAAAGATATGATTTCCTCATTTAAACTCCATATATTTATCCTAAAATTTCACAAACACTTGTCAAATAATTGATACAATCAAGCAAATGTTACACATTTAGTTTAGGACGCTTTAACATGATCAACTAGAGCTATCACTGAAGATGATTAATACCCACAGACACCGTTTTGCTATAGGGAAAGTAAAATATTATCAGGAAATTTGACCTTCATGTGTTACTTTGGCAGTGGACCTAGTGATATGAGTAGTGCTCGCTCGACTATTTTCGAAAATGATTACCAACACATTATTATCATGGTTTACAGGTAAGCGCGAGAGATGAAAAAATGACATTTTTGTACGGGGAAGTGGTAAGTATGTGCGGGGGAATGAGGGAATCTACGAAACAATACAAGATATACGTTAGTGTTAAAAATGTAAAACAGAAACGATTTTTTGGAAGTGACTAGGGATAGCAGTGTGTGCTGGGTGGGGAAGAAGTTATGACGGATACTAAGATTACACATGAGATACAAATAAGTGTAAACTAAAAGGATGAAAAATAATATACAACAAAAGGGGTGAGGGATGGGAGTAGAAGTGTGGGAATAAGGGGTACTTAAACATCGTATAAACATGATAAGAAACAAGATATAAAATGTAATTCAATGTAAGAAAATTGTAAAATATATTTTTAATCGGGGCGAGAGGTGGCGAAATAGAGCAGACAGGAGGGTAGAGGAGACGAAGGAATCTAAGAAATTTTTAACCAATACTGTTACAGAATCTTACCCCAGTGATCTTGACCTTTCAGATACCTGACACTAAACCACGATATTTCTGTCCCTTTCTAAGATCAACCCTTATGTGAAGTTTGATGATAAGAGTGTAGTAGTTAAGAAGATATAGTGAAATTGCGAGGCTTGTCATGAAACTTTAACCAGAGCTATTACAATATAAGTCCCTAGTGACCTTGACCTTAAGGATGCCTGATTCTAAACTAAAATGAGGTCTGTCCCTTACCAAGACCAACTCTTACGTGAAGTCGAATGTTAACAGGAGCAGTAGTTAAGACGCTGAGACTCTTTCTTAAGTGTAACGATGACATTGATACTGACGTCAAGGCAAGTAAAATAACCCTCCTAATTCTTCGAATAGTCAAGTTATTTTTCAATCTTTCAAGCCGTTTAGACAATATGGAGCGGACATGAAGTTAAGTTACTTGACCTTTGACCTCCAAGAGTAACCTTGACTTTTGGCCTAGTGACCTGAGTTGTGCGTTCTGCACTTCGTATTGATGACGTTAACAATTGATGCCAGTTTCTCGGTAGACACGATGGACGAACGGACGATCGGACTGGTGGACATGTGTGACTCCGACATAGCCCCATACACTCTGTACGTGGGGATATAATAATATACGTGTCAGCTTAAGTCTAATGTTTTTAACTATGCTTGTGCCGAGGCGGATGCGGTGGTTTCATTCTAATATGCTTGTGCCAGGTCTATCATGGATTCATCACATTAGCTCTTCCTTTTGCAGATATTGATATTTCTCACTTGAATGGGTTTGAAATAAATCTGAAAAAGAGGATCAATGATTAAGATTCCAAATAGTTCAAGATGTAACAGAATAATCAGTAAAAACATATGTCTACCATTCCTTCGCAGGCGAAAAGAATGAAAATTGGGAAGAGAAATGTTTGTTAAATGGAAGCATATCAACAACAAGAAATAATTTTACAAAAAGTAAACAAAGCAACTAGACTTCAAGACCTAGTGTGTTCAATAGCCCTGCACGTATGTGATAACTGCAGGCGTCTTTGCCAACACTCTTACAAAATGTAGACGAAATTATATCAAGATAGTTTACTACAAAATACAACACAAATGTTAGAATATGTAAATCGACGTTTACAGTAGAATGCATAAGGAAAAGCGTGCTGCATAAATCTGGAGAAATGTAATGTAATAACAACAAAAATACCGCATTATCTATGGATTATTTTTCTAATACAACACTGAATAAAGAGCCCCACCCAACACATACACACATATACGTGTGAAAACGCTTGTCTGTATATGCTTGTCAGTCAATATTCATGAAAAGAGACATGGTTTATGACCTATCGTCTCATCTTAAGATAATAAACAAGAGCAGTCTGAGGACCTCAACGCTTGACTATTTGACAGCCTTGTCATAAACAAAAATTAAATAACTGAATACAAAAGTCGAATGAGGGCCATAATTTTGTAACAAGAGCTGCCGGATGACAGCGCGCTCGACTATTCGAAGAATTGATGGAAGAATGGGGTCAAAATATTACCACAGAATTTCAGACAAAAGAAAAGTAAAGATAAGACAAATAATGTTCCTGTATTTGTAGATTTGGATAAGTCTTGCACTAAATGGCAATGTGTGACCATATTGATAATGAAGTGTTCAAAGTTTTAAAGTCATATATCAAACGGTCTAGACAAATATGGAATGGTATGAGAAACTTTTAACTTATTTCTATGTCAAAAAAAAGGAGTCAACTGAGTTAAAGTCCTCGGCCTAGGTATGAAGTCTTGTCTATATAATGTAGACTGTGATAGTAAAGAAACTGTCAAAGTTTCAAAGCCATATGACAAACAGGTTAGGCAAAATAAGGGCTGTTATGAAAATTTTAACTGATTCCCAAGTCCAAAAAGAGCCATAATTCAGCCAAAATAGTTGTCAGAGTTATGTACTCTTGCCTACTGATGGAAATTATGATGATAAGCAAGTGTTTAAAATTTCAAAGTCACATGTCAAATAGTTTTGACAAAACATTGACTTGTATAAAACTGAACCAATTTTCAAGTCCAAAACGGGCCATAATTCAGCCAAAATAGTTGCGGAGATATGTGCTCTTGACTACAGATAGAGACTGTTATACTGAACAAGTGATTTAAGTTTCAAAGCCATATGTCAAACACTTTACACAAAATAAGAACTAGTACGAAAAACATAACCAAGATTTCCAAGTCAAAAGGGGCCATAATTCAGCCAAAATCCTTGATGGAGTTAAGTAACTGGACATGGTGATGGTAAACAAGTGTTGAAAGTTTCAAAGCTTTATCTCAAAAGACTTTGTCAAAATATGGACTGTTACGAAAAACTTAACAAGGTGTGACGCCGACGCCGACGCCGACGCCGTGGTGAGTAGGATAGCTCTACTTATTCTTCGAATAGTCGAGCTAAATGCAATACAGAGTTATGAAACATGTTAAATGCATGTCAGCTCATCACAGTGGACAAGTATGTGAAGGTGTAATTCATTCCTGCAAGCAGTTCTTGAGATACCAGCTTACATACAAATATTAACCAAAAGACATAAGAGTACAAACTATAAGTTATGCGCACGCACACCTCAGGTTGTCGATGTTCTAGTCACGTCGTTTTTGGCAGATCTGCACGTTCGGGTTAAAACAGTGTAGAATTTGATTAAACCGGGATTTTTCAAAAAGTCCTAGAATCAGTCAAATAAAAAGAAGATAGGGCCGTGTGGTTGATTTTTTGCTGGACTGATTTGAAAAATTATTGGAAAAATCATAATTTTGATAACATGGTCGCAAATAGGATATTTTCTACAACGTAAATTTTGATGAAAACGATTTTCGTTTCCGTATACCGAGTTTGTTGATAAATGACATTAATACGCAATCACTTCCGGTTTATCAAACGTGCAGAACTACTTTAATTAAGTTGGAATGGAATATATAGGAAGTGCTGAATACACAGTTACAAGTGTATTTGTAATACTGTAAAGTTAACAAAGTGATATGACTGAAAAAGTAATAATCCAACATTAAAATCGGGACAATATACGCACACGCCCACCTACTGTTAATGACGTATACCGAGTCTTATTTGAGTTAGATGGTGAATGCAAAAGGTATTTATGTAGCTGTATTATGGTTAAATTCAAACAAGAGCACCGCCTGCGGGTACTATCGCTCGTCTGCAGGTGCTGGACAATATGTAAGAAAAGAATAGTGGTTCTTAGCATTCCTGCCTAAAAGCTTAAGTTAGTATTCTGGTAAAGTGAGCTTAAACAAAAACAACCAAAAAGTACTGATTTTCTAAGTAAAAAAGGGCCATTTTTCTGACAAAATGCAAGTAAGAGCGATGGGTCATGGTCTACTTAATCATCTAATGACGATAAACAAGTGTACAAAGTTTCAAAGCTGTAGCTCTTATAGTTTTAAGGAAATAACGGACCTAAACAAAAAAATAACGAAGAAAATCAAATTTTCTAAGTACAGAAAGGGCAATATTTCGGATAAAATGCATATCAGAGTTATAATTCTTGGCCTAAACAGTCACCTTATAATAATATACAAGTGTGTTGTAGCTCTTATAGTTTTCCAGAAAAGGTGGCTCTAAATAACAATTTTAACCAACAATGACGCCGACGATCAAGTGACGACAATACCTCAAATTTTTTTTTTTCAACAATCAGACGAGCATAAATCAAGAAACAATAACCTCAAGAAACAATAACAGAGCATGAAAGTCCCGACAATTTGGGTTTATCTACTTCATGTTTATTCATTTGAATCTGTACACAAGGAACAGTTGTTATACTGTTAAGTCCAAAATGTTTCATTTGAATGTGGAGGAAACTGTAAGAGGAGTTAAAACACAAGAAAGTTTAACTGATGGACGTGTTGACAGACGTACAGTTCCAGGATCTTATGTCATATGACGTGGATGAATGAGAAACAAGTATTTTAGGTTTGAGTAATATCAGATATAGAGTGAAAGTGCATAAAAGCTTTAGCCAAGAACCTAGACTGGCCGTAGATGCGGGCGCCGGTGCAATAATGAGTAGGATAGCTGTATTCATAATTCGTATAGTCGTGCTTAGAACAACTTTTTGCAGAATAATGGCGCAAAAGTAACTGAGTCAATACCACGCAAAACTTTTGAAAGGTATTATACCTGGCATGCATCGGACTGTCAGCTGTCAGAAACAACAAACACAGGACAGCATGATTATACTGGTTTTCAGCAATTGATTATTTTTTCTGTGGATTTCAATAGTGTGAAACACTGCATTCAATGGTTGCCTTTTAAAGCCTGAAATAAATAATACTTTTATAGACATGTTGCTACAAAAACCAGCGAAATCCATGAAATTCTATGGAATTCTGCGAAGTATTGCTTAATGATGAAAGCCAGACATGTATCAGTAATTCCCCAGAAAACTCTTGACTAATATATATCAGCCGTGCCATGAGAAAACCAACATTCTGTATTTGCGACCAGCATGGATCCAGACCAGCCTGCTTATCCGCGCAGTCTGGTCAGGATCCATGCTGTTCGGTAACGGTTTCGCAACAGGCTTTGAAAGCGAACAGCAGGGATCCTGACCAGACTTCGTGGATGCGCAGGTTGGTCTGGACCCATGCTGTTCGCAAATACACTATGTTGGTTTTCTCATGGCGCGGCTCATATGTTGTTGCGGTCGTTGACTTCGAATCATTTACTCATCCCTTTTGTGGGTTCGAGCCTTGCTCGTGGTCGTTGTATTCTTTTACTTTAAGGTTTTGCTGAAGATTGGTGATCAATATCAAAAAATAATGACTTGAGCAGTAATCGCGACGCAGACGCCGACGCATGGATGAGTCCAATAGCTCTACTATTCTTTGAATAGTCGAGCTAAAAAGTAATCATACACACCCTATCTGCTCCAGAATCTCCCCTATAACTTTGTGCATCTGAACGTCGGTCATCAAGTTATACCGTTGCCTTTATGTAGATGTATGTTTCTATTCAGGGTAACCCTGTTGAGTGTATAGATACAGAGAGGCATGTTTAACAAGAGCTGTCACAAGAGATAGCACGCTCGACTATTTCGATGCTGGATAGTGAAACTGGGCACATCTGAGGAAACTGGAGCTATCACTGGTGTTTAATTTCTCCTATGGTGGATGACGATCTTGCATAATAGCTTGAGTCTGTGTCAAAAATATTAAGTAATAAGAGAGGTAAAGATACAGTGTATCAAAACACTAAATAAGACTTAGTATAATTCTAAGCAAAAAGGGGCATAATTCATAAAATATTGGTGTCATTCACCTTGTGTCATATGATGTGGATGATAATGAGGAACAACTACCTCAAGTTTGAATCAAATCAATTTCGTAACAACAGAGATATAGTGAAAATGCATCAAAATTAACCTTAAAAAAGGGGACATATTTCGTGAAAATTGGAGCCAGAGTTATGCTCTTGGTGTCATATGATGTAGGTGATAAAATGGAACAACTATTTTAAGTTCAAATCCATTAAGGAATAACTGAGATAGACTGGAAGTGTATCACAATTTTAACCTGAAATTCTAAGTAAAATTCTGGTAAGAATTGTGGCCCTAGTGTCATATGATGTGAGTGATGGTGTTGAACAACTACTTTAAGTTTGAATCAAATCCATTTAGTAATAACTGAAATGGAGTGAAATTGCAGCAAAATTTTAATCTGAAATTTGAAGTAAAAAGGGAGATAATTCACGAATGTTGAAAAAAAAACACACCCAATATGCTCTAAATCTAAAAAAAAAGCATGTCCGTTTGCGATCTGTATGCATCATTGTTGCAGTATAGTTTTGATCGTTGCTGCTAACACACAAGCTAAAATGCAAGAAATAAAAAGAGCTGTCCGTAAGTCAGCCAATACTGTCACAGAAGCAGGAAAATATTACCAAAAATGTTAAAATATCAAAAGAGTTTTAAGTTCAAAAGGGGACATAATTTGACCAAAATGCATATCAGAGTTATGGGACTTAATGCTATCAACTAGTTTTATAACCCCGAAGACACATGTGAAGTTTCAATTCAATATCTGCATTAGTTATGGAGATAGTAACTAACTTGCATGTAAAACTTTAACCAGAATTTTCTTAGTCCAAAAGGGGGCATAATTTGCCCAAAATACATGTCAGAGATATGGGACTTGACCCAGGAGGTTGATAATTGATCGAGAAAATGAAAAAATAAGTTTCAAATCTATATGTCTTTTAGTAATAGCTGTATATACTTGCACGCAAAACTTTAACCAGGATTTTCTAAGTCCAAGGGGGCATAATTTGGCCAAAATGCAGGTCAAAGTAATGGGACCTGATGCTATCGATTAGTTTTATAACCCCGAAGCTCATGTGAAGCTTCAATTCAATATCTGCATTAGTTTTGGAGATAGTAACTTGCATGTAAAACTTTAACCAGAATCTTTTAAGTGCAAAAGTGGGCATAATTTGCCCAAAATACCTGACAGAGTTATGGGACTTGATCCAGTGAGGTTGGTAATTGATCTAGAAAAAGAAAAAAAAGTTTCAAATCTATATGCCTTTTAGTAATAGTTGTACGTACTTGCACGCAAAACGTTAACCAGGATTTTCTAAGTCCAAAAGGGGGCATAATTTGGCTAAAATGCACCGCAGAGTTATGGGACTTGATGCTATTAATTAGTTTTATAACCCCAAAGACACATGTGAAGTTTCAATTCAATATCAGCATTAGTTTTGGAGATAGTAACTTGCATGAAAAACCTTAACCAGAATTTTCTAAGTCCAAAAGGGAGCATAATTTCTTCAAAATACATGTCAGAGTTATGGGACTTGGGCCAGTGAGGTTGTAATTAACCTAGAAAGAGAAAAAATAAGTTTCAAAGCTACATGCCTTTAAATGATAGCTGTATGTACTTGCATGCAAAACTTTAACCAAGGTTCTGTATGTATGGTCTTCCATCTATATCACCATGGCAACCTGGAAAACTGCAAAAATAAGATTTTGTTAATTATAAATGTCTCACTTGCAATTAAAGCTTTCAAAGCAATTCTAAAATATTTGTTTCAGTGGCAGCATGACTTCCATGATACTTTGACAATCAATAGAAACCCTCGGAATCTGTGTAAAAAAATATTACTGTGCGGCTGGGCCTAACCGGTCTTATTTCCAGGATAAGTATAACCTTTATAGTTAACCCTAAAATTAATTAATTTAGGTTACTTGCTATCATAGCTTGACAAAATTATGGTGTAAAGGAATAAGAGTAACAGAAAATCTAGTCATTATATGAGCCGCGCCATGAGAAAACCAACATAGTGGCTTTGCGACCAGCATGGATCCAGACCAGCCTGCGCATCCGCGCAGTCTGGTCAGGATCCATGCTGTTCGCTAACAGTTTCTCCAATTCCAATAGGCTTTAAAAGCGAACAGCATGGAACCTGACCAGACTGCGCGGATGCGCAGGCTGGTCTGGATCCATGCTGGTCGCAAAGCCACTATGTTGGTTTTCTCATGGCGTGGCTCATATTCTCAAATTAATTTTGTATTTTGATGGTAGACAGGAAGTCTGTAAGCCATACTATGTGTCCACCCACTTTACACAACTTTTCATGGATGCCAGGATGGTGGTACGGTCATATAAATGAGACTTAAAAAATGAGACCATTTAAAATCAAGAGCACCCCCCTTGCAGGTACAGACGCTCATCAGATTTTGTTGTCTCTGTATTATAGAAATATTGTCATACCCCTGATTTTCTAAGTCCAAAAGGGACCATAAGTCTTGCAAAAAGCAATGTAGAGTTACAGTACTTGCTGTGAAATGTCAGCTTTTAATAGCAAACAACTGTTCCAAGTTTTAAAGCAATAGCTTAGACCATTAATGAGAAAATTTTACCTAAACGCAAAACTTGACCAAAAAATCTGATACTTTCTTAATCCAAAAGGGGTCATAATTCTTGCAAAAAGTAGGATGGAGTTATGCTGCTGTACAGAGTCAGCTATTAATGGTGAACAAGTGTTGCAAGTTTTAAAGCAATAGCTTTGAAAGTTTAGGAGAAAAGCTGACCTATACATAAAAGTTAACCAGGCAACGCTAACGCCGACGCCGATCAAGTGATGACCAATACCTTATCTTTTTCTTTTCAAAAAAAATCAGATGAGAAAAAAACGTCAGAACAATACATAATTTAATTGTTTCGATGGCAAACGTTCATTTCAAACAATATCAACATGTACAGTTTAAGCATAATCATGGCATAAGGCCCTATACTGAATAAATGTGCGTAAAAATATCTAAAAAATATGCTGACTTTTCACTCCCAGTGAAATACATTATAGCTATAAATATTCTTTGTATTTGGTATTATTCTTTATTATCATTCCAAAGAAACAAGTGGTGTTTGCTATTTTTCTAGAAACAGATTTTTTCATTTACCATAATTTGAATGATAGGCCTACTTGCAGGAAGAAATAGATGAAAACACGAATGAGTCAAAATTTTGTTAAAGAAATGAGAAAAGAAAAAAAACAGCAGAAGTAGAAAGAAAATATAAAAGAAAGCGAGTGAAGAAAAAGTACGTACCATTTTTAACGTGTCCCCTCTGAAAACCCACGCCAGCACTAACTATAACAATATGTAGTCATGAAAATCACGTGCAAAGTGAACTGACCATAAACAGCGCCCCGGGAATAACATGTTGATTAATTCACAAAGAGTGAGTGAATTGTGTAAGATTGTGTCAAACATGTTTTTGTACAAGTTCATTAGTCACCGGGTCATTGCACCCTTTCGCTGTTATGCGGAGCAATTAATTATTTAATACCGTCGTAAATGATCAAGTTGATTTTGTACCCCCCCCCCCCCCCCCGACAACAAAGTTGTAAGGGGGAGTATACTGGTTTCAGGTTGTCTGTCTGTCTGTCTGTCCGTCTGGCCGTCTTTCCGTAGACGCAATCTTGTGCGCACCATCTCTCCTTATCCCCTTGACAGAATTTAATGAAACTTCACACAAGTGATCAGTGCCAACAGTAGCTGTGCATGGGGCATGTTAGGTTCTTTTAGAAAAAAATTTGCAGAGTTATGGGACTTTGTTTTTTGTTACTATACTATATACATAGACACAATCTTGTGCGCACCATCTCTCCTCATCCCCTTGACACAATTTTAATGGAAACTTCACACAAGTGATCAGTACCAACAGTAGTTGTGCATGGCGCATGTTAGGTTCTTTCAGAAAAAAAATTGCAGAGTTATGGGACTTTGTTTTTTTTTTTTTTTTGTTACTATACTATATACATAGACACAATCTTGTGCGCACGATCTCTCCTCATCCCCTAGACACAATTTAATGAAACATGTTAGGTTCTTTCAGCGACAAAAATTGCAGTGTTATGGGACTTTGTTTCTTGTTAACATACTATGTACATACAGTCTGCTATGCAATCTTGTGCGTGCCAAATCTACCAAACCCTTCACACAATTTAATGAAACTTCACACAAGTGATCAGTACCAAACCCTAGTTGTGCATGGTGCATGTTACATTCTTTTAGATAAGTATTCTGCATAGTTATGGGACTTTGTTTTTTGTTACTATACTGTATACATACAGTCTATATACATACAGTCCACATAATTATGCAATCTTGTGTGCGTCAAACTGCAATGTACTGTGTCAGTGCATGCGGGGGGTACATTCATCACCTTTAGTAATAGCTCTAGCTTTTCTTGTTACATCGTTCGTGGAGAAAGTTAATAGACTAAATGCCGATTAAATTCTGATATACTTTGATCTGTAACATTAATTCGCCCCTACTGGATGTATTGAGTGTACATTATACTAATACCGTACTTTAAAGGTTATCTCTAATAAAGTGCATGTTCCGGTTACTGGTAGGTTTAACATAGGGTTTTTGCGGGTGTATAAATGCCGACTAGTTGCGCACGATACCTTTAACCTGGTGTAATGAAATATTTCGACCCCCATAGAATAACGACCCCACGGTCATTATTCTATAGAAAATGTGACTCCTTTCCTGTAAAATATTGACTCCCCTTATAAAAAAAATGACTCCCTTCGAAAGCTCTATAGAATAACGACCCCCCGGTCATTATTCTATAGAAAAACTGACCCCTCCAAGTAAAATACTGACTCCCTAAAGATGACTCCCTTCGAATCTCATAGAATAACGACCCCAGTTATTATTCTATAGAAAAAGTGACTCCTTTCATGTAAAATACTCACTGCCGAAATTACTACATTCGAACTCTCATACAATATCGATTCCCGGACATTATTCTATTTAAAAAGTTACTCTTTCCGTGTTAAACACCGGCTCCTAAAAAGACTTTCGACGATAATATCTATTAACAAGAGATCAAGAATAGCACAATATACGCCCGTCACGCAAATTTCTTTACTCTACACTGTATTTGCAAATGGAATTTTAATTTTGTGGTTGTTTTAGTAATAACATAAGTTTTTGTTTTTTTAAGTCCAAAAAAAACTCCTTACCAGGTAGAGATACCTTAAAATACACCTAAAATTGGAAAGTAACATCTATGTTGTACCACAGAAAAGTGGTCTTGGTTTTTTCCCTACGGCAATTATAAAAAAGTTACATATAAGTTATTTATAGTAACAACTAAGGGAAGTTAATCTTAAAAAAAAAAAAAAAAAAAAAAAAAAAAAAAAAAAAAAATCAAAAAAAAAATTGTAAGTCCACACAAAACATCTTTACCAGGTAGAGATGGTCAAAATACACTCAAAATTGGATGTAGCATGCATGTTGTACTACAGAAAAGGGTCTCGATTTTTCCCTACGACTAAGTAATGAAAAAGTTACAAATATAAGCTATTTATAGTAACAACAAAGGGAAGTAATTCTAAAGAAGGGAACTGCGCATGACACTTCGTCTCATGATGGTGTATAATTGTGTCAAGTTACATCAAAATCCCTCCATGCATGAAGAAGAAATGCTTCGGAAAAGTCATTCTTGTATCTAGACCTTTGGCCTCTAAGTGTGACCTTGACTTAGACCTAGGGACCTGGTTCTTGCGCATGACACTACGTCTTGTGGTGGTGAACATTTGTGCCAAGTATATACAAAACCCTCTATGCATGAAGAAAAAATGCTCCGGACAAGGTTTTCATTCTTGTATCCTTTGCCTCTAAGTGTGACCTTGACCTTAGACTAAGAGACCTGGTTCTTGCGCATGACACTCCGCCTCATGGTGGTGAACATTTGTGCCAAGTATATATAAAAAATCCCTCTAATGCATGAAGAAGAAATGCTCCGGACAAAGTTTCATTCTTGTATCCTTTGACCTCTAAGTGTGACCTTGACCTTTAGACCTAGGACCTGTTCTTGCGCATGACACTCCTTCTCATGATGATGAACAATTGTGCCAACTTTCATCAAAATCCCTCTATGCATGAAGAAGATATGCCTCCGGACAAAGTCATTCTTGAATTTGACCTTTGACCTCCAAGTGTGACCTTGACCTTAGACCTAGGACTGGTTCTTGCGCATGACACTCCGTCTCATGATGGTGAACAACTGTGCCAAGTTTCATCAAAATCCCTTCATGCATGTAGAAGATATGCTCCGGACAAGGTCTGTGGACGCCGCCCGCCGCCCGCCCGCCCCCCAGGGGCGTTCCCATAATACGTCCCGTTTTTCAAACGGGCGTATAAAAAGTGATCCCCACCAAACCTAACGGACAATTTTACTAGATCTACAACTCTAATACCTCCATTGCCAATAGTTAACATTTTGATCGTACTACTACTACTGGTGCCGCTACTTCTATTGCTATTCTACATGTACTTCTTCTTCTACTACTACTACTACTACTACTACACTTCTTACCTACTACTACTACAACTGCTACTACTGATACTACTATACCTGCTTCCACTAATACGTCTTGTACATCTACCTCTTCTTCTCCTGCTGCTGTTGTTGCTGTCACTTATTCCTCTGCTGCTGCTGCTGCTGCTGTTGCTGCTGCTGCTACTGCAACTGCCACTACCACTGCCACTGCCACTACTACTACTTTCTATTGTTGCCGCTACCGTACTTTACTGCCACTGCTAAGTATTGCAACTTCTATTAATACTAAGTTCTATGCTAGCAGTTTCTTGTGCAGTTTTCTTCTGAAGAATTACTTCATACCGAAGTTTGCAGGAATTATTGACACTGTTGTGTTTTGTGAACGTATTGTGAATTGTTATTTTCCTAAACAAAATGTATACACCAAGATACAGCGTCTAGAAATAGAATCCCTTTTCTCGTTGCGGAATGCTCTGATTCCTGTGCCAAGTGATGGTATCTGGGGCTAATGATAAAACGGAAGGACGGACGGACAAGGGCAAATCTATATGCCCCCTCCCCCGAATGGGGGCATAAAATGCAACAATTAGGCCTTAGATACATGAGTTATCACTAAATTTGACCAAATGACCGGGGCTCGTTTTTTTTATGGAAGTCAATATTCTTCGTGAGGTTCAGTTTACTTCACGTGGGGGAGTCATAGTACTATGATCTGGAGGTCATAATACTATGACCGGGGGTCACTTTTTCTATAGAATAATGACCGGGGGAGTCATTATTCTATGGGGGTCGAAATACTTCATTACACCGGCAGTGACTTGTCTCAGGTAGCGACACGTCGACAAATGTCACATATACAATATCTGGATGGAACAGCTACATGTACTTCTCTATTCTTCAGTCCTTTCTATCACACCCCTGAAGTTTGGACTTTGACTGGTTGTAGGCTTATAAAATTAGCCCCGCTTCACCCATTTTCTCCAAAAAGACAGCCTACCACCCGTGCCCAGTAGGGACAATTTATGGTGTCGTTGCAGCTTGGGGTTCCCGAACTTAAAAAGAATGAAAAAGTCAGAAAATCGCTCTCGAACAACTTCAAGTCTCGCTCGCGAATACACAAGACCTTGATAGCCTTAAATCAGATCGATATCCCCTACAACAGCCACCCGGCTCGACCTTCAACTTAAGTCCTTTCTACTACTGAATGGCATAAAAGTAATAAGTTAACACAAATTTACATTATTTTGAGGTTTAAACCATCAACCGTTTTATTTTCTTGTAAATTGCCTTTTGCGTTAGGTTAAGCGAAGAATAAAGTTTATTACCTCGTAACTCACCACATTTTCGAACAAACACATAATATGATTAAGCACATCTTTCTCTGTGTTGTCCGGTGTTCGAAATAATTACCTAATGTGTAAGCAAATGCTTGTTTTTCAATTATTGGCAAATCATGATGTGTTAGGGTTGTTTACCAAAAGAAACTACCACACACTCATACGCGTGCGCACACGCGCGCGTACGCACGAACGCAGCTTTCTAAAATAAGCTTAGAATGTACACGTCACGGGGCACGTTTTTCCATGGTTACGCATTTTCTCTCAGTTTTAAACAACTATTTATGATAACGGGGTTTTCGATGGCTTCGATTCTGTTGAAAACCAAAATGGAATATTAAGGTTACATTATTAGCAAAATACTCAACACTTTACATGGTACACTATTTATCTTAACGTTTAAAGTAACCATGTGCTCAAAAGGACATATATACATAAACGAACTTTAGATTCACGAGACTGTAGCAGTTTGAACATAAACTTACACGAAATACAATAAATTGCTACGGCTCAACTAACCTAAAAGAAATATTTGTTCGTGAGTTATCGCATGTCGATCTCCTATAATGGATATTGATTGACATCATAAATCGTTGCTGAATTTTTTTCAAAATTAAAATGTCCATGATAATGATCATATATCATCAAAAGCTCAAGTAGGTATTAACACGGAACATTGGCTGTGGTAAACAAATACAGCCGTACCCTAACGACTGATTGAGCGATTGAATATTTGGAATACTTCCATATACTGAAGTAGACTACATTTTTGTTATATGAATATTTAACACAGTGCGGTAAAGACTTATCCTCTTTTAATTTACACCAATGAAACACGTGCTTTATGATTTGATGCGGATATGATAGCATAATTTATTGAGCAATTTAAAACTTTAAATGACAAAACTTATTCGGTCTGATTTGGAAGCTGCTAGTAAATGGGAACGGGATGGGTTGATGCATTTCCATCCTGAAAAATATATCATTCTTATATATGGCATTACACAGAAAAAGAATCCCATCCAGTTTAATTATTAACTACCCTAGAAAAAGTTCAGTCATCAAAGTATCTAGGAGTCTTCTAAAGTGAAAGAACTTGCATATAAAGCTAAAGTAAGACCAAAGTTAAAATATTCACGTATTATTAAGGACCCATCTTCAAAAAGCCATATAGATCAAATTGAAAAGGTTCAGAGATGGGTTACTAAACGTGTCACTAATCGCTATCATAATACCACAGGAACTTGAAATCCTATCCATAAACCAACACAAGTCTACATAAAAAATGACCCTCCCCTCATCTATATAGATAAAATTTCAGGTTCCTGTGATAATACAAGCTAAGTTTTTTTTTTTATATAATTATGTTCACAAATTTAAATTGACCGTCATTAGAGATAAGCGTAGGCCTACGCTTTCCTGTAGATTAAGGCCCAGGGTTCGATTTCTGGCTGCACATTGTAGTGTGTCCTTGGGCAAGGCAATTTATCACGATTGCATCAGTCGACCCAGTTGTCGCTGGGGATATTAAGGTATAACTGGTTTTAAGTGTTCTTAAATTGGGGTCGCTCAAAATCTCTTCGTATACAGAGTTAATTTCCATTGTTTCACAAAGCGACGGTAAATAAAATTTACCATTTCCTTTTACCTTTATAGGAAGAACTAGAGTTCGTTTAATAATGTTCTATAACAAACATAAACTATAGGAGAGATCACCGTGACGTCACAGTTTATCTAGTGGTGGGCAAAACAAATGTTTTTACAGCGCTTTTGTATGGGATCGGAATTTATTTTTAATCTTTAACAACTTTTTCGCTTATTTATGGATTTCAAAAATTCAAAAAGTATTGAACAAGTTACAATTTACATATTTTCGTATTCAAGTACCTTTAAGATTTGTTCTCTTTTATTTTCAGATATGAAATTTAGGTCTAGTAGTATAACTTCCGGTGTACAAAAGTAGCTAGAAGTTTTTATGATGTAAAACGTGTAAAGTTTATTGCCAAGACTGGCACATGTACAAACTTGATATTTGTAAAAATACCATAAAATTTTATTCATACACATAATCATCAAAGTTATGAAGAGTGTATATCTAGTAATTAAAAGAAGAGAAAATCCAATGACTCGAATATTTTACAGGTACCTCAGGTCAGTACAACTAAGTTCGGTAAGAACAGCTTTATGTATGCTGCCCCTGTATTGTGGAACTCCCTACCTGACACCTTTCGGCAAACAAATATTAATTTTATCAAATTTAAAAATCTAATATCTTGCTGTTCAGGAAAGGAATGTACCTGTGTGGCTTGTCAACAAGTATAACTTGTCCACAATGCAGTGGCATGCATACCTTTATCAAACCCCTGCTTGTTTTTCTGTTTGATTATTCCTGCATGTTTTTTCCGGCCACTAGTCACTACAGTTATAAATTATTATTCTTTGTGCTTATTAGAGTTTATCCTCCGAATACCTTTTTTAGTTTTGTAACCTATTCTTGCTTGATTTAAATAGTGTTTGCTTGCCATCATACGTATTATAATTATATGCTTGTTTTATTCCAAATCTGAGAGGTTTATGCTAATCTGTTCTCCTCAAACCTGGTTAAAGGGGTACGCTTTCTTAGCTTTTTTTAGTCTAAAACACATTTGTGTTAGTTTTCCCTTTTCAGTTTCTTAACCTCAGGTTCTTAAGTAATTTTTAGGCCTCTGGTCATGATTAGCATAGTCCACTCAGTTTTTACCCTGCTTTGCTTGTAAAATAACATGCTTTGCTTTGCTTTTATGCTTTTATGTTCTGTATATGCTTTACATTTGTACAGGAAGCTTTTTCTTACAGCTCTTTTTATTTGTTCATTTAATATATGCTATAGCAGCCGGTTATAAAAGCTCTTCTCGAGCTTATGTTTCCTGTTATGATGTCTTGCCGACTTTAAATAGAATTTATTGTATTGTTTTGTATTGTATAATGACATGTATTTAAGTAAAATGTGCAGTGGGCGAATTATAAGATTATTCCATATGAGGAAGTATTCAATCAAACGCACCTGGTGACTCACGACGCGCCCCATGAAATAATAATATTTTTAGAAAAATTTGTCAGAGTCGATAGAAATTAAAGACGTGATGGCAGATCCAAGAGTGAAGAATCTGAAAATAAAGACAGGGGTGGTGAAAAGGTATGTAAATTTTGATGTCGTTCTCTTTTGAATTTGTGAAATTCAAATGACATGCATTTTCGCGACCAGTTTGAACCACCAAGATAAAAACCTTTGTTGTTTCTTATAAGAATGCCAATTCAGATTTGATTTGCATACCTCTGTCGATACCTGTCCCATTTTATCATCATACTTGTAATCTCTCCTGATTCTGATTGGTTAGAAATTAGCTAAACAAATTTTTAAGGCATCGCCACATTCACAACTCAATATCAGTTCATATTTTAAGGCCGTGTATTTTTCTCTTGAAAATTGCACTAAGGGCCTTAACAGTTGGTGAAATTATCATCAACATAGAAGCATATGGGGCTTCTTCGGGCGGAAGTTCTTGATAACTCAAGTGTCGGTGCGAGATATTGGAGAACCGTGTCCTTAATTTGAGCCGCACAAACGCCAAGAACGTGCAATCAAGAACATTCAAGATGGCTGCGCTCATCATTTTGCCACAAGAAACAATAACAATACATCAAATTCTACAGGATATCTGTGACACTGAAACTGCGGACTGCCCGGTTGATTCATTGTTGCTAACTTGTATTTTGACTTCTGTAAACAAAGAAAGAAGGACAAAAGTGCAGAACTTTTTTTCACCGCCATTTTGTTGAGTGTTCTCGAACCGTGTTCCTGGTGCTCCCCGTAAAAGGTGGTGTAAAATTTTGACCCGCGAACAGTGTTCTCGGATCATGTTCTTGGTGTTCGAGCGTGATTCTTTACTACCGGAACAGGCGCCAAAACGCCACGAACATGTTCTCGTGTCAAGAACATCCCGCCCGAAGACGCCCATGATGATTTACAGTACATATGCAGCTTGTAAAATGTTTGAGTCTCGTTTAGACCGAAAGTTTACCCCAAAATATTGAAATCTCACGTGCAGTCAAACTCCAATATAAAAAATATTACAAAGACAAAATTTAGTTCATTTTAAAGTACAATATGTAGAGTCAATGTACCGGGTTTCGCACACATTTCCTAAGAATACCTTCCTATCAAGCTAAAAATGATCAAATTTGAATTTACCTCTATATGTTTTAATAAACACACTTATTTCGGTTTGAAACATGCTACTTTCACTTCCCACTACAATGACGTCACACCTCTTAGTGTACTTGATTCGGATAACATATTTTGACCAGTTGTTGCATTTAAGTGTACCCGGTTTCGCACAACCTGCTATTTATAGAACTCGGTGATAACAATGCAATTACTCAACAGGAAAATATTAATTAACTTTTTAACCATTTATATATTTCAATATAAACATGTATTTTCCAATAAAACATCTGAAAGTGAAATTTAAAAGCAGTTATGAAGTGAAAGCCAGGTACCAAACCCTGTTTTTACTTCTAAAAGCAGAAAAGGCTAAAACAACTGAATACATGAAACAAAAATAAAACAGTAGAAACGGTTGAATCACAAAAGACCCCCACATGTCAAATTATTCGGTTAAGTTCTCTGTTTTAATAAAAACGTAAAGCAAACAAGTTGAAGGCATTTTGCAGGTTGGGAGAACTTCAATAACTGTTGAAATATTTTTCATTTAGGTAAAGTAGTAGGTAAATACTTACTTGTATGATGGAATAGTGATTTTTCAATTTATTTTGCACCTTGTTGTTGTTTGCATAGTCATTATTTTCATGAAACTTAATATTTTTCAGTTGACCTACTGGTCTCCATTGATATTGTTATTGTTTTCGTCTGCACTTACCAGAACGAGGCTCCAGTGGGGAAGGACCCCTTGTGTCAAATTATGTAGGGAATAACTCAGTTTCGTGAAATAATAACAAAGAATTGTTGAATTTTCTGCTTTATTCTCACAAAGTACATGAATTTAAATGGTGTGCGAAACCGCGTACAGTGCGAAACCGCGTACAGTGCGAAACCGGGTACACTGACTCTATACTGCAAACTCTTACGGAATTTTGTCGATTTATTGAGTTTGATATATTGGATATATTGAGTTTGACTGCACGTAAAATTTTGTCATTTTGGCCAGAGAAAAATATCGAATAAACATCTTTATATTGGAGTAGTGAAATGCACATCCTTTTACTTGCATATGTTCACATAGATACTTAGAACATAATTATGACAGAATTAATGACTTTATTGTTACCACTTAGTCATCTTTTATTTTTATGAAAATTTGCATGTAAAATTTTTAGTAAAATGGCCACCACTGTGGCGATGCCTTAACAGGCTGGGCACATGTCCCGGTCGGGGTAAATTACCTCGTTCAGGGTAATTTGGGGTAAAACAAGAACAGTAGAAAAGTACAGAGTATTTGATAACGTTTATGTGATGTGCCCAGCCTGTTTAACAATTTCAGCTCGGAGATGTTAATATATTCTGTCACAGCTATCTGAGGTGAAATGAATCCGGTATTGAAACCTAACAAGAAATCGTGCCACAAGTCTGTCACGCAATAATTTCCCCAAATGAAATGTCATGGACTCGGCACTTTTACTTTAAAATATTGCTAATGCATTTTTAGCTCGACTATTCATAGAATAGTTGAGCTATTGGACTCGCCCATGCGTCGGCGTCCGCGTCCCGATTTGGTTAAGGTTTTGTATGTAAGCTGGTATCTCAGTAGCCACTTGTGGGAATGGATTGAAACTTCACACACTTATTCACTGTGATAAACTGACTTACATTGCACAGGTTCCATAACTCTGTTTTGCTTTTTTACAAAATTATGCACCTTTTTCGACTTAGAAATTTTTGGTTAAGGTTTTGTATGTAAGCTGGTAACTCAGTAACCACTTGTGGGAATGGATTGAAACTTCACACACTTGTTCACTGTGATAAACTGACATACATTGCACAGGTTCCATAACTCTATTTTGCTTTTTTACAAAATTATGCCCCTTTTTCGACTTAGAAAATTTTGGTTAAGGTTTTGTATGTAAGCTGGTATCTCAGTACTTATTTATGGGAATGGATTGAAACTTCACATACTTGTTCACTGTCATGATCTGACATGCACTAAGCAAGTCCCATAACTCTACTCTTTTTTTCAAAATTATGTCCCTTTTTCGACTTAGCAGTTTTTGGTTAAATTTTTGTATGTAATCTGATATCTCAGTATCCACTGATTGGAATGGATTGAAATTTTCCACACTTGTTCACTGTCATGATCTAACATGCACTGTGAAGGTCCCATAACTCTGCTTTGCATTTTTACAAAATTATGCCCCTTTTTCGACTTAGCAGTTTTTGGTTAAGTTTTTGTATGTGAGCTGGTATCTCAGTATCCACAAATTGGAAAGGATTGAAACTTTCCACACTTGTTCACTGTCATGATATGACCTGCAGTACAAAGGTTCAATACCTCTTCTTTGCATTTTACAAAATTATGCCCCTTTTTCAACTTTCGTATTCATTCAATTGACAAGGCTGTTGAATAGTCGAGCGTTGCTGTCCTCCGACAGCTCTTGTTAATTTGGCAGTGGCTAGAGAACCGGAATCCGTTCCCCAGACAGTGACCTTATTCGTCCGGAACCGAGTCTCTAGCCAAAGTACCTTGCATAGGCTAGGGAACCGGAATTTTATTTCTATGCATAAAGATGCCGAAATTCACTATGATTGTTTTGGTAAGAATCATGTTTTCATGTTATCATCTTAATTAATTTTACCATGCCCTTGCACTTATCTGCCTTTACTGTGTCTCTTAAAGTGTACACGCCACATACCGTGTCCGTCATATTGGAATGATATAAACTAGTACGAATAAATCAGGGTTGCCAGCAGTCTTGAAAAGTCAGGGAAATTGGTTTCTTTTTCAAGGTCAGGGAATTGTCAGGGAATTTTAAAATTTGGTCAGTGAAAAATGAAAATCCTGGAAAGTCAGGGAAAAGTTTCCAGGGAAAAGTCAGGGAAATATTATTTCAAAGCTCGAAGAAGTTAATCATTTTAAACTTTTGTGGCTATGGCAGTCTTCAAGCGTTAAATTTAAGTAATTAAAAACAAAGTTTAATGATGTAATACTGTAACATGCATTTAATTTGTTTAAATCCCCAATTTTTCTTTAAACACTGTTTTTGCTTGAAGACTGAAAGGCTATGATCTTGTTATTACCAATGCTTTATTGTTATGCCACTAGGAAACTATTGAGAGATCTTGAGTTTTGAGAGAGATGTTTTGCCAATAGGATTCCAATAGTCTTGCTACTACAGTATTAGTCATGATGCTTTATTGTTTTTGCCACAGTGACTAGGACACTGAATATTAAGAGATCTTGGATTTTGAGAGTGATGCTTTGTCAATATGATTCCAATGGTCTTGCTATTAGTCATGGTGTTTTATTGTTTTTGCCTCTAGGAAACTGTATTATAACAGATCTTGGATTTTTGAGAACGATATTTTGCTAATACTAGCAGGGTTCCAATGGTCTTGTTATTAACCATACTTTATTGTTTTTACCATGAGGAAAGTGTACCTTAAAAGATGTTAGATTTTTGATAGTTACATGTCATGCAAAGATGCTTTTGATATGTATCTCTTAATAATTAGGTTTCACTGACCAATGGTCACAATTCTGTTTCATTGACTTGACCACCAAACAGTCATACAAGAAAGAAAACCATGTTTAGTATCATTGTGTTTGATGTTTATGTTTAATATATTGGAAAATAAATACAAAACATTTGGAAAAAAAATAATGGGAGGATTGGACGGCTATAGGGGAGGTCAGGAGGCCGTTTAAATGTTTAGCGGTTGTGGTCAGTGAAAAACATGAATTGGTCAGGGAAAAGTCAAGGAATTTTATTCACGCAGAGTGCTGGCAACCCTGTTAAAATGCGTGAAAATGACTTTGCCATTTTTAAATGTTGTTTGCTTAAACATGTACAAAGTTTAACTTTAAATTATTTAAATGTTAAAATATATTCTTTTGTATATGCGTCATTACATGTTTACTGATGTACAAAATAATTTAATTGCCATTAAATCTTCCAGCGGATTCTTTGATCACTTTAAATACTCTGTGGTTTGTAACACCTTGCATTTCACATGCACTGGTTTTTAATTAGATTAACAACAACATGTGATCAGTACTAATTAACAGAAATTACTTAATTTGTTATAATTGTTTCTTTTGTTTTATTGTACCTTTTAAGTTTAAATTTCAAGTTTATTTCAGCTTGCTCCAATTTCCGCATTAATTTTTACTAGTTTATATCATTCCAATATGGCGAACATTATGCGGCGAGCACACTTTTGGAGACACAGTAAACGCAGACAAATGCAAGAGCATGACTTACTAAAATTAATTCAGATAATAACATGCATGATACTTACCAAAAGAAACGAAGTTTGCAAAATTTGCGAGGATAGCATATTTAGGTAAATTCAAAAGTTGCGTAATTGTTGCTAGCTAAATATGCTATGATACCACTGTAACAGTTTTAACCAAACAAGTAAAATGTCCATATAATATGTATTGTTCAAATGTTGAAATGATTAATCCAAGTTCAAATAATTATTACATATTACAGTACAATCTCTAAAATTGTTTACAGTGCAACCTTTAGCATTGTTTACCGTACAACTTTCAGAATTGTTCACAGTGCAATCTCTAATATTGTTTACTGTACAAACTCTAGAATTGGTTACAGTGCAATCTCTAGTATTTTTTTTATGGTTTACCGTACAATTTATAGTATCATTTACCGTGTGCAGTCATAAACATTATTTACCGTACAGCCTATT
Organism: Mercenaria mercenaria; assembly: GCF_021730395.1. Lineage (NCBI taxonomy): Eukaryota > Metazoa > Mollusca > Bivalvia > Venerida > Veneridae > Mercenaria > Mercenaria mercenaria. Next base: position 29,073,967 of record NC_069368.1, read on the forward strand.
AGTATTGTTTGCCATACACTAGCATTGTTAAGCAAAACTACAATTTTCAATGAGATAGCTCGTTTCGCAATGTTTCTTTACAATGTGAAGTTTTGTTCTTCTATGTAAATTCATGTCTTCACTACAGGTTTATTGTATTATACACATGTAAGAGGCTATAAATGTATTATGTCATTTAATGCCAATAAAGTTATGTTATGTTATGTTATATATTACAAGAAATTCCTGGTATTTGCAAACAATCATGAAATGTCATAACAACTATATTAAATAATAAATTTCACAGTACAATGTATTGCCTTTGCAAACTTTTCTCAGTTTACAGTATTAAAATGGTATCATAATTTGTTCATGATTTGGGTCAGCAGTATTCAATGAACTAGATGTATTCTGTATTTTTATTTGCAGGTTGACAAAGGAGATAGGATATTATGAGAAAGAAGTTACTAAAGAAGAAGAGAGGTTTGAGAAAAAGAAGGCAGGTGGTGGTGATGAGCATGAACTAAAGAAGCAGGTATAATCATTACAGGGTTTGCATGGACCTTAAAAAAAGAAGCAGGTATAATCATTACAGGGTTTGCTTGGACCTTAAAAAAAGAAGCAGGTATAATCATTACAGGGTTTGCACGGACCTTAAAAAAAGAAGCAGGTATAATCATTACAGGGTTTGCATGGACCTTAAAAAAAGAAGCAGGTATAATCATTGCAGGGTTTGCTTGGCCCTTAAAAAAAGAAGCAGGTATAATCATTACAGGGTTTGCTTGGACCTTAAAAAAAGAAGCTGGTATAATCATTACAGGGTTTGCTTGGACCTTAAAAAAAGAAGCAGGTATAATCATTACAGGGTTTGCTTGGACCTTAAAAAAAGAAGCAGGTATAATCATTACAGGGTTTGCATGGACCTTAAAAAAGTGTCACAGAAAAAGTACATAATCATATGGAAAAGTGCTGATTGTCATTTTACCTGGGTGTTGCACATAAGAGGCTAAAAATTGAAAAGTCTTGAAACAACGTCTCCTCCTGAACAACTAGTCTGATATTGAAATAATTTCAAATGGTCCTTATGTAACCGTCTACCAAGATTGTTCAAATTATTTTGATTTGTCAAGAAACATAACAGATCTACATGAAACTTTAACTGTCAAAATGTTTGCCATAGTAAAATAAAATTTGAAACTGTTTTATTTTGAAAATGACCAAAGCAACATGTATCATCAATGCTTTATTGATAGTATTACTTGGAAATTCCTTGTGCTTTTAGAGTTCGAGCTGTGATGCTTATGTAAATTACAGAAATTTACATAAAAGATAATTGGGCGCAAGTAGTATCATAGTGCTAATATAGAGTTGTCTCCTGTTTTCAGAAGGAAGTTATAGAGGAGTCTAGAGCAATGATTCCAGATTCCAAAAGAAGATTGACAGCCGCTAAAGATGAGATGAAAAAATTACTGGTATGTACAGTGTATAAAATACTTCTGTTCATCAATGAGCATATAGAATTAGAGGGTTAATTATACCCAGGGTCAAGGTCACCAAGGTGTTATACTTAGGTTATTTTTAAGGTTAATGTTTTTCGGCAACATTTGTTTTTCTGTCATAGCTTTGTTACTGTTGCTTATATCTTACTGTAATTTTACATAAACATTATCCAGCGTACAAACAAAATAAGTACTGGGGCTGGGCCCATTATACCCAAGGTCAAGGTCACCAAGGTTCCTCTGACAATACTGTTATGCTTAAGATAAGTGCGGACAGCTGCTATGTCTGCTTTTAACACAAATATTAAAACAGTATGGAATTTTAAAGATGATGGAAACATGAGTTTTAGCTAGGACTGGGACGATTATTCGGTTAATCGGATCCAATTCGAATACTAGGTGAAACCGGATTCAGTTTTGCAAAACCGCTAATCGCTCTCAAAAAATAAACACCCAACACTCGAAATAAAAAGTAAATTACTTATGTATGTATACATTTTTCCTCTAAAACTTATCAACACAATAAATAAAACAATAAAGTTAGCTTACTTAGTTCCTTTAAGTCAGCTGCCAGAAGTACCTTGATACGGTCGTCTTGAAAGAAAACAGCATTTTCAATCTGGCGACCGATTAACCGGTTCGATTCGATTTCATGCAAACAACCAGTTTCAAAATTATGAAATCGTCTCAGCCCTAGTTTTAGCTTGCCAGCCAGCTAAGCTCAGTAGGGAAAGCGCTAGTCTATGGAATGTGGGATTGTGAGTTAAATCCTCAGTTTGGGGTGTATGTTCTCTTTGACGATTTGATAAAAGACATTGGGTCTAAAATCATTTGTCCTCCAGCTCTGATGCCTGTGGGGAAGGTGGCAGTTACTTATGGAGAACACTGGTTAGGTTAATTGCCCACTGTTACATAACTAAAATTCTGTTGAAAAACAGTGTTAACCCGTCCCACACCCACCCACCCACCTCCCAAAACAACAAATATAAAAAATAAGAACAAATATTTAGACTTTAGTCCTTTAGCAGTCTTAAAGAAACTTGGTCAGAGTGGAATTTTAACAAGGCTCACCTGATTTTATGAATTAAATCTTTCAGGAAAATGAAGCAGACCTAGCTGAAACAGACGATTATAAAGAAGCGCAAAAGATTTTAGAAGAAGCAGAAAACGTTCTAGCTGCGAAAGCTTAATAGAATAATGGATGTAAAACATTTGATAAATTATTTGTGTGTTGTACGGAAGATAGTATTATTGTAGCACATGTGTGATAAAAGTATATAGCTGGTATTCTTAAAGTGATATTCATTACCAGGCTTTATCTTTGATGTTTTATTCTGTTGGTTGAAGGAAACAGAAAGAGGATGTTGGTGTTGTTTTAGTTAATGTTAAAATAATCATTATTATTATGTGAAGTCACAAAGCAATGGTAAAAGTCATCCAGTGGTGTATCCAATCATACATCTGACCATTACACTATATTTATGCTAACCTTTCTGAGGTAAAAATAGAGGAAAGTGGAATATGATACTTCATTGAACAGTTTTATGCCCCCGAAGGGAGGAATATTAGTTTTCCGTCTGTCCGTTCGTTCGTTCGTTAGTTCATTCGTTAGTCACAACATTAACCTTTTGCATGAAGGCACTTTACTCGTGAACCACTGCACCCAGGACCTTCAAACTTCACGTGCTGATAGTACTTATTGAGTACATTACTCCTACTGACTTTGGGGTCACCAGGTCAAAGGTCAAGGTCACAGGGGCCAACATTAACTTTTTGCATGAAGGCACTTTACTCGCGAACCACTGCACCCAGGACCTTCCAACTTCACATGCTGATAGTACTTATTGAGTACACCACCCCTACTGACTTTGGGGTCACCAGGTCAAAGGTCAAGGTCACAGGGGCCAATGTTAACTTTTTGCATGAAGGCACTTTACTCGCGAACCACTGCACCCAGGACCTTCACACTGCTCCTGCAGATAGTACTTACTGAATACATCACCCCTACTGACTTTGGGATCACCAGGTCAAAGGTCAAGGTCACAGGGGCCAACATTAACTTTTTGCATGAAGGCACTTTACTCGCGAACCACTGCACCCAGGACCTTCAAACTTCATATGCTGATAGTATTTATTGAGTACATCACCCCTACTGACTTTGAGGTCACCAGGTCAAGGTCACAGGGGCCAACGTTAACTTTGTGCATGAAGGCACTTTACTCGCGAACCACTGCACCCAGGATCTTCAAACTTCACATGCTGATAGTACTTATTGAGAACACCACTCCTACTGACTTTGAGGTCAAAGGTCAAGGTCACAGGGACCAACGTTAACTTTTTGCATGAAGGCACTTTACTCGCGAACCACTTCACCCAGGACCTTCAAACTTTACATGCTGATAGTACTTTATGAGTACACCAACCCCACTGACTTTGGGGTCACCAGGTCAAAGGTCAAGGTGCTGTGGGGGCATTTGTCACCATTAGTGATAGCTCTGTTCTCTTTATCATCAAAGTAAGAAATTATCTGTTGTTTGTAACTACTTCTGTCAAAAAAAAAAGAAAAATATTGTCACTGTAATGATTAAAAAGGGTTATAACTGGTAAAGTAAGAGTTATGTTGTGTTAATTACCGTACATGCTTAGTAAAAGGATGAAAGTATTGCACTTTTTACTGTTTTATAATTTTATAAACATTTAATATCCAATTTCTGTTTGTTTTCATTCTTATTAAATCTGGATAGTTGTTAGGTTCTATGACAATTTTTGATTGATTACAGATACAAGAGAATGGACAAAACGTGAATTACATACATGTATTTGCAAATCCTATTTTTGATCAGTGTAAATCAGATTGTGATTTTGTCAGCAAAAAAATTTTTACTGAATTAATTATTTAGTATTAAAGGTGAGGAGTATTAGCAGGCCAGGGATTTTTCAGGACTGGTCCTGATTTCAGGTTTTGGGCTGCCAGAATTTCCCTACATAATTCAACTGAAAAAGAACATTTCAGGCTTCAGAATGCAGATTTTCAGGCTTTTGATTTTTGACTGAATCCCAGGCCTGTATTAGGCAAATGTTGACTGTATCCTGCCATACCTTTAAATGATATTTAAAGTTGTATAAGATTTACTGTTTCACAGTTTTAAACACAATCATATCAGATGTTGGTTTAAATCTATAGAACACTTGTCAGTTATATTTAACTTTAAACAGCTATATATATATAAGCTAATGCAGTGACAGTGAATTGTCACAATAACTATTTATTAAAAAGACTTCAAATTTGTTAGTGGCATTCCATATTTATACTGTAGTTATTTATACAGTTGTTTAAAACTTACCACACGTACTACAGTTTATACACACAAACATATTGTATGTGTACACAATGTTCATATTAACATGAAATTTTGGCATAATAGATTTTTAAGGATTGCTTAAAGGCATCTTAAGCTTTCTAGGTAACCATTTTTTTCTCACATTTTTGCTAATTGTAAATTATTACATTTTGAACAGGCTGTAATAATACCAAATCCAGTGACAATATAGCGTTAGAGGTTGCAATCGAGTAAATTTTGGAAAATGGACTGCCGCAAGTTTTGAAAATTGTGTGAAGTATGTTATCTTATGTCTTGTATCACTGATTTAGAAAATGTTGAAATTTAACTGTGATAATGCATTATCATTTTAGCGTGTTTTTTTCCTTGTGTTCATTTCACCTTAATTTGAAAATAATCCAGTGTTCAGATTTTAACATGAAACAATTCATTTTACCTTTACCCTGCTAAATCTTTTAAATGGACTGGTCTGTCATTCAATTTGGGCAGTACCACTTGTTTATCAAAGGGGTTTCCACTGAAAATTTACTGACTGAATATGGTAGTGAACAGTGCAGACTGATCATGGTCTGAAAAATAAATGGTACTGCCCAAATTGAAAGAATAGAATGGACCTGCCCATTTTAGAAATTTAGCAGGCTAAAGGTTAAATAATATCAGCTCAACTAACACATTATCTTGAATGACATGTAGTGGTGTGATAAAAAGATTTATACATTTTTCTTTGTCATCTGCTAGGACATACAGTGAAATCCTATGGGAAAAATATACAAAGAAAATCTGAATATTATGTACAGGCTTCAAGCTTCGCAAAATTTGTTTTTTATTTATAGATCAAAATAAGAACAATTTGCTTGTTAATGGGTACTACTACAAAATTTGTTTTAGCATATCTGCTTACTTTGTGCTTGAAAGAACATTTATAGACTTGATTCCATTGAAAATAAATAGAAAATTTTACCAAAATTTTTGTTTTTATCCCTTCAGTGTTAATTCTTAAACCCTTACCCTGCTAAATTTCTGTGATAAACTTTTCCACCTTTTAAATAGGACAATACCATTAACTGTATAAAGGGGTGCTCATCAAAAAGATACTGTATGGCGAACAGTGCAGATCTTGATCAGACTGTAAAGAACATCTCTGAAACTAATGGGCCAAAAGAGCTAAAAACAGAAAAACCTTAAAAAACTTGTTTTCTTGAGCCACTTGATAGTTTATATGTATGTATTTAAGCTCCTCTGTCAATTTTGTTCAAATGGGGGACACTTTGCACCTTTAAGGAGCCACTAGAGCTAAAAATAAAAATACCTTAAAACAATTCAATAATCTTGGTCTGTAACATCATTCATTGTTAGACCTTCCCAAATTTGTTCCAGTAGGGACATCTGGCCCCACCAAACATGGTCTTGGGCATCATTTTAAGGTACTCTCCAAAAATTGGGGGAGCTTGACCCTGTTAAAAACAAAAAGTAGAAATACCTTTAAAACCACTTCTCATGAACTGCTTGATTGATACACCTCGAACTATGCCAGTAGCATCATTATAAGGTAATTTCCCAATTTTACTCATTATTCTTCTTCTCATAGAGTGCTTCATGGATCTTCATTAAACTTGGTTTGCGTCATTATTATAAATTCTGCTCCAGAATTTGTGCAAACCGAGGGACTTGGCCCCTTAAAAGACCGTTGCCGCAGTTTCTTGCATAAGAGACGGGGCAAAAATTTCCCAATAATAGAATTTGTCCAAACTTTGTATATGTTGGAAACAGAAAAATGCAAAAAACAATTACAGGTAACTGACAGTAAACCTCGTTGTGTCATCTGCCCTTAGAACTGGATTTTTTCTCAAATTTGCATATTCAATGGTAGATAACTCGTGAACAAGCATGGTGAACCTCGAATGGGTTGATAGATCTTCACCAAACATGGTCCGTAGAATCATTGTAAGATCCACTTCCAAAAATGTTGTAACGGGAGCAACAGCCCGTCCCCTACTAAAGGCTACTGAAGCAAAATATATAAAAATACCTTTAAAAAACTTCTCATGAACAGTTGGGTGCAGGTAACCAATATGGGGAGACGTTTCAAAACACCCTCATTCTGCTCCATTTTGTCTGCTTGTATTTTTTCCACCCAATTTTAAAGGCCTAAGAAGCATATAGTGCTTGAACTGTTTGTCATCTATCACACTAGTTCATGAAATCCTCTACTATCTTTTGACACCTGGAGCATATTATGGTCCTGTTCCAGTTAAACACCGTCTGGCGTGATTCAGCTCTGAAACTCTGGTGAGCGATGTATAATGATGACGGATCCAAAGGATAATTTTGCATTTTAAAAGTAAAGATGAGATTGCACACTTAAACCTCAGCAAGTATTGGCTGGGTACTACTATTTAAAGCGAAGCTGTAGTCATCATACGTCATTTTGAGCTCAGCAGGGTCAAAAATTCAAGACGAGCTTGTGACTGAAAAACTGTTTGGCTCCTCCTTGTATACTTATGCACATGAAAGCATGTTCTCAAGATAAAAAGTATAATTATGGGAGCTAAATTGGAGTTGCTTAGGTCTATCTGTTTAAGTCATACCTTCAAAACCGTTCAGTGGATTTTCAAATTTACTACATACAAATGTCCATCACCATAATATACATATACATGACCAAAGTCAAGGTCAAAATTCTAAAATGTATCTTTTTGAAGGGGGCTCATATTTCACTACATATTTTTCATTTAGGATGAAAACAAGGTTTTTTTTATCAGTCTGGCCATATTTTTTGTCCAAGGTCCAATACTGGTGCCTGTGTTCCAAACCAGGTTAGCTTTTATAATAATTTTGTTCGTTATCAAAGCTTGAAAGATGAAATTTGTATTTCTACATAAAAATACCCCCCACAACCCAAAAACAAGAGGACCATGATGGTCCTGAATCGCTCACCTCTTTCCACATGACCCAGTTTTGAGTATGACGTCGTTTTTTCTATTATTTGACATAGTGACCTAGTTTTTGAGCTCATGTGACCCAGTTTTGAACTTGACCTAGATATTATCAAGATAAAAATTCTGACCAATTTTCATGAAGATCCATTGAAAAATATGGTCTCTAGAGAGGTCACAAGGCTTTTCTATTATTTGACCTATTGACCTAGTTTTCGAAGGTACGTGACCCTGTTTTGAACTTTAACTAGATATCATCAAGGTGAACATTCTCACTAATTTTCATGAAGATCTCATGAAAAATATGGCCTCTAGAGAGGTCACAAGGTTTTTCTATTTTTATACCTACTGGCCTAGTTTTTGACCGCACGTGACCAAGTTTCGAAATTGACCTAGATATCATCAAGGTGAACATTCAGATCAATTTTCATGAAGATCCATTGAAAAATATGGCCTCTAGAGAGGTAAAAAGATTTGAATAATTTTAGACCTACTGACCTAGTTTTTGATCGCAGTTGACCCAGTTTCAAACTTGACCTAGATATCATCAAGATGAACATTCAGATCAACTTTCATACAGATCCCATGAAAAGTATGGCCTCTAGAGAGGTCACAAGTTTTTTTTATTATTTGACCTACTGACCTAGTTTTTTATGGCATGTGACCCAGTTTCAAATCTGACCTAGATATCATCAAGGTGAACATTCTGACCAATTTTTATGGAGATCCATTCACAAGTATGGCCTCTAGAGAGGTCACAAGGTTTTTCTATTTTTAGACCTACTGACCTAGTTTTTGACCGCACATGACCCTGTTTCGAACTTGACCTAGATATCATCAAGATGAACATTCAGACCAACTTTCATACAGATCCCATGAAAAATATGGCCTTTAGAGAGGTCACAAGGTTTTTCTATTATTTGACCTACTGACCTAGTTTTTGAAGGCACATGACCCACTTTCGAACTTGACCTAGATATCATCAAGATGAACATTCAGACCAACTTTCATACAGATCCCATGAAAAATATGGCCTCTAGAGAGGTCACAAGGTTTTTCTATTATTTGACCTACTGACCTAGTTTTTGATGGCATGTGACCCACTTTCGAACTTGACCTAGATATCATCAAGGTGAACATTCTGACCAATTTTCATGAAGATCTCATGAAATATATGGCCTCTGGAGAGGTCACAAGGTTTTTCTATTTTTAGACCTACTGACCTAGTTTTTGACCGCACGTAACCCAGTTTCGAACTTGACCTAGATATCATCAAGATGAACACTCAGACCAACTTTCATACAGATCCCATGAAAAATATGGCCTTTAGAGAGGTCATAAGGTTTTTCTATTATTTGACCTACTGACCTAGTTTTGGATGGCACATGACCCAGTTTCAAACTTGACCTAGATATCATCAAGGTGAACGTTCTGACCAATTTTCATGAAGATCTTTTGAAATATATGGCCTCTAGAGAGGTCACAAGGTTTTTCTATTTTTAGACCTACTGACCTAGTTTTTGAAGGCACATGACCCAGTTTCGAACTTGACCTAGATATCATCAAGGTGAACATTCTGACCAATTTTCATGAAGATCTTGTGGAATATATGGCCTCTAGAGAGGTCACAAGGTTTTTCTATTTTTAGACCTACTGACCTAGTTTTTGACGGCACGTGTCCCAGTTTCGAACTTGACCTAGATATCATCAAGATGAACATTCTGACCAACTTTCATAAAGATCCCATGAAAAATGTGACCTCTAGAGTGGTCACAAGCAAAAGTTTACGGACGCACGCACGCACGGACGGACGACGGACACCGCGCGATCACAAAAGCTCACCTTGTCACTTTGTGACAGGTGAGCTAAAAAGCTGGAGTGGTTTTGCCCTACATATCAAAGGAATGCAGCTAATTTCTTAATGCAGTACTGCTGTGCAAACAATTCATTTAATACAGTGTATACACAAGCCGACTGCTGTTCGTCAAAAAGGCGCTTTTCTTTGATTTGAGATGTAATAAAAGTTTACACCAATCGGGTACTTTCAACAATTCAGTCCGCTGCCATTACCGGTAAATATTGCTGGGAAAATCCTAAATTAACAGGAACAGAATTACACTGGAACTTAAATTTTCTGACCATTTCCAGAGCAGAAATTGGGTACAAACTAGACATTACTGCAACCAATACACCCGTAACTATGGTAACCCACTGTGCAACAGACTATGAACAGACAAGATGGCAAACTATCCAATGAAACACCAGAAGAGGACTGATAATAGTTGTGAAGTTATTTGAAATTCCAAAAAGAACTTTTTGGGAGACAAACATCGAAAGCCTGTTTAGGTGTGAAAACTGTTGAAAACAAAGAGGGTCATTGACCCAAAAGCGCTCATCTGTGTACAAGGCTTCAAGTGTGTTTGTGTAAGTATAGAGTTAGGTTTCTTCTATGTTAGCCTATATTATATACATGTCACACACCCTTGAACCTAGGGCAATAATCTGATATCACACACCAAATATCAGCTCTAGCTATTGATTCAGAGGAGAAAAGTGAACACACCCCCTGGCAGCCATGTTTTTTGACGAATCGGAATAATTTGAACAATCTTGGTAGAGGGTCACCATCTGTGTAAAAATTAGTTTAAAATCGGGCTTGCAGTTTCAGACAAGATTTTTAAAGTTTCCACTATATACATATAGGGAAAAGTAACCACACCCTCTGGTGGCCAAGTTTTTTTGATGAATCAAAATAATTCGAACAATCTAGGTACAGGGTCACACAAGGACAGTTTTTGTGTAGAATTATTTTGAAATCTGGTTAGCAGTTTCACACAAGATTTTTAGTTTCCACTTTATATATATAGGGAAAAGTGACCACGCCCTCTAGCAGCCAGGTTTTTTGATGAATCAAAATAATTTGAACAGGATCACGCAAGGACCATTTGTGTAAAATTATTCTAAAATCAGGTCAGCAGTTTCACACAAGAAGATTTTTAAAGTTTCCCCTATATACATATAGGGAAGCCCGCCCGCTTAGCTCAGTAGGGAGAGCGTTGGTCTACAGATTGCAGGGTCGTGAGTTCGATCCCCGGGCGGGGCTTATGTTCTCCGTGACGATTTGATAAAAGACATTGTGTCTGCAATCATTCGTCCTCCACCTCTGATTCATGTGGGGAAGTTGGCAGTTACTTGCGGAGAACAGGTTTGTACTGGTACAGAACCCAGGAACACTGGTTAGGTTAAGTGCCCGCCGTTACATGACTGAAATACTGTTGAAAAACGGCGTTAAACCCAAAATAAACAAACAAACAAACATAGGGAAAAGTGACCACACCCTCTAGCGGCCATCGGTATAATTAAACAATCTTGGTAGAGGCTGATATGACCTTTTGTGTGAAATTATTTCAAAATCAGACCATCGGTTTAGGAGGATGTCGTTTCATCAAAATCCAATCATTGGTTTTGGAGGAGATGTCGTTTAAAACACAAATGTTGACGACTTGACGCCGAACACAGCATGAACACAATACCTCACCATGAGCACTTTATGCTCGGGTAAGCTTAAAAAAATACAGTTATTTTATTCTTTCAGTATTTTATTCATTATAAACATCCTCAAACAAAATATTTTCAGCAACAGTACATACATTGTGGGTTGCCTGCAGTATTGTTGCAAAACGATATCTATATGTAAGTATCAAACAATAAATATTTCTTTCATAAATGTGACCACTCTGATGAATGTTGGTCCAAGCACTATTTTAGTTTCACATTTATCACACATAGTCCCACTTCACTTGGTAATTATTTGTTAAAATGTCTCCTAGAGAGAATTACAATCAACCGCTCCAGCTGGCCAAGAAATTTACGACTACATCTTTTAATTTTGCATCGTTGGCTTCACTGATCATTCCTTGTTCACGAATTTCCTTCAGGAGGTCTGTCTGGGATGTGCGAATGTGTGCGAGGAAGTCTTCCTCAAAGGCTGTGATTTTTGATGGGTCGATTTTGTCAAGGTAGCCACGGACACCGGCATAAATACTTGCAACTTGTTCTTCAATAGCCATTGGCACTGAAATTAAAGCGATAAAGATGGCTAACACTGAACAAATTCTAAATTTTTTAAACAATTTAAATGCAATATATCTAATGTTTAATGCTTTTCTACAGCAAAATTTCATGTGAACACTATTAAAGTTATAAGACTTCAGCAAAGTGATTATATTCAGTTGAGTAAAACAATCATCTTTCAGAAAGCCAGATTGTTTCCTTCCTCATATGAAAGAATTCTAGATCCCTTTCTGGGTTTCTAACCAACTGGTGTGAAGAAAGCCATACCAAGTCAGTAACATCTTTTTCTGTATTGGTGGATTTTCAAGCTGCACAATGTCACATGACAGCTTTCAAGCTTAAAATGGTGGATGAAGACTCTCAGAAAATATTAGAAGCAATGACATGCATCAATGTAGAACCACAACCTTTCTGTATAATTATGCAGCTTTATACCATAAAGAATTCAACATCCTAAACAACCCAACAGCTATGTAGGGCAGGAGATTTGGAAACCACTTTGCCCCACTGTGTAGAGATTACACTATCTGAAAGTCCTTACCATACTGTCCTTGTTTCAATAATTCTGTGAGACGTACACCACGGTTGAGGAGGTTCTGTGTGGCCTGATCCAAGTCAGAGCCGAACTGGGCGAAAGCTGCTACTTCTCTGTACTGGGCCAATTCCAGTTTCATGGAACCAGCAACCTACAAGTTGAAAAAGAGTATTCATGATTTCAATATTTTTAACATTTCAACTGGTCAAAGTTAAAGATTATGCAAATAAATTTTCTTGCTAATTTTATTTCAAATTCCAACTTTCTATTGTTTCAACCCCATTTTTCATCAGTACTTTAGTTACAAGGCAGTCACTAAACCTAACCATTCTTATGTAGCTTCCTTCAGTATTTGCATGTTCTAAACAAGAGTGCCAGACTGTCACAAAATACGACCAGCGGTTGAAAACTGCTCGACTTGGGAGAGCGGACAAGGCTGAATTCGCAGTTTTTCGAGTAATTCAAGGGCCATAATCCCGAAGTGCCTGGGGCAATTTGGGTGGTTATCGAACTTGGCTGATATATTATGCCCACAAACATTGTCAGCAAGTTTGGTGAAGATTGGATGAAAACTGGCCGACCTAAAAAGCAGACATGCTTTGGACGCCGCCCGCCATGTGTGTTTACTTTTTTATACGCCCGCTCTTTCAGAGACAGGCGTATAAAAAGTAGCAATCATACAGAACAGTTTGCCCACAAAACACGCAGCCAAGAGTTTGCGCTCCTTCTCTTACAACTCAAATTACAAACAATATGATGAGTCCAGTGTGTGGTGTTTTACACCTGGCACACTGAAGAACCATTGGAGTTTCAGGAATTTGAGTCTTCTATTAACAACCTTCTCAGTTTTCCAGCTGAGCTATGAATAAGCTTACAAATTTAATCATTAGTAAGACCATAAACTTTTGTTCAGTGATGCAAATTTTCTTCATGCAAGCAAGACTAACCTGTTTCATAGCTTTGGTCTGGGCAGCTGCGCCTACACGGCTGACAGACAATCCTACATTAATGGCTGGTCGAATACCCTTGTAAAACAACTCGTTCTCCAAGAAAATCTGTCCATCTGTAATGGAGATCACATTGGTTGGGATGTAAGCCGACACGTCACCAGCCTGGGTCTCAATGACTGGGAGAGCAGTGAGGGAGCCACCACCGTGATCGTCATTCATTTTAGCAGCACGCTCCAAAAGACGAGAGTGGAGATAGAATACATCACCTGGGTAAGCCTCTCTACCTGGGGGTCTCTTCAACAACAGAGACATCTGTCTGTAAGCCACGGCCTGAAATATTAGTTACATTGTCATTAATCTGATTTCAATAGGGTATTATAGCAAAAGAATTGTACAATTTCAACTTTTGGAAACCTTTTGGCAAGAAGAATTTTGTCAATTTAATATGTATATTAAAACAAAGGCTTGTCAGTTAGAGAATTTGGATGAAACTGTTGCACTGGAAGGTTTAAATGAAATATTATCAACAAGATGGGAGAATTTTCAGCCTTTAATAACCGCTCACCAATTCTGAAAGTTTTTTGGATCTTTTTGCCTTTTTTCTGTAACAGTGGGTCATTAACCTAACCAGTATTCCTTTGTTCTGCATCAGTACCAACCTGTTCTCTAAAAGTAACTGCCAACTTCACATAAATCAGAGGCGGAGAACAAATACCTTGCTTTGTCAGCAAACGTGCAATCCAAACTTTGGCCAATCCAAATCCATACTTAGCTAATCCGGCCATCAATTCTGTCCGGATATCCCTGTGCCTTTGCCTTTACAGTAAGAACTCTTTTCCTCAGGATTTAAGCAAGAACTTTCAATAAGGAACAAACCTGTTTTGACAAGTCATCATAAATGATGAGGGCATGTCTGCCGTTGTCCCTGAAGTATTCACCCATAGCACAGCCAGAGTATGGAGCCAGGTACTGAAGAGGGGCAGCATCAGAGGCTGTGGCAGCTACAACAGTTGTGTATTTCATGGTATCTGAAATATCAAGATTTGGAGATAATCTGTAAATCATGAAATCCTATACACTAAATCATTTTAATAGCATATTCTTTTTCAGCATGTTTGTACGACTTCCTTTTTGTTTTACAGCAGGGGTTGTTTACTGACCCCAACCATTCCGTTTAGAAATTTCTCTCAATGGCTGTTTTACCCTAAAACTGACACATGACATTGAGATTTTTCCACCATTTGCCCAAGTACCCAGACATTTTTTCCCTCAAAATAATGAATGAAGGCTGCTTTCCATAGTAGAAACTGGATTTGTGCCCAGTGGACAGTCCCTCATTCTGTACAGCCATATATGTTATTTGCTATCAATGCAGGACTAAATAATGCACTTTTGTAAACATGGATGGCTTTGGGCATGGATACTACAAAACATTCCAAAAACACAGGACGTGACATTTGATAAGGGAACTAGCCTTAAAAAGATATAATGAACCCTGCAATCTTTAAACCAAAATTCAACAGCCCAGTCACAATAGGGCAAGCATTATAACCCCAATTGCCCTTAAATTCCTGGCCCAAAACTTCACATCTTCAACAATATGACCTGTTCAAACACACCTTTTTTAGATGTGTGGCACAAACTTTTAGACCCATGATACATACCTTTTACAAGTCAAAGACTGTAGCTATTATTGTACTGAATGAAATCCCAACTAAAACTGATGTGTGCAACTTCACATCTGGTTAATAGTCCTACTTGGTTCCATGACTCGGGTCAATTACTTTTTTTAGACTTGTGCAACACAAACTTTCAAGTCCTTTATGCATATTTTGGGGGATTTTGAGGCCATTTTAGTCAAGGGTTATTGCTCTCATCTGAGTAGAGTCCCAAATAAAAACCCACAGGTGCACAGTTTCGGTGCTAAATAAGTCCTATATTTTTTTTGATGACTACAGGTCAAATACATTTTGAGATATGCGAGTCACTAACTTTGGTGATGATAACTATTCTTTCGAGTCCGGCCTACAAATGACAAATAGCCCTGAATTGTGGTTACATTACTGGTTTCAGGTTAAAGATCCTCATTTCCAGCAGCTTTTACGTTCAATAGCATTAGCCAATCCTTTCAAAAACACCCTAGCTATTCATTGCTTTACATCCTGATCAGTCCTGTATGTTGTCAACTTCATATTTATCGCATCATTTACTTTGATAAAGCATCACATCAAAGAGATAAATTAATTTCTGTATCTTTCCAAGTCATTTAAGCATTGGTGTGCCTTCGGCTATTTTATCTTGATCAGTGTAAAGTTGTCAGCATGGAACTCTGAACGTTTACTTTATTCAAACATCACATCAAGATAGTCTGTGGATTGAACTGACCTATTTCAGACAATTTGATTTTTTTTAGTCCCTGCGTCTTCAATCTTTATGAATATGAAATAATAAACTTTAGCACTGCAAAACAACTGAACAAATTCACATGGGACATAAATGTACACATACCACCAGGGCTCTTGTTTGCTTTTTGGGACTGGGGCCAGGGTCCATGCAAGGGGTGAATTTTGCATGATTAAAAAAAAAACATTTCTTTGGAGGGGGTATTTTAGTAAAAACCAAAAGCTACAAGAAATGCAAACAAATACAAACATTCTTTTCAATTTTACTGACCCAAATCTGATTTCTGTTAATTATAAACTCTGCTGTATGAATTCTGCCAATAAACATTATTTTATGGGACTGAAAACAGCAAGTATACTTGCGCTAAAATCTGCCCAGATCAGACCGCAGTAAGTATGAAGTGCCTTTTACAATACATGGTGCTTATGGGTCAATGTCATCCCTCTGTCGGCTCGCCATGTCTTTTTTCTGAGTTTTTTTTAAAATGGGGGCGGGTGGGGGATATTTCTATTTTGAAGAGAGAATGGAGGGGGTTATTTGGTCCCAAATTTTGCCAATCAAGAGCCCTGACCATGAATAGGCATATACCTTCTGCAGTTCTGCTGAAACATGTTTTCATAAGAAACTAGTACACTACGTAACCACAAATTTTTTGTGTGTACATTACTGAAATATCATGTTCACAGAGAGGAGGGGCTTATTTTGCGAACATTTTGAGCCATCGTATTATTTTATCTTGATCAGTGTAAAGATGTCAGCATAAAATCTGAACGTTTACTTTGTTTAAACATCACATCAAGATGCACTCTGGACAAGACCAATTTCATTCAGACAAAGGAAAGTTCTTGCTTTTTTTCCATAACTGCTTTAGACAATCTTTATCTTGATCAGTGTAAAGTTGTCAGCATGAAACTCTGAACGTTTACTTTGTTTAAACATCACATCAAGATACACTCAGGACATGACCAATTTCTTTCAGACAAGTTTTTTCCATACCTGCGTCTGACAATCTTTTCACAATCTGTGCAACTGTGGACCTCTTCTGACCAATAGCAACATAAATACAGTACAGTTTCTTCTTCTCGTCTTGCCCTTCATTGAAACGCTTCTGGTTGATGATTGTATCGATAGCAATGGCAGTTTTACTGTATAAAAACAAAACCAGGCAAAATGTAATATGAACATTTTCTTTCATCGCTATGATATAGACAGTAGTCACTTAATGTCAGCATTTCTGGATTGTGTACCGGTACCATCTTGTTCTAACAAACTGAAATAATTTCTGCATTTTCTTCTGTGAAAACATCTTTCAACAAATTTTTTGTCAAGTTGACATGAACAAAATGTAACAAACAAATGGAAATGGAACATCAGATACATATATAATTAGATGCACTCAGACTAATTGATTCGGTGAGTAAGGTATCATCCAAAATGGTTCAGCGTGGTACATGGTTTGTCATCATTGTGCATAAAGGTCGTAAATGATGGGAATGACTTTAACATGACAGTCATTCATTATAAAATGGCAGTTAAACTTTTGTAATAGGAGAGTAAAAAATTACTCTGAAAATGCCTCATATCATTCCTTTGTCAACTTGCCTTCTTCAAAGTAAATTTTCATTTTCATAGCCTAGGACTTCATCGAGCATTAAATTCTTCTTACTTGCCTACCTTGTTCCTTTTACAAGATGTAATTAATAATATTTGACAATTTCTTAATTTATTGATCCACACGCTTTATGCAAAATGAATGATCCAGACTCGAGGAGTATTTTCACTTTTTCTTACACAATGAAAATGCACAAATGAATATTTAAAGTAAGATAGAATACCCAGTCTGTCTGTCACCATAGATCAATTCTCTCTGTCCACGACCAATTGGTACAAGACTGTCGACAGCTTTGATTCCAGTCTGCATGGGTTCCTTTACTGAAATTCTTGGGATGATACCTGGGGCTTTTGTTCCAACACGGGCTCTCGTTTTGCAATTCAGTGGACCCTAAAAAATGTAGACATGGCCGGCTTATAACACATAGTATTAGAAATTCCAACAAGAGCACCGCCTTTCGGGTGATGACGCTCATCTGATTTTTTTTGTATAATAGAAAAATTGTCCTACCAATGATTTTCTAAGTCAAAAAAGGGCCATAATTCTTGCAAAAAGCAGGATGGAGTTATATTTCTTGATGTACAGAGTCAGCTTATGATGGTGAAGTTCAGAACAACTGTTGCAAGTTTCAAAGCAATAGCATGAATAGTTTAGAAGAAAAGCTGACCTAAACATAAAACTTAACCAAAAAATTTGATATTTTCCAAGTCCAAAAGGGGCCATAATTATTGCAAAAAGCAGGACAGAGTTATGTTTCTTGCTGTACATGGTCAGCTTATGATGGTGAACAAGTTTAAAGCAATACCTTTGACAGTTTATAAGAAAAGCTGACCTAAACATAAAACTTAACCAAGAAATCTGATTTTCTAAGTCCAAAAGGCACAATAATTCTTGAAACAAGAGGGCCATGATGGCCCTGCATCGCTCACCTGAGTACCATTGCTCAAAATGATACGATCGTTTCAAACCAATCTCATTAGGAGCTGCTAAGGTGTATTCATTTAGATAAAAAATAAAGGGAGGTAATTTGTTATAAATTCAGTCAATATGTATCTTCACTGATTGTCCATGTCCATCTGTTGACATAAATGAAATTTCAGATCAGTATCTTCATTAGTTATGGAGAAATACCCATTTTGATTTGAAATAACGACAGGTTATTTGACATAAAATCAGCCCATAGTTATCTACCCTGATTGTCTCAGTCCAACTAATGACAATAATGAAATTTCAAATAAGTCCT
The DNA here is from genome assembly GCF_021730395.1 of Mercenaria mercenaria. Lineage (NCBI taxonomy): Eukaryota > Metazoa > Mollusca > Bivalvia > Venerida > Veneridae > Mercenaria > Mercenaria mercenaria. Next base: position 29,092,539 of record NC_069368.1, read on the forward strand.
ATAAGGACTTACTGATATAAATCCATTTTGATTACAATCAGGGGAGGTAATCAGATATAAAATAACTCTGGAACCTACGATTGGATCTGACAGATTTATCATGGAATCCAAGATTTATTGTTGTTGAAGATATTTTGGAAGTTTGTATCAAATCAAACCATAAATGAAGTCTCCATATGGCTGCAAAAGCCAAAATAGCAAATTCTGGACCTTTAAGGGGCCATAACTCTGGAACCCATGATGAAATCTGGCCAGTTCAAGAAAGGAACCAATATCTTGTGGTGATACAAGTTGTGTGCAAGTTTGGTTAAAATCATGTCATAAATGAAGCTGCTATTGGGCAGACAAGGTCAAACTAGCTAATTTTGGCCCTTTCAGGGGCCATAACTTTTAAACCCATTATGGGATTTGGCCAGTTCAAGAAAGGAACCGAGATCTTATGGTGACACAAGTTTTTTGCAAGTCTGATTAAATTCAAATCATTAATGAAGCTGCTATTGTGCAGACAAGGTCAAAATAGCTAATTTTGGCCCTTTCAGGGGCCATCACTCTAGAACCCATGATGGAATCTGGCCAGTTCAAGAAAAGAACCAAGATCTTATGGTGATACAAGTTGTGTGCAAGTTTGGTTAAAATAAAATCATAAATGAAGCTGTTATTGTGCAGACAAGGTCAAAATAGCTTATTCTGGCCCTTTCAGGGGCCATAACTCTGGAACCCATGATGGAATCTGGCCAGTTCAAAAAAGGAACCAAGATCTTATGGTGATACAAGTTGTGTGTAAGTTTGGTAAAAATCAAATCATAAATAAAGCTGCTATTGTGCAGACAAGGTCAAAATAGCTAATTTTGGCCCTTTCAGTGGTCATAACTCTGGAACCCATAACGGGATCTGGCCAGTTCAAGAAAGGAACCGAGATCTTATGGTGATACAAGTTGTGTGCAAGTCTGGTTAAAATAAAATCATAAATGAAACCACTATCGTGCAGACAAGAAATTGTTGACGGACGCACAGACGACGGACGAATGGTGATCACAAAAGCTCACCATGTCACTATGTGACAGGTGAGCTTAAAAGCAGGATGGAGTTACGTTTCTTGATGTACAGGGTCAGCGTATGATGGTGAACAACTGTTGCAAGTTTCAAAGCAATAGCTTTGATAGTTTAGGAGAAAAGTTGACCTAAACATACAACTTAACCAAGAAATCTGCTAAACTTAACCAAGAAATCTGCTATTTTCTAAGTCCAACAAGGGCCATAATTCTTGCAAAAAGCAGGATGGAGTTACGTTTCTTGCCGTACAGGGTCAGCTATTGATGGTCAACAAAGTGTTGCAAGTTTCAAAGCAATACCTTTGATAGTTCAGGAGAAAAACTGACCTAAACATAAAACTTAACCAGGCAAAGCTGATGCCGACACCGTCCAAGTGATGACAATAACTCACAATTTTTTTTCCAAAAATCAGATGAGCTAAATATAACTAGAAGATGCTTTTGTAGAAAAAAGCACATCTCCCCCAATACAAAGTAGTAATACCCAATAGGTCAGAAGCGAAAATCAAGGAGACACTGATGCTTGGCTTAGTGACTGATATATGCATTAGCAATCATCTACTTGGTATGTCCAATATCATCCGTTGAAGCTTTAAGATTCTGGGAAAAGTGGTTCTTAATGTTCTGGCCCCTGTGACCACGACCTTTTATGTGGTGACCCAAAAATCAATATGGGTCATCTACTCTGCTTGTAAAAACATCCTATGAATATTCAACATTCTTGATCAAGTGGTTCTCAAGTCATAGATCGGACATGAAGTGTGGCGGACGGACAGGGCAAAAAACTGTTATAACAATCATTCACTTCAAAGGAAGATCATAAACATGTGACCACTTTGTGTTACTTTTAGTCCAGGCAGCTCACACAAAACATGCTTGCTTGTTTGTTTGTTTTGGGTTAAGCACCATTTTTCAACAGAGTTTCAGTCATGTAGCAGTAGGCAGTTAACCTATTCAGTGTTCCTGGATTCTGTACCAGTATTAACATATTCTCTGTAAATAACTGCTAACCTGAGGAGATTGAAATGGCTCCGGACACAGTATCTACTAATCAAATTGTCATGGAGAATATAATGCAAACAAAACATCCTGTCTCCATTTTGTTACAAAGCAAGATAAAGATTATGTATACACAACTCAAACCAGTTACCTTGCCATCAATAGGGTTTCCCAAAGCGTCTACAACTCTGCCGAGCACTTCCAAACCCACAGGCACATCTACAATGGCTCCTGTTCTCTTTACAACATCACCTTCTTTGATAAGTTTGTCATTACCAAATACCACAACACCAACATTGTCAGGCTCCAAGTTCAAAGCCATACCCTGTCAAAAGGTAAAAATTTTAATCAAACACAAGTAACATTTATGTAAACTTAAACACAAGTTGTTTTTTTTTAAATGCACCATTCACCATTTCTATAGGATTATAGTTCTAAACCACGATGATGACTAAACTGTCCAATTTATTTTTTGAAGTAAAAAAGCTCACCTTTTATGCAATGTTGGGCGGTTAAAACCAGCCCCGGTTTTAACCAGCGGTTTTAACCGGTTAAAACCACCCCAGTCAATACTCCCTGAAGTGGTAAATACTGGTTGATTGGTCAGTACTGGTCAATAAGTCAACACTGACTGTTAAGATATTTTGCAAAGTTTATGAACAATTAAATTACGACTGTTTTAGAGCATTCAGGACTCAATTATGGTGAATGCAGGCATTATTATTTAGTAAAAACAACCTAATCAATACTCCTAAATTGGTCAGAAGTGATCAACTGGTCAATACTGGTTGAATTTTTACTGGTCATTGAACATATTGTGTTAGATTAGATTACAAAGATGTATTATTTCTCTACAAAAATAATACAATAAGTGGAAAAACTGCTAATTTAACTGAACTTAACTAATTTTGTAAAAAGTATTTCATAAACTATAGCAGAAAGTGTTTGATTCACAAGTGACAAATCTAATTCATTTTACTGGTATAAATGATTTAATGAAAAATTACTGTAAACACCTGGACCATTTTATGGAAGTGGTTTGTGTTTTGATAGCAATTGTCACAGTGCCTAACTGACACCATGTCTTACAATATACAATAGGTATGTTGCTGACCTGTTTATCTAGTCACTAATTAATTAGCTGTCATGATCAATAACCCCGCTGTACTGTTCTCAATGCTGGAACATGGTAATTAGTTTTATGTGGAGGAAATAATAATTTCATTTCTGGTACTTTTAATTTTTTTAAATGACAAGAATTTTCTTACTCTTAGACCACTTGAGAATTCCACCATTTCTTCTGCCTGGATATTTTTGAGTCCATATACACGTGCAATACCATCACCAATGGTCAATACACGTCCAGTTTCTTCAAGATTTGCCTGTGTTGACTGGCCTAAAATTCTCTCTTCCAAGATGGAGGACACCTCAGCACCTTTATAAAAAGATTAGATGATCAGGAACATGGAAATACCAAAATTTTTCATTTGTCTATTGACAGGAAATATTCAGATAAAAATGGCCATAAATTTTCTGAAAATCATCAAACCAAATGCTGATGATATGCACAGAAGTCTTGGCACTTGGCACCAAGCTGTGGTGGAAATCCGCCTAATATTATAAGTGGCCAAAACAACATAAAATTTGATGAACCCATTAAAAGGCCACAATTCAGCGGAAAGTCATCAAGCCAGAAAATGTTGACAATACAAATAACTAGGCTTGGAAATGACCATTCTTTAATACAAAGTTTGATGAAAATCCTTCCAGTGGTATTAGAGGAGCTACATGGACAAACTTTGTGACAGACAGCATGACTGAATCTGTACATCTTACCCACTACACGTGGGAGATATATTATTCAGTTATTTGAAGGACTTTTAAGCTTCATTTTATCTGTGTCTATTCAAAAGAAAACTATTAATACTGCATAAAAATTCTCTATTTACCTCCACTTTTTTGAGATGCCAATTTGGCTTGTGAAGTTGTCAAGTTCCTAGCTGCAACACTCCCAGCTCCCAGGGCATGGCGGCACACCTACAATCACATATATACTAAATGTAACACAGCAGTTCAATCATTTCAATCTTCCTTCTTCAACACAATCTAATCATTCTAATGACTATAGACAAAAGCAGTGTTTTTTTCCAGAACCTAAAAAGGGCATAGTGTTGTCGGATCAAAAGGGCACTGTTCAGCAGGCAGTAGCAACAAAAAGGGCAATCATTTCAACTTTCATTTATTATAGTCAGATCTTCATTATAAATTTCATTCACAAAATCAACAGAAACAATCTCTTAACCCTTTCCCACATGGATACGTTTATCACCGTATCTATCGATTACCGAACAGAAACGTATTGACCCGAGTCTATCGGTTCCCCGATAGAAACGTATTATACCGATTAACGGCCATTTGAACAGAATCGTTTTATCCCGTGTCTCATAATCAATCGCTTTATTTTCGTTCTTTTCCTAAAGAAACAAATTCCGGATGTTTACTAACTCAAAATATGGGATTTCGTCATCATTATTTACGTACAAGATCATGTGGTTACTATTTAAATTTATCGAGTACTTTGCAAAGAAAGACACCGGGGTTTTTTCCTACATGTGCACGACGCTACGTCATGGAAAATTACTGAGAAAACTGCTTGCAACTGGCCGGTTCACGGGCTTTCCTCGTTCTAAAAATAACACCCATTTAACATCAAAGTATTTTTAAATGTGTTAGGTCATGAAGGTCACGCGTGATACATGCGGATTTCCCCTAAACAACAATTTGTGTATACGATGGCTTGGAATTTATGGCCTTACATAACGGGAAGTGTTAATCAAAACAGAAGGACCGCGGCTTTCAAATATTTTATGACACCCCAAGAGTTAATTGCTGCGGAAGTCACCCGTGATGTACCGACGTTTGATCATCAAAATATTACGTAATATTATCTTAAAATTTTTAATTTTTAGCACAAGAATACTGTAGTCGGTTACGAGTCTCGATCTCAGCGATCTTTTTGCACTTTCAGAAATTTTATGATCCGTTATTTTTGTAGTGTTATTCAGTTTGATGGTTGTTTTTTTATATAAATACTTACCGATTCCGATTCGAAGATAAGTCTATTAACTATAAATCAAACTTTCAAACATCAAAATGAAATTGTATATGAATTTCAATGTGAAAGTAATCCAAAACAGAATTTTATGCCTAAAAATATATATTCCCGTACTTTAACACTTTATATCTTCGAAACTCAAAGAGAAACTACAATAAATTTTGTATCATCGGAAAGAGAATTTAAATTGCTACAAACTTTATATTGACAAAAATAATGTCAAACTTACAGAAAATATTAAAATAATGACATTTTTAACATAAGTGTGTGTAATCATAAAATAATGCCAACACCTCTGTTCAGATAAGACAGTCACCTTTATCAGCCATATACCGATTATTGATTATTGATTATCACTTATCAGTGTTATGTAAAAGAGGTTACTTTGGCTTCTGTTCTGTGTGGTAAAGGGTTAAAATCAATATGTCTTTCAGAGCTCGGCTCCTGATAAGCTTTTGGTGCAACTGGTAAATAATTGGGTATTTACCAACCATTTTTTGTCTGAATTGGGTATTAGAAATCTGAATTGGGAAAAATAAAATTATTACCAAGGCTTTTCGAAAGTAATTGGGTAATTGCTAAAACTAATTGGGTATTTCACCAATCTTGCAAAAACATTTTTTTCTTGCATAAACTATTTATTTTTTCTTTTGGCTAAGTTGCACTGGATGAAACATGCTTTATACTGTTACAGTATATATCACAAGGCAGTCTGAAAGACAGCTAAATCCCCCGCCACTGCTATGGATAGTGAAAGGGTATTTCCTTTGGTTTTAGCTGTGACCTTGACCTTGAACTGACATGGCTGACTCATGAATTCTGCACAACGTCTTGATGAGGTGATCATTTGACCAAAGTTTCATGAAAATCCTTCAAGGAGTTTAGGAGATACAGAGCTGAAACCTTTGACCTTCAGTTGTGACCTTGACCTTGAGTTGACATGGCTGACTCATGAGTTCTTGATGAGGAGATCATTTGACCCAAGTTTGATGAAAATCCTTCAAGGGGTTAAGGAGATACAGAGTGGACACCAAATGGAAGGCTCAAACCTTCGACCCTTAGTTGTGACCTTGACCTTGAGCTAGCATGGTTGACTCATAATTTCTGCACATCGTTCTGATGAGGTAATCATCTGACCCAAGTTTTATAAATTCCTTCAAGGGGTTTAGGAGATATAGAGCGGACACGAAATGGAAGGCTCAAACCTTTGACCTTCAGTTGTGACCTTGACCTTGAGCCGACATGGCTGACTCATAAGTTCTGCACATCGCCTTGATGAGGTGATCGTTTGACCAAAGTTTGATGAAAATCCTTCAAGGGGTTTAGGAGATATAGAGCGGACACAAAATGGAAGGTTCAAACCTTTGACCCTAAGTTGTGACCTTGACCTTGAGCCGGCATTATTGACTCATGGGTTCTGCACATCGTCTTGATGAGGTGATCATTTGACCCAAGTTTTATAAAATTCCTTCAAGGGGTTTAAGAGATATAGAGCGGACACAAAATGGAAGGCTCAAACCTTTGACCTTGAGTTGTGACCTTGACCTTGAACCGACAAGGCTGACTCATGGGTTCTGCACATCGTCTTGATGAGGTGATCATTTGACCCAAGTTTCATGAAAATCCTTCAAGGGGTTTAGGAGATATGGACCGGACACGATTTTGTTACGGACGGAAGGACGGACGGACGCAGACCATTCCTATAATCCCTCCGCCACGGCAGGGGATTAATAAACCAGGTCTGACTATTTTTCTACATGTACATACCTGTAAGGCTGTAAGCAAGGTAAACATGTGTATTTTAAATTTACAGTTCTAATTATGTGTAACTTTAACCAAGGATTTTTTTCTCCAATTATTCAATGTTTTCTGGGATACTGGGCGGGGAGGATAATCTAGGAATTAATTTATTATGGCCCAACGTATAACCAGTCTGTTGTCTAGCGTTAAAAGTCTCATTCCCATTTTATAATATGGAAAATTTGATACGCAAGTGATTTTCAACAAATTGGGTATTCTGAATTTTAGTTTTGTTTCAGTATGCACACTGTATGAATTCTATTGGGTTTTCTGCAACTTAATTAAATTGCTTAAATATGCAAATACGCAGCTTAGGCATAAAAAAAAAATATGTTTGTTTCCTGTAACATGCTGAAAAAAATGGGGATCGGTAGGTAGGGAATTTTTTTTTTTTTTTTAATTTTTTTTTTAGTAGGTGTCAGAACATTTCAGTGTTTAGTAACCTTATTATCGCCAATTAACTGCATAATCAGGCCTCAACCTTAACTTTTTTCAGCAGTTGCCAGCAGGTTCACCAACTGCTAAAATCTAGTTGACCTGCTCAGACTTTAGTGGACCTCCAATTCTATCTCATAAATTGTGATGCTGTAAACGTCATAACTTCATATGACTCAAAGAAACAGGACTTATTTCTAAATAATTAAAAATGGAAGACAGTAGCAATCTGTTATCCCGAAAAATAATTATTTTGAAAAGTGTCCCAAAATATGGACACAATCAGCACCAGTGTTGAAAGTGAAAAAAACAAAAAAAACATCAACAATTATCGGTAATCATTCTGATGATAAACTAAGTAATTGGCCTCGTTTTCATCATCAATTAACACCCCCTCAAAGAGCTAAAAGAAGTGTGTCGGTTATTGTGGCATCTGCAGTGGAGATCAAAGCGGTATAGTTTCCACGAGATTGTCATTGTATTACGTCATGTTTTCGCGCCATGTGACACATCACTGTCTGATCGTCCTTTCTCGATTCCTTTAATTGTTGAGAAGAAATCAGTAAAAAAGTTTTTTCTTTAATTTTTTAAAAGCGAATGTGCAATATCCCGAATAAACTGACATGTAAATGTGTCAGACCGTGAACGATGCTGACCTATTTGCCCTCAAGAAATTTACATTATTGTTTGAGAAGAATATCTAACAAAGTGTTGTGTCAAAAAATATATGTACGAAGACTCATTTAAAACTTATTAAAAATCGCAACGACATCATACTGCCTCATTTTAAAACCACATTTCTATTTACGTTCATGAGGTCACGTAACCTATTCATTATTTAAGATTTTTTAATTGTGTTTTTTGTATTTTCTGGTCAAAAGTCTGAATTTTATTACCATAGTATGTACCGTTTATTTACTTTAAAAAGGAAATAAATAATCAAGATCGCGCTGTTTGAAATTTTACAAAACATTATATGAAAATTTGATCGTTTTAAAAGAATTTTGCCTACATTCCTGTCGATATCTTATTAAAATTATTATAGAATTCAAACTGTATTAGTTCTCAAGCGGTGTTGAATATCTGAAGCGATTATATTAAAAAATGAATGCACTATGCGCGTTTTTTTGTGTCAAAAGTAAATTAAGTATTACGATACGGATAGGGCGCACGTGCTGTGGAATGGAAAATTACCAGCATGACGTTTTGATAGTTTTACGATTCGCGGGTAAATTCCAGTCAATCCAGGTAATTTTGCCTGATGTAATTACTCAATTTGGTAAAGTTACCACGTAAAAACCACTCACCCGATCGGTGGAGTAGTCCATTCGTGCTATCCTGACTTTAACTCGCCAATGCTTATAACTGTAGAATGCCGTACTAAGGCAAAATCAACTTTCGTTTTGTGAATTCGCCGATATGGATACGATCCCCCACCCCCCACCACCCCTATTTTTTCACTTTTAAGGGTTTTATTTTATTTGCAGACCGTGACTGAAAATTGGTTGACCGTCGGTCTACCCAACTTTTGATAGTGGACCTGCCGACATTTTTGGTTGCGTCGGTCCAACGGTCCACCGCTAAGGTCGAGGCCTGTAAATTAAATTACTAATCAAATAAAATTGTTGAAAATTTGCTCCCGCCTTTCAATAACAGATGTTGTTCATACAAGTTTTTTTTCTACACCGATTCCTTTTGTTCAGTAAACATTGTGTTACAGACAAAGTTCATAGTTTTGCAGACAGACATAGCCGTTTTTGCCAATTAGAGATTTTCGGGGCCACAATTAATCTTTTGTCGCAAATGGCTCAAGTGCAACCGACAGCGTGACCCCTGAACAAGTGGTACAAACATGATAATAGACTGCTCTTCTACGAATTGTTTAGCAATTAACGTTTACACCTTGATCAATAAACACCTTTCATAATGAAGTACTAAATACAAACCGCGAGATAACCACGTGTCAGTCGGCGCGTGGCGTGATTGACATCTGTCAGTAGCTAATTAGTATATGACGCTCCGCCTACTGCCATACTTCCGCTTGTGGCGGCGAACAGTATTGAAATTCACCGAGATTTTGATTGACAAGGGGCAGAACTTTTGAACTCGATATGCATCAAAGAAAACTTCTCGATTTTCGCGGGTGAAAACCGGGAACCTCGAGTCTACCGACAAACAGGCTTTTCGCCATGTTGTTTCATGTCGACAGAACCAGGAACGTTCGTGACTATGCGCGACGAGGTCGGGTACAACTAAATTATCCCTATAATCAATAAAGATATGATCAGAATCTCGAATTTCAGCCCATAAAAAAATTGCGGTCGGCGGTAAAAACTTACGGTCGGTCGGGTTACAGGAAACAAACATATTTTTTTTTTAGGCCTTATCTGGAGCTCAGGTCTTTTGTTCAATTCCGATTGGCACTGAAATGTTGAATCAGAAATCAATCACTTGCCTAAATTCAGGTGTATTACATAAGGCGTGGCAATACCTTTTCTGTAACAAGGTATCATTCCTATTTTACATCATCCTAACGAACTCCCAAGAGCGGTAATAGGACCTGAATTTTTATAGAGCATTTTGCAGTGCACATTCCTTCCATTTTGGACACCATGAAAGATTTTTTTATGTTTGACTTTGCCAATTATTATATACACTTTTAGAATGTCTTAGCAGGCTGACAGCTAGCACAGAAGGAACATTTATCAGTAAAAAAAAAATCATTCGAAAAAAACTTTTTTCAAAATTTCATGCATGAGGGAAATGCAATTTTGATCGAAATATTGACATTATCTACATCTGTATAACCAACAAACGTTTTCAGCGCTGTCAGAGAAACAATTGTTAGAGCAATTAAGTATATTACAGCATTAAGGATAACATGGTGTAATAGCCATATTTCATATCTTGTAACTGGATGGTAATATTTTAATGAAATTTGGTCACTTTAACCCTTTACCACACAGAACAGAAGCCAAAGTAACCTCTTTTACATAATACTGATAAGTGATAATCAATAATCAATAATCGGTATATGGCTGATAAAGGTGACTGTCTTATCTGAACAGAGGTGTTTGGCATTATTTTGTGATTACACACACTTATGTTAAAATGTCATTATTTTAATATTTTCTGTAAGTTTGACATTATTTTTGTCAATATAAAGTTTATAGCAATTTAAATTCTCTTTCCGATGATACAAAATTTATTGTAGTTTCTCTTTGAGTTTCGAAGATATAAAGTGTTAAAGTACGGGAATATATATTTTTAGGCATAAAATTCTGTTTTGGATTACTTTCAAATTGAAATTCATATACAATTTCATTTTGATGCTTGAAAGTTTGATTTATAGTTAATAGACTTATCTTCCGAATCGGAATCGGTAAGTAATTATATAAAAAAAAGACGACCATCAAACTGAATAACACTACAAAAATAACGGATCATAAAATTTCTGAAAGTGCAAAAAGATCGCTGAGATCGAGACTCGTAACCGACTACAGTATTCTTTGCTAAAAATTAAAAATTTTACGATAATATTACGTAATATTTTGATGATCAAACGTCGGTACATCACGGGTGACTTCCGCAGCAATTAACTCTTGGGGTGTCATAAAATATTTGAAAGCCGCGGTCCTTCTGTTTTGATTAACACTTCCCGTTATGTAAGGCCATAAATTCCAAGCCATCGTATACACAAATTGTTGTTTAGGGGAAATCCGCATGTATCACGCGTGACCTTCATGACCTAACACATTTAAAAATACTTTGATGTTAAATGGGTGTTATTTTTAGAACGAGGAAAGCCCGCGAACCGGCTTTCTTTGCAAAGTACTCGATAAATTTAAATAGTAACCACATGATCTTGTACGTAAATAATGATGACGAAATCCCATATTTTGAGTTAGTAAACATCCGGAATTTGTTTCTTTAGGAAAAGAACGAAAATAAAGCGATTGATTATGAGACACGGGATAAAACGATTCTGTTCAAATGGCCGTTAATCGGTATAATACGTTTCTATCGGGGAACCGATAGACTCGGGTCAATACGTTTCTGTTCGGTAATCGATAGATACGGTGATAAACGTATCCGTGTGGGAAAGGGTTAAAGACATTCAAAATTAAAAACTTTTCACGGAGAGATTTTTTGAATTTTATCATTTTTGGGGGAGATAATCGGTATTGAAGTTAACATTGATGCCTATGTGTAATATATAATTTCTTTGATTATGAGAATCTGAGCTTGAGTTTCGAGAAAATTTTGCGGTAGAAAGCTGCATTATATGATTCTGATACAAATATCAAAAAGAAATCTAAAATTCCCCGTAGGGAAAAGGAGAAAATTATTTTTTTTCTAGTTTTCAGGGGACATACACAGCATGCCCATTCACGCACTGCAGTACGTGAATCACGTACAAAATATCAAATGCACGCATAAAAATCATTTGTTGGGGGTACATGCACGCAGAGATTCGGAACTCCAGTTCAGCTGCAAAATCGCTGTTTATTTCATAGCGCACTTGCCAATTGTTTGGTATGGTCTAAAACGCAGATCCGGTCCACAAACGTTATAATTTCGTTTCCATCACCAAATTCTCGGCGTAATTGTCAGCTGTATAGAGGGTTTGGTAAATGTTTTAGTCGGACGTCACACGGGTCGTGTGCAAAAAAAGAATGGATACGAAACGCAAAAAGGCATTTTAGCTTTAATAAACTCAGCAAAAGGTTAACAGTATTTTATTTTTCGATATTTAACTGCAATTTTGATACACATTGCATATCTGTAATAGTTTGGGCATTTATTATTGATGGACGAATTTTACCAGTCTTCAGTTGACTGTATGTTATTTCGGACGAATAGTGTTCCGTTCACGAAATTGGGAATACATGAACCTTGCTGAAAACTTATTTATATTTAGTATAATATAGGGAGGGGTCTTTTGATTCAGAATTTCCTATCTTAACTTTGGAAAAAACATTTTACATTTTCTAAAATTATCTCATCTGTTATACCCACCCACGAGAGTTCTGTATGAAAAAAAAAAACAAAAAGAAACATTTAATATACAAATTTCAGTAGTTAAATAGAAAATTTTCAGATCTGCCATGTAGTGTACCCCCAAATTTTGAAGTGTACCCCTATTTTGCAAAAGCAGGGGGTACATGTACCCTCAACTTTAAAAATGAGTGGGCATGCTGATACAGTGATTTTTTTACTTTTTTGGGCAACAGCCCATGCCTTTTCAATTGGGAATTTTTAGCGCGATAAACTTCAAAGTTGGGAAAAATTAACAAACCTTAATAAAGAAATCGTTTTGAAAAGTTTTATTTTAAGGTAAATTTATTTCATTCAAATATGCACTGAGGTTGAACAGACAGGACAAACAGGCTATTTTCTGATGTCACAGGATCTTATGGCTCAGATAGCTTAGGGTCACCATGAGCTTCTGTTGATTTCTGGGGGTCATTTTGTGGGGACTCGGATTTCTTGGACAGATCACTTTGCTTTTCTGATGTTTGATTTGAATTTTTAACTCTTTAACTTTACCAAAAGATGTTCGAATGTCCGGAGTACCGTTGGCGTGTTTAAGTTTTATTTTCTTATTATAATATTTGGAATTATGGTCATTTTTCGATAATTTAGGTAAGTTTCTAAACAATTTTCTTTCCGACTCATTTTGACGCATGAAAAAGCATTTAGCGACCGTGATGAAAGTCATACTAAATGCTGTACTATGCCGTGACCCGTTTTATGTAAACAACGCGCTTCGAGTTGGCAACAAAATTCTGCGAATAAACCATAATTAGAGTCGGAATTTTTATGATTATTTGCATCGTTTTAGTTCAACTTTCACAAGAAATCAATCTAATTGGGAAAATTCATCTCGTTTTGGGGAATTTTTAAGTATTTTTTGGGAATTTTGACCATTTTTGTCAATTGGGAAGACGCCGAATTTCGGAGTCAAATCGGCGCAAAAAAAATCACTGACATAACTCATGAAAAAACAAAATTATCAGGGGAGGTAATCTAAAGGAAATTTTTGAGAACTTCTGTCACTGTATAACTTGTCAATATGCACCTTATTTATATCGTTTGACATTTTTAAAGGTTACATTATCAAGTTGTATATACGCTTTTGGTGAAATTAAGGCCTATTATAGGTCGTCATCCTTAAAAGTAGAAGATAAAAGGGCAGTATGCTACAGTTAAAATAGGACAGGATGGAAGAATTACATAGTGACCACCGCCAGCCTCTGTGTAAAGATACTGATGCGGGGAGAGATTCCAGAGACAGATTATTAAAACTATTGCAAGAAAAAAGCTCATAATACCAAATCTACCAACCTTAACATGAAGAATAAATACAAGATAAAATATAAAGAGTTTGAAAAGGCAACTGGAAATTTTAACTAACGCCTACAATCAAGTCTATCTATCTATCTTCCGTAGACGTCAAACCCCTTGTGGGAACGTAGACGTTTTGCGCGTCAAAATCATAAAGAGAAAGAATATAGTGATAAAAATTTAGCGTGGAAGAAACTAAAAAAATAACTTTGGTGATACAAAAAGGTTAAAACTCGAGTTTGCAGGATAACTAGGGCGAGGCATGTTCAAGGCTGCAAACTGCAGCACTGAACTGCTCTAGGGTAGGGAGCTGGGCGACACTGGGGGGAAGTTGGTTCCAATGGTACACTGTTCTCGGAAAATAAGAAAACTTGTAACTTGTAAACAAGTGACGGCAATAGCTCATAGATTTTTTCCAAAAAATCTGACAAGCTAAAAAAATTTTATCTTCTTTTCTTCAAACAGTTTTTGACTAATAATTTAAACTTTGTTTTATGCATCATCCAATCAACCGGTATGTTTTCAATGATCAAATTAATATTTGATGACCTTCATGGGGTACAAGTCTAGACCCACTAGTTTTTGTGTAAATTTAAACTTTCTGACGATGTCGAACAAATGGTTCACACTGCAAATATATTTTGCAATGTTTATCTATCGAATGGGAACCCAAAAAGACATCAGTGGACGCGTAGATTTAAACTGACGGTGTCATAGAAACCAAGTGGGTGGGGTAACTGTAGATACTGTATTCTGTTTTGTTCCGTCAGTTAACGGTGCATTAAAATTTTTGAAAAATTAATCCGGGATAAATTGCATTACACTCCATCTAACAAAGCTTCACCCTTTGTCTTAAAACAAATGCCACGAAAGCACGGACAATGTGCCTTATTCGCAGGGTCAACTCACAAGGGCACCGGCACATCAACTTTATTGCTTAATTTCCAAGTAACTACGTAAAAACTGCACTACTGCTGAAAGCAAACTCTTAATGCAAATGCCTGTTACCTTAGGTGCAGCCCTTGGGAGCTGTCTTATCAATGATGTTGCTACTCGTGCCGTTAACATTTCAGCGGTGTTCCTTCTTCTTAGACCGCTATGGCCGCCTGTGAGAATGTCCGTGCGTTGCAAGGTGTGGGACCCGAACTTTAGAATGTACTAAATCCCGTCATGTCGGAATGAGTTTACCGTTTGGGACCCGTGTAGAATCAACCACATCGCATGGAAAGGTAGATCATCATTTTTTTTGTACGAAATCGAAGACAATATAAACCTGAAATAGCAAATACTGATCAGTTTTGTAAAAATAGTGTAAATATAGTGTCGTTTAACTGTAAAAACGTAAGAACTAGTGTGCATAGCATCAATGATTTGTTTAAGCTTTCAGATCTGATACTTCTTCAGGAGACATGGTTGTTTCAATGTAATACTCACGAACTTGGTGAAATTAGAAAAGACGTCTGCTTTGCAGCCAAAGGAGTGAGGTATTTGACTCTAGTGAGGTATTTGACTCAGACCTTGGTTACTCTATCTTCCGTCGCGACCGTATCAAGCAGGCAGGCGGAGCCCCTGGGTCTTCATTGCAATTAGAAACTGTATAACAGCCCAAGAAATGCCCGAACTTCAGTCCGAGTGTAAGGACCTTTGGGTAAAGTTAGACCTGGTAGGTAATAAGTCCCTAGTTATTGGTGCTTATTACAAGCCACATGAATTAGACAATGACAGTTTCGCAGAATTTACTAAGTCCATTGAAAAGGTCAATAAAAAGTTTTCAAATGTCTGGGTGGCTGGGGATCTTAACCTCACAAAAATGGACTGGGATACCAGCAGCCCATCCCCTGAATGTAAGCACCCTACCTTCTACCGTCAGGTTATTGAAACATTTAATGATTCAAACCTAACCCAAATTGTCAACTTACCAACTAGAGGAAATAATATTCTAGACTTATTCCTTACTACAAACCCAACTCTAGTAAATCAGGTCAACATCATACCGGGCATCAGTGATCATAATATAGTAGAAACAAAAGTCAATACATCCGCAAGGATATGTTACCAGGAGCCTCGAACAATTCCCTTGTATAAAAAAGCAAACTGGCAGGAAATAAAACAGTCATTAATTGACTACCACCAGGTTATGACCAATGAAGGTAAATACTCCGCACTAAACACAGAAGAGTTATGGGAAAATATTCTCAAATACCCTAAACAACCTTACAGAAAATGGATTCCTTCCGAACAGTCAACTATAAGAGATCACCTTCCATGGGTCAATCAGGACATTAAGAAAACTAATCAGAAGGAGGAACAGAGCTTTTAAAAGGTTAAGAAAACTGCTCATCTTCTGATCGAATGAAAATTTCTAGACTTAAAGCATCTAGTGCGGAAAAAGGTCAAGAGGCTTATAGCCAGTATCTTGAGCACTCCTAAACCTGATAACACTGATGCCTCACTCCAATATAACCAAATACTAAGAAAACTGTACTCGCTCATTAAACACTCGAGACAGGAATCTTCCTCTATCCCTCCCCTTAAGTATGAAATAAACTCCATGGATGTCAAGCTAAGGCAACAGTACTAAAACAAACAGTTCAGTCTGTTTTTAGCCCTAAATCACCACTAAACCTCGCCTCGCTCAGTAAAATGAAACTAACCTCAGATGGTAATTCAGTCCCTACTATGTCAGATATTAGGATAGGTACAAATGGTATTGAGAAACTTCTCAGCAACCTGAACCCCCATAAGGCCAGTGGTCCTGACAAAATCAAGCCTATAATACTTAAAACACTCTCTGTAGAACTATCTCCCATCCTTGAGGTCTATTCCAGAAATCCCTGGTGGAAGGTTCACTTCCATCCAGTGGAAATTCGCATATGTTGCCCCATTTTTAAAAAGGTGATAGGTCAAATCCAGTAAATTATAGGCCAATTTCATTAACATGTGTCCTATGCAAGTTCTTGAACACATTGTTTCCTCATCAATTGTTAAGCACTTCACCAAACATGGTATTCTGTATGACCTACAGCATGGATTTAGGGAAAAAAGGTCATGCGTTACTCAGTTAGTTATGTTAGTAAATGATCTGGTCACCTCAGTTTACAATAAGAAACAAGTAGATCTTATACTTCTAGATTTTAGTAAGGCTTTCGACAAGGTTAGCCATGAGAAAGTCCTACTAAAAATGCATGAATATGGAGTCAGAGGTAACACACTAAGATGGGTCAAAGGCTTCTTCTTAGATAATAGGATCCAGTCAGTAGTCCTAAATGGCACTACCTCTGATGCCATCCCAGTATCATCAGGTGTCCCGCAGGGGTCTGTACTTGGTTCCCTGCTCTTCCTAGCTTACATAAATGACCTCCCACAAAACATCAGTTCCAAAGTCCGTCTGTTTGCAGATGACACGGCAATATATCTAACATTGTCATCTGCAGACCAATCTGTCACTCTCCAAAATGACCTAAAACTTCTAGAAAAGTGGGAGTTGGAGTGGGATATGGAGTTCAACCCCTCCAAGTGTTAAGTGATCCACGCCACTAGAAGGAAACATCCTATCCCTACATGGAGTCCAACTTGAATCGGTCAGCTCAGCTAAATACCTAGGTGTGGATATCTCAAATGACCTATCATGGGACAATCACATAAATAGGTCAACCAAAAAAGCTAACCAAACCCTAGGGTTCTTACGAAGAAACATTAAGGTCAAATTCCAACCCATTAAAACCATTGCTTACCAGACTCTAGTCCGACTCCAGCTTGAATATGCCTCCGAGGTATGGTCGCCCCACACCCAAACCCAGATAGACCAAATTGAAAGCGTCCAAAGGACAGCCGCCCGTTGGATCAAGACTGACTACGGCCGTACTTCTAGTGTAACAGATATGCTACACTCCCTAAACCTTCGTCGACTGGATTTAAGGCGTATAGATTCTAGGTTATCACTCTTCTATAAGATTCATCATGATCTGGTTGCTATCCCAGTCGTATATTACCTTACCCCAATGACCGATGTGTCCGCTATGGCCATTCCCTAAGTTATAGGTTAATTACTGTAACCACTGACTATGACAAGTTCTCTTATTTTCCGAGAACAGTGTACCATTGGAACCAATTTCCCCCCAGTGTTGCCCACCTCCCTACCCTAGAACAGTTCAGTGCCGCAGTTTGCAGCCTTGAACATATCTCGCCCTAATTATCCTGCTAACTCAAGTTTTTAACCTTTTTATTTCACCAAAATTATTTTTTAGTTTCTTCCACTCTAAATTTTTATCACTATATTCTTTCTCTTTATGATTTTGACGCGCAAAACGTCTACGTCCCCGCAAGGGGTTCGACGGTTACGGAAGATAGATAGATAGACTTCTACGACCCCATCCCACCAACATATATCCAGAGAGGTTATGGAGGTGTTGCGGTTCTCTGGAAACGCCAGATAGATCTCCTAGTTACTCCCGTGAATGAAGGTAACCAGAAAATTCAGGGTGTCGAGGTGCAAACTGAAGGTAAACCAATACTGTTACTATCCGTCTATTTACCGACGAGAGGCAATGTTGACTCTGAAATTGAACTTTGTGAATGTGTGGACCAAATAAACGAAATTATTATGAAATATCAGTGCTCTCACGAACTAATAATAGGGTGAGACCTGAATGTTGATCTATCGAAACAACTGCAGTCTTGCAGGAGAACATCTTACTTGTTAAACCTAATAAAAGAACATAGTTTAAAATATGAAACTTCGGTTAAAACATATATTTCACCTCTCGGAGTTGAATTCACGGAGATTGATTTCTTTGTATATAATTGCCAACCAATATGTCTGGGAAAAAAAGAATCTTGAAATACCTTGAGCTGAATATGTCAGACCATTATCACATTCTAATGGAAGTGAAATGCAAAGTATGTAAAAAACAGAGACCCTTGGAAAATTAGATAAAAAAAAGATCAACAATTAGGAAAATTATGTGGAACAAGATCGATCATAGTCTGTATGCTCGATCATTGCAAGAGAAACTTTTGGTGTTAAACATTAATGACTTGACTAGTAACTGCTGAAGACATTGAATCATATTCTGTAAAATTAATGCAAGCAGTTAAAAGTACAGCGGATGATTATTCGGTAAAAATTAAAAAGTTAAATTCCAAATCTAAATTGAATGTCTGGACGCAGGAAATCGCAACAGCACTTAAAACCTTAAGAAGTACGTTCAAAGAATGGGCAAATGCAGAGAAACCAACAGAATTTAATAATCCTTTATTTAATCAGATGAAAAACTGTAAGAAATTATTCAGAAGTAAAGTACGACAGGAGCAGGCCAAGCGTAGACCGCGTGACAGAGAAACTGTCATGGAAACTAGAATAAGGGACAGTAAACTCTTCCATAAACTGGTAAATAAGCAAAGGAAAACAAAACTAAGCATGATAGATGACTTGAATGTAGGCGGGAACTCGTATTGTGGAAAAGATGAAATTGTTAATGGTTTTCGTCAATACTTTGTGACCTTGGCGACTGAATCAATGAATCCAAATTATGATGAAAAATATGATAAACCGTTTAATTCTGAAATCAGGCATATCGATGATCTTCTTTGCCAAAAAAAAGACATTCCTCAAATCACTATGGAAGAACTGAAAAAAAGCGTTTTCTAGAATAAATAAGGGTAAAGCTCCAGACTATAATGGTCTTACAACCGAGAGTATAATACATGGTGGTGAGGAACTCCACAATTCCATCCTGACTTTACTGAACAAGATATTCGAACAGGGTCATGTACCATCTAGTTTTAAAATCGGTTTTTTAACTCCTATATTTAAAAATAAAGGTATACAAACAGATGCAGTTAATTATAGGGGTATCACTGTGTTACCAGTTTTAGAAAAAGTACTAGAAACAATCTTAAAAGAACGAATTGTTGAAGTGCTGGACCAAAAACAAAATATGTATCAAAGAGGATTCACTGCGAATACTTCACCTTTACATGCTGCACTATTGGTAGAAGAAGCAATACGCGAATCGAAAGACAACAACGAACCAACAGAATTCATATTTTTGGATGCCAAGGCCGCGTTTGATGTCGTTAGCCCTAGTCACCTGCTTCGTAGAGTGTATCATGCAGGAATAGATAACAAACACTGGACAATACTTAGTGATATTCACAAAGGTTCAATGAGCGTTGTCAAGTGGTCGGATACAGTCTCTAAACCATTCAATATCTTTCAAGGAGTCGGGGTGGCGTGCTAAGCACCGACTTGTATAAACTATACGTAAACCCATTACTAGATAGGTTAGAAACATCTTCTCAAGGGTATTCCATAGGCAACATAAAGTGTAACGTCAGAGCGTGTGCAGATGATATTACATTGAACTCGAACTTAAAGTGTGAAACAGAAGTATGGCAGAGGATTTTTCGAACCTAGAACGTTATGTTTTCCAACCAAAGAAAACAGAAGCTCTGAAAGTAGTACCGAATTCAAGAAAAACTTATAGTCCTGACACATACTTTATATATGACAAACCTGTGACAAATTCACACTCAAGTACACATCTTGGACTTAAAAGATCAACTCTTCGAAATACTGCGGAAACAAATGTCGACCAGAATATATAGAAAGCACGAAGAACTGTTTATAGCTTCATGTCAGCGGGACTGCATGGTACGGTGTGTGTGTGTGGGGGGGGGGGGGGGGGGGGGGGGGGGGGGGGGGGGGGGGCGTAGATGTCCAAACAGCACTCCACATTGTTGAAACTTATGTATTACCAATTCTACTATACGGGTTAGAAATCATTCTTCCGAACAAAGGACTTTTGAATAAACTTGAAATATATCAAAAATACTTCTTAAACAGCTATTAACACTTCCGAGTAAAACTTCTGATGTAGCAGTATATACTATAACGGACTTTCTTCCTGTAGAAGCATACATCGATAAAAGAGCGCTTGTACTGTTCAAAAACATTTGTCTACAACCCGAAAAAGCAGTAGAAAAGAGAGTGGCACGCCGACAGTTAACAGTGAAATCTCCGTCCAGCGCCAGTTGGTTCATAGCTGTGAAGCGAATATTCTGAAAATATGACCTGCAGGATCCCAAAGAGTTGCTAGATAAAACCTGTGAAAAAAAAGAACTTTGGAAGAAAACAGTTAATGACTGTTAATGGCATGTTTTGTGCTTTTAATTAATGGCAAGATCAGGATTCTCATACAAGAATAAAGAAAGTTATCAAAACGAAAGGTTTACACCATCCATGAAAAATAGCATGCCAAAATCATCAATTTTGCACTTTTTGAACAGCCTGCAATGATCCCGCTGCAAGAACAATGCCCAATTTTATTGCATTTCTCAATTTAATAGTCCTTACTGAACGTCAGGATATAAACGGAATGGGGGCCTATCCAGCTCGTTTTTTCACAAAATAGCGAAAATGTTCCCGAGTATCAATCAACAAGCACAGAACCCTTCCGTGATTTGAATGTTTCCGCGAAAAGGTGTCTCATTGATCATACAAAGCTACCAGCAGTTAGTTTTCCAACTGACATCAGAATTTTACATGTGGTCAAAGGGAACTAACAGTTTTTCCATAGACTTACATTGTAATGTTTTGGGTTATAGCCCTTTCCTAACATTTAAACTTTTGATGCCACCTACCCAGGGTGAAAGAACTATTCAAGACCTAAAAGAAAACAGCCAGAAATATACATGTTGACCATCATTTTAGTGCACTTTTTTCACCCACAAGTCAGTAACCCCCAGTCCGGCAGTTAATTTTTGTTTACATTTCATGAAAATACTATATCACTAAAACAAGCAAAATTTTCAAACAAAATACACCTTCAAATATTTTTTCCTCCATTAATCATGGCTTAGAACTTCAATTTAAGAAATAAAACAGTTTTCAAACATATTCAACAGATATTTCACCAATGAGAGACCACTTTACATCTTAAATATTTGTCTCGGAATACCATATACTTTTTCAACCAATCAAAGGCCCTGTTAGTTATTTCCCTTTGACCAAGGGAACTAACAGTTTTCCCATAGACTTACATTGTAATGTTTTGGGTTATAGCCCTTTCCTAACATTTAAACTTTTGATGCCACCTACCCAGGATGAAAGAACTATTCAAGACCTAAAAGAAAACAGCCAGAAATATACATGTTGACCATCATTTTAGTGCACTTTTTTCACCCGCAAGTCAGTAAACCCCAGTCCGGCAGTTAATTTTTGTTTACATTTCATGAAAATACTATATCACTAAAACAAGCAAAATTTTCAAACAAAATACACCTTCAAATATTTTTTCCTCCATTAATCATGGCTTAGAACTTCAATTTAAGAAATAAAACAGTTTTCAAACATATTCAACAGATATTTCACCAATGAGAGACCACTTTACATCTTAAATATTTGTCTCGGAATACCATATACTTTTTCAACCAATCAAAGGCCCTGTTAGTTATTTCCCTTTGACCATGTATCGGCTGTATAAATTTTCTAAAGAATTAATAATCATTATCTCTCACCTTAATTTACAGATATCCAAAATCACGAAGTTCTATTTATAACAAATATTGACGGGGGCCAAAATTCGAAGTGTACCCTGCTACCTTAAGATTTTTTAGTTAATGAACAAAAGACGGTTTTACTAGTTCTGAACTTTTATATGTCTTTCGCAAATTAAACCAAATAAAAATGTTTTCAATAGCATGAATAGAAGTCTGTATGAGAGAATCTAAACTTGCCCACCACTAATGCGCAAATTTAGCCAAAATTTACAAATTGTCGCTACGAGACAAAGAACGTACAATAATCTGTTTTTACCATTTTCTGACATGATTTAACGTATTTTATCATTAGGAATGATATAAGGGCAATTATGCACCATTTTGCAAAAATAAAAGGTCCCCACCCCCTATTTTCCTATTTCATTGGGTTCCCACCGTCCGAACATCCCCCTGATTGACGAAATGCATAGCTGGTGGGCCAAATATGCGCTATGTGTTAATAACGATAAAAATGATGTTTTTACTGTACCAGAACCTTGTTACTGGAGCTAGAATCTAAAAAAAATCGTATGCGTGTATATTGACTTTTATGCTTTTATGTGTCCTCACCGTAACATTTTTTGAGCTGTTGTGCCGTCAGATAGCGTTTTAAGTCCCCAGAAAGTTTAGAATATCGAAGAAGAGGTTCTAGTACACTTAGATGCGAAATGTTTGGGCACGGACGGTCTTACATGTAGCGAGTCGCAATATTGCACTTCCCTTATGAGCAGAATCAGGGTGGCCATTTTATTTCGGCTGTATAAATTTCCTAAAGAATTAATAATCATTATCTCTCACCTTAATTTACAGACATCCAAAATCACGAAGTTCTATTTATAACAAATATTGACGGGGCCAAAATTCGAAGTGTACCCTGCTACTTAGAAACACACCCAAATTGGCACGGTGTTGGGGGTAAATATCGACCCGTCCGGAAAAAATGTAGCGAGTGCCTTTAAAGTTTATGCATATATTAATGGGAATACATGCGTCTAAACACACGTCTGTTACACTGACTAAGTGACACGTCTATAGTCTTGGTCGTGTGCAGTATGTTGTCAACGGGACGACCACCCATCCATGAAAATTATGATGGAATTGTTGCATGTCGGGTAACTTTTTATCTCAAAATTCGTTATCTATTCAATTGTTCTTCGACTGTCCGTTATGTGACAACTATACACACATATTCGGATCATACATTCCGAACATTCACCAACACAAAGATTACACTAAATTATACTTTGTTCCAGTTCAAGAGCCCTAACAATTGACTAACTATTAACTGGATTATAATTTTAATGAAAACTTATTTCGCCAGAGTGTTGAATAACTATTAATTTAGACTCTCTTACAGTCTGAAAATAAAATTACATGATTGTTACAGTCCCACATTTTGATACACAAGGCACTCCTGAATGGGTGTTTGCAACTAGTGCGCCAAGTTAGTTACGAAATAATTTTACACGAATACCATTATATATTGACTGTGTTGCAATGACATTTCTTTACATTATACATACATGTACGCATATTCGGGCCTATTAATTATTTATTATTATTATTAATTATGTAATTGGAATGGGTTTAGATATATTAAAGAAAGATCGAAACATTTGTTCTATACGCCTATAATATTTGTTGATAGAAATATTGATTCAAACACTAATTTTAATTCAGCAAAATTACTGAGTCAAAAGAATAAGATATCCGTTCAACCCCCATCCCAATCTCCGAAAAAAATCATAAAATAATTCAAATAGAATGTATTTTATTCAGAAATAAAATGGGTTCAATATAATTATTCATTGATTGAATAAATTAGAACCGTTAGAGTTTTTCTATACTGGGTATATTTAACATCACTGAACATTGCATTTTGTTTCAATGAATTTAATTGGCTCCTGCTAATCAATATGGCTGTCCCTAGGGTACGCTTTTGTTGAGGTGAGACTTTAATTTCGGAGGCCCGCATTGTAAAATTTTATCAGTTTTTTTTTCCTTTTTATTAAAATGATCTATCAGCAAATCATGCATATTTCTCACACAACATGTATCACTCCATTGGTCAGTAAAAATGGATTAGAATTTTAATATATGAAACGACCGTTTTCAAACAATTCCAGCACATATTACACTAACCGAATACCATTTTACAGGGAACGCGTACATCTGGGAATTCCCTGTACATCTTCAACTAAACAGAAGTCTTGTGAGCTACTTGCATTGCTTCATAGAGCCAGTGGATTCTTTATCTCAAACATTTGAATTTAAACGAGGTTCCGGCAGCTCAGAAGGTGTAACTGTGTCTGGAGAGAAAATTCACAAGCAAAATCAGTTCGTATAAATTCATAATGCGCCCAACGTATGAAAATAAAATCATGAAGGTAGTTGGTTTGGAGAATTTATTGTGTGATGGTTGATAATTCAATGGAACACCACACAGGGGAATTTCAGAATATATGTATACATATTTTGTCATACATTTGCCATTATGACTAATTCTACGAAGTTTCATATTCGTCTTATTTAAGGTCATCAAAAAACAAACATTTTTGAATACCCCTTATGCGGTATATTATTTAAAAAAGGTGAGATTTACTTTAATACAGAAAAAATCCATATTTATCATTTGTTATCCTTAGTTGTGAATTCGCCGTTCATACAGAATGGCCGTGGTGTGCAGTTTATTTCGAAATATTTCAAGAGTATATTTGAGTTAACTCAGTTGTATGTATACTCAAACTCAAATGAAAGTGTGCAGGTTTCTTTTTATGACCGGTTATAAACGTTTCATATGTGTATCATGTGACGCACGCCTGCCACTGTGTTGATCAATGGCTACATCGCCCAGATTGGGTCAAATGTAACGTAACGTCCTATACAAGCTTTTTGCATGATTTGCCCGTGCAGCGTCTTATAAAATGTGAAATCGGTCAAATAATCTCATTACTTTCTTACGACTTCTAGAATTAAGAAAAACACACAGCGATTTGAATTTTTTCAAAACTCGCAATGCTCAGCAGGATGTAAGACGTAAATGGTGTCTTTTGGTGGTTTAAGTGAGAAAATTTTGTATATCAGGTAAATATGGCAGATTTAATTGACAAATCATCACCTTAGGGAGGATATTTTTGCCAGAAAGTGAATTTTTCTTTTACTTTGGAAATATTGCATGCAAGCATATGTAAACACGCTATTTATATCCTCCCGACAATTTACACTGTGCCTGTGCCTGACGCCGTAAAAAGGTTATGGAACGCTTTATATGGAGATAAATAGTTCAAGTACTGCTCAAGTCCACTTTTCCAACGGTTTTTGTAAAAACAGTACAAGTTCGACCAAATTTATTACAGCCAAGGCTTTAGAATTATTAATTCTTACTTGCGACTGCAAAGCACAAGTACAAGAACCTTTTATTGCCAATTTTTTCTTGTTTAAGCCGATAACAGTATCATACGGGGAACTTTAAAACAATTTGGTCTCTATTCGGGTCACTCTGTACTGCGTTAGAGTTACTAGTTTGATACGATTCGAATGTACAAGAAAAGCAATCATAAAACATTTCGATAGCCGAACCGTTTTCATTTGTGACGTTTTATATTTGCAAGATACCTATCTACCTACCTACCTAGTCCTTGTTGTGCCCGGAGGCTCGTAGGGCAAGGACTAGAGCTTTCCACTCTTCTCTGTCTTATGCTTTCCTCTCTAGCTCTCCCCAGGTCATGCCAAGTTCTCCATCTCTGTTGTGCGTCTCAAAGTTGTATTTGGGCGTCCTCGCTTTCTTTTCCCTTCCAGAGTCCATCGGAGAACTATTCTTGTCAGTTGTTCTGTGGTTTCCTTAA
The DNA here is from genome assembly GCF_021730395.1 of Mercenaria mercenaria. Taxonomy (NCBI): domain Eukaryota; kingdom Metazoa; phylum Mollusca; class Bivalvia; order Venerida; family Veneridae; genus Mercenaria; species Mercenaria mercenaria. The sequence continues at coordinate 29,118,674 of NC_069368.1, forward strand.
GACATGGCTAATCCATCGCCATTGTTTTTGTTTTAGAATGGTTCTCATGTCTGTTGTATTGGCTTGTTCATGCAAATCTTTGTTTGTTATTATTTTGGGCCAAATATCTTGAGGATCTTTCTGAGGCACCCGTTGTGGACACAGCTATTATATAATTTTATTTTAGTGTCCTTGCTAATGTTGCTCGTCTTCCAGATTTTATTGAGCTTTACAAGGCACCTCCGGCTTTTCCTAATCTGGCTTTGATATCCTTGTCAGCAACGCCATCTGATGTTATCACGCTACCAAGGTAGGCAAAGGATGATGCTTTCTCAAAATCTATGAAGTTTATGATTAGTTTTCGTTGCCATTCGGTGGACTGTTCTATTATGTTTCTCAAAATAAATATTTGATCCCAGCAGCTCTTTCCTTTTCTGAATCCTGCCTGTTCGTCTCTTAGTTTGCTGTCTACTGCTGATTTTATTCTGTCAATCAAGATCTTGCAAAATATCTTGCTGGGTATTAATAGCAGGGTAATACCCATCCAGTTATTACAATCAGTTAGATCTCCTTTCTTTGGTATTTTAATGATATTGCCTTCAGACCATGAAGTTGGTATAACATTACTTTGCCAGATCTAACAGAATAGCCAATGGAGAATATCTGCTGCTAGAGCAGGGTCTGTTTTAAATATTTCTGCTGGCAACTGGTCGTTTCCGGGGGGTTTATTGTTCTTTAAACATTTAATTGCTGTGCATATTTCTTCTTTCCTAGGAGTTTCTTCATCAATGTCTAAATCAGATTCTGCTTCTGTTATATCCGCTGTGTTTACTGGGACTGGGCGATGTAAAACTTTCTCAAAATGCTCTTTCCATCGCCTGTCTTGTTCATCCTCGGATGTGATCAGTGTCCCTTGTTTGTCTCTTATTGGCATATTTGCGTTTCTCTTTTTTCCACATAATTTCTTGGTGATTTGGTAGACATCACCTATTCTTTACTCTGAAGCAGCTTTCTCAGCTTCCCTTGCCATTCCCCCTAAAAAAAATTCTGTTGATCTTTCTTTGTGGCTTTCTTTACTTCTTTATTGCTGTTTGAGTAATGTCCTCTCAGTCTCTCTTTCAATCTCTCTGAATGTGTGTTACACATCTGCTTCTTTAGGTTTTTTCTTTATCTATAACTTTCCATGTTCCAGGTGTAATCTATTCTTTATGTACTTGTCTTTTGAATCCGAGTGTTTTTTTTTCACTTGTGTTTTTAAAAGTCGATTTCACATTTTGCCATTGTTCATTTACATCATCTTCTATGTTATTGTTTTGTAATATTTGGAATTTGTTTCTAAGTTCTAATTTAAGGTATTAGGCCCATAATAGAGTAACTCCTTTTTGAAGAGTATTCATTTCGTACCATAAACCTACTTTGACAGCAATTTTCAGGGGGCGTAGGTTCAAGCCCTACTGGGACCAAATTTTTTTTCCTTATTTTCCTTTTTTTCTAGTAAGTTTTTACTTCTTTCAAGACTTGTTATTGATTTATTGTACAAAAATGGAAAACAATTCATTTGATATGCGATTTCATGCTGTTAAAAGTGAATTTACCTGTAAAACAGAAGGGGTAAAGTTAGACATCTTTAAAAATACAGAGTTACATGCGGTAAAAGTTCTCTATTTTGCCTTCATTCTTTAGATTACACATTGTGGAAGAAATGTAGGTAGGTTTTACTTCTGCCGCAAGGTTATTTTTGAATGAAGTGAGCAAAATTCAAAACAGACCCACAGGATTCGACCATAATTTTTCAATATTGGAGTTGGAATTCTTTCTGATTAAATCAATTTACTCGAGGCACCCTAGAAAAAATGATATCGACAGTTTTTATTTTAAGTTTTATGATTGTTTACCAATAGTTTGATGTTTCTTTCATAAAAAATAATGGAATAATAAATTCTCTCTGACAATGTTTTGGATAAAGGCCACTACTTTGAAATTTGTCTCTACTTGAACTTTAGGAAATACGATAAATTACACAAAATTTATAAAAAACGGCACGGTAAAAGTTTTTAAAAATTTGCAAATAAGTGCGAAGCACGGTCAACTGTAAGAATATACCAAGCAAATGCCATTTTTAAACATTACTATTAGGGGCCTAATAGCTTAAAGTCCTGTTTTGTTTTTGCATCTCTGAGTCTGCCAGTGTCGAATCTATTTGTGTTGAATTTCACTGCTGTTTTCATCAGTTTAAGCTTGACATTGGCTGTAACTAGGTGATGATCACTTCCTACATCAGCGCCACGTCTATATTTGCAAGACAGCAGCTCATAAGACAATTTAACAAAGGATGATTTTTTTTACTGTGTTGTATTGAATTACATAAAATGTGCGTACATGTAAGTACATGCTAGATGCAATCAGTAATTGTGAATAGAGGTCCAATATAACCACTTAAACCGCAACTGGGATACGACACTTATATGAATCAGACAGAACATCAAGGTACGTGATACTTAGTAATTACAATTCACTATTCTAACGTGTAAAAGCCATAATCTATTCACAGTTACTGATTGTATTTAGCATGTACTTACATTTGCTGACGCCAAACAGGTTTGACAGGGGCAATGTTATGGTTCGGGGCTGGATCATAGGAAACAGGAAAACTGATCTGGTCACAGCTGACGCAGCATGACCTAAATGCAAACGGCGTTAACGTCTTGCCTTGCCTACCGCTTCTCATGACCTCAACCCTATCGAGCATATTTGGGATCTTCTTGGTCGTAGAATTAGGTCAAGACATGTCGTCAACAAAATTTAGTTACAGGAGCTACAAAATGCTCTGCATATCGAATGAAACAACATTACTGCACACGTCGTACAACGTTACGCCAGTTCCATGGGAAGCCGTATTGTTCAGGTTATCCGACAAACTGGTGGCCATACCCAGTATTAATCAAATAATCATGACAAGCTGCACTACTTACAATAACATCAATATCACAGTTTGCGTATTTTTCATTTTGACCCTTGACATTTGTAATCGAATTCTGTGCATCTATAGAAACAGCTATTTTAAAAAAAAATTACTTGGGTTTGTAGGCAATTGAATAAGCTAAACAGTGGTACCAAACATCATATAATTTCTATTATGGATATCAGGCAAATTAAGAAAAAACTCTATGAACACTTTTGAGTATACATACAGAGAAAGGTGACCAGGCCCTCTGGTGGTCATGCTTTTTGACGACAGAATTACTTGAACAATGTTGGTAGAAGGTCACCTAAGGATTATCTGTGTTCATAACTGGACCAGCATGCAGCTTTTGTAAAGAATATTTTCATTATTTCCACGATATACACATAGGGAAATATGACCAAAGTCTTGTTAAGGTGTCACCAATGAAACATATGTATGTATTTAATTCAGAAACGGTACATTAGCTTTTGACAAGAAAAAACAAAGTTCCTACTACATACAAATAGAAAAATGTGAACATAACTTCTAGAGGCTGACGTTTTAAAGGTTAATTCATTCTAAAAGAATATAATTTGGAAGCAAAGAATACAACCAAATAATAAAAGTGTCTGGCTTTTTTATCGAATCTAGTTTTCTATAGTTACGCAAATATATACAATTCATTATTTCGACGTCCTTCCACTATCCAAAAATGCTTTCAGGTTTCTCCTTTAAATGACTTATAAATGTCGACTGTCTGGGAAAACACTGCAAGTTTTCAGACTTTCCGTAAGTTTCTATTTTCAACCCTTTATTCAAGTCAACTTGATCTTTGGGCTCTATCCTGATAGCGTCACCAGATCCCATAGCGGGGTCTTCATCGAAATAATTGTAAGGTAAAAGAAAAAATCCAAGGTCAAGGCCAACTGTTGGGGTCACTGGAATATCCTCCGTGTGTGGAATATGATGTATGCCCAAAGTTACCCATGTCACTTGATCCTGAAAATTAAAAAAGAAAGGTGTTTTAATTGCAAACTGTATAATGCATTAAGATACAAAAATGCCCATGAGAATATTATGCTGTATGATATATAAAGGAGGCAAAGTTTGTAAAATAATTTATGTAATTATGTACTAAAAGTTTCAATAACCAAATATCTATACAACGAATGAAATAGTTAAGTTGTCTAAAATACTGGATACATATACTTGAAATTGCATTTAAGTCTACTAGGAATAAAATACTTCTGAAAGTGTTAAGCTTTGATGGAATCAAAAATACTTCATAAATATCTTTTTTTAAATTAAATGCATGTATATATTTATAAACTGACTGTTGATCATTTCTAAACTTTTAAAACGATTTCCTGAATATTCTAGGCAATATTTAAGGTAGAAAGTTCATGCCAAACATGACAATATTCCTTTGTGTTTAACACAATACTAAATGGCATAATTTTACAACATACAGGATTTTATTTCTCTTCTTTCTCCCGTACTTGACAGATCAAAACAGTGATCTATTTGGTGAAGTTATGGGGTCATTTGGGACTGAAACAGGTGGTCTTATTGGTGAATATAGGGTTCGTCTTTTACAAAGTGTTTACAATTATTGAAATAGATAAGAAATGATTTTGCTCTGGAAAAATGTGGTCTTAATGCGAGGTTCTACTGTACATAGAAACGCAAACTGTAAGGACAGTTCTTTTCCTCTATGTTTGCATCATTTCTCACAGATCTTGTATTTGTTTCCAAAGTTTGTGACAATTACCCGAACTAGGAAAGGAAATATTGACATAAAGAGAACGTTTTCTCACGAAAAATATATGAAATTCGGGATATTATCAGGGTAATCGGCCCTTGGGCCTTCGGGTTCCAAATTATTGCCCAGCCGGCTTTTTGTGCACAAGATTTAGCTACCTCGTCGGCTATGTTTTCATCGTCGTCAATAAAACTCTGAAAATTGACAACAGGGTCCTTGGCGTCCCAGATAGCATACATGGAGCTGCTACGTTTTTCCTCTTCCTTGTATTTGGTTACAGCAACTTGGTACCGTGACCAGGATACAGATGGTTCTTGTCCTGTGCCTTGTTTGAGCATCTATATTTAAACATTACATATATGTTATAAGAACATATATTCGATAATGGTCAAGCCCTACAAGTTATTAGTGTTTTTTTAAAGATTTTTCTTTTTTTATAATATATATCTTACTAAAAGTTTCATATTCTTGTAGATTTATTTAAGTTCTGTCAAATAATTGTTACAGTTGTGTTTACTGTTATTTTAATTATTTAATTTAGTGTTATTATTTTTATGATTGATCATTAGTTTTTATCATCATTTACAGCAGTTTTTCGCTTTTCCTATCCCATTCCAAGCAAATAATTTCTGTATTACTGTTAGCAATACCTGTTTAGAAATTCCTCTTGTGAGTAGTCTATATGCTCTTGGTACACCGGTAGGCGATAATGCCAAATTGTTGTAGAAAGTCAGATACTTTGGCTTGTCAAAGTTATACTTCATAGCTGCCTCTTTTTCAGATTTTATTTGGTGTCGAACAATTCTTGTCTGGTGGTATCTTGTCGTAGTTTGTGCTGACCACTTAGTATTATCGACTTGTTCTGGGGTTATTTCTATAGTTTCAAACTGATTCTTCTGTCCATAAATATCCAGGTCAACCTTGAAATGAAACATATGGTGATGAATATTCCCAATCATGTGATCGCGCAACCGGAAACCGTAACTGTCTTCCGGCGGATGCCTAAATGAGGTCAAGATGTAACCTGTTGAAATCATTTTAACTTCAAGTGCTCCATTCTGGTGAAAGATGAAATCAACAATGTAATCGTAATTAGCTATTGCTGCTATTGTTCTCACAGTTAGAACAATATCCATCATGCCCTCATAAAATACCCTATATCCTTGAAAAGACAGGTGTCTTCGCAGTGGAACACCTGAATTATGCTCGAAAACACAGAATGAACGATCAAAATGGACTGGTTCTTCACTGTAATCAAGAACTAGGTCTGTACTCAGAAACGTTGAGTGATAGGGACAGTCCGCACCGGAAACAAGTGACCTTACCCTTGAGCCAATCAAAGCTACGCCATCTACATAGTCTGCAACACGCTGAGCAGGACTATTTGCAGAGTAAAATACAGCAATTTCCTGCAAGCTCAATTCATAAACAATTCTCTTATTATTAAATCTTATGTCAAATATTTGTGGGCCGGATATGGTGGACATTCTGACATCAAAGTCCCAACCCATGTATTTAATATGGCGGCCGTTTATTGAATATCTTTTTCCACTTGGTTCAAATTCTGTCGGCGGAAGTAACGGCTCCTCTGGAAATAAAGTTCCTCTTCTATGCATTGAAGAATACAATTCCTTACTTATAGAGGGAAATGGTATTTGGGTTTTTGTAACAGAGCCGGACTCATATGCTCTTAAAAGCTCATCCACAGTATTAAACATTTGATTTCCATAGTATATCTTATCAATTGTGAACTCCTCAACCTTGTTACTCGTAAGGTCCATGAGAATGGAAAAGTCTATGGGATGAAGGCTCCAGTATTCAACAACTGGTGCAAGCCAGAACCATATTTTCCTTGCTTTTGGCTCACCATGTGACACTGGAGAAATTGGTGTAATCATTTGAAATTCTAAACATTTCTCAGAACAATTTCCAACTTTTCCTCCATAACTTTCTTCTACGATGTGACTCATTTTGTTCTGTATCTCAGTTCGCATTATGTCAATTGCCCCGAAGTATTCTGGTGTTGATAAAGGACGAAAAAGAAATGGTCCTTGTGTCTCTGATCTCTTCTCTTTAGGATATGGTAGTGGGCCTACAATGAATTCTTGTACAAATGGATCGGATTTATCGCCTCTGTATATTATTACTTTAGCTTCTCTAACTGGTCTTAATTCTTCTCTATCGAGAAATTTTAATGTTTCTTCTTTTTCTGGAACATTTAGTTCCATTGTGTAGATGAAGCTTCTGTTGCAGCGAATGTCATTTGCATGAGCTAGATTTAAATCTGGTTGTCCGTATAAAAACTGCTTGATAGACATGATTTCGTCTTTTGTAAGATCGTGAAACGGCGGCAGAATATCCGGGGGATCAAGATTGATATTATGGTCACGTGATGGACAACTTCTGTCGCCAAGTGCGGAGAATAATCTTTCATGAAGAAGAGAAATCACAACTGCAAATGCTATAAGCAAGGCAACGATTATCACACATAGCACGATGATTGCTATTCGGCATCTGCTGAATGTACGGTTGTACTGTGAAGTCGTTTCCGATTCGGACATTCTGAACTGAAATTTGAAATAATATACATTGTACCTGTAAAAGCACAGGCACCAGTATCGGACCTGGGACAAAGCATATGGCCTTGCTTTTCATCCTAAATGAGTTGAAAATGAAAAATATGTAATGAAATATGATCCCCCTACAAATGATACATATGTCTACTGAAGGCCAGAATCTCGAGAATCGAGCCTGCGAGCAATGGGTTCACTTCCCGGGCCGTTTTGAAATAAATTCTTTAGACAATTAAACACACTACCTATTACTTTTTCCTGTATACATTTAGCTACAAAATGAAACGCCAAGTCTCTAGCCCTTCCCGTTCATGAAATATCTATCAGGAAACGAGTGATTTCCTGCAGAAAGTCCCTGGTAGATAAAAATGCGGCACAAAGAATCGGTACGTAAACATAGACTAAAGTATGGTTCTCCGCCGAGTACGGCACAAATTCAATAAAAAATACTAAATAGTATAAATAAATACATAAACTACGGCCACTCACAATCGTCAGTTGCATCTCAAACACGCGATATTGGCGTTTCAAATTAGTCCACGGTCTTTCAACTGAATGCTACGCCAATGAACAGAATTCATAAGGTATTTTTAAACGCAATTTCTGGTTGGCCAATAGCGACACACCTCCGACAGAATCTCAACGTTCGTGCAAAATTACTCGGATATTATCGTATTGGTTTCAATGGCGGATAATGCAATTGAAAGACCGACGGAAAAATAAAAAAGTAAATATCACGTATAGTAGATGCTACTGACGGTGGTGAGTGGCCATGATTTACATATTTAGTAATACTTGTTATTAATGGCAAATGAATTTGACCCTTGCTAGGCTGACAAACATCTTTTAGTCCGTGCTTTCGTACCGTTTCGTTGTGCCACATTTCTATCTAACTGGAACTTGCACCAGAAAGTCACACATTTTCTGATAGATATTTCATGAACGAGGAGGGCTATAGACTTGGGGTCGGTCTCATTTTGTAGCTAAATGTACATGTGAAATAGTGATAGGTAGTTTGTTCAAATGTCTAGAGAATTTATTTCACAACGGCCCGGGAAGTGAACCCATTGCTCGCAGGCTCGATTCTCGAGACTCTGGCTTTCATTAGACATATGTATCATTTGTAGGGGGGTCATGTTTCATTACATGTTTTTTATTTTCAACTCATTTAGGATGAAAAAGAAGGCCATATTCTTTGTCCCAGGTCCGATACTGGTGCCTGTGTGTAAAAGTAATACAAATAAAAAATAAACGTCGGTGCAAAAACAATTCGTTGTTAAATCTGAGGCTCTAGCGTGCATATCAGATTCTTTATTGATGTGGTCAATAACATTACTAAGCGTGGCCCTGCATATACACGAATTTGTGTCACTTCATACTCATGAATGTGTTGTCCTATATACACACGTATGCCCTACAAATACATGCATGTTTGGCTCCGTGTATACACGCATGCGTGTCTAAACATATGAGCAAATATAATGTGTAGCCCTATAAATACACGTAGCCCGCCCGCTTAGCTCAGTAGGGAGAGCGTTGGTGTACGGATTATGGGGTCGCGAGTTCGATCCCTACAAATACAGTCGAAACTCGGTATCTCGAATTTCAAGGGGTCATTCTTTTTATTTCGAGATAACCGAAATTCGAGTTATGAAGAGGAACATACATAGACGAAATGATGGAAAAATTTGGTTAAGTTACGAAAATATTTAATAAAAAATAAAAAAACTGTTTCCTTGATGTCGTGTATACACTGTCGGTTTTTAACGCGCACACGATTCTGTACAGTTTGTGTTTATCAAAGTTTTCAGTTTTTCGAAGAATAAAAATTCCACTACCACCAAATGTTTTTGAGTCAAGTTTCCTTTTTGTACTACGTTCCTCTCCCGAAGGATTGACAACATTTCGATCTGACATTTTGAACGAATGATACTTTCTCCCTAGAAGTTAATATTTTATACAGTCTCATCGTGATTACCTCTAGTTAATCCTTAGTAAAGATTCCTGCTGTTCAAACTAATTAATTCGTTAGTTTAAAACAAATGCAATTTTCATAACTTCTCAAATGACCGCTGATTTAAGAAATCTAATGTTTACATCAAACAATTAACATTATGACACGTGCAAATAAGTATGATATCACCTCACTTTGATAATCGCCGCACCTTTGATATGTCATCATCACGGCTTTCTGGTTAGGCAATAACAATGGACATGTGTTAAAAATCAACCACATTCACAATTAGATTTGTGAAATTTTATCGCATATTTTTTTCAAACTTCGACTTACCGAGTATACAATGCACTTGAATTTTATTGACGGGACTGAAAATCCCTTTCGAGACACCCGGAGTCTCGATAAGTCAAAATTTGACGTAACCGGAGTTGAATTACATATATAAAGAAGAAAATTTGACGGGACTTGAAAATTTCTTCGACTTAGGCGGAATTTCGAGGTAAGCGAGTTTGAGATACCGAGTTTAGACTGTATATGCATGTGTGGCTCTACACATACACGCATGCGTGACCAAACATATGAGCAAATGCGTAGCCCTACATATACACGTAGCCTGTCCGCATAGCTCAGAAGAAAGAGTGTTTGTCTACAGATCACGGGGTCGATCCCCGGGCGTGGCGTATGTTCTCCGTGACAATTTGATAAAAGACATTGTGTTTGAAATCATTTGGCCTCCACGTCTGATAATTCATGTGGGGAAGTTGGCAGTTACTTGCGGAGAACAGGTTTGTACTGGTACAGAATCCAGGAACACTAGTTAGGTTAATTACCCGCCGTTACATGACAGAAATACTGTTGAAAAACGCCGCTAAACCCAAAACTAAACTAAACAAAAACATAAACACGTATGCATAGTCCTCCCTTCATATTCACGAATGTGTGGCCCTCCATTTACATGTTGTCTACCGTATATATGATTGAGTCTCTACATATACACCTATATGTGGCCCTACATATTCACGTATACGTTGTTATATGCATTCACAGATATGCAAAAAAACGTATGTGTGTCCCTACATATACACACAAATTTGATCCTACATATACACGTATGAGTGGCACTTCATATACAAGTCTGTGTGACCCTATATATACACGTATTTGTGACCCTACATATACACGTACGTGTGGCTCTTCATATACACGAGTATGTGGCTCCACATATACACGTATGTTTGGCTTTACATATACACGTATGTATGGCTCAACATATACACGAATGTGTGGCTCTACATATAAACGTATTTGTGTCTCTACATATATACGTATGTGTGACTCCACATTTACACGTTTGTGTGACCCTACATATACACGTACGTGTGGCTCTTTATATACACAAATATGAGGTCCCACATTTACACGTACGTGTGGCTTTACATATACACGTATGTATGGTTCTACATATACACGTATGTGTTGCTCTTCATATACACGAATGTGTGGCTATACATATATACGAATGTGTGGCCATATATATATACGTATGTGTAGGCCTACACATACACGTATATGTGGCCCTACATATACACGAATGTATGGCCCTACATATACACGAATGTGTGACCCTACATATACACGTATTTGTGGCCTTAAAAATACACGAATATGTGGCTCGGGATGGTCCTGCATATGCAGGTATGACTGTGTTATACATGTACTACATTTTCCATATTCCAACATTTTGTAAGATGATTGAAATTTAGCGTACGTCACCTTGAACTATATGTCGTAATAAGATTTTAAAATTTTAAAAATAACCCGATCGGTGACATCATTTCACGACTTCATGATACACTGGACTTGTAATAAATGCCATTATTACCATTTTGACAAAGCATTTATACAATAAGCCTACCATAGTTAGCAGTACAGTCGTACTTATTAAATGATCTGAAGTTAAAGCAAGAAATAGACATTTCTTTCTACTTCTTGTAAACTGTTTACGGCGTTCGAATTATTCGCTTGATCAAATTAACTATATTAAAGTATTAAAACAGGTTTTGCATATGTCGAACAAGTTATTTTATATATGTATCAAATTTGGAAAATGAAATGCATGTAAGCAGGTAAGCAAAATCAAGTTTTGAACCCACCCATCAACTAAATAGCCATATGAGCCGCGCCATGGGAAAACCAACATAGTGGGTGTGCGACCAGCATGGATCCAGACCAGCCTGCGCATTCGCGCAGTCTGGTCAGGCTCCATGCTGTTCGCTTTTAAAGCCTATTGGAACTGGAGAAACTGTTAGCGAACAGCATGGATCCTGACCAGACTGCGCGGATGCGCAGGCTGGTCTGGATCCATGCTGGTCGCACACCCACTATGTTGGTTTTCCCATGGCACGGCTCAATTATATTCAAATCATACTTTTATCTACTGTAAACATGGTAAATGAATGAATAACTGAATTAGTTCTTGACGTCTGACTCGTTTTTTTTTTCTCAGTATAATAGAATTCAGACAAGTCTAGGTAAAATGAGAATTAAGATCAGTCTTTGCTTGCTGATGTTTTTAATTAACCCAATTTCTAGCAATAAGCAGCATATACAAACATACCTGACAGCGGGTAAAATCCACCTAGTTAAATTTACTATTTATTCCTCGAACGAAACATACAATGATACAGAGTGTGCGTGATGTTATGTTATAAATAACACATTATGGATGAATACAACTGTTACACTAAAGTGAAGAGCAGGTATCTGCTCTACCTGAAATGTCAACTTTATCGGATCAAATGGTTCCAAGAATTTTACGAAGAACTAGTAGAGAAATATGGACGATGGTAACACATTTTCCGGTCTTTTAATTATGATTCAAAGGAACGTCTCAGGCCAGTGAGTTGTCTAATTTGTAATATATATATATATATATAGAGAGAGAGAGAGAGAGAGAGAGAGAGAGAGAGAGAGAGAGAGAGATGATAGAATATATACTGATCAAGATACTTACACGCACTTTATTATTTTGCTAATATTTATAACTAAAATACTTTCTTGATATTTAGCGTACATTTCAAACAATATATGTTGTCGAAGTCATCTAACAATTTTAACAAAACCAAACAATGACATCATGTAAATTAACTCCTTTTACGACCTCAGCCCATTTATTTGAAAAATCACAAAATAGACTAAAACGTCTGGAATAAACAAACGGGTGATAAACGTTTGACAACAAAAACTAAAACATCCTCGTTGCTGTATCCTATCGTAAATGATCATTTGAAATTTAATCATTTTCTAGCCAAAAATAATAAATAAATAAAAATTCACCCCTCGTTTTTCGTATAAATGGTATTCGCCCGATTTTTCAAAACAACTTTTATTGTACTTTTGTGACTATTAGACAAATGTGTGTATAAATAAAATTGCACATATATCTTTGCATGATAATTAACGATATATGATTTTAAAAAAGTACATTTAGTTATTCTTAAGATAAAAGCAACATAGTAGATGGCGGGTTAAATGTTTTGTTCAGCAAAAAATCATTGTGAATTTTTTATCAGTATTCAACGATGGAAAGTTCTGTGACTAATTAGCGTTCCTTGGAACACACGTGAGAGAGGTCAAAGCAACTCTTAACTTTGACATACATCGAAATATATTGAAAGAACTTGGCACAACTGTTCACCTTCATTATTTGATGCGTTGTTCGCATGACCCTGAGACAGGTTTCACAAACACCAATAAGTAAGTACAGACTGTTTGAGATTAAAATTCAGGAGATTCACGAGAAAAGCGCACAGAAGACGGGTTGTATAGTACCTTTAAGAAGATCCCTAAAATACCACTCGCATGTATAAACCAAATAAAATATCTAAATCTAACGACGGAGAGTTAAGTTTTTGGAATATTATTAGAGTAAGCCCACGCCCACATTAAACCATTCTTTTACGTTGAGTTTCAAAAGGTATATGTGGCGGACTCTCGAACTCCCGATCCCCGCCCCCCTTTAAAGAGAAAAAATCTTTTTTGCCGGAAATATTTATCTAAGACCCCTAAAACACGCACAGAATTACCCATTTATGTTTATATGGGATGTTTTAAAAATATATAGGTTGAGGACCCACGTGCTATACTCACATTTGTACTGCGTTCTACAGAATTCAACAGTATCGTGCTTTAAAAAATCTCGATGTACTATCCCTCCGGCAACACTAGCACATTAAAACAACAAAATAATACAATGTTGTTGCATAGGAAGCGTCGTCTGACGTCCCTTTTACACGCTCAGGAATCTACATTTTGGTTATTTTATACGAAAACAATATCTCGGGAGGGGACCTCCGAACCCCCTCCCCCACCCATTTTTATAGGAGACATTCCTTCCTTTTATCTCTCTCTTTCGTGCGTTGTGTAAAATTGAGCACAGCCCTGATGCAGAAAATGCTACCAAAATACGTTCCCTATTAACACATCATATGTACCCTTGCAACGCATTTTGTCGCCACCAACATAGCTTCTTTAATAGGTAACGTTTTGATATGATGTTGTTATTATTGTTTTTGTTTTCACTTTCCATCACAGAGGCCGCTATAAAAGCGAAAGAATTAGAAAAAAAGATCATTTTAAAAAACATTATTCTTTTATATACATGTAGTACATGTATTTCAAAAGATAATTATTTGGTGAGTTAATAGTTACGATATTGTCATTTTAACAAAAAGATTTTTGGCAAAATTAGAAACACGCAATTACTTCTACTTGAGATCTCTCAGGTCAGCACTGAGTCATAAAGTGCTAAAACAAAAATAACGACTGTTGAAAAAAATAATTCTTGACTTCATGATGCTACAATTCTTGCACAAAAAATAAATCACAAGCCATGCTGCTTAAAATCTATAATTCCTGGTCAGCACCATCTTGAACTTTCACCCTGAAAAATACAAATGGTTGAGAATGAAAACAGAGGAAAACATATCACAACCATATCATGGCGTAAAACTGTAAGTGAAGCAAAAAAGAGTTACCATCAGTTAATTCTAATTTGTGCATACACATCTCCAATAGAATAACGAAATTGGCTAGGAAGAAAGAATTAGAAAAAAGTCGAATTTGATAGCTTTATTTGAATAAAACATTGCTATGTCAGTGTATACTTCAGTGGCACAGAAGGGACATGGACAGTTGTTTTTTCTCAAGTGCAGACGCACATCCCTGAACGTACCATGTGCGTACATGAAAGAAATGTATCTTTTTTATCCTTTCTGTGATGCCGTGGTATGCAGTCATTACAAATTGTCTTTAATATCGGACTACCTTACACTTACCAACTGTGTATTTCACTGTTGCAATAGATGGACATAATTCCGAACGCTGGAGAGATATCTTCTGTATCATCTTCAAAAGCACTATTTGAACCAAATATATGGGGATCGGACATAACACCTTCATTATCGTCATAGCCTCTAGAATCGAGCCGCGCATTGAATTCAGTAATACCAAGGCTGTCATCATAGCTGCCTTTGTCTCCGTGATCACAAATACTTCCATCGAATATGCCACTGTCATCGTCGCCATCATCTCTACCACCGCCGTCGTCATCACCAACTCTGCCATCGCATCTACCATCGCCTTCGTCACCATCAACTCTGCCATCGCATCTACCAACGTCTTCATCGCCGTCAACACTTCCATCGCATCTACCATCGCCATTCAACCCTGCCGCCGAATCCACGGTCGTCTTCGTTGCCATTAACTCTACCACCGCTTCCACAATCTTCTTTGTTACTATTAATTCTGCCGTTGAATCCATAACCATGATCATCACCATCAACTCTACCATCGCATCCGCCATCACTGTTGTCACCATCAATTCTGCATCCACCTTCGACACCATCAACTCTGCCATTGCATTTGCCACAGCCTTTGTTTCTATCAGCTCTGTCACTGCATTCATCATCGCCTTCGTCAACAACAACTCTACCGCCGCATCTACAGTCGCTGTCGTCACCAATATTTTTACCATCGTATCTACCATCACCTTCGTCACTATTAACACTACCGTCGCATCTACCATGACATCTTCCAATACCTTCCTCACCATTAACTCCGACATTAAATCTACCACAGCGTTTACAATCGCCTTAGACACCAACATTTCTGTTATCATATCTTCCCCCGTTTTCTTGCATTATTGCTTCACTCTTCTGTTCCGCTGAAGCAGTGATGACCTCTTCATTTAACCATCGAACTTTCCTCTTCATCCTATAGTGAGGCTGACATCCGTGTTCTCCGCATGTACATACGCTAGGATTGTGACGAATCGTATCTACAACCATGTTTGGTGGTTTCGGCTCTTTTACTTCATCTAACTTTTTAAGTGGTTCTGACTTTTTAGGTGGTCCTGAAATTGAAAGACAACACGTATAGTTACATAGAGTATATATTCAACTTGTACACTGAGTTTCTAGGATGTATTCAGAACCGAATTTAGAGACCAGACTCAAAATGTATTGAATCTTTTCATTGGAGTGTGACTCAATGCAGACTCCGATATATACCGGATTCAAGCAGTTTGAACGAAAAGTATCTTAAAGGTATATATTTTGTAACCATGGTATAAGATTAGTCAGTATATTATACATGGTATACACTAAATGTGTGCGGACATGCAATAATTTTGCGTATTTTTGCCGTGCGCTCCAACTGATAATTACCTCCTGGCATGCGCAGAAGACCACATCAGCTACCGAATTTCAAAAAAAGAGGATCAGACTCACCAGTCAGATGCCGGAGAGTGAATCTGGTTTAGTAACCTCTGAACCAGGTTTATATTTATCAACATTTTTTCTCAAAGAGATTCATTCGCCATGTTTTCAGGTTGTATTTTCTAAAGTATCTTTTATATAAATTTTGATATTTTGTCAGTACACAAACAAATGTGCATGAATAACTTTTTATCCTACCCTTATACAAGATATAACACAATATCGGCCTGCCTAATAAACTTTGCTTTATTCAGTCAGTGTCAAAATATCACTTTTGCGGGAAATTTTGAAATCACATATTTTATCAAAATTTTAAACTGAAACCGATACTATTGTATTGGAAATGTTTGAATTTAGAAAATGAGTGGTCAAATTATAGGTTTTTATCCAGAAACAAAAAAGTTATTGCTATTTTTCACTTTTACGGCACTTCAGCCGGAAATTTTGAAAACATATTTTTTTCCGAATTTTTCAATGAAACCGTTATCATTGTATTGGAAATGTTCTAACTAAGAAAATAAGTGGTAATATCAAAAGTTTTTATCCAGAAACAAAAAAGTTATTGCATTTTTTCTATTTTATCCGCAAATTTTATTTCACTTGCAAACGTTATATATGACGTCAAGTCTGCACGCTGTTGGTCTTTCCAACGACTTTTGCCCCAATATTCTGAGCACGTAGGATAAATAGAATATTAGATTACTGTCTGAAAAATTTAAATTTATTAGGCTCGTCTACGAAAATACATAAGGCTCGGCAGCAGCCTCGCCTAATATATTTTCTTCAACTCGCCTAATAAATTTAAATTTATCCGACAGTAACATAATATTCTCTATTTAAACGTCCGAGTTATTTCTGACATAATGTAAGAAATGAGTAATAACAGGCAGACAGACAGACAGACAAAGCCATGTAATCTTTTCATATAACATTATCTGGGTTTTGGTAAGTGAAACAGTAACTAATACTAGTAAGCGAATATAATTCATTTACAATATACCCAACTTAAAATGTAAGACATTTTCAGAAAAGGATTTCTGTAAAAGTATAAAATTGGTGTGTCTCCATATTAGATTTTCTTTGCCAAATATTCATACATTTCTTACGAAAAGATGCAATTTTGGTACACATGAATGTTTTGTATTAGATTATTATTACCATAAAACTACGAAATGAAACATTGCTAAATGAAATTTAACAATACAAATATTTCTTGCATACCAGACGGGGATTTCCGGTATCTTTACTGGTGCTGGAAAAATCCATCTTACACCCCGGGGTGTAAGATGACTCTCGTGCTGTAAATGACGTTTAACGAACTACATATATGATGAAGATTCATGTAGTAATTTATATTTTATTTAAAAAATGGAATAAAAATTCAATACCTTGACAGTTCCTATTGGTTCCTGATAGTATATTTCTCCATTCAAATCACGCTACTTTATCAAAAATTCATAACGTTACGCTGCAACTGATAAAACAAAACCGGAACTAAACATTGTTGTTTGTTTTGAAACGTCATGACGTCTTTCCTGTTTACGGACGTTGGTTTCCCGCGCTTTGTTTAAATACATTGCCATAAGAAATAGTTCTAAAAAGAAAGCCGTTCGATTGATTTTATTTTTATTATTATTTCTTGAAATCGGTATGCAAGAAAAAGATTCTGTCACTGGTTATAGGTGCAGATGGAAATATCCGGCTCTCGGGTAACTGTTTAGGCGGTAACTCGGCAGGGAGCCTCGTTACCGCCTAAACAGTTACCCTCGAGGCCGGATATTCCTATCTGCACCTACAACCAGTGAAAGAATCTTATAGTATGTGAAGTACATTTTTCAGAAGATGAAGCTGTGGAGCTTTTACAATTGTTGACTGTTGCACTCAGGTTTCATGACCTCAGTTAAGCCGTATTATCACACGTTTGACGTTGCGGGAATGTAATAAAGCCATTAAATAAAAATGATAATACACTAGTGTAATAAAGCTTTGACGTCGACGTCATTTACAGTATAGGAGAAGTTGGTCAAATTGACTTGTTTATATAGTAAAAGAAAGTAGGTTTGTTGACGTTTCGACAGGAAAGGATAACATGTGATAAAAAGAATATTACATTTGTGACTTTCCAGATTGAATTTATTAAACTCGTTGAATAAAATTGATAAAATGCCCGGCAGAGCCTCGCATTTTATCATTTTATTCAACTCGTTTAATAAATTCAATATGAAAAACATTACGCTTTCCTGGTTGCTATGACGATGACGTCCAAAGCGTTGGCGTCACTGACGTTGTATGTCATCACAACATTGACGTAGGAAGAGTGAGGCCATTATAATAATAATAATAATAATAATAATAATAACTTTATCTAAAGAAGGTAACACATAAAGACATATAACAGTTCTAAAACATATTACAAATCTTAAGCCTGTAAAATAAAAATACAACAGTTCAAAATAAAAATGATAAAAACTGATTATCTTATTATAATAAAAACAGATGGAATTTACGTGATAAACATTTCAATTCACAAACACTCCAATTAATTAGAAAAATATATATATCTACATGTATATCAGTCCGAAAAAAGGTCAAAGCGCTTAGATAAACATTCAGATCCTAATAGATATATATAGAGGATATTTGTTTGTTTTGAGTGAATATGGTATATATCTCACTGAGAAGTGAGAAATTTTCAAATATTTTCACGAGCGCGTAGCGCGAGTGAAAATGTGAAAATTTTCTCACTTCGAGGTGAGATATATTCCATATTCACGAAAAACAAACAAATTTTCTTTTTATTTTATGCTAAATTACGTTGAGAAATGCATTTTGCAACTGTTTTAATCTCAGCGCGGGAAACAGACGCGCGTAAACAGACATGACGTCAGACGTGCTGTGACGTTATAAAGACGCATGTAACATAAAGTTCCATTTTGTTTTATATTTTGCTGCATAACGGTATGGAATTCTCTTTAAGTAAAATAATTTGAATCGTGAAATATATTATAAAGAACAAAGTGCGACTATAATTTTCATCCTGTTTAAAGCAAATAATTTAAAATTCATACACAAAGTATGAGGGGGCGGAGCTCATATCTCTCACAGTGTGAAAATATAGATTTCATATTTTCACAGTGTGAGCGATGAGATATGAAAATATTTAACTGATAGAATACAGTATTTCATTAGTTAGCATAAAATAAATATATATATATTTTTTTTTGTATAGATCTATTTGTTTTTGAAAGAAGTGAATCCACACAACCGATATTCTGCGGAATGAAATTCCATACTTTATCATTAGTATAGACAAAAGACCTTTTCATATAATTAGTGCGATATTTAGGTATTAAAAGATGATCAAATTATTAAACAGGTTATGAGTCCACCGCGAGATGCGGGAAAATTAAAGTGAGGCAATAATGACGGTGAAGTAGGCTTATACTGCGGATGTAATTCAGATTTCACAACGTCAACCATATCCTATCTGTTCTATTAAAGCCTACATATCATATCTTTGTATTATCTTCTTTTTTTTTTCAGAAAATCAATTTAGGCCTTAACTTGTCATTTTGATGTTCTTTGATTACTTCGGCTCTCTAAACAACGCGTGCTGTTAAAGAGTGTTTTCCATACGTGATTAGCTTTCTACCAGCCTCGGAAATGCTGACGAATCACTATGCCGATGAATCGTGGACGGTTATAGCTACAAAATATTGTCACCCTAATATTGCCTCCAAAATAAGCTAGATCAGATGCCTTTACAACTCTGTTGCTTGTATAAAAATGCAAGTGATTTCTAATAAGACAGAATAGTGCAAAATTGACAAAGTTCGGTGGTTAATTTTCAAAATTTCCATAATTACTGGAATTCAGATTTTGGCCAGATTTCTTTGAAATTCGGACTACTTAATCGACGCACACTATTATCCGAACGGAACATTACATTAAAACTCCATCGACTGGCCGAAAGTTGGATCGGATTAAAATTAGAAACGCGAACTGAAAACATTATTTACATGTATTTATTTATTTGTTAAGTGCGAGCTTGTCTTTCTGATTTTGCGAAGTTAACGATAGTACATGATAGCACTTTCATATTTTTACAGTGAATTTCAACTTTTATCTGTTTTTGTGTTGAATCAGTTATTGTATTTTTATTTTACAGAAGGCTACTTTGAAACTTAAGATTTGTAATATGTTTTAGAACTGTTATATGTCTTTATGTGTTACCTTCTTTAAATAAAGTTATAATAATTATTCTAGCATAAAACTGCTGTTACTGTCACTTTTCGGGGGTGTTTTAACAAAAGAGAAAACGTGTGTTAACAGGGAGATTCTCGCACTCACGTGCTGTTATAACACCTTTTTATAAATGCGCGTTCCGTGGCGAAGCTTAAGCGTATTATGGCCCCAAAACGGATAATTCAAATGGAAATGACGTCAACGTGAGAAAGCAACTCAGATATTCTCGCGCATTTCATGGAAATTTAATGACGTTGAGGTAGAATGTATCTATTTATAAGGTTTCTTTTCGCTTTTTATACTAGAATACATATTTTTTTGGTGTGTTTCTGGTTTTTGCAATTTTAGCATAATTTTTTATCATGCGCAGTTTCTTAAAATTACATTGATGACTGTCTATACAGTTGGTTCGCCGGTTCCGACGTTTCGCCGGTTCCGAAGAATTCGGAATTAATATCGAGTAAACAATAAGATATCAAAGATCAAACTATTGCTTTATTATCCTCAATTAACAAGTAACTATTCCTAGAAATTTCATCTCTCGGAGTTGTTTTAAAGTTAAACAAAATATGAATTATATTGCGCCAAACGTGTGTAAATTGACGGTGTCCAAGTGACGCGTTTTGAAAGAAAATTTTATACGAAGCAGTTATTTTTTGTAAGAAACAAATTCCATTTCTTTTTTTTTATCAAATTATACTTTTATTTTGTCTGTATTTAACACAGAAAAAAATCTTGTAAAAAAATCTTCAGAAGTTACTAAACATGTGTATTTTACAACGTATCTCTTTTCTCCAGTTCCGACGGATGTGTTGATGAAATGCCATATGGAAGAGGTATCCAGAAGGGGGATCAAAAAACAGCTGATTCCATTATTCTTTGCAAAGCATATGTTAAAAACATTCACTTGCCTTCTTGAATTAAATTCTAATGAGCCAGTCTGCTTTCAAGCTTGTCTGTTTGTCTGCCTGTGCAGTATTTACAAATGTTGAAATTGTAATTATCAACTGACATATATTTGCTATGCTACTATAGGCATTGTAACACATTTGCAATATTTTTAGTTTGTTTTAGATGTCATGTCCAGTTGCAGAAGAACCCTCCCCCTCTATACTGGTCTGCACAGAGTATCATTATTAAAGCTACACAAAAGTAGCCATTAAAAGTGATAAAGAAAATCACATTGGAAGGCTATCAGTATTGTTTTTTAAGTTATATATTAATAAATTTCATGATGGTAGTTTTGTAACTATAGCATCCAAGGATATAGAATTCCATGATTTGAGATTTCTGAGAAGACTAGGTCTAAATGATGAAGTATCAGTAGAAAATATAAATTGTCAAGGACCTGTATTTCAATGTTTTCTTGAAAGAAAGAAAAAATGACATTATATTTGTTACATGTTATTTCTCCATTTTATATATTACCATATAGGGATTTCCATTTAGATTGTGTTATTTCCATTTGTGACGACATTCTAGCCGAAGTTTGTTTCACACTACATTATTCATGCTATATAATTTATAGCAACTTTGCTTTATGTAAATGATACTGTCACAGGTAGAATTTTAAACATGTTTTGCTGTAAATGATATGTATGAAATAAAGGCATACACATGTAAAACAAGTGTTTTTTATTTTTGAAATACATAAAACATTGCATCCTCAGATTCCAAAAACAGCAGACTAAGCCATGGCCATCTTCATAGCCACCATGTTCATGAGTATCTAGTTTATTATGAAACATACTTCAATTAGCATTTCATAGACAATGGATGAAAGCTCTGGCATGACTGTTGCTTCTCATTGGACTTTTTTTTTTACTGACAAAGCCACCATATCCTTTTTAATATATTAAAATTCACATTTGAACTGACAAACAGGAATTGAAGTGTTTAAAATTTTAAGATTCAGCTGACAGTCTTTATTGAGCTTTGCCTTCCATGCATGCTTGATGTGAACCCTTTAATAGCTGGCATCCATACTAAAGCAAAACAGCATTATCTTCATACATATTTGTATTAGATATATTACAAACCTACCTTTCACAAAGTGTTCATTGTTGCTTTATCTAATAATATAGTCTTACTGTATATTCTTACAATTTTTATTGTCATCTCAAACAACTTTCTGTGGGGTTGTTTTTTCCAAGATGATATAATAACAGAACAGGCTTTCATATATATTTTGATGTGTACTTTTGATTTGTATTTTGCACTTCTGAACACTTAAGAGTGTTGAGCTATCTTAAATAATTTGTAAGTTTCCCTTCGGGTGCCCCTCGCTTAATTTACACGGAAGTATAAAAATACGACGGAACCGGCGAACACACAACGGAACTGGATAAATCGGCTGCAAGTAACTTCGTCTGTTTTTTGTAAATACCGATATATTTGACAATAAATAAATATTGATTTTAATAAAGGACTTAACACCTAATTAATATGTATTGTAATATTTACAGTGCAGATCGCTCTCTTTAATTTACGCGCATTGTTATGAAATGTCCGTCGGAACTGGCGAACCAACTGTATTTTTTAAATACATTTTCAAAAGATAGCTATTTTGTAACTTAACAGTTGCGAGATTGCCATCAACTCTACCACCACGTTGGCAAAATTGGAAACATGCGATTACTTCTATCATGTTTTTTATCACGTATTTACTGAGTCAAATGTATGATTGCATCAAATACCAAAACAAAAATGAGAAATGTTGAAACATCGTTTCTTGATTTTATTACGTAGTAATTCAAAAGAAAAACAAAATATTTCAAAGGCTGTCTGGCATACAATAAATCACTCCACAGCATCGACTTGGTCTCTTCCCCTGAAAAATAAAATTGGCTTAGTATAAAAACAGTAAGAAATTTTACGTTACAAGTACATAATGGTGGAAATGCGTGTTTAGCGAAATATGAGCTGTCATCAATTCGTTCTTGTTAGTTTACACAGACATCTCCGATAGAAGAACGAAAAAAGCTACAGATGAAAGAATAAGAAAAGTCGCTCTAGATTTATTTTATAAAACGTTGCTATGATCAAGCATACTACGTTGTCACAGAACGGACATGGAAAGATTTTCATGTTCAGATGCAGTCTCATGCATGTACATTCAGGGTACCATGTGCGCACATGAAAGAAACTGTATCTCTCGTGTCCCTTCTGTTACACCATAGTATACTACCATTACTTATTCTGTCTCTGATGTCTGGCTATCTCACACTTACCAACTGTGTAGTTCACTGTTGCAATAGATGGACATAATTCCGAACGCTGCAGAGATGTCTTCTGCATCATCTTCCAAAATACTATTTGAATCAAATATATGGGCATCGGTTCTGGCACCGTAATTATCACCACAGCTTCTAGAATCAAGCCCACAATTGACATCACGAACATCAAGACCGTCATCGTAGCTGCTTTTGTCTTTGTGACCACAAACTCTTCCATCGAATCTATCATCATCATCTTCATCATCAAGTCTGTCATCGCATTTGCCATTGCCTTTGTCACTTTCAACTCTTTCATCGCATCCATTTTTGTAATTGTCACCAACAACTCTGCCATCGCATCCATCTTCGCCTACGTTACCATCAGTTCTTCCATCGCATCTACCATCGCTTTTGTCACCATCAACTCTGCCATCGCATCCACCATCGTGATCATCACTATAAACTCTGCTATCGCACCCACCATCGCCTTTGTCACCATCAACTCTGTCGTCGCATACACCACCATCTTCATCACCATCAAATTTTCCACCGCATTCACCATCGACTTCGTCACCATCAATTCTACCATCGCATATATTATCATCTTCGTCACCATCAACTCTGCCATCACATCTACCATCGTCTTCATCATTGCCAACTCTGCCATCACATTCACCATCGTCGTCGTCACCATTAACTCCGCCATCAAGTTTGCCATCACATCCATCATCGTCTTTGTCACCATCAACTTTGCCATCGCATCCACCATCGTCTTCGTCACTATCAACTCTGGCATCGCATCCACAGTCGCCTCCGTCACCAACATTTTTGCCATCGCATCTACCATCGCGTTCGTCACCATTAACACTACCCTCGCGTGTGTCATTGTCTTTGTCACCATCAACTTTGCTATTGCATCTACCAATACCTTCGTCACTATGAACTCTGACATCACATTTACCATTGCCTTTGTCAAAATCAACTCTACCATCTGTCTGCTCAATTGGAGCGGAGTTTACCTCTTCATCTTCATTTATCCATCGAACTTTTCTCTCCATCCTATAGTGGGGCTGGCATCCGTGTTCTCCACATGTACATACGCTAGGATTAAAGCGGATCGTATCTACAACCATCTTGGGTGGCTTTGGCTTTTTTGCTTCATCTGACTTTGTAAGTGGTTCTGACTGTTTAGGTGGTTCTGAAATAGACAGACAAATTTCTATACAGATACATCGAGTATATACATTTAGTAGTTTTTAACCCGTTTATAGAATATCCATGATATAAATCAGAATCGCGTTAGGTGAGTAGTCTAAATTGGATTTAATATTTCCATTGGTCAAATTTAAGACAGGGGCTCAGAACCAACTAATCAGATGCCTAAGTGTAAGACTGCTCTCCAAACCCGATTGTTTAGATTAGCAATCTTAGAACCAGGTTTATATTTTATCAATCATTCTTCTCAAAGAGACTCTTTCACCCTGTTTGCTATTATGTTTGTTTCTTTTTTTTTGTTGTGTGTTGTGTGTGTGTGTGTGTGTTTGTGTGTGTGTGTGTGTGTGTGTTTTGTTAAAATGAAGTTGCTTAAAATTTGCTTCCAAATTGAATTTTCTAAAGTTGCTATTCTACATCTTTTTGATATTTTGCGAGTACAAAAAAAACAAAATGTAAATGGTTTGTACTGTAAGCAATGGCAATAACTCTCAATGTATGAATATAAAAACGGATTCAATTTACTGTTTCATCCAACAAGTCCGTTGAAGAAATTTCCTTGAATACTGGCTTAACTTTGCAATATCAATATAATTTATAAGGTTCATATCGTTCTTAATCAACGTCATTAGGGGTTGTATTTGGAACTTTGTGCTAATTTCCAAGTCAAAAATTAGTTTTCCCTGTTTGGAAGTCTTGCCTATGAAAACATCGAACAAAATAAATGCAATCCTCGAAAAAGTACACAATTTATGTTTACAAGGAAAGTAACTCTTGTAATGATGTTTTTTGGGAAATTCTGCAAGTTTTATAATCCACTGGCATAAAATAAAAAGAATGGTGTCCAAAATACCTGAAACTCACAATGGAAACGTCCCTTAGAAAATCGACTAAAAAGTAACTAAGATATTTTGAAAAATATTTAAAAAATTCCTATTGACACCCTAGCGTCACTGGAATAATGTATGTAATGAATATTTACGAAGAAATTAAAGAAAACTTATTTTCCAAACAGGAATTAGTCATTTCTCAACTCGATGGTATGATGTTAGGGCACGATTACATATCTCGGGCACTCGACATTAATATTTCAAGCGATCGGGATAAGATGTCCATCTCTTGAGATAATAAGTCGAGCGCTCGAGAAAATGTGTCGTGCACTCGAGATATTTCAGTCATAAACAAGAGAGTCACGAGATCTTAGATCGATCGCCTAAGTTTCACAGGTGAAGGTGTAAGATCATATATGAAATCAAGCCCCGCCCACGAACGAAAATGTTTGACGTATGAAATAAAGGAACACTCGTAGTTGATATACCCCATAAGGAATTGTTTGTATTATACTGATTTTGACACTTTTGAAGTCTAATATTTTGGAAATAGATTTTAGTCTGCATTCTTTGTTGGCAAATAAACACGGTTTTGAGTTCAGATGCGTAATAATCACGAAGGCCGAAGACAGACAGACATGTATATAGATAAATATATAGATCTCAACAAAAGTTGTTTACGCTAACAAGGCAATGCCGACATGGAGGGTTTGATTTTCTCTATATGTGTACAATTAATGAACACTTCTTGGCATGTTATCGATAAAATTATGTTGTTGTTGTTGTTGTTATTGTTGTTGTTTCAAAAATTAACTGAGTACTTGTCTGCTGTGATTGGATGTTTTTACTGGTATAACGTACATTGGTAATCTCTTACATTTAGCTAATCATTTTTGATTTATTTTACAATCTCTTATTTTTATTATAGTTATCAAAACATTTTTGATTTAGTTTATGTTGATGGTTATTTTTTGTTTGCTCTATCTTTTATTTTATTTTTAACAGAAGGCCACACTGAAACCCAAATTTTGTAATATGAGCCGTGCCACGAGAAAACCAACATAGTGACTTTGCGACCAGCATGGATCCAGACCAGCCTGCGCATCCGCGCAGTCCGGTCAGGATCCATGCTGTTCGCTAACAGTTTCTCTAATTGCAATAGGCTTTGAAAGCGAACATCATGGATCCTGACCAGACTGCGCGGTTGCGCAGTTTGGTCTGGATCCATGCTGGTCGCAAAGCCACTATGTTGGTTTTCTCGTGACGCGGCTCATATGTTTTAAGAACTGTTATATAAGTCGTTATATGTGACGTCTTTTAAATAATAATTATTATTATTATTCATATTAATATGAAAATCATTATCTTTCAGAATAAATCCACAAATCAGTTCTTTAATTTATTTGATTTGTAACAAATGGCACAAATATGGAACCGTGTTTGTTTATATTTGTGTTTAGGCTGTGAGACTCAGGTCGATGCAGGGTCACTAATGTTTTTTTTTTCTTTCGTTTATCATTTCGAGCCGAGTCTCGACTAATTATCTTGATATATGGATTGCCTCCCGGTCAGTAGTCAAATCTATTACCCGAGGTCCGAAGTGTTTTATTACATGTCATCAGAAATAAATTTTCATATGCTTTTTTGTCAAGTTTTGACCTAAATCCAGCAAAATTCAGTGAACTAGCGATATATAATAGGCGTCATGTAATAACTACAGATATAGCATTGTTTTGGATAGTAAATAATGAGCGAATATAGCGCATTTATAATGTACTTTCCGTAAGCACAGAACACTTACAGAAATAAAATACTGTAAAAATATAAAAAAAAAAATAATAAAAAGAATTTTTATAAGTACATTTCTTCGCAGAAAAATAATACATTATCACGAAAATATGTTATGTTCTTAAAATAAACACAAATGTTTTGAATTAGATTAAATATTACAATCTATCATGAATTAAAACATTTCTTACTGAAATTAAACATTACATAGAATTCATTATGTCTGTCCCCATCTAATCCCATATTTCGTTTGGAAAAAAAAGTCATGTATGTAACCTGGCATTAATTACTGTATTGTGAAATACATTTTCTGAAGATGAATCTGTGGAGCTTTTACAATTGTTAATCGTTGCACTAAGATTTCATGAACTCAGACCGGTCGTGATGTCCCAAAAAAAATTTCTAAATGAAATAAAAACTTAACTTACTGTAATGTATGTTGTATAATAAGTTTGGCTTGTACCACTGATCTCTTGTTTCCATTTTTCGTTAATTTATCAATACTCTTCCTCTCTGTATTTGCGCTTCACTTGTTACTATGACGTTGACGTCCTAAGCGTTGACGTCACTGACGTTGAACGTCATGATAGCATTGACGCAGGAAGAGTGACGTATCAATTCGTTGGACATGTTATGAATCAGAAACGTGATACTGTGACTTCACAGCGTCAACCATATCATATCTGTTCTATAAAAGCCAACATAATACATATGTTTTATTTATCAATAATACCTTTTTGTATGTATTCTGTCATTTTTCTTCAAGAAAATCAATTTTAGGCATAAATCTATCATTTTAATGTTCTTTACTTTGGCTTTCTAAACACCGTCTGATGGTAAAAAAGTGTTTTCTGTATTATTAACATTCCATGCTGATAGATAACTATGTCGACAAATCGTGGACGGGTATGGTTACAGAATATTGACACCCTAATATTGCCTCTAAAATAAGCTAGCTCAAATATATTTACAACTCTTCTGCGTGTACAAAAATGCAAATGATTTCTAATAAGACAGAATAATGCAAGATTGACAAAATCCTGCGGATAAGAATCAAAACTACCATAATTACTGGAATTAAGATTTTGGACATCATAACTGTTCGATACATTCAAATTTCGGACTGATAAACTGACGCTGAACATTTGATTGATCCTTAGGATCACTACAGTAAACATTTGGTAAAACTCAATTCAGCCTGACGAGACTTTGGTCGAATAAAAATTCTTCTGATTACGTTAGAAACGTTAACTGGAAGGCATTTAACCTAGTACGAAACCTATTTACATTGTATTTAAAATATTTTTATTTATTCATTTATTTATTTATTCATCTATTTATATTATTTTCATTCTGCTCATACTCTGCATTCGGCGCATGTTGTCGTAACTATGCCTGTGTATATGATTAGATTTTTATCTTTTTACGGTGGATTTCAGCCAAGCTAGTACCGTAAAATTTAAAACCGTCATCCCACACTGGCCATAGCTTTATCAGATCAAGTGGTTCCAACGTTGTTTGAGTGGTGAATTTTACGCCGATCAGATGGAGAATTATGGCCGATACTACAAATTTCCGGTATTGTAAGTATGATTTAAAGGAATTTCTACCCGTTAAATAACGAATCAAATGAAAACGATGGGTGCACCTGGAGCGCAAATGTGTCTATGTTTTAGCACATGTGTCCATTTAGCTGAGATTTGTGCCGTTTATTCAAACACTTCTGTACAGTCCGGCGGGGGAAGGAGATTTTTGATAGTTTTTGACAATATCGCATAAAATATAGTGTTAATCGGGAATAAGTAACTGTTAAAACACTTTTTATGTAACGGACTACCTCTTTAAACAAAGCATGTGTATTTTCATAGAATTATTCAGGGTTATTTCTGAAAAATCGGCCGAAAACCTAATTCAACGCCGTTTCGAGTGGGTCGGTATGCAACGCAATCAAGTGGATACCGTTCTGTGTCTTACTTGCGAAGTCTTATCCGTCTTAAAAACAGTCATTAAAGCCTAACAATGAATAAATTTAGTGAGCTTTATAGCATTATAATGATCTCGCCATTTCTAATATATTGTACATCGAACAATATCATTAAGTAAATAATAGTAATAGTTGGTAAAAACAAGAACCAGTTCACGGATATCTACCTCCTCCACGAATGGTACTGAACAGACTACCAAAATCGGGTTGACTCTTTAAATCAGTACAGTTACAGTTGGTTACTTTTTAGTCCTTTAAAACCAATACATTGCGATTTCATTACTAATTTGTTGTGCAATTAAGCTGTTCATACAAAATAAATAAAATTTGGTCCATGATAAAAGTATTGATCAGTTGTTTGTACATATTTTCATTCATATTCCTGTGGTAGCGTTCATTTATTTTCAGAGAAATAAATCACAAAGAACGTTAAAATTGGCCAGGGAAAAGACAAGATTTTATTTGTCCTCCATAAAACAGAAACAACGTAATAAACCTCTATGGTCCCGTTCAAAAATGAAAATACAAATGAAATACAGACACCAATGAAAGAAAATAAACGGACTAGCAATACTAATAGAGATGTGCCACAGCTTTTTCCAACGCGTACTTATTCGATTTGATAAGAGTTAGAAATATTGTAAAATAATGTATCTTTTGCTTCAGAAAGTTGTCCCAGGACAGCCTTGTCGCTTGCAATGTCTAAAAAATCTGTTTCTTCCTCTGTTAATTCTTCAAACATTTCATCACATAAAATTCTTTCTTTTAATACCTTATTGTGAACAGCTTTTTTTGTTGATATTTTGGTGCTTGAAGTTGGAGTTAGCAGTCTTTTCGGTTTTTAGCTCGACTATTCGAAGAATAGTCTAGCTATTCTACTCACCCTGGCGTCGGCGTCGGCGTCGGCGTCGGCGTCGGCGTCACACCTTGGTTAAGTTTTTGCATGCAAGTACATACAGCCATCAGTGAAAGGCATATAGCTTTGAAACTTATTTCTTCTTTTTCTAGGTCAATTACCAACCTCTCTGGGTCAAGTCCCATAACTCTGACATGTATTTTGAGCAAATTATGCCCCCTTTTGGACTTAGAAAATTTTGGTTAAAGTTTTACATGCAAGTTACTATCTCCAAAACTAATGCAGATATTAATTTGAAACTTCACATGTGTCTTCGGGGTTATAAAACTAGTTGATAGCAGCAAGTCCCATAACTCTGACTTTCATTTTGGCCAAATTATGCCCCCTTTTGGACTTAGAAAATTCTGGTTAAAGTTTTGCGTGCAAGTACATACAACTATTTCTAAAAGGCATATAGATTTAAAACTTATTTTTTCTTTTTCTAGATCAATTACCAACCTCACTGGGTCAAGTCCCATAACTCTGACATGTTATTTGAGCAAATTATGCCCCCTTTTAGACTTAGAAAATTTTGGTTAAAGTTTTACATGCAAGTTACTATCTCCAAAACTAATGCAGATATTGATTTGAAACTTCACATGTGTCTTCGGGGTTATAAAACTAGTTGATAGCAGCAAGTCCCATAACTCTGACTTTCATTTTGGCCAAATTATGCCCCCTTTTGGACTTAGAAAATTCTGGTTAAAGTTTTGCGTGCAAGTACATACAACTATTTCTAAAAGGCATATAGATTTAAAACTTATTTTTTCTTTTTCTAGATCAATTACCAACCTCACTGGGTCAAGTCCCATAACTCTGACATGTTTTTTGAGCAAATTATGCCCCTTTTAGACTTAGAAAATTTTGGTTAAAGTTTTACATGCAAGTTATTATCTCCAAAAATAATGCAGATATTGATTTGAAACTTCACATGTGTCTTCGGGGTTATAAAACTAGTTGATAGGATCAAGTCCCATAACTCTGACTTTCATTTTGGCCAAATTATGCCCCCTTTTGGACTTAGAAAATTCTGGTTGAAGTTTTGCGTGCAAGTACATACAGCTATTACTAAAAGGCATATAGATTTGAAACTTATTTTTTCTTTTTCTAGATCAATTACTAACCTCACTGCATCAAGTCCCAAAACTCTGGCATGTATTTTGGGCAAATTATGCCCCCTTTTGGACTTTGAAAATTCTGGTTAAAGTTTTACATGCAAGTTACTATCTCCAAAACTAATGCAGATATTGAATTGAAACTTCTCATGTGCCTTCGGGGTTATAAAACTAGTTGATAGCAGCAAGTCCCATAACTGATATGCATTTTGGTCAAATTATTCCCCCTTTTGAACTTAAAACTCTTTTGATATTTAACTTTTTTGGGTAATATTTTCCTGCTTCTGGGTCAATATTTCGAATAGTCGAGCTTGGCTGTCTTACGGACAGCTCTTGTTTTTATTATTATTCACTTTGAGGACATGCAGAAAACGCTCTTAATCGTTTGCTTGATGACACGTCTCTATTAGTATTGCTGGTCCGTTTATTTTCTTTCATTGGTGTCTGTATTTCATTTGTATTTTAATTTTTGAACGGGACCATAGAGGTTCATCACTTCGTTTCTGTTTTATGGAGGACAAATAAAATCTTGTCTTTTCCCTTGCCAATATTAACGTTCTCTGTGATTTATCTCTCTGAAAATAAATTAACGCTACACCGACAATATGAATGAAAATATATACAAACAACTGATCAATACTTTTATCATGGACCAAATTTTATTTATTTTGTATGAACAGCTTAAATGCACAACAAATCAGTAATGAAATCGCAATATACTGGTTTTAAGGGACTAAAAAGTAACCAACTGTAACTATACTGATTTAAAGAGTCAACCCGCTTTTGGTATGCAGTTCAGTACCATTCGTGGAGGAGAAAAATATCTGTGAAATGGTTCTTGTTTTTACGAACTATTACTATTATTTACTTAATGATATTGTTCGATGTTCATCCTTGCTTTATATTTTGTGTTGATGTTTTTTGACAATGTCCACAAAAATATGTTAAATGTTAAGCTAACATGAAATGTATAAGTACAGTATATTAGAAATGGCGGGATCATTATAATGCTATAAAACTCTCTAAATTTATTCATTGTTAGGCTTTAATGACTGTTTTTAAGACGGATAAGACTTCGCAAGTAAGACACAGAACGGTATCCACTTGATTGCGTTGCATACCGACCCACTCGAAACGGCGTTGAATTAGGTTTTCGGCCGATTTTTCAGAAATAACCCTGAATAATTCTATGAAAATACACATGCTTTGTTTAAAGAGATAGTCCTTTACACAAAAAGTGTTTTAACAGTTACTTATTCCGATTAACACTATATTTTATGCGATATTGTCAAAAACTGTCAAAAATCTCCTTCCCCCGCCGGACTGTACAGAAGTGTTTGAATAAACGGCACAAATCTCAGCTAAATGGACACATGTGCTAAAACATAGACACATTTGCGCTCCAGGTGCACCCATCGTTTTCATTTGATTCGTTATTTAACGGGTAGAAATTCCTTTAAATCATACTTACAATACCGGAAATTTATAGTATCGACCATATTTCTCCATCTGATCGGCGTAAAATTCACCGCTCAAACAACGTTGGAACCACTTGATCTGATAAAGCTATGGCCAGTGTGCATCCTGTCCATACGACTGAACCGATTTTGCAACGAATCCCCTCAAATTGTAGTTCAGAACTTTGCTACAAAAGCTACATTTTCATTGCAACAGAGGAACAAACACTTGCGTTGCAGTGCACCGATATTACTAAGGCTTGTGACTTCCTGTGCTGTTCTCACTTAATTGCGTTGAGCCGTTCTTATACAAAATATCAATTGTACCGTCTACCTGTCCTGTCTGCTCAACCCATTTGGCAGCGAATCCCCTAAAATTGTAGTTCACGGGATAAACTCAAGACATATTTTCATTGCAATAGAGCAACAAACACAGATTCCCGATCATAGTTTTACTAATACTATAGTATTATAAATTGCCATTCGAACACTCATTGTACCGTATACAATCGTGTTCTGTGGCATCTGAGATTTATTTAACCAGCGCCAAATATGTTTTATGGACCATGTATACTTACTTTTGCTATGTTAACATTTAGTTTTTATTTCAAATTTAAGGCTGCCATACCGCCTTTATTATTGTTTCGATTTGACAGCGAATTATGAAATCTTCAATTCATTCTGTGGTTTTTGTGATAGCAAATATCCATTTATGGATATTTAAGATATCATAAAATTTGATTAAGGATTTCATACCCTAAAACCAATTTTTAAGATTTCATGGAAATTGAACTATAGATGTTTATATTAAAAACCATTTTGTGACATCTTTGAATTTGAATTTTGAATTTAATGACATCCAAAATAATTAATGATCGTGATATCCATAAATTGATTAATGATGGCGCGTCTCATATCCTTTGAAAATATTCTGGATTCAATATACACAAGAGTTTGTTCAATTTTTATTGAACACGTTATAAAAGCAAAATATCTACACAGTGTACATACACATTACACATAATATTCAAAATTTTATATATATATATATATATATATATATATATATATATATATATATATATATATATATATATATATATATATATATATATATATATATATATATATATATATATATATATATATATATATAGTTCATGTATTCACACATCTTGTGTACACAAAATACTAAATATGTATCAAGATTAATGAACCTTTTCAATAAATTCTGCATGTTCATGTCATTGTACTGATGCCTAGGAATCGAAATGAAGAATATTAACAATTCAGTCTAGTCCTTTGTTGACATATTCAGAAAAGAACGATATAGCTTGATATTTGCTGAATCCTTTATCCGTTAACTGAGATACACACAAATGCTTCTGATGCTCATACATTCATGAAAATGTAAACAATTTAGTTATTGTATACCTAAATTAACACTGTTTAACATTCCCT
This sequence comes from Mercenaria mercenaria, assembly GCF_021730395.1. Lineage (NCBI taxonomy): Eukaryota > Metazoa > Mollusca > Bivalvia > Venerida > Veneridae > Mercenaria > Mercenaria mercenaria. Next base: position 29,152,867 of record NC_069368.1, read on the forward strand.
TCTCTTTCATCAATGTTTACATTCAATATGCATATATTAAAACATATATAATATGTAAAACGTTCAAATACGACAAACTGTTGTAAGATACAAGTCATGACGGCACAATTTTTATGACACATGGCGATTTTCCAGCTTTATATGGTGGCGGAAAACCAGGAGTATACCTCCGGTAAGATTTGGACACCCGAGTTGAGCCACCGACCTACCGAAAACCAGCTAGATTGCTTCCACGCACGTAACAGTAACCCATCCAAAGTCAGGTTTTGAACCCAGAGGAATGATGGGTAAATGATCCAGTGGCTATATGGAAGTTCCATGTATCAATACGTCTGAGTTATGAACTTGTATTTTTTTGAAGAAGGTGGGTGGGGTCGAAACCACTAAAGGCGCACGTTCGGCGCCGATTTCGAAAGGTAATGAATAAGTCATTACAAGTGTATGAACAAAATCACGCGAAACAGGAGGTTTTTTTTTAGTCCTGTCTCAACTTGTTGGGCTTACGATACAACTTTTACGGTAATTACAAGTGTGCTCTTCTGAATTCCTGCAAAAACCCGTGTTGCCCTAATCGAATAAAATTTTGACCATTTGAACTTTCAGTTCAAAAAGGGAAAGTGAATTTTCTTTATACAAAACGCATATATAATACCCAGTGAAATCTTATCGTCGCCACAGCGCGAAACTGTCGTACATTTATCTTTCTTTATATGCAGTTACAGTAGTTTTGCGCAAAAGGGATGAAATGAACATAGGTTTCCAAATAACATGTAAATGGTTGATCTAAAACGCAGTCCTGAGAGAAAGCTTCTCTTTTGTAGAACATGTATTACATACATTGTTATAATTAGGATTGTCTTACTATGGCAAACAACTCACGAATGAATCTGAAATATGTTAACACAGAGTTACATCCCTTGATATATAATCCAATACCAGCAGAAGTAACAAATAGGTTTCCATAGGAGATCCCCTTTTTTTTCAGATTATTCACTGGTACTCTACGGCAGGACATATGATATAGCAGCAGTGTTGATTACCGGCTATTCTTTGACCGATATGTATCTTATCTGAAATACTTTTAATATATAGTTACCAAATAAAACAAAACTTTCCATTAAAATGCTTGTTTAGAATATTCAGAATTTTCTGATAAAATAAAATGGAAATAGACAAGGGAGTTTCAACCAACGCCTTGAACCAAGCTCTTTCTACAAATTACGCAGAATATGTCGTTTTCATTTCCAAACCGGCGTCAATCCACTTCCGGTAGTTGAAAACCAGGTTAGTGAACTACCTTGTCTTTTTATCATAATTGGCAAATCATTTAAATTATTTGGTATCTATAAATGTAAAGATATAAATATCAGTCTAAACACGGTGCGTAGTCTACACGGCGGCTATACGTTCAGCCGCAGAGTGCCTGTGAAGAGTATTCTGAACGGGGATATCTTTATCAACAAATCTCAATGCACAAAAAAATGATTTCATCATTGTTATAAGCTGCACTTTGAAAAAACCAACACATTCACACTATTCTAATATTAGAGCGATAGCAATTTCGTGCTACGAGTACGTGTAGAATTTTATTCTTTATCAAAATAAGCGTCTGACGTTTCGGAAGCACCTCGACAAATTTTTGCAGACGCTTTCTACTGTCGGGTACACGTACTTTTATAAGTTTGAAATTGCGCCCTAATCTTTGCTGTATCACATTATTTCAATATATTTACTAAATCGCTTTAAATAGTAACATCACCCGTTGGCTTATCAAAAATACTGTTTGGCCTTTCCTTTATATCGTTCATAAATGTAGACTGTTCCGGTAGGCATTGTTTATGACCTGACTTTCCGTAATTGTAAATATTAAGTCCATGGTTTAATGTGCGCTGACTGCTAGGTTCTATACGTAAGGCATCTCCGGATCCCATCGCAGGGTCCTCATCAAAATAATTGTAAGGAAGAAGGAAGAATCCAAGGTCAAGGCCGACTGTTGGGGTCACGGGTATATCCTCCATGTGTGGGATGTGATGTATGCCCATAGTCACCCAGGTCACTTGATCCTGAAAAGATTTATACGTGGTTTTATAGGTTATGAAATATTTATACGAATCAGTAAGAAATTTGTATGAAGCTGCAATTACCATTACAGTAATTGTAATTAAATACAATTATTACATACACGTTTTTATTCCCCGTTAAGTTACACTGGTGCCGGAAACGTCAATATTTTCCATACGCTGACAGACGCCTGAATTTCATATCTGGTGCGTGACGTAATTCAGTGTGTGTTGTTGCACTATTTTTTTCTATTTAGTTCAGTATTGTCAATCCTATTTAGCCTATTGAACATATTTATGATATTTCCCGATACAAAGCTAATAACCTGTAATTATTATTACAGTTTCAGTAATATTTCTTTATGTGATCGGATTATAGCATGGAAAGGAAATAATTTTAGCACTGTCCGGAGTCATAAGAAAAATTCACATCTGGCAGGAGGTCGTCTAATACATTCCTAATGAAAACTAAATATACATTTGCTGTATATTAAAAGCAGTGTATACTGAATGTTTTTCATAGTCCTATAGTAAACGGGAAACCTTTCTTTTTAAATAAATAATCAGTGAGTTCGTCGCAGTGATTGATGGACCCTTTGAAAGCTTTGGTAATTATATTTCATTCCATAGTATACAAAAATTCAGGACGTGAAACATCAAGTCCCAACACCACTGACTGACGTTGTCTGTAAATATAAATACACTTATTAACCCTTACCCTGCTGAATTTCTAAAATTGACTGGTCCACCAATAAATTTGGGCAAAGCCATTTATTATTCAAAGGGGCGTTCACTGAAAATTTACTGACTGAATAGCGAACAGTGCAGACCCGGATTTGCAGGCTGATCTTGGTCTGCACAGGTCGCAAAGGCAGGTTAAAGGTTAAATAATCAATGTCTTCGCGTTGTTTATCTTTGGATATAAAAACAGCTCAGAGATCTAATGCACAAATTAAACCCGAACGCAAAAATGTATAAGCACCAGTGAACTGTGGTAAATCAGGTGATATATCACAAGAAGGCGTTGTTTATTCTAATTTAGAAAATAATGAAAATATCTGCCAAAGTTGTCATGAAGAGCGGGCATTATACGGCAGTTTGACGTCACTATAATGACATCAAAATGTTAGCGCGTCAACGGTTGTTTATCTCGGAATATACAATGCTTCACTTCCATGTTTGTTTTAATGACAAATATTAAGCTATGTATGAACTGTATTTTTACCTCGTCATTTATTATTTCGTTGTCGTCAATAAAACTCTGAAAATTGACAACAGGGTCCTTGGCGTCCCAGATAGCATACATGGAGCTGCTACGTCTTTCCTCTTCCTTGTATTTGGTTACAGCAACTTGGTACCGTGACCACGATACAGATGGTTCTTGTCCTGTGCCTTCTTCGACCATCTAGAAAGATACCATTTCACGTATAACATTGTACCAGTTTAAAGTATCAGTTTCCAGGGCTTTTCCATCCAAGACAACTTTAATAGAACTGAATGAATGTTATAAATATTGTAACTCAAATACCTTTTATTAAAAATGTTACGATATATTATACCAAAATGTAACATCAGATAATACGAGCTTTGTAAAGCAACTTTTAATGGATGATCATTAATTAATACCCTACCTGTTTTGAAATTCCTCTTGTGAACAGTCTGTACGCTCTTGGTACACCATAAGGCGATAGAACATTATTGTTGTAGAATGTCAGATATTTTGGCTTGTCAAAACTATACTTTACTGCTGCCTCTTTTTCTGATTTCACTTGATTTCGAACCATTCTTGTTTGGGTGTATCTGGCTCGGTCTTCTATAGACCACTGTGTATTATCAATCTTAATCGGCTTTATTTCTATATATTCAAACCTGTTTTTCGTTCCGTGTATGTCCATATCCGTTTTGAAGTGGAACATATGGTGGTGAATATTTCCGGTCACATGATCGCGCAACCGGAAGCCGTAATTATCTTCTGGTTGGAATCGGAAGGAAGTCAGTATATATCCTGTAGACACAACTTTAACCTCAACCGCGCCATTTTGGTGAAAAATGAAATCAAAAATATAATCATAATTAACTACTGTTGCTATTGTTCGAACTGTAAGTACAATATCCATCATTCCTTCGTAAAACATTGTACCGGAACTAGATAAATGCCTGCGCAGTGGAAGACCTGTGTTATGCTCAAACACACAGAAAGCCCTATCAACATGGAATGGCTGTTCTAATGACTCAATAACATGGTCAGCACTGAGGTAAGTTGAATGGGACGGACAGTCGGTTCCTGAAACAAGTGACCGAACCCGTGACCCAATTAAAGCTACGCTATCCACATAATCTGCAAATCTCTGAGCCGGACTGTCGGCTGAGTAAAATACGGCAATGTCTTGCAAACTTAACTCATAAACAATTCTTTCATTGTTATATCTGATGTCAAACATCTGAGGACCCGAAATAGTAGACATCCTTATGTCAAAGTCCCATCCCATGTATTTGATATGCCGACCTTCTATAGAATATCTTTTTCCACTTGGTTCAAAAGCCGTAGGTTGTAATAATGGCTCCTCTGGAAATAATGTTCCCCTCCTGTTCATTGAAGAATACAGCTTCTTATCCTTTGTCGGAAAGGCAATTTTTGTTTTTGTGACAGAGCCGGTTTCATAAGATCTAAGAAGGTTTTCTAAGCTTTTGAACATCTGATTACCATAATAAATCTTGTCTATAGTATATTTTTCAACCTCATTACTTGTAAGATCCATGAGTACGAGAAAGTCTAATGGATGGAGACTCCAAAACTCAACAACAGGTGTGAGCCAAAACCACATTTTTCTTGCCATCGTCTCTCCGGACGATGCCGGGGACATTGGCGTTATCATTTGGAATTCTAGACAATTTTCAGCGCAGTCCCCCAATGTTCCACCATAACTTTCTTCCAAAATTTTACCAACTTTACTTTTTATTTCCACATGCAGCTTAGTAACCGCTCCGACGATTTCAGGAGCAGTTAACGGACGGTATCGAAAAGGCCGGGGGGTCTGTGCTTTCTTCCTTATTGGATTAGGTAGTGGGCTCACGATATATTCCTGCACATAAGGCTCGGGCCTGTCGCCTCTGAATATAACAACACTGGCTTCTCTTTCTGGCGGCGATCTACCCTTGTCAAGAAAATTTAAAGTTTGTTCTTTGTTAGGAATATGAAGTTCCATAGTATAAATGTAACTCACGTTACACGCAATTTCAGACGGCTTAACGAGATTTAAATCCGATTGTCCGTATAAATATTCTTTTATTGACAAAATCTCTTCTCGCGTGAGATCATGAAATGGCGGTAAAACGTCTGGCGGATCAAGATTTATCCTGCTGCTGCTTGCAGGACAGCTCTCCGTTTTGGAGTCCAATTTATTCTGCATCTGGGACACCACGAGCGCAAAGGCGACGATAAGAGCGATGACGGCCACACTCAGGACAATAACAACTATCCTGCACACGCCAATCACGCGTCGGTACTTCCCTGGCGTTCCTGAGTCGGACATTTTATGAGCTGAAATAGAAGAAAAAATATACTTGATCAACATGAATTAAAGCCAACAAAATATTTCAATGTAATGGGAACAAAGGGCGTATTACAGAACAAGTTCCCATGAACAAAATCAGTCAAACCAGGGCCCAGTTCGAAACTTAAACAGACTGTTAAACTAATCGCCTGTTACATTTTGATTCAAAATACTAGTCTTGGTGGGAAACACTAGTGTGATGTTTTAATTTTATTGTAAAGACGTTTTAGTGTTCATAATCCTTAAGTCATACATTTGTTTTTCAAAGTTTTCTAAAATGTTGAAATATTACTTTAAAAGTTAATCGACTGTTAGCTTAATCAACTGTTAAAGATTCGAACAACTAGGCCCAGGTCTGCTAACATTTTGCTTAGTTACATTCTATGCTTTCAATGGATCTTTTTGCAGATTTTATTTATTGTCTATAGCGTTGCACATTTCATTTACAAACTTCATGACCTCTCACGAAGAGACTCGACTAGTGTTTTGCTTAATCGGTCCTATGTTTCAAAACGATCTTGTTGTAGATTTGATAAACCTTCGTGACAACATGTGCGACAGTCGTGAAAAAAGTTGCCTAATAGGCGGACTCATTTCTTTCGGATAATAGAGTCCTTTTCTTATGCGTTTTACTTAACCCAATACTAGAAGTTGAAGATCTAGAAATGCTGCGAGTGTCATAACATATAATGGACAGGCTCAATCAAAATGTTGCTTGGTTGTATTTTATACTTCCAACTGATCTTCTTTTAGGTTTGATTACCTCGAGCAAAATAATAAAATATCATGCAACCCATTTCGGGGAGAATTTTTTTCTAGTCTTCGGCTTCTACATAATTATGATGTTACTGAATCTGATATTTAGTGAAATGGAATCCCTTAAGGTTTTTTACTACATGTATATCGTCTGTAGAATGTCATACGGACAACAAAATGGCTTGATTCTACATACCAAGTTTGGTGAGATCTAAACTCATGAAGGGTGAGATTGTGAAAAATAATACGGATGGATGGAAGTGTCTTTGACTATCTAGTTAATTAAAGTGAACTCAAACATAATACGGCCACAAATTTAAAACATTTACTTGTTTATTTTTATCTTTATCTTTATATTCTAAAGTCTCAAACCATTAACGGGTCTTTCAACTTATTAAATAAGATAATTTCAGTGTTTCAACTAGTTTTCCTTGCGATTATACTCTTACATTTCATAATCACAATCTTCTTTGTCCTCTACAAAGGTTAAAACTGTATTGAAATAAGCATATGTTTAAAATCATGACATGTTTTCTTCCTCATGCAAATTACTTATAAGATTCATAGCTGAAAAAGGTTACATTGTACTATAAAATGCTCCTTCTGAACCTTGTACTGCATAAGTATACTTGAGCCGCGCCATGAGAAAACCAACATAGTGGGTTTGCGACCAGCATGGATCCAGAGCAGCCTGCGCATCCGCGCAGTCTGGTCAGGATCCATGCTGTTCGCTAACAGTCTCTGTAATTGCAATAGGCTTTGAAAGCGAACAGCATGGATCCAGACCAGCCTGCGCATCCAAAGCCACTATGTTGGTTTTCTCATGGCGCGGCTCAATTGTGTGTTATTCTGACCAGTGAAAGAGGTTTATTGGTACAGCTTAACATTCAATTTGGTATTAAAAACATTTCTCTAACAATTTGCGTTAACAAGACACATTTGCGTTAACAAGACAAATACATTTTTCTAAACCACTTGCGTTAACAAGACAAATACATTTTTCTAAACCATTTGCGTTCACAAGACACGTGCATTCTTTTTCTAAACATTTGCTTTAATAAGATGTGCATTTTTCTAACCATTTGCATTAACAAGACTCACATTTTCTGAAATCATCTGCGTTAACAAGACATATACATTTTATTTTCTAATCATATGGACATTTTTCTATTTGCGTTATCAAGAGACGTACATTTTTCTCACCAGTTGCATTAACAAGACACAAATCTTTCTAAACATTTGCGTTAACAAGACACATACATTTTTTTTCTTAACTTTGATACAGTATTGTAACACAGGTTGTCCAACATCTGGAAAGTTTCGGAGCCTATTTTGTATTCGTGATTTTGATGCTCTGCATGGGCATTACGTGATAGCGTGCCTAAATTGCTGATCTTTTTAGCTCAGACGCTTATTTCCGTTTTAAGCGTTTTAAAACAAGTATATATCTGAATTCAGATTGTGTTCCATTAAGAGCAGGGGTTATCACTGTATCAGCTAAACGCATTACTAATATATATATATATACAATTTATATCAGTGATCAACCTACATAAATTATGTGAAGGTTATTCAATGATTAGATTCACATTAAACTCACGTACTTAAAGCATTCATTTTGAAAATCGAAAATACGAGGCATGCAATGCACACTTACAATATATTTACACAACTGTATGCTTTCCAAATATTTTGCCGAAGAAGCTTTCTGCGTCAGCAGATAACGACAAAAAAACATATGGTTAGTATAAATAAATAACCCAATTTCATGCGAATTTGCTATGCTTCAATATGACTGGCCTTGAATAAAAAAAATTGTTTTATGAAATGATTTTTTTGAGTCTGTAAATGTTGATCCAACAGTATAAGAGCTTACTTAAGTACCCCGTAGTGTAAGAGTTAGAAGAGGCACAGCATTGTGAACAAAGGAAGTCCGATAAGTGATAGAACCTACCCTGAACAAATAGTGTATGTAAAAACTAAATGTTAAAATATGCTTATATTTTTCTACAATATGATCAATTCTTACGAGATCGGTCTATGACCTAGTTTTGGCGATGTTGCAGACACCAGTGTTGAAGAACATAATTTCAGCTACAATGCTAGATGTATATGGATAGAATAAGTCAATTGAAATCTAAAATGAACGTTTTTACAACTTGATATCATTTTATTGTGTAGAAAACAGCACCGGTAAAGGCATGCGTAAAGCTTAAAACATAAAACCACAACTTGCCATGCCGCACGAGTAAACAACTATAGTACGTGCATGTATAACTTTCAAATTGTCCACCATAAAGTTGAAGGATATATATACAAAATATACGGACAAATGAAGCATGTTGTACTAAAACATAGACAACAATTTGTTAAGTGACAATCCTCAAGCTGGTTATGCGAAAAATGTAGTATGACTAAGAAATGAAGCTACAGACGGGGTCATTAATTAGAGACACACATCGGCTGCATCTTTTTAGGAGGGGGTGTCTCATAAATTCAGACAAGCGTAGTTGAAATTGCATAGCTGATGCTGTGATAATGAATTTGTGCCGCACCATCAGAAAACCAACATGGTGCATTTGCGACCAGCATGGATCCAGATCCATGCGCAGTCTGGTCAGGATCCATGCTGTTCGCTTTCAAAACCTATTGCATTTAGAGAAACCGTTAGCGAACAGCATGGATCCTGACCAGACTGCGCTAGTCGCAAATGCACTATGTTGGTTTTCTCACGGCGCGGCTCATTCAGCACTTTACTTCAGTAAGCTTCAAGAATGCTAATTACTTCTTGGTCTTTAGCTGTATGGCAGTGTAGTTTGTGTATGATTCCATGAAAACTGTTCCGGAGAATACATATATAGTGTTAATTAAAGCTCCTAACTGAGGCAGTGTCCATTGTTCAGAAAGCAAACAGTACCATCGGTGCAGTAAATAACCAGTATCCGTGGTACAGCAAACAAACAGTACCAATGGTCCAGCAAACAAACAGTACCAGTGGTCCAGCAAACAAATAGTATCCAAACAAACAAGACCCGAGAGCGGTGGTATAGTGGATAAGGTGTCGGCCGTTCAATCCAGGGGTCGTGGGTTCGAGCCCCACTGGGATCACGACCATGATTTCTCATAAGACACCAGTACTGGTTTTTCCAGGAAGCGGACTCAAGAGTGGTTCCAATAAGCTTGAAGCATTCATCACAATCGAGCTAAAACAAATTAGCATAAACTAAACAGTACCCGTGGTCCAACAAAATCATGGTCGAGCAAACAAACAGTATCCATGGTTCATCAAACAAACAGCACCAATGGTCCATCAAATAAACAGTACCCATGGTCCAACAAACAAACAGCAGCAATGGTCCAGCAAACAAGCACTACCCATGGTCCAACAAACAAACATACAAAATGGTCCATCAAACAAACAGTATCCATGGTCCAACAAACAGCCCATGGTCCAACAAACAAACATACAAACAGCAGCAATAGTCCAGCAAACAAGCAGTACCCATGGTCCAACAAACAAGCATACAAGCAGGAGCAATAGTCCAGCAAACAAGCAGTGCCCATGGTCCAACAAACAAACATACAAACAGCAGCAATAGTCCAGCAAACAAGCAGTACCCATGGTCCAACAAACAAACATACAAACAGGAGCAATAGTCCAGCAAACAAGCAGTACCCATGGCCAAACAAACAAACATATAAATGGCCCATCAAACAAAGAGTGTCCATGGTCCAACAAACAAACATACAAACAGCAGCAATGGTCCAGCAAACGAACAGTACCCATGGTCCAACAAACAAACATACAAAATGGTCCATCAAACAAACAGTATCCATGGTCCAACAAACAAACATACAAACAGGAGCAATAGTCCAGCAAACAAGCAGTACCCATGGTCAAACAAACAAACATATAAATGGCCCATCAAACAAACAGTATCCATGGTCCAACAAACAAACATACAAACAGCAGCAATGGTCCAGCAAACGAACAGTACCCATGGTCCAACAAACAAACATACAAAATGGTCCATCAAACAAACAGTTTCCATGGAACAACAAACAAACATACAAACAGCAGCAATGGTCCAGCAAATGAACAGCACCCACGGTCCAACAAACAAACATACAAACAGCAGCAATGGTCCAGCAAACAAACAGTACCCATGGTCCAACAAACAAACATACAAACAGCAGCAATGGTCCAGCAAACAAGCAGTACCCATGGTCCAACAAACAAACATACGAATGGTCCATCAAACAAACAGTATCCATGGTCCAAAAAACAAACATACAAACAGCACCAATGGTCCAGCAAACAAACAGTACCCATGGTCCAACAAACATACATACAAACAGCAGCAATGGTCCAGCAAACAAACAGTATCCATGGTCCAGCAAAAATCATGGCCGAGCAAACAAACAATACACATGGTTCAGCAAACAAACAGTATCCATGGTCCAGCAAAAATCATGGCCAAGCAAACAAACAGTATCCATGGTCCAACAAACAAACAGTATCCATGGTCGAACAAACAAACAGTAGCAATGGTCCAGCAAACAAACAATATCCTAGATGCAGAAAACAAACAGTACCCATGGTCCACCAATAGTCCAGCAACCAAAAGAAGTAAACCATATTGATTTTGACTGGATAGAATGTAGTGCTTATCAAATCAAGCAAAACGAAGTTTTCTATAAAATATAAATATTTTAACAAGTGTTGGCTGTTGTCACAATACAACTGCATGTAACAGCGGGTATCTTGCCTTCTAATTTCAGTGGTGACTAGAAAAGAAAAATGCAAAGGAAAGATCGATTGGTTATGGATATATACACATCCTTTATTTATCTCTGAAAGAATATTTTTGGATAAAACTCCATGCTGGTCAACTGTCAGTGTTTGGACCTTAGCGAAACGGTGGGGAGGGGCATTTACATGTATTCTTGTTTTTATTTTTATCCAGCTGTATTAAAGGGGGTGAAAACGACCTTTGTCTTCCCTGCAGTTATTTGATTAAACATATTATCTTCTTTAAATCACAGATGAAAGTATTAAAAATTGTACTTTTATCTACTTAGACATCAGAGGACCTATATACTACTGACATACACTGCCTTTAAGCGTATCGTACAATATGCCCTGTAGGTTCAAGTATATACATGGAGCTGTCAAAAGAGCTAAAAATTGAAACTAAAAGTTAGTCTAGAATCTGATAACATTTTACTCCTGTATTAAATGAAAGTGTTACATCAGTGTAAATAAATTGAGCCGTGCCATGGGAAAACCAACATAGTGGGTGTGCGATCAGCATGGATCCAGACCAGCCTGCGCATCCGCGCAGTCTGGTCAGGATCCATGCTGTTCGCTAACAGTTTCTCCAATTCCAATAGGCTTTAAAAGCGAACAGCATGGAGCCTGACCAGACTGCGCGGATGCGCAGGCTGGTCTGGATCCATGCTGGTCGCACACCCACTATGTTGGTTTTCCCATGGCACGGCTCAATTATGTTATACTTTGCAACAATGGAGTAAAGTAGCTATTGCTGACCAACCCTCGAATTTCTGACATGAAATATTGGCGCGTTTACCATTTAAGGACGCCCTGTCATTATACTGGTACATAAAACTTACAAACATCAACATTCTAATGAAATACCATTATCATATAAGATAGTAAAATTACAACAGTTCTAGTAAGCATCTAAACTTGACACTTTGTGTGATGCTGAAAAGCTTACGATTTTTTAAGGCCTTTAAGCGTTAGTGGTAATTAGATACTTTTATATCTTGAAAAAAAAGGAGTAAAAGATTAAATTGTTTTAAGAGTTTGTCTTAGTATACTGCTACAATGAACTATATTTGTACGAACATGTGGACGGTGAAACAAATGAACATTTTGTACATGTATAAATGCACGTCAACGTTCGTACGTCGCCTGTAAACGTTTGTATTAGCAGTCTTGATTAAAATGAAAAAGCGGTGAATAAAAAATGAGCCCTACCTTACAGAAGCCTATTTATACAATAGGCCCAACTTGTTTAAAACATAAAAACAACAAATGAATATAATCGCTATGTGACAGAAATGAAAATTTCACGCGCTTATATGTCGAAATAAAAACTAGAAGATTAACAACAGCGACTTTGTAAAACCTTAAATTGAAATAGCCATTAAAGTTATCTAGCTCTAATTAAAATTTGTCATATTGAGAAATGTATATGTATATATGATAATTAAGTTGAAGGAATGATGGGCTATGGAGGCGACAAATCATTTGCATATTAATAACGTTGTGTAAAAAAACATACGGAAGAAATCCAAATCTAATGATTATGTGTCATGATTATTGACTGGCATGCATACATTTATAACGTATCGTCATTAATAACTTCATGAAACATAGGCATACAGATGTATGTCTTACTTATATACAGTTGGAGTCACATGAACACAGTTTAGAATTTAGCTTGGAGGAAGACCAAGGGTTTTTCAGATCAGTGGCGATCACTTTAATAGAATCCACGGCCTGATATGTGTGTTTTTTTCTGGGGTGGGGGGGGGGGGGGGGGGCTCACTTCCGAACCGGTTATCGGAAGTTTAGATTGTTAAGCCTGTATGGGGAAAAATTGACACAGTTTAATAAGCGAATGAAGGTCATGTTTGCAGATCCGAGCCTGCGACCTCCGGCTAAGCGGTCTGTACACTATCCACATGACTATTCGGAGGCATTCCTTAAATATAGGACTTTTTTTAATTGTAAATTAACTGAAGTTAATGTTGCTTATTTTTGCTTTAATACGTCCGGTCAATTAATTTGTTCATTCTTTGAAATACATTACTGTAATACAACATTTATTTTTCTAAGCATAACTTACTTTAAATCTCTTCTATTTTTATCGTTTTTAGTTTCGAAAAAAAAGGAGAAAAAAAAACACAAGGAAAAAGAAAGGATAAAGACATTTAATGCGCTTTAAGCAAATGCCATCCCGACATCAAAATGCACGTACCTGTGAATGATTCAGATGAGGTATGTCCTTTCCAGCTTATAAATTCCCAACTCATAAATTCATTACTTTATCCTTCATGTATATATCACTCCGATAAATTCCACCACATACATAAACAATAATTACAGAAGCGCGAAATGCAAGCTCAGAGAATAGAGTGAAAAATATGGCCCGATGCCCCAGATCGACTGGCTTGTCATTTACGCTACGTTATCTCACGTAAATCTTGACGGCCGAAAAACAGAGGAAAACTTGTCGCTGTATGTTAAATAATTCGCCAAGATTACTCGCATTAAAGTAAATAAAATTTTGATTACGAAAATGCTGATAATAAAATTTACGACTCATAAAAAACAAGAGACAAAATCAACGACTGTAATAAACCGTTTAATTAAGTGCATTATACATCGATCTCAGGCAAGTTAAACTTTAACCCTTTAATTTAAATTTCTATTTCATTATATTCATGACATGTCTATGTAAATATATATAAGCATGATATGTGATACAGCAAATATAATATGAATTTGTTCATGTCATATACACGTATTAATATATAATCTTGTATTTCTTGTTGTATGAAATGTGCGTTGATTAAGCTATTTATGATAGGACAAGGGCCATTCATTTTCTCCTAGGTTGCATATTTAGATATTAACAGAGGTCATAAGGTCATTTAGTTATATGTTGACCATGATTTACTAGCAATAAAATTATGATTATCATATCCAGTAATTTACATGTATATCAGTCCTAAAATCGTCTAGCGGTGTCATACCATACACTTAGGCTAACTAAAATAATATAGAGTTTATTAGCCCCCTCCCGACCCGACCCACACCCATCACATTTTTTCCTATGATTGTTCCTGCTTTTAAACGGGCGCCTTTAATCACTTACCTATACAAAATTGTAGTCAGTGTTTCATACAATTTATAAAGAGGACTCCTTTTAATTTACTCTTCCTTTGAGGTACTTACGGTATAATTCTTAAATAACCTTTCTTAAATTGAAAGTAAAAATATAGACAGAGTACTGTCATGTAATTAAACAAACGGAGAGAACTTTGGACGTCGATTCTTATTGTTGTTTCACACGTAAAGACATATATGCGTCAATACATGTATTTTGTTTGTTTCACATGCACGGAAAGGAATTGACGTCGATTTTTTGGTTTTGCCTTAAAATGTTATATTGACCTGCGGGCTGTCAACTATCAGAACATCAGCTGTCATAGTCTACAAATATATCTTACACTATATCATATTTGTACACAATCACACCCCGACAGATAAAAATCAGTATAACATATCATCTTTAAAGTTAGACACTTACAAAAGCAAAATTATGCTATAATAAGTGGTCAAATTTATGACGGCGTACGTTTTGATTAAAAAACAATGTCAGTATAAGTGTATGTGTTTTCAAGGCTGACCAAATAAGCTAATAAATGTGTTCATTATATTGCAAACAAGACCGGATTGTACACATGAATTCTGATCAAATGTAAAGAGGATATGTAAGATCAAAACATCTTTCAATGAGGGAACACCAGATGCAATAGCTCCACGAACGGCATAGCCGTGAGCGAAAAGATTTGGAGATACCTGATCTCATATATAAAACAAACAAATTTTCTTTCTCGATGATTTTACCAAATTATGCATACTTGACATTTCAAATATATTTCACTCTAATATTTGTCCATACTTCATCGAAAAGCATATAATAAAAGTTTTTTATTTCAAATCAAGGTCGAAAACTAGAGTGTCCGTGCCTGTTTCAAATTAAAACAAAATGTACTGTGATCACTTGTTTACAAGCTTGTATTTGAAATAAAACAATATGATATGAATAAGTACATATTTACTTTACATCCTATTTAGGATCTTGTTTAAAGAATTTATAAAGCTATGTAAAATTTCATTCGTAATTTTTTGTAGAAATTTTATTTCGTTTTTACGTTTTTATATGCATGCACTTAAGAAATGATGCAATTTATTGCAAACGTGCGGTTTTTAACATTTTGCATGTATAAAACAAACTGAAACGCACGCGTGTCCTCTTCTACATGCCAATTAATAAACTTTACAAGAAGTCTATCTGTACGAGAATCGCTCCCCTTGGTACGGCAAAGTAATGTTTTACGGAGGTGTGTGAAGACTCATAAGTATTAATGTGATTTATCATTTTACGACGATTATATAACACACTGCCACAATTATTCAAGGGAAGTAATTATGGAGTAACATGTAAATATAACTACATCGTTTCCTTTGCGCATAAAGCGTGCAAGTACTTTTTTAAGTCATTGAAGTTATTCACTTTTTCCACCAGTGTAATATTATCTTTCTCAAAATGTTAACATACGAGTTATTTCTTATTCATTTTTGCACCCTAAACCGTTTTAGTTACTCAGGGGCAGTAACTCTAGTAATAAATTGCAAAATTTCTCAGTTTGACTATGCGACCAATTTCTCAAGGTTTGGTACCCCAAAATGTTTTGCGAAATGCCAGCTGTTAAACTATTTGTTGGTATACAAATAAGTTGCTTTCTTTACGGTATTTCTGGTGATTAATGTTGAAGAGTTCCCAAACACAATTAAAAGATTTGTTTCTCAAGAGATCTGTTACACCTAAATCACTAAAAGCGTGTGATGACAGATGAATAACATTAAATAATAGTTATTATTATATACTTATATAAATTCTGTCAAAAATGTAGCTTGCAATTCAAAAGGAAATACGAACAGGCTGAAAAAAAAATCCCGTATTGTCCCTTCCAAAATCCCGTTTTGTACCGTGTTGCCGGACTACTTTCATAAATATGCATGAGCTGACACAAAAACATCACTCATTTCATTTCATTTTAACTTCAGCAAACATTTACGATTTCGTTTTCGGTTACAAATAAACAAACAAAAAGGTGGAGATATATAATAAAAGGGTCATTACAACAGTAGTTCCAGTTGTGATTTTGTATTTGGCTCTCGTAGACTTTGCAAGGACGGATCACACTCGGCGGATGCGCTCCTCGTGAGATCCGATCTGGCAAAATCCGCTGGAGCCGAATACAACATCCCAGGTCGAGCTACTGTTATGATAACCCTATTTTATTACATCATTCTTGAAGGCACTGGTCCTGCGTATTTGCTATGAATAAACTTACACACTAGTCATCAAAATTAAAACTTACACACTATTCATCAAAAAATTTTATACCGTGCAGTAACCTGTGTGTAGTGGTCCTTGTTAACCGGTCTGGATTTACTGTCCCTTAACTGCTACTATTAGTACACGCCGGGAACCAGGTTAGGCCCTCGTCAGATATGTGTTATAAGCAGATTCAACAATAACTTATTCGGGAGAGCTAAACTAGTGTCATGGTATTTTAAGATACACCTAAGTAAACAGTTATATCCTATCAGATATTTTTTTCACAAACGAAATGATAATGGAAAGTTTACGCATATTCCTTATCTTACTCTAACCATATGAGCCGCGCCATGAGAAAACCAACATAGTGGGTTTGCGATCAGCATGGATCCAGACCAGCCTGCGCATCCGCGCAGTCTGGTCAGGATCCATGCTGTTCGCTTTCAAAGCCTATTGGAATTAGAGAAACTGCGCAGGCTGGTCTGGATCCATGCTGGTCGCAAACCCATTATGTTGGTTTTCTCATGGCACGGCTCATATTACAAATTGTCTCGCAACCTTGCTGTTTTCTGTAAATCATGGGTGTAAAATGGGACAATGAGGAAGATCCTCTATAATATATAAGGGATTGTGGTGACTAATTCGTCTAATGTCAAATTCCACTATTGACAGGATGTATTCAAACCTAGGATCTAAACCTTAATTGCCTTTGGTTGACTCAGAAATGGCTAATCATAATACCAGTCTGAGAATGCAGTATTGCCATTGGTCAATTTTAAGACTGTGCTCAGAAACAGCCAATCAGACGCTTGAGATTACAGACTGGTCTCCAGCTTCATCTCCAAGGACTTCTATCAACCGCTATACACCTTGCATTCACCCTTAAAAAGCAAATATTTGAAAGAAAATCGTCCTTAGAAAGACAATTTGTAAATAAAGTCAAACTGTATTTTATAAGGGATTTTACTGACTGATTTTGTTTCAAGTGAGTTTAAAGATAAGAATTTATCTACTGTCAACAAAACCCGGGTTTGATACAGCCTTATCAGTCTCATAAGTACATAAACAATGCAAACAGTGCTGTTGCGATCAATAATTTACAGCATATATTAGGTGATAAATTACACTTAATGACTAAATTTGAGATTACAAACAGATACATGCCTATCTTTAATACTATGTAGGGGAGATAACTGATGTATAGAATGATAAATCCTAAAAGCTTAAAGAAGATTGGGCAGGGATTTGGAAAATAAACGGCGCTGTCAAAAAAGTGTTTAGTATGACACAAATATGTTTACAGGTGGGACAAATATAGGACAATTTCACTGAATAAAATAATTTAACATGTTCTCAGGATACAGACATATACCTCGGTCAAAAAATCGTACGAGTCCGCCAATTTAAGAATCCTTACGGTCTCTGTACAATCGTAGCGTTTGTTCACAGTACCTACGGGCCCCGTACGATCTTTAGAGGATGCAATCGTAGGATATAACGTACGGACATTGCAGACAAGTCGTGTGGAACTTGCGAGGAGCCCGGCCGTACTTCGTGCGTTGCTCGTAGGTTCGTACGGCGCTCGCATATCACTAGCACGGTGTCCGTACCGTGTGTCCCTGCGACAAGAATAAACCAGTTCGACGACGTCTGAAAATTATCCATTAGTAGCTACTCAGTCACCAAGGAAAGTTGTACGGAGCCCGTATGGCGATAATATCGTACGGGCATCGTGCGCTGACCGTGCGAGTCCCCTGCGATAGTCGTGCGAGCATCGGCAAGCCTTGCAGTTTTATAAATCCGCACTAACATCGTGCGATGCCCGGACGAGCTTTTCCGGGGCCCGAGCGCTTCCCGTACGGTGCTGTTGCGAGCTGTTCCAGTCTTCGAAAATCTCTACGAGACGCCGTACGAGTTTGCCAAAATTTGACTGAAAACCTACTTGTACGGAGCTCGTAGCCTTCTTGTGACCGGAGTATTAGGTAAACTGGTTAAAGACATGGTCACAACAACACAAAAAGACCAAGCGCTGTAAACAATTTGTTGACACTGGCATTTCAGCAAAACTTTTTGACTTTTGCATTGTGTGGAGAACTTTCATTCAAAAGACTAACTGGCTCAAGGTTATAAATATGTGAACAGTATTTACCTGGTATATGCAATGCAAATCATCATGTTTATTTCTAAATTTTCTTTGTTTAGATTTCTGTCTTTCAGGCTTGAAATTTATTTACAAATTGTTACTTATTAATCATGATTATCAGTGCCGCATCAAAGCTACTCTTTCACTGGATCAAGGCATGAATTTAATTAAAACAAAATCGTGTACACGTGCTGTTGATGCCCGATTTTTATTTTTCAAATGCTGCGTCAGGGCCGAATAATTATTCTTAAGGTGCCTACTCCCCTGTTTATTCTCTTTGGGATTGGGCGTAAGGAAAAAGTTCGTCGATATCTGTGAAAACATTGAATTGCATTGTAACTAATGCGATTGTTTTCTTTTAGGAATTTTATCAACAATTTTGGAAGTATCAATCAGTATGTTTTTTACTTTTAATATCTCAAAGCTTGCACTACCGAGCGGCCTAAAGGCCAAGTCATGCAAAAAGATGAAACTGTATTTCTGGAGACATGTAGTAAAATACTTACTGAATGTCTTGCTTGACAATAGTCAGAACTATTTTTGCCCTCAGTTTTTCAAACTCCGGGCAATAGTTCTGACTACTGACTGACAAGTTGTTCAACAAGTGTATACTGCACTGGATTAAGGAGTCACAACCTAAGCAAGTTTAGAGAGAGAAAAAAAAGAAACGCATTCACAAATATTTTCCATCCTACTGAATTTCTACTTCCTATATACATGTATTTTTCTGTATAACTTCAAACCTTACGTTTCCACTTTATAAGCGTTTCGCATTATCATTAAAAAAATGTACAATATATACTTTATAGTACTTAAAGACTTGATATTAAAAAAAAACAAACGCAAATTATGACATCTGCTCTCTATTATACACTGTTGAAATTGTTGCAATTTAAATATAAGGACTTTGTTTAAGCGCAGTTCTGCTAGTTAAGTTGAAAAAATATGGCACACTGTTATATAAATATTCGTAGGAGATTATTCTCATGAATTCGATGGTTGAATAAATCAATGGATTAAAAGGCAAACCAGTAAAATTCCCATCCACTTTATGTTCAAAAGTTGGAATCCACGCACATATTAATATCTAAATGAAATAAATGTTTTGACCCAAACTCACAAACTTTCACGCCTCTGAAAATAAAATGTTTTCACAGTAACTAATAATTACTGGTGTCAGTTAAACTTAAAGGGGGTCGTCATCATATTTCGAAATTTAACAAGCAGCATTTACTATAATTGAGAATAAAAAAAATAAAACCAGTGATCCACTAACAGAAAAGATAAGAATTATTTTAGTCTGTCAAACATATAGAGGTTCTGTCAGTTGCAACTGACATGTAGTGATAATCTAGACTTATTCTTTTCATACTCATAAAATATTGACTTTAAATATGTACATCTCTTTATTTTTATGTGCTACTGATTTTTCAGAAGATTCTATTGCAATGTGCATCTTGGTGCATGCCCCCTTAAACATCTTCTTCAGACCATGTCGCTCTAAACATCTTCTTCAAATATATGTCTATGATAAAATGCCCTTTTAAACATCTTCTTCAAATAAGTGTATGCTTTATACAAATTCCTCAAATATGAGTATGGGACAATCATATGCAAGCCTACGCTGGTCTACACAAGTAGTCCAAATATAAATGGTTTTTCCTCGTGCCCGGCCTCAATAGTGTTGTGTGTATGTGCACCATTCTGTCAAAATCGACATGTTCCTATTGCAAACTAGATAAAAATGGTGGCGTAAGAACTTAAAAGAGACTGAACCACGCATTTTAGGCGAAAACTATTTCCTTTCAAAAAATTCTAAAAAGACACGTAGTTTGAAAGTCACTAGCGGTACAAACTTATTGACATAAGATTTTAACAATGAATTCTTCTAAATAACCAAAGTAGTAAAGCGTTGCAATACTTTTGAAATAATAAGGAAAATTTCCATTATTCTTGCATTTTTACCAATATCTAACTTTTGTTTTCACCCACTTTGTCATTTTTAAGTGTCACATAAAAATTCCATGCCAAATTTGGTGGAAATGATCATGTTGAAAAAGTCCATCTAAACTGTGGAGGGTAGCTTGAAGTCTGGAAGAAGCGCAAAGGGTTGTATTTAACGAACAGTTAACACTCTTTTTTTCTTTTTCTGCAGTAACGATATACGTCTTTACGTAGAAAACAAATGTTCTGAAATACGTATATGGATTTAATATGAAAAAAAAACAACATATGGATTTAGTGATGTTTAGCACCCCAAACAACCTTAAGCAAATCACCTCTCCGCAACATGGTAGAAGACTTAAATGACAGGAGTTAGAATGACAAAATTAATTTTGCTGCAGGCTAACGGAACAATCAGTTTTCCTAACATAACCATCCATCCGAGAAACATTTTCAAAATAATCCGCAACGTGATGCAAAACTTTTATTATTGCTAGATTTTATCTAAAATTGCACTTTCTTGTATTTCATTTACATCACACAATTTGTCTGGGAATGTCAAATGATTTTCATCTGAATTATTGCCCCATTTCATTGTATTTCAGTATCATTATATATTTAAACGGATATGACAGGGTGGCCAACCCACGTGACTTTTCAGTATCCTAACAGTGGAAAATCGCTCGATTAGTAAACATTTTTGTTTTTAATTTTCTTGTTACTTGATGGAAATTGATAAAATAAAAAGCACCGAAGACGCACACACACACGCACGCACGCACGCACGCAAACACGCACGCACGCACGCACGCACGCACGCAACTAACGCCGAGTGCTTGAGTGCTTTCCTCGCCGGGTCATTACCAATACTGTTTTCAAATAGCAAATTCCTGTGTGCACGTTAACTCAGTCTACATATTTAGGCCGTGAAAAAAAAAATAAAACAACAAAAAATAAAAACATTTGGGCGAA
Source organism: Mercenaria mercenaria (assembly GCF_021730395.1). Taxonomy (NCBI): domain Eukaryota; kingdom Metazoa; phylum Mollusca; class Bivalvia; order Venerida; family Veneridae; genus Mercenaria; species Mercenaria mercenaria. The sequence continues at coordinate 29,174,462 of NC_069368.1, forward strand.
GTGTTTGAGAGAAGTACCAAGAATGTGTACAATACCAAAAAGTCACGTGGGTTGGCCACCCTGTATAACAAAACATAAACATGCACGTTGAAAAGATATTAATTACACATATAATTATCAAAAAGTGGAAAAGATTAAATGAAATTGAATTAAGCTTTGATATATTATTTAAGAAATAAAATTAAATATGTATAAATATGTGACTCTGAAAAGTTGTACTTACTTTGAATATTGATGTACAATTGCATCACAAGACAGGATCTCTTTAGGACATTAATTTTGTTTGCGATTGATTTGGGTTTCTCCCCGTTTTCCACGAGTATTTCAGTGATGTAACCTGACCAGTGTTCCTGTATTCTGTACCATTCTATACGTATTTTGCAGCTGCACTTTATTTTATAAAAAGGTACATTTATTTGCTCGTTCCCCTAAATTTATATGAGTAAATATTGAGACAAATTAGCGCGCGGTCTCGCTTCGTTAGAAAAAGTCACACACAAAATACGAAACTGAAGAAATTTGCATGTACAAAAAATTAGGCAGTTCTGCACCTTCTGTACAATTCAGAATTTGATAACATTCTGATTTTTTTAACCTTCAGAATATACATAGAAAAAAATGCAGAGAATGAAAAGCATAAGGACATTTGGTGTGCTTAAGACAAATGTGGACATTTGGTGTGCTTAAGACAAATGTCTTTCTTACATCAAAATGTACGTACCTGTGAATGGTTCCGATGAAGTAAATCCTTTCAAGACTATAAATTCCCATCTTTCGTCGTTATTGCATACCACTCTGTTAAATTTCACTACATACATAAAACAGAGAAGATTACTTGCACGAAAAGTTATTGCTGATTAAAAAGAGAGACAAAAGCAGCGTCTGTAATGAACCGTTTAAAATAGTACATCTCTTTGCCTATCTCTGGCAAGTTAAACTTTAACCCTTTAAAATTTTAAATTTCTATTATGTGATATAGCAACAAGAGCTCCACCACGCCTGAAAGGTTTTATTAGAGGAAGCAAAATTTAAAGAAATCGCAAAATTTATGACACTAAATATGACAGACAAATCTGACCTTGACCTTTGACCTACCATCCTGATTCATGCACTCTGCACATCGACTCATCGCCATCTACTTACATACCAAGTTTCAAGTCAATAAGTTATGCTCCAGACACAAAAAAAGGACGGAGAGAATAGACCTTTGAGCACAAATTGTGACCTTGACCTTAAACTTACAGACTAGGTTAATGTTATCTGCACATCGTCTCATTACTACCTACCTACACTACATGCCAAGTTTGAAGTCAATTCTTTGAATGGTTAATAAGTTATGCCCCGAACACGAAATGTGACTGACAGATTTGATCTTTGAGATGCTCAATTTGTGAACTTTGACCTAGAGAGCCGTTTCATGTGCTCTGCACAAAGCCTCAATACCTTGCATGGTCATTAAGTGATGCTCCGGACACAAAATAGGATGGAAAGTTTTGACCTTTTAACTCAATTCGTGACCTTGATCTTTGACCTACAGAGCCTTTCAAGCGTATTGCACATCCTTTTATTGCCGTATACTTAAATGCAAGGTTTAATATCTTTAAATGGTTATGAAGTTATGCTCCGGACATGAATTATGACGGACAGACGAAGAGACGCACGCGCCATCAAATAATATGAAAGTGACGACAGACAATATCTCATGCTGAGCACTTTTTGCTCCGGTGATCTAAAACATGCAAAAAGGCGTTATCTGCAAACAAAAAGCACTTAAATGCAATTGAATTTCAGTTTTGTTTTAAAATTTGAAATACATCAATATTCTAAATTAATTGATCGAAAAATAAAGTTTACTCAAATTAATTAGTAAACAAAATGACTCTAAAGACTTTCCTTGCGAACTCTAGTAATGTTTCGTGTATCAAAACGTATTATAACTACAAAATTCTCAATCTGATAGAATAAGGACAGACAAACAATATACTCTAAAAATCATGACTCCTATAAATTCCTCTTATGAATAAAAGTAGAGTTTAAATAATAATCGTTATAGGAAACTACACAATTTATATGTGTGCATGAATCATCCATCGTTTGTTACCAACAAATTGTCCTCTATATATCATGTTATAAAAACTTTTTCCATAAATATGAAAAATTTCATTCGTGCGAAAAATTGATGGGTTTAATTTTCCCATATGAATGTTTATGCTTTAGCAGTGTACTAGAACGGAAAACTTGTTTATTGGTACTTTGAATAAGAAAAAGATGAAAACATAATCTTTATTACATAGAAAAACTATATATGAGCCGCGCCATGAGAAAACCAACACAGTGGCTTTGCGACCAGCATGGATCCAGACCAGCCTGCGCATCCGCGCAGTCTGGTCAGGATCCATGCTGTTCGCTTTCAAAGTCTATTGCAATTAGAGAAACTGTTAGCGAACAGCATGGATCCTGACCAGACTGCGCGGATGCGCAGGCTGGTCTGGATCCATGGTGGTCGCAAAGCCACTATGTTGGTTTTCTCATGGCACGGCTCATATAAAGCGAATGATCAGTATGTTAAGCACAGCTGTCGCACAGACTTATGTTATACATTCTGCATTGAAAATATTTCGCACTGATACAGTTCTAAAGACCTCTTTTGATAAAAAAATTCTTTCTCACGTACCATGCTTCGTTTCACATCTATGTCAAAACTGTAAAATAATGAGATTTGAAGAGATATACGAGGGGAAAACCCTAAATTAAATTATCTTGTAATTTAGGGGTAGGGTTATGTAACACGGTATAACGAGAAAATTAATCCGGTGACCCCAAACTTTTATTCCCCCCCCCCCCCCCCCCCCCACTTCTCCAGTCGATAGTAAATAACGTTTTCATCAACATGTTAGCGCTTTTTTTTGTCAAATTCTATCGTTTGGCTTTCACATGAGACAAGATTCATGGAAACTTTTTATTCAAAACTCAACGTCATATTTGTCGCGCTGGTTTTGTTTAATATAAAATTCAGCATATTCCTCATAGAATGCGTATTTTACTTTTTTGATATTTCTGTTACTTTTTCTCTACAGCCATTGACGTCCATTTTTGATGAACGGCGATTTCACGTCCGTCAGACTAAGATTAATATACACTGTATTCAGAAACTTACATGTATACTATATAATATATGATTTATATGCAGCCACTCCTAACATTATCTAGTGGTGTCATATTAGGTTAACTAAGGTAACACGGAATTTATAAGCACACCCACGTACCACTGGATCACATTTGTTTCAGTAACTACTTGATGTTAAATTTCTTAAGTTATTTCTCATCACAACCAGATAATAACTAAGAGTTCCAGTCACTTTATCTCTCTTATTACTTGATAGATTTGATCCAGAATTAAAATAGTTGTTGCACACCATTATCCACATCATAATGACACATGGTACTGAAATCCGGAATCGATTTTCCATGAATTATGCCCCTTTTTGCTTAGAATTTGATTTTAATTTTGATGCATTTTCACTGCTTTTTTTCCTGTTATTAGTTATTACAGAAGGGCTTTGATTCAGACTTAAAATACTTATTCCAAATCATCAGCCACAGCAAATGGTCATAACTTGGCATTGAATTTTCAAGAATTAGCACCCTTTTTACTTTGTAATTTCAGGTCATTTAAATGCTGTCCTCTCTTATTTTGTATAACATTAATAATAAATATTTTTGACTATAATTAAATCATATCTCACAATTATAGTCGTCATCGATGATGACATAAGGCTCGTAATTCTTGCTGACATTTGTCATAAATTATGTCCTCTTTTTGTTTGAGATTTCAGTTTAATGTTTAAGATTTAATGTCTCTGTTGTTAAAATAGTTGTTAGAGATCATTGCCTCAGTCATATGATACAAGATCCATAACTCTTGCACCAAAATAATCTATGAATTAGCCCCCTTTTACTTATAATTTCAAATCATAATAATGAGTATATGCCACATGATCCATCATATGATACTAGGTTCATAACTCTTGCACCAAAACATTTTATGAATTAGCCCCCTTTTACTTATAATTTCAAATCATAATAATGATTATATGGCAAGGCCCATCACTCTCGCACCAAAATATTCTATGAATTAGCCCCCTTTTACTTATAATTTCAAATCATAATAATGATTATATGGCAAGGTCCATAACTCTTGCACCAAAACATTTTATGAATTAGCCCTTTTTACTTATAATTTCAATCATATATGTTATATGCCAATTGATTTGACAATGGTGAAATTACACTTGCAGAAATATTCCAAGAATTATGTCCGTTAAATACTTAATTAATGTTTTGATACACTTTAATTCTACTTTCCGGTATTTATAAATACATTTGACTCAGACTTGAACCATTGTCAAATATTGTCATCGACGTTGAAGTCATTAAACACTCCAGCAACAGCTCCAGCTTCCCAGATGTCATGTGCCCTATTTCATTACCGAAAACGTCGAGCGCGCTGTCTTACACAGCTCGTACCATGACATATTGTGGGATGGGGCGTGTGTCAGTCCGTCTGTCTGCCATACTTGATGTCCGGAGCATACTATTAACTCCAAAACCAACCAAGATATTGAACTAAAACTTGGTAGATCTATATAGGTAGATAGCGATAAGACAATATGTGGAGAGCATAAATTATGTAGATAGGACAAAGGTCAAGGTCATAAATTGATCCCAAATGTCAAATTGTCCCTATTATTTCCTGCCCGGGGCATAACTTAACAAACATTCAAGGGGTATTGATTGGCACCAATCTTAGGATAAAGGTGCGTGACAATGAGACGAAGCGCAGCTTGTTTGAAGCTTGTCTGTAGTTGAAAGGTCAATGTCACAACAAGGTCAAATTTGCCCGTACTATCTGTGTCCCGATCATGACTCAATAACTATTAAAGGTATTTATTTCAAACTTAGCACAAAAATAATTGTCAATAAGACAAGACGATATCCAGAGGGCATGAACCTGGCCAGTAGTTCAAAGGTCAAGGTCACAAGCTGAGTTGAGTTCTATCCTTTATACATTGTATTTTGTTTCTGGAGCACACAACTTCAAAATTATTCAAGGTATTGACTAAACTTGGAATATAGGTGGATTGTGATGAGGTGATTTAAGGAGTGCAGAAATCTGTATCAGGCATTTCCACCAGAACACCAACATTACCCCACCCCCCCCCCACAAAAAAAAAACTCTGTTATATTTTAATGCCTTAGTATTCAAGCGTATGAAAGATAGATAAAGTGAAAGTGCGTCAAAACTTAAACCTGGCAGTCTAAGTTATGATTTACGCAGTAAAAGAGAATTCTTGGCTATTTGAAATAAACAGAGAAAGGACCTAAACAAGTATATAACAGAGCAAGTTTGGTAAAAATCCATCACGCAGTTCATGAAAAAAGTCGTACAACATTTATTTTTAATCTTAAGCTCTAGTGTTTCCGTACAGGTACTTCAGTCAAGGAGAATAATTTTAAAAAAATGATAGAGGACCTTGAAAAGGATGCTACAGACTAACTCTGGCGACAATCCATCAAGCGATTCATGAAAAGAAATTGTATAAAGTTGTTTGTTTTTTAATTTTTATAGTCAAGCGGAACCATTTAAACAAATTTGAAAGAGGACCATACAAGGATCGGGCGGTTCATGAGAAGGCGTTGTTTAAAAGATTTTCTGTTTTCAGTTCTGGTGTAAAGCAGAAACTTGAGAGATAACCTTACAATGATGCACCAGACCAAGTTTGGTGGTGATCCGTCAAGCTATTAATGGATGAAAAGCTAAACGCCAGGCAACTGACAAAACACGACGGACATAGCATATAACAAAAGCTCATGCAGAACCTTTTGTTCAGGTGAGGTAAAAATCAACCACAGCTGACGACCAAGTCATCCCATCAGCTCGTAGTTTTTTGTTGTTGTTTTTTTAAAAAATAGAAGACCTAAATTGGAAAGCTATGTTTAATACAAAACGCATATGTACACAGGAAAATACAAATTCAATAGAGACATGTCGTTGTTACAGCACGAAACTGTCATGCCTTCTTTAATTATGTACAGTTACAATAGGTCAGCCGAGATCATACAGATACTTCGGATACTAAGGGAAACAATTCACGAATGAACCTGAAAAAAATGTTAATAGAGTCAAATCCCTTGGTACATAATCGCTTGTTCATAAGGTGGCAGGGGAGTGCAGATTTGCGAATTCCACATTGACGTGTGGGTACCAGTGTTGAAATATCCATAGAAATCTCGATTTTGCTTATTTCTCTTTGAAACTACTATGGACTATTGCAGATACTATAGACTACATAAAGACAACTCTCCGGTCCTATGCACCTGTCGCTTTCCGTGCCAGATGTAGTGAAAATTGGCCAAATCACCCAAATTTTATAGACCAAAATTAGCCTAACCGGGCCTCACTTTGAACTCTGCCATTCATCCATTTTGTATTTTTAAATCCAATTTCGTAGCATTTATGTATAGTGCGAACATAGATGCATACCCAGGTGGTGTGGAATGTGTCTCCCAACCACCACTTTATTTCCCTAATTTTCACTTGAAAAAAAGTGGATGGATAACAGCCGAGCGTCTGGCCGACTTTTTGTTCTGATGTTTATGTTTTAGCCTCAACCGGAAGTACGGAGCTAGGAATTTTAAAACACCCGCCATGTAGAATCATTAACCGTTCCTCATTCCCCAGATATATTAAAGAATTAATAATGATAAATAACCAGTAAGATAGATATGCCTTTATATCTACCCTGTCCTGTTTGTACAGAAAATCGACAGGGGCCAAACTACGAAACCGCTCCCCTGCCACCTAATAGATTTCATCACTGTTACCAGCTTCCTTTTTACTTGTCACAAAAGCAAGGGAGGTTGCGAATCCATACTTTTGCGTGTAGGCGTACGAGTAGGATTTTATTCTTTATGAAAAGGAGCGTCTGACGTGTCAAAATATAGCACGCAATTTAGTAGCAAATCGCTGTATCATACAATTTAAAGATTTGACGAACTGGTTATTTGCTAAAACACTTTATATGATAAAGTCACCAGTTTCCTATATATTAAAAAGAATGTTTGGTTTTTCCTTTACATCGTTAATAAATGTAGACTGTTTAGGTAGGCACTGTTTATGGCCTGACTTCCCGTAATTGAAAATATTAAGTCCATGATTTGGCGAAAGTTCTATTCGTATGGCATCTCCGGACCCCATCGCAGGATCCTCATCAAAATAATTGTAAGGAAGAAGAAAAAATCCAAGGTCAAGGCCGACTGTTGGGGTAACGGGTATATCCTCCATGTGCGGGATGTGATGTATGCCCATAGTGACCCAGGTCACTTGATCCTGAAATATTTTATACGTGGTTTTTAGTTAAGTAATGAAATATTTATACGAATCAGTAAGAAATATATTTGCAACTGCCATTACAGAAATATTTGTTTCTAGTAATATTTCGTTATGTCACCTGGTTATATAGCATGAAAGTTTAGTAATATCTTCAGTGACCATCCAGGTGAGTTCCAAGAAAATTTCACATATGGCAGGAGGTCGTTTAAAAGTCAAATAAAAACGAAAAAATAATTATTTGAAGATTAATGTAGTCCAGCATGAAAGCTTTTAAGATTTTTGTACCGTGTTGAACTTACCTTCTCTAGCTTAGTCTCGGTAACCATAAAACAATTTCTAAACAGTCAGTTATTTCATCGCAAAGCCCATTCTATTCTAGGGTTTGATAAAACATTTTCATTTTGCTCTGCATATTTTAACAGAAACCTCGGGATATTACATAACATTCCATGGTATAAAAATATGTACGGACAAGCATGAAACAAGTCCAACTGCAGTGAATGACGTTGTCTTTAAACAAGGGCCAAGATGGCCCTATATCGCTCACCTGTTTAATGTAATAATATTTTATTATACATATATACAGAAACACAAACAACAATCGCATACATCAAATATGTCATATATACAAATGGGTAGGGCCAAAAATTATGACAACATTATCGAGGGCCCTTCCCAGCTCACCTGTGTAACACACCATAACAGTGTAAACATGTTTTACCTAGTGGTTACATGGAAACAAATATTCTGACCAATTTTCAGTAAGATCGGACCAACAGACCTAGTTTTTGACCCAACATGACCCAGACTTGATGATAACAACATTCTGACTAAAATTTATGAAGATAGAATAAAAATGTGCCCCCATAGTGTGTAAACAAGCTTATTCTTTGATTTGACCTGGTGACCTAGTTTTTGACCACACATGACCGAAATAAAAATTTATATAATATTTCAAGCAAACAAACATTCTGACCAAGTTTCGTGCACATTAAATGAACAATAGTGTTAGGGTGCTTTTCCTTTGATTTGACTGGGTGACCTTGTTTCTGACTCCATATGACCCAGTTTCAAACTTGGCTTAGGAACAATTAAGATAAACATTCTAACCAAGTTTCATGAAGATAGGGTCATGAATGGGGCCCCTAGTTTTTTTTTTACAAACTTTTCATTTGACTTGACCTGATGACCTAGTTTTTGACGCGACATCACCTAGTTTCGATCCAGGTCTAGAGATCATCAAGATAAACATTCTGTGCAAGTTTGTATCAAACAAAGCATAAATGAAACCTCTATATGGCTGAAAAGACCAAGATATAAAATTTTGCCCCTTTCATGGGCAGTAACTCTGGAACCCATGATGGAATCTAGCAGGGTTTCGAAAGGAACCGAGATTGTATTGTGACTTAAGTTGTGTGTAAGTATTCTTAAAATCAAATATAAAATGTCATTTCTGTCGTGTTCAGAAGGTAAAAATTAATAACTTTTTGGTTCTTTTAGGGCTTAATCAGGGGCCGTAACTCTAGAACCTATGATTAGATCTGACAGATTCACCATGGAATCCAAGATTTATTGCTGTTGAAGACATTTTGCAAGTTTGTATCAAATCAAACCATAAATAAAGTCTTTAAATGGCTGCAAAAGCCAAAATAGCTAATTCTGGACCTTTAAAGGGTCATACCTCTGGAATTCATAACGGGATCTGGCCAGTTTTCGAAAGGAACAGAGATATTATGCCAGTACAAGCTGTGTGCAAGTTTGATGAAAGTTGATTGCAAAATGTTGTCTCTATCGTGTTCACAAGCAAAACAATAGCAATTTTTGGCCTTTTAAGGGGCCATAACGCTTGAACCCATGATGGGAGCTGGCCAGTTTTCGACAGGAACCGAATTATTATGCCAATGCAAGTTGTGTGCAAGTTTTATTTATGTTGATTGCAAAATGTGGTCTCTATCATGTTCACAAGCCAAATATGACAAAATTTGGTCCTTTAGGGACCATTACTCTGGAACCTATAACGGGATCTGGACAGTTTTCGAAAGGAACCGAAATATTATGCCCATACAAGTTGTGTGCAAGTTTGATTAAAATCAAATACAAAATGTGGTCTCTATCGTGTTCACAAGGAAATTGTGAACGGACGGACGCACGGACGACGGACGAAGGGTGATCACAAAAGCCTACCCTGTCAGTTGAGCTTACAAAAATACACTCAACAAGAGCTGTTACTAATGGTGACAAATGCCCCCGCAGCGCCTTGACCTTGGACTGTGTGACCTTGATCTTTGACCTGGTGACCCCAAAGTCAATAGGGGTCGTGTATTCAATAAGTACTATTAGCACGTGAAGTTTGAAGTTTCTGGGTGCAGTGGTTCGCGAGTAAAGTGCCTTGATGCAAAAAGTTTACATTGGCCCCTGTGACCTTGACCTTTGACCTGGTGACCCCAAAGTCAGTCGAGGTCGTGTACTTAATAAGTACTATTAGCACGTGAAGTTTGAAGGTCCTGAGTGCAGTGGTTCGCGAGTAAAGTGCCTTCATGCAAAAAGTTAACATTTGCCCCTGTGACCTTGACCTTTGACCTGGTGACCCCAAAGTCCGTAGGGGTCTTGTGCTCAATAAGTACTATTAGCATGTGAAGTTTGAAGGTCCTGGTGATTTGCGAGTAAAATGCCTTCATGCAAAAATGTTAACGTTGAGACTAACGAACTAACGAACGAACGAACGGACGGACGGACAGTTGAAAACTAATATGCCTCTCTTCAGGGGCATAATACACTTATTTAAACTTAAATATTTGGCCGGATAAAGAAACGAGGAATTGAACCTATAATATATTAAAAATATACAAGTACCAATAAGCTATGGTAAATCAGATGATCAATCATACGAAGGTGTTGTTTATTATTATTTACGCCATAATAATATTCTAAGTAATTCATCCAAGCAAAGCATCATTTGAGCCGTGCCATGAGAAAACCAACATATTGGCTTTGCGACCAGCATGGATCCAGACCAGCCTGCGCATCCGCGCAGTCTGGTCAGGATCCATGCTGTTCGATTTTAAAGCCTATTGGAATTGGAGAAACTGTTAGCGAACAGCATGGATCCTGACCAGACTGCGCGGATGCGCAGGCTGGTCTGGATCCATGCTGGTCGCAAAGCCACTATGTTGGTTTTCTAATGGCAAGGCTCATTTGGCAATTTAATGCCACAGACAGCTGTCATTATGATGATTTCTAGCCAGTCCGCGCGTCATCCTTTGTTTACAGCGCTTCTGTGTTTAACTGACATAAACTGAGGTTTGTATGAATTGTAAATATGTTTTTACCTCGTCGGTTATTGTTTCATTGTCGTCAATAAAACTTTGAAAATTGACAACAGGATTCTCGGCATCATAACTGGCATAGATTGAGCTACTTCGTGTTTCATCTTCCTTGTACTTAGTCACAGCAACTTGGTACCGTGCCCAGGAAATAGATGGTTCTTGTCCCGTGCCTTCCTCAACCATCTGAAAACAAACCATTTAAAAATGAACATGGTACACTGTATCAGATGACATTATCCATTTTCTGCGGCATCCAAAGACAGCTTTGTATAGAACTGAATGGATGTTATTAGCATCGTATTTCTAATTACTTTTATCGAATATGTTCCGACATTGTACGAGAATACCTTTCTAAACCCTAACAAATGGTACAGTGCATGAATATTATAAAACTTTGTACACGCGTTTTGCCCGATGAAGGTCAGGAACTACTAGCTTACCTGTTTTGAAATTCCTCTCGTGTAGAGTCTATACGCTCTTGGTACACCAGCAGACGATAAAACACTGTTGTTGTAGAATGTTAGATATTTTGGCTTGTCAAAATTGTACTTCATTGCTGCCTCTTTTTCTGATTGCACTAGATGTCGAACCATTTTCGTTTGAGCGTATTTGGCTTGGTCTTTTACTGACCATTGTGTATTATCAATCTTAATTGGCTGTATTTCTATATACTCAAACCTGTTTTTCGTTCCGTGAATGTCCATATCCGTCTTGAAGTGGAACATATGGTGGTGAATATTTCCGGTCACATGATCACGTAACCGGAAGCCGTAATCATCTTCTGGAGGAAATCGGAAGGAAGTCAGTATGTATCCTGTAGACACAACTTTAACTTCAATCGCGCCATTTTGGTGAAAAATGAAGTCAAAAATATAATCATAATTAGCCACTGTTATTATTGTTCGAACTGTGAGTACAATATCCATGAGTCCTTCGTAAAACATTGTACCGGAACTAGATAAATGTCTGCGCAGAGGAAGACCCGTGTTATGTTCAAACACACAGAAAGCCCTATCAACATGGTATGGTTGTTCTAAGAATTCAATAGCATGGTCAGCACTTAGATAAGTTGAATGGGAGGGACAGTCAGCCCCCGAACCAAGTGATCGAGCCCGTGGCCCAACTAAAGCTAAGCTATCAAGGTAATCTGCAAATTTCTGAGCCGGGCTGTCGGCTGAGTAAAATATTGCAATGTCTTGCAAACTTAACTCATAAACAATTCTTTCATTGTTGTATCTGATGTCAAATATCTGAGGACCCGAAGTAGTAGACATCCTTACATCAAAGTCCCATCCCATGTGCTTGATATGTCTACCATCTACAGAATATCTTTTCCCACTTGGTTCAAATTCTGTCGGTGGTAACAGTGGCTCCTCTGGAAATAATGTCCCCCTCCTGTTCAGTGTAGAATACAGCTTCTTATCCTTTGTCGGAAAGGCAATTTTTGTTTTCGTGACAGAGCCGGTTTCGTAAGCTCTGAGAAGGTCTTCTAAGCTTTTGAATATCTGGCCACCATAATAAACCTTGTCTATTGTATATTTGTCAGCTTCACTGCTTGTCAGGTCCATAAGAACTAAAAAGTCTAATGGATGGAGACTCCAAAACTCAACAACAGGTGTGAGCCAAAACCACATTTTTCTTGCCATCGGTTCTCCGGACGATGCCGGGGACATTGGCGACATCGATTTGAATTCTAGACAATTTTCAGCGCAGTCTCCCAATGTTCCACCATAACTTTCTTCTAAAATTTTACCAACTTTACTTATTTCCCCATGTAACTTAGACATTGCTCTAACGATTTCAGCAGTAGTTAACGGACGGTAACGAAATGGTCGGGGTGTTTGAGCGTTCTTGCTTACTGGATTAGGTAGGGGGCCTACGATATATTCTTGCACTTCCGGCTCGGGCAAGTCACCCCTAAATATGATAACGTTGGCTTCTCTTGCTGGTGCTGATCTACCCTTGTCAAGAAAATTTAAAGTCTGTTCCTTGTTAGGAACATGAAGTTCCATGGTATAAATGTAACTGTCATTAGTATCAAATTTATACGGTCGCGCAAGATTTAAGTCCGCTTGTCCGTATAAAAACTCCCTCACCGAAAACATCTCGGCTGGTGTAAGATCATGAAATGGCGACAAAACGTCTGGCGGATCAAGATTTATCCTGCTACTGCTTCCAGGACAGCTCTCCGATTTGGAGTCGGATTTGGAGTCCAATTTTTCCTTCATCTGGGATACTACGACCGCAAATGCGACAATTAGAGCGATGAGGGCCACGCACAAGACAACAACTACTATCCTGCACCCGCCAATCACGCGGCGGTGATTTCCCGGCGTTCCAGAGTCAGACATTTTATAATCTGAAATATTAATATACAAAAAATATACTTATCCAAGTGAATTACATAATAATATGAGCTGCTATATGTCTCTCCCTTACTTTAGAAAGCAAACAAATCATTTAAATATGGGAAAGAAGACATAGTACAGAACAAGCTCTGTCTATTGTGATGCACATAACATTTACACAATTTGTAACTTCTCAAAAACCGACTCCGAATCGGTTCTAAACGATCTTCTTACAGATTTCATAAACATTTATAACAATAGTGACGGACCTAAAATCGCAATCGGACAATTAACAAGACACAGGCATTCTTACAACCATTTACTTTTCTAACCATTGCGTTAAAAAGACACAGACATTCTTAACGCCATTTGCTTTTCTACCCATCTGCGTTGACCAGACACAGACATTCTTACAAGCGCTTGTTTTTCTAACCATTTATGTTGACAAGACACATACATTCTTACAAGCATTTGCTTTTTCTAACCATTTTCGTTAACAAGACACATACACTCTTACAAGCATTTGCCTTTCTAAACATTTTCGTTAACAAGGCACATACACTCTTACAAGCATTTGCCTTTCTAAACATTTTCGTTAACAAGGCACATACATTCTCACAAGCATTTGCCTTTCTAAAAATTTTCGTTAACAAGACACATACATTCTTACAAGCATTTGCTTTTTCTAACCATTTTCGTTAACAAGACACATACATTCTTACAAGCATTTGCCTTTCTAAACATTTTCGCTAACAAGGCACATACATTCTTACAAGCATTTGCCTTTCTAAACATTTTCGTTAACAAGGCACATACATTCTTACAAGCATTTGCCTTTCTAAACATTTTCGTTAACAAGGCACATACATTCTTACAAGCATTTGCTTTTCTAAACATTTTCGTTAACACGGAACGTATCAAATTTATACGGTCGCGCAAGATTTAAGTCCGCTTGTCCGTATAAAAACTCCCTCACCGAAAACATCTCGGCTGGTGTAAGATCATGAAATGGCGGCAAAACGTCTGGCGGATCAAGATTTATCCTGCTACTGCTTCCAGGACAGCTCTCCGATTTGGAGTCGGATTTGGAGTCCAATTTTTCCTTCATCTGGGATACTACGACCGCAAATGCGACAATTAGAGCGATGAGGGCCACGCACAAGACAACAACTACTATCCTGCACCCGCCAATCACGCGGCGGTGATTTCCCGGCGTTCCAGAGTCAGACATTTTATAATCTGAAATATTAATATACAAAAAATATACTTATCCAAGTGAATTACATAATAATATGAGCTGCTATATGTCTCTCCCTTACTTTAGAAAGCAAACAAATCATTTAAATAAGGGAAAGAAGACATAGTACAGAACAAGCTCTGTCTATTGTGATGCACATAACATTTACACAATTTGTAACTTCTCAAAAACCGACTCCGAATCGGTTCTAAACGATCTTCTTACAGATTTCATAAACATTTATAACAATAGTGACCGGACCTAAAATCGCAATCGGACAATTAACAAGACACAGGCATTCTTACAACCATTTACTTTTCTAACCATTGCGTTAAAAAGACACAGACATTCTTAACGCCATTTGCTTTTCTACCCATCTGCGTTGACCAGACACAGACATTCTTACAAGCATTTGTTTTTCTAACATTTTGCGTTGACATGACACAGACATTCTTACAGCCTTTTACTTTTCTTACCATTTACGTTCAAAAGACACAGACATTCTTACAAGCGCTTGTTTTTCTAACCATTTATGTTGACAAGACACATACATTCTTACAAGCATTTACTTTTTCTAACCATTTTCGTTAACAAGACACATACACTCTTACAAGCATTTGCCTTTCTAAACATTTTCGTTAACAAGGCACATACATTCTTACAAGCATTTGCCTTTCTAAACATTTTCGTTAACAAGGCACATACATTCTTACAAGCATTTGCTTTTCTAAAAATTTTCGTTAACAAGACACATACATTCTTACAAGCAGTTGCTTTTTCTAACCATTTTCGTTAACAAGACACATACATTCTTACAAGCATTTGCCTTTCTAAACATTTTCGCTAACAAGGCACATACATTCTTACAAGCATTTGCCTTTCTAAACATTTTCGTTAACAAGGCACATACATTCTTACAAGCATTTGCCTTTCTAAACATTTTCGTTAACAAGGCACATACATTCTTACAAGCATTTGCTTTTCTAAACATTTTCGTTAACACGGAACGTATCAAATTTATACGGTCGCGCAAGATTTAAGTCCGCTTGTCCGTATAAAAACTCCCTCACCGAAAACATCTCGGCTGGTGTAAGATCATGAAATGGCGGCAAAACGTCTGGCGGATCAAGATTTATCCTGCTACTGCTTCCAGGACAGCTCTCCGATTTGGAGTCGGATTTGGAGTCCAATTTTTCCTTCATCTGGGATACTACGACCGCAAATGCGACAATTAGAGCGATGAGGGCCACGCACAAGACAACAACTACTATCCTGCACCCGCCAATCACGCGGCGGTGATTTCCCGGCGTTCCAGAGTCAGACATTTTATAATCTGAAATATTAATATACAAAAAATATACTTATCCAAGTGAATTACATAATAATATGAGCTGCTATATGTCTCTCCCTTACTTTAGAAAGCAAACAAATCATTTAAATATGGGAAAGAAGACTTAGTACAGAACAAGCTCTGTCTATTGTGATGCACATAACATTTACACAATTTGTAACTTCTCAAAAACCGACTCCGAATCGGTTCTAAACGATCTTCTTACAGATTTCATAAACATTTATAACAATAGTGACCGGACCTAAAATCGCAGTCGGACAATTAACAAGACACAGGCATTCTTACAACCATTTACTTTTCTAACCATTGCGTTAAAAAGACACAGACATTCTTAACGCCATTTGCTTTTCTAACCATCTGCGTTGACCAGACACAGGCATTCTTACAAGCATTTGCTTTTCTAACATTTTGCGTTGACAAGACACAGACATTCTTACAGCCTTTTACTTTTCTTACCATTTACGTTCAAAAGACACAGACATTCTTACAAGCGCTTGTTTTTCTAACCATTTATGTTGACATGACACATACATTCTTACAAGCATTTGCTTTTTCTAACCATTTTCGTTAACAAGACACATACATTCTTACAAGCATTTGCCTTTCTAAACATTTTCGTTAACAAGACACAGACATTCTTACAACCATTTGCTTTTCTAAAAAATTTCGTTAACAAGACACATACATTCTTACAAGCATTTGCTTTTCTAAACATTTTCGTTAACAAGACACATACATTCTTACAAGCATTTGCTTTTCTAAAAATTTTCGTTAACAAGACACATACATTCTTACAAGCATTTGCTTTTCTAAACATTTTCGTTAACAAGACACATACATTCTTACAAGCATTTGCCTTTCTAAACATTTTCGTTAACAAGACACATACATTCTTACAAGCATTTGCTTTTCTAAACATTTTCGTTAACACGGCACATACATTCTTACAAGCATTTGCGTTAACAAGATACATACATTTTTCTACCAAACTGCATTAACAAAATCTTACAAGCGTTTACGTCAACAAGACACAGACATTTTTCTAACCATTTGCGTATTTTTAAAACATTTTATACAGTCTGGTAACACAGCTTGTCCTAATTGGAAAAATTTCGGAACATATTTTGATTCTCTTGACATATAATGTCAGTTGAAGATGGCTGATCTAGTTTGTTCAAACGCTTATTTCCTTTATCGACAAGTATCTGAAGAGCGCATGGGTTATCGCTGTATCAACTATGAGTTTAGCAATTGCAAACAATAACCTTCCAAAATGCTAATTACTTTTTGACAATGTAGTTGGTGTACCACTCCGTGAAGACTATCTCCGAAGTTACATTGTCTTAATTAAAGCTCCATAAAGAGGCAGTATCCATGGTTCATGAAACAAAACGTGTCCTTGGTCCGGCAAACAGCCAGTTTCCATGTTCTTGCAAACAACCAGTGTCCATGGTCCATCGAAACAAAAATCCATGATCCAGCGAAAAAAACAGTCCCAATGTTCCAGCAAGTAAAACGGGGATAATTAACTATATGAATTTGGGTACGATGTACAAGAATGATCATGTGGGCGATACATTGACTGTTTTCCAAGGGTTTTACGGCAAATCAACACCATACAGGTTATATGGCGCCAAACAGGACTAAATAGTTTGGTCTGAAGTCACATTTACATCGGATCAAATCACAAAGCTACAACAAAATCAAGTGTTCAGACCCTGTAAGTCGCCTCTTACAATCATGCAAGGATAAGAAAGACAGTGTTTTCAATTCTTTTTTCATACATAGATCGTCTCAGATCCACTTGGGGTTGTGGACGATACAGGATTTTCCTCTGGTCAGGTTGTGTTTTTAAAAGCGGGAACATCAAAGTTGACAGAGGACCACACCAGGATGCTAATAATCAAGTCTGATGAAATTCTGAATAGTAGATTTAGAGGACATGTCATCTGAAAAAAAATGACGACGGACAAAATCTCATTTCAAGCACTTTGTGCTTAGATGATCTAAAAACATGCAATAAACCTCGCCGCACAAGATAAAGGTTTTACCATTAAAGACGCATTATCTGCATTTATTAACTATTAATTATCTATTAACTTAGATGTAATTGAATTTCAGTCACTCATTCTATATTATTGATCGAAAGCTATTGTACTATTAATATCTAGTAACAATGGCCATGACCTTGCAATTAGAAAGCTATAACTACTTCTCATAAAATAAACAAACGTGTTTGTAAACATGGACGGTTCCAAACTGAAGGGGATCCATGATCATAAACAATGAAAAAATACAATACATATCGCATATCCGTAGCCCTGAACAACCTATAAACCGGGCCAGTCTATTTTATAAGTACAACAACACTGTTCACCAATTTAAACGAGGAGTACGCAATGCAAGAACGAATAAAACAAAGATAAAATAAAACAAAACAAGTAAACCGGTCACTGACAAATAATTTGTTCAAACTTCAAAAAACTTTATTGCAGCATTTATTTTTCTTGTATTAGACCCATGATAGCTTACCGGGAGGATTCTCTTTGTTTATATATATTCATTTATTTTTGAAAAAAAGAACGTGGCTGCTCTCCGTGGATGAAGTAAACGACTGACGAAAGTAAGTATGTGCGATTGAATCTTAGAAAACGCATGCTTAGTACGAAAAAAAAAACGAGACTGAATAATAAACATATACGAATTAAGGGGCCACAAAATTTAAAACGACAGCAATGTTCGACAATGCAACAGCCTTTTTGTGTGTATGTAACATGTCGAGCCTGACCTTCGACCCATAACTGTGACATTGACCTTTTAGACATCGTCAGCCTCACTGAGTTAAATATTCCTCAATGCATGTCAAATTTATGGTCCAGACAAACAAATCGGACAGACACACGCATGCACTGACGCACGCACGCGCATAAACCGAACAGCCAGTTGAACAACTATGTCTTCGCATCCGCAAGCAGGCTCGACAAAAAAGGGGCATCATTTTGTAAATAGGCAAAATAGATACATGTCAGGTCATTTTAATGGGCAAGTGTATGACGTTTCAATCCATTCCCATTTGTGGGTATTGAGATACCAGCTTGCATACAAAAGCTTTACCAAGAACAGGACATAATTTTGTAAAAAAAATATATCGAAGTAGAGTTAGTGAACCTGTGCAGTGCATGTCAGATCATCACAGTGAACAAGTGTGCGAAGTATAAGAGAAACCAGCTTACATACAAAACTTAACCAACAACTGATTAGTCAAACAAGAGCTGTCGGAGGAAAGCAACGCTCGACTATTCCACAGCCTTGTCAGTTGAATGAAAATAAAAGTTGATAAAGGGGAATAATTTTGTAAAATTGCAAAACAGGGTTATGGAACCTGTAAAATGCATATAAGTTCATGACAATGGAAAATTGTGAGAAGTTTCAATCCGTACTGAGATACCAGTTTACATACAAACCTTAACAAAAAGCTGCTAAGTCGAAAAAGGGGCATAATTTTGTAAAAATGCAAAATAGAGTTATGGAACCTGTGCATTTCATGTCAGATCATGACAGAAAACAAGTCGTGACCTCAACGCAACAAAGTCGTATCTCTATATAAATTTATAATAAGATACGGCTTTGTTGCGTTGAGGTGACGAAGTGTGTGATGTTCCAATCCATTCCCATTAGCGGGTACTGAGATACCAGCTTACACATAAAAACTTAACCAAAAACTGCTAAGTCGTAAAAGAGGCACAATTTTGTAAAAATGCAAAGTAGATTTATGGAACCTATGCACTGCATGTCAGATTATGTGCGTGATGTTTCAGTCCATTCTCATTAGTGGGAACTGAGATACATGCTTACATACAAAAACTAACCAAAAACTGCTAAGTCGAAAAAGGAACATAATTTTGTAAAAAAGCAAAATAGAGTTATGGAACCTGTGCAATGTAAGTCAGTTTATCACGGTGAATAAGCGTGTGAAGATTCAATCCATACCCATAAGTGGTTACTGAGATACCAGCTTACAAACAAAAACTCAAACAAATCGGGACGCCGACGCCAGCTCATGAGTGAGTCCAATGGCTCTACCTAATCTTTGAATAGTCGGGCTAAAAAGGGGCATAATTCAACTCAACCAAATCGGGTCGCCGACGCCGACGAACGGGTGAGTACACTCTAACTCTTCCATGAAGAGTCGAGCTAAAAACAACGATAAACAAGCACAATTTGTTGGATTAGTTATAAAATCCATTTATATTGTTTTCACTTTCGAAAAACGGAGAAAAAAGAAAAGCAAAAAGATAGAATATTTTGATTGTATCCTCGCACCGACCTGAATTTGAAAGAAAGGCTCAAAATTCAAATATCGCGGTTAGTAACGGCTTGCAACGAAAAATGATAACAAAGATAAAAACACAACAAATAACAAAGAATAACTTGTTTGTTCATTCTTCGAAATACATGAATGCATCTTGCATTCAAAATAAACCCGTAATGACTTCTTGAGAAGATTCTAAGGGTTTGGGCCAGCTGCGACCCTGCCTTGGCCTAAAATTTGGCAAAAGATAAGGGATTTCTATGATTTTAAAAATGTGGATTGATTTTTATTAAATTGTTATTTTGGGAGCTGTTAGTGCGATTTTGTTCGATATAAACTTGTATTTAAAACCAGAGCAGGGTCGTAGCTGGTCCAGATTCAAGTATCATTGGATTCTCCTTGCTTATTTGCAGCTGCACTTCAGTTAACTACTGACGAAATTTAGCGGGTGCGAAAACGCATGCTTAGCATGAGAATACGTGAGACTGAATTAATACGTGCAAATTCTGTGATCACCTTATTTAGAAAAATATCAAGAAAATTGCATGCACAACATTAACAAAAATTGTTACACGAGACGAACTCACTAAGCCTGGATTAGTTTTTAAGCTACTGAAAAATCTCTCCATTTGCGTATATTGTTTTTACTTTAAAAAAGGTAAAAAAGACGTAGGGAGACATTGTGCAAATGCCATCCCGACATCAAAATGCACGCACCTGCAAATGATCCAGATGAAGGTCCTTTCCAAATGATAAGTTTCAACTCACAAATTCATTACTTTATACCTGCGATTAATATCAATCACATAAAGTTTGATAAACAAGAATTACTGAAGTGCAACTTGCAAGCGTTGTCCTAGATTTTACTCTGCGTTTAACCTGTTAACTCAACAGGAAACTGGTAATTGTATGTTAAATAATACGCCAAGAATAACAAAAAAAATTACAATTTCTTTACATCTGAGGATAAAGACAATATTAATGTTTGAAATAAACCGTTTCATTACATTTTATCGATCTGCGACCCTTCAATTTTTAAATTTATATTTTATTATGTTCATTACATATATAATTATGACCCGTCATATTGACATAAAATAGGTGTGGATGTCATATTATACATGTATTAATAAACAATGATGTATCATTTGTTGTATGTTTAGACTTACAGAGTATGTTGAGATCAAGTAATCTGTAATAAAGTTTATTTGAGCCGTGCCATGGGAAAACCAACATAGTGGGTTTGCGACCAGCACGGATCCAGACCAGCCTGCGCATCCGCGCAGTCTAGTCAGGATCCATGCTGTTCGCTATCAGTTTATCTAATTCCATTAGGTATGAAAGCGAACAGCATGGATCCTGACCAGACTGCGCGGATGCGCAGGCTGGTCTGGGTCCATGCTGGTCGCAAAGCCACTATGTTGGTTTTCTCATGGCACTGCTCATTTCTTTCTTCATAATGACACTGATAATTTCTAAGAAAACCCCTTTCTCCATAGGGTCAGAGATAAGAGATATTGTATTTTTTTCGGAGGTATTTGAGATGACTTAATGGCATATATACTGAACAGCAAAAGAAACTATCCACATGTATAACTGGTATATTTTGAAATAAGAAATCAATTATTTTAATTTGAATTTCTTCTTACCAAAATTACACTAGAAGATCTTCACGAGATAAATTTTTAAAAATCAATCAACCGTGAAGTCAGTAGTCCCGCAATAGCCGTTTGAAAGGCTATTATCTTCTGCGCGTCAGTTGCATTGTAACATCCCAATTGGGCGCTCGCGCTAAATTTGATTTATTCGTGCTGTGCAACCAACAATATTTTTTAAACTTTATGCTGTGTTGAGTTAGCCAATTATCAATATTTCCAATGACAATAAAATTTCACAAAGAAAATTGTTGATTACAGGCGCACGTGTATTTCGTGCAAAACGGCTAATGTGGGACTACTGACTTCAAGGTTGATTGATTTTTTTTTTTAAATTTTACACGTGAAGTTCTTCAAGCGTAATGTGATATGAAAAACACAAGTGATTTATAAATTAAAGTTTTTAAATAAAAAATACCCCCAGTTATAAAACTGAATAGTTTCTTTTGCTGTTCAGTATATATTTATTTTAAAGACTCTAACGACTGATGCCAGTTTATTGTGTGATGTGCTTTGGTTAAGGCATCGCCACAGTCACAACTCAGTATCAGTTCATATTTTCAGGCTGAGTATTTTTCTCTTGAAAATTGCTAAAGCCTTAACAGCTGGTGAAATTATCATCAACATAAGAAGCATATGATGATTTATAGTACATATGCCGCTTGTAAAATACTTGAGTCTCGTTTAGACCGAAAATTTACCCCAAAATATTGTTATTTTATGTGCAGTAGAACTCCAATATAAAAAATATTACAAAGACAAAATTTAGTTAATTTCATAGTACAATATGTATACTGCAAACTCCTACGGATTTTTGTCGAAATTGTTCCTGGTTATTGCATTAGACACAAAAAGACAACCCCATGTAAATTTAATTTAAAATGTTGTTTGTACATGCATTACTGACCACAGGTAGCCAGGTAAACCTATACATAATCCTATAATATCACCTGTTTATATACATGTAAATTATGTGTGAACAGATAACACAAATTGGATAAATTTATGGTGTTGGGATTTTTGTGTATAATTCAGTAATCAGGTAAAATTTCAAAATAATTTCTGAAGACTTTATTCTTCACGGTCTGCTTTACAATTGGCTGTAATTATCTTTGAAATGTATTGAATATATATTGAGTTTGACTGCAGATAAAATTGCAAAATTTTGTCATAAAAAATATCGAATAAAGGCATAATACAGGTAGTGAAATGCACATCCTTCTACTTGCATATATTCACATAGATATTTAAAACATAATTATGACAAATTTATTGACTTTATAGTTACCACTTAGTCATCTTTCATTTTTATGAAAATTTGCATGTAAAATTTTGAGTCAAATGGCTGCCACTGTAGGCGATGCCTTAATCATCTAAGACTGGGCAACGGCTATACTCGCTTTCATCTTTAAAGTGTCATACCATTAACTTAGGCAATCTAAAATACGTTTACCAGTTACACTTCCTAACTACCACAACAATGATTGATGTGAACGGTTACTTTTTGTTAGATGACCAACCCATGTGACTGTTCGATCGCTATCGTACACATAGAAAATCACTCGATTCAAGCAAAATGTCTGAAATAATCCATTTTTTTGTTACTTTACGGATCTTAACAAAACAAAAAGTGTCGGAGACGGGGCAGCGGGTGCTACCATCAGAGAAAACCAGATGCACAGCTTCACAAGCTACAACAGAATTGACTCTAGGTCAATTACGCTTTGAGATGCATGGGACACAAATTATACCCCTAATGCATATAACTTGACTAAGTCAAGGGGCATAACTCTGGCCTTACAGACGAAATCTAAAACACAGTTTAGGTTCCAGTATATTTCGCTTAAAATGTATAAATTAGTCCCTTTAACAGTAACAATTAAGGTATACCTTGAATTTTATGCGTGAGCTTCCATTTCTGTTGACCATTGTACCAGCAAATGCAAAAAATAGAGTCGTCAAAATACAAAAATATATTACAATCAGTTCTCCGAAAAAATCTCTAAAATAGATTTGCATTTGTCACTATCACATGAAATAAAAGAAAAATGTCAAAAGTTGAAATTTGGTGACAGATTCTTTATTATCAGTCTAGTGGTTAGTCTAATTTTGAGGGCAAGTGCAAGTTTATAAAAAAAATAAAAATTTCTCATTCATTTTGTCAGAAATCAAAGATTTTTTCAGGGGAAAGATCTGTTATCACAGATCTATAAAACAGTAGGCCTATCTAAAATAACTAATCTCGTGTTCCAGATCTATTATCAACTCGTAACACCTGCAGAAACGAAGTAAACCCCCGTTTATATATATTTGAAGCAAAGGCCAAAAACTAGCGCATTCTGTCTACTTCATGTAAAAAACAAACTGTGCTGTAACCTTGTATTTTGAAATAATGATTTTTATGACATGATTTAAGTACATAAAACTTACTACCGATGATTTCTTTTTCTTTCTTTTTTTTAGTTTATGAAGTCTAACATACTCAACCACGTTTAAATTTGAAGGCAAATTATCAGGGGATTTTATTTTGTATTAACCTTTACCCTGCTAAATGTTTAAAATGGACTGGTCCATCATTCAATTTGGGCACTACCATTTATTATTCGAAGGGGTGTTCACTGAAAATTTACTGACTGAATAGCGGACAGTGCAGACCATGATCAGACAGCACAGATGTGCAGGCTGATCTTGGTCTGCACTTGTCGCAAAGGCAGAATCATTTGCCACCAGCAAAAGGTTTAAAGGTTAAGCATGCACTTAAGTGACGTAAATTATTGAAAGCGTGCGGGTTTCTAACTAGACTAGCTCCTAGACTATGACATATCTTTTTACATTTTTATGATTGAATGTAGTGAACTGAGCCAGTCTATATCCTATGTCCAATATCATAATTTCAACATCAGTCCTGTGTGAAAATCTCTAAAATAGACTGGCTTTTGTCTCTATGAAATTGAATTTGTCAAAAAAGGGAAAATATAGAAATATAGTTATTATCAGTCTAGTGGCTAGTCTAGTTTCTAACATATATCAGTTCGAATATCATCTATAGGCAAAATAATAAACAATGCAAATATTCTTAATGGGCAAGGATAGTACCCCTTGGTATTGCTAAGAGTTGAATGAATATTGACTTATTACATCACAGCATTTTGCAAAGTTAGGCATCACATACTGGTGACAGCGTCCGCATCTTTTCTTCAAATGTAGGAAATTAGTTTCCGCAAACAGATGTGATTGCATAAAAGTTGGAAAAGTACATCTATATGCCACTGTAGTTACCAGCTGTGCGCCATTGTCTTCAACGCAGTGTTCGTAATGAAGTTCGGCTATTTCCGTATTCAGCAAAATGCGATTTCGGCATTCTCCGGCTAGCTGCTGGTGTGGACTACATAAGCACACGGACAATGATGAAATAGCATACAAAGCCCGCCCGTTTAGCTCAGTAGGGAGAGCACAGATCTACGGATCTCGAGTTCGAGCCCTGGGCGAGGCGTATGTTCTCCGTGAAGATTTGATAAAAGACAGTATCTGAAATCATTCGTCCTCCACCCCTGATTCATGTGGGGAAGTTGGCAGTTACTTGCGGAGAACCGGTATGTACTGGTACAGAATCCAGGAACACTGGTTAGGTTAACTGCCCGCCGTTACATAACTGAAATACTGTGGAAAAACGGCGTTAAACCCAAAACAACAAAAAAATGAAATAGCATAAGGAGAATACGTAAACAGAAGTCACTACATGTTCATAAAGTTATCCAAGGGCAGTAACTCCAGTGATTAATCATGTGTAAGGACATTTCTAAAACATTTTGCGAAAAGCTTATAAATTCCTAACAACTGTTTCAGTATATTCTGGTTTACTAGTAGGTTGATTTCTTTCAACATAATTTTGAAAGACCTTGCTTAAATTTATTCAAGGAAAAAGGGGTATAATTTATAAAATATTTGTGCTAGAGTTCTGGACCTTGAGTCATATCATGAGATCAATGATGTGGAACAACTATTTAAAGTAACAATCAAATCCATTAAATAATACAAGAGGGCCTAAGTCGCTCACCTGAGGTATACCTTGACCAAATTAGATCTTGCTTGTGACAAAGTATTAAATTAAAAAAAAAAAATATAAAAGACTTTTAAAGGTATTTCTTTTTTAGCACTAGCATCCCCTAAAAGGGGTCAAGTGACCCCATTTGAACAAACTTGCGAAAGGACCATATAATTATGCTACATACCAAGTTTGATGAAGATCCATCAAGTGGTTCATGATTTATAAGAAGTTGTTTAAAAGGTTTTCTATTTTTAGCTCTAGCAGCCCCTAACAGGGGCCAAGTGCCCCTATTTGAAAAAACTTGGGAGTGGACCATACAATGATGCCACAGACCAAGTTTAATGAAGATCCATGAGAAGAAATCGTTTAAAGTTTTTTTTTTTTTTTTAGCTCTTGCAGACACCTAAAAGGGGCCCAAGTACCCATATTTGAACAAATTTGATAGAGGACCTTATAATGATGCTAAAAACCAAGTCTGATCAAGATCAATCAAGCAGTTCATAATACGAAGTTGTTTAAAAAGTATTTCTATTATTAGCTCTAGCGGCCTCTAAAAGGAGCCAAGTGCCCACATTTGAACAAATTTTGGAGAGGACTTTATAACGATGCTACAGACCAAGTTTGATGAAGATCCATCTAGTAGTTTATGAGAAGTTGTTTAAAGGTTTTTTTCTATTTTTAGCTCTAGTGGCCCCTAAACCCGCATCTGAACAAAATTGGGAGAGGACCTTATAATGATGCTACAGACCAAGTTTTATGAAGATCCATGAAGCTGTTCATGAGAAAAAGTTGTTTCAAGGTTTTTTTAATTTTAGCTCTAGTGACCCCTTACAGGGCCCAAGTGCCCCCATTCGAACAAACTTTGGAGAGGATCTTATAATAATGCTACAGACCATCAGTTCATGAGAAGAAGTATTTTAAAGGTTTTTCTATTTTTAGCTCTAGCAACCCCTAAAAGGGGCCAAGTGCCCCCATTTGTATAAACTTGATAGAGGACCTCACCAGGATGCTACAGACCAAATTTGGTGTTATTCTGACCAGTAGTTTCAAAGGAGAACTAGAAAATGCTTTTGTAAAAAAGCGCATGTCTCCCCCAATGCAAAGTCCTATAGGCATGAAGTCAATAGGGGTCAGGAGCGAAAGTCAAAGAGACACTGATGGTTGGCTGCAATAGGGATCAGCTACTTGGCATGTCCAGTCATCCCGCTAAATTTCAACACTAGTGGCCTAGTGGTTCTCAAGTCACTGTTCAGGCTCCTGTGACCTTGACCTTTGATCAAGTGACCTCAAAATAAATAGGGGTCATCTACTCTGCATGTCCAATCATCCTATTAAGTTTCAACATTCTAGGTCAAGTGGTTCTCAAGTTATTTCCAAAAAATGATTTTACATGAACAGGCCACTGTGACCTTGACCTTTATTAGGCTGACCCCAAAATCAATAGGGGTCATCTACTCCGCATGTTCAATCATCCTACGAAGTTTCAACATTCTGGGTCAAGTGGTTCTTAAGTTATTGATCGGAACTGGTTATCAATGTTCAGGCCCCTGTGACCTTGACCTTTAACGGAGTGACCCCAAAAACAATAAGGGTAATTTACTCTGCATGAACAATCATCCTATGAAGTTTCAACATTCTGGGTCGAGAGGTTATCAAGTTATTGATTGGAAATGGTTTTCCATGTTCAGGCCCCTGTGGCCTTGACCTTTAACAGAGTGACCCTAAAATCGTTAGGGTTCATCTACTCTGCATGACCAATCATCCTACGAATTTCATCATTCTGGGTCAAGTGGTTCTCAAGTTACTGACCGGAAATGGTTCTCAATGTTCGGGCCCCTGTGACCTTGACCTTTCACTGAGTGACCCCAAAATCGTTAGGGGTCATCTACTCTTTATGACCAATCATGTTATTAAGTTTCAACATTCTGGGTCAAGTGGTTCTCAAGTTACTGACCGGAAATGGTTTTCAATGTTCAGGCCCTTGTGACCTTGACCTTAAATGGAGTGACCCCAAAATCGATAGGGGTCATCTACTTTGCATGTACATCATCCTATGAAGTTTCAACATTCTGGGTCAAGTGGTTCTCTAGTTATTGATCAGAAATGGTTTTCAATGTTCAGGCCCCTGTGACCTTGACCTTTGACGGAGTGACCCCAAAAACAATAGGGGTTGTCTACTCTTTATGACCAATCATCCTATCAAGTTTCAACATTCTGGGTCAAGTGGTTCTCTAGTTATTGATTGGAAATGGTTTTCAATGTTCAGGCCCCAGTGACCTTGACCTTTGACGGAGTGACCCCAAAATCAATAGGGGACATCTACTCTTCATGACCAATCATCCTATGAAGTTTCAACATTCTGAGTCAAGTGGTTCTCTAGTTATTGATCGGAAATGGTTTTCAATGTTCAGGCCCCTGTGACCTTGATCTTTGACGGAGTGACCCCATAATCAATAGGGGTCATCTACTCTTCATGACCAATCATCCTATGAAGTTTCAACATTCTGGGTCAAGTGGTTCTCTAGTTATTGATCGGAAATGGTTTTCAATGTTCAGGCCCCTGTGACCTTGACCTTTGATGGAGTGACCCCAAAAACAATAGGGGTCGTCTACTCCAGCTGCCCTACAACCCTATGAAGTTTGAAGGTTCTAGGTCAAACGATTGTCCAGTTATTGCTCGGAAATGAAGTGTGACGTACATATGGGCGGACGGACAGGGCAAAAACAATATGTCTCCTGTGGGAGACATTATTAAGATGCTTAACGTTTGACGGATGCCGGACCGTTCACCCCATACTAATAGCTCATCATGAACCTTAAGTTCGGGTGAGCTAAAAAAGGCATACTGAAAGTGCATCAGAATAAACCTGAAATTTTAAGTACATAATTATGTAACAAGGGGCATAATTAATGGAATATTGGCATTAATGTCATTGCCCTTGAGTCATGTGATGTGAGTGATAAGTTGGAACAACATAACAGTTTAAAGTTTTAATCAAATGAAATATTGGTGCGATGATTTCTGTTCGATTAAATGTCACACCGACACAATTATAGGTCATATGGCCGCTTTCTAGCTTTTGATGGTGGAAAAAGACTCCAGGTGCCCTCCAAGCATTATTTCATCACGACCAGGCACCAGGGTAGAACCACAAACCTTCCATAAGCCAGCTGTATGGCTTCCTCACAAGAAATATGCAACAACCTTAGCAATGCTCAAACACATATCGTTGAGGGGCAAGTGGTTCTTAGTCAGCATCCTTAACCACTCAGCCAAGGTCCCCTGGGTAATGACAAGGAATTACAGTTTTTAAGCTTGAAGCTAATCCTTTAAGAAATAAAAATGTGAAAGTGCATCAAAACTTTAACCAAGGTGTGGACACAGATGCATCTGCAGGGGAGAGTAGGGCATGTAGCTCTCTTTTTACTTCAGATAGTTGAGCTACATAAATCCTTGATTTGTAGTTTTTACTATTAAGGGACCTACAGCTCAACATTATATATATAATTTTTTTAATGTCTAGAAGAAAACATGAGCTGTGTTTTCAAAATGCAAAATCGTGCCCCCACCCCAAAATGTTCAATGATGTTGCTTTTTGAAGCTGTAAGTTTAAAGATAAAGGTCATATGAAGTCAAGTCATCTATACATAGGTCAGTTTGTAGGTCTTGCCACACGGTTTGTTGAGAGCGAGTATGAACTAAACTGGGGCATGCATGTGGGGTGTAGGTCCATAAATGTTATTCATTATGGTTTTAAGTTTGACAGTAAAAGTCATATGAAGGTCAAGGTCATATATATATGTAGGTCTTGCCACAAAGATTGTTGAGTGTGAGTATGATCTCAATCATTAATGTGGGCTGTAGCCAATCTGGTTGGCAGGACAAGATGAAGGTCAAGGTCATCTAAATACATACATGTAAGTCAGTTCATAGATCTTGCCGCAAGGATTATTGAGTGTGAGTATAAACTAAATCAGGTCATTAATATGGGCTATAGGCAATCTTGTTCATATGTACTGACGAACGGACAATTCAATCGCTATAATGACCAGTGGCATAGACATATGAGTTATACTTCTGGTGTAATGTAATTAAACACATACTGAATGTCTTGCTGGTCTATAGCCAGAACTATTTGCCATCAGTTTTTTTTTAGTTTTCACTACGGGCAATAGTTTTGACTGCTGACTGGCAAACTGTTCAATAATTGTATTCTGTCTTGTTTATAACAGGGGATGGGGGGTGTGTAAATAGTCTTTTAAATGCACATCCGGTAGTTTCTTTCTAAAAGACAGATTTTCTTGATTTTCCTGAGTGCTAAAACATTATTTAAATGTCCTTTATCAACAATTAAAATGACAGGCTGCAGTGGAAAATTTTGAGATACCCATAGTGAAGGAAGATGACTCATCTGAAATACAATAGAGTACTCACACACACCCACACATTACAAGCCCATGTTTGTTTAGTGGAAACTGAAGTGAGAAAACTCTGGCTCTATTTCAAAATAATGCCCTAGATTTCGAAATTTAGCAAGCAGGTTTACCTTAATTGAAAACAAGAGGACCATGATGGTCCTGAATCGCTCACCTCTTCCCACATGACCCAGTTTTGAGTATGATGTCGTTTTTTCTATTATTTGACATAGTGACCTAGTTTTTGAGCTCATGTGACCCAGTTTTGAACTTGACCTAGACATTATCAAGATAAAAATTCTGACCAATTTTCATGAAGATCCATTGAAAAATATGGTCTCTAGAGAGGTCACAAGGTTTTTCTATTATTTGACCTATTGACCTAGTTTTCGAAGGTACGTGACCCTGTTTTGAATTTTACCTAGATATCATCAAGGTGAACATTCTCACTAATTTTTATGAAGATCTCATGAAAAATATGGCCTCTAGAGAGGTCAGAAGGTTTTTCTATTTTTATACCTACTGGCCTAGTTTTTGACCGCACGTGACCCAGTTTCGTAACTGACCTAGATATCATCAAGGTGAACATTCAGATCAATTTTCAGGAAGATCCATTGAAAAATATGGCCTCTAGAGAAGTCAAAAGATTTTAATAATTTTAGACCTACTGACCTAGTTTTTGACCTCAGTTGACCCAGTTTCAAACTTGACCTAGATATCATCAAGATGAACATTCAGACCAACTTTCATACAGATCCCATGAAAAGTATGGCCTCTAGAGAGGTCACAAGGTTTTTTTATTATTTGACCTACTGACCTAGTTTTTTAAGGCACGTGACCCAGTTTCAAACTTGGCCTAGATATCATCAAGGTGAACATTCTGACCAAATTTCATGAAGATCCATTCACAAGTATGGCCTCTAGAGAGGTCACAAGGTTTTTCTATTTTTAGACCTACTGACCTAGTTTTTGACCGCACATGACCCTGTTTCGAACTTGATCTAGATATCATCAAGATGAACATTCAGACCAACTTTCATACAGATCCCATGAAAAATATGGCCTTTAGAGAGGTCTCAAGGTTTTTCTATTATTTGACTTACTGACCTAGTTTTTGAAGGCACGTGACCCATTTTTGAACTCGACCTAGAAATCATCAAGATGAACATTCAGACCAATTTTCTTACAGATCCCATGAAAAATATGGCCTCTTACGAGGTCACAAGGTTTTTCTATTATTTGACCTACTGACCTAGTTTTTGATGGCATGTGACCCAGTTTCGAACTTGACCTAGATATCATCAAGGTGAACATTCTGACCAATTTTCATGAAGATCTCACGAAATATATGGCCTCTAGAGAGGTCAAAAGGTTTTACTATTTTTAGAACTACTGACCTAGTTTTTGACCGCACGTGACTCAGTTTCGAACTTGACCTAGATATCATCAAGATGAACATTCAGACCAACTTTCATACAGATCCCATGAAAAATATGGCCTTTAGAGAGGTCAAAAGGTTTTTCTATTATTTGACCTACTGACCTAGTTTTTGATGGCACGTGACCCAGATTCGAACTTAACCTAGATATCATCAAGGTGAACGCTCTGACCAATTTTCATGAAGATCCTTTGAAATATATGGCCTCTAGAGAGGTCACAAGGTTTTTCTATTTTTAGACCTACTGACCTAGTTTTTGAAGGCACGTGACCCAGTTTCCAACTTGACCTAGAAATCATCAAGGTGAACAATCTGACTAATTTTCATGAAGATCCATTGAAAATTATGGCCTCTAGAGAGGTCACAAGGTTTTTCTATTTTTAGACCTACTGACCTACTTTTTGGCGGCACGTGACCCAGTTTCGAACTTGAACTAGAATTTACCAAGATGAACATTCTGACCCATTTTCATAAAGATCCCATGAAAAGTGTGACCTCTAGAGATGTCACAAGGAAAAGTTTACGCACGGACGGACGACGGACGCTGCGCGATCACAAAAGCTCACCTTGTCACTTCGTGACAGGTGAGCTAATTACATTCTTAAGACAGTATTTACAAAGCACTTTTTTAGTCTGTCAAACATGTAGTGCATCTATCAATTGCATAATGAGACATGCAGTAAAAAGAGAGACTTATTTTTCTCATATTCATAAAATATTAACTTCAAATATACAGATTTATTATTTTCAATACGCTACTGACTTTATGAATAAAATGTTATTGTAATCTGCATCTTTGTGGATGTCCCTTTACACATCTTCTTCAGACTTGAAGTTGAACTGTGCCCCTTTTATACACTTTCTTCAAGTATTTGTATGAGGCCATGTCCTAAAAATGTATTTCACAAATTCTGTAGGAGACCATGCCCCTTAAAACATCTTCTTCAAATATAAGTGAGACTGTGCCTCTTTAAACATCTTCAAATATTTTCAAACAATTAACGAAAACAATTTACAACAGGATGGGAGACCTATTGTTACTGCAAGATTTTATCTGAAATTGCTTTATTCTTGTATTTCATTTACAACATGTAATTGTCCTCATTTTTGCCCCATTTTAATGGTATTTCACTTATCATAACATAAACAAAGTTAATATAACAAGGCATAGAATTAATGATAGGGGGGAAAAACTAAACATGCATGTATCAAAAAGTAGTTAAGATCAAATAATACTGAATTCAGCTTCAAAAGAATTTCTTAACAATTAATTCAAATGTGTGGAAAAAAACAAACTTCTGAGAATCTTTAATTATTTGCATTGCATCACACCAAAGAATACCTTTAGATAAAGATAACTCTATATCACATCACTTTTTTATAACTTTTACTTTCACATAAATGTATAAAGACTACATGCTTCAGCAATCTTTTTATATCATTAAAGCTACTCACTCATAGCTAAGTTGAAAATTTTCAACATCATCTTTTGTATAGTATACAAGTTAATATTACCTGACTAAGTAAGTGTTAGATATTGCAGGAAGAAGGTTGATTTTCTCCATTGTTTTCAAAACAGTTACAAATAATTTTCTCCCTTCTTCACAATATCTTTGGTAATATCTTATATGGATATATTGAAAAAAAAAAACATCATTATAAGTTTGAACCACTGGCCAACTTCACATTTTTTTCCAATTTCTGGAAGAAAAAGTTTTGTCATAAAAAGTGTTGCTTTAACAGCAAGATAATATTTTACCAGAATGTAATTTTTCTCATGAAAAATACACAAGTTTTTTTTACTTTGAGCATTCTTTAATAGACATCTTTTCTTAGGTCTAGGAAGTTTTAAAGTTCCTAAATTATTTTCAGAAACCAATCAAACAAAAATTAATGACTGAAACTCTGGTTTGCTTTACAATCACCTTTCTAGGATTAAAGCTAAGACTTTTTACCAAGAATTTGTAATCTGTATTTCAAAATTGTACAAAAAATTGCAAAAAAAACACTGCAGTCCTTTATTCATTTTCACTGATTTTGTGTTGGTTTTTGAAAATAAAGGTTTTAACCCTTAGCCTGCTGGTGGCAGATGATTCTGCCTTTGCGACCAGTGCAGACCAAGATCAGCCTGCACATCCGTGCAGTCTGATCATGGTCTGCACTGTTCGCTATTCAGTCAGTAAATTTTCAGTGAAAACCCCTTTGAATAATAAGTGGTACTGTCCAAATTGAAAGATGGACCTGTCCATTATAGAAATTTAGCAGGGTAAGGGTTAAAATTTCACAGACTTAAGAATTAGACTTAAGAATGAAAATCTATTAAAGAATGCTCAAAGTAAAAAGCGTGACATTGTGTATTTGTCAAGATATCTTAATAAATTGCCAAAAGTTTAAGTCCCTCTTTTTAAAATCTTTCATACACAACTGATTGTAAAGCGGAAATGGGATCTTAAACATATCTTGTTAGTAATAAATCAAACCATATGTACACTTGTTTCAAAACTATTTTTCTTAAAAATTGCCTGTCTTGATAAAAATTAAACAAAAATGAAATAAAAATAATGAAAATTATCTGAAATAAAAATGGGCAAAGTGACTTAAACATAGAAGACAAATGGGACTAGAACACTTGCCAGATAGAATTCAACAATTTAACAATTTTTCAATAATTTGACTAGTCATTATATTTATATTCTTCCAGCCAAGCAGTTAGTTATCAGGGGTTTCAACATGGCGTTGGGATGAGAATTTCCTTCTATTATAGTAGTCTTAAGCCCAGTAGCAAATTAACTTCTAAATGGATGGGCCCCCTGAACCACCCTTTACTTTACAACTTCCATCTTTTACCTCAATGATTAATGAAATCCCTGCTTAACATGGAAGTCCTTAATTAAAGGTCTGTAGTTTGGTCTATCATTCTCTTTCGAAAGGAACTAAGTTTACACATGTGTTACTTTCAACAAAACTAGAACATTATCAGGTAACAATAAGAATTGAATTCAACAAATCACAACCCAGAAAAAAACATAAAACTTCTGCAACGTAAGATTTGCAACTTTTTTAATCTAATAAGCACTTAAACTAAACTCACCGGAATCTCAAACAAAACCGAGGTAGGAGGTATAATATACTGTGAAATCATTTGAATATTGTGGGCATACAATTTCATGGTTTCAGGCCAAAACGAATGTTTTGCTGGAATTTGCCTTTGTGGATATCAACTTTTTAACATGAAGTGAATGGGAGTTTTACTTGTTTATTGAGATTTAACCCTTATCATGCCGGACAGGATTGATTCTGTCTTAAAAAAGTTTGCAACCAGTGTAGATCATGATTGGCCTGTACCACCATGCAGTCTGATCAAGATCTGCACTATTTGCCATTCAGTCATTATCTTTTTGGTAAGCACCCTTTTTAACAGTTAATGGTACTTTCCAAAACCGAAAGATGGACAAGTTCATTATAAATAGACATTTAGCATGGAAAGGGTTAAACTTGTGGGTTGACACAACTGCAAAATCCATGAAAATTGGTGCCACACTTATGCTAATGATTTCACAGTTACTGTAAACAAAATATGATAGAGAAGTAAGGATTTTGATATAAAATATAATACTGAGATTACAACTTATTGATCCATATGTTTTCTAAATATATCCTTAATTTTGTCATCAATGTTGGTAAAATATTTCAACTTAATCAAACATTCTTTAGCCTTGGGCACATCATCAGCTGCAAATGCCTTTGAAACCTCTTCTACACATTTTTCCATTCTTGAACTATTTATATTATCAAGTTGTCCCACAGCGTCTTTATTTCCAACAGCTTCAGCAATGTCTTCATTAAACTCCATAATCTCCATGAGGAAATTGGGATTTACTGCACTAGTGGACTCGTCAATTGGGTCACCATGAATTTCCAGCAGGTACTGACCCCTAGTTAGGGGTTTGAGTAGTGTATTATATGCTCTGTTGACAAAGGCAGACTGTTGCTCGGCTAATGCTAGCTCCTCCTG